>NC_091981.1:228634831-229834831 GCF_044704955.1 Pristiophorus japonicus
CCTCCCTCCCTCCCGCTCAGCGGCACGAACGGCTGCAGAATTCTCCCTGGCTGAAGCACTTTCACACAGGTAGAAAGATGGTTTATTTAATCTTTTCTTGGCTTATAAATGTTTATTCAGGTTGGATTTATTTGTATAATATTTGTACAAGTATAAATAAGGATTTATTGTCGAATTTAATGAGTTCCCTTCCCCCCCCACCTCGTTCTGGACACCTAATTTGTAACCTGCGCCTGATTTTTTAATGTGTAGAACAGGTTTTTTCAGTTCTACAAAAATCTTCACTGGCTCCATTCTACTTTAGTTTGGAG
Organism: Pristiophorus japonicus; assembly: GCF_044704955.1. Lineage (NCBI taxonomy): Eukaryota > Metazoa > Chordata > Chondrichthyes > Pristiophoridae > Pristiophorus > Pristiophorus japonicus. The sequence goes on from NC_091981.1 coordinate 228,635,143, forward strand.
TACATTTTCACTGTGGAAACTTTCAAATCAGGCGTCAGTGGCCGGACACGCCCCCTTTTGAAGAAAAAATTCTGTTCTAAACTAGAACTGCTCTACCTGACTAGAACTGCAGAAAAAAAAATGTGAAGAATTGCGATTTCTAAAATAGTCCGTTCTCCACCAGTTGCTCCTAAAAATCAGGCGCAAATCATGTGGAAACTTGGGCCCGTAATGGGGACGAAGGTGTGCAGTAGGCTGACTCGAAGAGGTTGCTGAGGTAGAATTGTAGTGAGGCTGTGGATTTGTAAAGAGGATGAAGATTTAAAAATCAGCGTTTGGGGGAGCTAGTCGATGTTGGGAGAAAATAAAGGTTATAGATCAATATGGTGATGCAGGATAAGATGTGGGTGATGGACATTTTTAGCGGTGGGGGACAGGGGTTGCGAATTATATACAGTGGAACATTGGAGACCAGTGAAAGGAGTGTTTTGAGAACTTCACCTGCACCTGGAAGTGACAGAGTTTCAACAAGGGTGAGGTATTGACTATGTTAGATGTTGTTACGGAAGTGGAAAAGGCTGGACTTGAATAGGATCTGGAATTTGAAGTACAGCTCAGTCAAATTATTCAGTGAGGCTATACACTCACTTTGCAGCTGAGTGAGCAACTGTTTAGAAACCTAGGCCCCAAGTTTCCACACGCGGCAAAACAGGCGCCCCTCCGAGCTGGGCGCCCGTTTTTCGCGCCGAAAACGGCGTCTGAAAAAAAACGCCCTATTCTCGAGCGCTTTGCAGCTCGATGTCAGCTTGGCGCGGCGCTCAGGGGGCGGAACCTACCACTCGCGCCGATTTTGTAAGTAGGAGGGGGCGGGTACCATTTAAATGAGTTTTTTTCGTGCCGGCAACCCTGCGCGTGCGCGTTGGAGCGTTCGCGCACGCGCAGTGTGAAGGAAACATTGGCACTCGGCCATTTTTGTAGTTCTTTGTAGCTGTTCAATTTTTAACATTTTTTAATAAAACCACATTGCCCTTCCATGATCAGCACTGAGGCTTCTTGCAGCAGTGAGAACGCTGCAGGAAGCTTCAGAAGTTGAGGCAGCCATTTCCCGACGGGCCCAACCGACGGCAGGGGCCTCCCTCCCCCGCCGTCGGGAACGGCTGCCTCAACTTCTGAGGCTTCCTGCAGCCTTCTCCCTGCCTGAAGCACTTTCACACAGGTCGGAACATGGTTTATTTAATCTTTTCTTTGCTTATAAATTTTTATTCAGGTTGGAATTATTTGTATAATATTTGTATAAGTATAACTAAGGATTTATTGTCGAATGTAATGACTTCCCTTCCCTCTTTTCCCCCACCCCCCACCTCATTCCGGACGCCTAATTTGTAACCTGCGCCTGATTTTTAAATGTGTAGACAAGGTTTTTTCAGGCCTACAAAAATCTTCACTTGCTCCATTCTAAGTTAGTTTGGAGTACGTTTTCACTGTGGAAACTTTCAAATCAGATGTCAGTGGCCGGACACGCCCCCTTTTGAAAAAAAAATTCTGTTCAAAAGTGAAACTGTTCGAACTGACTAGAACTGCAGAAAACTTAAATGTGGAGAATTGTGATTTCTAAGATACTCCGTTCTCCACCAGTTGCTCCTAAAAATCAGGAGCAAATCATATGGAAACTTGGGGCCTTAGAAAATAGGTGCAGGAGCAGGCCATTCAGCCCTTCGAGCTTGCACCATCATTCAATATGATCACGGCTGATCATGCAACTTCAGTACCCCATTCCTGCTTTCTCTCCATACCCCTGATCCCTTTAGCCGTAAGGGCCACATCTAACTCCCTTTTGAATATATCCAATGAACTGGACTCAACAACTTTCTGTGGTAGAGAATTCCACCGGTTCACAATTCTGTGGGTGAAAAGATTTCTCCTCATCTCGGTCTTAGATGGCTTACCCCTTATCTTTAGACTGTGACCCCTGGTTCTGGACTTCCCCAACATCGGGAACATTCTAACCTGTCCAATCCTGTCAGAATTTTATATGTTTCTATAAGATCCCCTCTCATTCTTCTAAATTCCAGTGAATATAAGCCTAGTCGATCTAGTCTTTCTTCATATATCAGTCCTGACATCCCGGGAATCAGTCTGATGAATCTTCGCTGCACCCCCTCAATAGCAAAAATGTCCTTTCTCAGATTAGGAGACCAAAACTGCACACAATACTCAAGATGTGGGCTCACCAAGGCCCTGTACAACTGCAGCAAGACCTCCCTGCTCCTATACTCAAATCCTCTCGCTATGAAGGCCAACATGCCATTTGCTTTCTTTACTGCCTGCTATACCTGCATGCCTACTTTCAATGACTGATGTACATTGACACCCAGGTCTCGTTGCACCTCCCTTTTACTAATCTGTCACCATTCAGATAATCTGCCTTCCTGTTTTTTGCCCCCAAAGTAGATAACTTCACACTTATCCACATTATACTGCATCTGCTGTGAATTTGCCCACTGACCGAACCTGTCCAAATCACCCTGCAGCCTCTTAGCATCCTCCTCACAGCTCACACTGCCACCCAGCTTAGTGTCATCTGCAAACTTGGAGATATTACATTCAATTCCTTCGTCTAAATCAATAATATATATTGTAAATAGCTGGGGTCCCAACACTGAATCTTGCGGTACCCCACTAGTCACTGCCTGCCATTCTGAAAAGGACCCGTTTATTCCTACTCTTTGCTCCCTGCCTGCCAACCAGTTCTCTATCCACGTCAATACATTACCCCTAATACCATGTGCCTTCATTTTGCACACTAATCTCTTGTGTGGGACCTTGTCAAAAGCCTTTAGAAAGTCCAAATACACTACATCCACTGGTTCTCCCTTGTCCATTCTACTAGTTACATCCTCAAAAAATTCTAGAAGATTTGTCAAGCATGATTTCCCTTCCATAAATCCATGCTGACTTGGACCGATCCTGTCACTGCTTTCCAAATGTGCTGCTATTTCATCTTTAATAATTGATTCCAGCATTTTTCCCCACTACTGAGGTCAGGCTGACCGGTCTATAATTCCCTGTTTTCTCTCTCCTTTTTTAAAAAGTGGTGTTACATTAGCTACCCTCCAGTCCATAGGAACTGATCCAGAATCCACGGAATGTTGGAAAATGACCACCAATGCTATTTCTAGGGCCACTTAAATACTCTGGGATGCAGGCTATCAGGCCCTGGGGATTTATCGGCCTTCAATCCCATCAATTTCCCTAACAACATTTCCTGACTAATAAGGATTTCCCTCAGTTCCTCCTCCTCGCTAGACCTTTGGTCCCCTAGTATTTTCGGGAGGTTATTTGTGTCTTCCTTAGTGGGGTTCCTGGTGGGAGCCAAACTAGATAGCTTCAGTCATCTATCAAGCTAGAGGAAGTTGTAGGCCATACAGAACTGCATTGTCAGACAGCACACTCATGGGTCAAGGGTGATACCGATGAGTTAATGCTGGGTATTGTCAGCATACAAGTGAAAATTCACTCCCATGTTTAGGGTTAATGGTGCTGATAGACGGCAGCATGTAAATTAAGAACAGAAGGGACTCAAGGGTGGAATTTTAGGGCATCGCATAAGTGACCATGTGAGGAGAAGCCATTGGAAGGCATGTGCTGGCTACATTGGGACAAATGACAGCGAGTCTTCAGTTGTGGAACAAGGAGGAGAGACAATGGAAGAGGGTACAGTGATCGACTATGCCGAGGTCAAAAAAGAAAAATGCGCTATGGTAACAAGAAACAAGTGTATTGTTGGTGCAGTTGATGAAGGCTGCCATGGTGCTTTGGTAGACTGGAGAGATTAGAACAGGGTTTGGCGGGAGTGTTCAGGGTTGAGCATAGTAATTACATAGAATATACAGCACAGAAACAGGCCATTCGGCCCAATCAGTCCATGCTGGTGTTTATGCTCCACTCGAGCCTCCTCCAATCTTTCCTCATCTAACTCTTATCAGCATAACCCTCTATTCCCTTCTCCCTCATATGCTTATCTAACTGCCTCTTAAATGCATCTATACCATTCACTTCAACCTGTGGTAGTGAGTTCCACATTCTCACCAGTCTCTGGGTAAAGGAGTTTCTTCTGAATTCCCTATTTGATTTCTTGGTGACTATCTTATCCACCTCTTAAAGTCATAAATCCAGATGTGATTCTTGCATTATGTCTGCAATTTTGTGTCTATGCGGCACCTTCTTGCGCACAGATGTAATACTTAAAAAGTCCAGGAAAAAATTAGCAAGTGCTTATTAATGGGTATTAGTGATGTCACTTGCTGGAAAAAAAAAAGTAATAAAACTGCAAAACCAAGAATTGCTGTCACAATCAGTCTGTGCAGGCAGAGCAGGAGCATTGAATTAGGTTGTTGTGGAAAATCTGTGGCACTTGAGCTATATGGGGAATAAGTCACCTGTGTAATGGGGTGTTTAGGGCTCATGTTGGAGCTCACGTTAGAATTTTTATAAGGAATAAATTATATTTCATGGAAAAGTAACATTGCACATTGTAAGTTGCAATGTACGGTTCTTTATAGATGTTGAATAGATTATGTAGTCGAGGAAGATTTTGGCCAGGAGTGCGACTGATTATTTGAATCTAGTGAGACTGGATTTATATTTACATATGAAGAACTGATTCTCATTAAACTAATGATTAAACAGTCAATGTTAGCGTCTGGCACCGTGCACTTCTGTACTGTCATATGGCCTTCATGGCTATCTAATTTCACTTAAATCCGTATCAATGCTGTAGTTGCTGACTAATCCTTTGACACTTTATTTCCCAGGGCTTTTGTTCTGTTCCTCTTCATATCATTGACATCTATCACTCATCATCTAATCTGACTAACTGATTATTACACTCCATATTCATCAGTGATTGAATTGCTGCAGGTAGATCACCTCCACGACCTTTAATTGAATAAAACAGACTGTTTTGTTAAATTCTTCAAGTATATGCTTTTTTCCATGTCTCTCAAGTCTTAACCAACAGTTACCACCTCTTTACCTTTTGATGGTTGAATCCTTAGTCTTGGGCTCATTATTTCCTCTGATCTTAAATACAATATCTGATCTCCCCCATTGCTGAAGCTGCCTCCATGATTTTGTCTTTTGTGCCAAGCATGTCTTTTCTTCTGAACAACTAATTCTACATATGAAGTCCAATTCTTGGACAGTTTTAATTATCACTCCCATGTTTGGGGATACTTTGTTAGTGCTTCTCTTGCACTTCTGGAACAGATGCAAGGTTTTTAAAAAACCTTAAAAAAAAAAGCGGACCTGAGAGAGGAGCGACTGCAGATAAAAGTAAACCCAAGAGCCCGGAGGGAGCGCGATCGTCAGGGAGCAAGGTAAATGAAGTCCGTGCAAGGAAAGGAGCTGTTGGTTGTTTTTTTTAAATCTTAAGATTATTTCTGTTAAGTAACTTAATAGTGTATTAAAGTAGAGGCATGGCAGGGCACCTCGATCCCGTGGAATGCACATCTTGTGCCATGTGGGAACTCCAGGATGCTTCCCATGTCCTGGACATCGTCATCATAGGCGGTCCCTCGAGTGAGGATGACTTGCTTCCACAAGAGTTCACAGATGTTTGAATGAAGGACCCGATGTTTCAGTCCTGAAGTCCAATTGAGGGGGTGGAAGATGCCTGTGTGTGAATTTTATTAACGTGTGGTGACCGTTGCACATCAACCACCACACTGGCTTGACAGAGCTAGGTCTTTATCCAGTGGCAAGGGTTAACCAGGACGACTGGAGACCTGCTCTGCTGCATGGACCTAGTGTGCACACATATCACAGTGTGGGCAGGCCTGTACTGCCCCTGGGTCCTCTGCTCTTCTGGGCCTCGTACCCTCATTCACCGCACCTTCGCCCACGATGTTCCAGGGCCTGGCGCTCCAGCTCTATTTATAGTCCCGATCATCAGCCCTGATCTGACTGCAACTAGAGCCCCCGTGACTGGCAGCAAGTGGTGTACTCGGAGACTTTCCAGTTGCAGCTAACGCTTGATTTCCCATTGGAGAAATCCAAGATAGAGCTGCGAGGCTACTCGGGAGAGAACATTTCTGTGTAGGTCATATCACCATACCGGTGAAATATAAGCCTCAATTTCAGAGCTTGCCTCTCTTAGTAGTGGCAGGAGACAAGCCTGCCTTACTAGGAAGAAATTGCTTGGGATCACTGAAGCTGGATAGAAATGGAATTTTACGTGTTGAAACGAGATTGCATTGAAGGATGATGTCATCAAGAAGTATCCGAAAGTGTGCTGCGAAACGGGCAGTCCGATTCAAGGCGAGTGTCCGGGTACAGAAGGATGCTAGACCAGTTTACTGCAAGCCACGTCCCGTACCACATGCACTCAAAGAGAAAGTTGAGCAAGAACTCAAAAGACTAAAGACTGTGAACATTATCTCGAAGATAGATCTATTGACAACCACATGTGTCAGCTGGAGGAGCTCAAGCTCCAGATTTCACCCCGCAGCGTAAGAGTGTGCAGGCAGAGAGGGAATGGGTGACCGTCCAAAGACAGGGAGGACCAAGCAGCTAGTGCAGGAGTCCCCTGAGTGTATCTCACTCTCCAACCGAAGGCAATGGTTCCTCTGGGAAGAGCCAAGTTGATGGCACTACGGGTCGCTCGGCTGTACAGTGGCGGGGGCAGCAGGAAGATCAGGAAAGCAATAATGATAGATTCAATAGTTCGGGGAAGTGACAGGCATTTCGGTGGCCGCAGACGTGATTCCAGGATGGTATGTTGCCTCCCTGGTGCCATGGTCAAGGATGTCACTGAGCGGCTGTAGAACATTGAGGGGGGAGGGTGAATAGCCAGAGGTCGTGGTCCATATCGGTATCAATGACATAGGTAGAAAGAGGGATGAGGTCCTACAGTCAGATTTTGGGGGAGCCAGGCAAAAGATTAACGAGCAGGACATCAAAGATAGTAATCTCTGGATTTCTACCGGTGTCACGAGCTAGTGAGTATAGAAAAAGGTGGATAGAGCAGATGAATGCGTGGCTGGAGTGTTGGTGCAGGAGGGAGCGCTTTAGATTCCTGGAATATTGAGACTGTTTCTGCGGGAGATGGGACTTGTACAGACGGGATGAGTTGCACCTCGACAAAGCTGGGACCAATGTCCCCGCAAGGAAGTTTGCTGGTGCAGTTGGGGAGGTTTTAAACTAATTTGGCAGGGAGATGGACATTGGAAAGGAGAAACGAGGTGCACAAAGGATTCGGAGAGCACTAGAGTAAGAAATAATACAGTATTAGACGAAGAGAGAATACAAGAAGGTTTACGGTAGGTTTACAGTGCATGTGTGTGAATGCACGAAGTGTGCACAATCACGTTGGTGAGCTTCAGGCACAAATAGACACATGGGAATATGATGTTGTGATAACGGAGACCTGTCTCAAAAAAGGGCAGGATTGGGTATTTAAATATTCCTGTATATAAGGTGTTCAGTAAAGATAGGGAAGGAAAGAAAGGAGGTGATGTGGTAGTATTGGTTAAGGAGAATATTACAGTGCTGGAGAGAGAGGATATCCTGGAGGGGTCAAGGACAGAATCTATTTGGTTAGTTAGTTGAGGTGCCATTACACTACTAGGTGTATTCTATAGGCCGGCAACTAGTGGGAAGGATATAAAGGAGCAAATCTGCATGAAAATTACAGCGATATTCAAGAACTATAGGGAGAGACTTTCACCTTCATTTTCGGCGATTTTCTCGGCGGTACAGCTGTTTTTGAAAGAGAAACCGCCCGGCGAAAGTTTTCCCCTTACTTTTAAGTAGAACTGCCCACATTTCAAAGACCGCCGGCGATCAAACCGCCCACATGCACCTGCGTGCACGGCCGAGAAAAGCTCCAGGATCGAAGTTTGGCCTCGACCGTACAGCATGGGGGCAATACTGACAATGCCATTCCTTGTGCAAGCCTTCTGCATCATAGTGCTGCGGAGGAGACGATTGATTTGACGTTATTTGCATGAGGAACCTCGGAGCCCGTAGGGTGCTGGGCAGGAGGCCTTGCCCACCTCGGGTATATTGAGACAGGCGCTCGTACCTGCACCTGAGTGATGCAGACTGTGTCAGAAGACTGCGTTTCCGCAAAGAAGTTGTAATCGAGATCTGTGAGTTGGTGAAAGCAGACCTGCAACTGAGAAGCTTCAGGAGGACTGCTTTGTCAGTTGAAGTGTTGCAGCTGCACTTTCATTCTATGCATCCGGATCCTTCCAAGTTATAACTGTGTGTGCCATTTCTCAACATGCAACACATGTCTGCATTCCACAGGTGACTGCTGCACTATATGCCTGTGGAATGACTACATCAAGTTCCCCATGACTGCCCAGGCAATGTGCGACAGGGCTGTGGGCTTCTCCAGGATTGCTGTCTTCTCAAAAGTACAGGGCTGCATTGATTGTATCCACATCACCTTGTGAGCACCCTTGGAGGAATCTGAGATGTACAGGAACAGAAAAGGCTTCCACTCCATTAATGTACAGCTCGTGTGTGACGACATGCATCGCATCATGTCAGTCGATGCAAGATACCCCTGGAGCACCCATGATGCGTTCATTCTACGCGAGAGTGTTATATCTGCCATGTTTCAGCAGCAGCCAGAAGGGCAGAACTAGCTGCTGGGAGACAAAGGGTATGGTCTTGCCACCTGGCTCATGATGCCCCTACATGTAAATCGGATGGAAGCTGACTGGGAGTACAACATGTCGCACATTGCGAAGTGCGGCATGATATAGAGGACCATTGGCATCTTGAAACAGCGTTTCCGATACCTGGACCATTCCGGAGGCTAATTGCTATACTCCTCTGAGATTGTCGGTCAGTTCACTGTTGTGTGCTGCATGCTGCATAACTTGGCCATCATGGGGCAGCAGCAACTGGTAGAAGACCCAACTGAGGTGAGAGTGGCTGATGATAATGAGGAAGATGCAGATGACGAGTGGGAGGAGGACGAGGAAGCCATGCAAGTACCTGAACCTGGAGCACGACGACGGCGGAGGAGGGTGGTGTGTTAATAATGGAACAAATAATGTAAATGATTGTTATAAATTAAAATATATTTTATTCAAAAGTTTAACAAAATAAAAATATTCTTGTATCAAACTTTAAAGTTTTCAGTTAAGATCACTTACAAAACTGTAAGATCACTTACTAACTTTAAACTTGTAAATTTACAAAACTTACACAAAACTTTTAATTTGAGAACAACAGTAACAACAATAATAGCAGCAGCAAAGAAAGGCTGCACACATCTCTCCTCCACCTTATTCTAAGACTGTCTGCTGCACTTGGCCTTGGTGACTCCACCACCCCTGCCCACAGGCAGTGGCGCTGTGTTTCTGGGGTTGGTACCAAATGATTCTTTCTAACATTGCGGGTAATGTGCACCTGTTGAGGAGGGGAAGTAGGTAGCGATGTGGAGGGCCCGGCTTGGGGCTCTTCAGAAGCTGATCTGGGGATTGGAGTGGGAGTGTGGTTGATTCTGTCAATGGACGCTGGGTCTGGGCGTGTTCCCTTATTGCAACAGCTAACTCCAACATTCCCTCCCTCATACGCCCTGACAGTGTCAACGACCTGCAACATTCCCTCCTCATGTTCACAGAGTGTCTAAACTAGCTGTGGCATTCCCCCCCGCCCCCAGCCCTCATGGTCACCGACATTCTCTCCCTCATGTTCAGTGACATGGTTTCAGCTGACTGTGATATTCCCTCACTCATGGTCCCAGACACTGTTCCCATTTCTCGTGAGTGTTGTTACTTCTCCCAATAGTCCCGATACCTCATCACCCACCCCCACTGATGGTGTCCAGGAGTGATCGTGTAAAGTTAATGCTCTCTGCACTCATTGCCATCATGTGAACCACATCTGTTAGATCTTGCACCTCAGGAGAGCGCGGTCGAGCTCTCCTTCCCCTCCTCACCCTGGGTGTGGCTCGCAGCATCCCACTGGAATCCCCAGCCTCGGACGGTGGAAAACCATGGAATGTCCCACCAACACTCAAACCATTAGTCAAGGAAGGGGCTGGCACCTCAATAGGTGGCACCTGCACCTCCTCAAAAGTGAGTACAACAGTGGGGGCTTCATCCATCCCCTCACCCTCACTCCCATGCTCTTGGTCTGGAAGGTGGCATTGGAAGATGTTCTCTTCAGGCTCGTCCCCGTCTGAATCTTCTTCTGCACCGTCGGGGTTGGCCTCAAGACCTGCAAAATATAACAGATCTGACAACTGGTTAGCAGCAGAGGAGGGGGCAAGGTGGCATGAGTAGGCTCACACAGCACAGGCTGATTTGAAGGACCATGATGAATGATAGAACATTGCATCAACCAAACATAGCTGACGGAGACATCTCCATCAACCGAAGCATGGCTAGCCAGCGCAGTATTTAACATTTAGCAAAGCCAGACTGTGAAATTTGCAGAGCTGACCCTCTCCCTCGAGTGTGGGCCCAGCTTGTGCAGTGGTGGTTGCTTTTCTCCAGGCAGGACCCATCAAAGCAGCGACCTTCTCTTACAAGTGCGTCAGTGGGTGCAGATTTGCCAGGCTTCCTTCTGTTTGAGCTCTTTCCCTTTTTGTTGCATGCCACTTTCCTCTGTAAAGATGAAAATGCAACTTTTTAGAGAGGGTGTCTTTCTGCTGGGTGGGACATATACAGCTGGTCACATTTACATTACAATTGCATTGAATAAATGAAAATATTGCTTACACTAACTACTTGACCAAGGTCCTGCCGCTTCTTTTTGTACTGGCCTCCAGACCTCGGGGTCATCACCATTACACAGTAATCTTCTGCAAGTTTGTTCCAGTGTTTCTTCTTTTCGTTTGGTGGAACTTTTATATGACCTCTGCTGGTGTCCAGCTCCTGCCATCTGACCTCAGTCACAGTAACTAGTGCCTCCATTTCATCCTGTAAGAAATTCTTATTCCTTGCACTGCGTTGCATCTTGTATTGCAGCTCCGATTTTTCCAATGTTCTTACACAGCTTTACAATGCTTCAGACTTGAATAAAGCCACAACCTGTTCTACGCATTCCTCATGAGAAAAATAGCTTTTTCCTTTCTTATGCAAACTTTCCAGTGTATGGGATGTATGAGCCTTGACAATATGAAGATTCACCTTTTTCAAAAAAAAGTCTTTACTATAGGTGGGATTCTTCTGTAGTTTTCAGGTTCGTGGATAGAAACCACATCAGTGTTCTAGAATACCAAGTGCATGTATGCCTCAGGGTCCTATTCAGCTGCCTCAGATAGTGATTATGAGCTGGATTCCTGGTTGATTTCCCTTTTTTTTTATTTTAAATTCATGTCCAATCGTTATCCAATCGTTACAATTCTTTGTCAAACGCCAGAGGTCACCCTGCACCAGTCAAGGATCACTCTGCGCCAATGCTCTTAGCCAAAAGGCCTAGAGCCACTGCACCGTTCCTGGAAGTACTGCAATACCAGGTTCGTGCCATGGAGGTGGATGGGTCAGGTCCCCCACACACCTCCGTGGAGGTGGATGGGTCACCAATCCCACCCACCTCCTGTTTACAAAAATGTAAGCATATACCTTCCTGACCAGGGAGAAACCACCCGGAAGTCATGGTGGCTGGTCAGGTTAGTTATGCAGATCTTAGCCAAAAGGCCGAGAAGCGATAGCCTTTCCCAGCCGAAGCTGCAAGATGCTGAGGGCAATTAAGTAATTTCATTGTGACAGAGAGACTGTGATCAATTATCTCTGTGCAGAACCTGGGACCTTTTGTAGGGTACAACTGCGGGTATAAACAATACACATTGCTCAAAAATAATACAAACAGATGAAAATGTTCCTAATTACTGGTGGAGATGGGTTCAGATGGAAGTTAACTTGCTCAATGATTGGGTGGGTGGGAGTGAATGATTACATGCTTCCTTGCACTGGTGGTTAACCAGCATAAAATTAGTATGTGACTGAAAGTATTTCGCAAAACCTAAAATAAAAACTGCTGAAAATGCACACCAGTTCAATCATTTCAGACGAAACCCTTCATCAGAACTGTTGATTTTATTTTTAAATCATGTAGCAGTTGGCTGTCCGTCAGGTACCATAAGGACAGTTTCTAGTAACACTAGCACTTGAGCATGTGATTGGCGGGGGAGGTGGGAATCCTGTTGAAATAAAGTAAATTTATATTTAAAAAAGTACTTGTCCTTGTCCTGTTGAAGCAGTCTCTGGTGGATACTAGTTTGAACTAGAAGACTGTTTGGTGTTTTGTATTCACTTTTCCACTGTCGGGAAGATGGGTGAGGTAATTGATTATGCTGCACTTTACCAGAGTTTAATGACTACTCAACACAAGGTAAATTTGTTGTGAAAGTATATGTTCTTTCCTCTGAGGTGGAACGTGTAGTTTCTGCATAGTAAGCTGAGTGACCTGCCCAGTCAGTTCATTGACTTTAAAATCTGGCTGGTGAAACTGTATATGGACAAAAGAGACACTGCTGTTTTAAAGTAGTATATTTAAGATTGCAGAAATGCTTGTGTATTGTGGGGTTAGCCATGATTCCATCTTTTGCCTCTGCAGTTTAAAATAATCATTGAATAGCACTGACTATGAAATCCCCAAGACCTTTTGAAGCCTAATATTTCTTGGTTGAGTTTTCCTGTGTATGTTCCACAAAACGCAAACATTATATAAGAATGAATGCTTACACTTTAATAGTGCAGTTTACTCCAACAGATATATCATGACAAAAACTAAAGCAAAGTACTGCAGATGCTGGCAATCTCAAATAAAAACAGAAAATGCTGGAAATGCTCAGCAGGTTTGGCAGTATCTGTGGAGAGAGAAACAAAGTTAATATTTCAGGTAGATGACTTTTCGTCAGAACTGTTTTTAGAGCTAGTTCAGCCAGGTAGAGGAGGGTGGTGGATGGGTACTGGTTGGGTCTCTGTTCAAGGAAGAAACCGAGCGCCCTCAGGCCGCCTTGGTGGGGGATGGTGATGTATAGGGATTGGATGTCCATGGTAAAAAGGAGACGGTTAGGGCCAGGAAACTGGAATCTGTTAAAGTTGAAGATGTAGTTGGGTAGAGATTGGACAAGGACTGCTAATGTTGTACCTTTGTTTAAAAATTGAGAAAGTGATGGACCGAGTAATTACAAGACAGTCAGCCTAACCTCAGTGATGGGAAAATTATTTGAAAAAATCCTAAGGGACAGGATAAATCTTAATTTGGAAAGACATGGATTCATCATCATCATCATAGGCAGTTCCTCGAAATCGAGAAAGACTCGGAATCGAGCAAGTCCTTTGGTGGCTGAACAGTCCAATGCGAGAGCCACAGACCCTGTCATAGGTAGGATAGACATTTGTCGGGGGAATGGGGGTGGGTGGGAGTGGCACTGATTTGCCTCATGCTCCTTCCGCTGCCTGCGCCTGACCTCTTGACGCTCGTGGCGTTGAGATTCGAAGAGCTCAACGCCCTCCTGGATGCACTTTCTCCACCTAGGGCGGTCTTCGGCCAGGGACTCCCAGTTGTCAGTGATGGTGTCGCACTTTACCAGGGAGGCTTTTGGGATGTCCTTGTAACATTTCCGCTGCCCGCCTTTGGCTCATTTGCCATGAAGGAGCTCCGCATAGAGCAATTGCTTACGGAGCCTCGTGTTTGGCATGCGTACTATGTGGCCTGCCCAACGAAGCTGATCGAGTGTGTTCAGTGCTTCAATACTGGAGATGTTAGCCTCGGCGAGGACACTGATGTTGCTGCACCTGTCCTCCCAGGGGATTTGCAGGATCTTGCGGAGATATCGTTGGTGATATATCGCCAGCAACACGGTGTCTTCTGTACATCGTCCATGCCTCTGATCCATACAGGAAGGCGGGTATTACTACAGCCCTGTAGACCATGAGCTTGGTGGTAGATTTGAGGGCCTGGTCTTCGGACACTCATTTCCTCAGACGGCCGAAGGCTGCACTGGCACACTGAAGGCGATGTTGAATCTCCGCATCAATGTCTGCCTTTGTTGATAAAAGGCTCCAGAGGTATGGGAAGTGGTCCACGAGGTCGAGGGCCGTGCCATGAATCTTGATGACTGGGGGGCAGTGCTGTGTGGCGAGGACAAACTAGTGGAGGATCTTTGTCTTACGGATGTTAAGTGGAAGGCCCATGCTTTCATATGACTCGGTGAATACATTGACTATATCCTGGAGTTCAGCCTCAGAATATGCACAGATGCAGACGTCGTCCGTGTTCTGCAGCTCAACGACAGAGGTTGGGGTGATCTTGGACCTGGCCTGGAGGCGGCGTAGGCTAATCAACTTCCCACTGGTTCTGTAGTTTAGTTCCACTCCAGCGGGGGGAGCTTGTTGACGTTGAGGTGGAGCACGGCAGCGAGGAAGATTGAGAAGAGGGTTAGAGCGATGATGCAGCCCTGTTTGACCCCAGTCCGGACGTGGATTCGATCTGTAATGGAACTGCTGATAAGGATCACGGCCTGCATGTCGTCGTGGAGCAGGTGAAGGATGTTGACAAACTTTTGGGAGCATCCAAAATGGCGGATATAAGCCCTCACGGTGGACAGTGTCAAAGGCCTTTGTAGGATCAAAAAAAGGCCATGTATAAGGGGTTGGCGCTGCTCCCTGCATTTTTCCTGCAGCTGTCGCGCTGCAAAGATCATGCCCGTTGTGCCCTGCAGGGGACGAAATCTACACTGTGATTCCGGGAGGAGAGAACTCTAGCGACAACCTTCCCAGTGGCTGATAGCAGGAAGATTCCCCTGTAGTTGCCGCATTCGGACTTGTCCCCCTTTTTAAAGATGGTCACGATCACTGCATCTCTGAAATCTCCCGGCATGCTCTCCTCCCTCCAAATGAGAGAGATGAGGCCATGTATTCGCGCCAACAGCGCCTTTCTGCCATACTTAAGCGCCTCAGCAGGGATTCCATCTGCACGCGTAGCCTTGTTGTTCTTGAGCTGTTTTATGGCTTTGCCTACCTCGTGCAGCATTGGGGTTTCACTGAAGTGGTGGCGGGGGTCGCATGTTGCAGGATGGAGCCGAGAACACTCGAGTCAAAGGCAGAGTCTCGGTTGAGGAGATCTTCGAAGTGCTCCTTCCAGCGGGCCCTGACTGTCTCGGTGTCCTTGATGGTTTCCCCGTTCTTGAGGTGGGGCCTTGGGAATTTGGACAGTAGGTGGCTTTGACTGCGATGAAGAATCCTCGCATATCGTGGCTGTCGGCCAGTTATTGTATCTCCTGTGCTTTCTCCATCCACCACTTGTTCTTTAGGTTCCGGGTTTTTTGATGGACCTCAGCCTTGAGCCGTCTGTAATATTGCTTTGCAGCTCCCGAATTGGGTCGTTGCTTCAGGCTCAGAAATGCTCTGCGCTTACGATCCATTAGTTCTTGGATCTCCTGATCATTTTCATCAAACCAGTTCTGGTATGTTCTGGTTGAGTAACCAAGTGTCTCTTCACAGGCACTGGTTATGGAGGCCTGGAGGGCAGACCAAGCGCTGTGGGCATTCAGCATCTCGGGGTCTTCAAGGCACGCCTTGTTAGCTGTGAGGCGCTGGCTGTAAAGGCTCTCTTAGCTGGGTCTTTAAGTGCTCTGGCGTTGACTTTTTTGCAGCACTGTTTCTGCTGTCCCTCTGCTTTGGGGCTATGTTGATGTCAATGATGGATCGGATTAGGCGCTGGTCTGTCCAGCAGTCGTCAGCTCCTGTCATGGCATGGGTGATGCGCACATCCTTGCGATCACTGGCTCGGCTGATGACATAGTTGAGCAGGTGCCAGTGTTTGGAGCGAGGTGTTGCCACGATGCCTGGTATTTGTCCCTCTGGCGGAACAGAGTGTTGGTGATGAGAAGTTCATGTTCTAGACATTTTGTCAGGAGTAGAGTACCATTGGAATTGGCTTTCCCTTCTCACTCTCTGCCAATCACGCCTCCCCAGAGGGCTGTGTCTTTGCTCACCCTGGCATTAAAGTCACCTAGGAGAATCAATTTGTCACACGTGGAGACATGGGACAGGGATGTCTCGAGGTTGGAATAAAAACCCTCTTCAGCCTCATCCGTTGCATCGAGTGTTGGGGCGTACGCACTGATGATTGTGGTGCATGGGGTTCCGGGATAGGCTAAGGCGTTCGCTAATCCTGCAGGGGGATTCTTTGAGGCGATAGACCAGTTCATTTTTGACGGCGAAGTCAACTCCATGAAGGCGGAGTTCTTTCTCTGGTTTTCCTTTCCAGAAAAAGATATAACCTCCACCATGTTCCTTGAGCTGGCCTTCCCCTGCCTGCCGGGTCTCGCTTAGGGCGGCGATGTCAATGTCAAAACGTCTCGAGTTCCCGGGCAACTATGGCGGTGCGGCGTTCCGGCCTGTTGCTGTTGGAATTGTCCATGAGAGTCCTGACATTTCAGGTCCCGAACTTCATATTAGCGAAGTGGAAGATGCCTGTGTGCAAGTTCTTTTGCACACCGGCAACCACATGGGCTTAGCTGAGCAAGGTCTTGGTCCAGTGGCAAGGGGGTCCAAGAAGACTAGAGATCAGGCATAGCTGTACGAGCCTAATTGTCTACGGCGAGATGTTGGTCACAAGCTCGGTGCCGAGTAGCGCCATTGATGATAGATGGCCTGAGGCTTGGTTGGGGGCAGGCATTGGGAAGGTCAGCTGTCCGCTGGGGTAGTTATTTTAAAAGTTTGAGTTTAAAAGTATTTCCAAATTATTTTTTTTAAAGTTACACAGATTGATTGAAGGTTTAATAAATAGATTGAGTTGATGAAGAACTTTTTTTTTCTATAACTTTTAAAGTTGACTAAAAATGTAAAAGTTTTCCCAAATTGTTTAAGAAGTTTAGAAATTGGTTAAAAGTTTAAACATTGAGTCCTTTCGGTCGGTTCAGCACCGGCCCCGGAGTCCCTTCGGCCGGTTCGATGCCAGCCCCGGAATCCCTTCGGCCGGTTCGATGCCAGCCCCGGAATCCCTTCGGCCGGTTGGTTCAGCACCGGCCCCGGAGTCCCTTCGGCCGGTTCGATGCCAGCCCCGGAATCCCTTCGGCCGGTTGGTTCAGCACCGGCCCTGGAGTCCCTTCGGCCGGTTCAGCGCCGGCCCCAGGCAGAATGTTTCACAGTAGTGCCGGAACACTTCACCCCAGCATCTTCCTTGTAGCCAGCGGGCCCAGAAGAGCCTCGGAAGAGTCGGCTGGCTCCGGCGGGCCCAGATGAGTCGGCGGGCCCCGACAGGCCTCAAGAGTCGGCAGGTGGAGCCGGTACAGTGTCCTCACCCACAGATACCAATAAGAAAACAGTTACCGTGGTACAACGAAGATGGAGCTCGGTCGGACAGACGCTTCGGGAATGATTAATCAAGGACAGTCAGCATGGATTTAAGGGAAGGTCGTGTCTGACTAACTTGATTGAATTTTTCGAGGAGGCAACCAGGAGGGTCGATGAGGGCAGTGCGTATGATGTAGTATATATGGATTTAGCAAAACTTTTTATAAGGTCCCACATGGCATACTGGTCACATAAGTAAAAGCCCATGGGATCCAGGGCAAAGTGGCAAGTTGGATCCAGAATTAGCTCAGAGGTCAGAAGCAAAGGGTAATGGTTGATGGGTGATTTTGTGACTGGAAGGCTGCAGCCAGTGGGGTACCGCAGGACTCAGTGTTGGTATGAGAGTAAGCTTGCAGGGAACATAAAAACTGACTGCAAAAGCTTTTATAGATATATGAAGAGAAAAAGATTAGTGAAGACTAATGTAGGTCCCTTGCAGTCAGAATCTGGGGAATTCATAATGGGGAACAAGGAAATGGCAGACCAATTGAACAAATACTTTGGTTCTCTCTTCACTAAGGAAGACACGAATAACCTCCCAAAAATACTAGGGGACCGAGGGTCTAGTGAGAAGGGGGAACTGAGGGAAATCCTTATAGTCAGGAAATGGTATTCAGGAAATTGAAGGGACTGAGGGCCGACAAAACCTCAGGGCCTGATAGTCTACATCCCAGAATACTTAAGGAAGTGGCCCTTGAAATAGTGGATACATTGGTGGTCATTTTCCAACATTCTATAGACTCTGGTTCAGTTCCTATGGATTGGAGGGTAGCTAATGTAACCCCACTTTTTTAAAAAAGGAGGGAGAGAGAAAACGGAGAATTATAGACCGGTTAGCCTGACATCGGTAGTGGGGAAAATGTTGGAATCAATTATTAAAGATGTAATAGCAGCACATTTGGAAAGCAGTGACAGCATCGGTCCAAGTCGGCATGGATTTATGAAAGGGAAATCATGCCTGACAAACTTTCTAGAATTTTTTGAGGATGTAACTAGTAGAATGGACAAGGGAGAACCAGTGGATGTGGTGTATTTGGACTTTCAAAAAGCTTTAGACAAGGTCCCACGCAAGAGATTAGTGTGCAAAATGAAGGCACATGGTATTGGGGGTAATGTATTGACGTGGATAGAGAACTGGTTGGCAGACAGGAAGCAAAGAGTAGGAATAAACGGGTCCTTTTCAGAATGGCAGGCAGTGACTAGTGGGGTGCCGCAGGGCTCAGTGCTGGGAACCCACCTATTTACAATATGCATAAATGATTTAGACGAAGGAATTGAATGCAATATCTCCAAGTTTGCAGATGACACTAAGCTGGGTGGCAGTACGAGCTGCGAGGAGGCTGCAGGGTGACTTGGACAGGTTAAGTGAATGGGCAAATGCATGGCAGATGCAGTATAATGTGGATAAATGTGAGGTTATCCACTGGTTGCGAAAACAGGAAGGCAGATTATTATCTGAATGGTGACCGATTAGTAAAGGGGGAGGTGCAACGAGACCTAGGTGTCATGGTACATCAGTCATTGAAAGTAGGCAGGCAGCAGGCAGTAAAGAAGGCAAATGGCATGCTGGCCTTCATAGCGAGGGGATTTGAGTATAGGAGCAGCGGGGTCTTACTGCAGTTGTACAAGGCCTTGGTGAGACCACACCTTGAGTATTGTGTGCAGTTTTGGTTTCCTAATCTGAGGAAGGACATTCTTGCTGTAGAGGGAGTGCAGCGAAGGTTCACCAGACTGATTCCCGGGATGGTAGGACAGACATATGAAGAAAGACTGGATTGACTAGGCTTATATTCACTGGAACTTAGAAGAATGAGAGGGGATCTCATAGAAACATATAAAATTCTGACGGGACTAGACAGGTTAAATGCTGGAAGAATGTTCCCGATGTTGGGGAAGTCCAGAACCAGGGGTCACAGTCTAAGGATAAGGGGTAAGCCTTGGGACTGAGATGAGGAGAAACTTCTTCACACAGAAAATTGTGAACCTGTGGAACAGAAAGTTGTTGAGGCCAGTTTGTTAGATATATTCAAAAGGGAGTTAGATGTTGTTAGCATTTTCTCAGAAGAATCACTCAACACTCAGAGTCGGTTCCAACGCCAATGCGGCCTTTATTTACGCTAGCGGGGAGGAAGCCTCAGGACTGGTTCCAGGCACTTCTCTCCGCCGAACAAAGAAACTCATCGATATTTATATGTTTGACAATAGTTCTTTACTACAGTTACATCAGCCCATTTCGGCTGGATACTATTCAATCATACTGATTATAGATTCAATTCGACCAATAGATAGAGTTAGTCTCTAAACGTAAAGTGGCTCATGTGTTGCTAAGGGGTGTGTTGCTAGGAATTACTCATGTATCTTGTAACATGGTCCAGGCCCCCTTTATCTTACTGTCCTTGGGTGCTGTTTTTGGGTAGCCTCCTTATTAGAGTTACATATTCGGTTCTTGTCAGCTCGGGCTGATTCATGCCCTCGTTATGTGATGTAGGCCCCCCTTATCTCTATTTCTCGGGGCTCTGCTGTGTGGAGTTATAATGGTTTGTTATAGTTATCTTGTATCCAAGGCATTCCTGGCAGTGGGCCTCACAGGGTTATTGCTCGGTCAGCCTCAGTCAATAGTTCACATCTTGACTACCTGATTTCCCATCATGCCTGGGCAGCCATTTTATGTGTGGCCACTTTAAACTTATATGAGTTTAGATATATTCAGCAGGTGCCTAATGCCTACAACAGATGTGACCCTTATGGCTAAAGGGATCAAGGGGTATGGAGAGAAAGCAGGAATGGGGTACTGAAGTTGCATGATCAGCCATGATCATATTGAATGGTGGTGCAGGCTCAAAGGGCTGAATGGTCTACTCCTGCACCTATTTTCTATGTTTCCATGTTGGGGGTATGATTAAGAAGATTGCAGATGACACTAATGTATGGTTGATAATGAAGAAAAAAGCTGTGGACTGTAGGAAGATATGAATGTACTGGTCAGGTGGGCAGAACAGTGGCAAATGGAAATCAATCCAGATAAGTGTGAGTTAATGCATTTGGGGAGGTCTAACAAGACAAGGGAATACACATTAAATGGCACAACACTGAAAAGTGTACAGGAACAAGCGGACCTTGGAGTGCAGGTCCACAGATTAAGAAGGCATATGGAATACTTGCCTTTATTAGTTGAGGCATGGAATACAAGAGCAAGGGCGTTATGCTTGAACTATATAAAACAGTTGTTAGGCCGCAGCTGGAGTACTGTGTGCAGTTCTGGTCACCACATTACAGGAAAGATGTGATTGCACTGGAAAGGGTGCAGAGGAGACTTACAAGAATGTTGAGTTTTGGCTATGAGGAAAGATTGGAGATGCTGGATCTGTTTTCTTTGGAACAGAGGAGGCTGAGGGGAGACCTGATTGAGTTGTATAAAATTATAAGGGGCCTGGATAGAGTGGATAGGAAGGACTCGTTTCCCTTGGCAGAGTGGTCAACTATTGGGGGGCATAGATTTAAAGTAATTGGGGGAGATATAGAGGGGATTTGAGGGGAAATTTCTTCACCCAGAGGGTGGTGGGGGTCTGGAACTCACTGCTTGAACGGGTGGTAGAGGCAGAAACACCACATTTTAAAAAAATACTTGGATGTGCATTTAAAGTGCCGTAACCTCCGAGGCTACGGACCAAGAGTTGGAAAGTGGGATTCAGTTAGATAGCTCTTGGTCGGTTGGCGTGGTAACGGTGGGCCGAAATGACCTCTTACCATGCTGTAAGTTTCTCTGATTCTAAGGAGTCCAGATAGGAAGAAATACGTTCTGTCGGGCAAGAACTGGCTGAAACGATGGGTCTACCAGGCAGTTCTGTTTGTGGATTTTGGGAAGGAGGTAGAAGTAGGTTTGTGCGGGGTAGGGGCTTATGAGGTTGGTGGCCGTGGACCATGGACGTGCAATATCCAGCTCTGACAAAAGGTCATCGACTCTCTCTCTCTCTCTCTCTCTCTCTCTCTCTCTCTCTCTCTCTCTCCACAGATGTTGCCTGACGTACTGAGTATTTCTAGCATTATCTAGTTTTATCATCATGACGCTAGACAAATCACTACAACCGTTACTGGTCGCTACAAGTAGATGTAGGACTAGCCTTTATGTAAAATGAATGAATAGTTTGTAAATTGGTGTATAGGGTAAACTGATACTTACCTTTTACACTCAAACCAGTTTGGAATATTTGAAGGTATTTTTGTTAAACTAGCAATTTACTGTTTCTCGGTCTCATTGTGCTGTATCAAATTCTGTAAAAGCACAATACGTTCATTTCAATTACCTTTCTTTTGAAGCTTTCTATTTCACTCGAGCTGTTTCTTTCTTAATTCGTATTTACTCATGCCCGTCATATCTGCGTCTGGAAAGGGAGAGTGTGAGGTGGCAGGGGAAATGATTTAGCTAGACCAGCATTGAAGGGAGACGAGCTAGAAAGGCCAACCCTAAGACGTGCAGCTTCTGGTGTCTATTGCTATGCAGGCCATGAATAAGTTGTTATAATGTTTTTGTTGTAAGTTTTAAATTTTACAAAAATTAATGAATTGCTCTCAAAATTAATTTTGTATTTAGGCCAAACAATCTGCTTTGATTAGGTTTATAACACTATTTTGAAGTCTAGATCAGTAAATAATGTTTGAAGACTGGGCTAGCACATACACAAATATACAAAAATGACGGGTAGTAAATGACACTCTGGTCCATGATGCCTGGAGCATCATGATGAGACACCTTCTAATTCTCCCCCAACAGCCATATTATAATCTGGGAGAGGAAAAAAACAGAACAAGGAACCCAGTGCCAAAAAAGGAAAATAAATCTCAAATTCTTCTCCGACTCCCTCGGGCGATCAAAACCAGTCCAGGAGACCATATTGATCATGTTTACGTTAACTGTTAAATTGCGTACCTTTTTATAAGATGCAATCTCTGCCCCAGACAAGAACCAGTCCAGCTCTCTCTTTTGAAGGTGTGTAGAGTCAGCACACGCCGCATAAACCGGTAATCTACTCTCTGGGGAAAGAAGGAACCGCCTAACATCTAGCCTATTCTTACTCTTGCATAGATTAAATTCCTCCCCAATCTATCAGTGGCTGCGGAATCCAGCCCTTGCATTATTTTACATATCTCTATCAGGTCACCTCTAAGTCTGCTGAAATAAATAGACCCAACAATATATTTTTTCATGAGATATATATATCTCATCATATCATAGGCAGTCCCTTGGAATCGAGGAAGACTTGCTTCCACTCGTGAAGTGAGTTCTTTGGTGGCTGAACAGTCCGATACAAGAGCCAGAGACTCTGTCACAGGTGGGACAGATAGTCGTTGAGGGTAAGGGAGGGTGGGACTGGTTTGCTGCACGCTCTTTCCGCTGCCTGCGCTTGATTTCTGCATGCTCTCGGCGATGAGACTCGAGGTGCTCTGTGCCCTCCCGGATGCATTTCCTCCACTTAGGGCGGTCTTTGGCCAGGGACTCCCAGGTGTCAGTGGGGATGTCGCGCTTTATCAGGGAGGCTTTGAGGGTGTCCTTGTAATGTTTCCGCTGCCCACCTTTGGCTCGTTTCCAGTGAAGGAATTCCGAGTCGAGCATTTGCTTTGGGAGTCTCCTATCTGGCATATCTATGTATGGCATAGGCAAAGAAAGAAAATATGCGCTTTGCAATAAAATAGTTAACTGACAGGATTTTGACCGGGAGATTTAGGGTGGAGAGTGGCTGGTGACAAAATGTGCCATCTGAAAGTTTATTGACCAACAAATGAAGCGTGGTGATTATTAACCTGTGTTAAATAAATCTAATGTTTACTTTAAATGTATAGTTCTATTGAAACAAGTAGCCATCAATGAGCCTTTATTGCTTGTTTGTAGCAGACATTTGAAATTGGAGTTTAATTGTGATGAAAGTACTTTGTATTAGACATGTGGAATGCATGATTGAATGTGTTGTGATGCAAGATACTTAAGATGTTTCATTTAACAAATTTGAGATGGGATAGAGTTACTGCACCATACCAAGTGAACTACTCGCTAAACCTTAGCCAACAGAAAATGTATTCTCATTATTTTAGAGCAGAGGTTCCAAACTTTTTTTTGCTGAACCCACCCTTTGGAGATTCTTGTCCTGTTCACACCCTGCCCTTTTTCTAAGAAATAGCATTTTGTAGACCCTGAGAAGATGGCAGAGTTCAATTCTATTGATTTTAAAAACTGGGAATATTTGAGAGTAGTTTAAATCGCTAACCGCGTCAAGGATCTCTACTTTCGTGCAGCAATCGTGAAGAAGGAAGGATTGAGCCAGAACCTGCCTTGGGAAGGCCACTGATAATAGATGCCACAGAAATGTCTTTCACTTTAACTGATGCAGCAACACCTAGTCAGAGCAGGTGCGCTATAGCATGTTCTCAGGGATGTTTGAATCCCCGCTGATTTCTATAAGTGGGCATTGGACCTATCAGAGCTGCTTCTGATTTATAGGGCCCAAGTTTGCCCCCTCTGCTAGAACGACGCACCTCCATGAGGTGCACGGACTTTGTAGTACAGAAACGGCGCCAGTTTCTTACCTCCGTATTCGCCCCGTTGGTTCCAGGCCTGTGGCTTATGGCGCAGCGCATCGGAACGTGTGGTGGGCAGAGCTACAGCCCTGTGCCAAAAAGAGTGCCAGCAGCTGCGTGCATGCGCAGTAGCTCCTGGCCCTCCCGGCGTGTCCGGACGATCCTATCCCTGGCCAAGGGACGACGTGATGTTCGCCGCCCCTATCCCGGGCCGAGTGGCCTGCCGCACAGGCCGGCCGCTGCCTTCCCACGCTAAGGGCTACAAGAGACAGGTTGGTGGTGGGGGAAGAGTTTTGATGGCGGGGGGGTGCGGGGGAGAGAAAGTTTGGGGGGGGAAGAGAGAGAGAGTTTTAATCCGGTGGGCGGACCCACTGTGGCTCTCTTTCTCTTTCCACCCACCCACCTCCCGGTTAAGATGCCGCGTTCACCAGCCCCCCACCCCAGCCTGCCACGATGAGCCTTCTCCCTCCCCCACCCCCCCCCCAGCCCACATTCAGATGCCGTGTTCTCCCTCCCCTATCCCAGGCCAAAGGGACTCCTGCACGGCCAGCCGCTGCTAAATTTAATTGAAGGTAGGATTTACTTCAATTCTTTATTTGTTAATTTAATTATTTACTTCAGTTCTTTATTTTTTATTGAATGCTTATTACTTTTTGTGCTTTGTTTGGTACTTGGAGCTTTAAATGTAGTTACTTGTGCCGATTCCTTTACTCTAGGTAAGGTTTTTCTGTGCGGACAGAAGTGGCAATTTACGCTGGCCTAAATTAGTTTGGAGCAACTATTTGTTGGGCAAACTCGCTTAAATGACCAAAACAGGTGTAGCTGGGAACACCCCGTTTTGGGAATAAAAACAAAACTTAAAAAAAAAAACGAACAAACTCACTTACACTGGCGCAAATTAAAATGGCCAGAATTGCAACTAAAAAGATACTCCAGGAAAATCAAGTTGCTCCAAAAAAAAACCGGAGCAACTCCTGGGGAAATTTGGGCCCATTGTAACTGAGTACTATTGCACCAGAAGCAGCTCTGATTGGAACGATCAAAGAAGTATTTCTCCCTTCATATCATTGTTGACATGTGTGTGTGTATGTGTGTGTGTGTGTGTGTGTATATAACTGAAGGACATTTCTATAATGTACGAAGAAACCTGTTTAGCTGTTGCAATTTAAATTGTGTTAGCCACAGAACCAATCAGCATAACCTAAATTCCCTCCACCTTCATTACAGCACAAGGGTGTCATCCTTAAATCCATTTGAGCAAAAACTAATAGTGAAGCTTGTTTTGTTATGACTGCAGTAGATGCTGATGCATCACTTTCATTATCAGTGGTCTGTCAGAGACAGGTTCTGGTTCAATTTTTCCTCTCCAAACCACTCTGTCTTGTGCTTCTGGCTTCAATTCTCCATACTAACCTCCCTATTGGTCTTTTTCCTTCCATCTACTTTTCTAACACCTCTTTCATCATCCCATCCCCTCTCAGCATATGCCCAATCCAATTTGTTTGCCTTTCTCTGATATCAATAAAATATGTTCTCTCTATCATTGCCAACACTTTCTAATAATGTTTTACTTTCTCTAACCCACATCTCGAAGCTCTCTCGAAGCCTGACAGCCTCTTTTCTCAGTGTCCAGAAGAAATTCTTCACTATTCTTTTCTTAAGTTCTTTATTTAGTTGTCCAGTCCATATCTTTCTATTAAGTGCAACTTTTCACCTCCTTGGCACATCTGTCAACTTCAGTCATTATACTTCCAGATATTTAAACTGCCTTAGCTGATCCAACTGTTCTTTGTTTATTAAAATGCCGGTCAGGAGAGCAATGGAATAGTCGAGGCTGGCAGTGATGAGGCATGGCTGTTTCAGCACAGGTGGTCTGAGACAGAGGCTAGGACATGTGATGCTATGGAGGTGGAAGTAGGTATTCTTTTGTGAAGAAAATTTGGGATTGGAAACCCAGCTTCAGGTCAAATAGGACGCAGTGGTTGTGGACAGTCTGGCTCAACCAGAGAGGGTAGCTGTGAGGTAGTGGGACGCAGTTGTTGGCAAGGCTATGGAGTTTGTGGCAGGGGCTGGAGAGGATGGCTTCAGTCTTCCCAATGTTTAACTGGATAAAATTGTGGCTCATCAAAGACTGGAGACAACACTGAGGCAGTACTAAGGTTGGCAAAAGTGATGGCTAGAGCGGGGTGTCGTCAATCTCCATATGAAACCTAACCCCGTGGCTTCGGATGATGTCGCCAAGCAAAGCATGTAGATGAGGAAGTGGAGGGGGCCAAGGCTAGATCCTTGGCAGGCTCCGGAGATAATGGTGAGAGACCATGCTGGAGATGCTTTGGTTATGATCAGATTAGCTAAAAGTGGAATGAAGTGAGGGCTGTCCCACTGAGCTGGCTAACTGGGGAGGGTGTTGGAAGAAGACAGTGTGGTCAATCATGTCCAAGGCTGCAGAGAGGTGTAGAACGACAAGGAGGGGACAGTGCACCAAATTCACAGAAGATTTCATTTGTAACTTTGATTAGTGCTGAGTCAGTGCTGCAGCAGGCCGGAAACCTAATTAGAGAGAATTTGAATGTGAAGTTGTGGGAGAGATGGGCACTGATTTGGGAAGCAACAAAAACGATCAAGGACTTTGGAGATGAAAGGAAGTTTGGGGATGGGATAATAGTTTGAAGGACAGAGGAGCTGAGGTTGGATTTTTTGAGGAAGGGTGATAATGGTGGTTTTGAAAGGGAGGGGGACAGTACCTGAGTAGAGGAGACCATTTGCAATGTCAGGAAGCGAAGTTGGGTGGTTAGTAGTTTAATGGGAATAGGGTCAAGCAGGCAGGAGGTGGATTTTGTGGACAAGATGAGCTTGGAGATGGGAGAGAAACTGGAGAAAGACGCTAGAGAAAACACCTACTTGCAGAGGGATGGGTACCTGCTTGTTGATCACTGGATCTGTGTCTGTTGATTTTGACCATCAACAAAATGTAGTTAACTCCCAGTCTAAACTATTATAAACTGCAGGGGGCACTCTTGTGACATACAAGGCCTATTGCACTTTGTACATAGGTATTTATTGATGTTTGTAATGTAACTAAAAATTGTTGGATGATCTTGCATTCAAAGCCCATTAGATGCATAGTCTGTGTAAAAATAGCTTTTGTCCTGCATCTAAATCAATTGATTTTTAAAAATATTTTGTAGTAAGCATCTTCCTTGTCCAAACTGGATCCTCTTAAATTTTCATTTTATTTATAATTTCTGCTAATTTTTTACAGTAACTTACAAAAAAAAGCCAAAATTCGGTGCATTGATTAAACAATCAATCATTCTGGTTGGTTTGTTTTCAGGTCATGAAACCTATAAGAGGTACAATTGACGCGTTTTATTTTATATGCAAATTGTCCAAAGAATAAACTGGTATCCTGTTGACATATATTCCTTATTAGTTCTATTAGAAACAGTTCCCAAAATCAAATTTGGTTTTAAAGTGCATTTCCTATTGGGTAGGCTGTTGCTCATCAGGAGTTTTGCTGCCAATTTTTCTTCACTTTTGAGAGAGAGATGAGATGACTCATTGCTGGGTTAAAGTTACACAGAGAGCTACCCCAGTTGAGAAGAACCAATGCAGCACAGACCTGGTATGTATGGTGCTGCTCGGAATAAAGATAGCTATCCACTGTGAAACTAGTTGGAACTTCCTGATTGGCAGCCGTGGCTCAGTGGCAGTACTCTTACCTCTGAGCCAGAAGGTTGTGGGTTGAAGTCGCACTCCGGAGACCTGGGCAGATAATCCAGGCTGACACTCCCAATGCAGTACTGAGGGAGTGCTGTGCTGTCGAAGATGTCGTCTTTTGGATGAGACATTAAACTGAGTCCCTGTCTGCCCCCTCAGGTGGATGTAAAAGATCTCATGGCATGATTTTGAAGAATAACAGGGGAGTTATCCCCGGTGTCCTGGCCACTATTTATCCCTCAACCAGCATCATTAAAAGCAGATTACACTACTGTGTGTATTTTAGGGCATCCCATTATAGAAAGGACATCTATGATACCGTAGCTGTGATACTATAGTTAGAGATTGAGATGCTGGGATTATTTCCACTGGATCAGAAGAGCCTAATAGAGGTTTCAAAATTTTGAAAGGTTTTGCTAGAGTGAACAGGGAAAGACTATTTCCTCTGATTGAGGAATCCATGACTAAGGATTATCAATTTAAAATTGTCACTTAGAGAATGCAATCAGGAAAAATGAGAGGCGAGGGGGCTGAAGTTATGGAAATGGGACATCAGTTAGTACGCACAGAGAAGCAAAGGAGAGGGGTCACACTCCAAGGGACAAAAAGCTCTGTTTCTTTATATTCAGCCTAAGTTAAAGAATTCTGGATATGTGGGTTTCTCACCAATACCAACCAGACAAACTATTTAACCCATGTAAGTGTCAGCTTTGGCTCAGTTGTAGCACACTTGCCTCTCCGTCAGAAGGTCATGGGTTTAAGACCCACTCCAAGGACATCAGCACATAATCTCAGTGCCGTTCTGGGGAGGGCTGCACTGTCAAAAGGTTCTGTCTTTTGGATGAGGCATTGAACTGAGGCCCCCTTGGGCAGATGTAAAGGATCCCACTACACTATTCGAAGAAGAGCAGGACAGCACATTATGATTTCCTGAGAAGACAATGTGTAAATACATATTTTTTGTGCTCAAATCTTGAGATCAGGAATGACACTAGAAAAATGCTTTCAAGCCTCTTCATTTCTCCAAGGAATTTTCATTGGAATGGGAAGGAGGTGGATTGCAGAGCAATTTAAAAAAAAAAACAACTTTGTCCAGGAATAGTGCCACATGAGATCAACTAAAAGGCAGTGTTAAATAAAACAGCAGATCAATATTTGCAGTAGTAAAGCTGCAAGTATGGCAGTATTCAACAGTCGAACAAAATTCTTCTACTTGGGTGCAGCATCTGTTTTGATGTTTTTCTACAGTAACTGCTATTAAATGAAAGTTATTAAAACGTAATGGGAAAAATGTTAAATTTATGTTTCAAGCTGAAAGCATTTAAAATATTTTAAGACCTGACTGTATTTTGTATGAAGGCTCAAATTTAGAATTTTTGTCTGAGAAACAACATTTTATGTATGCAAGCAGCCAATGTTATAAAAGGGAGATTCCAGGAAGAATAATGTGCTCAAATGTTTCCCAGTGAAGTGTTTTTTGGGGCATTTGTGTGTTTTATGATATAATGTTTTTTTTAATTCAACAGAGAAAGCAACCAGTGAGATGAATACTGCAGAGGACTGGGGCCTCATACTAGATATCTGTGACAAAGTGGGTCAGTCTCGGACTGGGTGAGTAAGAGTGTTTGTTTAACTAAATGCTGCTGCTGCATTGTGTACAGTTTGTATCTGCTCTGTAGAATGGGAAGTTGGAGAGTTAAATCAGAAATAGCTGTGTAAGTAGAGCATTCAACAAGTTTCCAAATTAAGAACTCCTATATTGAAGTAGGAGTTTGTGTAAATCTTGGACACAACCAAATATAGTTTAGCAATACAGTGCAATTTATGACTTTTTTTTTTAGTGAGTTATGATCTGGAATGTACTGCCCTAAAGGGTGGTAGAAGCATATTCAATAGTAACTTTCAAAAGGGAATGGGATATATAGTTGAAAAGGAAAAAATTGCAGGACTGTGAGGAAATAGCAGGGAGTGGGACTAATTCGATAGCTCTTCCAAAGGGCTGGCACAGGCATGATGGGCTGAATGCCCTCCTCCTGTCCTGTGTGAGTCTATGAATGCTAAGGCAGCTTTACTGGTATTTGCATCTATTTTACATTGTTTCCATTTTTTCTTCTGAACCTGGTCTTTTTTCCTTTACTGTCTTTCTCACTTTTGCATTATTTTAAAATTACTTTTTTCTCTCTGCCTGTTGCTGTTCTGTTCTGCTTGCTGAATCCATGTCCAGAGGACCCAGCCAAATATGAAACCCCTGATGGGGCCCCACATATTTAAATGGTTTTGCAATCTGGTTTGCACTTATTACATACAGCTCCTCATACCGGGGGGACAGGCAAGTGGAGTTAAGGCCAGGATCAGTTCAGCCAGGATCTTACTGAATGGCGGAGCAGGCTCTAGGGGCCAAATGGCCTACTCCTGCTCCTATTTCTCATGTTCTTATGTTCTCCCTGCATCTGCCAGTTCTGCCTGCCAGTTGCTTTAATTGGAATGGACAGTAGTCGCTGGAGTGTGAGCACTCATGGGAGTGGGGGTTACATTGTGTATTATTTATTTACCTGAGTTTGACTCCCT
The DNA here is from genome assembly GCF_044704955.1 of Pristiophorus japonicus. NCBI lineage: Eukaryota > Metazoa > Chordata > Chondrichthyes > Pristiophoridae > Pristiophorus > Pristiophorus japonicus. Next base: position 228,665,313 of record NC_091981.1, read on the forward strand.
GGCTAAGGAGACTGGCTAAGCCTGTATCTTGCAGCTGGCGAGTGGTCCCAGCAGCAGGGAGACTTCCTTGGCTCCTCTGAGCAGCATGAAACTGGCTGAAAAAGGTGTTTCTTATATAATATAGTGCAGATGCTCACACCTGCAAGGGCACCCAGTCTTTGAGCTTCCCACATTGCAGCCTAGCAGCTCCATGGTAAGAACATTTATCCTTTCCGCTTCCTTGCTTTGCTTTGTCTCCTATTCTGCAAAGCCATAATCTGGTCCAAATATGCAGCTGCCACAAAAATAGAGCTGGGCGCTAGGTAGGAGTGAAATCATCTCTTCTTGGGCAGTCTCTCGGAGTTGAGGATGACTTGCTTCCACATTACAAATGAGTTCTCAGGTGACTGATGTGTCCAATGCAGGACCTACAGTCTCTGTCACAGGTGGGGCAGACTGTGGTTGAAGGAAAGAGTGGGGTGGGGTGCTTGGGTTGCCATGTGCTCATTTCCGCTATTTACATTTGGCTTCAGCTTGCTCCCGGCGAAGAGACTCGAGGTGTTCGGCGCCCTCCCAGATGCTTTTCCTCCACTTTGCGCGGTCTTGGGCCAGGGACTCCCAGGTGTCAGTGGGGATGTTGCACTTTTTCAAGGAGGCATTGAGGGTGTCCTTGAAGCGTTTCCTCTGCCCACCTGGGGCTCGCTTGTCGTGTCGGAGCTCTGAGTAGAGTACTTGTCTTGGGAGTCTAGTATCGGGCATGCGGACGACGTGGTCCGCCCAACGGAGCTGATCAATCGAGCTCAGTGTTTCAATGCTGGGGATATTCGTTTGAGCGAGAACACTGGCGTTGGTGTGCCTATCCTGCCAATGGATTTTCAGGATCTTGTGGAGGCAGTGTTGGCGGTACTTCTCCAGTGCTTTGAGGTGCCTGCTGTAGATAGTCCATGTCTCTGAAACACATAGGAGGGCGGGTAGACCGTGAGCTTGGTGCCGGGTTTGAGATCCTGGTCTTCAAACACGCTCTTCCTCAGGCGACCGAAGGCTGCACTGGCACACTGGAGGCGGTGTTGGACTTTGTCATCGACGTCTGCCCTGTTGACAGTAAGTTTCCAAAGTATGGAAAGTGGTCCACCTTGTCCAAGGCCTCGTCGTGAATTTTGATAATCGGGGAGCAGTGCTGTGTGATGGGAGCAGGTTGGTAGAGGACCTTTGTCTTATGGATGTTTAGTGTAAGGCCTATGCTCTCGTACGCTTCGGTGAAAATGTTGACAATGGTTTGGAATTCGGCCTCCGAGTGTGCGCAGGCGCAAGCGTCGTCTGCATACTGTAATTCAATGATGGAGGATGGGATGACCTTGGATCTGGCCTGGAGGCGTCGGAGGTTGAACAGATGCCCGTTTGTTCTATAGATTAGTTCCACTCCAGCGGGGAGCTTACTGAGGGCGAGATGGAGCATTGCAGCAAGGAAGATCGAGAAGAGCGTTGGTGCAATGACACAGCCTTGCTTGATCCCGGTCCGAACACGAGTTCGGTCTGTGGTGGATTGGTTGGTCAGGATCATGACTTGCATGTCGTCGTGAAGCAGGCGGAGAATGGTGAAAAGTTTTTTGAGGAGTACGCTCCATAATCCCTCACGGTTGACCGTGTCAAAGGCCTTTGTAAGGTCAAAGAAGGACATGTATAGAGGTTGGTGTTATTCCCTGCATTTCTCTTGAATTTGCCGCGCGGTGAAGATCATGTCCGTTGTGCCCCTTCGTGGACAGAATCTGCATTGTGACTCTGGAAGGAACTCATCAGCCACTGGGAGCAGGTGATTGAGGAGGATTCTTGCGATGACTTTTCCTGTGGCAGACAGCGGGGAAATTCCTCTGTAGTTACCGCAATCGGACTTGTTGCCTTTCTTGAAGATGGTCACAATTACCGTGTCTCTGAGATCCCCTGGCATGCTCTCCTCCTTCCAGATGAGAGAAATGAGGTCATGTATCTGCGCCAATGGTACTTTTCCGCATGCTTTAGTGCTTCGTTGTTTTGTTCAGTTGTCGGATGGCCTTTTCTACCTCGTGCCGGGCTGGGTTGTGCTGAGGTAGTGGTGGGTAGCATTCTGCGGGATGGAGTCGAGGACACATACGTCGAAGACAGAGTCTCGATTGAGGAGATCTTCGAAGTGCTCCTTCCAGCAGGCACTGACTGCCTCTCTGTCCTTGAAGAGTACCTCTCTGTTCTTAGCCAGCAATAGGGTAGGGCTTGGATGATTGGGCTATAGGTCGTCTTGACTGTGCAGAAGAATCCTCACATCATGTGGTTGTCGGCTAGTTGCTGGATCTCCTGCGCTTTCTCCACCCACCATCTGTTCTTTAGGTCGCACGTTTTCTGTTGGACCTCGGCCTCAGACGTCTGTAGAGCTGCTTTCTTGCTCTCGAGTTGTGTTTCCAGTTCAAGAATGCCTTCCGCTTGTGGTTTATTAGCTCCTAGATCTCCTGATCGTTCCTGTCGAACCAGTCTTGGTGTTTCCTGGTCGAGTGACCGAGCATCTCTTCACAGGTGCTAATTATGGAGGCCTTGAGGGCAGACCAGGCGCTGTGGACATTCTGGGTCACTGGGAGGACTCAGGTTGGCAGTGAGGTACTGGCTGAATAGGGCATTCTTGACAGGGTCTTGGACAGCTCTAGCGTTGATTTTCCTGCACCATTGTTTCTGTTGACGTCGCTGTTTTGGTGCTATGTTGGTGGTGATGACAGAGCGGATTAGGCGGTGGTCCGTCAGCTCCTGTCATGGCACGGTGATGCGCATGTCCTTGTGGTTCCTCGCTCGGACAATGATATAGTCCAGCAGATGCTAGTGCTTGGAGCGAGGGTGCTGCCTTGAAGCCTTATACTGTACTTGTCTTTCTGATGGAACAGGGTGTTGGTTATGACGAGGCCATGTTCTAAGCATTTCGTCTGGAGGAGGATACCATTGGAGTTGGTTTTCCCTACCCCCTCTCTGCCAATCACACCTCTCCAGAGGTCTGTATCCTTTCCAACTCTGGTGTTGAAGTCGCCAAGGAGGATCAGCTTGTCGCCCATTAGTACTCTGGACAGGGAATGTTTGAAGCTGGAGTAGAACTCCTCTTTGCTCTCGTCTGTAGCTTCCAGTGTTGGGGTGTACGTGCTGAAGACTGTAGAGCACTGGTTCCGGGCTAGGGTGAGCAGAAGAGTCATGAAACGTTCGTTTATCCCACAAGGAGAGTCTCTGAGATGGCCAACTAGTTTACATTTCCAGAAGAAGGTGTAACAACCACATTGTTCCTTGAGCTGGCCTTTCCCTACACACTGGGTCTCGCTTAGGACGGTGATGTCAATGTCGAAATGTCTGAGCTGCTGGACAATGATAGCACTACGGCGTTGGGTTGTCCATGAGGGTCCTGATGTTCCAGGTCCCAAACTTTATTTTGAAGGGTGGAAGATGCCTGTGTGTGAATTCTTTAACGTGGGGTGGCCGTTGCACACCAGCTACCACACGGGCTTGACTGAGCTAGGTCTTGGTCCAGTGGCAAGGGGGTCCAAGACGACTGGAAACCAGGCTTCGCTGTATGGGCCTAGTATATACACGCACACATGCTCCTACTGTCCTCCTTTCTCCTTCCCACAGGTCTTCTCTCCCTGGGTTTCATAGGATCTCCTTCCCACAGGTCTTCTCTCCCTGGGTTTCATGAGGCTGCAGAGCGACTTGGATAGGTTAGGTGAGTGGGCAAATGCATGGCAGATGAAGTATAATGTGGATAAATGTGAGGTTATCCACTTTGGTGGTAAAAACAGAGAGACAGACTATTATCTGAATGGTGACAGATTAGGAAAAGGGGAGGTGCAACGAGACCTGGGTGTCATGGTACATCAGTCATTGAAGGTTGGCATGCAGGTACAGCAGGCGGTTAAGAAAGCAAATGGCATGTTGGCCTTCATAGCGAGGGGATTTGAGTACAGGGGCAGGGAGGTGTTGCTACAGTTGTACAGGGCCTTGGTGAGGCCACACCTGGAGTATTGTGTACAGTTTTGGTCTCCTAACTTGAGGAAGGACATTCTTGCTATTGAGGGAGTGCAGCGAAGATTCACCAGACTGATTCCCGGGATGGTGGGACTGACCTATCAAGAAAGACTGGATCAACTGGGCTTGTATTCACTGGAGTTCAGAAGAATGAGAGGGGACCTCATAGAATCGTTTAAAATTCTGATGGGTTTAGACAGGTTAGATGCAGGAAGAATGTTCCCAATGTTGGGGAAGTCCAGAACCAGGGGACACAGTCTAAGGATAAGGGGTAAACCATTTAGAACCGAGATGAGGAGAAACTTCTTCACCCAGAGAGTGGTGAACCTGTGGAATTCTCTACCACAGAAAGTTGTTGAGGCCAATTCACTAAATATATTCAAAAAGGAGTTCGATGAAGTCCTTATTACTAGGGGGATCAAGGGGTATGGCGAGAAAGCAGGAATGGGGTACTGAAGTTGCATGTTCAGCCATGAACTCATTGAATGGTGGTGCAGGCTAGAAGGGCCGAATGGCCGACTCCTGCACTTATTTTCTATGTTTCTATGATGCAGTGTAGGCCTCACGAATTTGGTGTTGACCCGTGCTGCTCCTTCCTTGGGCCAGGACCCCGCTGCTGAAGCATGCTGTGTCTCCTGGGGCTCGACCTCCGTTCTTCGCTGTTTCTCACTTCTGGGCCTCGCCGGTTCCAATCTCCGCTACCCACCGGCCTCGCGACCTCCCGCTCCTCGCCCACCTCTCGCTCCTCCAGCTCCTCGCCAACCCCCAGACCCCTCCACCAAACTCCTGCTGCTCGCCAACCTCTCCTGGGCCCCGACCCCGCCGCTGGGCTCGACCTCGCTCCAAGAGACACCAGCAATGAGGAGCTACCCGGGTTGCTGTCACATCCGATTTGTCACCCGCTTTGTCTTCGGCGCCCTCTCGGGCTGGCTCGTGCTGTGTCCTGGCAGCTGCTGCTCTATGTCCCCGCTGCCGGTGTTGTTCCCTCACAGGTCGGGTCGGCGCCAGGAGTGAAGTAACACGCGGTGGTAGGGGTTTCTGCAAGGGCGCCCGGAAAATTCTTGGGCATGAAAATTTTTAACGCACCCCCGACTGACACACTACTCCCCCCCCTCCCCCCCCCTCCCCCTCCCCCCCCCCCCCCCCAGCCATCGTCAGAATTGATAGCTGTTGTTTTAAGTGGCTAGATCGCTGAATGGATGCTGTTCTTTGCTCACCCAGAACTTTCATGATTTTGATTTTTGGATAAGTGCAGCGCATGTATTGCTTTGTCTTTATTCAGTCCCAGTACCTGAGTTAATACGAAAAGACATATTTTCTAATCTCCTTATCTGACCAGTGCTGCTGCCTTCAACACCTCTCCCTGCCGATCAATGTACTTAAATCATCTCTTATTAGAAACTCTCCATCCCAATACCAAGCTGTGAAAGGGTTCTTCCCCTTCCTCCACCAACCAAGTAGCAAAACGGGCCTCGAAACTTCCTTTCTTCTCTTTCCTACTCGTCTACCTTCCCACATCCTTCCTTCGCTTCTCTTTTCCCCTCTCCCTGTGTTTAATTCCACACGCGATCAACTAGTCCACAACACTTCAAATGTCCTTTTTCTATACCCTGTGTTCTTTTATATATCTCTGAGATTGCTTCATAGTTGTTTCTCCACCACCCCTGCCCCCCACTACCACCAAGGTCAGAAAACTTAGCTTTCTGTAGTTGTTTCCATATAACTGAGTCCTCTGATTCTTGTGGTTCTTCTCTCACTGACTCCAGCGCTTGAATTGTGTTTTGGTGACCAGATCTGGACATAGTTTTCAAGACTATTCTGGTCTGACTAGAGCGCTGTACTGTTCAAGCATCATCTAACTCCCACTCTCTTGTTTTGTCTATATAATTAAGCATTCTTTATTTGTTGATTGCTGCTCTGCAATGGTTGGACATGTTAGGCACTGAGTCTACTAATACCTCTTAATCTCTTTCAGCTTCACCCTCTGTGCTATTTGTGGAGTATGTATGATGCCCTTTTTCTTGCTGCATTTAATATTTTGCATTTGTCTGTACCTGTATTAAGTTTTATTTATCACTGTTTGGCAAATTTGACCAGTTTGGATTGGATTGAGTCCGTTAACTTAAGTTAGAAACATTAGTATTCTCTTTTTTTTTTAAAAAACTACTTACACCTGTACTGTTTATTATTAGGCCAAAAGACTGCTTGAGATCTATTATGAAAAGAGTGAATCACAAGGATCCTCATGTTGCTATGCAGGCACTAACTGTAAGTAGTATTTATTAGTTCTAAGTAGTATGTTGTTTGTATTTATTTGTACAATAGGTGTATCCCACCGTCAGAGTTTCTCTGGTATGATGCAGTATTATCTGCATTATAAGGCCACTGAATGATGACTGTCCATTTTCCAGTTGCATTCTGTGCCGTAATAAGATATGACTGTTTAATTTAGAACCGGCAAAGTGCTTAGCTATTATGGGTCAATGTTGTTACGAGAATGGATGTATTATAATTCTAATACAATTGTAAAATATTTGTTAGAACCATACTAATCTTGATTTAGTCCTGAGGTGGTGCTGTAGCCTATTGCACTGTTTATCATTGTCTGTGTTATGATATTTGTTCATGATTGAATTCTTTCTTTAAAGCTGCTAGGGGCATGTGTATCAAACTGTGGCAAAATTTTTCACCTTGAAGTTTGCTCAAGAGATTTTGCAAGTGAAGTAAGCAATGTCTTAAATAAGGTAAATATCTTTATACTTTTTGATGTAATATTAAATTGTTTTTTTTGTTAACCATGCCAAAGTAATTTTAATGTAGTTTATGGCCAGTTGCACTTCGGTTATACTATCATAAAATAATGCAATATGTTGCACCTTCTCCAGGAGTTCATTTTTACTACTCCTTGGTTGGACTTATCATTTGATATCCATTTTATGATCGTTATTTTAATATTATTAAAGATTGCTTTCTTGTAATCAAGTACTCTGTTGTTTACTTATGTTATTGTTGTTGTCTTGGAGTTGATAAATCAATGGTCCAAAGTGGGAGACTTGTGCATAAGGAAGAACTAATAAGTAATTATTTCATTGTACCATAATATCTGCTGCATAGTTTGCATGTTTCGTTTTTTTAGTGTCCTTTGAATCTAGAATGCATCTGATACACTAAAGAAATGGCTTCTGAGTACTATTGTAAAGATTAATTCTATCTATTGAAAGAAAGCTTTCGAGCAGAAGGGACTTCCAGAGATTCTCTCTATCATCAAGGAGATAGCATGAAATAATTTATCTGAGCTCAATATTGACAGTACTGGTTCATAGATTCACTATTTGAAATTTGACCTAATTACTAAAATATTCCTAAGATTTTATTTTTAGAGCGCCAGGGTTGGATTTTTCAAATGTTTTTTTTCCCTTCTCTCCGCACCCTCCCCCCCCCCCCCCCCCCCCGCCCCCTTTCCATAATTACACACACCATTCTTCAGACCTTGGGGAATGCACCCCATTTCCAGGCTGTGATCAGTATTTCTCTGAACCAGCTCCGAGAAGTTGAACAATGGTAGTATGGCTCCACTTGGTAACTTGTCTTATTTATTAACTGTTTTTCCCTACCCAAAATGATGAGATAAAGCCTTGAGGCCAGTGGTACTTGTGGAGGTACATGTATGGGAATTGAGCATGAGAACATGGTCAGAAGTATCTTTGCTATGTCCAGCCCAAACAGCAAGTTAGGGTTTTGTGAACTCCTAGCAATGGGTTCTGAGTGACCATTTTATCCATCTGTAGTTTATTTTCTAGGAATTCATTATCCATTTAGACCATCAGTTTTCAAACTGGGGGTCTGGTCCATGAGGGAATCCCAGGAGGTTTATAAAGTCATTTGACTTCTGTTATCTGAAGCTGAGCATACTGCACACTGTGAGCACAGTGTCTGAACAATTTGATATATGTTTCGTCAGTGTTTGTTGATTTACTGGCACATTATTTCTCTATACACTATTAAAATATTTCCTGGTCCAATGACATTGTCTCTGGATTTGGGTCAATATTTGCAGGGCAGGGGGTCCTCCTTACACAGAAGTTGGAACCACTGAATTAGTCCCATCTCCTTGATAAAGCCCATTTATTGCTGTGTTGTGGATTGTTTATTAATGCACTTGGTGGCTAATCTACAGTAGGATCCATAATGTTATCAACATTTCCATCATTATTGGAAGCATCCTAGTTGTTCAGAAAATGCAAAATCCCTCTTGGTAGAACAATATTAGAGACAAAATAAACAGTATTCGAGACAAAATAAAACTCTCTGCCTTTAATTATATGGTCTAGCTTTCCCTGATCATTGTTTACTGTTTTTTTTTTAAAGAGATTATCTGCTTCTGTTAATCTTGTATTTCCCACAAGAGTCTAATGGCAGGGACAACCTTACAATGTGTGTGGTTTTAAAAATAATTGTCGAGCCTCCCAATGAAAGCAGGACTTGCCTCTTTAAACGTGGTCCTGTGCCAATGAGTGAAGTATGTGTTCACAGTAAGTATTTTTGCAAAGCTTGGAAGTGGTTTAGAGCAATGTTCCCTCTAAGCGGCTGTGCAACCATCGGGAGGTCCCGTGCAGGCCGCTCACCAGCTGTAACGCTAGAAGAGATACCGCGCATGTGTGATTGCGCAGCAAATTTAAAGGGACCGCACATCTAAAGTAAAAATTAGAGGGGACATTAGTTTAGTGCTATAATTCATTCTTTCAAATGCGCTATTATCCTTCTCTCTTCCTTTTGTCTGGTAATTTTGTCCCAATTTTTCATTTTAAAACTCTGGTAAAATAGTTGGCAAGTATTTTTGCTACTCCTATCATTTATGATTTAAGTGGATTGAGGAATTGCATTAGTCATTCTACCACTTAAGTGAAACTGAGTCATTCTTCAAACAATGAAAGTGTTTAGACATTGGACTTGATATGGGAGGATCAGGCTGATTAGCGTGACTTGGCCTATTCCTCTGCTTTTCCTGTTAGCTGGTTCTTGATTGTTCATCGTAAATAAACAGAACCCAAGATTGAACGACTATTGAAACATTAAAGTGATCCTCTTTTTAAAAACTGCTTTAATGATAGACCATACCTGAAAATTAGAAAATCGCTGGAATTAATTATAATATTCCTTAGTCAGAATCCTCAAATGTTAAACTTCCTTATAATAGAGGTATAAAAATAAGGGCTCTGACCACACCTTAACTGTGGCTAAAATGATGTGCAATAAAACTTGAAAATACCAAGAAAATGAATTCAGAATATCAATATCTGTTACTTGCTACTCTTACAGTTTTTATACGTTCTCGATCATGTTTCAGTCTAAGTTTAGCATTATTAAAAAAAAATTGAAACGAATTGTGAACTTCAAGGAAAAACTTGTTATTGGGGCCCCCCTTTAAATATCAGTTAGCAAATTAGAGCTAGCATCCTTTCTTATCCATGTAAAACTATGGCTGGCTAGAAGGATACTGACCTTGTTGACTGGATTAAGTTACAATGCAAGCCTATTTTATAATGGACTGGTTTGTATTTAGATCATGTTTCCATTGTATGCAGCTGTTCAATATATTCCTTGGAGTTAGAAATCTGGAAGTTGAATTTGAGTTAACAATGCGGAAAGCAGATTAAAGCAGTTCAAGTGCTTCCATGCATCATGCTTGATTTTTAAAATCATTACAAACCTTTCAAATGCAACCTGGACCTGTCTGGACAGTGGATATTTTTGCACAGGTTAGAAATTATCAATTGTTCTAGATTGTGCTTATCAACTCGGTGAACCAGCAACATCCAGGGGTATTCAACATTTAGGAAGGATTGGCAGAGAGGAAAAGGAGGCGGGGTGGCATTGCTGGTTAAAGAGGAAATTAATGCAATAGTAAGAAAGGACATCAGCTTGAATGATGTGGAATCGCTATGGGTGGTGCTGCGGAATACCAAAGGGCAGAAAACGCTAGTGGGAGTTGTGTACAGACCACCAAACGGTAGTAGTGAGGTTCGGGACAGCATCAAACTAGAAATAAGGGATGTGTGCAATAAAGGTATAGCAGTTATCATGGGCGACTTTAATCTACATATTGATTGGGCTAACCAAACTGGTAGCAATGCAGTAGAGGAGGATTTCCTGGAGTGTATTAGGGATGGTTTTCTAGACCAATATGTCGAGGAACCAACTAGAGAGCTGGCCATCCTAGACTGGGTGATGTGTAATGAGAAGGGACTAATTAGTAATCTTGTTGAGCGAGGCCCCTTGGGGAAGAGTGACCATAATATGGTAGAATTCTTTATTAAGATGGAGAATGACGCAGTTAATTCGAAAACTAGGGTCCTGAACTTAAGGAAAGGTAACTTCGACGGCATGAAGGGTGAATTGGCTAGAATAGACTGGCAAAAGATACTTAAAGGGTTGACGGTGGATAAGCAATGGCAAACATTTAAAGATCACATGGATGAACTTCAGCAATTGTACATCCCTGTCTGGAGTAAAAATGAAACTGGGAAGGTGGCTCAACTGTGGCTAACGAGGGAAATTAAGGATAGTGTTTAAAACCAAGGAAGTGGCATATAAATTGGCTAGAAAAAGCAACAAACCTGAGGACTGGGAGAAATTTAGAATTCAACAGAGGAGGACTAAGGGTTTAATTAAGAGGGGGAAAATAAGAGTATGAGAGGAAGCTTGCAGGGAACATAAAAACTGACTGCAAAAGCTTCCATAAATATGTGAAGAGAAAAAGATTAGTGAAGACAAACTTGGGTCCCTTGCAGTCAGATTCAGGTGAATTTATAATGGAGAACAAAGAAATGGCAGACCAATTGAACAAATACTTCGGTTATGTCTTCACGAAGGAAGACACAAATAACCTTCCGAATGTACTAGGGGACAGTGGGTCTAGTGATAAGGAGGAACTGAAGGATATCCTTATTAGGGGGGAAATTGATGGGATTGAAGGACAATTAATCCCCGGGGCCTGATAGTCTGCCTCCCAGAGTACTTAAGGAAGTGGCCCCAGAAATAGCATTGGTGATCATTTTCCAACAGTCTATCAACTCTGGATCAGTTCCTGTGGACTGGAGGGTAGCTGATGTAACACCACTTTTTTTAAAAAAAGGAGACCGAGAGAGAACGGGTAATTATAGACTGATTAGCCTGACATCAGTAGTGGGGAAAATGTTGGAATCGATCATTAAGGATGAAATAGCAGCGCATTTGGAAAGCAGTGACAGGATCGGTCCAAGTCAGCATGGATTTATGAAAGGGAAATTATGCTTGACGAATTTTCTGGAATTTTTTGAGGATGTAACTAGCAGAGTGGACAAGGGAGAACCAGTGGATGTGGTGTATTTGGACTTTCAAAAGGCTTTTGACATGGTCCCACACAAGAGATTGGTGTGCAAAATTAAAGCGCATGGTATTGGGGGTAATGTACTGACGTGGATAGAGAACTGGTTGGCAGACAGGAAGCAGAGAGTTGGGATAAACGGGTCCTTTTCAGAATGGCAGGCAGTGACTCGTGGAGTGCCGCAGGGCTCAGTGCTGGGACCCCAGCTATTTACAATATACATTAACGATTTAGATGAAGGAATTAAGTGTAGTATCTCCAGGTTTGCAGACAACACTAAACTGGGTGGCTGTGTGAGCTGTGAGGAGGATGCTAAGAGGCTGCAGGGTGACTTGGACAGGTTAAGTGAGTGGGCAAATGCATGGCAGATGCAGTATAATGTGGATAAATGTGAGGTTATCCATTTTGGTGGCAAAAACACGAAGGCAGAATATTATCTGAATGGCAGCAGATTAGGTAAAGGGGAGGTGCAACGAGACCTGGTTATGGTTCATCAGTCATTGAAAGTTGGCATGCAGGTACAGCAGGCGGTGAAGAAGGCAAATGGTATGTTGGCCTTCATAGCTCGGGGATTTGAGTATAGGAGCAGAGAGGTCTTACTGCAGTTGTACAGGGCCTTAGTGAGGCCTCACGTGTAATATTGTGTTCAGTTTTGGTCTCCTAATCTGAGGAAGGATGTTGTTGCTATTCAGGGAGTGCAGCGAAGGTTCACCAGATTGAGTCCAGGGATGGCTGGACTGTCAAATGAGGAGAGACTGAATCGACTGGGTCTTTATTCACTGGAGTTTAGAAGGATGAGAGGGGATCTCATAGAAACGCATTAGATTCTGACGGGACTGGACAGGTTAGATGCGGCAAGAATGTTCCCAATGTTGGGGAAGTCCAGAACAGGGGACATAGTCTTAGGATAAGGGATAGGCCATTTAGGACTGAGGTGAGGAGAAACTTCTTCACTGACTTGTTAACCTGTGGAATTCCCTGCCGCAGAGTTGTTGATGCCAGTTCATTGGATATATTCAAGAGGGAGTTAGATATGGCCCTTACGGCTAAAGGAATCAAGGAGTATGGAGAGAAAGCAGGAAAGCGGTACTGAGGTGAATGATCAGCCATGATCTTCTTGAATGGCGGTGCAGGCTCGAAGGGCCAAATGGCCTACTCCTGCACCTATTTTTCTATGTTAACTATGTAGTGTTGCATTCAACATCTGTTGTGCTCAGGAGTGCATTTTATAAAGGCAAGTTCAAGCTGCATCAGAAAGCTTTGCAATGATTTTAAACTAGAGTATTACTTGGATTGCAATACAGAAGAAGGCCATTTGGCCCATGTTTTTGCTGATTGTTTACTAGAGAAAATTTTATATTGATGAAAGATTAAAAATTTATCGGGGAAGAAATTGGGGTCATTTGTGCAAACTACTTTTTACCCAGGTGCGGCGCCACTAACTATTCCCGCTAAATTCCTTGGGAGTTTAACAGCGGTGGTAATTGGTACCGCCCTGCCCTGCTTCGCTGCGCCGGCGTTGACAATGTCATCACAGTGCGCAGTGACCCGTTTTTGCCGTGGAACAAAAATTCAGGAGATGCCCCTGAAGCTGCGCTGGGCGATGACTGCTTCAGGGGCGTGTACATGGCAGCTGGTCACTCGCAGGGTGCCTGTTAAAGGGGAAGTGGCATGCGCGGGGACAAAAATCAGCCAACTTGCCTATCGCGGCCCATTGCATCCTTGAACGCAGTGTCCGTGCCGGTTGAGTGCCGGGCTGATGGCACGGCACCCCGCTCCCCGGTGGTCCAGGTAGATCCCCGCAGAGTCTGCAGCTTGGCCCTCCCCTTTAATGAAGGGGAGGGCCCCTTCTACGCACCGCTGCGCCGCTCTCCCTGTGCTTCCCCCTTCCCCCCCCATCGGCCCACATAGAAAGTGGAGCGCGTTATTTTGAGCTCCACTTCCCTCGGGGGTAGAAACTCCAATATCACGAGCGGAGTGCCGCAGGAACTCCCGCCTCTCAGCTGTTACCGCCCTCAAACAGGCGCTATGCAATTTCTCCCCCAAATGCCTTTGATTGCATTACCCTGAGGCATTTAGACAGTTCTGGGTTTTTTTTAAGGAAATATTTTAAAATTGCTAAGTAGTCTTCGTCCTCTCTCCAGGATCCCTGCAGACCAGACCAGAGGATTTGCAGGGGTTCCAGAATAGACCTTTGCTTCAGGTTTCTTCGGGCGCTCCTATGCTGGGAAATCTAACTGATGTAATGGCTACTATATGACGAAGGAAGCCAGAAATGGCCCTTTCTGCCTCATTAAGAGACTACATCTACTACAGATACAAGCTCGATGACATCACCTGACAGTCCCAGGAAATCATGCCGGGACACAAGGGAGCTCCTTTTTCCTTTTCACTACACTTGGGCAATGTGACTAGGAGAAAAGTCTATCCTGTGCTCTTTGGGTTTAACCTCTGTCTACAAAACTCACTCTCAGCCTTTCCCTCAGAGTTCTTTCTGAACTAGTCACTGTGTGGAACTTGTGTCAATGTGAATCTTGGGTATTTTCTGTTTTCCCTTGCTCTACTGCCTGTTGCTAAAGTTGTGGTTCAGAACAAGATCTTGTGTTCAACAGATAGGACAGAACCACCTGATTATAATGTCTGCAAAATGTTCATCAAGATAGTGATGCAAGGTCTCGCCTACCCTGACCATCCCTCCCTTCCCAGCCCTTTTTCTTGTAAGATGGCTTGTATTCTAGCGTAGAGGTTGAGCTACATTCAGAGTGAAGAAGACCATATCTCTGATAGTTGTTGGTATCCTGCAATATGTTAGATTACAATTTCTGGGGACAGAATAAATTAGCTAATATCAACTCTGTTATATTATTAGCAATTAGGTACAGCTTCTTGGGGTGTGCTACAATCTTGATTTTCATTTCAGGGTCACCCAAAAGTCTGTGAAAAACTCAAAGCCCTCATGGTAGAATGGGCAGAGGAATTTAAGAATGACCCCCAACTTAGTCTTATATCTGCCATGATAAAAAACCTGAAGGAACAAGGAGTTACATTCCCTGCTGCAGGTTCTCAGGTAGTATTTTTCCATATTTATTTTCTGCATGAATTACCTACTCTGTAGTTCAAGCCACTCCTCGTCAGTCACTGCTGTGAAATATTTGAAGATATAGAAGTTTGAGTCCTTGGTTTAAATCAGCTGTTAACCAGTTTATTTCTAACTACCTTGTTGGGATAGGCTGCAGAACAGGCAAAGGCGAGCCCTGCTTTGGTGGCTAAGGACCCAAATGTAACAGCAATCAAAAAAGAAGAGGAGGACTTAGCGAAAGGTGAGCGTATTCTATATCCATGTGCTGCATCAATGTAGATCTAAATGTAGAAATGGAAAGCATTTAAAACACACAGTCTGAGGTACATTGGTAGAAATTGGCAATATGGTATAATTTTATACCTAGGCTGCTAATAGTAAAGCAAAAACAACTTAAAATTATTTAATGTCCTTAACATAGTGAAGCACTCCACAATGCCTCACAGAGGATGGTGGAAACTGATACCAAGCAGTAACTGGGAGAAGAACATTACAGGAAGATGTCTGAGGCATGGCTAAGGATGCTTTTGCAGTGGGGAGGATATAGCAAGACGGAGGAGTATATGAAGAGAATCCCAAAATTTAGAGCTGTGATGGCTGAAGTTTATGCCATGAATGCTGGAGGGAGGGAAGACGCACGGTACTTTGGATTTGGAAGAGCAGAGGGTGCAACTGGGACATAGAGCTGGAGGAATTTAGGAGTATGGCCATGGAGGTGTTTGTTACCAAGGATTTTGAAGTCAGACTGTTGAAGTTGAGGAGCCAGTGGATGTCAGCGAAGACTCTGATGATGGGTGAGTAGGATTTAACGTGGGGAAAGATACTGGCGTTGGTGTTACTTAGGAATATAGGATTTGCTAGATGAATAAACACCATGGCCAGAATTTTGTTGGGGGAGGCGGGTTTGGTGGGGTGGAGGGGGGGCATCCGAGGAGGACAGGAATCCTGGGAGGCCAAATTTCCCGCATGTCCTGCCGATTTTACTGGCAAGGTCTATTTTGAATATGAGGCCTCGGTTTCCTGCCTGTAGCCAGCCAGCTTAAGAGGGTGACTGGCTGCGGGCGGGTAGGCCTCCGTTGCGAGGGGTTGGTCCGGCGGGGCGGTCGTCAGTCGGGAGGTGGCGAGGGGATCGCAGGTGGCGAGGGGGTCGGCAATCTGGAGTAGGGAAGAGTGGATTGGGGGGGGCAGGGAGGTAGGGAGGTTGCAGGATTGGCGGGCGGTGGGGGGGGAGGGTGGAGACAGGGATCGGCAAGGGGGCCAGAGGATCGTGGCCGGTGGCCTTCTCATTGGTGGGGTAGGAGATGGTGGGTGGGGGAGACCTGTGATTGCGATCGGATGCCTTGTGGAGGGGTCTCCAATCGTGAGGGTGCGTATGGCAGAAACCCTGAATCCAGGAAGTAGGTATAAAGCTACTTGCCTTCGAGATGCAGCTGTCCCCGCCTCTGTTTAACTGCCGGGTTTCATGAATTGTGTTAAATTGCAGTTAACTTCAAAATGGAGGGGAATATCGAGGCTTCCAGCCTCATTGCAATATTTAAATTGAAATAACGCCCCCTGGGAGCGGGTTGGTTGCCCGCCCCACCGTTCCGCCTCTGTAAAAACTGGAAGTGGGTGAGTTAGAGGTGGGATCAGGTCGGGATTCACATTTTTAACAATTTAACTGCCCCCACGCTCCAAACCCAGCCTTTTTTTTAAATGAGAAAATTCTGGCCCATGTTCTTTTTGCCATTTAGTTCACCAGCTACCATTCTGGTAGTTGCATGATGCAATGATTATGGGGTTATTGACTATTCATGGCAATCAATCTCTTATCATCATGTACAGCAGACCCAGACATGAGATGAGGGAAACCCGCTAGTGGTGGAAAGCTTTGGGACTAATGTCACCTATTCTTCCCAAGCATACTATGTCTTAAATTACTCTTGTATTATATCGCAAAACGTTTTTTTCATGAAAGAAATCCATCTAATTTGCATTTAAATGAATCAACACTTTCTGCTTCCATCGTCTCCCTAGGGAGCTTGTTCCATAGATTTATCACTCGCTCACTGAAATAATGTTTTCACAGATTAGTTTAGAATTAGCCCCCTTTCAGGTGCAAGTCGTATCGACAAAAAGAAACAGCTTGTCAATTTCTGTTATCTAATCCAAATAGAATCCTAAAAACAGCAATCCCTGCCTCCTTGGCCTTCTCTTTTCCAAGAACGAACATCCCATTTTATGTAATCGCTCCTCGTAATCAACCAGGAGGGATTGGATTATGTAAATTCATCATGTTCTCACTGGAAAAGAAACGGCTCTGGGTGAATTTGACTCTCCGTAGGGTAAAGCTTTGAGGATGCTGGAAGTGATAAATATATGGGAAGGGCTTCATCAGTGGTGGGAGTAAGGGAGGAGCAGACAGAAGCAAATAAGATACCGAACTTGTATATTGTCCAGTTCAGTTTGAGCAAGCAGCCAGCGGTGGAATAGGGGCTGAGGTGTGGAGAGAACCAAATGGGATGATTAAGGTCTTGCCAATGTTTAACCGGAAGTTCTGATTCCTCTATTCAGTCAGGACAGCATGTAAATGAGGTCAAGAGGTGTACACTTACGGGTAATACTGAACAGCAGCTTGTAAATGAGGAACACGAGGGGACCAAGAATTAAACTTGGAGGCATGCAAGACATGTGGGGATGAGGATGCAATCCATTGCGGGAGATGTGCTGGTCTGGCAAGAAGCTCAGAATGAAAGGATAATGCTACGAGGTTGACCACCAAGGAGAGATGATTGAAGAGGATTGAATGCTGAATCATATTAAATGCCATAGAGAAATTGAGAGACCAGATAGAATAATGGACCATGGTTGTAGTGAAACACAGTGTTGTTCGTGACTTTGACCCAAGGCAGTTTTACTGCTGTGGATGGGACAGAAACAAGATTAAATGGATTCGAAAAGTTGTGTTGTGGAATTTTGTTGTGATGACTTGCAGGGACCTCAGAATGGGGAGGTTGGAAATTGGGCATAGAAACATAGAAAATAGGTGCAGGAGTAGGCCATTGGGCCCTTCGAGCCTGCACCGCCATTCAATGAGTTCATGGCTGAACATGCAACTTCAGTATCCCATTCAGCGACTTCAGCAACCATGGGTGAACATGGAGAGGAGGAAGAGGGTGAAGGTTTATTGTGAACATGTTAAATGTTAAAATTCTGGTTTGTTTATAGTTCTAAAACTTGTTTTAAAACTGCCTTCTCCCACAAACTTTGCTACAAAAATCAACCATGCTGACAAAAGGATTCAGATCTAATTTTTTGTAAGTTTTGCAAATTGGTATCTGTTTATGTTGAATCTGTAAGGCTGTTAGTTTCTGAGTATTCTAGATATTTGGGTTCAGCACCTTTAACCACTGCCGTAAGGAAACCCTCTGCTCCAAATTTCTTTCAAGAGATCCTAGAGAAATTTATGTTTAAAATTTGACTCCTCATAACTACGTTAGGCAGTCAGGCATTCAAAAGATGCTTGTATTTAAATTGAATGAATTGACTATCTGTATGGAAACTCCATTGATCTGTTCCACTTTAACTATTAGATGGGCATTGTCACAATTACCTTTGCATCTCGGTATCTTCTGAAATGCCTTTTGCACATCAGACTATAATGTGTAAGTACTCTGTTAGCTTGAAATATTTGTTAGCTTGTATCAGCCGTGGCTCAGTTGGTAGCACCCTCACCTCCTGAGTCAGAAGGGATTTGAGCACAAAAATCTAGGCTGATACTCCAGTGCAGTATTGAGGGTGTGCTGAAACTGTCTGAGGTGCTGTCTTTCAGATGAGACGTTAAACCGAGGCCCAGTCTGCTCTCGGGTGGATGTAAAATATCCTATGGCTCTATTTCGAAGAAGAGTAGGGGAGTTACCCCTGGTGTCCTAGCCAATGTTTATCCCTCAATAAACATCACTAATACAGATTACCTGGGCACTATCACATTGCTGTTTGTGGGAGCTTGCTGTGTGCAAATTGGCTACCACCTTTCCTATATTGCAACAGTGACTACACTTTAAAAGTATTTCATTTGCTGTAAAGCACTTTGGGACGACCAGTGATCGTGAAAGGTGCTATCTAAATGCAAGTCTTTTCTTTTTTCTTTTTCTTTCCTTTCTTTCCCTTTTCTATAGAGAAAATCATTTTTTATTATCTTTGAGGCTGTGAATACCAAGTTATCATATGCCTTTGATACCCTTGCTTTGCCCTCCAAGATCATGTACCTCCAACATGTGAAACAGTAATGCAATATGTTTCATTATTGACAGCTTTCTAGGCTGAACGTTAAAACAAGGTGTCTTTATAAACTGAAATATTTACTTACAAATGGCATTTTTGCAAAGAACGGATCATTTTCTGTTAATGTTGAAAGACCAAGTATGGAGGATACAATATTTATAATTTTAACAAGGTATATTTTAGCATCTGATATTTTATAGCCATTGAATTGTCATTGAAAGAACAAAGACAACAACAGACCACAGTCTCTAGTCTGTATCCAAGCACTTCAAGCCTTATGACCAGCAAATCTGAAGGACGGAAGGTGCGAGCCATCTATGACTTTGAAGCTGCAGAAGATAATGAGCTCACCTTTAAAGCTGGAGAGATCATTAGTGTACTAGATGACAGGTACATGGAAATAAATCGAGAATAAATAGGGAAGGAAAATTGTGTTTAAGTAACAGAGTCTTGAAAATATCATAACTTGTAGTGGTGTAGTCTTATACAAATTAAATGAAGGAAAATATAGATGCTTGGTTAGCAAATACAGAATACATGTTGAAGAAACAATTTGCATTTTTTGATTTTTTTTTGGATGGAATATAACATGCAATAGAGTAATGATTTGAGATAGTTGCATTAATACTGAACTACTGTAACACTCCATTCATCTACCTTCAATAGTGATTCAAATTGGTGGAAAGGTGAAACGTATCAAGGGATTGGATTGTTTCCATCAAATTTTGTGACAGCAGACCTAACAGCAGAACCAGAGCTGTGTGAGTAATGAACATGTATTGAGTAAATCCAATTGTAGCATTTGTATTTGAAAAGCAATGAGATTTTAATTTACCATGACTACTAACATTGCAAACTTTTATATGTAAACAATTTGTTCAAGTTCAATTTTTAAGAGCTTAAGTTGGAAGGTGGGCTTTTAATTTGTTAAACACAATTGGAAAGCTAACAGTTGTATTATTTACATAATTGTACATTTTGGCTGTTACTAAAGTAAAGTTTGTTCTTCACAGTGAAAATTGAGAAGAAAACTGTACAGTTTAATGATGAGGTACAAATTGAGACACTGGAGCCAGAATCTGAACCGGTTTATGTTGATGAAGTAAGTACGTACAATGCTGTCGATGTTAGCAACATACAGCAACTTATATTTATATGGCGCCTTTAACATAGTAAAACGTCCCAAGGCATTACACAGGAGCATTATTAAACAAAACTTGACATCGAGCCACATAAAGAGATATTAGGGCAGCTGAGAGGTAGGTTTTAAGGATCATCTTAAAGGAGGAAAGAGGGAATTCCAGAGATTAGGGCTTGAGCAACTAAAGGCATGGCCACCAATGGTGGAGCGATTTAAAATCAGGAATGTGCAAGAGACCAGAATCGGAGGAGCGCAGATATTTTGGAGGGTTGCAGGGCTGGAGGAGGTCACAGATTGTTTAATTGGGAAAATCATCAAAGATTCTGAAATTGCTAACCTATTCAGAAAATTGAACATCATGCTTTCAACAGAGGTCAGAACATATGATTTCTTACTGTGTTGAACCAAGATTGGAGTAACTATTACTCCCACGGAACTTGAACTTCAGAGTTTGCACCCTGATGTTAATCCGATTATAGATATGTGTAATGCACGTTATCCACTTTGGTAGGAAAAACATAAAGACAAAATATTATTTAAATGGTAATAGCTTGGAAAATGTCGATGTACAAAGGGACCTGGGTGTCCTTGTACACCAGTCATTGAAAGCAAACATGCAGGTGCAGCAAGCAGTTAGGAAGGCAAATGGTATGTTGGCCTTCATTGCAAGAGAATTTGAGTACAGGAGCAAGAATGTCTCTCTACAGTTATACAGGGCCTTGGCGAGACCGCACCTGGAGTATTGTGTTCAGTTTTGGTCTCCTTACCGAAGAAAGGATATACTTGCCATAGATGGAGTGCAGTGAAGGTTCACAAGACTGATTCCTGGGATGGCAGTACTGTCGTATGAGGAGAGATTGGGTCAACTAGGCCTGTATTCACTAGAGTTTAGAAGAATGAGAGATGATCTCTTGAAAAGTATAAATTCTGATGGGACTGGATAGACTGGATGCGGGGAGGATGTTTCCCCTGGCTAGGAAGTCTAGAACAAGGGGTCACAGTCTCAGGATACAGGGTAGGAAATTTAGGACCGAGATGAAGATAAATTTCTTCACTCGGAGGGTGGTGAACCTGTGGAATTCTCTACGACAGAAGGCTGTGGAGGCCAAGTCACTGAATGTATTTAAGAAGGAGATAGAGAGATTTCTAGACAGAAAAGTCATCAAGGGATATGGGGAAAAAGCGGGAATATGATATTGAGATAGAGGATCAGCCATTATTATATTGAATGGTGGTGCAGACTCGAAGGGCCGAATGGCCTACTACTGCTCTTATTTTTTATGTTTCTAGTCGAAAAGGAAATTGTGGCTCATTACGGAATCTTTCATAAACAACAATGCCAAGATCAATTGAGCATTTCTATTTGAACTGAGAGGCTACTACCAGATCTACTTGCACTATTGGCCTTAGTTTGCAGAGCATATGTATTGAGAGAATTATAAGTATGTGTTTTAAGTGCTGAAGCTTATTTTATTTAAATTATTTCAGTATTTTTCCTCGTTTGTTGATCTCCATTTTCAAGCTACTTATGCTGAGAAACTGTACCTTGAGGAATCATCTGTACACCCGATGTGTCTACTCAGTTCTCATTCTCTTTCTCAGTAGTCTTGTCAGCACATGGAATGTCTGAGTTCTAACATAAATTGGTATATTTTAGTCCAACAAGGAAGGAGGCAGTGCTGCTTCTAGTTCTACGAAATATACTGGGGCGAGTAAGTTAAACGTAAGGGAATAGCTGGGAAACAGCTGCTTCGGTTCAATCTAAAAATGGAAAAGGAGAGGGATTGATAAATAGCTGCCCAGAAAAAAGGAATTTCTACTAGAACTATACGTAACGAATCCAGATAATTTGTATAACATAATTGGCACATAGTACAGTGGATAAACATTGGGAAACTTTCAGACAACAGAAGCTTGAATTCCTTGCATAATTAATCCTTAACATTCAAAGACTTCAAAACAGAAATGTATGCTATATCTAAAACTAATACAAAAGAAAATTAAATGTTGTATCGTGTCAGCCTTGGCTCAGTCATAACACTCTTGCCTCAGTCAGAAGTTGTGGGTTCAAGCCCCACTTCAGGCCCGACACTTCAGTGCAGTAATGAGGGAATATTGTTACGGGTACTGAAGTGGAGTATTTAAATAAACACTTGACACTAGGTCTGTGTTTGAAGATTCAAAAGCAGTCTTTATTCTCACCGGTGGGGAGGTGACCTTCTATGGGTCTAACCAGGTCACTGTCCAACGATACGTATTTTCAAACAACATCTCATACAGGAGGAAGTCCCTGACCTGCTTGCATGCACACCATGTGGTGACCAAAAATGAGCAGTGTTGGGGAAAAATGCAGCCAAAAATTGAGGAGTCACATTTAATTACATCTGGAGGACATTTACTAGCAACTTCTTCCTCACTGAGGGAGGGGACAGAAAAAGAGAATTCTTTCTGTGCATTGCTTGCAACATTGTTTCAAAGCAACCCAGCATAGCAAGGAGCAGAACGTTCCAGCTATAGCAATGCTATACTTTTCTTAGATAAATTAAATACAAATGAATAAAGCATGGGTGCCAATTTTAAGCACAGTAATACCTGTATTGCTAGATACCATTGGTCAGATGAAATGAATTCGCTGCTTATACTGTCTCTTCACATATAACTGAACCATTTGTTACCAGAAGCACTGCAGTGAAAACAAATGCATCTCATCTGCTTTTTGGGTAGCAGTAGCATCAGTATGTCAATGAAGCCTAATTAAACATGGTTGTCCTACACATACCATAAAAAAAAATTCTAATTGTTCAATTTGTAGAGGGATTTGGTTTGTAGCATTCCATTTCCACTGTACATACAATCTGTGTAAGGATTTCACGACTTGTAGATATTTGAGATTAAAACTGTTTATTGGCTGAAGGATTAGAAACCAAACAGGACCAGCACTATATATAGCAGGAGTTTTCTGACTGCATAAAAGTCCCGAGTCCCAATGGGCAACAAGCTGATCCTCCTTGGCGACTTCAACGCCATAGTTGGAAAGGACACAGACCTCTGGGGAGGTGTGATCGGCAGAGAGGAGGTTGGGAAAACCAACTCCAACGGTACCCTCCCGCTGACGAAATGCTTAGAACTTGGTCTGGTCATAACCAACACCTTGTTTCATCAGAGAGACAAGTAAAAGGCCTCATGGCAACACCCTCGCTCCAAGCACTGGCATCTGCTAGATTACGTCATCATTCGAGCGAGGTACTACAAGGATGTCCGCATCTCCCGCGCCATGACAGGAACTCATGACCGCTGGTTGGACCACCGCCTAATCCGCTCTGTCATTTCCATCAATGTAGCCCCGAAGCAGAAACAGAAACTCTGCCACAGGAAAATCATTGCCGGAGCACTCAAAAATCCTGCTAAGAAAGCCCTATTCAACCAGTCCTCACTACCATCCTGACGACATCCAGTGAACCGGAGATGCAGAGTATCCACAGTGCCTGGTCTGCCCTCGAGGCCTCCATAATTAGCACCTTGGTCACTCCATCAAGACTGGTTCGACGAGAATGATCAGGAGATCCAGGAGTTAATAAGCCGCCAACGCAAGGCATTCTTGAACTGGAAACAGCAACACAACTCGAGTGCAAGAAAGCAGCTCCATTGACGTCTGAAGGCCGAGGTCCAACATAAAATTTGTGACCTAAAGAACAGCTGGTGGGTGGAAAAAGCGACGGAGATCCAGCAACTAGCTGACAACCACGACGTGCGTGGATCATTTAGCGCAGTCAAGACCACCTATGGCCCAAGCACCCCCAAAGTCCTACCCCACTGAAGGCCAAGAATGGAGAGGTACTCATAGAAACATAGAAAATAGGTGCAGGAGTAGGCCATTCGGCCCTTCGAGCCTGCACCACCATTCAATAAGATCATGGCGGATCATTCACCTCAGTACCCCTTTCCTGCTTTCTCTCCATACCCCTTGATCCCTTTAGCCATAAGGGCCATATCCAACTCTCTCGAATATATCTAACGAACTAGAATCAACAAGTCTCTGTGGAAGAGAATTCCACAGGTTAACAACTCTTGAGTGAAGAGGTTTCTCCTCATCTCGGTCCTAAATGGCTTGCACCTTATCCTTAGACTGTGAGCCCTGGTTCTGGACTCCCCCAACATCAGGAACATTCTTCCTGCATCTAACCTGTTCAGTCCCGTCAGAATTTTATGTTTCTATGAGATCCCCCCTCATTCTTCTAAACTCCAGTGAATACAGGCCCAGTCAATCCAGTCTCTCCTCATATGTCAGTCCTGCCATCCTGGGAATCAGTCTGGTGAACCTTCGCTGCACTCCCTCAATAGCAAGAACGTCCTACCTCAGATTAGGAGACCAAAACTGAACACACTATTCCAGGTGAGGCCTCACCAAGGCTCTGTACAACTGCAGTAAGACCTCCCTGCTCCTATACTCAAATCCCCTAGCTATGAAGGCCAACATGTCATTTGCCGCCTTCTCCGCCTGCTGTACCTGCATGCCAACTTTCAATGATTGATGTACCATGACAACCAGGTCTCGTTGCACCTCCCCTTTTCCTAATCTGCCGCCATTCAAATAATATTCTGCCTTCGTGTTTTTGCTACCAAAGTGGATAACCTCACAATTATTTACATTATACTGCATCTGCCATGCATTTGCCCACTCACCTAACCTGTCCAAGTCACCCTGCAGACTCTTAGCATCCTCCTCACAGCTCACACCGCCACTCAGCTTAGTGTCATCTGCAAACTTGAAGATATTACACTCAATTCCTTCATCTAAATCATTGATGTATATTGTAACTAGCTGGGGTCCCAGCATTGAGCCCTGTGGTACCCCACTAGTCACTGCCTGCCATTGTGAGAAGGACCCATTTATCCCTACTCTCTGCTTCCTGTCTGCCAACCAGTTCTCTATCCACATCAATACATTACCCCCAATATCATATGCTTTAATTTTGCACACTCATCTCTTTTGAAAGTCCAAATACACCACATCCACTGGTTCTCCCTTGTCCACTCTACTAGTTACGTCCTCAAAAAATTATAGATGATTTGTCAAGCATGATTTCCCTTTCATAAATCCATGCTGACTTGGACTGATCCTGTCACTGCTTTCCAAATGCGCTGCTATTACATCTTTAATAATTGATTCCAACATTTTCCCCACTACTGATGTCAGGCTAACTGGTCGAAAATTCCCCGTTTTCTCTCACTCCTTTTTTAAAAAGTGGTGTTACATTAGCTACCCTCCAGTCAATAGGAACTGATCCAGAGTCGATAAACTGTTGGAAAATGATCATCAATGCATCCACTATTTCTAGGGCCACTTCCTTAAGTACTCTGGGATGCAGACCATCAGGCCCTGGGGATTTATCAGCCTTCAAACCCATCAATTTCCTTAACACAATTTCCTGACTAATAAGGATTTCCTTCAGTTCCTCCTTCTCATCAAGGACAGAGAGGCAGTCAGTGACCCCTGGAAGGAGCATTTCGAAGATCTCCTTAACCAAGATTCTGTCTTTGACGTGTGTGTCCTCGACTCCATCCCACAGCATGCTACCCACCACCACCTCAACACAACCCCAGCCCGGCATGAGGTTGAAAAGGCCATCCAAAAGCGAGAAACAATCCCCGCCAATGCACTAAAGCATGACGGAGAAGCACTATTGGTGCGAATACATTAACGTATTTCTCTTATTTGGAAAGAGGAGAGCATGCCGGGGATCTCGGACGCCGTAATCGTGACCATCTTCAAGAAAGGTGATGAGTCCAATTGCAGTAATTACAGAAGAGTTTCCCAGCTGTCTGCCACAGGGAAAGTCATCGCAAGAATTCTCCTCAATTACCTACTCCCAGTGACTGATGAGCTCCTCCCAGTGTCGCATTGCGGATTCGGCCCACTAAGGGGCACAACGGACATGATCTTCACTGCGTGTCAAATTCAAAAGAAAAGCAGGGAGCAGCACCAACCTCTACATGGCTTTCTTTGACCTCACAAAGGCCTTCGACACTGTCAACCGTGAGGGATTGTTGAGTATCCTCCTCAAATTCGGCTGCCCTCATAAGTTTGTCACCATCATCCGCCTGCTTCATGATGACATGCAAGTTATGATCCTGACCAACGGATCCACCACAGACCAAATATACATGCGGACCGGGGTCAAGCAAGGCTATGTCATTGCACCAACGCTCTTCTTGATCATCCTTACTGCAATGCTCCATCTCGCCCTCAGTAAGCTCCCTGCTGGAGTGGAGCTAATCTACAGAACAAACGGGAAATTGTTCAACCTCCGTCGCCTCCAGTCCAGATCCAAGGTCACCCCATCCACTGTCATTGAATTACAGTATGCAGACGACGTTTGCGCCTGCACACATTCGGAGGCTGAATTCCAAACCATCATCAACACTATCACCAAGCGTACGAGAGTATCGGCCTTACATTAAACATTCAGAAGACAAAGGTTCCCTACCAACCTGCCCCCGCCACACAGCACTGCCCCTCCGATTATCAAGATCCATGACGAGGCCCTGGACAATGTGGACCATTTTCCATACCTCGGGAGCCTACAGTCAACAAGAGCAAACATCGATGACGAAGTCCAACACAGTGTGCCAGTGCAGCTTTCGGTCGCCTGAGTAAGACTGTGTTTGAAGACCAGGATCTCAAACCTGGCACTAAGATCATGGTCTACAGAGCAGTCGTGATACCCGCCTCTTATATGCTTCAGAGACATGGACTATGTACAGCAAGCACTTCAAAGCACTGGAGAAATATCACCAATGCTGCCTCAGCAAGTTCTCCAAATCCATTGGCAGGATAGGCGCACCAACATCCGTGTTCTTGCTCAGGCTAACCTGCCCAGCTTCAAAGCATTGACCACAAGTGATCAGCTCCGATGGACAGGCCACATTGTCTGCATGCCCAATACTAGCCTCCCAAAAGAAGCTCTCTACTCAGAGCTCCGACACGGCAAGTGAGCCCCAGGTGGGCAGAGGACACCCTCAAAGCCTCCTTGAAGTGCAACATCTTCACCGACACCTGGGAATCCCTGGCCCAAGACCGCTCAAAGTGGAGGAGAAACATCTGGGAAGATGCCGAACACCTCGAGTCTCTTCACCGGGAGCGCACGGAAGCCAAGCGCAAACAATGGAAGGAACGCATGACAACCCAGGACCCCACCCACCTGTCCCTTCGACCACCGTCTGCCCCACCTGTGATCGAGACTGTTGGCCCCGCATTGGTCTCTTCAGTCACCTGAGAACTCGTAATAGTGTGGAAGCAGTCATCCTCAACTCCCAGGGTCTGCCTAAGAAGCAGACTGCGTAAAAGGTTTTCTGGCTCATGTCTTTCCTCTTGAACATAGGAAGTGGACTAGATCATTCAGCCCCTCAAGCATGTAACGCCATGCAATTAGATCATGGCTGATCTGTACCTTAACTTCATTTACCCATCATTGCTCCATAATCCTTGAAATCGTTCCTTAACCAAATCTATTCCTCTCTGTCTTGAAATCTTCAGTTGAGCCTTTTAAGGGTGAGAATTCTAGATTTCCACTGCCCTTTGTGTAAAAAAAAAAGTGCTACCTGATTTCACGCCACAATTTTAAGATGCTGCGCTCTCGTTCTGGATTCCAAAGGAAATAGTTTCTCTTTCAGTCCTATTGAAACCTTTTATCATTTGAAGTACTTCAATTAGATCACCCCTCAACCTTCTATACTTGAGGGAATATAAGGCAAGTTTATGCAACCTGTAATCCCTGCTTTATTCTGGTAACTGCACTGTACCCCTTCCAAGGCCATTATTACCTTTCCTGAGTTTTGGTACCCAAAACAGAACGAAGGTTCTGTACAACTGAAGCATAACTTCCTCACTGTTGAATTCAAAACCGTTTGCGATAAAGTTCAACATTCCATTAGCTTTGTATTGATTTGTTTCCCCGTTCTTGCCCGGGGAAACCCTCATCAACGACACCGAGGCAGTCAGGACCCGCTGGAAGGAGCACTTTGAAGATCTCCCGTACTGAGACTCTGCCTTTGACTCGTGTCCTTGACTCCATCCCACAGCATGCTACTCGCTACCACCTCAGTAAAACGCAAGCCCTGGACGAGATAGAAAAATCCATAAGACAGCTTAAGAACAACAAGGCTACGGGAGCATATGGAATTCCCGCTGAGGCACTGAAGTATGGCGGAGAGGCACTATTGGCACGAATGCATGACCTCATCTCTCTCATCTGGAGGGAGGAAAGCATGCCGGGAGATCTGAGATGCAGTGATCATGATCATCGTTAAAAAGGGGGACAAGTCCGACTGCGGCAACTACAGAGGAATCTCTGTTATCAGCCACTGGGAAAGTCGTCGCTAGAGTCCTCCTCAACTGTCTTCTCCCTGTGGATGAGGAGCCACAGTGCGGATTTTGTCCCCTACGGGATACAAGGAACATGATTTTGTCCCCTACGGGGTACAACAAACAACAGCGAGGGTCTATGGAGCGTCGTCCTCCATTTCAGCTGCCCCCAAAAGTTCGGCACCATCCTCTGCCTGCTCCACGACGACATGCAGGCCGTGATCCTTACCAACGGATCCATTACAGTCCCAATCCACATCCGGACCGGGGTCAAGCAGGGCTGCGTCATCGCGCGAACCCTCTTCTCAATCTTCCTTGCTGCCATGCTCCACCTCACACTCAACAAGCTCCCCGCTGGAGTAGAACTAAACTACAGAACCAGTGGGAACCTGTTCAACCTTCGTCGTCTCCAGTCCAAATCGAAGACAACCCCAACTTCTGTCGTCGAGCTACAGTAGGCGGACGACGCCTGGTCTGCGCACATTCAGAGAATGAACTCCAGGACAAAGTTAACATATTCACTGAGACGTAGGAAAGCATAGGCCTTACGCTTAACATCCATAAGACAAAGGTCCTCCACCAACCTGTCCCTGCCGCACAGTACTGCCCCCTAGTCATCAAGATCCACGGCGCGGCCCTGGACAACGCGGACCATTTCCCATACCTCGGGAGCCTCTTATCAACAAGGACAGACATTGACGACGAGATCCAACATCGCCTCCAGTGCAGTCTTCGGTCACCTGAGGAAAAGAGTGTTCGAAGACCAGGATCTCAAATCTGTCACCAAGCTCATGGTCTACAGGGCTGTAGTAATACCCACCCTCCTGTAAATCTCAGAGACATGGACCATGTACATTAGACACCAAGTCGCTGGAGAAATACCACCAATGATGTCTCCGCAAGATCCTGCAAATCCCCTGGGAGGACAGATGCACCAACATTAGCATCCTCAACCAGGCCAACATCCCCAGTATTGAAGCACTGACCACTCTCGAACAGCTCTGCTGGGCAGGCCACATT
This sequence comes from Pristiophorus japonicus, assembly GCF_044704955.1. Lineage (NCBI taxonomy): Eukaryota > Metazoa > Chordata > Chondrichthyes > Pristiophoridae > Pristiophorus > Pristiophorus japonicus. The sequence continues at coordinate 228,694,549 of NC_091981.1, forward strand.
GTTCGCATGCCTGACACGGGACTCCCAAAGCAAGCGCTCTACTCTGAACTCCTTCACGGAAAACGAGCCAAAGGAGGGCAGAGGAAATGTTTCAAGGACACCCTCAAAGCCTCCCTGATAAAGTGCAACATCCTCACTGACACCTGGGAGTCCCTGGCCAAAGACCACCCTAGGTGGAGGGTGCATCCGAGAGGACACTGAGCACCTCGAGTCTCAACAGAGTATGCAGAAATCAAGCGCAGGCAGTGGAAAGAGCGTGCGGCAAACCAGTCCCACCCTCCTTTACCCTCGACGACTACCTGTGACCGGGACTGCAGTTCTCTTATTGGACTGTTCAGCCGCTTTTTTAAGAACTCATTTTTAAGATTGCTTATGATGATGATGATTAATTTGTGTCCATGGACACCTGAATTCTTTTAGTCTTCCATAGCTCCTAGGGGGAAAAATTCCGTCGCGCCCATTTGGGGGTGGTAACATCCGTGAGGTGGGACATTTTGCGCCAGGCGCGGAGCTCCCGCCCTGCTCGATAAATTCTGGTTACCGCTCCCCGACTGGAAGTGAAGTGCAAAATAAGGTGCTCCACTTCCTTTCTGGGGCGAACGGGAGCGGGCTGCAGTGCTATGCACTGGGCTGCGTAGCACTGTCGCGTAGGATGGGTTCTTCCCTTAATTAAAGGGAAGAGCCCAAGCTGCAAACTCTGCGATGATGAAAGGGGCTTCCCTGGACTACCAGGGAGCGGGTGTGCCGTGCCACCAGCCTGGCACTTGAGCAGGATGACGAATCGCGACACAGACCCCGTGATCAAAGTGCCAATGGGCGCTCGACAAAATCGGATACATTTATTTTTCAAAGGACCGCACCTCCCCTTTAACTTGGGCGCCCCGCCAGCAGCCCTGTACACACCCCCTGAAGCGGTCGCTGACATCGTCCCGCACAGCTTCAGAGGGCGATACCCAATTTCGGGTCAGGGGCGCTGTGCATCGTGATGACGTCATCCTCGCCGGCGCAGCAGAGCGGGGCGCTACGGGTTACTGCTGCCACACAATGCCCGCAAAATTTAGCGGGAATCATTGGAGGCGTAAACAACGTGAATTTCTCTGCCCTAGTCTCTCACCATTAAGAAAATGTATTTTTCTCCGATTCAAATTGGATGACCTCACACTTTCCCACATTGAACTCCACCTGCCATAGTTTTGCCCACTCTTTAACTAATTGTAACTTCATCCTCCCATCAACACAAGTTACTGTGTCTCCTAATTTAGTGTTGTCTGCAAACTGGGATATTCAACTCTATGCTGTCCTCCAAGTTATTGGTGAAAAGTTGAGGCCCCCGTGCACACCTCTTGTCACATCCCGTTAATCCGAGAATTAACCCTTTATCCCTACTTTATCTGCTACCTTCCAACCAATTACCAGCCATGTCATAAAGGATACCTCCAATTCCGTGTATTCTGATTGTTGCTAATAATCTCTGGTGTGGAACCTTATCAAATGCCTTCTGGAAGTCCATATAGATGACGTCGTCCATGGTCACTCCCCTATCCACCACATTAGTGACTTCCACAAAAACATTCAACCACATTAATCATACATGACCAACCCTTCACAAATCCATGCTGATTCTCTTTGATCACTTGATGCCTGTCCTAGTGTTCAGTTACTCCATCTCTGATGATCGATTCCACTAACTTAGCGAAAATTGATGAACTGACAGGTCTATTGTTACCTGGTTTCTCTATCCCTCTCTTCTTAGATAATAGATTGACATTTGCAAACTTTCAATCCAAAACCACATCCGAATCCAGAGCTTTGGAAAATGATGACTAATGCAGCTGCAATTTCCGCACCTATGTATTTTAATACCTGAGGTAGAAACCATCAGGTCATGGAGATTTGTCTTAGCTTAAATCGCATTATTTTCTCAATTACCATTTCTTCTTTAATAGGAAAAGATGGACCATCTATTACAGATGTTGCAGAGTGCTAACCCCACAGATGGCCAACCAGACTCATCAGAACTACTTCATCTAGAAGGTAGGATAACTGTGTGTTTTCTGTAATTAAGTGCCCTGTTCCATAGTTCACCAGTACACTATCTTAGTAATATGACAACGGTATGTATAAATAGAACATTTACAAATGATTGTACTAATGCTTTTTGTAAATTAAACATTAATTTGATATAGAATTTAGACTTTGGGTCACACAAAATTTGACACTGAGCCACATATGGAGATATTAGGGCTGATGACCAAAAGCTTGAAGAAAGAGGTTTTAAGCAGCATCTTGAAGGAGGAGAGAGAGGTCGCGAAGTGGAGAGGTTTCTAAGGTAATTCCAGATCTTGAGGCCCGGCAGCTGAAGGAAAGGGTGCCATTAGTGGAGTGATTAAAATCTGGGATGCACAAGAGGCCAGAATTGGAGGAGCGCAGAGATTTCTGGGGGTTGTAGGGCTGGAGGGGGTTACAGAGATGGGGAGGCCATGGAGGGAACAATAATGAAAATTTTAAAATCGAGGCGTTGCTCGACCAGGAGCCGATGTAGGTCTGCAAGCAAAGGGATGATGGGTGAACAGGACTTGATGCAAATTAGGATATGGGCAGCAGAATTTTGGATCAGCTCAAGTTTATGGAGGGTGAAAGATGGGAGGTCGGTCAGGAGATAATTGGAATAAACAAGTCTCGAGGTAACCAAGGCATGGATGAGCGTTTCAGCAGCAGATGAGATGAGGGAGATGTGGAGACGGACGATGTCATTGAGGTAGAAGTAATTGAACCAATATGTGATTGGAAGCTCATCTCTGGGTCAAATAGGACACTAAGATTGTGAAAAGGTCTGGTTCAGCCGCCGACAATGGCCAGGAAGAGGGATGGAGTTGGTGGCTAGGGAACGGAGATTGTGACCTGGACTGAAAACAATGGCTTCAGTCTGCCCAATATTTAATTGGAGGAAATTGCTGTTCATCTAGTACTGGATGTCGAACAAGCAGCGTGACGAATCATAGAAATGTACAGCACAGAAGGAGGCCATTTTGAACTAGCGTGTCCACGTCTGCCGACCAAGAGCTATCCAGCCTAATCCCACTTTCCTGCTATTGGTCCGTAGCCCTGGAGGTTACGGCACTTTTAGTGCACATCCAAGCATTTTTTTAATGTAATGAGGATTTCTGCCTCTACCATCCTTTCAGGCAGTGAGTTTCAGACCCCCACCGCCCACTGGGTGAAGAGATTTCCCCTCATATCCCCCCAATTATTTTAAATCTATGCCCCCTGCTGTTGACTCCTCTGCCGAGGGAAACCGGTCCTTCCTATCCACTCTATTCATGCCCCTCATAATTTTATACACATCAATCAAATCTCTCCTCAGCCTCCTCTGTTCCAAACAAAACAGACCCAGCATCTCCAATCTTTCGTCAAAGCCAAAATTCTCCAGTCCAGGCAGCATTCTTGTCAAACTCCTCTGCACCCTTTCCAGTGCAATCACATCTTTCCTTTAATATGGTGACTAGAACTTTACACAGTATTCCAGCTACAGCCTAACCAGTGTTTTATACAGTTTAAGCATAACCTCCTTACTCTTGTATTCTATAAAGGCAAGTATTCCATATGCCTTTTTAATCACCTTATCTACCTGGCCTGCTACCTTTTAGGGATCTGTGGACCTGCACTCCAAGGTCCCTTTGTTCCTCTACACTTTTCAGTGTCGTACCATTTAATGTGTATTCCCTTGCTTTGTTAGCTCTCCCCAAATGCATTAACTCACAGTTAACCGGATTGAATTCCATTTGCCACTGTTCTGCCCACCTGCGGTACATTGATATCTTGCTGCAGTCCATAGCATTATCAACCACACAGCCTATTTTCGTGTCATCTGCAAACTTCTTAATCATACCCCCAAATTAGAAACATAGAAAATAGGTGCAGGAGTAGGCCATTCGGCCCTTCGAGCCTGCACCACCATTCAATAAAATTATGGCTGATCTTTCACCTCAGTACCCCTTTCCTGCTGTCTCTCCATACCCCTTGATTCCTTTAGCCATAAGGGCCATATCTAACTCCCTCTTGAATATATCCAATGAATTGGCATCAACAACTCTCTGCGGTAGGGAATTCCACAGGTTAACAACTCTCTCAGTGAAGAAATTTCTCCTCATCTCAGTCCTAAATGGCTTATCCCTTATCCTTGAACTATGTCCCCTGGTCCTGGACTTCCCCAATATCAGGAACATTCTTACTGCATCTAACCTATCCAGTCCTATCAGAATTTTATATGTTTCTATGAGATGCACTCTCATCCTTCTAAACTCCAGTGAATACAGGCCCAGTCGATCCAGTCTCTCCTCGTATGTCAGTCCAGCCATCCCGGGAATCAGTCTGGTGAACCTTCGCTGCACTCCCTCAATAGCAAGAACGTCGTTCCTCAGATTAGGAGACCAAAACTGAACACCATATTCCAGGTGAGGCCTCACCAAGGCCCTGTACAACTGCATCAAGACCTCCCTGCTCCTATACTCAAATCCCCTAGCTATGAAGGCCATTTGCCACCTTCACCGCCTGCTGTACCTGCATGCCAACTTTCAATGACTGATGTTCCATGACACCCAGGTCTCGTTGTATTGCCCCTTTTCCAGATCTGCTGCCATTCAGATAATATTCTACCTTTGTTTTTGCCCCCAAAGTGGATAACCTCACATTTATCCATGTTATACTGCATCTGCCACGCATTTGCCGACTCACCTAACCTGTCCAAGTCACCCCGCAGCCACTTAGCGCCCTCCTCACAGCTCACACCACCACCCAGTTAGTTTAGTGTCATCTGCAAACTTGGAGATATTACATTCAATTTCTTCATCTAAATCATTAATGTATATTGTAAAGAGCTGGGATCCCAGCACTGAGCCCTGAGCGGCACCCCACTAGTCACTGCCTGCCATTCTAAAAAGTACCCATTTATCCCGACTCTCTGCTTCTTGTCTGCCAACCAGTTCTCTCTCCACGTCAGTACATTACCCCCAATACCATATGCTTTAATTTTACACACCAATCTCTTGTGTGGGACCTTGTCAAAAGCCTTTTGAAAGTCCAAATACACCACATCCACTGGTTCTCCCTTGTCCACTCTACTAGTTACATCCTCAAAAAATTGCAGAAGATTTGTCGAGCATGATTTCCCTTTCATAAATCCATGCTGACTTGGACCGATCTTGTCATTGCTTTCCAAATGCGCTGCTATGTCATCTTTAATAATTGATTCCAACATTTTCCCCACTATGGATGTCAGGCTAACCGGTCTATAATTACCTGTTTTCTCTCTGCCTCCTTTTTTAAAAAGTGGTGTTAGATTAGCTACCCTCCAGTCCATAGGGACTGATCCAGAGTCAATAGACTGTTGAAAAATGATCACCAATGCATCCACTTTTTCTAGGGCCACTTCCTTAAGTACTCTGGGATGCAGACTATCAGGCCCGGGGATTTATCTGCCTTCAATCCCATCAATTTCCCTAACACAATTTCCTGCCTAATAAGGATATCTTTCAGTTCCTCCTCCTCACTAGACCCTCTGTCCCCAAGTACTTCCGGAAAGTTATTTGTGTCTTCCTTCGTGAAGACAGAACCAAAGTATTTGTTCAACTGGTCTGCCATTTCTTTGTTCCCCATTATAAATTCACCTGTATTTGACTGCAAGGGACCTACGTTTGTCTTCACTAATCTTTTTCTCCTCACATATCTATAGAAGCTTTTGCAGTCAGTTTTTATGTTCCCAGCAAGATTCTTCTCATACTCTATTTTCCTCCTCCTAATTAAATCCTTTGTTCTCCTCTGCTGAATTCTAAATATCTCCCAGTCCTCAGGTTTGCTGCCTTTTCTAGCCAATTTATATGCCTCTTCCTTGCATTTAACACTATCCTTAATTTCCTTTGTTAGCCACGGTTGAGCCACCTTCCCTGTTTTATTTTTACTCCTAACAGTGATGTACAATTGTTGGAGCTCATCAGTGTGATCCTTAAATGTTTGCCATTGCCTATCCAGCATCAACCCTTTAAGTATCATTTGCCAGTCTATTCTAGTCAATTCACGTCTTATACCATCACGAAGTTACCTTTCCTTAAGTTCAGGACCCTAGTTTCTGAATTAACTGTGTCACTCTCCATCTTAATAAAGAATTCTACCATATTATGGTCACTCTTCCCCAAGGGGCCTCGCACAACAAGATTGCTAATTAGTCCTTTCTCATTACACACCACCCAGTCTGGGATGGCCAGTCCTCTCGTTGGTTCCTCAACATATTGCTCTAGAAAACCATCCCTAATACACTCCAGGAAATCCTCCTCCATCGTATTGCTACCAGTTTGCTTAGCCCAATCTATATGTAGATTAAAGTCACCCATGATAACTGCTCTACCTTTATTGCACGCATCCCTAATTTCTTCTTTGATGCTGTCCCCAACCTCACTACTACTGTTTGGTGGCCTGTACACAACTCCCACCAGCATTTTCTGACCCTTGTTATTCCTTAGCTCCACCCATACAGATTCCACATCATCCAAGCTAATGTCCTTCCTTACTATTGCGTTAATTTCCTCTTTAACCAGCAACGCTACCCCACCTCCTTTTCGTTCCTGTCTATCTTTCCTGAATGTTGAATACCCCTGAATGTTGAATTTCCAGCCTTGGTCACCCTGGGGCCATGTCTCTCTGATGCTAATTATATCATATTCATTAATTGCTGCCTGTGCAGTTAATTCGTCCACTTTATTACGAATACTCCTCGCATTGAGGCACAGAGCCTTCAGGCTTGTCTTTTTAACACACTTTGCCCTTTTAGAGTTTTGCTGTAATGTGGCCCTTTTTGATTTTTGACTTGGGTTTCTCCGCCCTCCATTTTACCTTTGTTCCTTCTATCTTTTGCTTCTGCCCCCATTCTTCTTCCCTCTGTCTCCCTGCATAGATTCCCATCCCCCTGCCATATTAGTTTAACCCCTCCCCAACAGCGCTAGCAAACACTCCCCCTCTGCCATTGGTTCCGGTCCTGCCCAGGTGCAGACCATCCGGTTTGTACTGGTCCCACATCCCCCAGAACCGGTTCCAATGTCCCAGGAATTTGAATCCCTCTCTTTTGCACCACTCCTCAAGTCACGTATTCATCTGAGCTATCCTGTGATTCCTACTCTGACTAGCACGTGGCACTGGTAGCAATCCTGAGATTACTACGTTTTGAGGTCCTAGTTTTTAATTTAACTCCTAGTTCCCTAAATTCTGCATGTAGGACCTCATCCTGTTTTTTTACCTGTATTGTTGGCACCTATATGCACCACGACAACTGGCTGTTCACCCTCCCCCTTCAAAATGTACTGCAGCCGCTCCGAGACATCCTTGACCCTTGCACCATGGAGGCAACATACCATCCTGGAGTCTCAATTGCGACCACAGAAACGCCTAGCTATTCCCCTTACAATAGAATCCTCTACCACTATAGCTCTCCCGCTCTTTTTCCTACCCTTCTGTGCAGCAGAGCCACCCACGGTGCCATGAACTTGGCTGCTGCTGCTCTCCCCTGATGAGTCATCCCCCTCAACAGTACCCAAAGCAGTGTATCTGTTTTGCTGGGGGATGACCACAGGGAACCCCTGCACAACCTTCCTTCCAGTGCTCTTCCTGTTGGTCACCCATTTGCTATCTGCCTGTGTAACCTTCACCTGCGGTAAGACCAACTCACTAAATGTGCTATTCACGGCATCCTCAGCATCGCGGATGCTCCAGAGTAAATCCATCCGCAGCTCCAGTGCCGCAATGCGGTCTGTCAGGTGCTGCAGCTCTGAGCACTCCTGCCATGACTTGACCCTTAAATTAACTTAATTGGCAACAACAATGACAAAGGTTACCTACTGATAAAGGAAAAGAAAAAGAAAAACTACTCGCCAGTCACCAGCCAATCACTTACCCCCTTGGCTGTGATGTCACCTTTCAATTTCTTTCTACTGCTTTGCAGCTGCACCGGCTGGCCTCACGAACTCTCCGCTCGAAGTCCCGCTGCCTCCTCGATCTCGGGCCTTTTATAGACCGCATCACGAACTCTCCCTGCTCGAAGTCCCGCTGCCTCCTTGATCTCGAGCCTTTTATAGGCCGCCTCACGAACTCCCCGCTCGAAGTCCAAGTTATTGATCTATACCACAAAAGCAAGGGACCCAGCACTGAGCCCTGCAGAACCCCAGCCTTCCAGTCACAAAAACATCCATCAACCATTGCCCTTTGCTTCCTGCCTGTGAGCCAATTTTGGTTCTAACTTGCCATTTTGCCCTGGATCCCATAGGCTTTTACTTTTGTGACCAGTCTGCCATGTGGGACCTTATCAAAAGCTTTGCTAAAATCATACGCACTGCCTTCATCAATCCTCCTGGTTACCTCCTCAAAATACAATCAAGTTAGTCAGACATAATTTTCCCTTAACAAATCCATGCTGATTGTGCTTGATTAAGCCTTGTCTTTCCAAATTAAGATTTATCCTGTCCATCCAGATTTTTTCCAATCATTTGCCCACCACTGAGGTTAGGCTGACTGGCCTATAATTACTCGGTCTATCCCTTTCTCCCTTTTTAAGCAAAGGTACAATATTAGCAGTCCTCTGGCACCACACCTGTAGCCAGAGAGGACTGGAAAATGATGGTCAGAGACTCTGCTATTTCCTCTTTTGCTGCTCTTAACAGCCTGGGATACATTTCATCCAGGCCTGGGGATTTATCCACTTTCAAAGCTGCTAAACCCCTTAATACTTCCTCTCTCACTATGTTTATCTCGTCTAATATTTCACACTCCTCCTCACTCGTTGCATAGTCTGCAACGCCCCTCGCTCTTTTGTGAAAACAGATGCAAAGTATTCATTAAGAATCATACCCACGTCTTCTGCCTCCACACACACATTTCCTTTACTGTCTCTAATCGGCCCGACTCTTTCTCTAGTTATCTTTGTGCTCTTAATGTATTTATCAAACATCTTTGGATTTTCCCTGATTTTACTTGCCAACATTCTTTCATTCTCTTTATGCTTTCCTGATATTTTTTTTATTGAATCAGAGGCAGTGGAGGGGTTGAGATTGGTGGTGGTGAGGTCGAGCTGGATGTGTACAAGTGGAACCTGATGTTGTGTTTTCTGATGATGTCGCCAAGCGGCAGCATATAGATGAGAAATATCTCCTTTCTCTAGTTATCTTTGTGCTCTTAATGTATTTATCAAACATCTTTGGATTTTCCCTGATTTTACTTGCCAACATTCTTTCATTCTCTTTATGCTTTCCTGATATTTTTTTTATTGAATCAGAGGCAGTGGAGGGGTTGAGATTGGTGGTGGTGAGGTCGAGCTGGATGTGTACAAGTGGAACCTGATGTTGTGTTTTCGGATGATGTCGCCAAGCGGCAGCATATAGATGAGAAATATCTACAAAACCACAGGAAGGCTCTGGCATCCCAACACACATTATGCTGGGCTTTAGTGTACCTAGCAACAAGAGTCAACTTTGAAACAGACTGGGCTCTGTTGTGTCATTTGATATTAATTTATTTGGATAGCACTGTAACATATTTTAACGATAGGATGATCAGTTAATCTATATAATGTTCATGTACTTCTCTTTCACTCCCACCGCACCACCCCATCCCCCGCCAAAAAAAACGAGCAAAATTATTTTAATCTTTCCTGTCTCTAAAACTTCTCCAGGTATCTGTCACCAAATGGGACCACTCATAGATCAGAAGTTAGAAGAAATTGACAGGTAAAAGTCCTATTTTCAGAGTTTGTTCACAATGTACCATTTCGCACATATCTGGCGTTACAAGTCCTAACATTCCTAGACCTGTGTGCATGCCACAGCAGTGTAAGCTGGGCAGGGGGCTGGAATTTGCAGCAAGATCCAGTTCCTCAGGATCTCTCGGTCCTTTTTTTAAAAAAAAAATGTAATTAAACATTGTGACTTGGCTGAGATGAGCACCGCCATCTGAAGGGGAGGCAGGATTGATAGGGTGACATGGCCTGCCAGAAATCTAGTCCATTCTGCTTCCTGTATCCCTTTGCATTGCAAGGCTATCATCCTGATGACAGTGGAGTTCCCACAAGACAAATTTTCCTAACTACAATCAATTGGAAAAGCAGCAATATAAGTTTGTTCTGCTTTTTAAAAAAAAAACACTTGTCATTCTGTCCTCAGATGACTCAGCAAGAGATACCGCTATGAAATTCTCCCATTTCCCCACCCCCACTCTCCCTCTGAGGCAGATATCCAGAGAATGCCACAGATGTCTGCCCCTTTTATGCTAATGATATTGTTTCATGGATTGTGATGGAATCCAGACTGGAGCAGAATGCTGGTCGGGAATTCCACCCCACCACACTTCTGTGCAATGGAGCTCGAGGAATTTCAGGCCCACTGAATTGTCGTTGTGTGTTTTGTTACATCCAGTGCTGCCTCTTATGCTTGTTTTACTCCATTGTGGTTTTAGGAAACACTCTGAACTGTCAGATTTAAATGTGAAAGTGATGGAAGCTCTATCCTTGTATGCTAAATTGATGAATGAGGATCCTATGTATTCTATGTATGCTAAACTCCAGAGTCAGCAGTATTACATGCAACCATCCTCTGTAGCAGTTTCTCAGGTGTGTTCCAAGTTATTTATTGTAAGGAATTGTATATTGTGACACTTTTTATTATTCCTGCTCAAATAAGAATTTTCGATAATCAGACTTCTTCCTGTACATTTATTTTATTTAAAGCTTAAAAAGAAAACTATTAACATATTTAAATGCCACATTAGATCATTTGACATTGTGTTTGCACAATGTTGACTCATACATTGATACATAGAGTAAATTGGGTATAAATACTTGGGCAGCTGTCATTCTTCTGTAAACCTGTTGATAGTATTATTAAGGATAATATTTAATTAAGCCAGCAACCATAAAACTCAATGTTTGGATGTGTTTTTACGTAGTCTAGTGTATCTCTCCGAGTAAAAATAATTGTGTGTGTGTGTGTTGGAGATTGGGGATTAGTGGAACATTCAGTTTATTTAGCAAGTGAAAGACCTGGTAAATGTTAAGAAATTATCATGAAATTCTTTCATGATTATTCCACAGTTTCCTCTGATGTATTGTGTTGTACTCTTAACAGAACTGTTTCTTTGTGTAGAACGTGCTCTTAAAATGGAGGTAGCAATTTGGCAGGCAATTTTTGTTGCGTTTTCCGTAGTCCATGTTTGAAATAAACACTTTGGCTTTCCCCATTGAACAATAAAGCTAATTATTCTGCTAACCAAATACTTTAGAGGCAGGGAAATGCAAGCATTCAGTGAATATTTTCAAGATAAGGGAAGGGAGTACATGTTAATTTAATTTCTGATTATTGTTAGATTTTATTTGCAGTTGTGGATAATGCGCACTGTTGGTGCAGAGTAGAGAGTGCAATGCTCTGCATCTGAGCTATGCTGTATGTGACCTGGGAGTGTTTGATGTTGACACTGGATGCCAAAACAGAAATGTGTTCCATCCCTCAATCGCCCTTAGTCATAAAATTCAATAAAAAATACAGATATTAGAGATCAAATTCCTAACTGCCTAACCAGGTCAATTTGATTTGATAATTGTAAAATATGCATATTGGATTTTGCAATAAGAAAAATGTCTTGAATTTCCTCCCCGCCCCCCCCCCCCCTCCCCCACATCTGCTGGTTATTTTGGTTAGTTTCTAGGTGGTCTTGTAAAAGAACATGAAGGCTGCAATAAAATTCCACTGGCTCCTCGATGGAGATAAACTAACTCAGCCCAAACAGGGATCATAGAATTACATCATCATCATAGGCAGTCCCTCTAAATGAAGATGACTTGCTTCCACACCAAAAAAAAGGATGCGTTCACAGGTGTTTCAATGAAGGCCCCAAACTACATCCTGAAGGATGGAAGATGCCTGTGCATGCATTCTTTTAATGTGGAGTGGCCATTGCACACCAGCCACTACGTGGGCTTGACAGAGCTAGGTCTTGGTCCAGTAGTAGTAAGGATTACCCAATACAACTGGAGACCAGCTCTGCTGTACGGACCTAGTGAGCACACTTATCGTAGTGTGGGCTGGCCTATGCTGCCCCTGGGCTCCTGGCCCCGAACTCGCGCCTCCCCTGGGCCCCGATCACGTCCCTCCACAGTCTCTCGCCGCTCCTTCGCCCTGACCTCACCGATCCTGCTGTATCTGCCCACGCTCCAATCAACACAGCACAGAAGGAGGCCATTCGGCCCATACTACTTGTGCTGGCTCTTTGAAAGAATTAGTCCCACTCCCCTGCTCTTTACATAGCCCTGCAAATGTTTCCTTTTCAAGTATTATATCCAATTCCCTTTTGAAAGTTAGTATAGTATCTGCTTACATCACCCTTTCAGGCAGTGCATTCCAGATCCTAACAATGCGCTGTGTTTAAAAATATATATATTTTTAATTCTCCTCATCTTCACCCTGGCTCTTTTACCAATTATCTTAAATCTGTGTCCCTGGTTATCAACCCTCCTGCAGGTGGGAACAGTTTTGCCCTATCTACTCTATTAAAACCCATCAACATTTTGAACACCTCTAATAATTTTCCCCATAACCTTCTCTGCTGTAATGAGCAATGTTTCCCCTGATTTTTTTTTTGCGGCGGTGGTCCTTAAACGGGCTGCACTGCCCATTCAAAGTTGTTCGCATGCGCGAAACTTCACATTTGGAAAAAGTCAGTCCCGGGCTATGTGGCCACACAGTTTGGAGGGAACGTTTTTAAGGAGAACAATCCCAGCTTCTCTAGTCTCTCCACATAACTGAAGCCCTCATCCCTGGTACTATTCTAGTACATTTCCTCTGTACCCTCTCCAAGATCTTGACATCTTTCCGAAAGTGTGCTGCCCAGAATTGGACACACTATCCCAGCAGAGGCCTAACCAGTCATTTATTAAGGTTTAACATAACTTCCTTGCTTTTGTACGCAATACCTCTATTTATAAAGCCAAGAATCCCGTCTGCCTTTTTAACAGGCTTCTCAACTTGTCCTGCCACCTTCAAAGACTTGTGTATGTACACCCACTGTTGTCTCTCTTCTTTTGTACTCTATGCCTCTATTTATAAAGCTCAAACCTGAGATCTTCCTGGCTTGTATGTTGTGGTGTATTAACCCACTGAACAATCAGAATATTACATGCTTTAATGTCATCAACTCTAGTTATCTTCAATGAGTAAATTATTTATTTTGATCTGTCTTACAGCCTCCTTTTAAAGAGAGACTATATATATGTGTGTGAGAGAGAGAGAGAGAGAGAGAGAGAGAGAGAGAGAAGGCAAATGTGGCAGCAAATTTGTGCATAGAAGGATCCCACAAATGAGTGAAATAAATGATTGTTTTATCTGATTTGGGGGTGTTGGTTGAGGGAGGAATGTTTGCCAGAACACCAGGAAAAAACTCCCTACTCTTAGAATAGTACCATGACAACTTTTAACATCCATTTGAATGGGCAGATACAGCATTGGTTTAACATCTTATCTAAAATATAGAAAATAGGTGCAGGAGTAGGCTATTCGGCCCTTCGAGCCTGCACCACTATTCAATAAGATCATGGCTGATCTTTCACCTCAATACCCCTTTCCTGCTTTCTCTCCATACCCCTTGATCCCTTTAGCCGTAAGGGCCACATCTAACTCCCTTTTGAATATATCCAATGAACTGGCATCAACAACTCTCTGCGGTAGGGAATTCCACAGGTTAACAACTCTCTGTGTGAAGAAGTTTCTCCTCATCTCAGTCCTAAATGGCTTACCCCTTATCCTTAGACTGTGTCCTCTGGTTCTGGACTTCCCCAACATCGGGAACATTCTTCCTGCATCTAACCTGTCCAGTCCCGTCAGAATTTTGTATGTTTCTATAGATCCCCTCTCATCCTTCTAAACTCCAGTGAATACAGGCCCAGTCGATCCAGTCTCTTCTCATATGTCAGTCCTGCCATCCCGGGAATCAGTCTGGTGAACCTTCGCTGCACCCGCTCAATAGCAAGAACGTCCTTCCTCAGATTAGGAGACCAAAACTGAACACAATATTCCAGGTGAGTCCTCGCTAAGGGCCCTGTACAACTGCAGCAAGACCTCCCTGCTCTTGTACTCAAATCCCCTAGCTATAAAGGCCAACATACCATTTGCTTTCTTCACCGCCTGCTGTACCTGCATGCCAACTTTCAATGACTGATGTACCATGATACCCAGGTCTCGTTGCACCTCCCCTTTTCCTAATCTGCTGCCATTCAGATAATATTCTGCCTTCGTGTTTCTGCCACCAAAGTGGATAACCTCACATTTATCCACATTATACTGCATCTGCCATGCATTTACCCACTCACCTAACCTTTCCAAGTCACCCTGCAGCCTCTTAGCATCCTCCTCACAGCTCACACCACCACCCAGTCTGGTGTCATCTGTAAACTTGGAGATATTACACTCAGTTCCTTCATCTAAATCATTAATGTATATTGTAAATAGCTGGGGTCCCAGCACTGAGCCCTGCGGCACTCCACGAGTCACTGCCTGCCATTCTGAAAAGGACCCGTTTATCCCAACTCTCTGCTTCCTGTCTGCCAACCAGTTCTCTATCCACGTCAGTACATTATCCCCAATACCATGTGCTTTAATTTTGCACGGAATCTCTTTTGTGGGACCTTATCAAAAGCCTTTTGAAAGTCCAAATACACCACATTCACTGGTTCTCCCTTGTCCATTCTACTAGTTACATCCTCAAAAAATTCTGGAAAGTTTGTCAAGCATGATTTCCCTTTCATAAATCCATGCTGATTTGGACCAATCCTGTCACTGCTTTTCAAATGTGCTGTTATTTCATCTTTACTAATTGATTCTAACATTTTCCCCACTACTGATGTCAGGCTAACCGGTCTATAATTCCCTGTTTTCTCTCTCCCTCCTTTTTTAAAAAGAGGTGTTGCTGCCCTCCATTTCATAGGAACTGATCCAGAATCGATAGACTGTTGGAAAATGATCACCAATGCATCCACTATTTCTTGGACTACTTCCTTAAATACTCTGGGATGCAGACTATCAGGCCCCGGGGCTTTATCAGCCTTCAATCCCATCAATTTCCTCAACACAATTTCCCGCCTAATTTCCTTCAGTTCCTCCTTCTCACTAGACCGTTGGTCCCCTAGTATTTCTGGAAGGTTATTTGTGTCTTCCTTCGTGAAGACAGAACCAAAGTATTTGTTCAACTGGTCTGCCATTTCTTTGTTCCCCAAAGACTGCATCATGTCCTCCTTCAGTGCAGTGAAGTGTGAGCCTAGATTATATAGGGCCGGATTTTCAGCTTTTGGGGTTTTTCAGCGAAAACGTTAGCGATATGTAAAAATTAATGTTTACGTTGCGCTACCGTTTTTAGGCCAAACTTTCGGCCTTTATGTCCAGGGCCTTAGCGGTAAAAGAGGCGTTGCACGATTATTCTCAGTGCAAAACACCAACTTTGGCAACTTTAGTCTGCGGTCGTTTGCGCTGCGATAGAGTCCTTGGGAGGGGGGGAAAATAAAATACAATTGCAAAAAAAATTCCAAAAACATTCACAAAACCCTTAGCTAGCAAATTGCTGAAAAATTATTTAAAAATAAAAACTTAAACTTACCTTTTTTGCAGGTTTTCATGCTGGCAGGGCTGTACTGACAGGTTTGACCTGTCGGTATTCTGGGCGCGGCGTAAGGGTCGGGAGAGAGCCAAAAGTATGACGGTAACGCAATCCGTGTCGTTGCACGTCGGCGCACCTCTCCCTAGCGGTACTTGAAAGCGCCGCCACAAACAGGTACCCAAGGATCCCGGCCAGGCTTTGCGACTGGGTTTTCGCCGCGGAGGACCAAATCATGGCGAAAACCTGCCGAAAATCCGTCCGAACGTGCTTAGTCCTAGAGTGGGCCTTGAATCTACAACTTTCTGACTGATGAGAGTGCTGCCAACTGAATTAAACTGACATTAATTTTAATTTCTCTTACGCGCCCATATTTTCTGTTAAATTCTCTCAATTTCTAGCAATGCCATTTCTAACCAATGTAGCACATCTGCTGGCACCAACACTATAACAAATCTTTTAATTTAATATACTTGATGATTTGAATCCTTTGCTGCCATAAATATAGTCTGAACAGACTAGAATGGTTCACTGGGGAAACTAACACCTCTTTGAGAGCATGGCACTCTATTGCAAAAAGAGAGTGCTTATTGCTGCTTTTCTTGGTCAATTTGAATATCACAACTGTATTTGAAACCACGATGCAGTTTAATTATACTTAAACTCTTTCTGTTATAGGTATATGCAGGTCAGCCTCCCAGTGGTGCATATGTAGTATCTGGTATGCCTCAGATGGCTTCAGTTCAGGGGTACAGTATTCCATCAGATCAAATTCCATCACTCAGCCAAGCTGGTCTACCACCAACAGCAAGCTCAACCCTGGCAACCCAGCAAACTCTGACATCTTATACTAAGTAAGTACTGATTATCATACACTACTTGTGCTAACCCATTTCCATCTGCAATATTCTTCAATAGATTTTTGGATTTTAAGGGATATGGGGATACCGTAGGCAAGTGGAGTTGAGGTAGCAGATCAGCCATGATCTCATTGAATGGCAGAGCAGGCTCAAGTAGGAGAATGGCCTACTCCTGCTCCTAATTCTTATGCTTATTCTTGATGACCATTGCAGAACTAAATGATCTGTCGATTACTTTCAGCAGTTGCACATGTTGGATGCTAATTTGAAACTGCTGTGCAGTAAAAGGAATTTATAATTATTTGACCTTTGTGAACTCCCAGAAGAATTTTGATTTTGATTTGAAAGCAAATGCCCAAATTTATACAGTGTCTTGGATAAGCTCAAATTTGGGTGCTCTTGTAAATACAGTGGCCCGGAATTTGCAGTCAACGGCGAAGCGAAGGTGTTACCCCTGGCCCCGAAGTAAGCTTCGTACAAGGGTCTCGTGATCTCTGTGTCGAGAACTTCGGGTTTTCCAACATGATATTTAAATCAACGAAGGTTAGTGGGGATCCCCTTGTGCAATGCTACTGTGACAGCAACGGGCTGTCTAAGCAGCCAATCAAAACACAGAATTCTCAGACAGCGAACAAGGAAGTGAGTAAGCCTTTAAAATTCTAACTTTAAAACGTTAGAGAGAGCAAAACAAAGATTGGGCTCTCAAATGGGGAAAAGGTGAATCTGAAATAAAGATGGACAAACTTTTTTAAAAAAAAATGTAAAAGCTTTAACATTTTTATTTTTATTAAAATGAATAAATTTCAAACCATACAAAATTAAAGTTAGTTTTTCAGGCCTTTAACCTTTATTTGGCAGCCAGCTGATTACCGGCTCTGTGTAAGTAGGGTGGGTGGTGGTGGCAGCACAGGGCAGTCTGTGTCGGAGCTGTGAATGGCAGTCCGCAACTTCAGGATTTCTGCATGTGAACGTTGCCAGCTCACCATCATCCCATTCGCAAATTCCGGGCCTGTATTTTCAACTCGGAATAACAGGGCTCCAAATCTGTTTTCCCAGATCGGTTGTTCTGATAGTGCCTGAAAATTTACAGGTACATCTTTCACTATGTATTTTAGTTAATCAACAAAGTATCTCTGGATTCAATTCCAATGGGGGAAATGGGTTTGATAAACACAACTGCTGTGGGAGATAAATTTATTATTGATTTTGAATTGTAGTTGATGGGTACTCAAAGAAATTACAAATGCAAATAAAATATAATGGGCTAGACTTTCGGCACATATTCGCCCATTTAGTGCCTATATAACCATCGAGATTCAGTTTATCGCCCATTTTTGATGAGAAATGGAAACTACCGCCCGCTTATCGCCAGCAGAACTTTCGGCATACAGGAATGAGCTGAATCACCCAGCCTATTTTTTTTAAAAAGTAAAATCTGACGTCATCACCCATGCAAGGTCCAGAATACTGTTTACAATGAAACTAACGCCCAAATATCACGCAGATTATCGCCGAGCGCTACTTTCGGCATTTCGTCCTCATTGTGCCCAATTAATCGCTCGCCCAAAAGACGCTCAAGAAAGGCTGCACTCACCTGACCTTAACCAGGCAGTATGGACGCCGTTTTATAAATCACAGGAAGTTTAATAAAAAGCTGCTTCAAGTTGATGGGAGCATTGAAGTAATTTGTGAGTGATTTTTAAGGGCTTTTTAGAATCTTGCCAATCATCTAATCACATTGTGGTCAATTTCGAGTTTATATTGTGTTTGCTGAGGACGATATAAGAATTTTGAAGGTTGGTTTGGGCATTTATAGTGATGGGGCCTGTAATTTCTCAACCAGTATTGATGACTACTCACATGCTGCAGAATAGAGATGGGAGAAGGATCCTTGAAGAGCATTATGTGCCCAATGAAAGAGGTGGTAGACTGCTGAGGAGGAGGAGACCTTACACCCAACACATTTACAGGGATAAGCGATCATACCTCAACTTGTCCGATAAGACGTGCCTTAGAAGGCTGCGCTTCCGAAAGGAGGTCATCAGTGAGATATGTCAGCTAATTAAGGGAGATCTGCAGCCTACCAGTGCCATCTGCCCGCTGAGGTTAAGGTTACTTCGGCACTTTCCTTGCATCTGGCTCCTGTCAGGCCTCAGCTGGCGAAATTTGCTGCATCTCTCAGCACACGACACATTGCTGCACTCGATAGGTGACTGAAGCCCTTTACACAAGCAGGATGGACTTTATAAACGTCCCCATGACCAGGGAGGCACAGACTGAGAGGGCTTTGGGTTTCTCGAGAATAGCAAATATCCCCAAGGTGCAGGGAGCAATAGACTGTACGCACATCGTCCTGCGAGCATCTGTACAGGATGCAGAGGTGTTTCGGAACCGAAAGGGATTCCACACCCTGAATGTGCAGCTCGTTGTCGACCACAAGCAAATAATCATGGCAGTAAATGCAAATTTTCCAGGGAGCATCCATGATGCGCACATCTTACATAAGAACATTGTCTCTGACCTGTTTAACAGTCATCACGGCTGGATGCTGGGGGATAAAAGATACGGCCTTGCCAGCTGGCTCATGACGTCCCCCCGCCCCTGCGTAAGCCCCAGACAGAAGCTGAGAAGCGCTACAACGAAAACCATATGGCTACACAATATCGTTGAAAAGACAATTGGAGTTCTGAAGCAGCCCTGAGCAGGTCACTGAGTTCATTGTGATGTGCTGCATGTTGCATAATCTAGCTATCGGGAGCGGACAACAATTGCCAGATAGGACTGCCGGTCCACCTCAGGAGAGAGGGGAGGAGGACGAGGACCTCTGGGAGGACAATCAGTCTGGTGATGAACCCATCCCCCCCCCCACCACACCACTGGAAAAGCCCTGTGGTAGTTACGCAACTGCAAGACTGTTATGTCAGCAGCTCATAAATGAACGCTTTGCGTGAAGTTACATTGGTTACAGTTACGTTACGTTTCATTCTTGCCTGGCCTGGCCATTGATTGCAACCCTTGTATTGATGTTTAACCGAACGTTATTAGAAGACACTACACAACAATTGTAAAGTTCAATAAAAATGTTTAATTATTTAACAATTAATGTAAAAAACATTTTTAAACAAACTATAAAACCCATCTTTCCCCCACCGCCCCACCACCAACAGTCAACAACATTTTTCACCCAATAATACATTTTCAACAACGATAACAGTACAAAAACACCCTTCCACCACCCCCAACATTCATCAAATTTTTAATAACAATAAGAAGTCAACAATTTTATTAAAATAGATTAAGGCCCCCCAGCTCCCTACCTGCGGCCACGCTTCCCTCCTCTATCTCTACCCCCCCCCCCTGCCCCGCTTCCCACTTATGCTCCGCTTTCTAGTAACGGGGCCAAGTCATCTTGCAGCAGGGCACCTCGAGCGCTGCTGCTATGGGGGGGTCGGGTGGGGGTGATGTTGGCAAATTCAATTCAGGGGGCCCAGGAAAAGTCGTTTCCGAAGAAATGTCTTCCAAGTCAGAAGCAACTGCTTCCTCCTGACTTGCATCTGTTGGTGGTATGGCACCTTGGGGTGCAGTGCCGTATCCCGAAACCATTGCCTGTGGCATGGCATTGACGGAGTCAGCCGTTTGCCGCATTGCCTCAACCACTTGCCCCATGTCCTCGAATTCCCACAGATAGTGTGGCAATGTTGCCGATCAACCCACCAATCGCTTGGAGGAGCTCTCGACCAATGTCCTCGCTCGCCCTCGACAGAGACACCGTGTGCTGGTTCACATTTGCCTGTCGGTGCTCGTGCCTATCTCGCCGACCCAACCTCCGCGGGGTCGGCATGGGCACTGGACCACTCGGAGTGCCCTGCTGCAAGCCGCTTGGCCCCGCTACTTTATCTGTTGAGGATGACGTGCCGCAGTTACTGCAGATTCCTCAACTGGCTCATCATCCTCCTCGGTTTTGGCCAGAGCTAATGTCCCAAGTGTCCCAGGGCAGAGTGAGCCAGGGCAGCTCTTCCCCCAGTCCAGGCTCGGTCATTGTGTGACTGACAACAGCCGGAGAGACTCTCAGTCTGGGCAAATCTGAGCCCCCCTCAGTGCTCAGTCGTGCCCCCATCCACCAACCTAACCAAAAAGGAGAGAGTGCCCAAGTTAAAGAGTTGCTCACAGCACACGAGCAGCGACATAATTTAATAATTCTCCTAAACTAAAGTGCTGGAAATGCAGAGTGTTTGCGGTCTGTCTGTTTCCAGTCATTCCTTTGGCTGCAATTTTCGATCAAAACGTTTAAATAATAATTAAGACTGTGAATACAGTTTAAGGCATCTTAGCCAGATTACGAATGCACATTTGCACGGAATGGTTCCTGGGACATATGCCCTCCCAGGATTAGAGACCTGGGCCTTGCCCTCCCAGGGTTAGGGTCCTGGGGGCGCAGGTTCCGACCCCAGTCCAAATCTTAACCGGGAAGCTATCTAACATTACTCAGCTTAATTACAATCCGGCAGATTTGCATTCTAATTAATGAGTCAGTGCATCATTACAATTATAAATTTAATAATTTAATACTTACTCTTGCAGGTGCCACCAGACTGTTCCAGCGCTTGCAGCACTGGTTTGGCTCTCACACTGTGGGCTGCCGAAGTTACCACTTCAGCTATGTCCGCCCATATTCGTTGGTATACTCTGGGGGAGGGGTTTCCCACGCCCATTCTGAATTAATTAGCCCCACCGAGTCTCCACCTCGTGGACCAGAGCTTCGTTGGCTTCATCATCAGAAAAGGCTTTCGCCCTCCTTCTCCCTGCAACCTCTACAACATCACTCTCTCCTGACTCATGTTCCATCTCCATTGCCTCGACACAACCTTCCTTCTCTTTATCCCTCCCTTTGTCTTCTGAGCATGCGCAGATGACTCCTGAATCGCGGGAAAAGTTAATTGACTGGAAAAAAAATCGCACATGCGCAGAACGGCCATTTCTACGGCTTTGCACAACTGAATACATCACTATCGCCCATTTCACATCGTTAAGGCTATCGCCCAAATTAAAAATATGAAACTAGCGGTTTTTAAAATGGGCGATATTCTGCTGATCCTGAAAAATGAAACAACCACTAACACCGGAAGGGGCGATAGCGATAAAAATGGAAAGTCTAGCCCAATTAAATTTCTTTGGGGACAGAAAAGGAAATATGTAACTGCAAATTCAATTCTTAATATAACATTCTTTTAGGCATAGCTTTCTTTTCAAGCATAAATATGGCACACCAGAGCTTTGATAACCTAGTGACCAGAATTTCATACTAGTGTACTACCTCACAAAATGACAAAAATCCTTCTTTCCCTGCTCCTCTGATCCATATATTGAATTTCCATCAACTGCATTGCTTTTGTTCTTTTTATACAGCTTAAATGTATAATATGCACAAATAGACTGCTAGATCTTGTGTTTTTCTTGTGGACCTCTTTAATGTTTTGTTCACTGCAATAGTTATTTCACTAAAGTATTGAGAGTTCTTAAAAGTACCCTAAATAACAGCTGGTATCCAAGAAAATCTGAATTGTTATCATGAATTGCATTAAATTATACTTATACTGTTATTATTTCGCATGAGATTGTTATCCTCTATCGGAGATGTTTACATTTATTTAGCCAAGAGGGACACTGGGAACTTCCGGTCTCCTTAAAGTGACATTTGAGATGGAGGCAGTCATGGACATAGAGCCTCATCCTGCCACTTAATGGCACAGTTGAAACTTCAGCTGCTGAGTCACTGTCATCTCATGAAGTAGCTGTAATAGCTTTACCTTGCATGTTAAATAGAACCCAAATATTTTAGTGCGATGCAAAAACAAATTAACTCTTTTTTTTTTCTCTTTCAGTGCTATTGGCAGTTCTGTTCCTGCAAATACATACCTAAATCAGGCATCTGTTTATAGTCAACCTGCCCCTTCAAATGTTGACATCTCTAGTTACCAGAGTACTGGCCTAAATGGACAGCAGATGCCAAACTACAGTATTGCCTCTACAACCCATGGCCAACAGTCCAGCAGTCAACAACAATCCCCTTACTCACAGAAAGCACTTCTATAGGAGATGTGATATTTCTCATCCGTCTTATCCTTAACATCGACTAAGAATAAACAAGGCAATAGTGCAACTTACAGCAATTTAAAAAGTCATCAATTTGCGCAAACTGCACTGAACTTTTTTTTAATAGAACCACCTTATGCTAAAGGAATACAAAATGGTAACCTACCCCTGAATAAGCATCATGTTCTCACAATGACTACAGCTATTTATGCTGAGAGTAATGTCCTATTTTGTGGGAAAAATGGAACTGATAGCTATGTTTTGTGTACATACGTTGATTTATTGCATTAGTACTAAATTTGATAGCCATAAGTAAATATGTGAACATAAACTGTTGCAAGTGGTATAGAAATTAATTCATGGTGGTTTTAAAATTAGATTATCAAATTTTTGTAGATATATAAAATAGATAGAGTTGCATTGTCCCTATGATGTGAAGAATCAAATCTACATAGTCTCATTTTGCACTCTGTCAAAAATGACCTCCCAGATGCCTGCAGTGAAGCTTTGATCTTTCTCCTTTGGACCAGAACAACTTCTCAAGTAAATAAGCTATTGAAGTACTTTTTATGCATTTATTTTGCTGCTTTTTCACCTCCAGTGTCTCTGCTTTAGCATTGAAAATAGGGAATAACAGCAGTATTATAAAATAACATCATATGCAGTATACTTTTTTTTAAGTAAAAGTTGGGATTTAATTTATGAACCACTTTGCAACTATATGCAGTTTAAAGTTCAGCAATACTATTCTGATGGCCTCATTTCATAGTTTCCTCAGGGTGCAGGCAGCAAATTACTGTTGCCGTCAGTAAACATTCTTTTCTGGAAGGAAAAAACTATTCTACTCGATGGTAAAGTTACTATGACAAAGTTCAGAATGAAAACTGGAATAACAATACAACCATTGGGCTGTGAACGTCCTGGCAAACCTTTTTTTAAATGTATATATTTCTGACATTACAGTGGTGGTGCATGGTGTTTTCTTTTTACATGCAGCTCCAAGTACTATCGCCTAACCACCAAAGACACAGCTTTTTCAAAATAAAAGCTGCTATTGATACCTGGTCATAATTGGAGTAACATATGTGAAATTAAAAGTTTTCATTGGGGGATCTGATTGCTTCTGTAACGATGGTTGAAAAAATGGTGAGGACGTTTGGAATTTAATGGATTTCAACTGGCAATATCTTCCTTGGCCAAGCTGATTGAAAATTGTTAAATTAAAGGAGTGGGGGCAATGTTCCCTTTAAGCTTGGCGGCCACGCAGCGTTTCAGTGGTCCCGCGCAGCCAGTGAGACATTTTTAAATTGAAAAAAATAAACATGCGCGGACTTTTGAATGGGCCGCTCAGCCCGTTAGAGGGGCTGCGCGGCCCATAAAAAAATTATAGGGAAGGGGTAGCAGGTGTACCCTGGGTATAAGGCCTTGGTCTTCAATATGTCAGAAGCAGCATTTAGAAATGTTGTGATTTTGTTTTTGGAATTCGAGTCTAATTCCCATTTACAGGTCTTCACTGAGGGGTATTATATTTATCTATTTTCAGTGCATTAGTGGACTTGCTGGTTAATGTGGAGCAGCATATTCAGGCTGGTATGTTGGTTCAGTGGGATCAGTCTATTTGGAGACAAAAAAAATGTAGTTGCTTGTCATAATCCTTGCCTCTCGAGTTTCTCTCCTTTTAAAGATACTACCTTCATGAAAAAGTACTTGCTAGACCTTGTTTGTTTAGGGAAAGACACAAACTGCATTTATGCCAGAGTATTGCATTGAAGTGACACAATACTGTATTTCAGTTCCAACATCATTTGTCATTCTGTTTGTAAATAAATTTGGAAAGGAGTTTGGAAAGCTTTCATGAAGATGGTGCTCCTTTAATCTAATATCTGTATCTGGAGGTGTGAAATTTGCAAATGTTTATTGTATTTAAGCTTTTGTCTTGAAGTAAATATTTTGTTAGTTTTGAAAATTAGAAAACTGATCACATTGTTGGCTCAATGCAATGCCATACAAGGTCAAATGTAATTTAACTGGAAATGTGTGTTGGTTAATATGCAGGTTAACAGATGTAAACATCAAGTTTTTTTTGTTTAAATTGAAATTCACAAAAACTACACTAATAGTCCATAATTTTACAAATCTAGTTGAATGTTTACTAAACACTAATTGTAGAACACTATAATGCTGGTTAGATTGTGTTCGGTTTCCCATTTACACAAATCATTTTGGAGGGGACTCGTAAGAAAATGAAGTTAAGATCTTTATAGAAAATGTTAAAACCATTGTGCTGATGAATGCTGAAGTATGTTTCAACATACAACATTTTAAACTAAGCAAAAGCTGTAAAATGACTTGAAAGTGTGTTTGTATAAACTTTGACCTTGTTAGTTTTCAATTAACTTGTAACAGAATGGCTGAATTTTGGCTGAATTCAATGCAGCACTTCTAAACCATGTCATAAGATTTCTTATTCTACTGCATGTCATGGGTTTTTGTTTTAAAAGAGAAAGAAAATTCTGGTAATCTTCATTGGGAAATAGTTTCACAGTTGACCTGTGATCAACTAAGAATGGTTTAAATAAATACAGTGTATCAGATACTGTACTGTTGTCAATTAATTCAAATTGTTTTCTGTGTTAAGTGCTCCAATGTAGTTCCTGTTCTCTGTGCTTCACTATAAATCACTACAAAATGGTTTTATGCTTGCTTGGAAACAGTCTTCTATGGCCTCTTAGACTTTTGCGGTTTGGTTTATATTAAAACGAGGTGAACATTCATAAGGTCGGCACTTTCTGTGAATCAGATTAGCAAGTGACTTTAATTAAGATCCATTGTTGCATTTGAACAGATGTATGCAGTTTGTGGCTTTGTTAGTATTTTAACTTTTTTTGGAGAAAGTCAATAAATAGGGTCGTAAGTTACTTTAAGGCAGTTGAAGACTTGTATCCTAAATTGATGCCATTTTTGACTCTGCTCAGACAGGAAGAGAGTAGGCCTTGTTTCTTGTGTTTTATGCTGATTTCTACTAATAGAAGGCATCCAGTGTTCTGACCATTGCTAACCTAACCAGTAGTTGGATTTGATTACAATATTTTCACGAGTTGTGTTTGATAATATGTTAATATAAGTTCCAATTGATCATTTCCAGCTATATTCTAATTTGTTGGAAGGTCTGCGGAGGCGAAGTCTAAGAAATCTATGCTAAAATTACATGCTTGAATATTAGCACTCCCACCGAACCAAAAGGTTGAGAGTTCAAGTCCCTCACCAGGATTTGGCTGATACTTCAGTACAGTACAGAGGGAGCACTGCAATATTGGAAGTGTCATCTTTTGGAAGAAACATTAAACCAAGACCTTCCCTGCCTGAACAGGTAAACTTAAAAGATCCCATGGCACTATTCAGAGAAGAGCAGAGAATTCTCCCAGTATTCTGGTCAACAGGTATCCCTCAACCCACATCACTTAAACAGATTATCTGGTCATTTATCTGTCATGTTTGTGGAACCTTGCTGTGTGAAAATTGGCTGTTTTGTTTGACCACTTCAAAAATAAGTCATTGGCTGTGGAGTGTTTTGGGATGTCCTGAGGACTTGAAAGGTATTAATGAATGCAAGTTTGTTCCTCTGTGTTTCCTTACTCAGTAAGGACATCTTGACCTAGATTTCCTCCTATTTTGAAATCCATATTAAGATGAAATCTATATTAACAAAAATCCTGAGTTAAGAAAAATATAAACTGTTAATCTTTTGAAACTTTTTGTGTTGAGTAATGTGCATATTCTAAATTAACATTGATGCAATTACATAGTCACTGGCTAAATTTCACAAACTAAAGTGTACTTAAAATGTTAATGCAAATTGGCTGTCTCTTTTTGTTTCTCGCCATTGTTACTCACTCACTCATACAGTGTAAAGTCAAATCAACAAATTGGATTCAAATAATGAGATTATTTTCAGGTTTCGTTTCAGGTGCCTATTCAACTTAAATTATAAAAGATACACAATTCATGAAATTTTTGTGCAAGTTGAAGATTGCAATGCTGATAAATGTGGGCCTAATAAAGTAGAAATGTTTTTTTGATGAAGTTCTGTAGATATTCTAGTTTACACTTGTAAATGCTATAAATGTTTTTTTTCCTGAGGGACCTTTCGAGCTGCTTTAAATGTAACTGCAGTTGCGTCATGGAACAATGCATTGTCTGAAACTTATTAACTGGAAGAACCTCTTAGATTATGTGATACTGAGGTTCCTGAATGCAGCACTAATTGTGCATGCTTTCATGAAGATGCACTGAAACATTCAATTTTGAAGTTCATTCATTGAATACTGGTAATCTGCAGAAAAGTTGAATCTTTTGAGGCTGGTGGGCTAGGGCGATTGGTACAAGAATCTTTTTGATCAAATTGAAACAGCCTTAATAGTATTTGTCCTGGCATGGCTTGTGTATCAAGATTTCCAAACAATAAATATTTTAATAACCACTCAGTATTGTGTCAAGCTTTTAAGTTTCATAATCTTTTCCTTTATGAATAGAATTGTTTTTAAGTTTGATAATTCTCTTTCTGCTGTTCTTCCTTGCACGCATTGATTTGTGTTGATAAACCATGGCAGGGAGCTGGGTATCCTCTGCTAACTTGCAATTCTTCATGTGTGAGCTTTGATAGTAAGCATCTGAAACTTTTTTAATTTGTTCTCAAGATGTGGGTAACACTGGCAAAACTGTTTTGATTGCTCCTGAGAAAGTGATGGTGGGCTTCCCTTTTTCTGATGGTGTTCCCACAATGGGGTTATGTAGGGAATTCCAGGATTTTGTTCCACTGATTAAACAGCAGTCCACGTTAGGATAGCATGACTTGGAAGGGAACCCGGAGGTGACAGTGTTCCCATGATCTTGCTACAGTTGTCCTGGTGGTAGAGCTCGCAGTGCTTGAGAGGTGCTGTTAGAAATATGTTTGGTGACTTGTTGCAGTGGGCAAGAAAAAGCTGCTTTGCAGTATTTCCCAAACCTCAACAACAAAAATAATGTTTTTAAAGTTTGGAAACAATTAACATAAAGGGTCACACATGAAGAATTGCCACTATAGCAAGTTAGCTGTTGTTGCCCAGCATCCTACCATTACCAACAGGAATAATGCATGCTGTAACCACAGTGTGCCATTGGTGGAGTAGGGAGAACCATGAAATTTTACATTCAGAAGGGAGCCAATCAACTTATCATGCCTGTGCCAGCCTTTTGCTCGAACAATCCAAAACTAATCCCACTGCCCCACTCATTCCTCTTTCCTTCAAATAATTATCCAATTCTCCCATAAAAGATGCAGTGGTCTCTGCTGCAACCACTCCTTGTGGCAAAGCAGTGTATGCTTCAACAATCCTCTAAAGAAATTAATTTTAATCACTGCTAACTCTCTCAGTGATCATTTTAAACTGATGACTCCTTGTCATCGGCTCTCCAACCAGAGGAAATAATCTTCCGTATTCACGAACAAAATGTTACAAAAGCCTATATTAAATCTCCTCTTTACCTTCTCTGCACCAATGGAGATAGTCCCAGTATCTCAGGTTTCTTCTCATAACTAGAGTTTGACATCCTGGTGAATCTCCACAATGTTCTCTCTGGTTTTACTGTTCGTTCCATAATTAGATGTCCAAAACTGCGTTCATTACTCTAACTGTGGCATAACAAATGTATAAATTTATCTTTACCTCATTACACTTGTACTCAATGCCTTATTTATACAACCTAAAACCCTTGTTGGCCTCTTTTTATGCTTGTGTGACCCTCGTGCATCTAAAACAAAGCTATTGGCCCAGAAATCGCAGCCTCCCTGGGTCCATACGGAGTTTCTACGGACCCGGGGAGGCATTGGAAAAGCCGGTTTTCAGCACGCAATGAACATGCGCTGGAAAGCGGCTTTTCCGATCTGTCAAGTTTCTGGTTTGACAGATCCTCCCACATATCGGGAGCGAGGACATTCCGACCGCGGAGATTGGGCTATTTGCCCAGCGAATATCCTTAAAACTCTTGTGCCTGGTGAAAGCAGGCGCATAGCTTACTTTTACCAGCGTAAGAGTTTAGAAACATCAAAAGCATACTAAAATAAAATGTTTAAATACATATTTGTTTAGGGTTTGATTAGGGCAGGGAAAATAGAATACGAGAGGAAGCTTGCAGGGAACATTAAGATGAACTGCAAAAGCTTCTATAGATATGTAAAGAGAAAAAGGTTAGTAAAGACAAACGTTGGTCCCCTGCAGTCACAATCAGGTGAAGTCATAACTGGGAACAAAGAAATGGCAGACCAATTGAACAAGTACTTTGGTTCGGTATTCACTAAGGAGGACACAAACAATCTTCCGGATATAAAAGGGATCAGAGGGTCCAGTAAGAAGGAGGAACTGAGGGAAATCCTTATTAGTCAGGAAATTGTGTTGGGGAAATTGATGGGATTGAAGGCTGATAAATCCCCAGGGCCTGATAGACTGCATCCCAGAGTACTTAAGGAGGTGGCCTTGGAAATAGCGGGTGCATTGACAATCATTTTCCAACATTCCATTGACTCTGGATCAGTTCCTATGGAGTGGAGGGTAGCCAATGTAACCCCACTTTTTAAAAAAGGAGGGAGAGAGAAAACGGCATTAGAGACCGGTCAGCCTGACATCGGTAGTGAGTAAAATGATGGAATCAATTATTAAGGATGTCATAGCAGCGCATTTGGAAAGAGGTAACATGATAGGTCCAAGTCAGCATGGATTTGTGAAAGAAAAATCATGCTTGACAAATCTTCTGGAATTTTTTGAGGATGTTTCCAGTTGAGTGGACATGGGAGAACCAGTTGATGTGGTGTATTTGGACTTTCAGAAGGCTTTCGACAAGGTCCCACGCAAGAGATTAATGTGCAAAGTTAAAGCACATGGGATTGCAGATAGTGTGCTGAAGTGGATTGAGAACTGGTTGGCAGACAGCAAGCAAAGATTAGGAATAAATGGGTACTTTTTAGAATGGCAGACAGTGACTAGTGGGGTACCGCGAGGTTCTATGCTGGGGCCCAGCTGTTTAAATTGAACATTAATGATTTAGACGAGGGGATTAAATGTAGTATATAAGAACATAAGAATTCGGAACAGGAATAGGCCATCTAGCCCCTCGAGCCTGTTCCGCCATTCAACAAGATCATGGCTGATCTGGCCGTGGACTCAGCTCCACTTACCCGCCCGCTCCCCATAACCCTTAATTCCCTTATTGGTTAAAAATCTATCTGTGATTTGAATACATTCAATGAGCTAGCCTCAACTGCTTCCTTGGGCAGAGAATTCCACAGATTCACAACCCTCTGGGAGAAGAAATTCCTTCTCAACTCGGTTTTAAATTGGCTCCCCCGTATTTTGAGGCTGTGCCCCCTAGTTCTAGTTTCCCTGACCAGTGGAAACAACCTCTCTGCCTCTATCTTGTCTATCCCTTTCATTATTTTAAATGTTTCTATAAGATCACCCCTCATCCTTCTGAACTCCGAGTAAAGACCCAGTCTACTCAATCTATCATCATAAGGTAACCCCCTCATCTCCGGAATCAGCCTAGTGAATCGTCTATGTACCACCTCCAAAGCTAGTATATCCTCCCTTAAGTAAGGTGACCAAAACTGCACGCAGTACTCCAGGTGCGGCCTCACCAATACCCTATACAGTAGCAGAAGGACCTCCCTGCTTTTGTACTCCATCCCTCGCAATGAAGGCCAACATTCCATTTGCCTTCCTTATTACCTGTTGCACCTGCAAACTAACTTTTTGGGATTCATGCACAAGGATCCTAAGGTCCCTCTGCACCGCAGCATGTTGTAATTTCTCCCCATTCAAATAATATTCCCTTTTACTGTTTTTTTTTTTACCCAAGGTGGATGACCTCACACTTTCCAACATTGTATTCCATCTGCCAAACCTTATCCCATTCGCTTAACCTATCTAAATCTCCTTGCAGCCTCTCTGTGTCCTCTACACAACCCGCTTTCCCACTAATCTTTGTGTCATCTGCAAATTTTGTTACACTACACTCTGTCCCCTCTTCCAGGTCATCCATGTATATTGTAAACAGTTGTGGTCCCAGCACCGATCCCTGTGGCACACCACTAACTACCGATTTCCAACCCGAAAAGGACCCATTTATCCCGACTCTCTGCTTTCTGTTAGCCAGCCAATTCTCTATCCATGCCAATACATTTCCATTGACTCCGCATACCTTTATCTTCTGCAGTAACCTTTTGTGTGGCACCTTATAGAATGCCTTTTGAAAATCTAAATACACCACATCCATCGGTACACCTCTATCCACCATGCTCGTTATATCCTCAAAGAATTCCAGTAAATTAGTTAAACATGATTTCCCCTTCATGAATCCATGCTGCGTCTGCTTGATTGCACTATTCCTATCTCGATGTCCCGCTATTTCTTCCTTAATAGTTTTAAGCATTTTTCCCACTACAGATGTTAAACTAACCGGCCTATAGTTACCTGCCTTTTGTCTGCCCCCTTTTTTAAACAGAGGCATTACATTAGCTGCTTTCCAATCTGCTGGGTACCTCTCCAGAGTCCAGAGAATTTTGGTAGATTATAATGAATGCATCTGCTATAACTTCCGCCATCTCTTTTAATACCCTGGGATGCATTTCATCAGGACCAGGGGACTTGTCTACCTCGAGTCCCATTAGCCTGTCCAGCACTGCCCCCCTAGTGATAGTGATTGTCTCAAGGTCCTCCCTTCCCACATTCCTGTGACCAGCAATTTTTGGCATGGTTTTTGTGTCTTCCACTGTGAAGACCGAAGCAAAATAATTGTTTAAGGTCTCAGCCATTTCCACATTTCCCATTATTAAATCCCCCTTCTCATCTAAGGGACCAACATTTACTTTTGTCACTCTTTTCCGTTTTATATATCTATAAAAGCTTTTACTATCCGTTTTTATGTTTTGCGCAAGTTTACCTTCGTAATCTATCTTTCCTTTCTTTATTGCTTTCTTAGTCATTCTTTGCTGTCATTTAAAATTTTCCCAATTTTTTAATTTTCCCACTAACCTTGGCCACCTTATACGCATTGGTTTTTAATTTGATACTCTCCTTTATTTCCTTGGTTATCCACGGCTGGTTATCCCTTCTCTTACCGCCCTTCTTTTTCACTGGAATATATTTTTGTTGAGCACTATGAAAGAGCTCCTTAAAAGTCCTCCACTGTTCCTCAATTGTGCCACCGTTTAGTCTGTGTTTCCAGTCTACTTTAGCCAACTCTGCCCTCATCCCACTGTAGTCCCCTTTGTTTAAGCAAATTTGCGGATGACACTAAGTTGGGTGGCAGTGTGAGCTGTGAGGAGGATGCTATGAGGCTGCAGAGTGACTTGGATAGGTTAGGTGAGTGGGCAAATGCATGGCAGATGAAGTATAATGTGGATAAATGTGAGGTTATCCACTTTGGTGGTAAAAATAGAGACTATTATCTGAATGGTGACAGATTAGGAAAAGGGAGGTGCAACGAGACCTAGGTGTCATGGTACATCAGTCATTGAAGGTTGGCATGCAGGTACAGCAGGTGGTTAAGAAAGCAAATGGCATGTTGGCCTTCATAACGAGGGGATTTGAGTACAGGGGCAGGGAGCTGTTACTACAGTTGTACAGGGCCTTGGTGAGGCCACACCTGGAGTATTGTGTACAGTTTTGGTCTTCTAACTTGAGGAAGGACATTCTTGCTATTGGGGAAGTGCAGCGAAGGTTCATTAGACTGATTCCTGGGATGGCGGGACTGACATATCAAGAAAGACTGGATCAACTGGGCTTGTATTCACTGGAGTTCAGAAGAATGAGAGGGGATCTCATATAAACATTTAAAATTCTTACTGGTTTAGACAGGTTAGATGCAGGAAGAATGTTCCCAATGTTGGGGAAGTCCAGAACCAGGGGTCACAGTCTAAGGATAAGGGGTAAGCCATTTGGGACTGAGATGAGAAATTTCTTCACCCAGAGAGTGGTGAACCTGTGGAATTCTCTACCACAAAGTTGTTGAGGCCAATTCACTAAATATATTCAAAAAGGAGTTAGATGTAGTCCTTACTACTAGGGGGAACAAGGGGTATGGTGAGAAAGCAGGAATGGGGTACTAAAGTTGCATGTTCAGCCATGAACTCATTGAATGGTGGTGCAGGCTCGAATGGCCTGCTCCTGCACCTATTTTCTATGTAAAAACCCTGCCCACTCAGGTAATTTTATTTTAAACCATAGTTAAAACTTTTTTTTAAAAATTGGCAAATGTTTTTTTTCAAAAACATTTCTATCAACTTTAATTTGTATCGTGTATTTATGTGAGGGTTTTTTAAATGTTTTATGTAGTGTTTGGGGGTGTTTCTCATTCATGGTAGTCGGAGTTTCGGACTTACAAAATTCCTATTACTATGAATGAGAATATACTATACCTGATTGGCTGTCCAGAGCCATGTGACTCCAGCTCCAGGCCTGCACATGTACCGTTGTGCATGCGCTGCGACGCGCTGTCAGGAGAGGCCTCCGGACCGAGAGCTTGCGTAGGCGCAGCAGTTTCAGGTAGGTGCGCTGCTTTTTTCCAGAATCCAATCGAACGCCCGCAAGAAGGAGAAACCAGGATTTCTGGGCCATTCTCTTTGTAAAGAGTTTCTTATCTGCATCATCTATCTGTTTTGGCTCCTTTTTGGAAGGAACTCTTTTTCCCTGAAGGTTTGAACTTTCTGCACTTGATCTGTATCTGAGACCACACCTGGAGTATTATGTATAGTTTTGGTTTCCTTACCTAAGGAAGGAGATACTTGTCATAGAGGGGTGCAACAAAGGTTCACCAGACTGATTGCTGGGATGGGGGAATTGTCGTACGAGGTGAGATTGAGTAGACGAGGCCTATATTCTCTGGAGTTTAGAAAAATGAGAGGTGATCTCATTGAAACATACAACATTCTTACAGGGTAGATGCAGTGAGGATGTTTCCCTGGCTGTGGAGTCTAGAACCAGGGGTCATAGTTGCAGAATAAGGGGTCGGTAATTTAGGATTGAGTTGCAGAGAAATTTCTTCACTCAGAGAGGGTGGTGAATCTTTGCAATTCGCTACGCCAGAGGGCTGTGGAGGCTCAGTCGTTAAGTATATTCAAGATAGAGATCGATAGATTTTTGGATAATAAGGGAATCAAAAGATATGGGGATAGTGCAGGAAAGTGGAGTTGAGGTAGATCAGCCATGATACTGAATGGCGAAGCAGGCTCGAAGGGCCGAATGACCCACTCCTGCTCCTATTTCTTATGTTCTTATGAATTAGTTTACAGGGAGTGGATGAAACTGGTGTCAAAATTACTGCAGTATGCAGTACAATCTGGCCTCTGCACTGTATTCTACACTGGAAAGGGAAGAGGAAAATCTGCCAACAAGGATGACGCTTGAAACTGGAACAGTGGTTAGTTGAACATTCAATAGAACGTAATGTGACTCTAATCTTGTAGTCAATTGTGTGCCCTACAAAGATGTTTCAGGATCTTCCTGTTAGAGCAATGACTCGGGTTTATTTCTCGAGGGACAGAATTGAAAAATAGAGAAGTTATGCTAAACTCGTATTGAACCGTGATTAGACCACACTTGGAGTACGTGTACAATTCTGGTTGCCATATTATAAAAAGGATGTGGAGGCACTGGAGAGGGTGCAAAAGAAGCTTTACAAGGCTGATGCCAGAAATGCGATGATATACCTATTGGGAAAGGATGAACAGGCTGGGTGTCTTTTTTTCTCTTGAAAAGAGAAGGCTGAGGGGTGACCTAATAGAGATCTTTAAAATTATGAAAGGTTTTGATAAGAGTAGACTCGCTGGCCGGATTCATACCACCCCTGCGAGTGCGGGTTTGGAGGTGGGACCACTGTAAAGCTGGCTAAGATTGACTGGGGCGGGATCCCGCTCTGAACTTCCTCCTTGTCAGTTTCCAAAGTGTCGGGTCTGGCTGCGGTTCACAGAACTGACACCAAGCAGTGGGCCAGCCAATTAAGATCATTAAAGAGGTAGTTTAGAGGTATTTAAAAAGGTACTTATCATTTTTCCAGATTTTTCAGCAGCATCCTGTCGCTCGGCTTCATGTCAGGTAAGTGTGTCGGGTTCTCGGTGACTCTCCTTTGTTTAGACAGATGCAGAAGTGATATAAAAGCTACCATTTCACAGCTATTCACTTTCCAATCTCAGAGGCTGAAGCCTTCATGATTTGGAAGACACTTTTGAGCTGTATGCAGTTTGGGAGTGTCTGCAGTGAACTCTATTCACCATTCACCTCCTTGGAGCAAACTATCTCATCATTGACATCGCTTCTGTCATCTCAACTTCAACTGCCATCTATTCCATCAACATCACTGTCATTGAGAAAATCTCATCTTGGTCCTCAGAATCCCACCATGATTAGCACCAACACCAACATCACTAAACACACCAGCAGCAACACCAAACTTCTCCACAATCACCTGATGCTGCACAGGGCATCAGCACCTGACCACGTTGCTACTCAGGACACCAGGCCTCACCATGGCCACATTTACCTCACTTGATGCTGTACACACTGGCTGCCACATGTTGGGTTGGCACTACCCCACACCAGCACCATAAAGCAGCCCTGCAATGACCAAGCCATTCCTTTCATACTCCTCACCATTACGGGGGGTACCCTTATGTCTCCCCATTCACTACAACTCACTAAGCCACTTCCAAAGGTTCACACACATCTGTCCAAGAATGCAAAGTGTTCAAAATAAAGATTTCAATGTTTGAGAACATAACAGAAACTCTACATGAGCATCGACTAAAAGACCTGAGTGCCTACCCTTGTGTGTTAGTTGGTATGATTGGACAAGGATGGTGTGAGGTGTGGCTAGTGAGATGGGGATGTGCTGATGTAGATAGAGGGATGGGTGGAGGTGCAAGTAATGATGTGCAAGAGTAGGGTAGGGAAGGCAGAATGATGGGGATGTGATGAGAGGCACAGCAGGATGCAGTTGAGTGGTTTTGTACTAATGTTTCCAAATCTAATGAGATCATTGAAAGGTTTGTGCCAGCTGATTAATTTGTTGGAACAGATACAGTAAGCAGAGTTGCGAAACACTCGTCTTTCGAGTGGCAGGCCAGCATTTTCAGTCCATTTGTAACATTGGCCCATGATATTTAGTGAGTAATTTCTTCTGCACATGTCCTGGAATGTTTTGTATGTGCAAAAGAGGCAGGTCAGAAATGCTTATTTCAGAACAGGCAAACCAGTCGGTAGGTGTCCTATTTCAGGATATTTTATTCCTTTCTCACAATCAAGTTTTGGGATTGATGTGTTTAAAGGTTGTATGTTAAAAATGATTTTTGGATAGGCTTAAACAGATAAGCAACAGATATTTAAATATTAAAGCTAGGTGAGCCAGTTTGGGCAATGGCACAACTCAATCTATTTGAAACAGATACATTGGCCCAGATTTTGTGGTGGGTATGAGGCATACTCTTGAGTACTGACGAAGAGTCATCAACTTGAAATGTTAACTCTATTTCTCCACGGATGCTGCTTGACCTCTGTATTTCTGGCATTTTCTACTTTAATTTCAGATTTCTAGCACCTGCAGTATTTTGTTTTTGTGGTATTGTTTTATAATGTAGGGAATAATAAATTATGGGTGTGGATGCTAAGCCATGATAAGATAATGATAATATTCAATTTACTTATGACAGGTTGCATTCTTTGTACCAGAAATGTGTTCATTTCAATTAACTAAATAAACTTTGGAGTGTCACGTGGAGGGACATTCCTCAAACTGTTTTCGCCAAACTTCTTCTCGAACTTTCTTGCCACATAGTTTCCGCACGTAACTAAGAGTCAAACTGGCACACATGCGTACCTCTTAACATTATAATGCTTTTGTAAATCATTAATGGTTATTTTGTGATTTTTTTTTTTCAAATACCAAAGCAATATTCAAAATTGAAAATAAAAGGGAAACAAAAAAACACTCAACCACAACTAGAATATCAAAGTTAAAAAGAAATGTGACTTGCTTTGAAATGCCATAAGGTTGGGAGGGAAGCATCTTCTCAGAGATCACCAATGATTGAATTTTTTTGTTTGTTTAAAATGTATATTTTTATATATTCTTTAATTTTTAAAAGATCCTATTCTCCCAGGAATGTATTTTTAAAAAACTGGGAAAGGTAGTACGAAAATCATAATGAGTTAAAAACAGAAAATGCTGGAAATACTCAGCAATTCAGGTAGCATCTGTGGAGAGAGAAACAGTTAACCTTTCAGATTGATGACCCTTCATCAGAACTGGAAAAAGTTAAAGATGTAACAAATTTTTAAGCAATTGTAGGGACAGGGAAAGGGTGGAGGGCAGGAGAGATTAAAAGACAAAAGGGATGATGGTGCACGGAGATGATAATGGGACAAGTTCAGAAACAAAAGCTGAGTATAGATGAGGCATTAAATGTGCACTATGACTATTTGCACTGTTTTTTCAGCATCCTCGGGACTCTGCCCCCGAAGCCTCTCGCGCAAGCGCAGACTCCTCGGAACCGGAAGTGGGGCCTCAATGAGTCCGCATGGAGCCTGCTGCTGAAATATTTTCTACTGCCGGATTTGCTTCCAGCCTTTGCATTATTGCAGCCTTCTGTGGGAGAGAAAACATCACAGTTAGTGGGAGAGAAAGAGAGGTGGACGGGGGGAGGGGTTGGTGAGATGGGGGGGGGGGGGAGAGAAAAGAGAGGCGGGGCTGGGGGGAGAAAGAGGTGGGGGCCATGAACTTGGGCGGGGAAGCATGCACTTGGGATGGAGGGGTGAACTTTGGAGGTGTCGGGGACTTTGGCTGGGGGAGGCACGCACTTAGAAACATAGAAAATAGGTGCAGGAGTAGATCATTCGGCCCTTCGAGTCTGCACCACTATTCAATATGCTTATGGCTGATCATGCAACTTCAGTGCCCCATTCCTGATTTCTCTCCATACCCCTTGATCCCTTTAGCCGTAAGGGCCACATCTAACTTCCTTTTGAATATATCTAACGAATTGGCCTCAACAGCTTTCTGTGGTAGAAGAATTCCATAGGTTCACAACGCTGAGTGAATAACTTTTTCCTCATCTCGGTCTAAATGGCTTACCCCTTATCCTTAGACTGTGACCCCTGGTTCTGGACTTCCCCAACATCGGGAACATTCTTCCTGCATCTAACCTGTCCAATCCCGTCAGAATTTTATATGTTTCTATGCGATCCTCTCTCATTTATCTAAATTCCAGTGAATGTAAGCCTAGTCGATCCAGTCTTTCTTCATATGTCAGTCCTGCCATCCCGGGAATCAGTCTGGTGAACCTTCGCTGCACTCCCTCAGATTAGGAGACCAACACTGTACACAATATTCAAGGTGTGGCCTCACCAAGGCCCTGTACAACTGCAGTTAGACCTCCCTGCTCCTACATTTAATTCCTCTCGCTATGAAGGCCAACATGTCATTTGCCGCCTTCACCGCCTGCTGTCAGCTTTCGATGTACCATGACACCCAGGTCTCGTTGCACCTCCCCTTTTCCTAATCGGCCGCCATTCAGATAATATTCTGCCTTCCTGTTTTTGCCCCCAAAGTGGATAACCTCACATTTATCTACATTATACTGCATCTGCCATGCATTTGCCCACTCACCTAACCTGTCAAAGTCACCCTGTAGCCTCTTAGCATCCTCCTCATAGCTCACACTGCCACCCAGCTTAGTGTCATCTGCAAACTTGGAGATATTACATTCAATTTCTTCACCTAAATCATTAATGTATATTGTAAATAGCTGGGGTCCCAGCACTGAACCTTGCAGTACCCCACTAGTCACTGCCTGCCATTCTGAAAAAGACCAGTTTACTCCTACTCTTTGCTTCCTGTCTGCCAACCAGTTCTCTATCCACGTCAATACATTACCCCCAATACCATGTGGTTTAATTTTGCACACTAATCTCGTGTCGGACCTTGTCAAAAGCTTTTTGAAAGTCCAAATACACTACATCCACTGGTTCTCCCTTGTCCACTCTACTAGTTGCATCCACTTGTGCTGGGGTCAGAGACTTGGAATGCTTTTGCTGGGTTTGAGGAGCTCTATCCTCTCTGGCTGCTTGCAGGAGAGTTCTGAATTCAGAATGGTTCAAATTAGACTTTGCAAAGTCACTCAGAACTTGGGCTGGGTGGTTCCAATTACATATTCCAGAGAAATGTCTGGGTGTGGTTTATCCTCCAAGGGGACCAATCAGCAATCAGGTCATGTGATAATGGAGAGCCAATCAGCCAAAACACTGCAAATAACTGCATCCATAAATGTGAGTGGCAGAATCAACAGCTGCCATGTGAAAAAAAATGGCAGACGTTACGGTCTGAAATTGTTCAACTTGATGATAAATCCAGAAGTCTGTAAAGTGCCTAATCGAAAGATGAGATGCTGTTCCTCGAGCTATGTTGAACAGTGCAAGAGGCCGAGGACAGAGAGGTTAGAGCGAGAGTGGAGCGGAGAATTGAAGTGACCAGTGACCTGAAGCTTATGGACTGAATGGAGGTGTTCC
The DNA here is from genome assembly GCF_044704955.1 of Pristiophorus japonicus. Classification (NCBI taxonomy): domain Eukaryota; kingdom Metazoa; phylum Chordata; class Chondrichthyes; family Pristiophoridae; genus Pristiophorus; species Pristiophorus japonicus. The sequence continues at coordinate 228,733,757 of NC_091981.1, forward strand.
GCAAAGCAATGACCCAAGAGAATGAGTTACTTGCGGCAGTTATTTGCTATACTTTTGTATCTCATAATACTCCTGTGAAAATCAAAGAGAATGAATTAAATGTTTTATTTCATAATATTCCCGTGAAACATATTGGGACGTTTCACTATATTAAAGGCGCTATATAAATAAAAGTTGTTGTACTTTTGTGTGTTAAATGTGACTTTCTTCCTTGCCTCTCTCTTTTCAGCACGTTGAAATATGTCTGACATTCCAAGTCAATAAATTTTGAATCTTCACTTTAGTTTCAGGGTTTGTATACTGTGGAGTTGGTACCATTGGATTTATCACTAAAGAAGTCAATTGATGAAGTACAAAGATGAGAATAGATAACTTGAATTCTATAAATTATGGTGGTTCTTTCATTACTTTATTTTGCACTTTTACTGGCCCGAATGTTATTTATTCATTCACTTTGTCAGTATAGTTTTACATGTGTAAGATGTCTAGTTGAAATAATTATCTTGAATAATTTCAACCAACTTTTGATCACCTGGTAAATTAAGATTCTGTTTATCAGAATTAGCAGCATTGCCACTTGGGCATTCAAGTACTACTATGTAGCTACCTACCTACAGCAATAGGGAAACCAGCAACTTGCATTTATATAGCACATTTGGCAAAGAAAAGCGCCCAAGGTGGCAGGGGTGGAATCAGTCCAAAGTGTATGGAGTTTGTGGTGGGAGCTGAGGGCAATGGCTTCCATCTTCCCAATGTTTAGATGGTGGCAAAATACAGCTTATCCAAGACCGGATGTCAGACAAGCTGTCTGAACGCACAGAGGCAGTGGAGAGGTCGAGAGAGGCACATTCAAAATGGAGCTGGCAGTTAGCTTTTGCTATCTAAAGGACCTTAATCCTCCTAAATCAGATAATCACCTCCATTCTTATTGTGACAGTGAAAGGTTTGAAATGGCTGTCTTCCAAATTGACTCTCTAAATCCATACAAGAATTGTTTGGGTTGGAAGTCAGATATTCCTGATCATATCATTGTAGAAATGTCAAGAATAAGAATACCCCTTTAACCTGCAGTAAAGTATGCATTTAATCATAAATTAAAACATTTTGAAATCACAGAAAACAGCATTGAAACTTAATGTTCAAACCAAAACCAATTGCATTTTGGGCATACTCTCTAACATCATTAATCATTTACTGAAATGTTTAAATTGTGTACTCTGAACTCCAATTACATTGTCATTTATTTACAAGAAGGGATCACTCCATCACTCTTGGAGACTTGTTTTACACACATTTTGAGATCGAAAATATCATATGTCCGTTTTGTTTTCAGAAACAATAATGAGCTGAAAACTGACCAAATATTTACATGATCTATATTTCAAGGATTTTAAATGTTTTTATATTTGAAAATTTTGAAGAGTAGCTGCCAATTTCAGTTACTCAATAACATATTTATGGCACAGGAGACTAAATCCTCATGTCATAGGCTAAATATAGATCTTTATTGTCCCATCATTGCAATAGTCTTAGGCAGAGTAACCATAGGCAGAGTATGAAGAAGTGGCACAAATTGTGTGCAATCATTACAGCTGAGTGGAGTTCACATTAAGAAAAGAATGATTTCAGGAAAGAAAATCAAGTTTGCGGTGTTTGAAATCCTGCAGTTTGCTGTTCTATGTGTTCCGACGATTGTTGTTGCAGAGCGGTTAGCCTCCATTGTTATGAGAAAGAGTAAGCCTGCAGACCTTAAATCATATCAGCTCATATTAGCCTGTTCAGTTGCATATGTTGCATGTGTGTCTTTGGTCATTTGGGTTCCAGTGAAGTTTCTGATGTTCAAGAAGCGGATTCTGTCTAAAGTGAAAGAATGGTAGGTATTTTGGGATTATTCGAAATGTACGGCATGCAGGTTTAGGAAGTATTTGATGCTGTTTTATCCATTCCAGTTACGATAACATATAACTGAACCTAAACAAATAACTAATGAAAGATAAAGTCACAGGTGACTTATTCTCTGCCTCTCAGCAGAATATTTGGAGTATTTGGTCGGTCACGATGGGCCGAAATGGCCTCCTTCCATGCTGTAAATTTCTATGATTCTATGAACTGGGTTGAGAATCTTCATCAGTTGCAATCAGACTGTTGAGATTTAAAAAAAAAATTTGTTGGCTGCAAGGGTCCTAAGTAAAATGAACTTAGCTGGTCTCAACTCAGTTCCCACTCCAGAGTGTAAAGCTGCAGATGACTTGGCACTAAATTGGAAGTCTCAATTGGTGTAAAAAATGGAAATACTGCACGATTAAAGATGTTCATCTTAAGTTAGTTATTATTTATGATAGTTGGATGAGATATGGTGAATTTTAATGTATGCCTACACCATGTAATAATTGCCTAAGAATGCTTTGTGCTGACATTGACTAGAAAGACAAATATTCCTTTCCGTGCTTTATTTATGCTCAGACTTGCCATTTAGGTCAGCCACCAAGGACCTAGCTTTAAATTCTATCTCTGTGATAGAATTATTTGCAGTTAATCAAAAGAAAACATAGCTGATCAGTCATCGCATTTGCTGCTAGGATATTCAGGATATACAGTACTCACCTCAAAGAGCTCGAGAAAGTACCACCAGCGCTGCCTCCACAAGATCCTGAAAATCCACTGGGAGAATAGATGCACCAACGTCAGTGTTCTCGATCAGGCAAACATCCCCAGCATCGAAGCACTGACCACACTCGACCAGCTCTGTTGGGTGGGCCACATCGTCCGCATGCCCAACACAAGACTCCCAAAGCAAGCGCTCTACTCTGAACTCCTACATGGCAAGCGAGCCCCAGGTGGGCAGAGGAAATGTTTCAAGGGCACCCTCAAAGTCTCCTTGATAAAGTGCACCATCCCCACTGGCACTTGGAATCTCTGGCCGAAGACCGCCCTAAGTGGAGGAAGAGCATCAGGGAGGGCGCTGAGCACCTCTAGGCTTGTCGCCGAGAGCATGCAGAAAACAATCGCAGACAGTGGAAGGAGTGTGCGGCAAACCAGGCTCTCCACCCACCCTTTCCTTCAACCACTGTCTGCCCCACCTGTTACAGAGACTAATTCCTGCATTGGACTATATAGTCCTGAGAACTCACATTTAGAGTGGAAGCAAGTCTTAATTTTGAGGGACTGCCTATGATGATGATGGTGATAGCTGCTATGTTGCCTGCAGAACAGTGAATGCAATTTAAAATAATAGGTAGCTATGAAGTGCTTTGACATAGCCTAACAATGTGATAAATCACTAAGTAATTGCAAATTCTTCCCTTTTTCTCTTTTTTAAAAAAAAGTAAAAGTAAAGTCTGCAAGATTTCAAATTTGCCAGTAGTGCCTTCATATCTTCAATTCTAATAGTTGAGCAGTTCAATGAATGTTGCAACAAAAATCGAGAAAACTGCTAATACACAGCAGATCCATCAGCACCTGCAAAGGTTAATGTTTTGGATAGAAACCCTTCCTCAGAACTCAAAAAACAGGGCCGGTATCCCCAATTTTATGACTGACCAAACTCAAGAGGGGAATCCCAGAATGTCCATGATTTTTAACTGTGCTGGAATCAAAATAGGATCCACACTGAGCTTACAATATCTCTGTGCTCTTTGATTGTACTATAGTAAAGTAATTCTTGTTAAAACCATATTGTTTTCATAAGCATGTATTTGTCTTTAACAATAGTTCACCCATATGATCCTATCAAATATACGTTATTATTTTTTTCTACACTGATTTGTATACCATCTGTCTTTAAGAAAATAGCTGCAGGCCAATTAATACATTTAAAAAATCTTTCTGTTGGGAGCAATGTTTGGGGGAAAAATTGGCGTCCAGTTTTTCTCTCTTTTAAGTAGCCATTAAATAAAGTTCTAACAGTAATTGCACTTTGAAATATGCTTGGAAAATTAATATTTAGAGTTTTTTTTTTATTTGTATTTCAGGCAGCCAACCTTGCTCATGCACCTGATTTTCACAACACTACCTTGCTTTGGGTTTATAATTGCAGGTTCACAGGTAATGGACTCTTAATTGCTTGTCCCTTGCATTGTCTTTCTATCTAGAATTCAGTCAACATTACAAAACAAAGTTTTGCTGTCAGTGATCATTTGTTCATTGAATGAATTATTGTTGCCTGAACACCATAAGATGAGATATTATAAATAACATTGTTTACAGGGTGGCAATTAGTTGATTTGCTACAGATTGAGTTACTGCAATACTGAAAAACAAACTATCTCCAGCAGCAGCTTATAAAATACACTGACACCTTCTTGCTCTGCTAGCCTGTGACTTCAGGTGATGGTTGCTATTATTGAAGGACACTGCCTGTTGAATCATCAGTGAATTCAATTTACCATGCCAACAGTTATCGAAGAGGCATATGATTGACTGCTTAACACACCGTGTTAAGTGCAGTACAGTACTTTTACATCTGGTGTATGCTTGAAATATTGTTAGGAACTAGTCATTTGATTATGATGTAGATTAGAGACTGTCATGCACCTTTATTACAAAGAAAGATCTATAGTTAAGCATGTTAATAAATTCCATGAATACAAAAAATGTTCATTACCTTCGAGACAACACATTGTGAGTTTGTATGGAACATGATCAATATTCATTTAAGACTGACCTGATAAATCAACTGCAAAAAATTCATGCCTGAGTTATGGCATCACTATCATATCACAAAGATCTTCAGAGTGTTTGCTGTATTTATATTATCATTTTAATCCATGTGTAAATGTGGACTTGATATCGTGAGTTATTGCTCCATAATGCACGATTGAGAATATGATGTAATGTTCATGAATTTATGACAATCTCATTCCATTCCATTTTACTACCCCTATATATGACTATGCTGGTAAATTTAATTTAATAAATTACTCATACTGACCATGTTCAAGCTGTTGAAAGTCGGAGGTTAAATTAAAATTATTTCCTTTAGAGTAGTTAAGTTGACAGCATCAGATTGGGCTCCGGTGCAATTGGGAAGTATAGAGTAGATCTTCTTCAACCTCAGGCATAAAAGCCTGGCAGGGCGGGAACCACAATTGCAAAAGCAGGGACAAGCTGCTCGAGCTTTTCTGTCGATTAAATTGAATTGACAGAAAATTTTGAGCAGCTTGTTTCCAATTTTGCTATAAAGTCTTCTGCCCTGGGAAAAGTCGAGACAATTTGTTCGGTATAAGAATGGAATCTGCAAGGTGTTAACAGCTCACAACTCTACTATAAGCTATACTGTTGTATGTGAAAAGGGTCTTGCACCTGTTTGCAATCAATAGTCTCTGTAATATGGGAGTAATTTTCATTTTCACCAATTGGGCGATAAATTGGTAAAGCCAATTGCCCACCCAAAATTAAAACCAGCCTGATATTTTTTATTTCCAGTGATAACATGCGGGCGATTCACTCTGCCAGTTTATCGCTCAACCGATGAAGTTGAAAATGAGCCCTATTGTATTTTAATCTTGGAGGAATATTGTGACAGTCTGTATCCTGTTTCCAGTTGGGTCCAGGGTAGGTGGAAGTTCCTCCCTGCTCTAACTTCCCACTCCTCGCCGGCCTCCGGGCCTCCCACTCCTCTCCAGCCTCCGGGCCTCCCGCTGCCGAGTACGTTGCTCCCTTGTGACCCACTGATTTCGGATTCGGCTCAAAACTGCGTTTCTGACTTCTGCCCGCTCACAACCCTCATCCGGGCAGGTAAGTGATTGGCTGTTTGATTGGTAAGTATCTCTCTTTCTCTTTTATAATCCGATTAAGTTTCATTAGAGGGATGGCAGGGTAGCTCAGTCCTGTGGAGCGCATGGCCTGTGGCATGTGGGAAGTCCTGCATGCTTCACGCAGCCCAGACAACCATGTGTGCAGGAGGTGTCTCCAGCTTCAACGACTCGAGCTCCACATTCCAGAGCTTGAGCAGTGGTTGGTGTCACTACGGTGCATCCACGAGACTGAGAGCTACGTGGCTAGCATGTTTCAGGAGGTGGTCACCCCGCAGCTTAAAAGCGTGCAGGCAGAGGGGAAGTGGGTGAACACCAGATGGAGGAAGAATGCTAGGCAGGTAGTGCAGTAGTCTCCCATGGGTCCATGTTGTTTTCCAACCGATATTCCCTTTTGAGCACTGGTGAGGGCGATGGTGCCTCTGGGGAGAGCAGCCAGAGCCAAGTACAAGGCACCATGGATGGCTCAGCTGCACGGGGGAGGGACAAAGTTAGGGGAATAGAGAGGCGTTTCTGCAGCCGTAGACGTGAATCCAGGATGGTGCCAGGGTCAAGGATATCACAGAGCGGACGCAGGGCATTCTGGGGGCAGAGGGTGAACAGCTAGAGGTCGTGATCCATATCTGGACCCATGACTTGGGTATAAAGAGGTCTTGCAGCCAGAATTTAGGAAGCTAGGAGAAAAATTAAAGGGTTGGACCTCAAAGGCAATAATCTCCGGGTTACTACGGTATCACGTGCTAATGAGTACAAGAATAGAAGGATAGAGAGGATGAACGTGTGGCTGGAATGTTGGTGCAGGAGGGAGGGCTTTAGATTCCTGAGGCATTGGAATCTCTTCTTGGGGAGGTGGGACCTGTACAAACCAAATGGGTTGCACCTCAACAGTGCCAGGACCAATAACCTCATGGGGAGATTTGCTGGTGCTGTTGGGGAGGGTTTAAACTAGCTTGGCAGGGGGATGGGAACCTAAGAATAAATTCAATAGGGAAGGAAGTAAAGCTGAAATTGCAAAACAAGAATGTTAGAAAGTGAATCTGTAAGACAGAGGAAACAAGGGTTAGTAAGTAGTAATCAAGGACGTCTTCCTGTGCTAAATGGTATATACTTCAATGCAAGGAGTATAGGGAATAAGGCGGATGAGCTGAGAGCACAGGTAGACACTTGGGACTGTGACATTATAGCCATTACAGAGACATAGCTGAAAGAGGGACAGGTTTGGCAGCTCAATATTCCTGGTTACAGGATTTTTAGACAGGACAGAGAGGTGGGTAAAAAAGGGATGGAGTGTTGCAATATTGATTAAAGAAACTATTACAGCTGTGAGGAGGTATGATATGTTAGAGGGATCATCAAATGAGGTTGAAGGGTCAAAAGTCATGGGAACCGCCCCCCCTCCCCCCCCCCCCCCCCCCCCCACAGTGTTTGGGCTTATTGGAAAGGAAATGTAATTTGGGATTATCTACCGGAAAGTTTGAAATCCTAAAGTGCTTATGGAAGAAACGACGAACTTTAATTGAATTTTGGATTTTTACAAGACAAATTCAAGTCTGTGGGCGGACCTAAGGAACTAAAGAAGCCCACTTGATTATTGGAACTGTCTGGGTGTTGGAATGAAGGTAAATTGTCTGGAGAAATGGATACTCAAAAACCCTTCTCCACAAGAGACATTAACATTACAACAATAACTCCGAGATGGCCAGCCATCGAACTGAACCGAGAAAAGCCATCTTCAACATGAATAAGATCAAAGGTCCCACTACAGCCTGTATGCAAAAACCAAGCACAAAAGGTCATTGCGATTACCAAGCTAATATTTCCATCAGGAAACGGATTAAGAAGAGCAACCTACCCAAGACATATTAACTTTTAACGAGCCCGCCAAAATATTACAAAGAAATGTCAAGCCCGCCCAATTTAAATAAAGAATTCTGGACTGACTTGGCACGAAGATTAGGACAACTCAAACCATAGAACTGGCCCCCTGCTTTAACAGAGGGTATGCCATACGATGCCAGATGCCATACTACGCGTGTGCCATAATGTGCCTATGTCATCAGAAGGGAGAGAAACCAATGCAACAGTTGTAAACTAACTTCTCCAGCCTCAAAGTCCAAAAGGAAAGAACAACATCACCATCGACCACAGCCAACGTGGTACCAACGAAAAAAAACACCGCGATCGACCAAACTCTCAACAAAACTCCAACAGAAAAAAACCGAAGAATCGAAAGTTTCCACTCTACAATCTAAGTCCTGACTACCAACAGGTGAAAGCATTACCTCAAGAGACTTTGAACCTATTTTAACGAAGGAAACCGGGTAGAACATAGAAACATAGAAAATAGGTGCAGGAGCAGGCCATTCAGCCCTTCTAGCCTGCACCGCCATTCAATGAGTTCATGGCTGAACATGAAACTTCAGTACCCCCTTCCTGCTTTCTCGCCATAACCCTTGATCCCCCGAGTAGTAAGGACTTCATCTAACTCCCTTTGAATATATTTAGTGAATTGGCCTCAACTACTTTCTGTGGTAGAGAATTCCACAGGTTCACCACTCTCTGGGTGAAGAAGTTTCTCCTCATCTCGGTCCTAAATGGCTTACCCCTTATCCTCAGACTGTGACCCCTGGTTCTGGACTTCCCCAACATTGGGAACATTCTTCCTGCATCTAACCTGTCTAAACCCGTCAGAATTTTAAACGTTTCTATGAGGTCCCCTCTCATTCTTCTGAACTCCAGTGAATACAAGCCCAGTTGATCCAGTCTTTCTTGATAGGTCAGTCCCGCCATCCCGGGAATCAGTCTGGTGAATCTTCGCTGCACTCCCTCAATAGCAAGAATGTCCTTCCTCAAGTTAGGAGACCAAAACTGTACACAATACTCCAGGTGTGGCCTCACCAAGGCCCTGTACAACTGTAGCAACACCTCCCTGCCCCTGTATTCAAATCCCCTCGCTATGAAGGCCAACTTACCCCATAGATCCAAAGCGCGCCTTACCACATCAGTGGACTCAACCCAACTGAAGATTGTGCAGTAAGAAGTCTTCTCCGATGTTCGGGGTATGGCAAGCAGACTTACAGAATTCAACGAACCCTGAAATCATGAACTACTGCTAACTGACCAGAAAGGATTGGTAAGCATAGTCCCTCCCTGGAGTCGAACCTAGCTAGAATTAGGAATTGGGTGGTGGGAGGTTTCATTTTATTGTAACCCCCTTTGAATGTGTAATGTATTCTTTATTAGAGTGATTATAAGTTTGACATTGTATTTTCTTGTCTGTAATAAAATCAAAGTTCTTTTGCATTAAACCAGTTGTCCTTTGCACTTTATCACACTCCCCAAATAAACCCAGAATCTAGAACCCAAGGGAGTGGGAGCGATTCAAACTGCTCAAGTAGGTCATAGGTGAACCTGACCCCCGGGACCACGCCTTACAGGCCATATGGGTCAAACTGAAAAATAAAGGGACGATCACCTTGCTGGGTGTGTATTATAGACCCACAAACAGTGGGAGAGAGATAGAAGAATAAATATGTAGGCAAATTGCTGTGAAGTCCAAAAAACAGAGGGCAGTAATAGTAGGGGATTTCAACTATCCTAATATTGATTGGAACAAATATAGTGTGAAGGGTATAGAGGTTGCGGAATTCCTAAAATGCATTCAAGAGAACTTTTTTAGTCAGTATGTAACAAGCCCAACACGAGAGGGGGCGGTTCTGGATTTCGTTTTGGGGAATGAAGCTGGGCAGTTGGAAGGGGTATCAGTGGGAGAGCACTTGGGTTCCAGTGACCACAATTCAGTTTGATTCCAGGTACTTATGGATAAGGACAAGGATAGATCAGGAATAAAAGTCTCAAATTGGGAAAAAGCTAACTTTGCTAAGTTGAGGAGTGATTTGGCCACAGTGGACTGGAAACTGTGGGTAAATCAGTGTCAGAACAGTGGGAGGCATTCAAGGAGGAGATCTGGAAAACTCAGGCCAAACATGTGTCTTAAAGAAAAAGGGTGGGAATAACAATTCTAGAGCCCACTGTATGTCTCGAGACTTACAGAGGAGGATAAAGGAAAAAAAGGGAAGCTTATGTCATATACCGACAGCTAAATACTATAGAATCTCTGGAGGGATATAGGAAGTTCAGAGGTGAAATTAAAAAGGATATTAGGAATGCTAAGAGAGAGCAAGAAAAATTCTTGGCAAGTAAAATCAAGGAAAACCAAAAGATGTTTTATAAATACAGGCAACTCTCGATTATCCGTACACAGATCTAACGGAGAACGCGCTGCAACGGCACTTTTTAAAAATTCTGATTCTGTCCCACGTTGGAGAGGTGGGAGTCGGAGCGGCAGTGGCCTATAAAAGGTCCAGCAGTTCGGGGACCAGCAAGGTGCGCCAGAGAGACGGGAGTCGGAGCGGCACTGGCCTATAAAAGGCCCAGCAGTTCGGGGACGAGCGAGGTGCGTCGGAGAGATGGGAGTCGGAGCGGCAGTGGCCTATAAAAGGTCCAGCAGTTCAGGGACCAGCGAGGTGCGTCGGAGAGTCCAGCCGGTGCAGCTGCAGCAGGGAGGCAAAAAGAAGTAGAAACAAATTGAAAGGTGACGTCACGGCCAAGGGGGTAAGTGATTGGTGAGTAGATTTTCTTTTTCTTTTCTTTATCAGTAAGTAACCTTTTAGCATTATTGTTGCCAAATTAAGTTTATCTAAGGGTTAAATCATGACAGGAGAGCTCGGACACGTGTTATGCTCCTCCTGTATTATGTGGGAAGTTAGGGATGCTTCCGGTGTCCCTGACGACCACGTGTGCGGGAAGTGCATCCGCGTCCAGCTCCTGACGGACCGCATTACGTCACTGGAGCTGTGAGTGGATGAACTCTGGAGCATCCATGATGCTGAGAATGACGTGAATAGCATGTTTAGTGAGTTGGTCTTACCGCAGGTAAAGGGTACACAGCCAGATAGGGAATGGAAGACTAACAGGAAGAGCAGTGCAAGGAAAGTAGTGCATGGGTCCCCTGCGGTCATCCCCCTGCAAAACAGATACACCGCTTTGGATACTGTTGAGGGGGATGACTCATCAGGGGAGAGCAGCAGCAGCCGCCAAGTCCATGGCACCGTGGGTGGCTCTGCTGCACAGGAGGGCAGGAAAAAGAGTGGGAGAGCTTATAGTGATAGGGGATTTAATTGTAAGGGGAACCGAGACTCCAGGATGGTATGTTGCCTCCCTGGTGCAAGAGTCAAGGATATCTCGGAGTGGATGCAGGACATTCTAAAAATGGAAGGTTGTTAGCCAGTTGTCGTGGTACATATAGGTACCAACGATATAGGTAAAAAATGGGATGAGGTCCTACGAGACGAATTTGGGAGCTAGGAGTTAAATTAAAAAGTAGGACCTCAAAAGTAGTAATTTCAGGATTGCTACCAGTGCCACGTGCTAGTCAGAGTAGGACTCGCAGGATAGCTCAGATGAATACGTGGCTTGAGCAGTGGTGCAGCAGGGAGGGATTCAAATTCCTGGGACATTGGAACCGGTTCTGGGGGAGGTGGGACCAGTACAAACCGGATGGTCTGCACCTGGGCAGGACCGGAACCAATGTCCTAGGGGGAGTGTTTGCTAGTGCTGTTGGGGAGGGGTTAAACTAATATGGCAGTGGGATGGGAAGCTATGCAGGGAGGCAGAGGGAAATAAAATGGAGACAGAAGCAAAAGATAGAAAGAAGAATAGTAAAAGTGGAGGGCAGAGAAAGCCAATGCAAAAAACAAAAAGGGCCACTTTACAGCAAAATTCTAAAGGGTCAAAGTGTGTTAAAAAGACAAGCCTGAAGGCTCTGTGCCTCGATGCGAGGAGTATTCGGAATAAGGTGGACAAATGAACTGGGCAGATAGCAGTGAATGGATACAATGTGATTGGCATCATGGAGACATGACTCCAGGGTGACCAAGGCTGGGAACTCAACATCCAAGGGTATTCAGCATTTAGGAAGGATAGACAGAAAGGAAAAGGGGGTGGGTGGCGTTGCTGGTTAAAGAGGAAATTAATGCAATTGTAAGGAAGGACATTAGCTTGGATAATGTGGAATCAGTATGGGTGGAGCTATGGAATACCAAAAGGCAGAAAACGCTAGTGGGAGTTGTGTACAGGCCACCAAATACTAGCAGTGAGGTTGGGGACAACATCAAACAAGAAATAAGGGATGTGTGCAATAAAGGTACAGCAATAATCATGGGCGACTTTAATCTACATATTGATTGTGCTAACCTAACTGGTAGCAATGCGGTAGAGGAGGATTTCCTGGAGTGTATTAGGGATGGTTGTCTAGACCAATATGTCGAGCAACCAACCAGAGAGCTGGCCATCCTAGACTGGGTGATGTGTAATGAGAAGGGACTAATTAGCAATCTTGTTGTGCGAAGCCCCTTGGGGAAGAGTGACCATAATATGGTAGAATTCTTTATTAAGATGGAGAGTGACACAGTTAATTCAGAATCTAGGGTCCTGAACTTAAGGAAAGGTAACTTTGACGATATGAGGCATGAATTGGCTAGATTAGACTGGCAAATGATACTTAAAGGGTTGATGCTAGATAGGCAAAGGCAAACCTTTAAAGATCATATGGACGAACTGCAATAATTGTACATCCCTGTCTGGAGTAAAAATAAAACGGAGAAGGTGGCTCAACCGTGGCTAACGAATGAAATTAAGGATAGTGTTAAATCGAAGGAAGAGGCATACAAATTAGCCAGAAAAAGCAGCAAACCGGAGGACTGGAAGAAATTTAGAATTCAGCAGAGGAGGACAAAGGATTTGATTAAGAGGAGGAAAATAGAGTACGAGAGGAAGCTTGCAGGAAACACAAAAACTGACTGCAAAAGCTTCTATAGATATGTGAAGAGAAAAAGATAAGTGAAGACAAACGTAGGTCCCTTGAGGTCGGATTCGGGTGAATTTATAATGGGAAACAAAGAAATGGCAGACCAATTGAACAAGTACTTTGGTTCTGTCTTCACAAAGGAAGACACAAACAACCTTCCGGATGTACTAGGTGACCGAGGGTCTAGTGAGAAGGAGAAACTGAAGGATATCCTTATTGTCATGTATGTAACCTCAATGTAACACCACTGTAGTACTGTATACACTCAACCTAGATGCACACCTTGACCACAAGGGCTGAACTTGTGGGAGACACTCCTTACCTGATCACACAGGTATAAAAATGGAGATCCCATGCAGGGTCATCACTTGGAATCCTGTGAATAAAAAGTTAAGGTCACAGAGTGACCTTGTTCCCAGAATGTGCCTCGTGTGGTTTCATGCTATAGAGTAAAGACTTTACATTGGCGACTAGAAACGGGAATTCATGACCCACGAGAATGGCCAAACGTAGCACAGAGGAACGGTACTGTGTTGGGGAAGACTGGGATGATTTTGTCGAGAGGCTTCAGAAAAGCTTCGTTATGAAAGAATGGCTGGGGGATGCAGCGGCCGACAAGCGAAGGGCTCATCTTTTGACCAGCTGCAGACCAAAGACTTACGCGCTCATGAAGGACTTACTAGCACCCAAAAAGCTGGTGGACAAAACCTTTGAAGAACTTAGCAAATTGATTGGGTAGCACCACAAACCGGCGAGTAGCATACATATGGCCCAACACAGATTCTACACCCACTGACGTCAGGAAGGACAGAGCATGCTGGACTTCGTAGCGGACCTCCGGCCTTTGGCCAGCCTCTAAGTTCACAGATGTCTGCAGGGGGGAGATGCTAAGGGACTTCTTTATCGAGGACATCGGTCATGAGGGGATTTTCCGCAAATTAATTGAGACCAAGGATTTGACCTTGGAAGCGGTGGCATTGCGAGCTCAAACTTTCATGGCGGGGGAGGTAGAGACGAAAATAATATACGCGCGCAATTCTGCCTCTAACACGGCGATGGATCAGGGAGTCAACATCGTCAATACGGCTCAGAGCCCCGCAGGCAGGCAGGGGCAGTTCGACACTCCCCAGGCAGCAATCGACCCCAGAGTAGGACTTCAACAGAGACAATGGCAGGCTGAACGGACATTCACGCCATCACATGAACGGACATGTCGCCTGGGATGCGGCCATTGACACCCACTAATAGGGTACTTAAGAGCAGTCCAAGGGACAGTCAGCACGGAATGCCTAGCCATAGTCCCTTTGTTCCCAACAATGGAAGCTTTAACATGCTGGAGGTGTGGGGGAAAACACCCAGCTAGATCTTGCAGATTTCAACAGTTTGTCTGCAGAATCTACAATCTCAGTGGCCATTTAGCTTGAATGTGCAGGAAGCCTGCAACCAGACTAATATATGAGGCGGATGGACCAGAAGAGGGTCCTCTGAAGCAGGATGACTTTTGGGGCGAATCGATGGACGCCGAGGTTCAGCGGGTCCATGTGGCGAATATTCACAGTTCATACACCAAAACGCCACCAATGACGATGAAGGTTTTGTTAAATGGTATCCCTGTACGCATGGAGCTGGACACTGGGGCCAGCCAATCACTCATGGGCGTTCAGCAATTTGAGAAGCTATGGCCAGTTAAAGCCAGTAGACCAAAATTAGAACGTGTTGAGACACAATTACGGACTTACACAAAAGAAATCATTCCGGTGCTAGGCAGTGCAATGTTGGCTGTCACACACAACGGGTTAGTTAATTGGCTGCCGCTCTGGATTGTCCTGGGCAATGGTCCCGCAGTTTTGGGGAGGAGCTGGTTAGCTGAGATGAACTGGAAATGGGGGGATGTTCACACACTGTCATCTGTGGAGCAAAGTTCGTGCTCACAATTTCTGCAACAATTCGATTCACTATTCCAACCTGGCGTCGGGACTTTCAAAGGCACTAAAGTAGTGGTACACATCACCCCAGACGCCAGGCCAGTGCACCACAAAGCCAGAGCGGTGCCGTATGTAATGCGGGAAAAGATCGAGAGCGAACTGAACCGGCTGTTGAGAGAGGGCATCATCTCTCCTGTTGAATTCAGCGACTGGGCGAGCCCCATCGTTCCCGTCCTAAAAGCGGATGGCTCTGTCAGGATCTGTGGTGACTACACGGTCACCATCAACCGGGTGTCCCTACAAGATCAATACCAGCTCCTGAGAGCGGAGGACCTCTTCGCCACGCTGGCAGGCGGCAAGCTGTTCACCAAGTTGGACCTCACTTCAGCCTGTATGACCCAGGAACTGGCCGACGAATCCAAACTACTGACCACCATCACTACGCACAAGGAACTGTTCGTTTATAACAGGTGCCCGTTTGGCATTCGATCAGTGGCCGCGATTTTTCAACGAAACATGGAAAGCCTGCTTAAATCCATTCCTGGAATGATCGTATTCCAGGACGACATCCTCATCACGGGTCGAGTCACGGAGGAACGCCTCCACAACCTGGAGGAGGTGCTACACTGACTGGATCAGGTAGGCCTGCGACTCAAGAAGTCTAAATGTGTGTTTTTAGCCCCTGAAGTTGAGTTTCTGGGCAGGAGGGTTGCGGCAGATGGGATTCGGCCGACCGAATCCAAAACAGAGGCGATTCGACGAACACCCAGGCCCTGCAACACATCGGAGTTGCGTTCATTCCTGGGACAGTTGAACTATTTCGGGAACTTTCTGCCGAACTTGAGCACGTTATTGGAGCTGCTACATGTGCTCCTGCGTAAGGGTTGCGATTGGTTTTGGGGGGACTGTCAGGAACGGGCTTTTGATCGGGCGCGAAACCTACTTTGTTCAAATAAGGTGTTGACCCTGCATGACCCTTGTAAAAAAAATAAAATAAAAAAAATTGGTTCTTACATGTGATGCATCGTCCTATGGGGTTGGGTGCGTGTTGCAGCAGGACAATGCTGAGGGTCAACTACAACCTGTGGCTTATGCCTCCAGGTCACGCGCTCAAGCAGAACGGGGATATGGGATGGTCGAGAAGAAAGCGCTTGCATGTGTCTATGGTGTAAAAAAAAATGCATCAGTACCTCTTTGGTAGGAAGTTTGAATTAGAGACGGACCACAAGCCATTAACATCCCTGTTATCTGACAGCAAGACTATCAATACCAACGCATCAGCTCGCATACAGCGATGGGCCCTCATGCTGGCTGCTTATAACTACTCCATCCGGCACCGGCCTGACATTGAAAATTGCGCTGACGCGCTCAGCAGGCTTCCACTGGCCACCACTGAAGGAGCAGCAGAGCAAAGCGCCGAGATGGTCATGGCTGTTGATGCCTTTGACAGCGCAGGCTCCCCCATCACAGCCCGCCAGATCAAAATCTGGACAGAGATCCCCTCCTATCCCTGATTAAGAAATGTGTCCTGACTGGGGATTGGGTGCCCGCACACGGAGCATGCCCTGAGGAGGTCAGACCGTTCCACAGACGGATATGTGAACTCTTCATCCAAGCCGACTGCCTACTATGGGGCAGCCGGCTAGTTATGCCCCAGAAGGGCAGGGAGGCATTCACCTGGGAACTCCACAGCGAGCACCCAGGCATTTTGCTAATGAAGGCCATTGCCCGGTCACACGTTTGGTGGCCGGGAATTGATTAAGACCTGGAACACTGTGTTTGCAGGTGCACGACGTGTGCCCAACTGGATAATGCCCCCAGGCAGGCCTCGCTAGCCCGTGGCCCTGGCCATGTTGACTACATTGGCCAGCTCATGGGTAAGATGTTCCTTATTGTGGTAGAACCATACTCGAAATGGATCGAGTGCATCATTCTAAATTCATGCCCGTCATCCACCACCGTGGAAAGCCTATGTGAGATCTTTGCAACCCATGGCTTGCCGGACATCCTGGTTCGTGATAATGGCCCATATTTCACAAGCTACGAATTCTGAGAGTTTGTCAGGTAATGGCATCAACCACGTCAGGACTGCGCCATTCAAGCCGGCCTCCAATGGCCAGGCGGAACGTGCGGTCCAAATCATCAAGTAAGGTATGCTCAGGATTCAAGGACTCTCCCTACAATGCCGCCTATCGCGCCTCCTGCTGGTCTATAGATCCCGACCGCACTCGCTCATGGGGGTCCCGCCATTGATTTGCCCCAAGAGTCATCCTGCCTCACAGACCCCTCTTCTGGTCCATCTGCCTCGTAAATTAGCCTGGTTACAGGCTTCCTGCACATTCGAGCTAGATGGCTACTGAGGTTGCATTTCTGCAGACAAATTGTTGAAACCTGCAAGTTCTGGCAGAGTGTTTGGCCCCACACCTCCAGCATGAGCTGAGATTCCCATTGTTGTGAACAAAGGAGCTATGATCCGGCATTCCTCGCTGATTGTCCCTTTGACTGCCCTTGACTACCCTGTTAGTGGGTGTCAATGGCCCCATCCCGGACTGCATTGTCCACTGTGATGGCGTAAATGTCCGTTCAGCCTGCCATTGTCTCTGTTGAAAACCTACTCTGGGGTCTATTGCTACCTGGAGTGTGTTGAACTGCCCTTGCCTGCCTGCAGGGCTCTGAGTCGCGTTTATGATATTGACTTCCTGATCCCCCGCCGCGTTGGAGGCAGAATTGCGCGCGTATATTATTTTGGTTTCCTCCTCCCCCGCCATGAAAGTCTGAGCCATCAATGCCGCCGTTTCCAAAGTCAATTAACTTTCGGGAAATCCCCGCATGACCGATGCCCTCAATAAAGAAGTCCCTTAACATTTCCCCCCTGCAGGTGTCTGTGAACTTAAGAGGCTGGCCAAATGCCGGAGGTCCGCAATGAAGTCCGGTATGCTCTGTTCTTCACGACGTCGGTGGGTATAGAATCTGTGTTGGGCCATGTGTATGCTGCTCGCCGGTTTGAGGTGCTCGCCGATTAGTTTGCTGAGCTCTTCAAAGGTTTTGTCCACTGGCTTTTCAGGTGCTAGTAGGTCCTTCATGAGTGCGTAAGTCTTGGGTCAGTAGATGGGCCCTTCACTTGTCGGCCGCTGCATCTCCCAGCCATTCTTTCATGACAAAGCTTTGCTGGAGCCTCTCAATGAAATTGTCCCAGTCCTCACCAACGCAGTACCATTCCTCTATGCTACCGGTGGCCATTCTCGTGGGTTGTTGATTCCCGTTTCTCGTCGCCAATGTAATGTCCTTACTCAACGGCACAAAACCCACACAAAGCACATTCTATGGACAAGGTCACTCTATGACCTGAACCTTTATTCACAGGACCAAGAAGTGATGACCCTGCGTGGGACCTCCCTTTAGAAACCTGGTCTCCCACAAGTTCACCGCATGTGGTCAAAGTGTGCATTGCTTAAGTATATACAGTATTGCAGTGGTGTTACATAGAGGTTACATACATGGCAGTATTGGGGGTAATGTACTGACGTGGATAGAGAACTGGTTGGCAGACAAGAAGCAGAGAGTCGGGATAAACGGGTCCTTTTCAGAATTGCAGGCAGTGACTAGTGGAGTGCCGCAGGGCTCAATGCTGGGACCCCAGCTCTTTACAATATATATTAATGATTTAGATGATGGAATTGAGTGTAATATCTCCAAGTTTGCAGATAACACTAAACTGGGTGGCGGTGTGAGCTGTGAGGAGGACGCTAAGAGGCTGCAGGGTGACTTGGACAGGTTAGGCGAGTGGGCAAATACATGGCAGATGCAGTATGATGTGGATAAATGTGAGGTTATCCACTTTGGGGGCAAAAACACGAAGGCAGAATATTATCTGAATGGCGGCAGATTAGGAAAAGGGGAGGTGCAGCGAGACCTGGGTGTCATGGTTTATCAGTCATTGAAAGTTGGCATGCAGGTACAGCAGGCGGTGAAGAAGGCAAATGGTATGTTGGCCTTCATAGCAAGGGGATTTGAGTGTAGGAGCAGGGAAGTCTTACTGCAGTTGTACAGGGCCTTGGTGAGGCCCCACCTGGAATATTGTGTTCAGTTTTGTTCTCCTAATCTGAGGAACGACGTTCTTGCTATTGAGGGAGTGCAGCAAAGGCTCACTAGACTGATTCCAGGGATGGCTGGACTGACATATGAGGAGAGACTGGATCAACTGGGCATTTATCCACTGGAGTTAAGAAGGATGAGAAAGGATCTCATAGAAACATATAAAATTCTGACAGGACTGGACAGGTTAGATGCGGGAAGAATGTTCCCGATGTTGGGGAAGTCCAGAATCAGGGAACTCAGTCTTAGGATAAGGTGCAGGCCATTTAGGATTGAGATGAGGAGAAACTTCTTCATTCAGAGAGTTGTTAACCTGTGAAATTCCCTATGGCAGAGAGTTGTTGATGCCAGTTCATTGGATATATTCAAGAGGGAGTTAGATATGGCCCTTACGGCTAAAGGGATCAAGGGGTGTGGAGAGAAAGCAGGAAAGAGGTACTGAGGGAATGATCAGCCATGATCTTATTGAATGGTGGTGCAGGCTTGAAGAGCCGAATGGCCTACTCCTGCACCTATTTTCTATCTTTCTCTGTTTCTATATGTACAGCTGCACATTACCATTAAACCCACCCCACAAACAGTCCTGTGCTGACCACTTTCTGCACCTGTCCGCCACTGAGAGTGCCGTCCGGCCTCGCGGGTAAGTAAAGTCTCATTCGCTCTCCAGCGGTTGAAGCCTTTAGACTGGCCATTTCACCATTCAGCCACGCCGCTGGGTCTGATCGCAGCACTAGCGGGGAATGAGCTTGGGCTTCTTGGCAGGATCTGGGGACCCTGCATGCTGGCACCGTCCGGCTTGTCTGTGCTCTTTTTCCGCCGACCGATGACTGCCGAAGGATTGGGGATCAGGCTCGTCGAGTTGATGTTCTAACTAGTTTCAACATTGATTTGAGGGAGGGGTTGTTGACTCCAGCAAGTTAATCTAGCATTAAAGTATAAATTTGGGACCCAAACATTCTCGGCAAGTACGTGCACTCGCCCTAGCGGCAAAATTGTTTAACTGGAATAGCCCGATCCCCAAGGGCCCCGGATTATCGAGAATTGCCTGTATATTAAGAGCAAGAGGATAATTGAAGAAAGGGTAGGGCCTATTAGAGATCATGAGGGTAATCTGTGTTTGGAGGCCCAAGCTGTGGGTATGCTTCTTAATGCATACTTTGCATCTGTTTTCACAAAGGAAAGGGGCAACGTAGATACTGCTATCGGAGTGTCAAATTCTGGACAAAATAGACATAGTGAGAGAGGAGTTATTGGGGGGTTTGGCAGACTTGAAAGTGGATAAATCCCCAGGCCCGGATGAAATGCATCCCAGATTGTTGAGTGAAGCAAGAGAGGAAATAGCAGAGGCTTTGACCATCATCTTCCAGTCCTCTTTGGGTTCAGGCGTGGTGCCAGAGGACTGCTAATGTGGTACCCTTGTTTAAGAAGGGAGAAAGGGATATGCCGAGTAATTACAGGCCTGTCAGCCTAACCTCAGTGGTGGGAAAATTATTGGAAAAAATCTTGAAAAATAGGATAAATCTACATTTGGAAAGGCAAGGATTAATCAGGGACAATCAGCACGGATTTGTTAAGGAAAGATCGTGTTTGACTTAAACTGATTGAATTTTTCGAGTAGGTAACCAGGAGGGTCAATGTGGATAGTGCGTATGATGTAATGTATATGGACTTTAGCAAAGTTTTTGATAAGGTCCCACATGGCAGTCTGATCATGAAGGTAAAAGCCCATGGGATCCAGGGCAAAGTTATAAGTTGGATCCAAAATTGGTCGGTAGCAAAGGGTAATGGTTGATGGATGTTTTGTGACTGGAAGGATGTTTCCAGTACGGTTCCGCAGGCCTTAGTACTGGGTCCCTTGCTTTTTGCGGTAGACATTAATGATTTAGAATTGAATATAGGGGGTATGATTAAAAAATTTGCAGATGACATTAAAATTGGCTGTGTGGTTAATAATGAAGAGGAAAGTCATGGACTGCAGGAGGATATCAATCTACTGGTCAGGTGGGCAGAACAGTGGCAAATGGAATTTAATTCAGAGAAGTGTGAGGTAATGCACTTGGGGAGGGCTAATAAGCAACGGGCATACACATTAAACAGTAGGCCACTTAAAAGTGTAGATGAACAAAGGGAACTTGGATTGCTTGTCCACAGATCCCTGAAAGTAGCAGGCCAGGTGGTTAAGAAGGCATATTGAATGCTTGCCTTTATTGGCTGAGGAATAGAATATAAGAGCAGGGAGGTTATGCTTAAATTGTATAATACACTGGTTAGGCCACAGCTGGGATACTGTGTGCAGTTCTTGTCGCCGTATTATAGTAAAGACGTGATTGCACTGGAGAGGGTGCAGAGGAGATTTATGAGGATGCTGCCTGGAATGGAGAATCGTAGCTATGTCAGATTGGAGATACTGGGTTTGTTCTCCTTGGAACAGAGGAGACCGAGGGGAGACCTCTGTTATGTGTGTAACCCTTGGCAACCTGTATCACACCACCACCAGAGGGCCTACCTGTTGGAGTCTCAAGGGATCCCAGCATCCCTTGGAAGCAAGGTATATAAGCAGGACTTCCACGCTGTACCAGCACTCTGGAATTTAATTAAAGGAGCTAAGGTCACACTTACTCATTGCAT
Organism: Pristiophorus japonicus; assembly: GCF_044704955.1. Lineage (NCBI taxonomy): Eukaryota > Metazoa > Chordata > Chondrichthyes > Pristiophoridae > Pristiophorus > Pristiophorus japonicus. The sequence continues at coordinate 228,755,026 of NC_091981.1, forward strand.
ACATTACTCAGTTGTATCACTTTATTATGAGCATATCAATTGGCGACGAGGTAACAAACAACCGCGCGAAAATGCAAAGAACTGTTGGTATCCTGGAGAAATTCTCAGACGGGGACGATTGGGAGGCCTTCGTAGAGCGACTCGACCAATACTTCGTGGCCAATGAGCTGGAAGGGGACGAGAATGCTGCCAAACAAAGGGCGATCCTTCTTACCGTCTGTGGGGCACCAACCTACGGCCTCATGAAAAATCTTCTGGCTCCGGTGAAACCAAAAACCAAATCCTATGAAGAACTGTGTACGCTGCTCCGGGAGCACCTAAATCTGAAGGAAAGCGTTCTGATGGCAAGGTATCGATTCTACACGTGTCAGCGGTCTGAAGGCCAGGAAGTGGCGAGCTACATCGTCGAACTAAGGCGCCTTGCAGGACATTGCGAATTCGATGGATTCTTAGAACAAATGCTAAGAGACATTTTTGTACTTGGCATTGGCCATGAAGTTATCCTTCGCAAACTATTGACTGTTGAAACACCGAATCTGAGCAGAGCCATAACGATAGCCCAGGCATTTATGTCCACCAGCGATAACACCAAACAAAGTTCACAGCACAGAGGTTTCGACTAATACTGTACACAAAGTAACGTCGTTTTCAGACAGGAATGCATATAGCAGAACATGCATGCCGGCAGCTGCATGACATCAAATGATCCAGAGTCCGCCATTAATTGTTAAGGCAAGGCAATTAACACCTTATTGGCGCTTGGAGGTGATCATCGGGCCCATCAATGCCGCTTCAAACACTGATGTGTGCAAAGGCTGTGGAACAATGGGAAACCTCCAGCGAATGTGCAGACGAGCTACAAACCTTGCAAACCACCACGTTGCAGAGGAAGATCGATCCATGATGGATCAGGCTGAACTCGAGACTCGAATTGAGGAGGCAGAAGTGTACGGGGTACACACCTTCACCATGAAATGTCCACTGATCATGTTAAAAGTTGAACTGAATGGAATTCCAGTATTCATGGAACTGGACACGGGTACGAATCAGGCCTTAATGAGCAAAAAGGCCTTCGACGGGCTGTGGAGCAACAAGGCACACAGGCCCAAGCTTAGCCCTATTCACACCAAGCTAAGAACTTAAACCAAAGAGCTGATCCCTGTTATTGGCAGCGCAGAAGTAAAAGTCTCCTATGATGGAGCAGTGCACGAACTCCCACTATGGATTGTGCCAGGGGATGGCCCCACACTGTTCGGCAGAATCTGGCTGGGAAAAATCTGCTGGAACTGGGACGACCTCCGAGTGCTTTCGTCCGTCAACAATGCTTCATGTGCCCAGGTTCTGAGCAAGTTCCCATCGTTGTTTGAGCCAGGCATCGGAAGTTTCTCGGGGGTGAAGGTGTAGATCCACTTGGTTCCAGGTACACGGCCCATCCACCACAAGGCACGGGCAGTACCATATATGATGCGAGAGAAAATGGAAATTGAGCTGGACAGGCTGCAGCGAGAAGGCATCATCGCGCCGGTGGAGTTCAACGAGTGGGCCAGTCCGATTGTTCCGGTTCTCAACGGCAACTGCACGGTCAGAATTTGTGGGGACTATAAAGTAACTATTAACTGTTTTTCACTACAGGACCAGTACCCACTACCCAAGGCAGACGACCTATTTGTGACCCTGGCTGGAGGAAAGACGTTCACCAAGTTGGACCTGACCTCGGCCTACATGACGCAGGAGCTGGAGGAATCTTCGAAAGGCCTCACCTGCATCAACATGCACAAAGGTCTGTTCATCCACAATAGATGCCCATTTGGGATTCGTTCGGCCGCAGCAATTTTCCAATGGAACGTGGAGATCCTGCTAAAGTCGGTTCCGTGCACTGTAGTTTTCCAGGACGACATACTGGTTACAGGTTGGGACACCATTGAACACTTGAAGAATCTGGAAGAGGTTCTAATTCTGCTAATCGTGTGGAATTCAGATTGAAATGCTCGAAGTGTGTTTTCCTGGTGCCAGAGGTAGAGTTCTTAGGAAAAAGAATCGCGGCAGATGGCATCAGACCCACCGACGCCAAGACGGAGGCCATCAAGAACGCGCCGAGACCACAGAACATGACTGAGCTGCGGTCGTTCCTGTGACTCCTCAACTATTTCGGTAATTTCCTACCCAGGTTAAGCACCTTGCTAGAACCCCTACCTATGCTACTGGGTATGGGGGAAATCACCAAGAGGCTGCTTTTGAGAAAGCCAGAAATCTGTTCCAATAAACTGCTTGTTCTGTATAACCCATGTAAACAATTAGTGCTAGCTTGTGATGCGTCGTCATATGGGGCTGGGTGTGTGTTACAACAAGCTAAATGAATCAGGAACATTGCAACTGGTCGCCTATGTGTCCAGGAGTTTGTCCAAGGCCGAAAGGGCTTACAGCATGATTGAAAAAGAAGCTCTGGCGTGTGTTTACGGGGTGAAAAAAATGAACCAGTATCCGTTTGGTCTCAAATTTGAGCTAGAAACTGACAAGCCATATTGCCATTCTCAGAGAGCAAAGAGATTAACACCAATGCCTCTGATCGCATCCAAAGATGGGCGCTCACGCTGTCGGCATACAACTATGTAATTCGCCACAGGCTAGGTACAGAGCACTGCACTGATGCTCTTAATCGGCTACCATTGCCCACCACCGGGGTGGAAATGGCACAGCCTGCAGACTTGCTCTTGGTAATGGATGCATTTGACAACGAAAAGTCAACCGTTATGGCCCACCAGATCAGGACCTGGACCAGCCAGGATCCTTTACTGTCCCTTGTAAAAAAAAAAACTGTGTCCTCCATGAGAGCTGGTCCAGCGGAGATGCAGGAAGCGATCAAGTCGTTCCAGAGGCGCAAAGACGAAATGTCCATACAGTCGGACTCTCTTTTGTGGGGTCATTGCGTGGTTTTGCCTAAGAAAGGCAGGGAAATGTTCATACGCAACCTACATAGTACCCACCCAGGCATAGCAATGATGAAAGCTATAGTCAGATCCCATGTGTGGTGGCCCGGCATCGACTCAGACTTTGAGTCGTGCATTGCTCTCAACTGAGCAATGCACCCAGAGAGACACAGTTAAGTTTGTGGTCATGCCCCTCCAAACTGTGGTCGAGGAGCTACGTTGATTTTGCAGGCTCCTTCCTTGGCAAAATGTTTTTGGTTGTTGTGGATGCTTATTCAAAATGGATTGAATGTGTAATAATGTCTGTAAGCATGTCCAATGCCACCATCGAAAGCCTACGAGCCATGTTTGCCATGCACGGCCTGCCCGATGTCCTTGTCAGCGACAATGGGCCGTGCTTCACCAGTGCTGAATTCAAGGAATTCATGACTCGCAATAGGATCAAGCACGTCACATCTGCCCCGTTCAAGCCCGCATCCAACGGTCAGGCAGAATGGGTAGTCCAGACCACCAAGCAAAGCTTGAAACGTGTGTCGGAAGGCTCCCTGCAGACCCGCCTGTCTCGAGTCCTGCTCAGCTCCCGCACCAGACCCCACTCGCTTACCGGGGTTCCCCCAGCCGAGCTGCTCATGAAAAGGCCGCTCAAACCAAGGCTCTCTCTTGTCCACCCTGATCTCCATGATCACGTCGAGGGCAGGCGGCATCAACAAAGCATGTACCATGATCGCGCAAACTTGTCACGCGATATTGAGGTCAATGACCCTGTATTTGTACTCAACTATGGACATGGTCCCAAATGGCTTGCTGGCACAATCATAGCCAAAGAATGGAGTAGGGTGTTTCAGGTCAAATTGACCAATGGACTAACGTACAGAAAGCATTTGGACCAAACCAAATTGCGGTTCACAAACAGCCACGAGCAACTTGAAGAGGACACCACCAACTTCGACCCTCCAACACACACACAAGTGGCAACCACAATCATGGTTGACCAAGAAGCTGAACTCGCCATCCCCAGCAGCCCGGCAAGGCCAGCTGTCCAGCGAAGAACCTGCATTTGTACCGAGATGATCGACAAGGGAGCGACAAGCCCCAGATCGTCTCGCCCTGTAAATGTGTACTAATGACTTTGGGAGGGAGTGATGTTATGTGTGTAACCCTTGGCAACCTGTATCACACCACCAATAGAGGGCCTACCTGTTGGAGTCCCAAGGGATCCCAGCATCCCTTGGGAGCAAGGTCTATAAACAGGCCTCCCATGCTGTACCAGCACTCTGGAGTTTAATTAAAGGAGCTAAGGTCACACTTACTCATTGCATACAGTACTCCGTTGTATCACTTTATTATGAGCGTAACGACCTCAGTGAGGTGTATAAAATTTTGAGGGGCCTGGATATAGTGGATAGCAAAAGCCTATTTCCCTTGGTGGAGGGGTCAATTATGAGCGGGCATAGATTTAAGGTGATTGGTGGAAGATTTAGAGGGGATTTAAGGGGTAGCTTCTTCACGCAGAGAGTTGTGGGGGTCTGGAACTCACTGCCTGGAAAGGTGGTGGCAGCAGAAACCATCACCACATTTAAAAGTTGCTTGGACGTGCACTTGAAGTGCCGTGACCTGCAGGGTTACGGACGTAGAACTGGTAAGTAGGATTAGACTGGATAACCTCTTGTTGGCTGGCACAGACACGATGGTAAGTACATCACGGCCAGAATGATGATCTGGACTAGGTTCGGTCGCCTGGATGACTTGGAGAGGAATTTTCCAAGATTTTTTTCCCCCCAATTGGCCTGGTTTTTCATCTGTTTTTTTGCCTCTCCCAGGAGATTGCATGGCTCTGGGTGGAGTGGAGTGTGAAATGTTGCAATATATGGGGTATCGCAGTTGTGTGGGACGGACTGGTTGGGCCGGATGCTCTTTACTTGGCCTTCAATGTTCATAGGTTATATGTAACCTTCAGGCTGCTGACCGAGAACAGTGTGGTTCTTTATCAGCCGCTGCGGACACGATGGGCCGAAATGGCCTCCTTCTGCGCTGTAAATTTCTATGTTACTGCCATAAACATTCCTAATGGAAAAAGTAACCTTAGAATTGTGGTGACTGGTCTACAGTTTTCTTACTCATGCTGAGCATGCCAGAAGGAAGAAGCTTTGTAATGGATAAGAAAAAAATAGGAGCAGTAGTAGGCCATTTGGCCCCTCGAGCCTGCTCTGCCACTTAGTAAGATCATGGCTGATCTGATCTTGGGCCCAGCTCCACTTCCCTGCCCGCTCCCCATAACCCTTCACTTCCTTATTGTTCAAAAATGTATCTATGCCCACCTTAAATATATTCAATGCCCCAGCCTCCACAGCTCTCTCGGGCAGAGAATTCTACAGATTTACGACCCTCACAAGAAATTCCTCCTCATCTCAGTTCTAAATGGGCGACCCCTTATTTTTAAACTATGCCTCCTAGTTCTAGATTCCTCTCCGCATCTACCTTGTCGAGCCCCCTCAGTATCTTTTGTATTTCAATCAGATCACCTCTCATTCTTCTAAACTCCAATCAGTATAGGCCCAACCTGCACAAGCTTTCTTCATATGACAACCCCTTCATCTCAGGAATCAACCTAGTTTACTTTCTCTGAACTACCTCCAATGCAAGTATATCCATCCTTAAATAAGGAAACCAAAACTATACATTGTGGTCTCACCAATACCCTGTACAGTTGTAGCAGGGCTGCTCTGCTTTTATACTCTATCCTTTTTGCAATAAAGACCAACATTCCATTTGCCTTCCTGATGACTTGCTCTACCTGCATACTAACTTCTTGTGTTTCATGCACAAGGACCCCCCAGGTCCCTCTGCACTGCATGTCTCCACTTTAAGACACTCATTAAAACAACTTCTTTGACCAAGCTTTTGGTCACCTGCGCTAATTTCTACTTATGTGGCTTGGTGTCAAATTTTTATCGTATAATACTCCAGTGAAGCGCTTTGAGACGTTTCACTAAGTTAAAGGTGCTATATAAATACAAGTTGTTGCTGTTGTTAGTCTCTCGGTAACTGGTAGTAATGGGTTTATGCTCCCGATATCCTACCTGTAACTAGTAGTAATTCTATAACCTGATATTCACCCTGAAGCCACAGCCAGAATCCCCCTGCACTGCACAATGTTCAGTCAGGCTCCCCAATTGATGCCACGTTTAACAGACCCTATCTCCTTGGACTCTGGTTTGGACTTGGGTTTCGTGTGAAGGTGACAACTCTAAACTGGGAACTGCATTCAGAGCTGATGTGTATATGGACATCACACGTCAAAACTAACCAGTACAAAGCAACCTGAACCAAACCAAGTGATTGTACAAAGGGCAGTGGGCTCGGTGTTTGGGGATCTTCCCACAGGCACATGGTGTTGAGTTTAGCACAAACATTTCTCGATAAAGGAAAGTTTTCATAGAATTATAGAAATTACGACGCCATTTGGCCTATGGTGCTGGCACACACTCTTGTAATCCCATTTTCTCCTCTCAAAGATGTTTTTATATTCCTCCTTTTCAAATATTTATCCCATAACCTTTGAAATGAAATTAGTCTGTACCTCAATCGCCACATGTGGCAAAGTATCCCACAGTCTAATAGCCTTCAGTTCAAGAACTTTCCTTCTCCCTTCCCCCTCGTTTCTTCCAGTGATGATCCTGTTTTCCGTTCTCTAGTTCCCCAGTTGCCCACCTATGGAAACAATCTTTCACTGTTTATCCATAGTAAGGTCTCCGAGTTTCACTCACCCCTTTACTGGCTGGTCCTCTACCACTCCCAGTCATCACCTTGCTGCTGCTGCTCCCAGCTCTGTGGGAAATGCTGGTTCCTACCTCCATCTCCAACCCATTCCTCCCTCCCCCACAAACGTTTGCTTGAGCCCCAATCACTTGACCACCTTCTCTCCCACGACCTCCCATCCCCTAATTCCCCATTCATCCCAAGCCCCCAGTCTCCATATCTGCCCCGAGGCCCAATTCTCCATTTTTCCCCTTGATCCCTCATTCTGCATCTCCCTCTCATGCAGCCACTCCCCAGTGTTCACCTCTTTTCCCCCAGAGCCCACATTCCCCATTCCCTATCTCTCCCCTCGAGACCCCATACCTCAGTCTCTCCGTGGTCGCAGCTCCCCGCGACGGTGGTTGGGTGACGTCACCGATCTTTAACAGTAACCAGTGACCTGACGGAATAAAAACAGAAAATGCTGGAAATCTCAGCGGGTCAGGCAGCATCTGTGAAGAGAAAGCAGAGTTAACGTTTCAGGTCGACAACCCTTCGTCAGAATGGGGGAGGGGAAGAAAGAATGTATTCCAGATTCCAGCATCCGCAGTATTTTGCTTTTGTATTAGTGACCTGTCGGTGCTGCGGCGGGTGGGGCCACGTGAGGGTGCACTGCAGTAGGACATTTAAATAGCCGATCTCCTGGGCTACTGGAGGCACTGCGCGGGAGAGATATCCTCGATTCTGGGAATCTGCCGGCCATTCCGGGAAGGTTGGGAACCCTAGTGAGAGAACGGCAGAAGGTGAACCAGTTCAGGGTCTCTGAGATGGCTATGGCCCTAAGATTTTTAGAAGCTTCTATGGCGACGATGTTTGTACAGATAAGGAAAAAGAGGGAAAGCTTGTTAAACGAGAACAAGAACAGTCCGCAGAATTTTGGAGTGGAAACAGTCAGAAAAGAAGAAAACTCTCTAAGGTTAGTCAGTCAGTCATTTCAACGAATAATGACTTGTAAAAATTAAACTAGGTCTCTATCAGTTGCTGTGTTTGCATAATTTATAATTTTTGATGTTACAAAAACCAATTGGAATTAGATTGAATTTCATTCAAAATTGCATTTTTTCCGCATACTACACATACATTAAACCAGTTTCTTGGTTTATTATTCACTTCGTCTCTATAATGTTGATCAGTTTGTATTCCAGATGAAAGAAATAAAGAAAGACTTGGATTTACATAGCACCTTTCACGACCACCGGACACCTCAAAGCGCTTTACAGCCAATGAAGTACTTTTGGAGTGTAGCCGCTGTTGTAATGAAGGGAGAAATGCATGTGAGGGCATATGTAGGTTTACATTATTCAATACATGTAATGAAGGATATCAATATTAACGGTTCCAGATCATACTATTACATAACTATATACAGGAAAGTAAAGGTAAACTGATCGTAGGAGACATGGAGTTCACTTGCAGGAGTGGCTGGTGAGGCCGAACCCAAGAGAATATTTAGTGCAGACCCGAAATATATAACCATGTGAATACCTGATTCTGCTGAGGCAGCAATTCTAGTGTACGAAGACTTCATTATTGGCCACCAAATTATGTCCATCATAATTGGCCCCAGAACAAATTTCCTGTACTCTTCTGCAGTGTCATCCCTGGTTCACTTGTACCAGTGTAAAAGAGTAATACAAAAGCAAAATACTGCGGATGCTGGACTCTGGAACAAAAACAGAAAATGCTGGCAATCTCAGCAGGTCAGGCAGCATCTGTGGAGAGAAACAGTTAACGTTTTGGGTCTGTGATCCTTTGTCAGAACTGGGAAAGTTCAAGTTGTAGCAAATTCTTAGGCCCCAAGTTTCCACATGATTTGCTCCTGATTTTTAGGAGCAACTGGTGTAGAACGGAGTATCTTAGAAATCGGAATTCTCGTCATTTAGTTTGATCCAGTTCTAGTCAGTTAGAACAGTTTCACTTTGGAACAGAATTTTTTTTTCAAAAGGGGGCGTGTCCGGCCACTTACGCCTGATTTCAAAGTTTTGGGGGGGGGAGAAGGAGATTTGGGGGGGGAGAAGGAGATTGGGGGGGGCGGGGAGAAGGGGGATGGCGGGGAAGGGGGAGGGAGGCTGAACGGGCCGGGCCCGAGACTTCGGGTAGGGCCCGTCCCCAGCACCAGATTTACAGGTAGGTGGCGTCGGGTCGGGTCGGGGGATGGTGGAAGGGAGGTCGGTTCGGGTCGGGGAGAGGGAGGGAGGTCAGGTCGGATCCAGTCCGGAGGCGGGGGGGAGCGGGTGTCTGGTCTGGTGCGGGGGGCGGGGGGAGCGGTTGTCGGGTCCGGTCCGGAGGCGGGGGGGGCGGGAAGCGTCTTTCGGATGAGACATCTGCTCTCTCAGGTGGACATAAAACGTCCCATGGCACTATTTCGAAGAAAATCAGAGGAGTCTTGACCAATATGTATCCCTCAATCAACATCATAAAAACAGATTATCTGGTCATTATCACATAGCTGTTAGTGGGAGCTTACTGTGCGCAAATTGGCTGCAGCTTTTTCCACATTACACTCCAAAAGTACTTCATTGATTGCAAAATGCTTTAAGGCATCTGGTGGTCATGAAAGGATTATATAAATGTAAGTCTTTATTTTTTTTCTTTCCTTCCTCCTCTTCTGCACTTTCTTTGGCTTGGAATTTCCTTGGAGCTGCTCCCGCCCCACCATCGTAACCTTGCAGGAAGCTCCGAGAAAATTCTGGAGCTTCGTTTCTCTCTCCATTCATTACCTTTATTTCTTACTCCTGTGTGTCCTTGTTGCTCTGGACTGCTACAAAAATGGTTGCGGAGATTCTCCTGGAAAATACTTCCTCCTTGAATCTTGGAGGATTTTGGCAGCAATTTTTGCAGTTTCTATGTATGTGTACACTGGAAATCCCACTAATTGGGAAATCTTGTGTGAATTCTTTGCCAATATCTATTTTCTAAATTACCTTTTATTCGGTGATGTTGGCATCACTGGCAAGGCCAGCATTTATTGCCCATCCTTAATTGCCCTTGAGAAGGTGGTGGCGAGCGCTTTCTTGAACTGCTGCAGTCCACCTGGTGAAGGTACTCCCACAATGCTGTTAGGGAGGGAGTTCATGGATTTTGACCATGAAGGAACGGCGATATATTTCCAAGTCAGGATGGTGTGTAACTTGGAGGGGAACTTGCAGGTGATGATGTTCCAAGGGGGGTTTGGGAGATGCTGCCGAAGAAGCCTTGCCGAGTTGCTGTAGTGCATCTTATACATGGTACACACTGCAGCCACGGTGCGCCGGTGGTAGAGGGAGTGAATTTTTAAGGTGGTGAATGGGGTGCCAATCAAGTGGGCTGCTTTGTCCTGGACGGTGTCATGTTGTTGGAGCTGCACTCATCCAGCAAGTCGAGAGTATTCCATCATACTCCTGACTTGTGCCTTATAAATGTTGGAAAGGGTTTGGGGAGTCAGGAGGTGCGACACTTGCCGCAGAATATGCAGTCTCTGATTTGTTCTTGTTGCTACAGTATTTATGTGGCTGGTCCAGTTAAGTTTATGGTCAATGGTGACCCCCAGGATATTGATGGCTGAGGATTCAGCGATGATAATGCCAGGGAATGTCAAGGGGTGTTGGTTAGTGTCTCGCTTGTTGGAGATGGTCATTGTCTGGCACTTGTGTGGCATGAAGGTTGCCACTTATGAGCCCAAGCCTTAATGTCGTCCAGGTCTTCCTGCATGCGGGCATGGATGGCTTCATTATCTGGGGAGTTGCGAATGGAACTGAACACTGTGCAGTCATCAGCGAACATCCCCATTTCTGACCTTATGATGAAGGGAAATTCATTGATGAAGCAGCTGAAGATGGTTGGGCCTAGGACACTGCCCTGAGGAACTCCTGCAGCAATGTCCTGGGACTGAGATGATTGGTCTCCAACAATCACAACCATCATCCTTTGTGCTAGATATGACTCCAGCCAGTGGAGAGTTTTCCCCCAGATTATCATCGACTACAATTCTACTCGGGTACCTTGATGCCACACTCAGTCAAATGCTGCCTTGATGTCAAGGGCAGTCACTCTCACCTCGCCTCTGGAATTCAGCTCTTTTGTCCATGTTTGGACCAAGGCTGTAATGAGGTCTGGAGCCGCATGACCTGGTGGAACTCAAGCTGAGCAGCGGTGCGCAGATTATTGGTGAGTAAGTGCTGCTTGATAGTGTCATATATGTATACTCTGTGTATATATTATGGTGGTACTATTAGAGGGTGCAACTGTGGGAGGCCCAGGCAGGAGCTGTATAAAAGGCTGGTCACCAGGTGATGAAGGCACTCTGCAGACAATAAAGAGACTAAGGTCACAGCAGTTCAAGCACAGCACTAAGCCTCATGGAGTTATTCTATAGATAAGTAGAGACATATTAACTGGCGACGAGTACAGATCACAGATTTACACGCAGAGATGGCTGTCATTGGTAGTTCAGAAAAGGTTACAGAGGGTGAAGACTTTACTTGGGTTTCGCTGGCCAGGTATTGCTTCTACACACACCGTCACATCGAGGGCCAGGATTTAGCGCAATATGTCGCAGACCTACGAAGGCTCGCGGAACCATGTGAATTTGGCGAACTCCTCAACAATGTGTTACATAGAAACATAGAAAATGGCAGGAGTAGGCCATTTGGCCCTTTGAGCCTGCACCACCATTCAATACGATCATGGCTGATTATTCACCTCAGTACCCCTTTCCTGCTTTCTCTCCCTACCCCTTGATCCCTTTAGCCGTAAGGGCCATATCCAACTCCCTCTTGAATATATCAAATGAACTGGCATCAACAACTCTCTGCGGTAGAGAATTCCACAGGTTAACAACGCTCTGAGTGAAGACGTTTCTCCTCATCTCAGTCCTAAATGACTTACCCTTTATCCTTCGACTGTGACCCCTGGTTCTGGACTCCCCCAGCATCGGGAACATTCTTCCTGCATTTAACCTGTCCAGTCCCATCAAAATTTTATAAGTTTTTTTGAGATCCCCTCTCATTCTTCTAAACTCCAGTGAATACAGCCCATTCGATCCAGTCGTTCCTCAAATGTCAGTCCAGCCATCCCTGGAATCAGTCTGGTGAACCTTCGCTGCACTCCCTCAATAGCAAGAACGTCCTTCCTCAGATTAGGAGACCAAATCTGAACACAATATTCCAGGTGAGGCCTCACCAAGGCCCTGTACAACTGCAGTAAGACCTCCCTGCTTCTATAAGAACATAAGAACATAAGAATTAGGAACAGGAGTAGGCCATCTAGCCCCTCGAGCCTGCTCCGCCATTCAACAAGATCATGGCTGATCTGGCCGTGGACTCAGCTCCACTTACCTGCCTGCTCCCCATAACCCTTAATTCCTTTATTGGTTAAAAATCTATCTATCTGTGACTTGAATACATTCAATGAGCTAGCCTCAACTGCTTCCTTGGGCAGAGAATGCCACAGATTCACAACCCTCTGGGAGAACAAATTCCTTCTCAACTCGGTTTTAAATTGGCTCCCCCGTATTTTGAGGCTGTGCCCCCTAGTTCTAGTCTCCCTGACCAGTGGAAACAACCTCTCTGCCTCTATCTTGTCTATCCCTTTCATTATTTTAAATGTTTCTATAAGATCACCCCTTATTCTTCTGAACTCCAACGAGTAAAGACCCAGTCTACTCAATCTATCATCATAAGGTAACCCCCTCATCTCCGGAATCAGCCGAGTGAATTGTCTCTGTACCCCCTCCAAAGCGAGTATATCCTTCCTTAAGAAAGGTGACCAAAACTGCAGCCTCACCAATACCCTGAACAGTTGCTGCAGGACATCCCTGCTTTTGTACTCCATCCCTCTCGCAATGAAGGCCAACATTCCATTCGCCTTCCTGATTACCTGCTGCATCTGCAAACTAACTTTTTGGGATTCATGCACAAGGACTCCCAGGTCCCTCTGCACCTCAGCATGTTGTAATTTCTCCCCATTCAAATAATATTCCCTTTTACTGTTTTTTTTTCCCAAGATGGATGACCTCACACTTTCTGACATTGTATTCCATCTGCCAAACCTTAGCCCATTCGCTCAACCTATCTAAATCTCTTTGTAGCCTCTCTGTGTCCTCTACACAACCCGCTTTCCCACTAATCTTTGTGTCATCTGCAAATTTTGTTACACTACACTCTGTCCCCTCTTCCAGGTCATCTATGTATATTGTAAACAGTTGTGGTCCCAGCACCGATCCCTGTGGCACACCACTAACCACCGATTTCCAACCCGAAAAGGACCCATTTATCCCGACTCGCTGCTTTCTGTTAGCCAGCCATTTCTCTATCCATGCTAATGCATTTCCTCTGACTCCGCATACCTTTATCTTCTGCAGTAACCTTTTGTGTGGCATATTCAAATCCCCTAGCTGTGAAGGCCAACATGCTTTTTGCCTTCTTCACTGCTTGCTACACCTGCATGCCAACTTTCAACGACTGATGTACCATGACACCCAGGTCTCGTTGCACCTCCCTTTTTCCTCATCTGTCACCATTCAGATTATATTCTGCCTTCCTGTTTTTGCCCCAAAAGTGGATAACCTCACATTTATCCACATTATACTGCATCTGCATGCATTTGCCCACTCACCTAACCTGTCCAAGTCACCCTGCAGCCTCTTAGCATCCTCTTCACAGCTCATACCGCCACCCAGCTTAGTGTCATCTGCAAACTTAGAGATATTATTCTCAATTCCTTCATCATCGAAATCATTGATGTATATTGCAAATAGCTGGGGTCCCAGCACTGAGCCCTGCGGCACCTCACTAGTCACTGCCTGCCTTTCTGAAAAGGGCCCGTTTATCCCGACTCTCTACTTCCTGTCTGCCAACCAGTTCTCTATCCACATCAATACATTATCCCCAATACCATGTGCTTTAATTTTACACACCAATCTCTTATGTGGGACCTTGTCAAAAGCCTTTTGAAAGTCCAAATACACCACATCCACTGGTTCTCCCACTGTTGCGGGACATTTTCGGGACGGGACGGGATATGAAGCGGACCATCACCTTAAGCCAGGCATTCACGACCTCAACATTGAGAGTCTCCCAGAATCAAAACTCACTGGGAAGTACTGTGCAGAAAATAACTGTTGTTCAAAGAATTAGTCCGACTCAGAATCCGCCAAGGAGTGTAAATGTGAATTGTTTAACATGCTGGCCTTGCGTGGGTAACCATCGGGCCCATCTGTGTCGATTCAGACACTTTGTGCAAAGGCTGTGACAAAAGGGCCACCAAACAGTGAATGTACAGAAAAACTGCAACTCAAAATGTGGCAGAGGAGTCGGCAGGAGATTTCCGATCCAGCAAGGATCATAAAGTACAAGCTAGAGAGGCCACTCAGCCCGAGGAAGCAGTGCATGGGGTGCGTACCTTCACTACCAAAAGTCCCCCCGTGATGATGAAAGTCAAGATAAATGGCATTCCTGTTTCCATTGAGTTGGACACCGATGCGAGTCAGTCACTTATGAGCTAGAAGGCATTTGAGAGGCTGTGGGGCAACAAAGATCAAATACCCAAGCTGAGCCCGATTACGACAAAGCTGCGCACTTACACCAAGGAACTGATCCCAATTATCGGCAGTGCGAACATAAAAGTATCCTATGATGGAGCGATACATGAATTGTCACTGTGGGTTGTAGCAGGCGACGGGCCAATGCTGCTTGGCAGAAGCTGGATGGGGGCGATTCGGTACAACTGTGAAGACTTCAGAGCACTATCGTCAGTGGATGATGCTTCCTGTGCTCAAGTGCTGAGCAAGTTCCCATCCTTATTTGAACCAGGCATCTGCAATTTTACAGGCGCCAAAGTGCAGATCCACTTGGTCCCCGAGGCACGGCCTGTTCATCACAAGGCTCGAGCGGTCCCTTACATGATGAGGGAGAAAGTGGAGATCGAATTGGAAAGACTTCAACGCGAGAGAATCATATCACCAGTCGAATTTAATGAGTGGTCCAGCCCGATTGTTCCGGTACGAAAGAGCGATGGCACGGTCAGAATCTGCGGCGACTACAAGGTAACGATCAACCTAATTGCATTACAGGACCAGTACCCGCTACCCAAAGCCGATGATCTCTTTGCGACATTAGCAGGAGGAAAGGTGTTCACCAAGCTGGATCTAACCTTCGCTTACATGACCCAGAAGCTGGCTGAGTCGTCGTAAAAATTAATGTGCATTAACACACAAAAGGGACTGCTTTTGTATCACAGGTGCCCGTTTGGGATCCCGCTTGGCTGCAGCCATCTTCCAAAGGAACATGGAGAGTCCATTGAAATCTGTTCCATGCACCGTTGTATTTCAGGATGATATCCTAATCACTGGTCGCGACACCACCGAACACCTGCAGAACCTGCAAGAGGTTTTAAGTCGATTAAACAGAGTCGGACTCCGGCTGAAACGATCCAAGTGTGTCTTCCTGGCGCCAGAGGCAGAATTCCTGGGGAGGAAGATTGCAGTAGCTGGCATCAGGCCCACGGACTCGAAGACAGAGGCCATCAAGAATGCACCCAGACCATGAAATGTAACGGAGCTGCGCGCGTTCCTGGGACTCCTCCACTATTTCGGTAACTTTCTTCCAGGGTTGAGCACCTTGCTCGAACCGTTGCATAAGTTGTTATGCAAGGGAGACGACTGGTTTTGGGGTCAAAATCAAGAGCCGCCTTCAAAAAGGCCAGAAACTTGCTGCATTCGAATAAGTTGCTTGTATTGTATGACTCGGGTAAACATCTAGTTTTAGCATGCGACTGAAACGATTAACACTGTCGGCCTACAATTATGGTGTCGGGTGTGTTTTACAGCAAGCAAATGTAGCGGGCAAACTCCAACCGATTGCGTATGCGTCGAGAAGTCTATCCAAGGCCGAAAGAGCCGACAGTATGGTCAAGGAGGAGGCTTTGGCCTGTGTCTATGGGGTTAAAAAAAAATGCACCAGTATTTGTTCAGACTCGGGTTTGAGATAGAAACCGACCAAAAGCCCCTAATCTCACTCTTTTCATAAAGCAAAGGCATAAACACCAATGCTTCATCGCAAATCCAAAGATGGGCAGTAACACTGTCGGCCTACAATTATACGATCTGCCACAGGTCAGACACTGAGAACTGTGCCGATGCCCTCAGCCGGCTACCGTTGCCCACCACTGAGGTGGAAATGGCGCAATCCGCAGACCTGTGCCTGGTCATGGACGTCTTTGTATGCGAAGGATCACCCGTAATGGCCCACCAGATCGGGACCTGGACTAACCAGACCCTGTGTTATCTCTTGTAAAAAATTGCGTCCTCAATGGGGGCTGATCAGCGGTCCCAAGAGAAGTGCAAGACGAGATAAAGCCATTTTACCGTCATAAAGACGAAATGTCCATCCAATCGGCTTGCCTCTTATGGGGCAACTGCGTCGTCCTGCCAAAAAAAGGCAGGGCAACCCAGGCATTGTCATGATGAAGGTTATTGCCAGGTCCCACGTCTGGTGGCCCGGCATTGACTCGGACTTGGAGTTGTGCGTGCGCCAGTGTAACACTTGCTCACAATTGAGTAATGCCCCCAGGGAGGCTCCACTCAGTCTGTGGTCCTGGCCCTCAAAACCATGGTCCAGGATCCATGTAGATTATGCGGGCCCCTTTCTTGGAAAAATGTTCTTCGTTGTAGTGGACACCTACTCTAAGTGGATTGAATGTGTAATAATGGCATCCAGCACGTCCACCGCCACCACTGAAAGCCTCAGGGCCATGTTCGTCACCCATGGCTTGCCCAACATTCTGGTCAGCGATAATGGTCCGTGTTTCACCAGCTTGGAATTCAATGAATTCATGACCCGCAATGGCATCAAGCATGTCAGGTCTGCCCCGTTCAAGCCCGCATCCAATAGCCAAGCGGAGCGGGCAGTCCAAACCATAAAGCAGAGCGTGAAATATGTGCTTACAAACCCGCTTATCCTGGGTGCTGATCAATCACAGGACACGACCCCACTCACTTACCGGGGTCCCCCCTGCGGAGTTGCAAATGAAATGTTCATTCAAAACCAGGCTCTCCTTAGTCCACCCTGACCTCAACGATCAGGTGGAAACAGGCATTATCGGCTGTATCACACGATGTCACTGTAAGCAACCCGGTGTTGCTGAATCACGGTCATGGTCCCAAATGGGTCACTGGCACTGTTTTTGCCAAGGAGGGGAATAGAGTGTTTGTTGTCAAACTGCTTAACCGACGAATATAAGAACATAAGAATTAGGAACAGGAGTAGGCCATCTAGCCCCTCGAGCCTGCTCCGCCATTCAACAAGATCATGGCTGATCTGGCCGTGGACTCAGCTCCACTTACCCGCCTGCTCCCCGTAACCCTTAATTCCCTTATTGGTTAAAAATCTATCTATCTGTGACTTGAATACATTCAATGAGCTAGCCTCAACTGCTTCCTTGGGCAGAGAATTCCACAGATTCACAACCCTCTGGGAGAAGAAATTCCTTCTCAACTCGGTTTTAAATTGGCTCCCCCATATTTTGAGACTGTGCCCCCTAGTTCTAGTCTCCCCTACCAGTGGAAACAACCTCTCTGCCTCTATCTTGTCTATCCCTTTCATTATTTTAAATGTTTCTGTAAGATCACCCCTCATCCTTCTGAACTCCAACGAGTAAAGACCCAGTCTACTCAATCTATCATCATAAGGTAACCCCCTCATTTCCGGAATCAGCCTAGTGAATCGTCTCTGTACCCTCTCCAAAGTCAGTATATCCTTCCTTAAGTAAGGTGACCAAAACTGCATGCAGTACTCCAGGTGCGGCCTCACCAATACCCTACACAGTTGCAGAAAGCATTTGGACCAGACCAAAACTGCGATTTACAGATAACCAGGAACTATCAGGAGAGGACCTTAACATCAGCGATCTACCTGCACAGACCAATCAGCAACAGACCTAGCTGCCAACTGTAAAGTCCTGTCCCCTCAGTACAGATACACACGAGGCATGTAGTGAAGTCAAGGTCACTCTGGGCCTGCACCTTTATTTTACAGCTCTGGAATGCTGCACTTGCCTGAGACCTGTCCTTATATACCTGTCTCTTGCAAGTGCACCCCTGGTGGTAAGGTATGCTGGTGGTTACAGGTCATATCTTATTACAGTCATGTATAGTATGTTAGGATACAGTTATATATAATGTAAGATACATGACATCACCCTCCCCCAAGGTCTTATTGTCTTTATAGGTTCAGTCTATCAGGTGGTCTACGCTCTCGCGTGGAGCATCTGAGTTGTGGTTCAGTTGTTTGCCTTGGTGTCTGTTTTTCATTGGGTGTGGTTGTTGGTATCTCGCCTGGCTGTCTGTTTCGATTGGTGTGATTGTTGTTGACTCGCCTGGGCTGTCTGTTGGGATTGCCCTTTTCTCAGGTTGTTCCCTCTGTCTATCCACCAGGTGTGGTGCGAGTTCCACATTGTAATCTGCCTCTGGTTCCGTAGTGTTGTTGGTAAATCTGCTTTTGACTTGGTCTACATGCCTCCGGCAGGGTTTGCCATTGTCCATTTGTACTACCAGTAGCCTGTTTCCTTCCTTGCCCGTTACTGTCCCTGCAAGCCATTTGGGACCCCTGCCATAGTTTAGTACAAACACTTTGTCCCCTATCTCATTTCATCTCCCCCTCGAATTTCTGTCATGGTACTCAGTCAGCTTACGGCGCTTTGCCTCAATGATTTTGTGCATGTCTGGGAGGATTAATGAGAGCCTTGTTTTTAAAGTCCTTTTCATCAATAGTTGCACGGGGGGCGGGGGGGATCCCAGTCAATGAGTGCGGATGAGATCTGTATGCCAGCAGCAGTCGCAACAGGCGACCCTGCAGCGTGGGACTTTGGATTTTAAGCATGCCTTGTTGAATGATTTGCACTGCTCTCTCCGCCTGGCCGTTGGAGGCTGGCTTGAACGGTGCCGTCTTGACATGATTTATGCTGTGGTCAATTATAAAGTCTTGGAATTCTGCGCTGGTGAAGCACGGACCATTGTCACTGACCAATATGTCAGGGATTCCGTGCGTTGCAAACATGGTTGCGAGGCTCTCCACAGTGGTGGAGGTTGTGCTCGAGTTTAAAATGGTGCATTCGATTCACTTTGAAAATGCATCTACAACTACGAGGAACATTTTGCCCATGAATGGGCCCGCAAAGTCTACGTGCACCCACGGCCACGGTTTGGTAGGCCAGGGTCAGGGGCTCAGTGGAGCATCCCTGGGGGCATTGCTGAGTTAGGCACAAATGGTGCACCTTCGGACGCAGAGCTCCAAATCCACGTCAATACCAGGCCACCAGACGTGGGATCTGGCTATGGCCTTCATGAAAATGATCCCCGGGTGCTCGCGGTGGAGCTCCCGGACAAATGCCTCTCTGCCTCACAGAGGCATGACTACTCGGCTGCCCCACATCAGGCAGTCTGCTTGTAGTGATAGCTCATGCATGTGCCTGTGAAAGGGTTTTAATTCCTCGGGGCAGGCATCGTGAGCCTCTGCCCAGTCACCGGTTAGGACACATCTTTTTACTAAGGATAACGTGGGGTCGCTGGCCGTCCAAGCTCTGATTTGGCGAGCCGTCATGGGTGAACCTGTGGACTCAAAGGCATTGATTGCCATGACTATCTCACAGTCCTGTTCGTCAGACCCTTCCATGGTCGCCAGGGGTAGCCTGCTGAGCGCGTCGGCACAGTTGTCTGTGCCTGGTCTATGCCTTATAGTATAGTCGTAGGACGCCAGCATGAGTGCCCACTGTTGAATTCGCGCCAAGGCGTTGCCGTTTATTGCCTTGCTCTCGGATAGTAGGGACGTGATGGGCTTGTGGTCGGTTTCTAATGCGAACTTGGCCCCGAAAAGGTATTGGTGCATCTTTTTGACACCATACACGCACGCGAGCGCCTCCTTCTCTACCATTCCGTACCCGCGCTCCGCCCGCAAAAGTGACCTGGAGGCATAAGCTATGGGTTGTAATTTGCCCGCACTATTGACATGTTGCAAAACGCGCCCGACCCCATACACTGATGCATTGCATGTGAGAACTAGCTTTTTACCTGGATCAAAGAAAGTCAAAACATTGTTGGAACACAGAAGGTTGTGTGCCTTATTGAAGGCGCGTTCCTGTGTATCCCCCCAAAACCAATCGCACCCCTTCCTGAGTAGCACATGGAGAGGCTCCAGCAGCGTGCTTAAGTTCTGCACAAAGTTCCCAAAGTAATTGAGTAGCCCGAGAAAGGCGCGCAGTTCTGAGACATTCCGGGGCCTGGGTGCCAAGCGCCTTGCTTCTGTTTTGGACTCTGTTGGGCGGATTCCATCAGCGGCAATCCTTCTGCCCAAAAATTCAACCTCGGGTGCGAGAAACAGGCATTGGATTTCTTGACTCGTAGGCCTACCTGATCCAACCGCTTTAGTACTTCTTTCAAATTACGGAGATGAGAGTTGGTGACACTGCCCGTGATAAGTATGTTGTCTTGAAATATAACCGTCCTCGGGATGGACTTGAGCATACTCTCCATGTTGCGCTGGAGTATGGCAGCTGCCGACCTGATGCCGAATGAGCATCGATTGTACATTAAAAGGCCTCGATGTGTGTTGATGATGGTGCGTAGCTTGGATTCCTCTGTCAATTCTTGCGTCATATACGTAGATGTGAGGTCTAACTTTGAGAAAAGTTTACCTCCAGCCAATGTGGCAAATAAGTCCTCTGCTCTGGGCAGCGGGTACTGGTCCTGTCGGGAGACTCTGTTTATGGTAGATTTGTAGTCCCCACAGATTCGTACGGATCCATCAGGCTTCATGACTGGGTCGATGGGACTTGCCCAGTCACTAAATTCCACAGGTGATATAATGCTTTCCCGCAGAAGCCTGTCTAGTTCGTGTTCAATCTTTTCCCTCATCACATAGGGTACAGCTCTGGCCTTGTGATGGACCGGTCTAGCATCCTGTGTGATGTAGATTTTGCCTTGGGCTCTTTGAAAGTGCTCACACCTGGCTGAAAGAGATGTTCAAATCGCTTTATAACTGTTGAGCAGGAGATCTGTTCCTCTAATGACATGTATGGACATCATCCCATTTCCAGTTCAGTTTTGCCAGCCAGCTTCTCCCCAGCAGTGCTGGGGGGTCTCCGGGGACAATCCACAGGGGAAGTCGGTTCACTGTCCCTTTGTGTGTGACAGAGAGCATGGCGCTGCCGAGGACTAGTACGATTTCTTTGGTATCGATCCTTAGTTTGGTGTCGACCCTTGTGAGTTTTGTCTGTCTCTCTTTTATGCGGCCACAATTGTTCAAATTGTTGAAATTGTTGAGCGCCCATGAGAGATTGACTCGCTCCCGTATCCAGATATCCCGTTGAGTAGGACCCTCATCATTCTAGGAGGTGTCCTGTTGTAGGAGCAGCGGCCATTGATCGTGTTGACCCGCTGTATATCGGTGTCCCGGGTACTGTCCCCACCATCTTCTGGTCCACTTTCCGACCCATCTGATTCGTATACCAGCCGAGCTGCCGTTTTTTTTGCACATGCGGGCCAAATGCCCTGTATTTTCACAATTTCTGCAAACAGCCTGTTGAAATCGACGTCCCCTTGATGAATGCCCACCCCCACACCTCCAGCACAGACCTGTTCCATTGTTCAAAGTGTTCCCAAAGAATGAGCTGCGTCTGTCTGATCTCTCTTGAGCTTCTCTCAGTTTGTAGTTGATTGCTCGCATTGTGGGTTGATGAGGTGTGAACGGCCGTTCCTGTGGCCCTTGATGGCTTCTGCCTGCTGTCGAGAACCTGTTCTCCCGGTTTTGTCTGTGTGTGAGGGTAGCAGCTTGTTTAGTGCTGTGAACTCCTTGTTCTGATATTTCTTTAGTTGTTGTACCTGCATTGTAAATCAACCTCGTTTCTTCTTCCCCTACCAAGAATGTCTGTGCAACCAGTGCTGCTGCCTCTAAAGTCAGGTTCTTGGTCTCTATGAGCTTTCGGAATATGCCTGCGTGGCCTATTCCTTCAATGAAAAAGTCTCTCAGCATTTCTCTCCTCAGTTCATTGGAGAACTCACATAAACTAGCCAACCTCCGAAGTTCCACCACGGAGTCGGATATGCTCTGGCCCACACAGCGTATGCAGTTGTAGAACCTGTGTCTGGCCATGTGTAGGCTGCTCACTGGCTTCAGGTGGTCTCTTACCAGTGTGCTCAATTCTTCAAATGACTTGCTTGCTGATTTCTCGGGTGCCAAATGATCCTTCATTAAAGCGTATTTTTTCGAGCCACGGCTGGTCACGAGATGGGCTCTTCTCTTGTCTGCCACGTCGTCGCCTAACCAGTCTTTGGTTTCAAAGTTTTGCTGGAGCCTTTCTATAAAGTCCTCCCAATTGTCTCCCGCATTGTACTTTTCATCTGATCCGTTGTTCGCCATTCTGTGGATTCTGTAATCCCGTAACTCGTCGCCACTGTAAAGTCCTGTCCCCTCAGTACAGATTCACACGAGGCATGTAGTGAATTCAAGGTCACTCTGGACCTGCACCTTTATTTCACAGCTCTGGAATGCTGCACTTGCCTGAGACCTGTCCTTATATACCTGTCTCTTGCAAGTGCACCCCTGGTGGTAGGGTATGCTGGTGGTTACAGGTCATATCTTATTACAGTCATGTATAGCATGTTAGGATACAGTTATATATAATAATGTAAGATACATGACCCCAACCACAAGGATGATCCCATCATCTCCAACAGTCCAGTCAGACCAACAGCAGTGGCCTGACCAACTCACCCATGCCAGAAGTGACACTCAGACCATCAACCAGGTCGCCTCAACCTGTAACTAACTCGCATCAAAGACTTTGGGGTGGAATGTTGTCAAATATGTATACTCTGTGTGTATATACTATGCTGGTACCACTAGAGGGTGCAATGGTGGGAGGCCTAGGCAGGAGCTGTATAAAAGGCTAGTCACCACGCGGTGAAGGCACTCTGCTGACAACAAAGAGACTAAGGTCACAGCAGTTCAAGAACAGCACTAGGCCTCGTGGAGTCATTCTACAGATAAGTAGAGACATTTTAGATAGCACTGTCGATGACATAAACATCATTTTGTTGATAATTGACAGTAGACTGATGGGGCAGTAATTGGCTAGGTTGGAATAGTCCTGCTTTTTGTTGATTGGACATACCTGGGTAGTTTTCCATAGTGTTGGGTAGATGCCAGTGTTGTATCTGTACTGGAACTGCTTGATTGGGGTGTGGCTAGTTCTGGAGCACAAGTCTTCAGCACGACAGCCAGGATGTTGTTGGGGCGCAGATCCTTTGCTGTAACCAGTGCTCACGGACGTTTCTTGATATCATGTAGAGTGAATCGAATTGGCTGCAGACTGGCTTCTGTGATGGTGGGGACCTCCAGGAGCCGGCCGATATGGATCAGCCACTCAGCACTTTTGGCTGAAGATGGTTTCAAATGCTTCAGCCTTATCTTTTGCACTTGCCTGATGGGCTCCGCCATCATTGAGGATGGGGATGTTCATGGAGCCTCCTCCTTCCGTTGTTGAATTGTCCACCATCATTCATGACTGGAAGTGGCAGGACTGCAGAGCTTTGATTTGATCTGTTGATTGTGGGATCACTTAGCTCTGTCTTTAGCATGCTGGTTAGCTGTTTAGCATGCATGTATGCTGTGTTGCAGCTTCCCCAGGTTGGAACCTCATTTTTAGGTACACTTGGTGCTCCTGGCATGCTCTTCTGCACTCCTCATTGAACCAGTATTGGTGCCCTGCCTTGATGGTGGTAATAGAGTAAGGGATATGCTGGGCCATGAAGTTACAGATTGTGGTTGAGTACAATTCAGCTGCTGCTGATGGTCCACAGTGCCTCATGGATGCCCAGGTTTGAGCTGCTAGATCTGTTCTGAATCGTTCCCATTTAGCACCGTGATAGTGCCATACAACACGATGGAGGGTGTCCTCAATGTGAAGATGGGACTTTGTCTCCACAGTGACTGTGTGGTGGTCACTGCTACCAATGGACAGATGCATCTGCGAGATTAGATTGGTGAGGACGAGATCAAGTAGGTTTTTCCCTCGTGTTCGTTCTTTCACCACCTGCCACAGGCCCAGTCTGGCAGCTTTATCTTTCAGGACTCGCCCAGCTCGGTCAGTAGTGGTGCTACCGAGCCACTCTTAGTGATGGACATTGAAGTCCTCCACCCAGAGTACATTCTGTGCCCTTGCTACCCTCAGTGCATCTTCTAAGTGGTGTTCAACATGGAGGAGTACGGATTCATCAGCTGAGGGAGGGTGGTAGGTGGTAATCAGCAGGAGGTTTCCCTGCCCATGTTTGACCTGAAGTTATGAGACTTCATGGGGTCTGGAGTCAATGTTGAGGATTCCGAGGGCCACTCCCTCCCGAGTGTATACCTCTACTGCTAACTCTAGTGGACAGAACATACCCATGGATGGTGATGGAGGAGTACGTGACATTGGCTGAAATGTATGATTCTGTGAGTATGACTATGTCAAACTGTTGCTTGACTAGTCTGTGTGACAGCTCTCCCAATTTTGACACGAGTCCTCAGATGTTAGTGAGGAGGACTTTGCAGTGTCGCCTTGACTGGGTGTGCCGTTGTCGTGTCAGAAGTCAGTGCCGAGGGGTCCGTCCTGTTTTATTCTTATTGGGCTAGACTTTCCATTTCACATCGCCCATTTATGGCCCATATATGGCTCAAAACGGACCTCTATCGCCCATTTTGAGCAAAAAGTGGAAACTCGGCCCAAAATATCGCCCGAAAAACAGGTGCCTAAGTTTCCATTTTGATCGCCGAAATTATAGCCCACACAAAGCCCATCCCAAGTTTCAGCAACTAGCATGCACTTCGCTGGGCCGATGCAAGGCCCAAAAGAATGCTGAGAAATAGTTGCTTTTTCTGGGCTTAAGAGAAGGAAAATTGGCACTACAGATGCCATTTTGACTTCAATGGAAGGGTGGAGGATTAGTTGTGATTTAATTAGAGAGTTAGTTGTACTCAGAATATTGGGACAGGGAATATAAATAGGTATTATTATGTTATTTTTAGTAAATATAAGAGAATTTGTTATGTTTTATATATTGTATCTATTAAATAGCTTTTACATAGTGAAATTATTTACTGATATTGTTGGGGCCTATCAAACTGACTGGTATACATCATAGAGAGTACAGAGAATGCAGAGTACAGTGATTAGATATTGTTGAGAGATTATTAAAATTAGATATCAGCCATATCTATCAGCACACTACACACTGTTGTATTTGACAGGTGACTGAAGCTCTTTACGCTCATGGAGGGACTTCATAAGCTTCACAATGACCGGGGAGGCACAGGCCGAGAGTACTTTTCAGTTTCCATAGAATAGCAGACTTCCCCAAGGTGCAGGGAGCAATATACTGTACGCACATTGTCCTCAAAGTACCTTTAAAGAACGTGGAGGTCTTTCGTAACAGAAAGGGGTTCCACTCGCTAAATGTGGACATTCAGATGTTGATTTACAGTTAGGGTTAATCAAAAGTTTCAATTGCATGGGGTGTCCTTGTTGTCTTGCCTGCACTGGCCTATCATCAGAATTTATGCTTATTTTATAAAGTTTAGTGTTACTAAAGTGCTCGTATATTAAAATAATAAATATGAAATAACATCTGTACAGTTGATAACTAATGTAACTAAGAGAAGACACACAATTTATTGAATTAAAGACATTTTTTTTTATTAACAAATACGAAAAAAAAATTTGGTAAACTATCCCTCCAACTCCCCGCCCCCCGCACCAACCCACTCTTCCCTCAAATACACAAAATCTTAACAATTAACAATTAACCAATAACAACTAACAAAATTAACAAAACCGGAAGAAGAACAAGCGAACAAACTTTGTGAAAAAACTCCCCCCTCCTTACCCGCGGCCACGTTTCCCTCCAGGTCCAGTCCCACCCCGTGTTCGTACCCCACCCGTCTGTTTTGGTCTACGCAGATCGACACCAAGACGTCGTGCAGAGTGGGACGGCAAGACTTCCTACCGTGGTGGAGGTGACGGAGCACAGGCGAAAGCCTGAAGCTCCACTTCCGAGTCAGGAGGAACTGTTTCCTCCGTACTCGCTTGCGTGCTCGAGGTCTCACTGCGAGCAGACATGACACCTTGGGGTGCAGCGCCGTGTCCAGCCAGCAATGCATGCCGTAGGGCATTGGCTGCGTTATTGAATTATAATTGCATAACATTACATGCGTAACTATGATATTTTTCGTATGTATTTAGTAATGTTTGCTCATTTCCCATTACTCACGAGACTCAAAGGTGGGCTCAGCCACGCTACGGGTCATGACCCAACGACTTTCAGGCCCCACCAAGGCCACCGCAAGCTCCGCGTATGCATTAAGAGTGTGCACCATCGCGGAGCCGCCACCCGTCCTCCTTTGCTCCGCACGGTTGATGCTTATCTTTTTCTGTAAATGATAATTTAACATTGCATGGCATAAGCTACTGTACTTGACAATAAACATTGAAGACTGACAGATTTAAATGTTCAAGTATTACATAACATTGTAGTGCATGTAGATGTTAACAAATATGATGTGATTGGGATTACGGAGACGTGGCTCCAGGATGATCAGGGCTGGGAACTCAACATCCAGGGGTATTCAACATTCAGGAAGGATAGAATAAAAGGAAAAGGAGGTGGGGTAGCATTGCTGGTTAAGGAGGAGATTAAGGCAATAGTTAGGAAGGACATTAGCTTAGATGATGTGGAATCTATATGGGTAGAGCTGCAGAACACCAAAGGGCAAAAAACGTTAGTGGGAGTTGTGTACAGACCTCCAAACAGTAGTAGTGATGTTGGGGAGGGCATCAAACAGGAAATTAGGGGTGCGTGCAATAAAGGTGCAGCAGTTATAATGGGTGAATTTAATATGCACATAGATTGGGCTAACCAAACTGGAAGCAATACGGTGGAGGAGGATTTTCTGGAGTGCATAAGGGATGGTTTTTTAGACCAATATGTCGAGGAACCAACTAGGGGGGAGGCCATCTTAGACTGGGTGTTATGTAATGAGAGAGGATTAATTAGCAATCTCGTTGTGCGAGGCCCCTTGGGGAAGAGTGACCATAATATGGTGGAATTCTGCATTGGGACGGAGAATGAAACAGTTAATTCAGAGACCATGGTCCAGAACTTAAAGAAGGCTAACTTTGAAGGTATGAGGCGTGAATTGGCTGGGATGGATTAGCGAATGATACTTAAGGGGTTGACTGTGGATGGGCAATGGCAGACATTTAGAGACCGCATGGATGAACTACAACAATTGTACATTCCTGTCTGGCATAAAAATAAAAAAGGGAAGGTGGCTCAACCGTGGCTATCAAGGGAAATCAGGGATAGTATTAAAGCCAAGGAAGTGGCATACAAATTGGCCAGAAATAGCAGCGAACCTGGGGACTGGGAGAAATTTAGAACTCAGCAGAGGAGGACAAAGGGTTTGATTAGGGCAGGGAAAATGGAGTATGAGCAGAAGCTTGCAGGGAACATTAAGACGGATTGCAAAAGTTTCTATGGATATGTAAAGAGAAAAAGGTTAGTAAAGACAAACGTAGGTCCTCTGCAGTCAGAATCAGGGGAAGTCATAACGGGGAACAAAGAAATGGCGGACCAATTGAACAAGTACTTTGGTTCGGTATTCACGAAGGAGGACACGAACAACCTTCCGGTTATAAAAGGGGTCGGGGGGTCTAGTAAGGAGGAGGAACAGAGGGAAATCCTTATTAGCCGGGAAATTGTGTTGGGGAAATTGATGGGATTGAAGGCCGATAAATCCCCAGGGCCTGATGGACTGCATCCCAGAGTACTTAAGGAGGTGGCCTTGGAAATAGTGGATGCGTTGACAGTCATTTTCCAACATTCCATTGACTCTGGATCAGTTCCTATGGAGTGGAGGGTAGCCAATGTAACCCCACTTTTTAAAAAAGGAGGGAGAGAGAAAACGGAATTATAGACCGGTCAGCCTGACATCGGTAGTGGGTAAAATGATGGAATCAATTATTAAGGATGTCATAGCAGTGCATTTGGAAAGAGGTGACATGATAGGTCCAAGTCAGCATGGATTTGTGAAAGGGAAATCATGCTTGACAAATCTTCTGGAATTTTTTGAGGATGTTTCCAGTAGAGTGGATAAGGGAGAACCAGTTGATGTGGTATATTTGGACTTTCAGAAGGCGTTCGACAAGGTCCCACACAAGAGGTTGATGTGCAAAGTTAGAGCACATGGGATTGGGGGTAGTGTACTGACATGGATTGAGAACTGGTTGTCAGACAGGAAGCAAAGAGTAGGAGTAAATGGGTACTTTTCAGAATGGCAGGCAGTGACTAATGGGGTACCGCAAGGTTCTGTGCTGGGGCCCCAGCTGTTTACACTGTACATTAATGATTTAGATGAGGGAATTAAATGTAGTATCTCCAAATTTGCGGATGACACTAAGTTGGGTGGCAGTGTGAGCTGCGAGGAGGATGCTGTGAGGCTGCAGAGTGACTTGGATAGGTTAGGTGAGTGGGCAAATGCATGGCAGATGAAGTATAATGTGGATAAATGTGAGGTTATCCACTTTGGTGGTAAAAACAGAGAGACAGACTATTATCTGAATGGTGACAGATTAGGAAAAGGGGAGGTGCAAAGAGACCTGGGTGTCATGGTACATCAGTCATTGAAGGTTGGAATGCAGGTGCAGCAGGCGGTTAAGAAAGCAAATGGCATGTTGGCCTTCATAGCAAGGGGATTTGAGTACAGGGGCAGGGAGGTGTTGCTACAGTTGTACAGGGCATTGGTGAGGCCACACCTGGAGTATTGTGTACAGTTTTGGTCTCCTAACCTGAGGAAGGACATTCTTGCTATTGAGGGAGTGCAGCGAAGGTTCACCAGACTGATTCCCGGGATGGCGGGACTGACCTATCAAGAAAGACTGGATCAACTGGGCTTGTATTCACTGGAGTTCAGAAGAATGAGAGGGGACCTCATAGAAACATATAAAATTCTGACGGGGTTGGACAGGTTAGATGCAGGAAGAATGTTCCCAATGTTGGGGAAGTCCAGAACCAGAGGTCACAGTCTAAGGATAAGGGGTAAGCCATTTAGGACCGAGATGCGGAGAAACTTCTTCACCCAGAGAGTGGTGAACCTGTGGAATTCTCTACCACAGAAAGTTGTTGAGGCCAATTCACTAAATATATTCAAAAAGGAGTTAGATGAGGTCCTTACTACTAGGGGGATCAAGGGGTATGGCGAGAAAGCAGGAATGGGGTACTGAAGTTGAATGTTCAGCCATGAACTCATTGAATGGCGGTGCAGGCTAGAAGGGCCGAATGGCCTACTCCTGCACCTATTTTCTATGTTTCTATGTGAATAATTTTTAATATTCTAATTATAAACAGCAAATAAATAATATGTATGATTTTAAATATGACTTTTAAATATGTTTTAAGTATTAAAATGCAACTTACTCTGGTAGCTGCGTATGAATAATTTTTAATACTATAACATTCAACTTACTATTAGGGTGAATAAATGTAATTTTTAATTTAATGTAATTTTTAAATTAATGTTATTACTTTACATTATAAATAAATAACATTGAGGATTTTGTTTGCAATTTATAAACATCAAGTAAATAATACATATGTGATTTTAAATATGACTTTTAAATATGTTTTACGTATAGATAATCCAACTTACTCTGGCAGTTGCCAGCAGGTGTTCCATCTCTTGCGGCACTGGTCCGCACCTCATTTGATGCCGATGTTACGACATCGGCAATCTCCAGCCAAGTTCGTCTATAGGCACGGGGTAGAGGTTTCCCATGGCCACCCCGTGTCAAGTCCTCCCATCTTGTGGAGACCACGTTTACAAGGGCCTCGTTGGCCTCCTCACTAAAGGCTTTTGCCCTTTGCCTCTCCACCTCCCTTGCTTTTTGTGGTTCCATTGATGATTTTTAACAGATTTAACAAAGTTAACAGATAGCTAATTGAAAATAGCTAGCAATACAATCAAATGTAATACAGATTTTTAATAGATTTCTCAAATTATTGAATATTTCTTCCTCACTGCATCTCTCCTTCTCTCCTCCTCTCTCCTCTCTCTCTCTCTCTCTCTCTCTCTCTCCGACCCTCCCTGTGCTTCTGAGCATGTGTGATGACCCATGAACTCTCCAAACGCGGCAAAAAAATCAACCCTCACAAAAAAATCCCACACATGCGCACACTAGCGTTGCTAGGGAAAGTTTTTTTTTACTTCCGTTTGACTTCCTCTTTTTTGGGGCGATCGTGTGATCGCTGAAAAATCAGATCGCCCATTTGACATCGCCGGGTAAGACCGAGTGGAAAATTGCAAAAAAAAATGGACCTTGTGCCGGCGATCAGCACAGGCGATACATCCCACATCGCTGGAATAAGGCCCATTTTTTGGGGCCTTAGCCACCTCGTGGAAAGTCTAGCCCAATGCTTCTTGAAGCGGTTTGTTACAATTGAGTGGCTTGCTAGGCCATTTCAGAGGGCTGTTACGAGTCAACCACATTGCCGTGGGCCTGGAGTCACATGTAGGCCAGACCAGGTAAGGACAGCAGATTCCCTTCCCTAAAGGACATTAGTGGGTTTTTACGACAATTTGGTAGTTTCATGGTCATCATTAGTGATTCTAGCTTCTTATTCCAGATTTATTTAATTAACTGAATTTAAATTCGGATTTGAACCCCAAATCATTAGTCCAGGCCTCTGGATTACAGTCCAGTAACATAACCACAATGCTACCGTTCCAATTCCCATTTCCACCAGATGATTACAGAAATTGAGCACTTTAAGAAAGATTAAAGGAGACCCACTTGAAGTTATTAAATCTTAAAATAATACACTAAACTTCCCCAATAATTAAATAATAAATGATTAAATGTGTAAATACATTGCCTGGTGCTGAGCCATACAGACCAATAATGTCCCAGGTTTGATTTCTGATCTGTGCTGATCTCCATTGGATTGAGAGCAGGACTGTTAAAATTGTCTCCAGTGCCATGGACTAGGGGAGGGGGTGTGTAATCAGCAGGGGCTGATACTTCTGGTTATAATCTTGTGATTGTCCAGTGTTGACACAATCCTGTTTGACTGTGATACATTCTACCCTCACTGTTACTGTTCGCACATGAGGAACAGCAATTTTGGTGAGATACCAGAGAACTTCAGAAGAAAATTGGAAAAATAATGGTGGACAGGTGTTAATATTTTTATTTAAGTTACAGTGTAAACATTAAATCTTGCTCATTTTAGAAAAGCCCTAAGCGTAAGATTCTATGTGCTATTGTGGTATAGCTAATAGACCAACTTTAAAACCAAAACTAGAACTGAAAGTAGATTACATCATCATTAATATAGAAATGTCTCCCTAAATGTCTCTCGGTCAGAGAGGGACTACAACTGCTTCAATACTTTGTGCTGATTTGTCATTCTCTTTTCAAAAGGTACAGCATGGCTTACCCTTATCCCAATTCAAAACCTTCTCCGATCTTCCTGTGTCCCTAGTCATAACGTGCCTGATTTTTGTGAGCATCACTGAAAACCTCCGTAAATGGCGGCTGACTGGAAAAATTGATGGTAAGCAACAGCAAGTTCACTTGCATAATTTGGTGTTTTAAAATAGCAACCCAGATTTCTCCAGTACTATTAGGCTATCTTAGGTGGTGAAGTTGACAGCTGACCATGAGATACAAGAGGGGACATTTCAAAAACACCTGTGAAGGACAAATGGTTAGGGTTTAACATAGAGAATGGCATTGAAGAGGTATTCTGAACTCTTGCTTAATTTTGCAGATCTTTCCCCTGGAAGAGTAAAGAGATGTGGTACAGTCTGTGATAGGTTGAATTGCACACAGCCTGTGGAAGAAACAGGCTTGATGGTGTTTTTTCATTCCATGCTGTCTTTCAAGTACACTGTATACATTTAGGATTTCATAAAGTCTGTTGTGTCTCTACAGGAGAGCGTCTCTCATTTTACACTGAGCCACTTCAACTTATGTTGAAATGAACTGATCATTAATCAAAACTTCTGCCCATCATCATTATGTTTTTCACCAGCTGTGAAAAATGTCAATTTTTTAACTTTTAATAGAAAACTTGGGGATTTAAAAAGGGAAAAAATGAAAATTATTTTAACTGCAGTTCATCGTATTACAAATGATCAAGATCTCAAATGCAGCAAGTAGAAATTATATTGTAGAATAATCATAACCTATTCATTTGCCTTCATTTCACCCTGTACCTACTAATATATTTACTGTGTTCCAAAGTTAATCGTAGGGATGACGTTTTTGCATCCAATGGACCCGTGCTCACAAACATAGAGCAAATCTCAACTGTGTCTGCACAGCAAGGCAGAGCACACGAGGAAAATCAGACGACTGCAGGAGTGACGGAAAATGAAATTGCTTCGTCTGTGGCACCAAGAACATCAAACAAATCTCGAATTGTATTGCAATCAAGTTTACCTTCAACGGTCATTGAGTACAACACACCAGAACACAAAGTTCCAGCCTTACTCAAATTTCTAGCAGTGAATGACAACAGAGCTGAACTATTTGCAACTAGTATCATTAGTTGGTTGGATACCATAGAGTTGGTGAGAGTTGCAGGCCTTCCGAATGTGGTCAATACAGGATGGGTTTACCCCATTTATATTGTTAGTTGTTTGTCACTTTTTAGAATTGTTCTAGATTCAGCAAACCCATTTTTACCTTCTTTGACAGTTATATTGCAAGATTTCCCATTCTTTTTTGTACGTGTTAGCTTAATTGGAGTCATGGGAGTTGTAACTCCTGTGCTGTACCCCTTAAAGAATATTATCGTTCTCACAACATACATTTATTTCAATTATGTGACTAAATGTCAATACTTCAATCGTATAGGACAATTTTAAAAGTTGCATCCCAGTTGATTAATTCTATGATTTTATCGATATTGGATCATTATTATTAGCAATATTCTAAAAGAAAATGATCTTATTCAGTGGCTTTGTATGTTGGAGCACATGAGTGGTGCCATTAAGTGCAGCATTTGCCCAGTTCCTCCATCATGAGTTACCTCTCTCAGCCAGACTATTGTGGGAAGGGGTGAACAGACCAGTGCCTCCCTAAAGCAAAAGGGAAAATTGGAGTGAGATATGGCTGTGTCTTTCACATACAAAGGCGTTGAATGACAAACATTTTATTTTAAAATAACTGGAATCAACAATTTAGTAATACAAGCAAGAGGCTTCAAACTCTTAATTTTTTAGGAATGATTTTATCATAATTGTAAAGGATTTGAAGGGAAAGTAGCTTTTTTTAAACTGGTTTGTTTTGAATGATTTTTAATCCTAGATGTTTTCTGTAATTGCCATCCATTCAACTCAATGGCTTTTTGCTATTTTCTAGAAGATGATTCCATATAAAGTCGCTGAGAAGCATCATCTGAAACATACCAGAGTAATGTTCGAGCAATGAAGCGATAGGATGATAGATAGCTCAAGGATCTCTGTCAGAAAGAAACAATTAATGGTGACGGTGAATATCTCCCGATTGACTGCTGTAACTTTGGCGGGAGATCGCTGGAAACCCCAGATCCACGTGTAATCAGGCTTTCCACCAATCATCTGCCAAAATGCTGATCAGGAGAATCCTCAAAGAAACTCCGGTGATAATCTGTTCGGTACAATTCCATGGACAATGGGCAGTTCCAATACCTCACTCAAGTGGCCTTTCTTCATGCATGAACCTGCACAGTGAGTGTTGGCAAGCCATTTGACCGTGGGTAGGGTATCTTGACCAAACCAATCCTGTCCATACATGTGTGCTTTCCAACAGGAGTTGCTGGACAATGTTGAAGAGCAGATCCACTGGCTTATTTTTTGCCCTCTTTAGTGCAGTGACACTCTTTTTAATTGTAATGCCCTACTCCCTCCCAGGCTCTGCACAGGCCAGGGTTCTTACTTGGGACCTTCTTCGATGACTCAGTTTCACAACTTCCAAGTGACCCATTTGGGAACCTTTGCTATATTGCTGTTTAGTGCTTTTTTTTTAAAAGCTGCCTTCCAGTGAAGCTGTGTTTTGGTGGCTATGGAAATTCTGAGTTGGAGTTTAGATATTAAATTCAGCAAAACCAATATTTTAATAAATTAATTCTAAACTAATTTTGACAGATTTTGTTGTTCATTTAAATGTAATTTTTAAGTTAGTGCTTGGGAGTTTCCTTTTGTAGGTGGAAAATAACATGATTACACTGTTTTATTGGCTTTTGAATGAGGTGCACTTGAAACACTGATTTATTAGTGAGTGCCTGTACTGTGTATTGCAGTTCATGAAGCATCATACCTCTACTAACTACTTGACATTTGTATATTATGTATGTGTAAAGCTCAGCAGGTTTTTTTTATTAGCTTGAACAAATTGTACATATTCCTCAAAAATGTAAATATAAACAAACTTCAAAAAAATTGAAACTCTCTTCCATTTCAGATTTATGAAGTGCATAAATTAGTTAATTAGCTTATTTTTCTTAATCAACCCCACTCCACTTTTCTGCCCTCCCTCCTGCAAGTCCTGACTTGATGAGGTATGGTTCTGCAGGTGCTGGTCACCAGCTGGTATGTCACCAAAGTGACCATCAACTGCGAGGAAAATATTATGGCCAATTCTGTCCTGTGCTCATCTGTCAATGCAGTTTTCCAAGTGGAGCCAGTTAATAGCACACAAGAATGGGAGCCATGGCTGATTTTCCTCTCTTTACTCCAGCATCACTAGTGCCCTTACATTACTTGGGCTAGGATCAAACTCAAAATAGAAAATCTGCAAAAGGACATAGACAGGCTAAGTGAGTGGGAAAAAATTTGGCAGATGGAGTATAATGTTGGAAAATGTGAGGTCATGCACTTTGGCAGAAAAAATCAAAGAGCAAGTTATTATTTAAATGGATAAAGTTTGCAAAGTGTTGCAGTACAGCGGGACCTGGGGATACTTGTGCATGAAACACAAAAGTTTAGTGTGCAGGTACAGCAAGTGATCAGGAAGGCCAATGGAATCTTGGCCTTTATTGCAAAGGGGATGGAGTATAAAAGCAGGGAAGTCTTGCTACAGTTGTACAGGGTATTGGTGAGGCCACACCTGGAATACTGTGTGCAGTTTTGGTTTCCATATTTACAAAAAGATATACTTGCTTTGGAGGCAGTTCAGAGAAGATTCACTAGGTTGATTCTGGAGATGAGGGGGTTGACTTATGAGGAAAGGTTGAGTAGGTTGGGCCTCTACTCATTGGAATTCAGAAGAATGAGAGGTGATCTTATTAAACGTATAAGATTATGAGGGGGCTTGACTGGGTGGATGCAGAGAGGATGTTTCCATTGACAGGGGAGACTAGAACTAGAGGACATAATCTTAGAATAAGGGGCGACACATTTAAAACTGAGATAAGAAGAAATTTCTCCTCTCAGGGGGTTGTGGATCTGTGGAATTTGCTGCCTCAGAGAACTGTGGAAGCTGGAACATTGAAGAAATTTAAGACAGAAATAGACAATTTCTTAAACGATAAAGGAATAAGGGGTTATGGAGAGTGGGCAGGGAAGTGGAGCTGAGTCCATGATCGGATGAGTCCATGATTGGATCAGCCATGTTCTTATTAAATGGCGGAGCAGGCTCGAGGGGTTGTATGGCCTACTCTTGCTCCTATTTCTTATGTTCTTATAAAATAAACTTACCTTAATGGACAGGGTTTTTAATATAAAAATGTATGATTAAATTTAATTTTTCTATGTTTTAAAACTCTTCCGCTCACAAAAGTAAGCTAAATGCCTGTTTTTACCAGGTGTAAAAGTTTGA
Organism: Pristiophorus japonicus; assembly: GCF_044704955.1. Taxonomy (NCBI): domain Eukaryota; kingdom Metazoa; phylum Chordata; class Chondrichthyes; family Pristiophoridae; genus Pristiophorus; species Pristiophorus japonicus. The sequence continues at coordinate 228,790,617 of NC_091981.1, forward strand.
AGGATATTCGCTGGGCAAGAGTTGGGCAAACTCCCGCGCAAATATCCTTTTCCTGGGGATGCGGAGGATCTGTCAAAATGACAGATCGGAAAAGCTGGTTTCCGGAGCATGCGCATCGCGCACTTTGCACAGACCCGGCGAGGACGGAATTTTCGGCACAATGTATGTGCAGTTAGAGAGCTGAAAATCACTGCCAATGCCCCTTGGGTGAGGCTTTAGAGGTCTAATGCCACCATGCAACCCAACCCCAGTAATGGAGTAAGTGCCTTCAGAAGAGAAAGAGGACAAAAAATCATCAAAAGAAAATTGCCACTTTATAAATGTCAAAGTTTTAAGAATGTTTGTGAACATCATTACACATCAGAGGCATGAGACATATTGCTAACCCTGACAATTGCCAGTGGGGAAAAAAATCACCTAAAAGGAACAGATAAATGTCACAAACAATTGAAAGAGTGATTGAGTTCAAAGCTGTAATCTAATCTTGATAATCTAACCTCGAAGTTTGGACGATGTTATAAATTGTTTTAGCATTGTCCTAATTTATGGCATATCCGATGCCCTGAAAGGGATCATTTATTCTCTAGGGAGCCGTAGCTTCTCTTGGAAACATAAGGCTCAATTTTGTCCAACCGCTTTTTTCAGTGCACTTACCTTAAGTGCGCCGACTTTGCGTGCTGGAAACGGCGCCGGAAAAAAAGTCGCCCCATCCTGGCCGCTCTTCCGAGTCTCCGGAGTCCCAGCGTGGTGTGCATTGTGCAGTGGGGGGCGGAGCAACAGGCCAGCGCAGAAAGCAGTGCCGGCAGCTATGCACATGTGCAGTGAAGTCTGCATGCATGCTCCTGCCCTCCCAGAGTGTCCTGCGGGCTGTGAGCAGGACCCGATGCTCGCAGCCCCTATCCCCGGCTGAAGGGATGCCCCAATCTCACCGCACCCTATCCCCGGCCGAGTGATCTCCTGCACTGGCCAACCGGCCCACTCACTTCCTGGGCCAAGGTAGGACTTCAGTTTTATTTTTTATTTATTGATGGTTGTGCTTGAGAGTTTTGATTGTGGGGGGGGGGGGGGGGGATGTGAGGAGAAGTGTTTTTTTGGGGGGGGAAGCGAGAGAAAGAGTGTTTTGATGGGGGAACTTTTTATAAAAAAAAAAAAAAAAAAACTTGATTCTGGCATAAAGGTAGGACTTCTACTTTTTATTTGTTATTGATTGATTCCTTATTACTTTTTGTGGTTTGTTTAGTGCTTTGTAAGTCTTGGTGCAAGTCCTCAGCTTCCTTCTATTTTTTTATTTGTTATTGAATGCTTATTTTTGTGCTTTGTTTAGTGCTTTGGAAATCTTGGTGCATTAAATGTATTAACCTGCGCCGATTTCTGAACTACCCACAAGGTTTTTCAGAGCTGGCCACATACGCTGACCTTAGTCAATTTGGAGTATGTTTTTGCTGGCCAAAATGGTATAAATGGCCAAAACTGGCAAGTGTCTGGGAATGCCCCTTTTGGGAAAAAAAAACTGAACTAAAAAAAATCGTACCTAACTGACTTACTCTGGAGCAAATATTTTGGGGCAAATGGCATTTTTTAACTTACACCAGAAAAAACAACTTATTCCAAAAAAATTGATGAAAGTAATGGCCAAAATTGGGCCCATAGAAACATAGAAATTTACAGAGCAGAAGGAGGTCATTTCGGCCCATCGTGTCCACACTGGCCGACAGAGCCACATGGTCCTTGGTCAGCAGCCCGAAAGGTGACATATAAACCTATGAACAATGACGGAAAGGCAAAGAGCACCCAGCCCAACCAGTCCGCCTCACGCAACTGCGACACCCCTTATACTGAAACATTCTACACTCCACCCCAACCGGAGCCATGTGATCTATTGGGAGAGGCAAAAACCAGATTAAAAGCCCAGGCCAATTTAGGGAGCAAAAAATCTGGGAAAATTCCTCGCCGACCTATCCAGGTGATCGAAACTAGTCCAGGAGATCATGCTGGCCGTATTCTATTCCCTGATGTACTTACCATTATATCTGCGCCGTCCAACAAAAGGTCATCCAGTCTAATCCCAGTTATCACCTCTAGGTCCGTAACCCTGCAGGTTACTGCACTTTCAGTGCTCATCCAACCATCTCTTAAAAGTGGTGAGGGTTTCTGCATCCACCACTCTTCCAGGCAACGAGTTCCAGATCCCCACAACCCTTTGCGTAAAGAAGCCCCCCTCACATCCCCTCTAAACCTTCCACCAAACACCTTAAAACTATGCCACCTCATTATAGACCCCTCCACCAATGGAAATAGGCCCTTACTATCCACTATTTCCAGGCCCCTCAATATTTTGTACACCTCGATGAGGTCTCCTCTCAACCTCCTCTGTTCCAATGAGAACAAACCCAACCTATCTAATCTGTCCTCATAATTAAGATTCTCCATTCCAGGCAGCATCCTAGTAAATCTCCTCGGCACCCTCTCTAGTGCAATCACGTCCTTCCTATAATATGGCGACCAGAACTGCACGCAGTACTCCAGCTGTGGCCTAACCAAAGTATTATACAATTTAACCATAACCTCCGTGCTCTTATATTCTATGCCTCAGCCAATAAAGGCAAGCATTCCGTATGCCTTCTTAACTACCTTCTCCACCTGGCCTCCTACTTTCAGGGATCTGTGGATAAGCCTGCTCCTGAAATTCTGGCTGCACTTCAGTCCCATACTCCTGATCTTTGGACACCCTGTGCGGAGGGGAGCAGGTAGGTCCGAGGGCCTCCTCGTAGGACTGCTCCTGGGCACGGCCAAGGGTGCCATCAGCCGGTCCAGGCAGCGGGCGGTTGAGGGGGTCGTTCAACCTGACTGCCTGCCTCTCTTCCGCGCGTACATCCGCGCCAGGGTGTCCTTGGAGATGGAGCACGCGGTGTCCACCGGTACGCTCGTGGCCTTCCGCGAAAGGTGGGCACCGGAGGGACTGGAGTGCATCGTCACGCCCGGCAACCAAATTTTAATTTGATTTTATGTTTTAAAGTTTAATTTGTTTTAATTGCCGGTGTTTTTAGTGTCCCCCCTCCCCTTTTATAGGGGGCACTTGGAGGAAAAAATAAGATTTTAGTGCCCAAAAAAAACCTTTAAAAAACAAAACCACCCCCCCCCCCCCAAAAAGACACAAAAAAAGGGCCTTGGAAATGTTTGGTGCGCCCCCCAGATCGGGGGGACACCATTTTATAATTTAATGTTTTATTTTTCTCCCAAAAAGAGTTCTGTGGATAAGCCTGCTCCTGAAATTCTGGCTGCACTTCAGTCCCACACTCCTGATCTTTGGGCACCCTGTGCGGAGGGGAGCGGGTAGGTCCGAGGGCGGCCTCGTAGGACTGCTCCTGGGCACGGCCAAGGGTGCCATCAGCCGGTCCAGGCAGCGGGCGGTCGAGGGGGTCGTTCAACCTGACTGCCTGTCTCTCTTCCGCTCTTACATCCGCGCCAGGGTGTCCTTGGAGATGGAGCACGCGGTGTCCACCGGTACGCTCGCGGCCTTCCGCGAGAGGTGGGCACCGGAGGGACTGGAGTGCATTATCACGCCCGGCAACCAAATTTTAATTTGATTTTATGTTTTAAAGTTTAATTTGTTTTAATTGCCAGTGTTTTTAGTGTCCCCCTCCCCTTTTATAAGGGGCACTTGGAGAAAAAAATATGATTTTAGTGCCCAAAAAAAAAAATTAAAAAAAAAACAAACACAAAAAAATACAAAAAACAAAAAAAAGGGGCCTTGTAAATGTTTGGTGCGTCCCCCAGATCGGGGGGCCATGATTTAATGTTTTTGTTTCCCCCAAAAAAGTTCTGTGGATAAGCACTCCAAGGTCCCTTTGTTCATCTACACTATTAAGTGGTCTACCGCCTAATGTTATACCCTTTCCTTATTAGCCCTCCCAAAGTGCATCACCTCACATTTCTTTGAATTAAGTTCCATTTGCCACTCCTCTGCCCACCGGACCAGTAGATTGATATCCTCCTGCAGCCCATGACTTTTCTCTTCATTATCAACCACACAGCCAATTTTAGTGCCATCTGCAAACTTCTTAATCATACTCCCTATATTCAAATTTAAATTGTTGATATATACCACAAAAAGCAAGGGTCCCAATACTGAGCCCTGTGGAACCCGACTGGAAACATCCTTCCAGTCACAAAAACATCCATCAATCATTATCCTTTGCTTCCTACCTCCAAGCCAATTTTGGATCCAACATGCCACTTTGCTCAGTATCCCATGGGCTTTAACCTTCATGACCAGTCTACCAGTGGGACCTTATCAAAAGCCTTGCTAAAGTCCATATATACTACATCGTACGTACTACCCTTATCGACCCTCTTGGTTACCTCCTCAAAAAATTCAATCAGGTTAGTCAAACACGATCTTCCCTTAACAAATCCGTGCTGACTAATTAATCCTTGCCTTTTCAAATGCAGGTTTATCCTTTCAGCATTTTTTCCAATAATTTTCCTACCACTGAGGTTAGGCTGACAGGCCTGTAATTACTCGGCCTGTCCCTTTCTCCCTTTTTAAACAAGGGTACTACATTAGCAATCCTGCAATCCTCCGGCATCATGCCCAGATCCAAAGAGGACTGGAAAATGATGGTCAAGGCCTCTGCTATTTATCCTTTTACTTCGCTCAACAGCCTGGGATGCATTTCATCTGGCCTGGGAACTTATCTACTTTCAAAGCTGCTAAACCCCTTAATACTTCCTCTCTAACTATATTTATTTAGTCCAGAATATCACACTCCTCCTTGATAGCAGTCTCTGATTGCCTCTTTCCTTTGTGAAAACAGATGCAAAGTATTCATTAAGAACCCTACCAACATCTTCCGCCTCCACACAAAGATTATCCTCATGGTCTCTAATGGGCTCTACCCTTTCTTTAGTTACCCTCTTACTCTTAATATATTTATAGAACATCTTCGGGTTTTCCTTAATTTTACTGGCCAAGAATTTCACGTGCTCTCTCTTAGTATTCTTTTTAATTTTGCCTCCTAACTTTCTATATTCCTCTAAAGATTCTATAGTATTTAGCCGTTGGTATATGACATAAGCGTCCCTTTTTTTCTTAATCCTCCCCTGTAAATCCCTAGACATCCAGGGGGCTCTAGAATTATTTATCCTAGCCTTTTTCTTTTAGAGCACATGTTTGGCCTGAGCCTTCTGGATCTCCTCCTTGAATGCCTCCCACTGTTCAAAAACTGATTTACCCACAAGTAGCTGTTTCCAGTCCACTATGGCCAAATCACTCCTTAAATTAGCAACATTAGCTTTACCCCAATTCAGAACTTTTGTTCCAGGCCTATTCTTGTCCTTATCCATAACCAAGTTGAATCTGACTAAATTATGGTCACTGGCACCCAAGTGCTCCTCCACTAATACCCCTTCAACTAGCCCAGCTTCATTTCCCAAAACTAAATCCAAGACCGCCCCCTCTCGTGTTGGGCTTGCTACATACTGACTAAAAAAGTTCTCTTAAATGCAATTCAAGAATTCCACACCCCCTCTATACCCTTCACACTAAATTTGTCCCAATCAATATTTGGATAGTTAAAATCCCCTACTATTACTACCCTATGGTTTTTGGACTTCACAGCAATTTGCCTACATATTTGCTCCTCTATCTCCCTCCCACTGTTTGGGGGTCTATAATACACGCCCAGCAGTGTGATCATCTCTTTTTTATTTTTCAATTCGACCCATACGGCCTCATTTGATGATCCCTCTAACATATCATCCCCCCTCACTGCTGTAATAGTTTCTTTAATCAGTACTGCAAATGTCCCCCCCTCTTTTTACCCCCTCTCTATCTTGTCTAAAAATCCTGTAGCCAGGAATATTGATCTGCCAAACCTGCCCCTCTTTCAGCCATGTTTCTGTAAAGGCTATAATGTCATACTCCCAAGTGTCTACCTGTGCTCTTCGCTCATCCGTCTTATTCGCTTTACTCCTTGCATTAAAGTCTATACCATTCAGCACAGGAAGACCTCCTTGCTTACTACATACTAAGCCCTGTTTCCTCTGTCTTACAGATTTGCTTTCTAGATTCTTGCTATCCAATTTCTGCTTTACTTCCTTCCCTTTTGAATTCGTTCTCAGGTTCCCATACCCCTGCCAAGCTAGTTTAAACTCTCCCCAACTGCACTAGCAAAACTCCCCGCGAGGATATTGGTCCCGGCGCTGTTGAGGTGCAACCCATCCAGCTTGTACAGGTCCCATCACCCCCAGAAGTGGTCCCAATGCCTCAAGAATTTAAAGACCTCCCTCTTACAGGCTTTCCAACCATGTGTTCATCTTCTCTCTCCTTCTATTCTTATACTCATTAGCACACGGTGATTACTACCTTTGAGGTCCTACCCATTAATTTTCTTCCTAGCTCCCTGAATTATTCCTGTAGGACCTCATCCCTCATTTTACTGATGTCGTTTGTCCTGATATGGATCACGACCTCTAGCTGTTTACCCACCCTCCTCCCCCATGATGCCCTGCATCCGCTCTGTGACATCCTTGAGCCTGGCACCAGGGAGGCACAAAACCATTCAGGAGTCACATCTATGGCTACAGAAACGCTTGTCTGTTCCCCTAACTATAGAATCCCCTGTCACTAGGGCTCGTTTGTTCTTCGTCCCTCCCCCCTGTGCAGCTGAGCCACCGTTATATCTGAGTAAAAAGTGTGTAAATTTGTAGAAAGAGTTACGAGATTATACTGGTGTACAATGCTGCTCCAAGGATTCCTACCCTTCAAAAATAGTTCAGCAAGCAGCAGTGAAAAGTGAATCTGTTTTGTGCTTGAACTTGTGTAGCATTCAACAGTTAAATGAAAAGTGAATATTTTATTTCAGACCTGTTGTTAGAAATTTAAGGAAGTAAGATTTTAACGCATCACCAGCACAATTTTAAAAAATGTCCTCAATTTTAATGTGACAGAAACCTCCCAGGCACCAACAGAGAACATATTAGGACTCGAGGCGGGTGATTTTGGTCTACTTACCGACCCGTTTGAGCTTAAAAATGAGGTGCTAAAGGGTTGAAAATTGTATTTTGGTCTTTGAGTTATTAAAATTTCTTTTAGTTGCTATTTGTATATTCTGAATTGTAAAGAGGCTTTTCACTTGTATTTGTTTCTGCATGGTGCTGCTTCTAGCTATCCCACTCTGGGGGGAGGAGGGAAAAATAAATGGAGCTGCAGTTGGAAGTTGAGAGATTGGAAGGGTGTTTGCTTGGAGAAATCCTTATCCTCTCAACAGAGTTTATAGGCCCAGAACAACATGCCTGTAGTCCTTACATTGCTTAAGGAGGCTTCAAGTCTCTGGGCAGGCTGGGACAGAGTTGTGCCACATCCTGAAAGAAGACCTAGAGCCATCCGATACAACTAACACAACCTGTTACAACCAGATTATTACTGCCCTTAGCTTCTTTGCCTCCAGCTTCTTTCAGGCTGCTGCAGGGGATATCAGCAACATCAGCCAATCCACAATCCATGCTTATGTTAAACAGGTGACTGATGCCTTGTTTACTGGAGCAAGACATTCACTTTCCCCATGAACATCTGAAAGCAGCAGGATAGGACACTGCGGTTCACATAACTTGCAGGATTCCCCCAAGTCCAGAGTGCCGTTGGCTGCACCCATGTCTCCATGACCTCCTTCATATGATGCAACCACCACCTTGAATGTGGGACTGGTATATGATGACCAGTCTACACATGTCTGTTCCCACTTTCCTGGCAGCTGCCATGACACTTTTATATTGCATCAGTCAACCATTCCCCCACTGCTTGTCCCATCACACCAAGTTAAAGGCAGGTTGCTTGAAGACCAAGGCAGCCCACTGCACATAGAAACATAGAAAATAGGTGCAGGAGTAGGCCATTCAGCCCTTCGAGCCTGCACCAACATTCAATATGATCATGGCTGATCATGAAACTTCAGTACCCCATTCCTGCTTTCTCTCCATACCCCTTGATTCCTTTAGCCGTAAGGGCCACATCTAACTTCCTTTTGAATATATCTAACAAACTGGCCTCAACAACTTTCTGTGATAGAGAATTCCACAGGTTCACAATTCTCTGAGTGAAGAAGTTTCTCCTCATCTTGGTCCTAAATGGCTTACCCCTTATCCTTAGACTGTGACCCCTGGTTCTGGACTTCCCCACCATCGGGAACATTCTTCCTGCATCTAACCTGTCCAATCCTGTCAGAATTTTATGTGTTTCTGAGATCCCCTCTCATTCTTCTAAATTCCAGTGAATCTAAGCCTACTCGATCCAATCTTTCTTCATATGTCAGTCCTGCCATCCTGGGAATCAGTCTGGTGAACCTTCGCTACACTCCCTCAATAGCAAGAATGTCCTTCCTCAGATTAGGAGATCAATACTGTACACAATATTCAAGGTGTGGCCTCACCAAGACCCTGTACAACTGCAGTAAGACCTCCCTGCTCCTAAACTCAAATCCTCTGGCTATGAAGGCCAACATGCTATTTGCCTTCTTCACTGCCTGCTGTACCTGCATGCCAAATTTCAATGACTGATGTTCCATGACACCCAGGTCTCGTTGCATCTCCCCTTTTCCTCATCTGTCACCATTCAGATAATATTCTGCCTTCCCGTTTTTGCCACCAAAGTGAATAACCTCACACGTATCGACATGGTGTTCCGCAGCTCTACCCATACAGATCCCATATCATCCAAGCTAATGTCCTTCCTTACTATTGCATTAATCTCCTCTTTAACCAGCAACGCTACCCCACCTCCTTTTCTTTTCTGTCAATCCTTCCTGAATATCGAATACCTCTGGATGTTGAGTTCCCAGCCTTGGTCACCCTGGAGCCATGTCTCCGTAATCCCAATTACATCATATCCGTTAACAGCTATCTGTGTGGTTATTTCATCCACCTTATGACGAATGCTCCTCGCATTGAGGCACAGAGCCTTCAGGCTTCTTTTGTTGATACTCTTTGTCCTTTTAGAATTATGTTGTAATGTGGCCCTTTTTGATTTTTGCCTTTGATTTCTCTGCCCTCCACTTTTCCTTATCTCCTTTCTACCTTTTGCTTCTGCCCCCATTTTACTTACCTCTGTCTCTCTGCATAGATTCCCATCCCCTGCCATATTAGTTTAAACCCTTCCCAACAGGACTAGCAAACACTCCCCCTAGGACATTGATTCCAGTCCTGCCCAGGTGCAGACAGTCTGGTTTTTACTGGTCCCACCTCCCCCAGAACCGGTTCCAATGTCCCAGGAATTTGAATCCCTCCCGCTTGCACCATTCCTCAAGCCACGTATTCATCTTAACTATCCTGCTATTCCTACTCTGACTAGCACGTGGCACTGGTAGCAATCCTGAGATTACTACCTTTTGAAGTCCTACTTTTTAATTTAACTCCTCGCTCCCTAAATTCAGCTAGTAGGACCTCATCCTGTTTTTTTTACCTATATCGTTGGTACCTACATGCACCACGACAACTGGCTGTTCACCCTTCCCCTCCAGAATGCCCTGCAGCCACTCCGAGACATCCTTGACCCTTTTACCAGGGAGACAACATACCATCCTGGTGTCTCAATTGCAGCCGCAGAAACGCCTATCCATTCCTCTTACAATAGAATCCCCTACAACTATAGCTTTCCCACTCTTTTTTTCCTGCCCTCCTGTGCCGCCCATAGTGCCATGAACGTGGTTGCTGCTGCCTTCCCCTGATGAGCCATCTCCCCCAACAGAACCCAAAGCAGTATATCTGTTTTGGAGGGAGATGACCGCAGGGGACCCCTGCACTACCTTCCTTCCACTGCTCTGCCTGATGTTCACCCATTCCCTATCTGCCTTTGTAACATTTATCTGCAGTGTGACCAACTCACTAAATGTGCTATTCACGACATCCTCAGCATTGCAGATGCTCCAGCGTGAATCCATGCATAGCTCCAGTGCCGCAATGCGGTCTATCATGAGTTGCAGCTGGATACACTTCCTGCACACAGAGTAGTCAGGGACACTGGAAGCGTCCCTGATTTCCCACAAAGCACAGGAGGAGCATAACATGGGTTTGGGTTCTCCTACCATGACTTAACCCTTAAAGTTACTTAATTTAGCAACAATGCCAAAGGTTTCTTACTGATAAGAAAAAGATAAAGAAAAAAGAAAAACTACTCACTAATCAACCAGCCAATCACTTACCCGCTTGGCTGTGATGTCATACTTCAATTTCTTTTTACTTCTTTGTTTTACCTTTGGCCTCGATCTCCTGAACTGCTGCTCCACTGACTCCCCGCGCCCTTTTATCAGGGCCTTGATCTCCCGGCGTGTGTTGTTCCTCCGACTCGCCGTGTCCTTTTATCAGAGCCTCGATCTCCCGGCACACTTGGGCCGCAAATTTCTGGGGTCTGTGGGGACGTGATCGGAGGCAGGTTGGGTGGGAAATTTATAATAAATTGGAGCGGGTTGGGAACCCACCGCCATCCCGCCCTTCATGTGCCTTTCCCACGGGCGTGTTTGCCATTGTGGCAGCAACCCCACTGGCAGAGGCTGGTGACCTAACTTAACTGATTATCAGCTCATCAGACCTGAAAGTGCCTTTTTTTTAGCCTACTTTCAAATTTCCCTGCAAAGCCGCGGGATTTCTGCAGCTCGGGAACCACGTCTATGAACCTGAGGCGGGAGTTGAGTGGCCATTGATCGAGCTGATTCGTTGACAGCATGAAATGTGCAATAAAAGCTCCCACCTCACAGCTGATCACTTTGCTCAGGCAGATGCTGCTGCTGACTGCATTGCCAGCCTTGATTTAGCTTTCTTCAGGCTGCAAGTGTTTCCAGCAAAGTCGCCACCCAGTCTCACCTCATTAGTCGAACCTATCATACCATTGACAGATTGCTTCGGTCATCTCTACTTGACCTGCCTTCTATTCCATCAGTCTGGATGCTGCTTATACTGTTTCACCTTGGTCCTCAGAATTGGACCACGATGAGCCCCAACACCAGGCACACCAGCACCACCAACAACAGCACCATCAACCTTTTCCTCAACCACTTAATGCTGTACAGGACACACGGGCATCAGTGCAGGGCTGTACCAACACCGGGTATACAGGCAGAGGATGAGCTTCCTCAATATGAAGGAGCAGCAGTGCCAAAGGAGGCTCAGGCTATCATGATGGTTCATCGCAGATATTTGCAGATTGCTAGAGAAAGACCTGCAGTCCAGAGGAACGGGTGGACATCCCTTAACAGTGGCAGTCACAGTCACCAGTGCCCGCAACTTCTTCACCTCAGGCACCTTCCAGGGATCTACAGCAGACATTTGTGGCATCTTGCAATCGGCCAACCACAGATGCATCACACAGGTCACTGATGCCCTGTTTGACAATTCGGCCAATTATATCAACTTTGCCACTGATGAAGCCAATGTTGCAGAGTGGGCGCTCAACTTTGCCACTTGGCTGGCTTCCCACGGGTGCAGGGCATCATCGACTGCACACATGGCAATCAGGGCACCCTATCATAACCCAGGAGTCTTTGTCAACTGCATGGGCTTCCACTCTCTCAATGGGCAACTAGTCTGCAACCATAGGAAGATCATCATATATGTGTGTGCTAAATTCTCTGGCAGCTGTCATGACTCTTTTGTCCTTCACCAGTCCAACCTCCTTCAGCTCTTCGATCCTCCAAACAGACTTTCTGGCTGGTTGCTTGAAGACGTGGCTCATGACACCTTCGAGGAGGCCAAGTACTGAGGTCCAGGAGAGATATAATGAAAGTCACATTTCCACCAGATGTGTCATAGAGCAGACAATAGGCATGCTGAAAATGCACTTCAGATGTCTTCACAGATCTGGAGGAGCCCTTCAGTACGCACCCGCCCAAGATTCCAGAATCGACGTGGTCTGGTATGCCCTGCACAACATAGTACAGCAGCGAGGATTAGTGCTACATGAGGAGCAAGGCACTGAGCACACAGCCTCTTCAGAGGAGGAGGATGAGGAGGAGCATTAGCTGGAAGACGAGGAGAAGGAACTGGTGAGCCAGATCCCACCAGCACCCGAGCACATTGCTGCCCAGGAGACCAGGGATGGCCTCATCATGACCAGATTTACCTAACTTTACGCAGTACACCCATACGGCTGCAACATGCTGTGCCAGGTTGGCACTATCCCATATCAACACCATAAAGGATCCCGTCAATGACAAAGCCATTCATTTCACACTGACCACCATTGCTGGAGGTAAGGTTATGTCTCACCATTCAATGTAACTCACTAAGTCACTTCCAAAGGTGCACACATATTTGTCCAAGTGGTGAAAATAAAGATTTTTATGACTGCGATCACATTAATGGAAACTTGACATTAACATTGAATAAAACATCCAAGTGGCTACCCTTGTGTGTCATCATTCTCTTGTGAGTGCTTCTACAAGGTGCTACCCACTGTGCCTTCAGCAGAAGTCGAGGCAGGCTGCTCACTTCTATGTTTAGACACGCTTGGTGGACATCCTCTGGGTTTTGGAGCCTGTGATGGCCCCGCCAAATTCTGCTCCTCCTGCGATTGTGCAGGGGAAGACTTGACCATTGCTGTCTGAGGAGGCATCCAAACATCTTAACCTTCTAAATTACAGAGAATACAACCCTAGTTTGTGTTGTGTATCTGCAAAGCATGCACTCCCATGTTCCGCCACCAGGAAGCGCATCCCCTGAAGTCCCAAGGGATCCCAGCATCCCTTGGGAGCACTGTATATAAGCCGGCCCCTAAGGCCTGTTCCTCACTCTGGAGTGTCTTAACAAAGACTGCGGTCACTGTTACTTTAACCTCCCTGTGTGCAGTCTCATCTGTGTCAGGAGCACAACAACTGGCGACGAGTATACGAATCCAACGCAAAGATGCAGCAAACTGTGGGCATCCTGGAGAAGTTCTTGGAGGGTGAGGACTGGGAAGCCTATGTCAAATGGCTAGACCAGTACTTTGCAGCCAACAAGCTGGACGGAGAAGGAAGCGCTGCAAAAAGGAGAGCGGTCCTCCTCACGGTCTGCGGGGCACCGACCTACAGCCTCATGAAGAATCTTCTGGCTCTGGTGAAACCCACAGATAAGTCATATGAGGAGCTGTGTACACGGATTCGGGAGCAGCTTAACCTAAGGGAGAGCGTGCTGATGGCAAGGTATCGGTTCTACACGAGCCAGCGATCTGAAGGTCAGGAAGTGGCAAGCTACGTCGCTGAGCTAAAGCGACTTGCAGGACAATGTGAGTTTGATGGCTACCTGGAGCAGATGCTCAGAGACTTTTTTGTACTGGGCATTGGCCACAAGACCATCCTATGAAAACTTTTGACTGTAGAGACACCGACCCTCAGTAAGGCCATTGCGATAGCACAGGCGTTTATGTCCACCAGTGATAATACCAAACAAATTTCTCAGCATACAAGTGCTACCAATGTTCATAAATTAACTGGAACTGTGTTTGCGAGCGGAAATATACAGGGCAGAAACCATGAGTCTACAACTGCCAGTAGGCCTCAGGTGACCCAGTTGACTCAGAGTCCACAAAAAAGGATGAATGCAAGGCAATTCATACCTTGTTGGCATTGTGGAGGCTTCCATTCAGCCTATTCATGCCGCTTCAAAATGTATGTTTGCAAGAGCTGTGAAACAATGGGGCACCTCCAAGGAGTTTGCAGACGAGCTGCAAGCTCTGCAAAACCGCCATGTGGCAGAGAACGATCGGTCCATGGTGGATCAAAGCAATTTCAAGCCTCAGAGACAGGAGGCAGATGCTGAAGTACACTGGGTGCACACACGTTCGACAAAATGTCCACCTATAATGCTAAATGTAAAATTGAATGGCTTGCCCGTCGCCATGGAACTGGACACTGGCGCTAGCCAATCCATCATGAGTAAAAAGATGTTTGAGAGACTGTGGTGCAACAAGGCACTCAGACCAGCCCTGAGCCTCATCCACACAAAACTGAGAACGTACACCAAAGAGCTTATCACTGTCCTGGGCAGCGCCATGGTCGAGGTCACCTACGAGGGCACGGTGCATGAACTGCTACTCTGGATTGTCCTGGGCGATGGCCCCACACTGCTTGGAAGGAGCTGGCTTGGCAAAATCCACTGGAACCGGGATGATATCTGAGCGCTATCACATGTCGATGAGGCCTCATGTACCCAGGTTCTTAACAAATTTTCTTCACTTTTTGAGCCAGGCATTGGAAACTTTTCCAGGGCGAAGGTGCGGATCCACTTGGTCCTAGCGGTACGACCCATTCACCACAAGGCGCGAGCGGTACCTCACATGGTGAGGGAGAGAGTGGAAATCGAGCTGGAGAGGCTGCAACATGAGGGCATCATCTCCCCAGTGGAATCCAGTGAGTGGGCCAGTTCAATAGTTCCAGTACTCAAAAGTGATGGCACGGTCAGGATTTGCGGCGATTATAAAGTAACTATTAATCGTTTCTCGCTACAGGACCAATACCTGCTACCTAAGGCAGACGACCTATTTGCGACGCTGGCAGGAGGCAAGACGTTCACCAAGCTCAACCTGACTTCGGCCTACATGATGCAGGAGCTGGCGGAGTCTTCGAAGGGCCTCACCTGCATCAACATGCACAAGGGACTGTTCATCTACAAGAGATGCCCGTTTGGAATTCGGTCAGCTGCAGCGATCTTCCAGAGAAACATAGAGGGTCTACTCAAGTCGGTATCAAGCATGGTGGTTTTTCAGGATGACATATTGGTCACAGGTCGAGACACCATCAAGCACCTACAAAACCTGGAGGAGCTCCTCCAGCGACTGGATCGCGTAGGGCTGTGGCAGAAGAGGTTGAAATGCGTCTTCATAGCAACAGAAGTGGAGTTTTTGGGGAGAAAGATCGCGGAGGATGGCATTCGGCCCACAGACGCCAAGACAGAGGCTATCAGGAACGCACCCAGGCCACAGAATGTCACGGAGCTGCGGTCGTTCCTGGGACTCCTCAACTATTTTGGTAACTTCCTACCGGGGTTAAGCACCCTCTTAGAGCCCCTCCATGTGTTATTGTGTAAAGGTGAGAACTGGGTATGGGGAAAAAAAACAAGTAATTGCTTTTGAGAAAGCCAGAAACATTTTATGTTCCAACAAGCTGCTTATATTGTATAACCCGTGTAAAAGACTTGTGCTCGCATGTGATGTGTCGTCGTACGGAGTCGGGTGTGTATTACAACAAGCCAATGCTGCTGGGAAGTTGCAACCTGTCGCCTATGCCTCCAGGAGCTTATCTAAGGCCGAGAGGGCCTACAGCATGATTGAGTAAGAGGCATTAGCGTGTCTGTTCGGGGTAAAGAAAATGCATCAATACCTGTTTGGCCTCAAATTTGAGCTGGAAACCGATCACAAACCCCTCATATCCCTTTTCGCTGAAAACAAGGGGATAAATACTAATGCCTCAGCCTGCATACAAAGGTGGGCACTCGCGCTATCAGCATATAACTATACCATCCGCCACAGGCCAGGCACTGAGAACTGTGCGGATGCTCTCAGCCGGCTACCATTGTCCACCACGGGGGTGGAAATGGCGCAGCCTGCAAACTTGTTGATGGTGGCGCAACTTGCAAACTTGTTGATGGTCATGGAAGCGTTTGAAAATGATAAGTCACCTGTCATGGCCCGCCAGATTAGGACTTGGACCAGCCAAGATCCTCTGCTGTCCCTCGTAAAAAAACTGTGCACTGCATGGGAGCTGGGCCAGCATCCCCGTTGAAATGCAAGAGCTAATCAAGCCATTCCAGTGGCATAAGGACGAGCTGTCCATTCAGGCAAACTGCCTGTTGTGGGGTAACCGCGTAGTGCTACCCAAAAAGGATCTCCACAGCACACACCCGGGTATAGTAATGATGAAAGCGATAGCCAGATCCCACGTGTGGTGGCCCGGTATCCACGCTGACTTAGAGTCCTGTGTACGGCAATGCCGCGTGTGTGCTCAGTTGAGCACCGCGCCCAGAGAGGCACCACTAAGTTTGTGGTCCTGGCCCTCCAGACCATAGTCGAGGATCCATGTCGACTATGCGGGCCTGTTTCTCGGTAAAATGTTCCTGGTGGTGGTGGATGTTTTTTCAAAATGGATTGAATGTGAAATAATGTCGGGAAGCACCGCCACCGCCACCATTGAAAGCCTGAGGGCCATGTTTGCCACCCACGGCCTGCCTGACATACTGGTCAGTGACAACGGGCCATGTTTCATCAGTGCCGAATTTAAAGAATTCATGACCCGCAATGGGATCAAACATGTCACCTCGGCCCCGTTTAAACCAGCCTCCATTGGGTAGGCAGAGCGGGCAGTACAAACAATCAAACAGAGCCTTAAACGAGTCACAGAAGGCTTACTTCAAACCCACCTGTCCCGAGTACTGCTCAGCTACTGCACGAGACCCAACTCACTCACAGGGGTGCCCCCAGCCGAGCTACTAATGAAAAGGACACTTAAAACCAGACTCTCGCTGGTTCACCCCAACATGCATGTTCAGGTAGAGAGCAGGAGGCAGCAACAAAATGTAAACGATGGTCGCGCCACTGTGTCACGGGAAATTGATCTGAATGACCCTGTGTATGTGCTAAACTGTGGACATGGTCCCAAGTGGATCGCGGGCATGGTGATAGCTAAAGAAGGGAGTCGGGTGTTTGTAGTCAAACTAGACAATGGTCAAATTTGCAGAAAGCACCTGGACCAAACGAGGCTGCGGTTCACAGACTGCCCTGAACAACCCACAGCAGACACCACCTTTTTCAAGCCCACACATCCAAAGGATCAAAGACACCGCCCCGGACCAGGAAATCAAACCCATCATGCCCAACAGCCCAGCAAGGCCAGACTCACCCAGCAGCCCTGCAGGGCCAACAACACGCCAGCCCAGCGAGGGCACAGCCAACACACCAGAACAGACATTTGTACTGAGGCGGTCCACCAGGGAAAGAAAGGCTCCCAACCGCCTCACCTTGTAAATAGTTTTCACTTTGACTTCGGGGGGAGTGATGTTGTGTATCTGTAAAGCATGCACTCCCATGTTCCGCCACCAGGGAGCGCATCCCCTGAAGTCCCAAGGGATCCCAGTATATATAAGCCGGCCCCTAAGGCCTGTTCCTCACTCTGGAGTGTCTTAATAAAGACTGAGGTCACTGTTACTTTAACCTCCCTGTATGCAACCTCATCTGTGTTAGGAGCACAATAGTTTGTGTAATCGCTCCTTTATAATTTAACCTTTGGAGTCCAGGTATCATTCTGGTAAACCTCCAAGGCCAATATATCCTTTCTAAAATGTGGTGCCCAGAACTGTTCACAGAACTCCAGGTGTAATCTAACCACGCTTTGAACAGCTGAAACATAACTTCTATCCCTTTGTAGTCCAGTCCTCTCGATATAAAGGTCAGCATTCCATTAGCCGTTTTGATTATTTTCTGTACGTGTTCATGCCATTTTAATATTCTATGTACCTGGATCCCCAAGTCTCTTTGGGCCTCCACTGTTTCTAACTTTTCACCTTTTATAAAGTACCCTGTTGTATCCTTTTTAAGGTCCAAAGTTGATGGCCTCCCATTTGCCTACATAGAAATCCATTTGCCACAGATTTGCCCATTCACTTAATAAATTGTTAATTTGTAATTTTATGCTTTCATCTACACTGCCTACAATGCCGCCTATATTTGTGTCATCAGCAAATTTGGATATGTGACTTTCTATGCCATCATCTAAGTCGTTAATAGATACTGTGAATAGTTGAGGCCCCAACACAGATCCCTGCGGGACACCACTGGTCGTATCCTGCCAATAGCGAATCTGCCCATTATCCCGACTCACTGTCTCCTGTTGCTCAGCCAATTTCCTAACCAGGTCAATAATTTGCCCTCAATTCCATGGGCTTCAACTTTAGTTAACAGTCTCTTATGAGGGACTTTATCAAATGCCTTCTGAAAGTCCATATAAATAACATCCATAGACATTCCCCTGTCCACTACTTTAGTAACTTCTTCAAAAAATTCAATCAGGTTTGTCAGGCATGACCTACCTTTTATAAACCCATGCTGGCGCACTTTGATCAGCTGAAATTTTCAAGCTGTTCAGTCACCCTATCCTTAATTATAGATGCTAGTAATTTCCCACAAACAGAGCCAACTGCTCTATAATGCCCTGTTTTCCCTCTCTCGCCTTTCTTAAAGAGCAGAGTAACATGCGCAATTTTCCAATCTAAAGGAACAATTTCTGAATTGAGAGATTATAATTAAGGCATCTGCAATGTTTCTTTAAAATCCTGGGATGCAAACCATCTGGCCCTAGGGATTGGTCACTCTTTAGTGCCATTTTTTTTTCCATTACTGTTATTTTGCCCAGGTTAATTTTGTTGAGTCTGTACCCCTGATTCACTTTGAATTTCTGGCATGCTATCCTCTTCCTGTACTGTAAATACTGACACAAAGTAATTATTCAACATATCTGTCATTAATATCATTACAATATCACCGTTATCAGTTTTCAAGTGGCCATCGTTGCTCCTGACTATCCCGTTTTTCCTAATGTAGTAAAACATTATTTGTGTTGATTTTGATATCCCTTGCAAGTTTCTTCTCGTACTCCCTTTTAGTAGCTTTTACTATCTGTTTTGTCACCCTTTGATGTTCTTTGTATCTTTCCCATTCACCAGGATCTGTGCTATTTTTTACATCTTTGTATGTTTTTTCTTTTAGATTTATGCTGCCCCTTACCTCTTTAGTTGTTCATGGCTGTTTTTTTGGCCAGTAGAGCTCTTGCCCCTCAGGGGTATAAACTGGTTCTGTGTCAGAAATTATTTTTTGAACGCCTCCCACTGATCATCTGTCATTTTACCCATTAACATTTGCCTAATTTACTGTGGACAGTCTCTAGCTCAGCATATTGATGTCAGTTTTACCTAAATCCAGAATTGTAGTAGCTGTTTCGCGTTTCTCCCTTTCAAACACTGTTGAACTCGATCATGGTATGATCACTATTAGAAAAATGAGTTAGATGAAGTCCTTACTACTAGGGGAATCAAGGGGTATGGTGAGAAAGCAGGAATGGGGTACTGAAGTTGCATGTTCAGCCATGAACTCATTGAATGGCGGTGCAGGCTAGAAGGGCCGAATGGCCTACTCCTGCACCTATTTTCTATGTTTCTATGTTTCTATGTTTCTATGTTTCTATGTTCACACATTGTTAGGCTGTTAACTAAATCTAGCTCATTACTCATAACTAAATCTAATATAGTATGCCCCCATGTTGGTTCTAGGACATATTGTTGCAGAAAACTATCCTGGACACACAAGAAATTCACTACCTTTCTGAGATGTGCTAGTCTGCTTATCCCAAAATATATGAATGTTAAAATCCCCCATTAAAGCCACTCTGCCTTTACTACATGCTTGTCTAATCTCTGCATTTATACATCTAGCACTTCACAGCTGCTACCAGGGGACCTATACACAACCCCTACTACAGTCTTAAATCCTTTCCTATTTCTTAATTCTACCCATAAAGTCTCCACTGCTTGCTTACCTCTCATTATATCCTCGGTAAGAATAAAAGTGTTTATTAATGATAACATTGATTCTGTGTATGTATAAATATTAAAAGTGTAGATTATACGGAAAGGCTGCAGTATTTAAAAAAAATGGAAGCTCACAGGCTTCCAGCATGGCCTGTTTGTGTATTGTGTTAATTCGAAAGCAATTAACCTAATCAAGAGATGGCTGGGCAGACACATGGGTGAGGAGAGCCAATAAGGAACTGCCCCGGGACCAAGATCCAATCCTGAGGCTTTCTGAGGAACAATGGCTTTGAGAGGTATAAGAACGAACTCAAACCACAGTTTGCAATTTTTTTTCTCTCCTGGACACACGGCAAGACCTCCTGCTCAAAGACCAGCCAAAACAGCAGGCCATGTGTACATCCAACCAGCCAGAGGGAAATAAAGTATATCGCTTTTGATTCTAACCTCATTGTATCTCTGTTGTAACTAAGGTAGATCCGTAGGATAATTGACAACTGCTGTTAGATGTGTATGTGTTTTTAATAAACTGTTCCGAATTATTTTAAAATAATCATCTCACTGTTAATTTAATGCCAGAGATTTAGAAATCTTACACCTCTCTTATCATTGAAATTATTTCATCCTTAATCACTAAGGCTACTCCTCCCTCTGCCATTTTCCCTATCTTTCCTGTAGACCTTATAACCTGGTATATTTAGTTCCCAGTCCTGACCACCTTGTAGCCATGTCTTAGAAATGGTTACCATGTCGTACCCTTTAAGTTGAATTTGCACCTGCAATTCATTGAATTTATTCCTTATACTCCATGCATTTGTATAAAGAATGCTTATTTGGGCCACACTGCTTAGCCTGTCCTTCAGTTCTAATGCTTTACTCGCATGTTTCTTCGTTCTCTCTCCTGGTTTATTCACTGTATATCTTTTCACTTTCCTTTTACCTGTAGCACAATTTCTGACTGGTACTCTATTCTCTTCCCTTTTGTTTGTTTTTGAACTATTATTTGTATTACAATTTCCACCTGAGCCTTCATTTACTAGTTTAAAGTCCTTGTGACCGTCCTATTTATCCTTTCCTCTAGGATCCTGGTCCCAGCTTGGTTCAGGTGGAGCCTGTCCATATGGTACAATTTCCTCCAGTTCCAATACTGGTGCCAGTGACCCATGAAGTCGAACCCCTCTTTCCCACACCACGCCTTCAGCCATGTATTCATTTCCCTAATCAGCTTATCTCTATGCCAATTTGCATGTGGCACAGCTAAAAATGCAGAGTTAATAACTCTTGATGTCCTGATCTTTAATTTAGCTCCTAGTTCCTGGTACTCCCGAAACAAGACCTCTTATCTACTCTTTCCTATGTTGTTGGTCCCAACATGGACCACAATGACTGGATCCTCTCCCTCCCTCTCCAATATCCTTTCAAGCCCGTTTGAGATGTCCCTCACCCTGGCACCAGGTAGGCAACTTAGCATGTGGGACTCGCGATCCTGCTTACAAAGGATGCTATCTGTCCCCCTAATTATTGAATCCCCTACAACTACCACATTACGCTTCCCCTCCTCCTCCTCCTCATCCCCCCTTTGGACAGACTCCTGTGTCAAGGTGCCATTTTAGCTGACCTTCTGACAGTCTTTATCCTTATCCTCACAGGTAGCAAGTGCATTGCACCGGTTGAACAGGATCAGTTTCTGTGGATCCTCGTTCTCTATCTCACCTGGGTTTCCCTTACTCGGCACACTATCAATCACATCAACCCTATTCTGATCCTACATCTCTCTACGAGGTGTGACCAAAGTCTGGAGCAAACTGTCCAGATACTGCTCTACCTCCCTTATGTGTCGGAGTGTCTCCAACTCGCACTCCAGCTCAATATCTCTGAGCCGGAGAGATTCGAGGCGGAGACAACTACCACAGATGTGCTTGCTCGGGACTGTCTCACTGTCCACAAACTCCCACATACTGCAATCCAGGCACACAACCTGCTCTGCCATATTTTAATCTAGATTATTTATATTATTTATATCTACTTAAGTTTTTTTTACACACTAACTTGCACTAAGCATTAAAACAATGGAAAAAAATGATAAATGCTTCTATTTATTAGACTACTATCTAAACTTACCAAAAATAAACTTAAGACTTGTCCTGGTCTGATCCAGGTAAATAAAACAGTTATAGTTTAGTTTGTTAACTATTAGATTTAGTTTAATTAGATATTTACCTGTAACACAAAGCACTACAATATTTGGAGGCAAAATGCAACACCTCCATCCCCCTCTGCTCTCTCCAAATTCCCAATTTTAACACTTTGTTTAGAAGCATTCCGTTTAAGACGACTCTGTGCGGACCACTAAGCTCCTGTTCCACTCCTGCCAAATATTCAGGACAATAACCCTGATTCTATCTATCTCTATCTTTGACTGATTGCACAACCCAGTGTCCCGTTTGACCCCACCATGCATCTCCAACCCCAAATCCCAGCCACTATCGAGGCTTTCTATGTCCACCTGCAACACCCCACCTCTACCTCTACCTCACCCTCATTGTCGCTGAAATATTGATTCATGCGTTCTTCGCTTCCAAGCTTGGTTCCTCCAACACCCTCCCTGCTGGCCTCGCAAGTTCCACTCTTCATAAACTCCAACTCATCCAAAGCTTCATCACCCACATCCTAAACCACATTAAGTCCCGCTCTCTTCTCACCCCATCCTCGCTGACCGCTGTTGGCTCCCCATCCCCCACTATACCAGATTCACAAGCTTCATCCTAATTTCCAAGTCCCTCTATTGTGCCCCCTTTCCCAATCCCTGCAACCTCCAATCTCTAACTACATTCATCCTCCACTCTTCTGACTCCGACCTTTACATTCCCTCTCCTCGCTCCACCTTCAGTGGCGGAGCCTTCAGCCACCTCATCTCCGCACTTTGGGAAATGCTCCCTGAACCTTCCACTTTGATATCTTGCTCCCTTCCTTCAAATGCCTCCTCAAAACCTACCTCTTTGACCATGAATTCATATCTTCAGTCAATTCCCTTAAACTTTCACCCATCACTTTTTGGTTATCATCCCTGTGAAGTGCTTTGGGATGTTTTGTTACACGAAAGATGTTCTGAATTGCAAACTGTTGTTGATTTCTGTTTCAATTGGAAGTGATGAAAGTATTAATTTAATGCACATTACATATGATATGATTTTAAAATGTTTCTATTTTTTTCCCCTCTTTGAGGTGAGGGAGGTCAGTATTAACAATGAAATATTTTTCCAACTTCTTGCAGTATTAGCATCTACAATTAGGTGTGACAGAGCATTCCCAGTAACTGTCCAACATAGCTCAATTTCAGAAGGATATTCCCTCCCCCACTGCATCAGTGTGACATTTTTATTTCATGCACAAATCATCCTTGTTATCTGTGAGACGTTCAATATGGAGCCAATTAGTGCTAAACTGTAGCTCAGGTTATAATAGTGGTCCTGCATATATAGAAACTGGATTGAAACTTTGAACTCATTAAATTTAGGATCCTATTAGATACAGCAAACTTTCACAGCACCAGTCCAGCTGGATTTGATTGTTGATTTTGATCTCAAAGCTGTTCGAACACACTGAAAACATTTAGAATGTGCGAGATTTACATTGTCACTAAAGGACAAATCAATCCAAAAATCACAGGGCAAATATAAAATGAAGGTCACAAGAAAGTAAAATGGAACTATGATAGGTTGAGTGAATAATGTACTGAACAGCAAGATATTCAGATCAAGATAAATACGCAGTATAAATCAGTTTGAATAGAGTTAAAATAAGTACAGACAAATCAGTGGCTGCATGATGGGTGATGGGTAATGTTATGTATGCAACACCTTGTAACCAGCATTCAACCGCCCCCAGAGGCATCTGTTGGTGTCCCAAGGGATCCCAGCATCCTTTGGGAGCACTGTATATGAGCAGGCCTCCCATGCTGTGCCAGCACTCTGGAGTCAGAATAAAGAGACTAAGTTCACACTTACTCAAGCCTCAGTCACATTGCTTTATTTGAGACATAACAACTGGCGACGAGTAATAGATAACGAACCATCACGTGAAAATGCAGAGAACTGTTGGTAGCCTGGAGAAATTCTCAGAATGTGATGATTGGGAAGCCTTCATGGAGCGACTCAACCAATACTTCATGGCCAATGAGCTGGAAGGGAATAAGAACGCTGCCAAACGAAGGGTGATCCTCCTCACCGTCTGCAGGGCAACAACCTATGGCCTCATGAAGAATCTTCTTGCTCCGCTGAAACCAAACAACCAAATCATATGAAGAACTGTGTACGCTGGTCTGGGAGCACCTCAATCCAAAGGAGAGCGTTCTGATGGCAAGGTATCGATTTTATACATGTCAACGGTCTGAAGGCCAGGAAGTGGTGAGCTATGTCGCCGAACTAAGGCGCCTTGTAGGACATTGCGAATTCGATGGATTCCTGGAGCAAATGCTAAGAGACTTTTTTGTGCTTGGCATTGGCCATGAGGTTATCCTTTGCAAACTATTGGCTGTTGAAACACCGAACCTGAGAAAAGCCATAATGATAGCCCATAGAAACATAAAAAATAGGTGCAGGAGTAGGCCATTTGGCCCTTCGAGCCTGCACCACGATTCAATGAGTTCATGGCTGAACATGCAACTTCAGTACCCCATTCCTGCTTTCTCGCCATACCCCTTGATCCCCCTAGGCATTTATGTCCACCAGTGCTAACAGCAAACAAATGTCTCAGCATAAAGATGTATCGGCAGGTACTGTACACAAAGTAACGTCATTTTCAGGTAGGAATGCATATGGCAGAATGTACACGCCTGCAGCTGCACGACATCAGATGATTCAGAGTCCGCCATCAAGTGTGAATGCGAGGCAATTAACACCTTGTTGACGCTGTGGAGGTGATCATCGAGCTCATCAATGCCGCTTCAAACACTATGCGTGCAAAGGCTGTGGAACAATGGGACACCTCCAGCGAATGTGCAGATGAGCTGCAAACCCTGCAAACCACCATGTTGCAGAGGAATACCGATCCATGGCTGATTAAACTGAACTAGAGACCGGAATCAAGGAGGCAGAAGTGTACGGAGTACACACCTTCATCACGAAATGTCCACCGATCATGTTAAAAGTTGAACTGAATGGAATTTCAGTATCCATGGAATTGGACACGGGTGCGAGTCAGTCCATCATTAGCAAAAAGGCCTTTGAGAGGCTGTGGTGCAACAAGGCACAGAGGCCCAAGCTGAGCCCTATTCATACCAAGCTGAGAACTTACACTAAAGAGCTGATCCCTGTAATTATCCGTGCAACAGTAAAAGTCTCCTATGATGGAGCGGTGCATGAACTACCACTATGGATTGTACCAGGCGATGTCCCCACACTGTTTGGTAGAAGCTGGCTGGGAAAAATCCGCTGGAACTGGGACGACATCTGAGCACTTTCGTCCATCGACGACGCCTCATGTGCCCAGGTTTTGAGCAAGTTCTTGTCGTTGTTTGAACCAGGCATCGGAAGTTTCTCGGGGGCGAAGGTGCAGATCCACTTGGTTCCCGGTACACGACCCACCCACCACAAGGCACGTGCGGTGCCATATATGATGCGAGAGAAAGTGGAGATCGAGCTGGACAGGCTGCAATGAGAGGGCATCATCGCGCCGGTGGAGTTCAGTGAGTGGGCTAGTCCGATTGTTCTGGTTCTCAAGGGCAATGGCACGGTCAGAATTTGTGGGGACTATAAAGTAACGATTAACCGTTTTTCGCTGCAGGACCAGTACCCGCTACCCAAGGCAGATGACCTCTTTGCGACGCTGGCAGCAGGGAAGATGTTCACCAAGTTGGACCTGACCCCGGCCTACATGACGCAGGAGTTGGCGGAATCTTCGAAAGGCCTCACCTGCATCAACACGCACATAGGTCTGTTATTCTACAATAGATGCCTGTTTCGGATTC
This sequence comes from Pristiophorus japonicus, assembly GCF_044704955.1. Lineage (NCBI taxonomy): Eukaryota > Metazoa > Chordata > Chondrichthyes > Pristiophoridae > Pristiophorus > Pristiophorus japonicus. The sequence goes on from NC_091981.1 coordinate 228,816,124, forward strand.
AATCGGCCGCGGCTATTTTTCAAAGGAACATGGAGAGTCTCCTTGGGCCAGTTCCGCGCACCGTGGTTTTCCAGGACGATATATTGATCACAGGTCGGGACACCATTGAACACTTGCAGAACCTGGAAGAGGTTCCAAGTCAGCGAGATCATGTGGGACTCAGGTTGAAATGCCTGAAATGTGTTTTCCTGGCGCTAGAGGTTGTGTTCTTCGGGAGAAGAATCACGGCAGACGGCATCAGACCCACTGATGCCAAGACGGAGGCCATCAAGAACGCGCCGAGACCACAGAAGGTGACGGAGCTGCAGTTGTTCCTGGGACTCCTTATTTTGGTAATTTCCACGCCACGCACGGATTAAGCACCTTGCTAGGACCTCTACATGTGTTGCTCTGCAAGTGAGATGACTGGGTATGGGGGAAATCACAAGAAACTGCTTTTGAGAAAGACAGAAATCTGTTATGTTCCAACAAACTGCTTGTTCTTTATGACCCATGTAAACGTTTAGTGTTAGCTTGCGATGCGTCTTCGTATGGGATTGGGTGTGTGTTACAACAAGCAAACGAATCGGGAACATTGCAACCGGTCGCTTATGCGTCCAGAAGTTTGTCCAAGGCCGAAAGGACCTACAGCATGATTGAAAAAGAAGCTCTGGCTGAAAAAAATACATCAGTACCTGTTTGGGCTTAAGTTCGAGTTAGAAACTGACCCTAAGCCGCTCATATCGTTATTCTCAGAGAGCAAAGGGATTAATACCAATGTCTCTGCTTGCATCCAAAGATGGGCGCTCATGCTATCTGCATACAACTATGTAATTTGCCACAGGCCAGGCACAGAGAACTGCGCTGATGCTCTCAGTCAGCTACCATTGCCCATCACCGGGGTGGAAATGGCACAGCCTGCAGAATCTTGCAGCCTGGAAATGTAAAGTCACCCGTTACAGCCCACCAGATCAAGAGCTGGACCAACCAGGATCCTTTACTATCCCTTGTAAAAAACTGTGTCCTCCATGGGAGCTGGTCCAGCGTCCCAGTGGAGACACATGAAGCCGTTCCAGCAGCGCAAAGATGAAATGTCCATACAGGTGGACTGTCTTTTGTGGGGTAATCTCGTGGTTTTGCCTAAGAAAGGCAGGGAAATGTTCTTACGCGACTTACACAGTACCCACCCAGGCATAGTAATGATGAAAGCTATAGCCAAATCCCATGTGTGGTGGCCCAGCATCGACTCAGATTTGGAGTCTTGCGTGCGCCAATGCAACACTTGCTCTCAACTGAGCAATGCACCCCAGGAGGCACCGTTAAGTTTGTGGTTATGGCCCTCCAAACCGTGGTCTAGGATCCACGTTGACTTCACTGGCCCGTTTCTAGGCAAAATGTTTTTGGTTGTTGTGGATGCTTATTCAAAATGGATTGAATGTGTAATAATGTCTGTAAGCACATCAATTGACACCATCGAAATCCTACGAGCCATGTTTGCCACGCACGGCCTGCCTGATGTCCTTGTCAGCGACAATGGGTCATGCTTCACCAGTGCTAAATTCAAGGAATTCATAACCCGCAATGGGATCAAACACGTCACATCTGCCCCGTTCAAGCCCGCATCTAACGGCCAGGCAGAACGGGCAGTCCAAACTGTCATGTATCTCACATCACTGTATATAACTGTATCTTACCATGCTACACATGACTGTAACTGGATATGACCTGTCACAATAAGCATACCTTACCACCAGGGGTGCACTTGCAGGAGACACTCCACACCTGTCCCATTGAGATATATAAAGGGAGGTCTCAGGCAAGTGCAGCACTGGAGAGCTGGAATTAAAGGTACAGGTCCTGAGTGACCTTGACTTCAGCATGTGTCTCGTGTAAGTCAGTACATTAGAATCAGGACTTAACAGTGGCGACGAGTTACGGGATCACAGAATCCACAGAATGATGAACAACGGATCAGATGAAAAGTACAATGTGGGAGACAATTGGGAGGACTTTATAGAAAGGCTCCAGAAAAGCTTTGTGACCAAAGACTGGCTGGGCGACGATAAGGCAGGCAAGAGAAGAGCCCATCTCTTGATCAGCTGTGGCTCGAAAGCATACGCTTTAATGAAAGACCTGCTGGCACCCGAGAAACCAGCAAGCAAGTCATTTGAGGAGTTGAGCACATTGGTGAGAGACCACCTGAAGCCAGCGAGCAGCCAGACACAGGTTCTACAACTACAGACGCTGTGTGGGCCAAAGCATTCCCGACTTCGTGGCGGAACTTCGGAGGCTGGCTAGTTCATGTGAGTTCCCCGATGAACTAAGGAGAGAAATACTGAGAGACTTTTTTATTGAAGGAATAGGCCACGCAGGCATATTCCAAAAGCTTATAGAGACTAAGAACTTGACTCTAGAGGCAGCAGCACTGGTCGCACAGACGTTCTTGGCAGGCAAAGAAGAAACCAGGCTGATCTATACTTCGCGTACGACAACCAACGAGGCATCGGAACAAGGGGTTCACATTGTGAAACAAACCGCTACCCCCACACACAGACAAAGGCAGGAGAGCAGGCCTTCAACAGCAGACAGTGGCGCCAGAAGTCATCAAACTTAAGAGCCACATGAACGGCTGATCACACCTCATCAACCCACAATGCGAGCAATCAACAACAGATTGAGAGAAGCTCAAAGGAGATCAGCCAGATGCAGCTCATCCTTCGGAAACAATGGAAACGGTCTGTGTTGGAGATGTGGGGGAAGGCACTCAACCAGGGTGTGTCGATTTCAGCATGCTGTTTGCAGAAACTGCAACTACACAGGGCATCTGGCTCGCATGTGCAGAAAAACAGCAGCTCAGCTGATATACGAATCGGAAGGGTCGGAAAGCGGACCAGAAGACAGTTGGAACAGTGCACGGGACGCTGAGGTGCAGCAGGTTAACATAATCAATGTCCACTGTTCTTACACCAAGACGCCTCCAATTATAATGAGGGTTCTACTCAACGGGATACCCGTCAACATGGGACTGGACATGGGGGCTAGTCAATCCCTCATGAGCGTTCAACAATTTGAACAGCTGTGGCTGCACAAAAGCAACAGACCAAAACTCTCAAAAATCGACACCAAACTAAGGACCTATACTAAAGAAATCATCCCAATCCTTGGCAGCGCCATGCTCTCTGTCACACACAAAGGGATGGTGAACCGACTTTCCCTGTGGATTGTCCCTGGGGATCTCCCAGCCCTGTTGGGGAGAAGCTGGCTAGCAGAACTTAATTGGAAATGGGATGATGTTCATGCCATGTCGTCAGAGGAACGGACCTCCTACTCAACAGTTTTAAGCCGTTTTGAACATCTCTTTCAGCCAGGTGTGGGCACCTTCAAAGGAGCTAAAGTTAGAATCTACATCACACAGAATGCCAGACCAGTCCATCACAAGGCTAGAGCTGTGTCTTATGTGATGAGGAAAAAGATTGAAAACAAACTGGACCGGCTTCTGCGGGAAGGCATAGTTTCTCCCGTGGAATTCAGCGACAGGGCAAGCCCCATTGTCCCCGTCATGAAGCCTGATGGATCTGTGCGAAACTGTGGTGATTACAAGTCTACCATAAACAGAGTCTCTCTACAGGACCAATACCCACTGCCCAGAGAGGAGGACCTATTTGTCACATTGGCTTGAGGAAAACTTTTCTCGAAACTTGACCTCACATCTGCGTATATGACGCAAGAACTGACTGAAGAGTCTAAGCTACTCACCACCATCAACACACATCGAGGCCTTTTTGTGTACAATCGATGCCCATTCGGCATCAGGTCGGCAGCTGCAATATTTCAGCGCAACATGGAAAGTCTGCTCAAGTCCATCCTGGGGACGGTTGTGTTTCAAGGTGACATACTTATCACGGGCAGGGACACCGACTCTCATGGCTGCAATTTGAGGAAGTACTGAGTCGATTGGATCAGGTAGGCCTAAGAGTTAAGAAATCCAAGTATCTGTTTCTCGCACCTGAGGTTGAATTTTTGGGCAGAAGGATTGCCGCTGATGGAATCCGCCCAACCGAATCCAAAACCAAAGCGATTCGCCTGGCACCCAGGCCCCGGAATGTCTCAGAACTGCGCGCCTTTCTCGGGCTACTCAATTACTTTGGGAACTTTATGCAGAACTTGAGCACGCTGCTGGAGCCTCTCCATGTGCTACTCAGAAAGGGGTGCGATTGGTTTTGGGGAGATACCCAAGAACGCGCCTTCAATAAGGCACACAACCTTCTATGTTCCAACAGTGTTTTAGCCTTTTTTGACCCAGGTAAAAAGTTAGTCCTTATGTATGATGCGTCAGCGTACAGGGTCGGGTGCATTTTACAGCACGTCAATGATGCGGGTAAATTGCAGCCCGTTGCTTATGCCCCCAGGTCACTTTCGCGGGCGGAGCGCGGGTACGGTATGGTTGAGAAAGAGGCGCTCACGTGCGTGAACGGTGTCAAACAGATGCACCAACACCTTTTCGGGGCCAAGTTTGCATTAGAAACTGACCACAAACCCCTCACGTCCCTACTATCCGAGTGCAAGGCAATCAACGCCAAAGCCTCGGCGCGCATTCGGCGGTGGGCACTCATGCTAGCGTCTTACGACTACACAAGAAGGCACAGACCAGGCACAGACAATTGTGCCGACACGCTTAGCAGGCTACCCCTGGCGACCACAGAAGGGTCCGACGAACAGGACTGTGAGATGGTCATGGCAATCAATGCCTTTGAATCCACAGGTTCGCCCATGACGGCTCGCCAAATCAGAGTCTGGACGACCAGCGACCCCACGTTATCTCTTGTTAAAAGATGCGTTTTAACTGGTGACTGGGCAGAGGCTCACGATGCCTGCCACGAGGAGGTCAAACCTTTCCATAGGCGCATGCATGAACTCTCACTACAGGCAGACTGCTTGATGTGGGGCAGCTGAGTGGTTATGCCCTTACGAGGCAGGGAGGCGTTTGTCTGGGAGCTCCATTGCGAGCACCCGGGGATCGTCCTTATGAAGGCCATAGCCAGATCTCATGCCTGGTGGCCTGGCAATGATGTGGACTTGGAGCTCTGCATCCGTCAGTGCTTCATTTGTGCTCAACTCAGCAATGCCCCCAGGGAGGCCCCCCTAAGCCCCTGGCCCTGGCCCACCAAACCGTGGTCGCGTGTGCATGTAGACTATGCCGGCCCATTCATGGGCAAAATGTTCCTCGTAGTCGTTGATGCATTTTCAAAATTGATCGAGTGCACCATTTTAAACTCGAGCACCACCTCCACCACTTTGGAGAGCCTTAGAATCATGTTTGCAACGCACAGCATTCTGACATATTGGTCAGTGATAATGGTCCATGCTTCACCAGCGCAGAATTTCACGATTTTATAGTTGACCACGGTATCAATCACGTTAAGATGGCACCTTTCAAGCCGGCCTCCAATGGCCAGGCAGAGCGAGCAGTGCAGATCATTAAACAAGGCATGCTCAGAATCCAAGCCCCCACGCTGCAGAGCCGCCTGTTGCGACTGCTGCTGGCATACAGATCTCGTCTGCATTCGTTGACTGGGGTTCCCCCCACGCAACTATTGATGAAACGAATCTTAAAGACCAGACTCTCGATAATCCTCCCAGACATGCATGAAATTATTGAGGCTAAGCGTCAAAAGCTAACTGAGTACCATGACCGAAATTCAAGGGAGAGGTGGAATGAGATAGGGGACAAAGTGTTTGTGCTAAACTATGGCCGGGGTCCCAAATGGCTTGCAGGGATAGTAACAGACAAAGAGGGAAACAGGCTACTGGTTGTACAAATGGCCAAACCTGCCGGAGGCATGTAGACCAAGTAAAAAGTAGATTCACTGATTACACTGAAGAACCAGAGGCAGACTACAATGTGGAACTCACACCATACCTGGTGGACAGACAGGTGGAACAATCTGAGGAAAGGGCAGTCTCAACAGACAGCCCAGGTGAGATACCAGCAATCACACCGAACGAAAAACAGGCACCAAGGCAAACAACTGAACCACAACTATGACGCTCCACGCGAGAGCGCAGACCACCTGAGAGACTGAATCTATAAAGGCAATAAGACCTTGGGGGAGGGTGATGTCATGCATCTCACATCACTGTATATAACTGTATCTTACCATGCTATACATGACTGTAACTGGATATGACCTGTAACAGGGGTGCACTTGCAGGAGACACTCCATACCTGTCCCACTGTGGTATATAAAGGGAGGTCTCAGGCAAATGCAGCACTGGAGAGCTGGAATTAAAGGTGCAGGTCCTGAGTGACCTTGACTTCAGCATGTGTCTCGTGTAAGTCAGTACATTAGAGTCAGGACTTAACACAAAGCATCAAGCAAAGCTTGAAACGCGTGTCGGAAGGCTCCCTGCGTGTCGGAAGGCCTGTCCCAAGTCCTGCTCAGCTACCGCACAAGACCCCACTTGCTCACCGGGGTTCCCCCTGCCGAACTGCTCATGAAAAGGGCACTCAAAACAAGGCTCTCTCTAGTCCACCCTGATCTCTATGATCATGTCGCGGGCAGGCGGCATCAACAAAGCATGTACCATGATCATGCAAATTTATCACGCGATAATGAAGTCAATGACCCTGTATTTGTACTCAATTACAGACATGGTCCAAAATGGCTTGCTGGCACAGTTGTAGTCAAAGAAGGAAGTAGGGTGTTTGAGGTCAAACTTGCAAATGGACTAACTTGCAGAAAGCATTTGGACCAAACCAAACTGCGATTCACAGACCGCCACGAGCAACCTGAAGGGGACACCACCAACTTCGACCCTCCGCTACAAACACAAGTTGCAACCGACATCATGGTTGACCATGAAGCTGAACTCATCATCCCCAGAAGCCCTGTAAGGTCAGCTGTGCTGCGGCCCAGCGAAGGCCCAACCAACTCACCTGCAGCTGTATTTGTACTGAGGTGATCGACTAGGGAGTGGAAAGCCCCAGATCGTCTCACCCTGTAAATAAGTGTACTATTGACTTTGAGGGGAGTGATGTTATGTATGTAACACTATGGGCCCAAGTTTCCACATGATTTGCGCCTGATTTTTAGGAGCAACTGGTGGAGAACGGACTATCTTAGAAATCGCAATTCTCCACATTTTTTTTCTGCAGTTCTAGTCAGGTAGAACAGTTCTAATATGGAACAGAATTTTTTCTTCAAAAGGGGTCGTGTCCGACCACTGACGCCTGATTTCAAAGTTTCCACAGTGAAAACGTACTCCAAACTAAGTTAGAATGGAGCAAGTGAAGATTTTTGTAGAACTGAAAATACCTGACAAGGAGCTGCAGAACGCTCCAGAATCGCAAGGTTTTTTTTAGGTGCCGTTTTAGGCGTGAAAAACGGGCGCCCAGCTCGGAGGGGCGCCCGTTTTTTATCGTGTGAAAACTTGGGCCCATAGTAACCAGCATTCTACCGCCACCAGAGGACAGCATCCCTTAGGAGCACTGTATATAAGTAAGCCTCCCATGCTGTGCCAGCACTCTGGAGTCAGAATAAACTCAAGTCTACAGTACTTAGTCACATTGCTTTATTTGAGACATAACAGGTAATACACAGAAAAGTTCATATCCTGCTGTTGAAGTGAAAGCCATTTCTGAAGCAGCTGAAGCACAAGACGGAACAATGATTAGTCCCTGGTGAATTGCTCCACCCAGTGGTCACATTGAGAACTGGTAAATCTACTCACTCTTAATGGCAGGTGTCCCATGCACTGAATGCCAGGGATAGGAAGTGCCAATTAAGGAAGAGTGAAGACAGCACATCTCAGGTATTTAGCTGGTCACACTGATGTAAGGTAATATGGGTTCTAACAGTCACAAACCCAGCAATTTTCACTAGGCAATGTGAGAACCGGATTTTTCCATTGATGATATCAAACCTCTCTGGTCCTGTCAATGTGCCTAAAACTTAATCTCAACCTCAATGGCCATCCATTTCTCATTGCATTAGTGTAACATTTCTCTTTCATATACTGCACTATACCTTAAATTCTATAAATATAATTAATAAAAATCATGAGAGTTGTCCTGTCTGTGGAAATTAAGGGGCCGAAATTGCCCCTCCCGATAAGGCCTCCGGATGCCTGAAAGCAGCGGTCACGGGCCGGCGCGGAATGGCCGCCAACTGGCGGCGGACTGGCTGATGTTCGCGGCATTGCCCTCGGGTTTTTGCTGTGGTCTGAAGATCCGCCCCACTCCTCCCTGACTCCCGCCCCACTCCTGCAGATGGGTCGTTAACGACATCATCAGAGCGCACCGCAGCGGCTCCGCCCCGGAAGGTAAATTCAGGTCAAATAGTCTTCCGGCCGCCTGTCAGTGCCAACGACAGTTTTTTGGGTCGGTACACAGTGCCGGCTCAAGACCGCCAGCGGCCTTTAAAGGTGTGTTGCGTCTAGCAGCATTGTTTTTGCCGAGAATTTTTCAGACTTTTCACAAGTTTGCCAGTTGCCTTGTTCAGAGCAGATTGAGTGCGAGTGGGCTGGGTCCTCAATCTGTACAACACAGAGCCCTCATTGTGGGGGTTGTGCTTGTGGAGACAGTGGGCTCAGTGCTGGCAGCGGAATGCCTCCTGCACATTGAGTGTGGCAGGGAGGCACGCAGGAGAAGGTGGTTCCGGCTCCAACAGCTCCAGAAGCAGCGGGCAAGGGACAGAGCACACACGGTGGCCCAACATGTCGAAGGCCATGGAGATAGTGACAGAACTCAACCCAGAGAGGTGGCCCAGGAAGGACCTGCCGTCAGGAGGAGAGTCAGGTAGGCTGATCCCCCCCACACCAGATAGTGGGCGAAATCGGGAGAAGGCAGGATGCACAGGAGGCGGATGCTTGCCAGCAGCAGGCTGCAGTGGGTGAGGAGCAGCAAGAGCATGAAGGAGAAGACAGTGAGGCAGCTGCCATAGGAAGACGTGAGCATAAACGTGGCGGGAGAAGGCCCTATCGTGCAAGGGTCTACAGGCAGCAGTTTTCATTCATGACTAATGTCTCCATAGACTTCGATTCCAGAAGGTCAATCTCCTGCAGCCAGATCTCCAGCCACAGACAAGGCTGAGGACAGTTCTGACCATCGCATCCAAAGTGACCATAGCACCCAATTTCTATGCCACTGGATCTTTCCAAGCTGCTACAGCAGACCTATTGAACATTTTGCAGTTCGCCGCGCATAGCTCCACCCATCAAGTGACAGATGCTCTCTATAAGAGGAGGAGGGACTACATATCCTTCCCGATGACCAGGGCGAAGCAGTTAGAGTGGCAGACTGGATTTGTGCGAATTGCAGGCTTCCCCAAGGGTCAGGCCTCATAGACTGCACCCACGTCGCATTGAGGGCGCCACAAACAATCCTGAAATTTTCAGAAACCGCAAGGGACTCCACTCCCTCAAAGTTCAGCTGGTGTGCGACCACCGCAAAATCATGGCAGTTGATATCCAGTATCCTAGCAGCAGCCACGATACTTTCATCCTGCACCAGACCGGTTTGCCCGGCATGTTTGCTGGCCCAAACCAAGATTGTGGCTGGTTCCTTGGAGGCAAGGTCTACCCACTGTGCACTTGGCTGCTGACTCCCCTTCGCAACCCCAGGAGTGCTGTGCAGAAAGCCTACAACGACATTCATTCAGCCACCAGATGCTTAATTGAGTAGTGCATCGCGATCCTTAAACAGAGGTTCTGCTGCCTGGATCGCTCTTGTGGAGTGTTGTAGTACTCACCTGAGCGGGTCTTCCTATTCGTGGTCATCTGCAGCATGCTTCGCAACCTGGCAATCATGAGGGCACAATCATTGGAGGACGAGGAGGAGGACCAGAGGAGGAGGTGCAGGAGCACGACGCACAGGAGGAGGAGGACGAGGAGGCGGGTCGCTGGCCATGCAGGAGACAGCGTCGTCATCCAAACCCTGCAAGGGAAGTGCAAAACCGTCTCCTTGCTGCTCATTTCCAATGAGCTCATGCCCACTTCACCCTTCATCTTTGCATTTCCATGGCCAACCCAATGAGCCCTTTTACACATCATTGGTCACAGTGAAATGAAAGACCTGCACAGATATGGGAACACAAAATAAAGATTTATTACACAAGAAAAAAAGATGCAAAAAACATACAAATTATGTCTTTAGATACTCTGGTAATGACTCCACGAGGCAATGTGTTGTACTTGAACTGTAGAGATCTTAGTCCTTTATTGATAACTCCAGAGTGAGGATCACACCTGGTGGCCTGCCTTTTATACTAGGCCTGGCACACCTGTACAGGTAACCTGCAAGTCTCCCACTGCTGTGCCCTCTGGTGGCACACCTTGTGTTAGTACAAACAGTAGCCATGTAGGATACATGACATCACTCTCCCCCAAACCTTTAGTGCAAATCCCCTCTGCATTGACTATGCTCTGGGCTTAGCTCTATCTGGTTGACCCTTGGTGGGTAGTTTTTATCTTGGGTGAGTGGTTGGTGTTTCGTTGGCTGCCATAGGCAGTCCCTTGGAATCGAGGAAGACTTGCTTCCACTCCAGAAGTGAGTTCTTTGGTGGCTGAACAGTCCAATATGAGAGCCATCGACTCTGTCACAGGTGGGACAGATAGCCGTTGAGGGAAGGGGTGGGTGGGATTGGTTTGCCGCATGCTCTTTCCACTGCCTGCGCTTGATTTCTGCATGGTCTTGGCGTTCAGACTCGAGGTGCTCAGCGCCCTCTCGGATGCAGTTCCTCCACAGGGCGGTCTTGGGCCAGGGACACCCAGGTGTCAGTGGGGATGTCGCATTTTATTAGGGAGGCTTTGAGGGTGTCCTTGTAGCGTTTCCGCTGCCCACCTTTGGCTCATTTGCTGTGAAGGAGCTCTGAGTAGAGCCCTTGCTTTGGGAGTCTCGTGTCTGGCATGCAAACTATGTGGCCTGCCCAGCAGAGCTGATCGAGTGTGGTCAGTGCTTCAATGCTGGGGATGTTAGCCTGGATGAGGACGCTGATGTTGGTGTACCTGTCCTCCCAAGGGATTTGTAGGATCTTGTGGAGACATCGTTGGTAATATTTCTCTAGCAACTTGAGGTGTCTACTGTACATGGTCCATGTCTCTGAGCCATACAGGAGGGCAGGTATTACTACAGCCCTGTAGACCATGAGCTTGGTGGCAGTTTTAAGGGCCTGGTCTTTAAACACTCTTTTCCTCAGGCGGCCGAAGGCTGCACTGGCGCACTGGAGGCGATGTTGAATCTCGTCGTCGATGCCTGCTCTTGTTGATAGGAGGCTCCCGAGGTATGGGAAGTGGTCTACGTTGTCCAGGGCCGCGCCATGGATCTTGATGACATGGGGGTAGTGCTATGCGGTGAGGACAGGCTCATGGAGGACCTTTGTCTTATGGATGTTTAGCGTAAGACCTATGCTTTCGTACGCCTCAGTAAACACGTCGACTATGTCCTGGAGTTCAGCCTCTGTATGTGCGCAGACGCAGGCGTCATCCACGTACTGTAGCTCGACGACAGAGGTTGGGATGGTCTTGGATCTGACCTGGAGATGGCGCAGGTTGAACAGGTTCCCACTGGTTCTGTAGTTCAGTTCCACTCCCGCGGGGAGCTTGTTGACTGAGTGGAGCATGGCGGCGAGGAAGATTGAGAAGAAGGTTGGGGCGATGATGCAGCCCTGTTTGACCCTGGTCCGTACGTGGATTGGGTCTGTGGTGGATCCGTTGGTAAGGATCACGGCCTGCATGTCATCGTGGAGCAGGCGGAGGATGGTGACGAACTTTTGGGGGCATCCGAAACGGAGGAGGACGCTCCATAGACCCTCGCGGTTGACAGTGTCAAAGGTCTTTGTAAGGTGGAAGAAGGCCATGTATCAGGGTTGGCGCTGTTCCCTGCATTTTTCCTGTAGCTGGCAGTAGAGTGCTGGTGGTTGCTGTTTGTGTGTGTCCCTGACTACTACATTCCCTCCCCCCCACATATAGATTATACCAGAGGCTCATTACATTCACATACATTCAAGTCCAGATAAACAAGTTTGCATTATATTTGTGGTTCAGTTGTGAGACAAGTACACTCGACTGGTGAGATACATTATCGATACGTACTGGGGATCAGTAACTGGTGCGTGAGGACACACTAGTTCAGAACTGCTGGATGGTGTCCCTGGAGTCTGGTGGCGATGCGGTGCACAGTGCTGGCAGTGGGAACCCGGTTGGCTCAAGTTGCCTGCTCTCAGGGCTGTTGCCATTGCTGCTAGCGTCGGGCAGGTTCACAGATGCCTGTGACCTTCATGTCCTTTCTTTGCACCCTGGGTCGCTGCTGCTCCCTGAGGAGCAATCATCTCGCAGTGCAGAGGGAACTGCTGACTCACTAGCCTGGGCATTGCTTGGTTTGGGATCCTGGCTGGTCCCGGTCCCCTTTGGGAGAGCTGTTGCGGGTGACCCTTCGTTCCTGGGTCGCGATGGGGTCTGGGGGCTGCCTCTTAGCACAGTTTGCTCTTTCAGGCTCGTGGCGGTTGGTGCCATCGGGTGCCTGAGAGGAGAAGCCGATCAAGGGCAGGGTATCGATACCGGTGTCGTTGCCCTCCTAAGACCGCTTGCTCTGCAGCTCGTATGTATTGGCTGCTTGTGCCACACTCCGTGGTGCATAACTCTAGTCCCCGGAATGCAGGCTACTACCTTGGGTAGCTCACTGGACCTGTGTGCTCCCGGTGGGTGTCTGCCCGCTGCATTGACTGAGTGCGGTGGAAGTCCTACATCGCACAATGTTTCATTACTCATTATAAATAACCTGTAGCTCCGATCGCAATCAAGCACCTTTTCTTTGCTTATTGCATGTACTCAATTCTGATCATCAATTGCACATTTTACATCTAACTCACAGTTGCTCTTACATTGTTTGGAAATGTGGAACTGTCCCTTTAAGTGTGGTGGGTTGCAGGCCTCTTTTAAGAGGGCCTTGCTATCTTTACCCCAATTCTCTTCTCCATTTGGTGCCACGTGTTGCTCCATCAGCGCTGCACCTTGTGGTCTGGCCACGGCCATCTTTTTCTTCAGCGCATCACCTCATGGTTTGGGTGCCATCTTTCCTCCATCCACGATGTCATCTGCGGTGATCCTCTTCTCCCCGGGTTCTGCCACCGAAGCTGAGAAGTCGCCTTTGGATCCGATTTTCTTCCTCCAGAGTCCTGCCACTGGAGCCTGGAAGGTGCGTTCAGGTCGTCTCAGCTGAATCATCTCCACGCAGTCATGCTGGGCGGTCTGTGCCTCAGGTGCTGTGCTGGTCTTCTCTCTGGTGCCGGATCCAACCTCAGGTGAGGGCTTGCTTTGCCTCCGAGCACGGAGGACGTCGATCACTGGAGCGATGAAGTCTTCCCACTTCCAATGGATCTTCTCATCCACCTTCTTCTGAGAAGCGTTGGTCCATCACCTGCAATAATCCACAGAGGTAACTTGTGCACTGCACCATCATGGAGTACCTTTACATTCGCGCTATCAACGATTGGGATGATTTTGTCAGTGTAGGTGCGCAGCTTTGCCTGAACTGGGACCAACTTGGATCATTCAGCTTGCTTGTCCCATAGCCTCTCAAAGGCTTCTTGATTCATTACTGACTGGCTCGCCCCCGTGCCCACTTCCATGAAGATTGGAACGCCATCTATTTCGACTTCCATCCTCAACGGGGAACACTCGGTAGTGCAGGTAAACATGCTATATACCTCATCGTGTGGCTGAGCTGCCTCTCTGACTATCGTTTCATAATCCACGCTGGATTCATGGCCATCTGCAGACCCTTCATCGACACAGTGAGTCATATTTCTCTTACACATTCACTGGAGGTGGCCCTTTGTGCTGCAGCCTTTACACACATAGTCTTTAAAGCGGCACTGGTGAACCCTGTGATTCCCTCCACAACGCCAGTATGAGGCTACTCGGTTAGCCGCCCTCAGCGGACTCTGAGTTAAGGGACTTGGAGGTCTGTTCTCTCTTCCATGAGAAGGTTTGCGTTCTACAGTCCAGCCTCTAAAAGTCGCCACTATGTGCACAGTACTTGCTGGGTTTGAGTCCTGAGGATGAGTCATCTGCCTAGAGCCACAGTTCAAGGTCATGAATGCCTGACTCACTGAGATAGCCTTCTGCAGTGTGACTGTGGTATCCGCTGACAGTAGCTTGTGAAGAAGGCCCTCATGGCCGAGTCCAATGACAAAAATGTCCCACAGCGCTTCGGTGAGGTGGTTGCCGAAATCACACGGTGCCGCCATCCTTCTGAGGTCGGCAGCGTATTTCGTGATTTCCTGGCCTTCGGGCCGTTGGTGGGTGTAGAACTGGTGTCTAGCTGTGAGGATGCTCTCCTTGGGCTTGAGTTGCTCTTGGATCAGGTTATGAGCTCCTCGTACGTCTTGGTCATTGTCTTCGCTGGTGCAAGCAAGTCCCTGACGAGGCCACAGACGGTGGGCCACAACTGGTTAGCAGGATAGCGCGGCGCTTGCCAGCCAGTGTGGCCGGGTCGTCTCCTGCCAGGTCGTTTGCTGTGAAGAAATGTTCGCGCCTCTCCACGAAGGCGTCCCAATCATCACTATTGGCGAACTGCTGCAACGTACCAAGGGTAGCCAGTTTCGTGTGAAAGTCCGTAATCTCGTCACCAATTGTTGTGTCTTTAGATACTTTGATAATGACTCCACGAGGCAATCTGTTGTACTTGAACTGTAGTGACCTTAGTCCTTTATTGATAACTCCAGAGTGAGGATCACACCTGGTGGCCTGCCTTTTATACTAGGCCAGGCACACCTGTACAGGTAACGTACAAGTCTCCCACTGCTGTACCCTCTGGTGGCACACCTTGTGATGGTACCAACAGTAGCCAAGTAGGATACATGACAATACACATAATCATTTATCAGCCTTGTGCATCTCCTTATAACCCCTCTTACGCAAAGCTATTCTCGAAGTACGACACAGTGTCTCGCCTGTGGCTGCATCATAGGTCTTGGAAGACTGCTGTGCTTGAGGTGTAGAAGCTACAGATGTCCTTCTAGGATGCCCTTGACCAGCTCTGACCTTGGAAACGCTGACTGCGGACTGGACATCTTCCTCTTCAGTATGTTCAGACGGGATTGGCTCGGACGATTCCATGCCTGGAGGCAATGGCGGACTGACAGGCCTGGTCTCAGCACTACTGTGATCCTTAGAGAGCACATCAGGAACCTGGTCCGAGGAGCCTGCGTCACTCCCCTGGGGCAGCACTTCACCATCCTCACCAATCTGAGGGAGTACAGGTTGGCGGGGTGGCGCGACACCGGAAGGTCCCCGTGGACCGTGGTGGACCCAGCCATGATGGCAGCAGTCAGATCTCATGTGGCATCCAGCTGAGACTGCATGAGAGCAGGCACAGTCTCGATGCCACCAGAGACGAGAGCAGTAAGACGCTCCTTGGCCTGTTGCATGAGAGCATTCTGAGCTTCCAGGTCAGCAGCCATCCTCTCCAAAGCAGCACTCAGATGCTCGTTCCCTTGCACCAGTGCTGTAATGGCAGCTGCCACATCGCCAATGAGACACGGCATCACAGCGGGATCCACACAGTCACTCTGGGAATCCACCATTGTCTGTACACTGACAATGATGGTCTCCATGGTGTGCGCAGAGCTGTCCACAATGCAGGAGGCAGACTCCTCCACGTTCCTAACCACTTGCAACAGGCTCTGGGGCATCCTTGCCACTGCCCCCAACAATTGCAAATGCATGGCCTCCACCCTTCTTTCATAAGCCCAAATATCGATGGGCTCGTCTGAGTCCCCTGCAACAGAACTCACGTACCAACTCGCTCCCCGGAGAGATGGCACCGGAGGCTGCCTTTGTCCTTGACCATGCTGCAGCCCGCTAGGCCCCGGTACATCACCCAGAGCAGACCCCTCTGCTAATTGTAACTGACCCAACCGCATACGCCCAGTATCTGAACTGGCGCATGCAAGTGCAGGAAGCAGTGACGTGGTGCTGGCAGCTGTGTTCCCCTCATCCTCGGCCTCATTGGACATGCTGCCAACAGATGGAATGGCTCTAGGGTGTCATCCTGGCTTTGGGTCACACTCGGTGTCTCATCTGCAATCATAAATGGCACAAAGGCTCCTGTCAGGGTGAGGTAGGGCATTGCAGTATGCAGCCTGCAACTTGCACATAATTATAAGCCAACGGGTGATAAGCGATGGCACTTTCAGGGAAAGATGGCATTAAAGGAAGGCCTTCACATACCGATGCTGCACCCAGCGGGATCCACATGAATGGCGGACACAGGGAAGGCAACATGTAAGCCCACGAGCCTCTGCACCCTCTCATAGGCATGATAGTCTGCATCCCAGAGTACTTAAGGATCTGGCCCTAGAAATAGTGGATGCATTGGTGATCATTTTCCAACATTCTATAGACTCTGGATCAGTTCCTATGGATTGGAGGGCAGCTAATGTAACACCACTTTTTAAAACAGGAGGGAGAGAGAAAACAGGGAATTACAGACCGGTTAGCCTGACATAGGTAGTGGGGAAAATGTTGGAATCAATTATTAAAGATGTAATAGCAGTGCATTTGGAAAGCAATGACAGGATCGGATCAAGTCAGCATGGATTTATGAAAGGGAAATCATGGTTGACAAATCTTCTAGAATTTTTTGAGGATGTAATTAGTAGAGTGGACAAGGGAGAACCACTGGATGTGGTGTATTTGGACTTTCAAAAGGCGTTTGATCAGGTCCCACACAAGAGATTAGCGTGCAAAATTAAAACACATGGTATTGGGGGTAATGTATTGACATGGATAGAGAACTTATTATGTATTAATAAAGAGTCTGACCAGATGCTGTGAACTAAAAGTAAAGTATGACCATAGCCTTTTATTGGAGGTCTCCAGAGTTCCTCTCCAGCCTGTGAAGCCTCCTTAAGTGCAGGTGCTCCAAAGGGATTGTGGGACTCCAGGCGATGAGCCCTCTGGTGGTTAAACAAGGTATTTACAGGTTTACATATATAACAGAACTGGTTGGCAGACAGGAAGCAAAGATTAGGAATAAATGTGTCCTTTTCAGAATAGTGGGTACTGCATGGTTCAGTGCTGGGACCTCAGCTATCAACAATATACATTAATGATTAATGATTAGTGAATGTAATATCTCCAAGTTTGCAGATGACACTAAGCTGGGTGGTGGTATGAGCTGTGAGGAGGTCGCTAAGAGGCTGCAGGGTGACTTGGGCAGGTTAGCTGAGTGGGCAAATGCAAGGCAGATGCAGTATTATGTGGATAAATGTGAGGTTATCCACTTTGGTGGCAAAAACATGAAGGCAGAATATTATCTGAATGGTGGCAGATTAGGAAAAGGTGAGGTGCAATGAAACCTGGGTGTCATGGTTCATCAGTCATTGAAAATTCGCGTGCAGATACAGCAGGCGGTGAAGAAGGCAAATGGTATGTTGGCCTTCATAGCTAGGGGATTTGAGTATAGAAGCAGGGAGGTCTTACTGCAGTTGTACAGGGCCTTGGTGAGGCCTCACCTGGAATATTGTGTTTAGTTTTGGTCTCCTAATCTGAGGAAGGACGTTCTTGCTATTGAGAGAGTGCAGCGAAGGTTCACCAGACTGATTCCCGGGTTGGCATGACTGACATATGAGGAGAGACTGGATCGACTGGGTGTGTATTCACTGGAGTTTCGAAGGATGAGAGGGGATCTCATAGAAACATATAAAATTCTGATGGGACTGGACACGTTACATGCAGGAAGAATGTTCCCGATGTTGGGGAAGTCCAGAACCAGGGGACACAGTCTAAGGATAAGGGTTGAGCCATTTAGGACTGAAATGCGGAGAAACTTCTTCACTCAGAGAGTTGTTAACCTGTGGAATTCCCTACCGCAGAGAGTTGTTGATGCCAGTTCATTGGATATATTCAAGAGGGTGTTAGATACGGCCCTGACGGCTAAAGGGATCAAGGGGTATGGAGAGAAAGCAGGAAAGGGGTACTGAGGGGAATGATCAGCCATGATCTTATTGAATGGTGGTGCAGGCTCGAAGCGCCGATTGGCCTATTCCTGCAACTATTTTCAATGTTTCTATGTTTCTATGTTCCTGCAGTTGTACAGGGCCTTGGTGAGGCCACAACTTGAATATTGTGTTTAGTTTTGGTCTCCTAATCTGAGGAAGGACATTCTTGCTATTGAGGGAGTGCAGCGAAGGTTCACCAGACTGATTCCCGGGATGGCAGGACTGACATATGAAGAAAGACTGGATCGTCTAGGTTTATATTCACTGGAATTTAGAAGGAGAGGGGATCTCATATAAAAACATATAAAATTCTGACGGGATTGGACTGGTTGGATGCAGGAAGAATGTTCCCGATGTTGGGGACTTCCAGAGCCAGGGGTCACAGTCTAAGGATAAGCAGGAAGCCATTTAGGACCGAAATGAGGAGAAACTTCTTCACTCAGAGATTTGAAAACCTCTACCACAGAAAGTTGTTGAGGCCAGTTCGTTAGATATATTCAAATGGGAGTTAGATGTGGCCCTTACGGCTAAAGGGATCAAGGGGTATGGAGAGAAAGCAGGAATGGGGTAGTGAAGTTGCATGATCAGCCATGATCATATTGAATGGTGGTGCAGGCTCGAAGGGCTGAATGGCCTGCTCCTGCACCTATTTTCTATGTTTCTATATTTCTATGTTTCCAGATAAATGAGCTGCTATATATCTAGCTCGCCACCATCAGTCCTCTGTTGCTCTAGACAGTTGTGAGGCAAAGCAAAGAAGGCAGTATCATGAGGCCTCAGCATTGAGTGCAAGTGTGTATCCATTACATGCAGCTGTAACTCTGACATGAAAGGGAGCCTCCATTGCGAGAACACAGCCTCAGTGACTACATGCGAAGGTGGGAAGTCAGAGAAAGTGAAGGAGAGGCTCGCCGATGGAAGGTGAGGAGTTGGGGGAACATGTACTCACTTTCAGCAGGCAAATTATGTTGTCGAGCCTTTTATGGCATTGGGTCGTAGTGCGGTCATGAATGGTGGTCCCCGAGACCTTCACGCCGATCTCTCTCCAGGTATTAGCAAACACATCGCGAGTCGATCTGCCTGTGTTGGGGTACAGAACGCGTCTCCTTCCCTCCACAGCCTCGATGAGGGTCTCGTGTTCCGCATCAGAGAATCTGCTGGCCCTCCTTGCTCCACCTGGATTCGCCAAGCCTTCGAATCGAAGTGATTCGCTGCTCGGGCCTAGCTGCAAACCTTGCCCTTTCTGAAGGCCAGGGAGCAGCTAGCTCGTTAGCAGTAAATCAGCACCAGCTGAATTTCGTGTCCCAATCGGCCACTCCACACCCACACCGCTGCAAACAGCCCGTTCCCACCACCAATACTGCTCCGCTCCTTTATTTTTCAGCAAAAATGCTGAATTTCCCTCTTACGGCCGCCACATCGACTGCGGCAGTAATGAACAGCAAAACATGGTCGTTGTGCCTCATTTCGGGTGGTGAGCAATTTTGGCCCCGAAGACTATTAAACTAAACATTATGCACAGTTGGTGGCCAACCATAAGAATACCACTTTCCACATTTTTCCATCATATTTCTTTAAAGGAGGAGAGTCTGGGGTATGGGGATAACTTCTGTACAAAGTCCTCTCCTCACTTTCTTGAAAATAAAAATGCATTAATGAAAGAAAAAAAGACTTGGATTTATATAACGCTTTTCATGACCGGACATCTCAAAGCACTTTACAGACAATGAAGTACTTTTGGAGTGTAGTCACTGTTGTAATGTAGGAAATGCGGCAGCCAATTTGTGCACAGCAAGCTCCGATCAACAGCACTCTGATAATGACCAGATAATCTGTTTTTTTGTTATGTTGATTGAGGGATAAATATTGGCCAGGACTGGAGAAAAGCTTGTGTAAATAAATTACATGTGCCAACTCTTAGTTTATATTCCAGTGCTAAAAATTAATAGAAAGTATGCTTTTATCTTTTAATAACTGTAGTAAAGATAAAAAATCACACAAATCAAGGAACTACTCAGGGCTAAAAATGGTAACTTTATTGGATGTGGCTATGTACAAGAACAAGAGGGCGAGAGGCGGAGCGGCAGCGTCCCAGGCCTACAAAAGGCCAGCGTGAGTCGGGGAGGCCCAGGGGGAGGTTGAGAGGCAGAGCGGCAGTGTCCCAGGCCTACAAAAGGCCAGCGTGAGTCGGGGAGGCCCAGGGGGAGGTCGAGAGGCAGAGCGGCAGTGTCCCAGGCCTACAAAAGGCCCAGCGTGAGTCGGGGTGTCCCAGGCCTACAAAAGGCCAGCGTGAGTCGGGGAGGCCCAGGCCTACAAAAGGCCAGCGTGAGTCGGGGTGTCCCAGGCCTACAAAAGGCCCAGCTTGTGCAGCTGCAGTGGGGAGAGAAAGCAAAAAAGAAGTGGAAAGAAATCAAAAGGTGACAGCACAGCCAAAGGGGTAATTGATTGGCTGGTGATTGGAAAGTAGCTTTTCTTTTTCTTTTTATATCAGTAAGTAACCTGTTAACATTGTTGTCGCCAAATTAAGTGTATCTAAGGGTTAAATCATGGCAGGAGAGCTCGGACACATGATATGCTCCTCCTGTACTATGTGGGAACTCAGGGACACTTCTGGTGTCCCTGACAACTACATCTGCGGGAAGTGTATCCGCCTCCAGCTCCTGACGGACCGCATTGCAGAATTGGAGCTGAAGGTGGATTCACTCTGGAGCATCCACGATGCTGAGAATGATGTGATTAGCACATGTAGCGAGTTGGTTTACCGCAGGTAAAGGGTCCACAGCCAGATAGGGAATGGAAGTCCAACAGGAAGAGCAGTGCAAGGAAGGTAGTGCAGGGGTCCCCTGCGGTCATCCCCCTGGAAAACAGATACATCACTTTGAGTACTGTTGAGGGGGATGACTCATCAGGGGAGGGCAGCAGCAGCCAAGTTCATGGCACCGTGGCTGGCTCTGCTGCACAGGAGGGCAGGAAAAAGAGTGGGAGAGTGATAGTGATAGGAGATTCAATTGTAAGGGGAATAGATAGGCGTTTCTGTGGCCGCAACCGAGACTCCAGGATGGTATGTTGTCTCCCTGGTGCAAGGGTCAAAGATGTCTCATAGCGGGTGCAGGACATTCTGAAAAGGAGGGTGAACAGCCAGTTGTTGTGGTGCACATTGGTACCAACGATATAGGTAAAAAACGGGATGAAGTCCTACGAGATGAATTTAAGGAGCTGGGAGTTAAATTAAAAAGTAGGACCTCAAAAGTAGTAATCTCAGGATTGCTACCATTGCCACGTGCTAGTCAGAGTAGGAATCGCAGGATAATAAGAACATAAGAACATAAGAACATGAGAATTAGGAACAGGAGTAGGCCATCTAGCCCCTCGAGCCTGCTCCGCCATTCTACAAGATCATGGCTGATCTGCCAGTGGACTCAGTTCCACTTACCCGCCCGCTCCCCGTAACCCTTAATTCCCTTATTGGTTAAAAATCTATCTTAGCTCAGATAAATACGTGGCTTGAACAGTGGTGCAGCAGGGAGGGATTCAAATTCCTGGGACATTGGAACTGGTTCTGGGAGAGGTGGGACCAGTACAAACCGGACGGTCTGCACCTAGGCAGGACCGGAACCAATGTCCTAGGAGGAGTGCTTGCTAGTGCTGTTGGGGAGGAGTTAAACTAATATGGCAGGGAAATGGGAACCAATGCAGGGAGACAGAGGGAAACAAAATGGAGACAGAAGCAAAAGACAGAAAGGAGATGAGTAAAAGTGGAGGGCAGAGAAACCCAAGGCAAAAAACAAAAAGGGCCACTTTTCAGCAAAATTCTAAAGGGTCAAAGTGTGTTAAAAAGGCATGCCTGAAGGCTCTGTGCCTCAATTCGAGGAGTATTCGGAATAAGGTGGACGAATTAACTGTGCAGATAGCAGTTAATGGATACGATGTGGTTGGCATCACGGAGACATGGCTCCAGGATGACCAAGGCTGGGAACTCAACATCCAAGGGTATTCAACATTGAGGAAGGATAGACAGAAAGGAAAAGCAGGCGGGGTGGCGTTGCTGGTTAAAGATGAAATTAATGCAATTGTAAGGAAAGACATTAGCTTGGATGATGTGGAATCGGTATGGGTGGAGCTACGGAATACCAAAGGGCAGAAAACGCTAGTGGGAGTTGTGTACAGACCTCCAAACAGTAATGGTGATGTTGGGGAGGGCATCAAACAGGAAATTAGGGGTTCCTGCAATAAAGGTGCAGCAGTTATCATGGGTCACTTTAATATGCATATAGATTGGGCTAACCAAACTGGAAACAATACGGTGGAGGAGGATTTCCTGGAGTGCATAAGGGATGGTTTTCTAGACCAATATGTCGGGGAACCAACTAGGGGGGAGGTCATCTTAGACTGGGTGTTGTGTAATGAGAGAGGATTAATTAGCAATCTCGTTGTGCGAGGCCCCTTGGGGAAGAGTGACCATAATATGGTGGAATTCTACATTAGGATGGAGAAAGAAACAGTTCATTCAGAGAATATGGTCCAGAACTTAAAGAAGGGTAACTTTGAAGGTAAGAGGCGTGAATTGGCTAGGATGGATTGGCGAATGATACTTAAGGGGTTGACAGTGGATGGGCAATGGCAGACATTTAGAGACCGCATGGATGCACTACAACAATTGTACATCCCTGTCTGGCGTAAAAATAAAAAAGGGAAGGTGGCTCAACCGTGGCTATCAAGGGAAGTCAGGGATAGTGTTAAAGCCAAGGAAGTGGCATACAAATTGGCCAGAAATAGCAGCGAACCCGGGGACTGGGAGAAATTTAGAACTCAGCAGAGGAGGACAAAGGGTTTGATTAGGGCAGGGAAAATAGAGTACGAGAGGAAGCTTGCAGGGAACATTAAAATGGACTGCAAAAGCTTCTATAGATATGTAAAGAGAAAAAGGTTAGTAAAGACAAACATAGGTCCCCTGCAGTCAGAATCAGGGGAAGTCATAACTGGGAACAAAGAAATGGCAGACCAATTGAACAAGTACTTTGGTTCTGTATTCACTAAGAAGGACACAAATAACCTTCCGGATATAAAAGGGGTCAGAGGGTCTAGTAAGAAGGAGGAACTGAGGGAAATCCTTATTAGTCGGGAAATTGTGTTGGGGAAATTGATGGGATTGAAGGCCTATAAATCCCCAGGGCATGATGTTCTGCATCCCAGAGTACTTAAGGAGGTGGCCTTGGAAATAGCGGATGCATTGACAGTCATTTTTCAACATTCCATAGACTCTGGATCAGTTCCTATGGAATGGAGGGTAGCCAATGTAACCCCACTTTTTAAAAAAGGAGGGAGGGAGAAAACAGGGAATTATAGACCGGTCAGCCTGACATCGGTAGTGGGTAAAATGATGGAATCAATTATTAAGGATGTCATAGCAGCGCATTTGGAAAGAGGTGACATGATAGGTCCATGTCAGCATGGATTTGTGTAAGGGAAATCATGCTTGACATATCTTCTGGAATTTTTTGAGGATGTTTCCAGTAGAGTGGACAAGGAGGAACCAGTTGATGTGGTATATTTGGACTTTCAGAAGGCTTTCGACAAGGTCCCACACAAGAGATTAATGTGCAAAGTTAAAGCACATGGGATTGGAGGTAGTGTGCTGACGTGGATTGAGAACTGGGTTGGCAGACAGGAAGCAAAGAGTAGGAGTAAATGGGTACTTTTCAGAATGGCAGGCAGTGACTAGAGGGGTACCGCAAGGTTCTGTGCTGGGGCCCCAGCTGTTTACATTGTACATTAATGATTTAGACGAGGGGATTAAGTGTAGTATCTCCAAATTTGCGGATGACACTAAGTTGGGTGGCAGTGTGAGCTGCGGGGAGGATGCTGTGAGGCTGCAGAGTGACTTAGATAGGTTAGGTGAGTGGGCAAATGCATGGCAGATGAAGTTTAATGTGGATAAATGTGAGGTTATCCACTTTGGTTGTAAAAACAGAGAGACAGACTATTATCTGAATGGTGACAGATTAGGAAAAGAGGAGTTGCAATGAGACATGGGTGTCATGGTCCATCAGTCACTGAAGGTTGGCATGTAGGTACAGCAGGCGGTTAAGAAAGCAAATGGCATGTTTGCCTTCATAGTGAGGGGATTTGAGTACCCGGGCAGGGAGGTGTTACGACAGTTGTACAGGGCCTTGGTGAGGCCACACCTGGAGTATTGTGTACAGGTTTGGTCTCCTAACTTGAGGAAGGACATTTTTGCTACTGAGGGAGTGCAGCGAAGGTTCACCAGACTGATTCCCGGGATGGCGGGACTGACATATCAAGAAAGACTGGATCAACTGGGCTTGTATTCACTGGAGTTCAGAAGAATGAGAGGGGACCTCATAGAAACGTTTAAAATTCTGACGGGTTTAGACAGGTTAGATGCAGGAAGAATGTTCCCAATGTTGGGGAAGTCCAGAACCAGGGGTCACAGTCTAAGGATAAGGGGTAAGCCTTTTAGGACCGAGATGAGGAGAAACTTCTTCACCAAGAGAGTGGTGAACCTGTGGAATTCTCTACCACAGAAAGTTGTTGAGGCCAATTCACTAAATATATTCAAAAAGGAGTTAGATGTAGTCCTTACTACTAGGGGGATCAAGGGGTATGGCGAGAAAGCAGGAATGGGGTACTGAAGTTGCATGTTCATTGAATGGCGGTGCAGGCTCGAAGGGCTGAATGGCTTACTCTTGCACCTATTTTCTATATTTCTATGTCTATGTTTCTATGTTAATGACCTGTGTGGTGAATGGGGATGAGGGGGAGAGCGTGACAAGTGGAGGAGGGAAAATAGAGGAAAATGGAGAGGTAACGCTAAAGTAAAGAGACAGTGTTTCACTTATTCACATTGGCCACAATTTCAACACAACTTGATGTAAACAATACTTGCTTCAGTACCTACTGCATTATTGTATGTATTTCTGCCTCTCCCATTTTTAGTGTGTGATGTGCACAATCTACTATTGTCTCATTTAATAATGGCAGATTTCACAGATGTCCACTGTTTTCAGACTGACGATACAAAAGTGCAGTTTCCACCCAGCAGCAAACAGGAGCACAATACCTCCTCAGTAGTGCTGAATGCTCATCACACGAGTACAGTTTTACCATCAGTGGGGCAGAGTTCTCGGTTCCAGAAGTTAATTTTAGCGAGACTGATCAGGGCAGATCAAGCTTTTTGACTTCTGCTTCTGGAAGACCTGTCAACATAATTCAGTAGCAATTCATGCCGTAAAGCTAAATTCCAGAGTTTACAAATACTTTCGAAGTTAAGATTAAATGGAAAGTAATTTTAAATATAATATACTTAATCTTTTTAGCAGCACCTTAAATCTGCCATTTTCACGGGTTACAGTATAAGATCTAATTGTGAATGATTCAACTGTTCAACCTTGTTGAAGCAACTATTAAAATTGAAATGCACAAAGTTTGACCACACAGTGGCTCTGCAAAGCACAAATTGACTTTTGAATACTCAACATTTTTTGTGCTCATCAAGGTGTGAACTGTTTGTGCTCGGAAATAGAACACTTTCCAATCTCGCACCAGCCCTCCTAAAAATTCTCTGAGTGATATTGTCAATTTTATTTGTTCCTGAGATGAGGGCGTCGCTGGCAAGGCCAGCATTTATTGCTCACCTCTAATTATTCCTGAGAAGATGATGGTGAGCC
This sequence comes from Pristiophorus japonicus, assembly GCF_044704955.1. Classification (NCBI taxonomy): domain Eukaryota; kingdom Metazoa; phylum Chordata; class Chondrichthyes; family Pristiophoridae; genus Pristiophorus; species Pristiophorus japonicus. The sequence goes on from NC_091981.1 coordinate 228,841,793, forward strand.
GCCTTCTTGAACCGCTGCAGTCCTTGTGGTGAAGATACACCAACAGTATTGTTAGGGAGCGAGTTCCAGGATTTTAACCCAGTGTCGATGAAGGAACGGCGATATATTTCCAAGTCAGGATGGTGTGTAACTTGGAGGGGAACTTGCTTGAAGGTGATGGTGATTCCATGCACCTGCTGCTCTTGTTCTTCTAGGTGGTTGAGATTGTGGGTTTTGGAGGTTCTGCTGAAGAAGCCTTGGTGAGTTGCTGCAGTGTATCTTGCAGTTAGTACACACTGCAGCCACAGTGCACCAGTGATGGAGGGAGTGAATTGTGAAGATGGTGGATGGGGTGCCAATCAAACGGGCTGCTTTGTCCCAGATGGTGTCGAGCATCTTGAGTGTTATTGGAGCTGCACTCATTAGAGGCTGTGTTCTGCTCTTGAGACTGCTCTAATTCATTTCATGAAGGGCCCTTAAAGCAAGGAGACTTTCATCCCAATTGAAGGACTGAATCAGGCCCCAGAGGAGAAAGGCCAGTGCCTAACCTATTACATCCACCTACTAAACATCACTCAGTCCCTGGTTCAGCAGTCTTAATATCTACTTGTGTATTTTAATTTACAATCTTAATTTGTAAAAGAAAAATTGGGATTAAGAAAGAAATATAACAGTTTTATAATGTTTTATATAAGAAGAAAAGATTTGTTTTTAGATTCATTTTTATTATATTTTGTAAAATCAGTAAGGTTTACATTTTTAAAAGTTTGAAGTAATACATGTCTTAAAGGAAAATACTATGTAGGAGTAAGAACCATCAATTAAAGGAATTTGCCCATTCATGGGAGTAAGACAAACGGGCACAGGGTCAAACTTGTAAAAGGTTTATGACTGCTATGAGGAAGTTCTTCACACAGGTAGTCATTAACACTTGGAATGGTTTTCCAGATAAAGGTTCAGGCTAAAACTCTGGATCCATTTAAGAAACAATTCAATTCCACAATGGGGGTCTGTGGGATGCTTCTGGATGGATGAATTAATATGGAGCAAATGGTTTTCCTTACCCGTAATATCTTGGGGTTTTGTGGAGTGGAAGTACTGCCAGAACCATCGAGATGCCCATGTACATTGTTCTTTTCTCTTTACAGATGTTGGCTCTCCTGCTGTGTATTTCTACCATTTTCTGTTGAAATTCATACACAAAAATATGATTGATTATGACTGAGTCCCATCAAAATAATTCGCAGACTGAAGCCACTATTTCAAATTAATTCATCAATGTGCTGATTATTCAATCTTCAGTTTGGTATTTTTGAAGCTTCCTGCTCCCTCACATTCATAAGCCAAGGAAGTATAAACTTTTGTAATTACTGTTTACTGAGAAATTAGAAAGTTGCCAATCAAAAGATGCTTTCCAAGATCCTTCAGGTGAACCCAGGTCATTCCTCTTGGCATAAGTCATTTCCTATTATTTGACACTGTACTGACAATCACTCCTGCAGTGCACTCATCGAACTTCTGAAATGGTTCCGTAGGAAAATATTTAACACCAGTAGTCCTACGTACTGTGGACTGTCTTACAAGTTCTGGCACTTTTGGATTCTTTCTTTAATTTTCTGCACATTCCTAATGTCTAGACAATCCCATATAATTCTACAAGAGAGCAGAGCAATCCTCGGATTAATGGTTCTGTAGATTGACAATTGTGACAGACAAGAATGTAACATCACTGCACTGGAAATTTTTTTTGATTTTTTTCTTATTGAGAACAGCTCAAATGTGAAAAACTGTCTTCATCAGAATTTTTATATGGCATTGGGTGATCAATGGCTTTACAGGAGAATCTGCTTTCTTCCAATTACAAATTTCAAAACATTTGGTAAAATTTGTCTTTTGCCCCTTTTTCCCTTATTCTTTAAAACAGCATATTTACAGAAAGGGTACAAGTTTACAAGGTCGTGTCTGACTAACTTGATTGAATTTTTCGAGGAGGTAACCCGGAGGGTCGATGAGGGCAGTGCGTATGATGTAGTGTATATGGATTTTAGCAAAGCTTTTGATAAGGTCCAACATGGCAGACTGGTCACGAAAGTAATAGCCCATGGGATCCAGGGCAAAGTGGCAAGTTGGATCCAAAATTGGCTCAGAGGCAGGAAGCAAAGGTTGATGGGTGTTTTTGTGACCGGAAGGGTGTATCCAGTGGGGTTCCGCAGGGCTCAGTGCTAGGTCCCTTGCTTTTTGTGGCATATATCAATGACTTGGACTTAAATGTTGGGGGTATGATTAAGAAGTTTGCAGATGACACTAAAATAGGCTTTGTGGTTGATAATGAAGAAGAAAGCTGCAGACTGCAGGACGATATAAATGGACTAGTCAGGTGGACAGAACAATGGCAAATGGAATTCAATCTGGATAAGTGTGAGGCAATGCATTTGGGGAGGTCTAACAAGGCAAAGAAAAACACATTAAATGGTACGACACTGAAAAGTGTAGAGGAACAAAGGGTCTTTGGAGGGTGTTATATTTTCAGTACTCACAGACACACACACACCCTTAAGATGGCAGAACATGCTGGAATTCACCCCAGTCAGGTGACTTGTTTGCTTTATTATAAACAGCACTGGCTGCAGTGCCACATGAGTCCACAGGTGGAGCTATATATATTACAGAGTGCAGGTCCACAGATCCCTGAACGCAGCAGGCCAGGTACATAAGAACATAAGAAATAGAAGCAGGAGCAGGCCATTTGGTGCCTCGAGCCTGCTCCGCCATTCAATAAGATCATGGTTGATCTGATCATGGGCTCAGCTCCACTTCCCTGCACAACACAACCTCTAAGGTGGTTAAGAAGGCATATGCAATACTTGCATTTATAAGTCGAGGCAATACAAGAGCAAGGAGGTTATGCTTAAACTATATAAAACACTGGTTAGGCTGCAGCTGGAGTACTGTGCGCAGTTCTGGTCACCACATTACAGGAAATATATGATTGCACTAGAAAGGGTGCAGTGGAGATTTACAAGAATGTTGCCTAGACTGGAGAATTTTGGCTATGAGGAAAGATTGGAGATGTTGGGTCTGTTTTCTTTGGAACAGAGGATTCTGAGGAGAGACCTGATTGAAGTGTATAAAATTATGAGGGGCCTGAATAGAGTGAATAGGAAGGACCTATTTCTCTTGGCAGAGGGGTCAACAACCAGGGGGCATAGATTCAAAATAATTGGGGGGAGGTTTGAGGAGATATGAGGGGAAATTGCTTCACCCAGAGGTGGTGGGGGTCTGGAACTCACTGTCTGAAAGGGTGGTAGAGGCAGAAACCCTCACCACATTTAAAAGATTCTTGGATGTGCACTTAAAGTGCCGTAACCTACAGGGATACGGACCCAGAGCTGGAAAGTGGGATTAGGTTGGATAGCTCTAGGTTGGCCGGCGCCGGCGATGGGCCGAAATGGCAGCTTTCCGTGCTGTAAATTTCCATGATTCTACGATTAAAAACATCAAAGCCAAAAAGGCAGCCCCTTGTGTGGCATCAGCGATTTTCCATCTACTACTGCAAAGTGTTGATGGTATATCTCACTACCAAATGATTAGACATCATGGGGATTACATCATTTTAGCACCGTAGAATTTTGTTTTTTAAATAGTTGACGAACTGACTCTGAAACCATCATCTGAAACTACCATTTTTGAATAAATACTTATGGAAACTGAGTAGAGCATTCAGCAGCAATCTATAGTTGGGTAACAGCATGTACCTGAGGGGAACAATGTGAAATTCCCATCAGGAATATAGAAATATGCAGCATTTGAAAGATATATTGACTACTTCTTTTAAACTAATACCAGATGTTACCAGACCATTTTGAAATGCATTCTTAGAATACCATTAAGACTTTGCATGCAGCACTTTTGAAATGTTTCCCCTTCTTATCTGGGCTACCGTATCACACAGGGATGTCTACTACAGATATGACACTTCTGAATGGGTTGGAACAGATCCCAGGATGATTAATTGAGGTCTGTAAAACTGTTGTTGTTTGGCGATAGTGCTCAGGACAGGCTGAGTGTGGCAGGCAGAAGAATCTGGGTGGTAAAAATGCTGAGTTGCTCACTGCGAGGGGTGGGGATGTGCTGCTGCTATGCTGTCACTGCATTTAACCAGAAGCGTGGGTCCTTTCCCAGAATCTGCTACATTGTTTCTATTTCTAGGAAATACATCACCCTATTCACAACAAATAAAAAGCAACAGTTTGCTTTCAGGTACTTTCCGATAGTTGACGTCATTTATTTTGATTGTATTACGAGAAATAAAATAAGTGAAGGCAGCTGCCATTGCTTTTTTTCTATTTAGTCCGACCCTAGTTATTGTACAATAGAACAGTATTAATATATCTGAATGGCATATTGATATATATAGTTAAATACACAACTAAAAGTGTATAACATCAGCTGTAATTTTCAGTTAGATTTTACTGAAACAGATCAAGCTGCTGACCTTAATTGACATGCACTATCTTTAATTCCACGGGACTGATTTTGATTTAAGGCAGGCAGCCATTGTGGTTAGATCGCGCTGACCAGTCCAATATTTTCAGTGAGAGATCCGAGCCATTTTGATGAGCGGGCCTAATTTTGATAATGCCAGCGAGCCACGAGCACTGAACTAGCATTCACGGGCAACTCGTCGGTCTGAGGGAGGGTCGGGAATTCCAATGATTCCTCCATGGAACCTTGCTACCTGAAACCAAAAAAAAGAACGTTTGTGCGATGAAATTTCTCCTAACTTCCCCTCTCATTCTTCTGTCAATTACTTTAAATCTATGACCACTGGTTATCGACACACTTGCCAGAAGAAATAGTTTCTCTATCAGAACCCCTAATAATTTTGAATACCTCTATTACTCTATCAGAACCCCTAATAATTTTGAATATTAGATTTCCCTTTAACCTTTTCTACTCTAAGGAGAACAATTCCAGCTTCTCCAATCTCTCCACATACCCTCATACCTGGTATCGTCTTGGTAAACCTTCTCTGTACCCTCTCCAAGACCTTGACATCATTCCTAAAGTGTGGTGCCCAGGAATGTGCATAATACTCCAACTAACATAAAGACTTGCATTCATATAGCGCCTTTCATGACCACAGGATGCCCAAAGCACTTTACAGCCAATGAAGTACTTTTGAAGTTATAATATAGGAAATACAGTAGTCAATTTGCACACAGCAAGCTCCCGCAAACAGCATCGTGATAATGACTAGATAATCTGTTTTAGGTGTTGATTGAGGGATAAATATTGGCATGACATGGGAGAAAACTCCCCTGCGCTTCTTTAAAATAGTGCCATGGAATCTTTTACATCTCAGGCAAGTGGAATATAATGTGGAGATATGTGAAGTTATCCATTTTGGTAGGAAAAATAGAAAAGCAGAGTATTTTTTAAATGGTGAGAGATTGGGAAATGTTGGTGTTCAGAGGGACCTAGGTGTCCTTGTAATCTTTGGAATTCTCTACCCTAGAGGGCTGTAGAAGCGCAGTCATTGAGTACATTCAAGACAGAGAGCGATAGATTTTTGGATATTAAGGGAATCAAAAGATATGGGGATAGTGCAGGCAAGTGAATTGAGGTAGAAGATCAGCCATGATCTCATTGAATGTTGGAGCAGGCGCGAGGGGCCGAATGGCCTACTCTTGCTCCTATTTCTTATGCTCTTACGTTCTATCTATCCAACAGAGCAGACAAGGCCTTCATTTTAACGTCTCATCTGAAAGACTGCACCTCCGACATTGCAGCATTCCCTCAGTAATTCACTAGAGTTTCAGCCTAGATTTTTGTGCTCAAATCTCTGGAGCGGGACTTGAACCCACAACCTTCTGACTCAGAGGCAAGAGTGCTACCAAATGAACCATGGCTAAGGCCTAATCAGAAATTTGGAAAGGTTTAGCATTATTTCCTTGCTTTTGTATTCAATCCCCCTATTTACAAACCCAAGAATCCCATATGCTTTTTTAACTGTCTTCTCAACTTGCCCTGCCACCTTCAAAGAGTTGTGAATATGTACCCTCAGGTCCCTCTGCTCTTGCAACCCGCAAACCCCCTCAAAATAGCACCCTTTAGATTATGCTGCCTCTCCACGTTGTTTCTTCCAAAGTGGATCACTTCACACTTAACCACATTAAATTGCATCTGCCATGTTTCTGTCATCCTGAAGTCTGCTGCTATCCTACTCACTATTTATTATGTTGCCAAGTATTGTATCATCCACAAACTTTGAAATTGTACTCCCAATACTCAAGTCCAGGTCATTTATATGTAAGAAAAGCAATGGTCTTAATATCGACCCCTGGAGGACCCCAATGCGTACTTCACTCTAGTCAGGAAAACATCTGTTCACCACTACTCTCTGCCTTCTATCCCTGAGCCAATTACTTCCCAAGCTACCACCTCCCCTTTAATAACATGTGCTTCTATTTTCTGAATAAGTTTGTTATGTGGTATTTTATCAAATGTCTTTTGATAAAATTCCCCCCGTGGCTACCCAGGGGCAGCACGAGCCAGCCCACACTGTGATATGTGTACGCGCTTCATCCATGCAGCAGAGCTGGTCTCTAATCGTCTTGGTTAATCCTTGCCATTGGACCAAGACCTAGCTCTGTCAAGCCCGTGTGGTGGCTGGTGTGCAACGGCCACCACCTGTTAAAAAAATCCAAGCACAGACATCCTCCACCCTTCAACATGTAGTTCGGGATCTGGAATATTAGGTCCTTCATTGAAACACCTGTGAACTCATCCCTTTTTAGCATGGAAGCAAGTCATCCTTGCTTTGAGGGACTGCCGATGATGATGATATACATCTTCTGCACTATTTTCATTGCTCAGGTTAGCCAGACATAATTTGCCTTTAACAGGTCTGTGCTGGCTGTTTCTTATTAACCCATGCTTCTCCAAGTGAGAATTAATTCTGTCCTTGACAATGATCTCTAGTAGTTTTCCCACCACTGATGTTAGACTGATTGCCCTGTAATTACCAGGTTTATTTCTCCCCCTTTTTGAACAGGGGTTTAACATTTGCAATCGTCCAGTCCTCTGGCAATCCAAGGAATATTGAAAAATTGTGGTCCGAGCTTCTGTTATCTCCATCCTAGCACCCCATAGCAAACTAGAATGCAACCCATTTGGACTGGGTGACTTATTAACTTTGAGTGATGCCAACCTATTTAGGACATCTTTTCAATTTATTTTATCATATCCAATATCTCTACTTCCTCCTCCTCTACTGCGACATTAACTTCATCCTCTTCTTTTGTGAAGACAGATGCAAAATAGTCAACCAGTACCTCAGTCATGCCCTCTGCCTCCATAAGATTTCTTTATTTGTCTCTAATCAGATTCACCATTCCTTTAACTATTCTTTTACTTTTTATATGTTTATAAATTATTTTTGGATTCCCTTTAATGTTACTCACTAATCTTTGCTCATACTCTTTGACGGCTGATATCCTTTTTCAATTTCCCGCTGCTCTCTCTGTGGCCAAAATTGCCCTCCGCCCAAAACGGGGTGCACTTTCTGTTTTTTTTTCTTTTTTCTCTGCCCCAGTCCATGGGGCGGAGACTCAATCGATTTTCCGCTGATTGTATTTTTGTTTGGAGCGGGGCGGTGTTCTGGGCGCTGACGCGTCACAATGTCCCTCCCCTTCAGTTAACGGAGAGGGACACTGCGAACTTTGCAGATATTTTAGTTAGTGCCACCAGGGAGAGTTTCGGCTGGGGCAGAGGCCAGGTACCCAAGCGGGGGTGCCGGGCTGCCTGTTGGTGGCCCAGCCGAACCCGGAGGCATAATTGTTGGGCCAACCTCGCAGTCGGCCGACAATTAAAATAAAACGGCAGCGCCGGCAGCGCGCCCTCCCCTTTAAGGGCGGACGCACCACCCAGCCACACACAGCTTCCCACGGGTACCGACGGGCAGTGGAGCCGCTCCCCGAGGGGCAATTTCCCGCTGAGCAATTTGCCGCGGGGGTCGGAAAGGGATCGGCGCTGGTCGGTGTGGGGTTGGCATCAGCCTGAGTAGGCAGGAAAACGGACGGTGCGGAAACCCATTCCCGCCAATTCCAGCCCGGGGGCGATTTCGGACGGATCAGTCCATCCATCTGCCCCCTGTTGGTCAGGCCTCTCCGCACCATTCCCGCCTTTTAGAGACGGCAAAACAGCTGATAGAGGAGGGAAATTTCAGCCCCTCTGTATTTTACCTGGTTTTCAATTGTATTCTGTACCTGACATTTTTCACAAACCTCCTTTTTCTGTGTTATTTTAACTTCTATTTTTTTTTTATTCGTTCCTGGGATGTGGGCATCACTGGCAAGGCCAGCATGTAGTGCCCATCCCTAACTACCCTTGAGAAGATGGTGGTGAGCCGCCTTCTTGAACCACTGCAGTCCTTGTGGTGAAGATTCTGCCACAGTGCTGTTGGGGAGAGAGTTCCAGGATTTTGACCCAGCGACGATGAAGGAACGGCGATATATTTACAAATCAGGATGATGTGTGACTTGGAGGGGAACATGGAGGTAATGGTGTTCCCATGCACCTGCTGCCGTTGTCTTTCTAGGTGGTAGAGGTCGCGGATTTGTGAGGTACTACCGAAGAAGCCTTGGTGAGTTGCTGATGATTGAGAGTAGACTGATGGGGCAGTAATTGGCTGGATTGGATGTGTCCTGTTTTTGTGGATAGGATATACCTAGGCAGTTTTCCACATTGTCAGATGGATGCCAGTGTTGTAGCTGTACTGGAACAGCTTGGCTAAAGGCATGACTAGTTCTGGTACACACTGCCGCCATGGTACGTCGGTGATGGAGGGAGTGAATGTTTAAGCTGGTGGATGGGGTGCCAATCAAGCGGGCTGCTTTGTCCTGTATGGTGTCGCGTTTCTTGAGTGTTGTTGGAGCTGCACTGCTCCAGGCAAGTGGAGAGTATTCCATCACACTCCTGACTTGTGCCTTGTAGATGGTGGAAAGGCTTTAGGGAGTCAGGAGCTGAGACATCCGCTGCTGAATACCCAACCTCTGACCTGCTCTTGTTGCCACAGTACTTATGTGGTTGGTCCAGTTAAGATACTGGTCAATGGTGACTCCCAGGATATTGATGGTGGGGGATTCGGCGCTAATGCCATTGAATGTCAAAGGGCAGTGGTTAGACTTTCACTTGTTGGAGATAGTCATTGCCTGGCACTTTTGTGGCGTGAATGTTACTTGCCACTTATCAGTCCAAGCTTGAATGTTGTCTAGGTCTTGCTGCATGTGGGCATGGACTGCTCCATTATCTGAGGAGTTGCAAGTGGCACTAAACACTGTGCAATGATCAGTGAACAGCCCCATTTCTGGCCTTATGATGGAGAGAAGTTCATTGATGAAGCAGCTGAAGATGGTTGGGCCTAGGACACTGCCCTGAGGAACTCCTGCAGTGATGTTCTGGGGCTGTGATGATTGACCTCTAACCATCACAACCATCTTCTTTTGTGCTAGGTATGACTCCATCCAGTGGAGTATTTTCCTCCTGATTCCCATTGACTTCAGTTTTACTGGGGTTCCTTGATGCCACACTCAGTCAAATGCTGCCTTGATGGCAAGGGCAGTCATTCTCCCCTCACCTCTGAAATTCAGCTCTTTTGTCCATGTTTGGACCAAGGCTGTCATGAGGTCTGGAGCTGAGTGGTCCTGGTGGAACCAATTGGTGAGTAGGTTATTGGTGAGTAAGTGCTGCTTGATAACACTGTTGATGATATCTTCCATCATTTGCTGATGATTGAGAGTAGACTGATAGGGCGGTAATTGGCTGAATTGGATTTGTCCTGCTTTTGTGGATAGGACATACCTGGGTAGCTTGCCACATTGTCAGATAGATGCCAGTGTTGTAGCTGTACTGGAACACCTTGGCTAAAGGCTAGTTTTGGTGCACAAGTCTTCAGCACAATAGCTGGGATGTTGTCGGGGCCCATAGCCTTTGCTGCGTCCAGTGTACTCAGCCTTTTCTGGATGTCGCATGTGGTGAATCGAATTGGCTGAAGACTGGCTTCTGTGATGGTGGGAACCTCATGAGGAGACCACTATGGATCATCCACTCAACTCTTCTGGCTGAAGATGATTGTAAACGCTTCAGCCTTATCTTTTGCACTCACATGCTGGGCTCTGCCATCATTGAGGATGGGGATATTATTCATGGGAGCCTCCTCCTCCTGTTAATTGTTCAATGTGGCAGGACTACAGAGCTTTAATCTGATCTGTTGGATGTGGGATCGCTCAGCCTTGTCTATAGCATGCTGCTTCCACTGTTTAACATGCATGTAGTCCTGTGTTGCAGCTTCCCCAGATTGGCACCTCATTTTTAGATATGCCTGGTGCTGCTCCTGGCATGCTCTTCTACACTCTTCATTGAACCTGGGCTTGATGGTAATTGTCGAATGAGGGATATGCTGGGCCATGAGGTTACAGATTGTGGTGGAATACAATTCTACTGCTGCTGATGGCCCACAGCGCCTCATGGATTCCCAATTTTGAGCTGCTAGATTTGTTGTGAATCTATCCCATTTAGTACAATGGTAATGCTACTCAACACGATGGATTGTGTTCTCAGTGTAAAGATGGGACTTCGTCTCCACAATGACTTTGCGGTGGGTAACTGCTACCAATGTTGTCATGGACAGATGCATCTGCGACAGGTAGATTGCTGAGGATGAGGTCAAGTAAGTTTTTCCCTCGTGTTTGTTCTCTTACCACCTGCCACAGGCCCAGTCTGGCAGCTATGTCCTTCAGGACTCAGCCAGCTCAGTTAGTAGTGGTGCTACCGAGCAACTCTTGATGATAGACATTGAAGTCCCCCACCCAGAGTACATTCTATGCCCTTACTACCCTCAGTGCTTCTTCCACATGGTGTTCAACATGGAGGAATACTGATTCATCAGCTGAGGGAGGATGGTAGGTGGTAATTAGCAAGAGGTTTCCTTGCCCATGCTTGACTTGAAGCTGTGAGACTTCATGATGTCCGGAGTCAATGTTGAGGACTCTCAGGACCACTCCCTCCCGACTGTATACCATAGTGCCGCCACCCCTGGTGGGTCTTTCCTGCCGGTGGGACAAGACATATCCAAGGCTGGTGATGGAGGAGTCTGAGACATTGGCTGAAAGGTATGATTCTGTGAGTATGTCAAGCTGTTGCTTGACTAGACTGTGGGACAGTTCTCCCAATTTTGGCACAAGTCTCCAGATGTTGGTGAGAAAGACTTTGCAGGATCGACTGGGCTGGGTGTGTCATTGTCGTGTCGGTAGCCGGTGCTGAGGTCAATACCGGTGGTCCGTCCAGTTTTATTCTTATTATTGTTTTTCGTAGCGGTTGTGTACAACTGAGTGGCTTGCTAGGCCAGTTCAGGGAGCTTTAGCTTTCGATGCCCCATCTTTCCTCTTTATGGGAAAATGCTTGGTTTGTACCCAAACTATCTCCGACTTGAAGGCCTGCCCTGGCTCATTTACTGTTTTCCTGGCCAATCTTTGTTTTCAGTTCACCTGTGCTAAATCCTTTCTCAAATCACTGAAATTGGGTGTTTTCACCTTTAATTTTTCTTTATCCCTTTCCATAACTACCTTAAACCTGATTATATTATGATCACTATTACCCAGATGTTCTCCCACTGAAACATACACCACTTGCCCTACTTCATTCCCTAGAATTAGACCCAGCACTGCTTCCTTCCTCGTTGTGCTAGAAACATACTAATTAAGAAAGTTCTCCTGTAAACATTTTAGGAATTCTTCACCCTCTTTGCTCTTTACTGTTTTTTTTTCTTAATCTATATTAGGGTATTGAAGTCCCCTACTATTACTGCTCTATTATTTTTAAATTTTTTTCTCTATCCTCCCGACAAGAAATTGTTAATTTTAAATCAGAGATTGATAGCTTTTTGTTAACTAAAGGTATTCAGGGATATGGGCCAAAGGTGGATATATGGAGTTAGATTGCAGATCAGCCATGCTCTCATTGAATGGTTGAATAAGCTTGAGGGACTGAATGGCCTACTCCTATGGTCCTAAGCTTAATATGATACTGAGTTCTTCATCATTCTCCTTCATCTCTTTGCCTTCTTTTTTGGCCAGAAGGATTTGCCTCATGAATCTGTACAATTTCCTCTCTCCAAACCTAGAACAAATACCACAAAAACATTCCCAAAACATTGCCCACGCCACCACAACACAAATCACAAAAAACAATTAAAAGTAAAAACAATCAGACTTGCCTTAGGAGTCCATTACTCATCTCTTCACCGACGGGATGGTTGGACCGTCCTGATTTCCCTGGCAGTCAGTGCGAGGTGCGCTTTCTGGTGAACGGGTCGGGCAATAGTCAAAACTCGTGCCAGTGTTGCAACCAGGGGCGTTGCACATTCTTTCGGGCAGTGCTGCTCCACACCACTGCAAATCCAGATCCGAGGATCGCTGCGGGGCGCTGAAGCCTGACCGCCCGGCGAAAACTCCTCACCGCCACCATTGCCGCCGCTCCGGGGCGAAAAATGCAGCGAAGAAGACCCGAAAATCCAGCCCAAGGTTTTCTGCCTCTTTAATTCGCACTTTAATCCACACCTGGAATACCGTGAGCAGTTCTGGGCACCACACTTTAGGAAGGATATATTGGCCTTGGAGGGAATGCAGCGAAGGTTTACAAGAATGATACCCGAACTCCAGGGGTTAAATTACGAGGCGAGATTACTCAAACTAGGGTTGTATTCCCTGGAATTTAGTAGGTTAAGGGGTTATTTGATCAGTATTTCAAGATATTAAGGGGAACAGATAGGGTAGCTAGAGAGAAACTATTTCTGCTGGTTGGGGAAATCTAGGACTATGGTGCATATTCTAAAAATTAGAGCCAAAGCTTTCAGGAGTTAAATTAGGAAACACTTCTATGCACAAAGGGTGTTAGAAGTTTGGAACTCTCTTCTGCAAATGGCAATTGATGCTAGATCAGTTGTTAATTTTAAATCTGAGATTGATAGATTTTTATTAACCAAAGATATGAAGGTATATGGGGCACAATCGGGTATATGGAGTTAAGCAGCTGATCAGCCATGATCTCATGGAATGGTGGAACAGGCTTGAGGGGCTAAATGGCCTACTCCTGTTCCTATGTTCCACAGTGAAGCGCACATCATAAAAACACATGGTATACATTTTGGTTTGGATGATGCACATTGTTTCCCCATATGGAATTATAAATTTGCATTTTAGAATTTAGTTTTTTAAGTGTGACTCCTTATTTTCCCTTCTCCCCTTTTTTGTGGTCCTTCCAGCATAACACACTAACCCTGTCGAGGGGGATGGGCTGGTACCCTACTCTGAGACCTCCACAGATGTTGTTCTGAAACTGACTGCTGGGAAGGTCTTGCGTATGGGGCCCTGGATAAGGCACATGGTCTATATCATATTTCTCCACAGTGACATGATTGACTTTGATACCTCACAAACCTGTCTCTCGCAATTTAATGTATCAAAGTTTTTCAAAAGCTCCTGTATCACCATTCTCTGATTTCAGCACAAATCATCTAAAACTTTATTTACAATAATATAAAAGGGGCAATAAGTTCCGTGAATCTTTTCTCGTTTGCTTGGTAAACACAAAACACAGCTCTGTGCATCTGAAGCATGACCTATTTGATTACTTTTTGTAGCTGTGCACTATCTTTTAGCGATTTGTGTACCTGAACAGCCAAATCCCTTTGTTCCTCCACAGTTCTGAGTCTCTGGCCGTTTAGAAAATATATTGAATCGTCATTCTTGGATCCAAAGTGGGTGACCACATTTGTCCTAACATGAACTCTCTCTGCCACAATTTTTACCACTCAGTTAATCTGTCTATGTCCTTTTGTAACTTCCTGTTCCAATCCACACAACTTACTGTGCCTTCTAACTTCGTGTCAGCTGAAAATCTGGATGTACAACTCTCTAATCCTTCATCCAAGTCATCGCTACATATGGTGAAAAGCTGAGGCCCCAGTACAAATGCCTAGGGAAAACCAATTGACACATCCCAACAATCAGAGTACTCACACTATTTTTGTATGACGGGAATAGCTTATAATGGGATGTCTAGTTAGGCTATCCGTTCGATCGCCTCCTGAGATGACGAGTGGAGAAATGAGGAGCCTCCGACAACAGATCTTAGTGGGCAGGTTGATGTGATGTATTCCAATGTCTGGGACTCATGGCCACAATCGCACTTTGGGGTGTGCCTCATCTTCCACCGTCCATACCCGGTGTGGATTTGGTTGAGCGCTGTCCACTGTTTTCGAGAGTGGGCGAAGCCAGGGACCTCTGCTGTTGGGTCAGTAATGAGATGTTGATTCTTTATGTATCCCACGATTCGGTATCTGGGTGAATATTAGCTACAAGAATATTGGTTGCTCTTTCCCAGAATGGCTGGCGTGATTTTAAGCACTTTTGTGGTGGGTTTTTCAAATCTTCATGAATGGGAAGGTCGGTGTTGCCCTTGATATTATCCATGTCATGGAGGACGGTGCTGTTGTGGGGATTGGCAATCGGGGCAATGTATGACAGCACCGGGAGCCACTCAGTTGGCGTGGACTTAAGGGTCCCTGACACCGTCCTCATGGCGGCGTTTAGCTGCACATCCATGATCTTTGTGTGGCGGCTGCAGGACCATGAGGCAGAGCAGTATTCTGCAGCAGAGTAGACTAGGGCCACTCTTGCGGTGCAAAGTGTTCTGGCTGTGCTTCCCCATAATATTCCAGGGAGTTTCCGGACCAGGTACACCCTGGTTTTTACTTTTTGGCCGGTGCCGATAGGTGAGAGTCCTGTCCAGAGTGCCACCCAGGTATTCTGGGTGGGGTTCATGAGCAAGCCGCCTTCCGCGGAAGGAAACGTTGAGTGCTTTCCCAGTGGCGTTGTTGTTCAGTTGATCAGAACGCCTACACAACTGTTATTTCTGGATTGGGGCGGAGACACCAGGTCCGGAAGCAACATTCCAGTAGGTCCAGGTCACTTGTGAGCTTCCTGTAGCGTCGATGCCTGCATCAGCAGTGCTATGTCATCGGCAGAGACGAACTTCTGGGATTTGGTGCAGGGCATGTCCGTTGTATAGATGTTGAAAAAGGCCAGTGCGACCACCGGTCCCTGTGGTGCTCCAATGAATGTCCATTGGGAAACTGATAATAACCTACACGTGGTCTCCCTGTGTGTGCTAGTTCACCGGGAACTTGCCAGCGCATGTCATCATGAAGAAGCCCTGAATGCCCGGAAGCAACCTCCGGTCTGAAAAGCATGAAAGCATCGAACCAATCAGAGTACGATTCCTTTATCTGTACACTGTCTCCTACATCCCAACCAATTGTCAACTGATGTCACAAGGTTACCTCGAAACAACGACTCACTCAGCGAAGCCATCAGAACAGTGGGTATGTGAACTATTGTATGACTTACTAGATTCGTCAGCAGCCTCAGATGATGAGGAGCAGGTGGTGTGATCATTGAACATCAGTCTGTACAAATAAGCAACAATATTTTCAGGCTTTGTCAGAGGTTGTCAAGCAGCCTTCATCATCCAGCTGGTATTGCCTCAATTTTCAATCGCATTTCAATTTAAGATTTTAGGGCGAGACTTTCCACTTTTTTTGCATGCATAGCTCCCACTTAACGTCCATTTTAACGCAGAAATGACGTATAATGCCTAGGTTTCACCCATTTAGTCAAAAAATGGAAACTGACGCCCATTTTTCGGACATTTATTGCCGAGCGTTACTTTCCACATGTGTGTAACGGCGGGAAAAAATAATACTGCCTGCCCACTTTTTTTGGCCGGAATCATCAGAATGGGCGAAACCAATGGCCATAATATCGACCAGCGTTACTTTCCACACATAATTAATGCCGAGATTCAATAATACCGACGGCCCAATTTATTTTGTTGTAAAGATCACATTTGCTGAAACTAATGCCCAGGAGATCGCCCAGCGTCAATTTCACCACCTCGCGCATGTCTCGCCCACAATATCGCTCACCCAGAAAACCTCGGGGGAGTTCGGATGTACTCTGGAGGTCTTTGGTGGTGATATGAACATTTGAACAAACACCTTTATCATACTGTGAATGATTGGAATTTAATAGGTGTCATCGTTCATTCTTTGTGACCAATTGGTGGAAAACAGATAGCTACTGGAATGGGGCCTGTCCTTTCTCACCCTCTCTTGATGACCAATTACATGCTGCAGATTCGAGATGGCAAAAGGTACGCTCCACAGCATTATGTGCACAATGTAAGAAATGCCAGACTGATGAGGAGGACCAGACGTTACACCCCCCGCAAGTACAGGGAGAAGCAGTCTTACCTCAACTTGCCCGACACCACCTGCCTTCGGAGACTGCGCTTCCACAAAGAGGTTATCACTGAGGTATACCAGCTCATAAGGGGAGATCTGCAGCCTTCCAGCACCATCAGTACTGCACTGTCCGTCGAGGTCAAACTCACCGCGGCACTGTTGTTCTAACTGTCGGGTTCTTTTCAGGTCTCATCTGGTGACATTTGCGGTCTGTCTCAGCATGCCACACATTGCTGCATTAGACAGGTCACTGAAGCCCTGTACACATGCAGGATGGACTTTATCAGCTTCCCTAAGACCAGGGAGGCTCAGACTGAGAGGGCTTTAGGATTCTACCGAATTGCTAACATCCCCAAGGTGCAGGGAGCAATAGACTGTACGCACATCACGATGCGGGCACCTTTTCAGGATGCAGAGGTTTTCAGGAACCGCAAGGGATTCCACTCCCTGAATGTGCAACTCATTGTCGACCACCAACAAATTATTATGGCAGTGAATGCTAAATTTCCGGGCAGCAACCATGATGCTCACATCCTGCGTGAGAGCACTGTATCTGACTTGTTTAACAATGAGCCACAATGTCAATGCTGGATGCTTGGTGGCAAAGGATAGGGCCTCGCCACCTGGCTGATGACCCCTCTGTGTGATACCCACACCGAAGCCGAAAAACGATACAAGAGCCACAGAACCACTCGCAATATCGTGGCGAAAACCATTGGAGTGCTGAAGCAGCACTTTAGATATCTGAACCATTCAGGAGGCGAGCTCCAATATCATCCTAAGCAAGTAGCTCAATTCATGGTGGTGTGCTCCATGCTGCACAACTTGGCTATCAGGAGGGTCAAGAATTGCCTGAAGAGTCTGACAGTCCACCTCACCAGAGAGAGGAAGAGGAGGACGAGGAGATGGACGCTGACATTGACGCAGACAATCAGGCTGACACTGAAGCCATGCCCCCACCCCCTTGTAGACCACATGAAAGAGTCCGTGGTTGCATGATAGCTGCAAGACTCTTACGTCAGCAGCTCATAAATGAGCGGTTTGCCTGAAAGAACGTTGGTGGTATTTACAAGGCTGACACACTGCTGGGTGTGCAGGTCATACATCAATGGTGGGCATCACCTTGGTGACAGTTAAAGTTTAAGTTGATTGAAGTTAAGTGTAATTATACCCTTTGATGTTAGGGACTCACCAGCGTGTAACAGTGCAGCTTTCTGAGCCAATGCGCAACAAGGTTTTGTTAAATAAAAAAACATTTAAACCGAACATTTGTCTGAAATAAAGTATTTCTTTAAAAACCAACCCTTCCCCCCCACCAACTCCCCCCCACCTCCGCTTCTCCTCCCCACCTCTACCTCTACCCCTTTCCCTCCTGACTCCAAGCCACCTGGTCAAGGAGCTCCTCACGCGATGCTTCATTGGTGGGTGGGGGGCGCGGATGACGACCGAACCGCTGCTTGGATGAATACGGGAGAGGCCGGTCCTGAGGTGGTAACGTGCTCTAAGCCAGAAGCAAGATTTTGCTCCTGGCTCTCATGTGTCATTGGCAATGGGACTGCAGTGCCGCGCTCCAAGACCACTGGGAGCCCACTGCCACCAGTGTTACTGGCTACCAGCTCCAGGGCCTCCTCCATCTCTTCCATGTTATACATTATTTGTTGGACAGAAACTCGGTGCCATCTATGTTTTTGGTGCTTAGTAGGCTTTTTGCTGCTAGTGAATCTCCCTCATGCCTCCCACAACAGCCAAACAAGCACACACCACACCCACACACACTTTCAGTCCCTCTCTGCTCCCTCTCTCTGTCTCCTCTTATGCCCATGCCATGGTGACACTTGACCTCCTGAATCGCGGTAATCAAGCGTTGCCATGTCATTGCTAAGGACGGCGACACTTTACGGCAGAACGCCAGAGAGATTTAACGCTAACACCCATTTCATATCGCTTGCGGTAACATCCAATTTCAAAAATGGAGACTAGGCGCTTTGAAAATGGACGACAAATGGTGATCTGAAAGCCCATTTTTACCACCCATGCCGGAAATACTGCCCATTTTTGGGCGATATGCACAAAAGTGTAAAATCTAGCCCGTAATGTTTCTGTTAATCTGATTGAATCCTGCATCCTATTGTAGATCTGTTAACTTATTCAATAATACTAATCTATACTTTAGCTCCTTTTTGTAGATTTATAAAGTGTAATTTTATTCTAAAAGGTGACTCCGTTTGTTTGAGTATAAATTGAAATTTCACAAAAACATGGCCTCTCGACTCATTTTGCACATTTATTGTTTGCATCACATTAAGCATGTGCATTGCCTACATTAAGTGATTTGTTTTAATGCATAAATGGCTAAGATATTGTGGGTGCAACTAATAGTGACAAAATAGCTTAAAGTTTCACTAAATTCCAGTAAAGCCAAAAATGGGATATATTGGTGTATGCAAATTTTACAGAATTAATTGTACAAAGCTATTTTCCCCTTCAAGTAGTACTTGATCAGACATGTTACACCAGATCCTTGCCTATTTGTGCACCTGGCAGATTATCCAACATCTTTTTTTGCCGCAGGCTGAATGTACCTGTCTAAATGTGGTGAAGTTTAAACAAGGTGTTAATGATATGGTGACATAATACAGGAGCCCACGTAAAATAGTTAAATGTTATTGACACTGGAAAACTTTATAGTGTCAGTCAGTACCATACTTTACTTCCAGAGGCACTGTGACCAAAGAGGAACATCTAGGTTATATATCTAACTAGTTTTATTAATTCTCACTGCATTATTTACCACAGATCTGGAATGAAGTTTGATTTCACTTTAGTGCAGTTTTATTTTAATTGTTCTGAAAATTACATAGAACTGGAAAACCAGAAGAATCAACAAAGTGTTGCAATGTTCTTTCTATAAATCAATCATCGGGAGAAAGTTCAAAAAAATCTGACAACTTTTGTTATCGAAATGATCCGTCTTTCATCCCCGTGTCAGAGTAAAGGAAGAGAAATGACAATATGAAACAAAGCTCATGAAAACAAATGTTCTTGACTGGATTCCTGTTATTGACTGCCTGTCACATGACAGGATATTCTACTTGGGCATCTGTACTTATCAGCTCAGCGTCTGCTAGGAGAAGCATTTTTAATTAGGGGCTTCCTTTATCATTAACTTCTTTTTCAGAAAAGTATGATAATTTAAAATCCTGCCATCTTCACAAAAAATAATGAAATGCCGATGATGTCTGGAATTCTGTTTCTTGCTTTTCTTTGTTTTATCCAAACCATCACATGTGGAGGTAAGTTATTTCATTTGTGAATTTATTTTTCTTGTGGTGCTTTTTTCTATATCTCATTGAAACATTTGAACCCGAAGGTTCCTGTATATTGTAGCAGGCATCTATTTTAGCTCAAAGCTTGCTTTACATATCTTAATATCAACACTCTTACTAATCGGATGGCTGTTTCAGAGAGCTGACTCAAGCGCACTGCACTTTAGTGCTTTAAACTTCTATGATTCTATAATTACTCAATGTGCAACAATTCTATGCTTGCTTTAGTTAAAAGGTTAATTTTTAGTCAGTTTTGCTGTGTGTAAAAGTTGATGCAAACATTTTATGCTCTCAGTACTTTTCAGAAGGTGGTTCCATTTACTGTTATCTAATAGAGCCAAAGAATGTTTATTGAATGGAAGTCGCCTTTGTTCGTATGCCTACTTTTGAAAGTGAATGATGTTCAGAATATAATATTTATATTGGCTAGAGTAAAGTCGATTTAAGCAGACAGCAAAATGATGCACCTTACTGAGCAGGCTTCCGTTAAAGAAGGGGGAGATTGCATTTAATAAAATTGTACTTTTAACAGAGCTTTATATTAAATAAAAAAAACCTGATGATTTTAGATTATGATTCTCTCTGTATCTGCAAAAAAAACAATGCGTGATACAGATATGAAAGCCGGAATTTTCAACTTTGCGTTGGGTTCGGCGGGTCCAAAACGCAATGTTTTGAGCAACGTGCTGCTCCGAGCGACTTTCACTAAATGGCCCCAATTGAAAGAATCAATGCTCATTTACTGGTCCTATTAAATGGTGTGGGTCCGATGACATCAACGATGACATCAACGAAGACTCATTTCCAGCACCCATATTTAAAGCAGCCTTGCACTCAACATTTCCAGAGAAGGGTAGAAGCTGTGAAAGAAAGGCCACAGGAGAGACAAAATTTTCACACATTGGATTCTTCCTTTCATACTCTTGTGGAGGCTGTCCGTGCAAGTAGGAAGGTCCTCTTCCCTGTTGACAGGCTATGGAGACTGCCACAAACAACAAAGAAAGCCTGGCTGGTTATTGCTGAGGAGGTCAACAGCAGGGATATGGTCAGGAGGACCTGGTTATAATGCAGGAAGCACTTCAATCATCTTGAGGTCAAGAAAAGTGAGTGCAATGCCACACTCACCCTCATCTTGAAGTGCCTGTAAACACATCCCCATCACTCTGCCTTCCAAGCATACTGCTGCACATCAATCCTCACACCAACACACCTTGCACGTCCACCGATCCCCCTCTCTCTATGTACATACTCACATCCCCATCTGACTAACATAAGAAAATATGAAATAGGAGCGGGAGTAGGCCATATGGCCCCTCGAGCCTGCTCCATCATTCAATAAGATCATGGTTGATCTGATCTTGGCCTCAACTCCGCTTTCCTACCTGTTCCCCATAACCTTTGACTCTATTGTCATTCAAAAATCTGTCTATCTCCTCCTTGAATACATTCAATTACTCAGCCTCCACAACTCTCAGGGTACAGAATTCCAAAGATTCACAACCCTCTGAGAGAAGAAATTCCTCCTCACCTCTGTCTTAAATGGGTGATGCCTCATTCTGAATCTATGCCCCCTAGTTCTAGATTCCCCCACAAAAGGAAACATCCTCTCACCATCTACCTTGTCAAGCCACCACACAATCTTATGTTTCAATAAGATCACCTCGTATTCTTCTAAACTCCAATGAGTACAGGCCCAATCTGCTCAACCTTTTCTCATAAGACAAACCTTTCATGTCAAGAATCAATCTCATGATCCTTCTCTGAACTGCCTCCAATGCAAGTATATCCCTCCTTAAATAACGAGACCAAAGCAGTACTCTAGGTATGGTCTTTTTGTATCTTTTTGTGTTTCATGTACGAGGACACACAGATCCTTCTGCACTGCAGCATTCTGTAGTCTCTCTCCATTTAAATAAGAACATAAGAAATAGGAGCAGGAGTAGGCCATTTAGCCCCTTAAGCCTGCTCCGCCATTTAATTAGATCATGGGTATCTGATCTTGGGCTCAGCTCCATTTCCCTGCTCGCTCCTCATGACCCAAAATTTTGCAAAGATTTGGCAGGTGGAGTATAATGTGTGAAAATGTGAGGTTATCCACTTTTGCAGGAAAAATATAAAAGCAAATTAAAATTTAAATGGAGAAAAATTGCAAAGTGCTGCAGTACAGTGGGACCTGGGGGTCCTTGTGCATGAAACACAAATTGTTAGTATGCAGGTACAGCAAGTGATCAGGAAGGCAAATGGAATGTTGGTCTTTATTGCAAGGTGGATGGAGTATAAAAGCAGAGAAGTCCTGCTACAACTGTACAGGATATTGGTGAGGCCACACCGAGAGTACTGTGTACAGTTTTGGTCTCTGTATTTAAGGAAGGATATACTTGCATTGGAGGCTGATCAGAGAAGGTTTACTAGGTTGATTCCAGGAATGAGGGGGTTGACTTATGAAGATAGATTGAGTAGGTGGGCCTATACTCATTGGAGTTCAGAAGAATGAGAGGTGATCTTATCGAAACATAGAAGATAATGAGGGGGCACGACAAGGTGGATGCAGAGAGGATGTTTCCACTCATAGGGGAAACTCAAACTAGGGGACATAGTCCCATTATTTTATCGAGTGCTTTTTCTTTAGTGATAGTGATTGTTTTAAAGTTCCCCTCTCTCCCTATAGCCCCTTGATTATCTATTATAGGGATGTTTTTAGTTTCTTCTACTGTGAAGACTGATACAAAATATTTGTTCAAAACCTCAGCCATTTCCCTGTTCCCCATTATTAATTCCCCAGTCTCATCCTCTAAGGGACCAACATTTACTTTAGCTACCTTCTTCCTTTTTATATACCTGTAGAAGCTCTTACTATCTGTTTTTATTTTTCGTGCTAGTTTACGTTCATAATCTATCTTCTCTATCTTTATTTTTTTTTAGTTGTCCTGTGCTGGGTTTTTTAAATTTCCCAATCCTCTGGCCTCCCCTAATCTTGTCAACATTGTATGCAATTGTTTTCAAATTTGATACTATCATTTACTGCCTTAGTTAGCCACGGATGGTTCTCCCTTCTCTTAAAGTCCTTCTTTCTCACTGGAATATATTTTTATTGAGAGTTATGAAATATCTCCTTAAATGTCCACCACTGCTCATCAATCGTCTTATACTTTAATCTATTTTCCCAGTCCACTTTAGCCAACTCTGCCTTCATACCTTTGTTAATGCCTTTATTTAAGACCAGGACACTGGTTTGAGACCCAATTTTCTTACCCTCAAACTGAATTTGAAATTCAACCATGTTATGGTCACTCTTTCCTAGAGGATCCTTAACTCTGAGATCATTAAGTAATCCTGTCTCATTACACAGTACCAGATCTAATATAACCTGCTCCTTGGTTGGTTTCACAATGTACTGTCCAAGGAAACCATCCCAGATACACTCTATGAACTCATCCTCAAGGTTATCTTGGCCAATTTGATTTGTCCAATCAATATGAAAATTAAAATAGCCCATGATTATTGCTGTACCTTTCTTACAACCCTCCATTATTTATTGATTTATACACTGTCCAACAGTGTAGCTTCTGTTATGAGGCATGTAGACTAAGCCCACTAATGGCTTCTTCCCTGCATTATTTCTTATCTCCACTCAAACTGATTCAACATCTTGATCTTCTTGATCATTTCTGACTACTGCACAGATCGCATCCTTTATTAACAGAGCTACCCTACCTCCTTTTCCTTTCTGTCTATCCTTCTAAATTGTCAAATACCCCTGAATATTCAGTTCCTAGCCTTGGTCACCTTGCAAACACGTGTCTGTAATGGATATCAGATCATACACATTTATATCTATTTGTGCTGTCATCTCATCCATCTTGTTACAAATGCTGCATGCATTCAGATAAAGAGCTTTTAATTTTATCTTTTACCATTTTTCCCTGCTTTGACCCCACTTTCTGATACACTCTTATTTTTATACATTCTGTCCCTTCCTGTCACACTTGGGTTATCATTTCCCCCATCGCTACTGTGCTCAATTGCCTTCTCCTTTCTCTTTGACTTTTCACATTTCCGCTCACCTGAACTCTTCCCCCCCGAACTATTTAGTTTAACTATGGCTCAATTTTCCTCACTATTTGTGCTGTTTTTTTTGAGCAGGCTGCTTTTTCTGGCCTAACTTAAAAATCCCCAGTTTCCCCAATCAATTTGCACCAGTGTAATCATTTAGTTACGTTTTTTTTAGGTAAGTTTTTTTTTCCTCCAAAAGGGGGCGTAACCAACCACCTACGACAATTCTGGCCATTTAGGGAACTTTGGCCAGCTGATAGTTACTTCATTTCTACTTAGGCCAGCGTATGTGGCCTCTCGAGAAAACTCTTGCCGAGAGTTAAAGAAATCAGCCCAGGTAAGAAAATTGGAGGCCATTCGGCCTGGGCTAGGGGCGGGAAGTGGAGCAGACCTGGACCGGCACTCACTCGGGACCGGAGAGGCTCAGCAGGGGAGGGAGCAAACTGACCAGCAGGCACGCACTCGGGGGCCACAGAGCGGGAAGGCACGCACTCAGGACCGGAGAGGTTCGGCGGGGGAAGGAACAAACTGACCGGCACTCACTCGGGGGCCACAGCAGACCAGGAAGGCACCTCATTCGGGGACCGGTGAGGGTCGCAGACAGCCGATCTGAAGATTTGGTGCCCAGGGAGGGGGAGGGGGGGAGGGAGCGAGAGGTCACTGCTGCGCATGCGAGGCCATTTCAGCGACGTCAAGAACGTCAATTTTTTTCCCCCGCGCATGCGCAGAAGGCCCGACTCCTTTTTCCAGCGCAGACCGCAGGCTCCACCCCCCGAGGCAACTGGCCACGTTGCATGGCTCCAGATCATAGCACAAACATCGGGGAAACTTCGGACAAGTTTTTCTCGCACATTTCTTGACCTAAATAAGCGGCGCAACTCTGGCAATATGCCAGAAGATGGGCTTGGGGAAAATTGAACCCTGCAGCCCACTTATTCGATTTGCCAGGACACTAGTCCCAGCATAGCTCAAGTGAAGATTGTCCCAACAGAACAGCTCCCTCTTATCCTAGTATTGGTGCCAGTGTGCCAGGAATTGAAACCCATTTCTCCTGCACCAGTCTTCGAGTCACGCGTTCATCTCTCTGATCTTATTTACCCTATGCCAATTTGCTCGTGGCTCAGGTAGTAATCCAGAGATTATTACCTTTGTGGTTCTGCTTTTTAATTTAGCCCCTAGCTGCTCATACTCCCTCAGCAGAACCTCTTTCTTTGTCCTACCTATGTCGTTGGTACCTATGCGGACCACAACAACTGGATCTTCCCACTCCCATTCCAAGTTCCTCTCCAGCTCAGAGGAGAAGTCCTTAACCCTGGCACCATGCAGGCAACACAGCTTTTGGGACTCACGCTCTCAGCTGCAGAGAATAGTATCTATCCCCTAACTATACTGTCCCCTACCACTACAACATTTCTTTTTACTCCCTCCACATGAATTGCCCTCTGTACCACAGTGCTGTGGTCAGTTTGCTCATCCTCCCTGCAGTCCCTACTCTTGTCCAAACAGGGAGTAAGAACCTCATACCTATTAGACAATTGCAAGGGCTGAGGCTCCTCCATCACTACCTCCTGGGTCCCCATATCTGCCTCGTTCATAGTCACAGCCACCTGTCCCTGACCACGGACCAAATTTGAATTATTTAACTTAAGCGGTGTGACTGCCTCTTGGAACACAGCATCCAGATATCTCCCCCTCCCTGATGTATCATAGTGTTTGAAGCTCGGACTCCAGTTCATCAACACGGAGCCAAAGTTCCTCGAGCGGCCAACACTTACTGCAGATGTGGTCGCCGTGGTCGCCGTGGACCTCAATGGTATCCACCAGCTCCCACATGCAGCAGCAGTAATACATTGCCCCCCTTGCCATTTCTAATGTATTAATTAAGTTTTCAATGTTTAGTTTTTTAATCCTGGCTCTTAATTTAAACCAATTCTCAAGAAAAAGAGAGAAATACTGACCAACCAATCACTTCCCTGCTTTCCTATGACATCATACCTTGATTTCTTTTTACTTCATACCCTGCCAGGTGCTGTTCCACCTAGCTCCTTTTATTCACCGTTGGGCTGTAGTGTCTAATATTTTGCTTTTCTATTCTTCCTACCAAAGTGGATATCCTCACATTTTCCCACATTCTACTCCATCTACCAATTTTTTGCCCACTCACTTAACCTATCTCTATCCCTTTGCAGACTCTCTGTGTCCTCATCACAACTTGCTTTCCCACCTATCTACGTATCATCAGCAAATTTGGCTACAGTACAGTGGGTCCCTTCATCCAAGTCATTAATATAGATTGTAAATAGTTGAGGCCCCAGCATTGATCCCCGTGGCACCCCAGTTACAATTTACCAACTGTAAAATGACCCATTTATCCCGACTCTCTGTTTTCTGTTAGTTAGCCAATCCTGTATCCATATTAATATATTACCCCCAACACCGTGAGCTCTTATCTTGTGCAGTAAACTTTTATGTGGCACCTTATCAAATGCCTTTTGGAAATTCAAATATACTACATCTACTGGTTTCCCTTGATCCACCCTGCTTGTTACATCTTCAAAGAATTCTAATAAATTTGTCAAACATAAATTCCCTTTCATAAAACCATGTTGACTCTGCTTGATTATATTATGATTTTCTAAAGGTCCTGCTACTACTCCCTTAATAATGGACTCCAGCATTTTCCCAGTGACAGATGTTAGGCTGGCTGGCCTATAGTTTCCAGCTTTCTGTCTCCCTCCTTTCTTAAATAGGGGCGTTATATTTGCAGTTTTCCAATCTGCTGGAACCTTTCCAAAATCTAGGAATTTTGGAAGATTACAACCAATGCATCCATTATCTCTGCAGCCACTTCTTTTAAGTCCCTAGGATGCAGGCCATCACATACAGAGGATTTGTCCGCCCTTAATCCCATTCATTTGCCGAGTATCTTTTCTCTAGTGATAGTGATTGTTTTAAGTTCCGCCCTTCCTTTTGCCCCTTGATTATCTACTATTATTGGGATGC
Source organism: Pristiophorus japonicus (assembly GCF_044704955.1). Classification (NCBI taxonomy): domain Eukaryota; kingdom Metazoa; phylum Chordata; class Chondrichthyes; family Pristiophoridae; genus Pristiophorus; species Pristiophorus japonicus. The sequence continues at coordinate 228,868,520 of NC_091981.1, forward strand.
TTTTAGTATCTTCTACTGTGAAGACAGATATAAAATATTTGTTCAACGTCTCTGCAATTTCCTTGTTTCCCATTATTAAACCCCCAGTCTCATCCTCTCAGGGACGAACATTTACTTTAGCTATATTCACTTCAAGCATTGGCCTTTGGGTGAGAGTAATGGTTCCGATCTAGGTGCTTCCCGTGCTCGTGTCGTTAAATTCAGAAGCTGTAGTTAAAAACCCTAAGTGTCTGATAACAAGGATTTAATGAGTTTAATTAGGTCGACTGCCTTTCCCGATCGGGTCCGTGATGCGCTGGGAAACACGCCAATTTAAAGGCGCGAGGAGGCGGGATGATGACAGGTTCCCAACGCGCTGCCTATTTTTGCTATTTTTGCATCCGACCCGCCTCTGAACTTGCGCGCACGGCAACAGGAAAATTCCAGCCAATGTTACTCACTCTCTGGATATCAGAAGAAAACAAAAGGACACCAAAACAATATTTGGCAGATGGGATTTTAAAGAAGGTTTGAAAAATATATGTGTAGTGTTATGTCCTTACACACTACAGCAAATCAACACGAGGCACATACTGGAGACAAGGTCACTCTGTGACCTGTACCTTTATTCACAGGACCAAGAAGTGATGACCCTGCGTGGGACCTCCCTTTATATACCTGGATGACCAGGTGAGGAGTGTCTCCCACAAGTTCACCCCCTGTGGTCAAGGTATGCATTTCTCAGGTGTATACAGTGTACAGTGTTGTTACATAAAGGTTACAGTTATGTGAGGTTACAAACATGACATCTAATATATCATATCAGATGATAATGTTTCCTCGCATTATCATACTTGATTGAATGTTAACTGTTAACTAGAATCAAGTAGGAGTTTTAAATGGAATGGCAAAAATTGGTTGAAGTGTATGAAAAATCTATCCAAAATCTTGGCATAAGTCAGCAGTGGGCAGTTGATGTGATTACCAGCTGGCAGCATTTCATCAAACATATTGTACTCTTGACATTCTTTATTAATCTTGTCCAATGTCCCTGTGAAATCCCTGTGAAAGTAATGAAAATTGCTGACATTTCTGGGTAGATAAATGCTACAGTTAAATTACATTGATAAACCTCGGATGATTAGTCTTGATTTGGGTTAGTTCGTGGTGTGCCACAGGGAAAGATGTAATTTTGCTTGGAGGGGGAAGAGTTAAACATGGACATTTTTCATCTTGCCGAGTTTGAATCATAAGCCACAGGTGCAGCTGAATCAATGTGACATGAAAAGAAACATAACCATTTTTCCTGCTTGTATTCCAGATCCCAACACCTTTCTAATATATAATCAATATCACAAGAAGTGTGTGGAGGCAAAAAGTGAACAATCTGTTGTAGCAAATGTGTGCGATACATTTGCGGAGTCACAGCAGTTTAGATGGGTTTCTGGTCAGAGACTCATGAGCATCAAGTTCAAACTGTGCCTTGGAGTTCCCAGCAAGGTAGACTGGGTGCCGATAACTCTCTATCCATGCAAAGAAACAAGTGATCTGCAGAGATGGAGATGCAGGAATGACACACTGCTGAGCATCCAGGGAGCTGACCTCTACTTCAACTATGGAAACAAAAAAGAGAAAAATATCATGCTGTTCCAAAAAGGAGGATGGTGGAGCAGGTGGATAATTTATGGCACCACAAATGATCTTTGTTCGATAAATTATGAAGGTATGGAAAATGATCTAACATCAAAGATTAAAGAGATTATTTACTGTATGGATGTACGTACTTCCTAAATGTGTGAATGTATGTGTCACTCTTTGTTACTTATTTTCAGTATATATGATAGTACCTGTCATCTGGAATGCTAACTGATGTGTTTGACTTCATCTTTAAGTTTGCACAAGATTTGTGTGCGTTATGTTGCCATTCAGAGAGCTCCAGTTCAAAGCCAAGATTTTACTGATATCCAAACACAACTGGTCTCTATAGGCAAATTTGTAATATGGATCACTTTGTAATAGAATAGTGCTGTATCCCAGGAGAGGAAAGATTAACAGCATGACCTATCCTGACTCACAAAGCACCCCTTCAGTTTGGCAACACTGAGCAGGAACAGGTCAGACTGACCCATCTTCAATTGAAGAATTATTGTGAACAAATAAGTAATTGAAATATTTTCATATATTTGAACCATACATTAAATAAACAATTGATGGCAGATCATTTATGGGACTGGAACATTTCTTTGATTTCTGATGTCATCTGACTCATCACATGACACATCACATGACACACATACATAGCATTCAAAGAAATCTGGACCACTGAAGTAGACGGGTTAAGGAATGGCAGATTAATTTCAATATAGATAAATGGAAGGTAATGCCAATTGAACTGGGAAATGACATTTTTCCAGTACATGGTGAAGTGTGTCCATTACTAAAGACATACATTTGGTTGTGATTATTGATCATTCGCTAAGGGCTAGAAATTCACCCGCTAGCTCTTCATAATGTCGCGAAAGCGGCAGCCAGCACTCTTCCTCCAGCTGGAGGTGGGTCCCATGGCATCCTCCATTTTCGTGGGCCCAGTAGTGCTGTTGTTAAGAGGTAGCGTCTTGCAAAGAAAAATGGCGGCGTGATGATGCCGGTTGGCGTGCAATGTCGATTTAACGTCACCATGGCAAATTTTGACCCTAGCGCTGAGTTCAGTGCTAGGTCTTAAGCATGCCAGGTAAACCCAGTGTGCAAGCAGATGGCACCTCATAAAGGGACACAAATATCTTTCAGGTAGGTTTGCGTTTAAGCTTTCGGAACACGATTTTTTTTTGATATTACTGAAGTTGTGGCTTGCTGTAATAGATGTTAGAAGATTTTTAAGTATGTAGGGTGTGCTGCTGAATGCTTGCAAGGCTTCGGATGGTAAAGGAAGGCTTTTGAGAAGACAGAAAATACTGCAAATACCCAGCAGGTCAGGCAACATCCATGGAGAGAGACACAGAGTTCACGTCTCAGGTCAAAATAATGCCTGACCTACTGAGTATTTCGAGTATTTTATACTGTCATTTCAGATTTACAGCATCCATTGCAGAGAGAAGAGGAAGAAGCTGAAGAGGAGGAAGATGAAGAAAGGATGCAACCCAGACAGCCCCTCTCTGGTCATTAGACCCACACCTTCCCTTCCCTCTGTTACAGACCATCAAAGCGTCTGCTTTGCCACAATGCTGAAATATAAGCCACCACAAAGCAAACTTTCCAATCCAATATATATCTATCCATCCAATATGACATCAAGAAATCACCCTTGTGCATTCTCTTAGTGACTGTCTTGTGAGTGCCATTGCCTATCCTATTGATGTCACACAGTGCTACCCCAGCGGCTGCAGCATAGCTGGTGGAAGGCTGCTGACTTTCAGTGGGGGACACTGCAAATGGCTTACTGGTTGAACTGGGAGTGTCAAATCGAGTGACGGTGTTTCATCTTCTCCTTTAGTCCCAACGTGGATCTTTCTCAGGTATTGCTGCATTCATTTTCAGCGGCCGTTAACCTGAGTTGCCGGTGACACAGGCAACTCTGGTGGCGGCCACAAATTTGTAGGACTAAGTTTGCAGTCAATATGAAGCTTCTGTTAATGAAGCTAGTCAAATACTTGGATGTACCTCAAGGACATGTTAGTAGATGTTAAAACAAGTTATTTTTACTTTTTTCAACCTCTATCTCAATTTATCATGCTCTCTCTCCTCTGAATTTACAACCCTCCTGTCCTCCCTTAATCTCTCCCTACATATGAATTCCTCAACCCATATTCACGGCCATCTCCTTGACCTTGCCATCTCTTGTGGCCTCGCTATTCCTACTGTGTCAGTTACAGATAAGGCCATCTCTGACCATTTCCATGTATTGCTCTCTATTATGTCTCAAATAAGGCAATGTAACTGAGTACTGTAGATGTGAGTAAGTGTGACCTTAGTCTCTTTATCCCAACTCCAGAGTGCTGGTACAGCATGGGGGGCCGGCTTATATACAGTGCTCCGAAGGGATGCTGGGATCCCTTGGGACTCCAACAGATACGCCCTCTGGTGGCGGTAGAATGCTGGTTACATAGTGTTGCATACATAACATCACTTCCTTCCAAAGTCAGTAGACCACTTATTTACAGGGTGAGACGATCTGAGACTTTCCGCTCTCTAGTCGATCGTCTCAGTACAAATGCAGGTGCAGGTGAGTTGGTTGGTTCTTCGCTGGGCTGCTGCACAGCTAGCCTTGCTGGGCTGCTGGGGATGATGAGTTCAGCTTCATGGTCAACCGTGATGTCGGTTGTCACTTGTGTGTGTGTCGGAAAGTCAAAGTTGGTGGTGTCCTCTTCAGGTTGCTCATGGCAATCTGTGAATCGCAGTTTGGTTTGGTCCAATGCTTTCTGAAAGTTAGTCCATTTGCGAGTTGTGAAACACTCTACTCCCTTCTTTGGCTATGACAGTGCCAGCAAGCCATTTGGGACCATGTCCATAGTTGAATACAAATACAGGATCATTGACTTCAATATCACGTGACAAATTTGCGCAATCATGGTACATGCTTTGTTGATGCCGCCTGCCCTCGACATGATCATGGAGATCAGGATGGACTAGAGAGAGCCTAGTTTTGAGCGCCCTTTTCATGAGCAGTTCGGCTGGGGGAAGCCCGGTGAGCGAGTGGGGTCCTGTGCGGTAGCTGAGCAGGACTCGGAACAGGTGGGTCTGCAGGGAGACTTCCGACACGCGTTTCAAGCTTTGCGTGATAGTTTGGACTGCCCGTTCTGCCTGGTCGTTGGATGTATATTTGAATGGAGCAGATTTGACGTACTTGATCCCATTGCGGGTCATGAATTACTTGAATTCAGTGCTGGTGAAACACGGCCTGTTGTCGCTGACAAGGACATCAGGCAGGCCGTGCATGGCAAACATGGCTCGTAGGTTTTTGATTGTGGCAGAGGACATGCTTACAGACATTATTACACACTCAATCCATTTTGAATAAGCATCCACAATAACCAGGAACATTTTGCCTAGGAACGGGCCAGCGAAGTCAACGTGGATTCTAGAACAAGGTTTGGAGGGCCATGACGACAAACGTGGCAGTGCCTCCCTGGGTGCATTGCTCAGTTGAGAGCAAGTGTTGCATTGGCGCACATAAGGCTCCAAATCCGGTCTATGCTGGGCCACCACACATGGGATCTGGCTATAGCTTTCATCATTACTATGCCTGGGTGGGTGCTGTGTAGGTCGCGTATGAACGTTTCCCTGCCTTACGTGAGGAAAAACCACGTGATTACCCCACAAAAGACAGTCCGCCTGTATGGACATTTCGTCTTTATGCCACTGGAACGGCTTGATCTCTTCGTGCATCTCCGCTGGGACGCTGGACCAGCTCCCATGGAGGACACAGTTTTTTTACAAGGGATAGTAAAGGATCCTGGCTGGTCCAGATCCTGATCTGGCAGGCCGTAACGGGTGACTTTTCGTTTTCAAATGCATCCCCAGATCCTGATCTGGCAGGGCCGTAACGGGTGACTTTTCGTTTTCAAATGCATCCATCACTAAGAGCAAGTCTGCTGGCTGTGCCATTTCCACCCTGGTGGTGGGCAATGGTAGCTGAGTGAGGACGTCAACGCAGTTCTCTGTGCCTGGCCTGTGGCGAATTACATAGTTATATGCAGACAGCGTGAGCGCCCATCTTTGGATGCGGGCAGAGGCGTGGTGTTGATACCTTTGCTCTCTGAGAATAGCGATATGAGCGGCTTGTGGTCGAACTTAAGCTCAAACAGATACTGATGCATTTTTGTTTAACCCCATTACGCATGCCAGAGCTTCTTTTTCAATCATGCTGTCAGCCCTTTCGGCCTTGGACAAGCTCCTGGACGCATAAGCGACCGGTTGCAATGTTAGCTTATTGGGAGTTCCAGGTGCGTGGAGAGGATCGGGAGGTGCGTCGTTGAGGCCTATAAAAAGGCCCAACGCGTCGGAGGAGACTCAGGAGTTCCAGGTGCATGGAGAGGCTCGGGAGATGCGTCGCTGAGGCCTATAAAAAGGCCCAACATGTCGGAGGAGGCGAGCCAGTGCAGCTGCAGCAGGGTGAGAAGGCAAAAAAGAAGTAGAAAGAAATCGAAAGGTGACGTCACAGCCAAGGGGGTAAGTGATTAGCTGGTGATTGATAAGTAGTTTTTCTTTTTCTTTCTTTATCAGTAAGTAACCTTTTAACATTGTTGTTGCCCAATTGGGCTAATCTAAGGGTTAAGTCATGGCAGGAGAGCTCGGACACATGTTATGCTCCTCCGGTACTATGTGGGAACTCAGGGACGCTTCCGGTGTCCCTGACGACTACGTGTGCGGGAAGTGCATCCGCCTGCAGATTCTGACGGACCGCATTGTGGCACTGGAGCTGTGGGTGGATGAACTCTGGAACATCCACGATGCTGAGAATGACGTGAATAGCATGTTTAGTGAGTTGGTCACACTGGAGGTAACGGGTACACAGCAAGATAGGTAACCGGGTGACCAATAGGAAGAGCAGAGCAAGGAAGGTAGTGCAGGGGTCCCCTGCGGTCATCCCCCTGCAAAACAGAGACACCGCTTTGGGTACTGTTGAGGGGGATGACTCATCAGGTGAAGGCAGCAGCCAAGTTCATGGCACCGTGGGTGGCTCTGCTGCACAGGAGGGCAGGAAAAAGAGTGGGAGAGCGATAGTGATAGGGGATTCAATTGTAAGGGGATTAGATAGGCGTTTCTGCAGCCGCAACCGAGACTCCAGGATGGTATGTTGCCTCCCTGGTGCAAGGGTCAAGGATGTCTCAGAGTGGGTGCAAGACACTGTGAAAAGGGAGGATGAACAGCCAGTTGTGGTGCATATAGGTACCAATGATATAGGTAAAAAACGGGATGAGGTCCTATGAGACGAATTTAGGGAGCTAGGAGCTAAATTAAAAAGTCAGACCTCAAAAGTAGTAATCTCAGGATTGCTACCAGTGCCACGTGCTAGTCAGAGTAGGAATCGCAGGATAGCTCAGATGAATACGTGGCTTGAGGAGTGGTGCAGAAGGGAGGGATTCAAATTCCTGGGACATTGGAACGGTTCTGGGGGAGGTGGGATCAGTACAAACCGGACGGTTTGCACCTGGGCAGGACCGGAACCAATGTCCCAGGAGGAGTGTCTGCTAGTGCTGTTGGGGAGGAGTTAAACTAATATGGCAGGGGGATGGAAACCTATTCAGGGAGGCAGAGGGAAATGAAAGGGATACAGAGGCAAAAGATAGAAAGGAGAATAGTAAAATGATTGGCAGAGAAACCCAAGGCAAAAAACAAAAAGGGCCACATTACAGCAAAATTCTAAAGGGGCAAAGTGTGTTAAAAAGACAAGCCTGAAGGCTCTGTGCCTCAATGCGAGGAGTATTCGAAATAAGGTGGACGAATTAACTGCGCAGACAGAAGTTAATGGATATGATGTAGTTGGCATCACTGAGACATGGCTCCGGGGCGACCAAGGCTGGGAACTCAACATCCAGGGGTATTCAACATTTAGGAAGGATAAGCAGAGAGGAAAAGGAGGCGGGGTGGCGTTGCTGGTTAAAGAGGAAATTAATGCAATAATAAGGAAGGACATTGGTTTGGATGATGTGGAATCGGTATGGGTGGAGCTATGGAATACCAAAGGGTAGAAAACGCTGGTGGGACTTGTGTACAGATCACCAAACAGTAGTAGTGAGGTTGGGGACAGCATCAAACAAGAAATAAGGAATGTGTGCAATAAAGGTACAGCAGTTATCATGGGCAACTTTAATTTACATATAGATTGGGCCAAACTGGCAGCAATGTGGTTGAGGAGGATTTCCTGGAGTGTATTAGGGATGGTTTTCTTGACCAATATGTCGAGGAACCAACTAGAGAGCCGGCCATCCTAGACTGGGTGATGTGTAATGAGAAGGGACTAATTAGCAATCTTGTTGTGCGAGGCCCCTTGAGGAAGAGTGACCATAATATGGTAGAATTCTTTATTAAGATGGAGAGTGACACAGTTAAATGAGAAACTAGGATCCTGAACTTAAGGAAAGCTAACTTCGAAGGCATGAGGCATGAATTGGCTAGAATAGGCTGGCGAGTGATACTTAAAGGGTAGACGGTGGATAGGCAATGGCAAACATTTATAGATCACATGGATGAACTTCAACAATTGTACATCCCTGTCTGGAGTAAAATAAAACAGGGAAGGTGGCTCAACCATGGCTAACAAGGGAAATTAAGGATAGTGTTAGATCCAAGGAAGAGGCATATAAATTGGGCAGAAAAAGCAGCAACCAGAGGACTGGGAGAAATTTAGAATTCAGCAAAGGAGGACAAAGGGTTTAATTAGGAGGGGGAAAATAGAGTACGAGAGGAAGCTTGCCGGGAACATAAAAACTGACAGCAAAAGCTTCTATAGATATGTGAAGAAAAAAAGAGTAGTTAAGACAAACGTAGGTCCCTTGCAGTTGGACTCGGGTGAATTTATAATGGGGAGCAAAGAAATGGCAGACCAATTAAACAAATACTTTGGTTCTGTCTTCACGAAAGAAGACATAAATAATCTTCCGGATGTACTAGGAGACCAAGGGTCTAGTGAGAACGAGGAATCCTAATTAGGAGGGAAATTGTGTTGGGTAAATTGATGGGATTGAAGGCCGATAAATCCCCGGGGCCTGATTGTCTGCATCCCAGAGTATTTAAGGAAGTGGCCCTTGAAATAGTGAATGCATTGGTGATCATTTTCCAACAGTCTATTGACTCTGGATCAGTTCCTATGGAATGTAACACCACTTTTTAAAAAAGGAGGGAGTGAGAAAACGGGTAATTATAGACGGTTAGCCTGACATCAGTCATGGGGAAAATGTTGGAATCAATTATTAAGGATGAAATAGCATCGCATTTGGAAAGCAGTGACAGGATCAGTCCAAGTCAGCATGGATTTATGAAAGGGAAATCATGCTTGACAAATCTTCTGGAATTTTTTGCTGATTGAACTTGTTGAGTGGACAAGGGAGAACCAGTGGATCTGGTGTATTTGGACTTTTAAAAGGCCTTTGACAAGGTCCCACATAAGAGATTGGTGTGCAAAATCAAAGCACATGGTATTGGGGGTAATGTACTGGCATGGATAGAGAATTGGTTAGCAGACAGGAAGCAGAGAATCGGGATAAACGGGTCCTTTTCGGAATGGGAGGCAGTGACTAGTGGAGTGCCGCAGGGCTCAGTGCTGGGACCCCAGCTCTTTACAATATACATCAATGATTTGGATGAAGGAATTGAGTGTAATATCTCCAAGTTTGCAGATGACACGAAACTGGGTGGTGGTGTGAGCTGTGAGGAGGATGCTAAGAGGCTACAGGGTGACTGGACAGGTTAGGTGAGTGGGCAAATGCATGGCAGATGCAGTATAATGTGGATAAATGTGAGGTTATCCACTTTGGTGGCAAAAACAGGAAGGCAGAATATTATCTGAATAGCGGCAGATTAGGAAAAGGGGGAGGTGCAACGAGACCTGGGTGTCATGGTTCATCAGTCGTTGAAAGTTGGCATGCAGGTACAGCAGGTGATTGAGAAGGCAAATGGCATGTTGGCCTTCATAGCTAGGGGATTTGAGTATATGCGCAGGGAGGTCTGACTGCAATGATACATGGCCTTGGTGAGGCATCACCTGGAATATTGTGTTTAGTTTTGGTCTCCTAATCTGAGGAAGAACATTCTTGCTATTGAGGGAGTGCAGCGAAGGTTCACCAGACTGATTCCAGGGATGGCTGGACCGACATTTGAGAAGAGACTGGATCAACTGGGCCTTTATACACTAGAGTTAAGAAGGAAGAGAGGGGATCTCATAGAAATGTATAAAAATCTCATGGGACGGGACAGGTTAGATGCAGAAAGAATGTTCCCAATGTTGGGAAAGTCCAGAATCAGGGGATACAGTCTTAGAATAAGGGGCAGGCCATTTAGGACTGAGATGAGGAGAAACTTCTTCACTCAGAGAGTTGTTAACCTGTGGAATTCCCTGCCACAGAGAGTTGTTGATGCCAGTTCATTGGATGTATTTAAGAGCGAGTTAGATATGGCCCTTACGGCTAAAGGGATCAAGGGGTATGGAGAGAAAGTGGGAAAGGGATACTGAGGTGAAGGATCAGCCATTATCTTATTGAATGGTGGTGCAGGCTCGAAGGGCCGAATGGCCTACTCCTGCAACTATTTTCTATGTTTCTATGTAACACACACGCGACCCCGTACGAAGACGCATCACAAGCTAGCACTAAATGTTTACATGGTTCATACAAGACAAGCAGTTTGTTGGAACATAACAGATTTCTGGCTTTCTCAAAAGCAGTCTCTTGTGATTTCCCCCATACCCAGTCATCTCCATTGCGTAGCAACACATGTAGGGGTTCTAGCAAGGTGCTTTATCCGGGTAGAAAATTACCGAAATAGTTGAGGAGTCCCAGGAACGACCTGAGCTCCGTCACTTTCTTTGGTCTCAGCATGTTCTTGATGGCCTCCTTCTTGGCGTCGGTGGGTCTAATGCTGTCTGCTGCGATTCTCTGGTGCCAGGAAAACAAACTTCGAGCATTTCAGCCTGAGTCCCACGCGATCTAGCCGACTCAGAACCTCCTCCAGATTCTTCAAGTGTTCGATGGTGTCCCGACCTGTGATGAATATCTCGTCCTGGAAAACTACGGTGTGTGGAACGGACTTTAGCAGACTCTCCATGTTCCTTTGAAAAATCGCCGCGGCTGATCGAATCCCAAACAGGCATCTATTGTAGATGAACTGACCTTTGTGCGTGTTGATGCACATAAGGCCTTTTGAAGATTCCGCCAGCTCCTGCGTCATGTAGGCCGAGGGGTCAGGTCCAACTTTGTGAACGTCTTTCCTCCTGCCAGCGTCGCAAATAGGTCGTTTGCCTTGGGCAGCTGGTACTGGTCCTGCAGCAAAAAACAATTAATCGTTACTTTATAGTCCCCACAAATTCTGACCGTGTCATCGCCCTTGAGAACCGGAACAATTGGACTGGCACACTTGTTGAACTCCACCACCGCAATGATGCCCTCTTGCTGCAGCCTGTCCAGCTCGATTGCCACTTTCTCTCGCATCATATATGGCACTGCCCATGCCTTGTGGTGGATGGGTCGTGTACCGGGATCAAGTGGATCTGCACCTTTGCCCCGAGAAACTTCCTATGCCTGGCTCAAACAACGACGAAAGCTTGCTCAGAACCTGGGCACGTGAGCGTCGTCAATGGACGAAAGTGCTCGGATGTCATCCCAGTTCCAGCGGATTTTTCCCAGCTAGCTTCTGCTGAACAGTGTGGGGCCATCTCCTGGTACAATCCATAGTGGTAGTTCGTGCACTGCTGCATTATAGGAGACATTTACTGCTGCGCTGCCAATTACAGGGATCAGCTCCTTAGTGTAAGTTCTCAGCTTGGTGTGAATGGGGCTCAGCTTGGGCCTCTGTGCCTTGTTGCACCACAGCCTGTTGAAGACCTTTTTGTTCATGATGGACTGACTCGCACCTGTGTCCAGTTCCTTGGAGACTGGAATTCCGTTCAGTTCAACTTTTAACATGATCGGTGGACATTTCGTGGTGAAGTGTACCCCGTACACTTCTGCCTCCTTGTTTTGAGTCGCTAGTTCAGTTTGATCCGCCATGGATTGGTCTTCCTCTGCAACGTGGTGGTTTGCAGGGTTTGCAGCTCTCTGCACATTCACTGGAGGTGCCCCATTGTTCCACAGCCTTTGCACGCATAGTGTTTGAAGCGGCATTGATGGGCTCGATGATCACCTCCGCAGCGCCAACAAGGTGTCAATTGCCTTGCATTAATACTTGATGGTGGACTCTGAGTCATCTGAGATCGTGCAGCTGCAGGCGTATAAGTTCTGCCATATGTATTCCTGCCTGAAAACGACGTTACTTTGTGTACAGTATTTGCCGAAACATCTTTATGCTGTGAAATTTGTTTGGTGTTATCGCTGGTGGACATAAATGCCTGAGCTATCATTATGGCTTTGCTCAGGCTCGGTGTTTCAACAGTCAATAGTTTGCGAAGGATAACCTCATGGCCAATGCCAAGCACAAAGAAGTCTCTTAGCATTTGCTCCAGGAATCCATCGAATTCGCAATGTTCTGCAAGGCGCCTTAGTTCGGCAATGTAGCTCGCCACTTCCTGGTCTTCAGACCGTTGACATGTGTAAAATCGATACCTTGCCATCAGAACACACTCCTTCGAATTTAGTTGCTCCCGGAGCAGCGTACACAGTTCTTCATACGATTTGGTTGTTGGTTTCACCGGAGCAAGAAGATTCTTCATGAGGCCATAGGTTGTTGCCCCGCAGACGGTGAGGAGGATCGCCCTTCGTTTGGCAACGTTCACACTCCCTTCCAGCTCATTGGCCACGAATTATTGGTTGAGTCGCTCCACGAAGGCCACCCAATCATCCCCTTCTGAGAATTTCTCCAGGATGCCAATAGTTCTTTGCATTTTTGCGTGATGATTTGTTATTTTGTCGCCAGTTGTTATGTCTCAAATAAGGCAATGTAACTGAGTACTGTAGATGTGAGTAAGTGGGACCTTAGTCTCTTTATTCCAACTCCAGAGCGCTGGTAAAGCATGGGAGACCTGCTTATATACAGTGCTCCCAAGGGATGCTGGGATCCCTTGGGACTCCAACAGATGTGCCCTCTGGTGGCGGTAGAATGCTGGTTACATAGTGTTGCATACACAACACTCTCCATCCACATCCCCGTCCCTCACCCAACCTTACTTCCTTCTGCATCCGCCCTTGGAAAAAACACTCTCCAAACTCTCCATGACTCTTTTACAACTGCACTTATCAACTGCAAACTTTTCAGCCTTTGGCCCTACATTCACCACGACATTTCTGCAGCCACCAATCTGCTCAACCAAACCCTCATCACCACTTTTGATGCCCTAGTCCCTATAAAATCATTGCTCTCTCACCCTTGGCCTTTCCCCTGTTCGGCCCTCATCTTCGCTCCGTCGAGTCCAAGGGGTGCAGACTTGAACGGACATGGCAGACAACTGGTTTAGCCATTCACTGCCAGATCTGGCTGGATCACATAAAGCATTATCGGGTCCTACTCTTGTCTGCCAAAACTGCTCACTATTCCAGGATCACTCTGGAATGCAAAGATAACCCCCGGCTACTATTCTCTACTGCTAACCGTCTTCCTAAAACCCTCTCCCCTGTCTCCACCACACTCACCTCCAACACCAAGTGTGAGGAGTTCATGGACTTCTTTGTTTCAAAGATTGAGACCATCCGATCAGTTGCCTCGACCAGTTCCCTTCCTTCCCCTAGCCCACCGGCCAAACTTTGTCTGAGGTTCCCCCTGCCCTAACCCTAAACTTTCTCCAGTTTCTCTCCGATCTCCACTCAACCTCTCCGTGCTCATCTTATCCATGAGACCCACTTCCTGCTCCCTTGATCCTATTCCCACTAAACTGTTGACCACCCAACTTCCTTTTCTGGCTCCTATGTTAGCCAACATTGTTAACGGTTCTCTCTCCTCAGGTACTGTTCCCTTTGCCTTCAAATCTGCCGTCATTACCCCTCTCCTCAGAAAACCAACTCTTGACCCAACTGTGCTTGCAAACTACCGCCCCATTTCCAATCTCCCATTCATGTCCAAAGTTCTCGAACGTGTTATCGTCTCCCAAATCTGTGTCCATCTTTCCCAGAACTCCATGTTTGAATCCTTTCAATTTGGTTTTCGCCCTTGCCACGGTACTGAAACGGCACAAATGACATCCTTTGTGGCTGTAACAAAGGGAAACTATCCCTCCTCATCCTCCATGATCTGCCTGCATCCTTTGACATGGTTGGCCACTCCATCCTCCTCCAACGCCTTTCCAGCATCATCCAGCTGGGTGGGACTGCATTCGCCTGGTTCAATTATCTATCTAATCATAGCCAGAAAATCAGCTGCAGTGGCTTCTCTTCCCACTCCCGCATCGTTACCTCTGGTGTCCCCCAAGGATCGATCCTTGGCCCCCTCTTATTTCTCATCTGTATGCTGTCCCTCGGCGATATTATCCAAAAACACAGAGTTAATTTCCACATGTACACTGGCAGCACCCAAATTTACCTCTCCACCACATCTCTCGACCCCTCAATGGTCTCTAAATTGCCAGACTGTTTGTCCGACATCCAGTACTGAATGAGCAGAAATTTTCTCCAATTAAATATTGGGAAGACCGAAGCCATTGTCTTTGGTCTCCCCCCAAAAACTGCATTCCCTAGCCACTGACTCTATCCCTCTCCCTACCATCTATCTGAGGCTGAACCAGACTGTTCGCAACCTAGGTGTCATATTTGACCCTGAAATGAGCTTCTGGCCACAAATCTGCGGCATAACTTAAACCACCTTTTTCCACCTCCCGCCTCTGCCCCTGCCTCAGCTCTTCTGCTGCTGAAACCCTCATTCATGCCTTTGTTACCTCTAGACCTGACGACTGCAACTCACTCCTGGCCGGCCTTCCACATTCCACACTACGTAAACTTGAAGTTATCCAAAACTCAGCCGCCCGTGTATTAACCCGCACCAAGTCAACCCAACCCCCCATGCTTTCTGACCTACATTGGCTCCCAGTTAAACAACACCTTGCTTTCAAAATTCTCATCCTTGTGTACAAATCACTCTGTGGCCTTGCCCCTCCCTATCTCTGTAATCTTTTTCAGTCTCACAACCCCACAAGATGTCTGCGCTCCTTAAATTCTGGCCTCTTGTACATCCCTCATTATAACTGCTCAATCATTGGTGCATATGCCTTCAGCTGCCTGGATCCTAAGCTCTGGAACTCCCTCCCTAAACCTCTATGGCTCTCTACCTCTCTTTCCTCCTTTAAGATGCTCCTTAAAACCTACCTCTTTAAACAAGCTTTTTGTCATCTGCCTTAATTTCTTCTGTGGCTTGGTGTCAAATTTATCTGTTTGTCTGTAACACTGTTGTGAAGCGCCTTGGGACATTTTATTATGTTAAAGGTGTTATATAAGTAACAATTATTATTATTATTATAAACCTCTTCACCTCTCTATCTCTCTTTCCTCCTTTAAGACGCTCCTTAAAAACTACCTCTTTTGACCAAGCTTTTGGTCATCTCCCATAATTTCTTCTTATGTGGCTAACCACACAACTTCCCTTCCTCAACTGCAAGCTAGCTGACATTGGAAATAGTTCACTCTCCTCAGATTTCCTAATTTTACAAACCTCAATAATATTCTCTCGAGGCTTGCATTTCTATAAAGCAAATAACCCTACTTCTGGGAGCCTATGATTGTAACTAAGAACACTTCAATTAGGTATCATCCAGGGCACAATATCCTTTGCCATATTGAACACAATACTCAGATGTTTATAGAGCACTCTGTCTCTGTCTATCTGTCTGACACTCTCACTTTTTCTCCTTCTCCGGTGGAGAGACACCATACTGGCCATTACAAATACATGTAGGCTAACAGAAAATGGCTTGGTCAGAAAGCTTGGATTTAGCTAGTTTGAAAGTGGCTTATTGCCTACAATCATTGCAGAGTACTTGGAACAAGAAGTAGTAAGAAAGTGATGATTCTCACTGTGAAAATGTATTCTGTTCATTCATATATTTTATGTAAAAAAAACAGTTTGTTAATTTACAAATGTGCCTCACCTTGCTAGAGTGCTTTTTAGTGCACCTTTCGTAAAGCCAAGAAGACACACGTATTCACTATACTTCCAAGTTTTGTGTCATCTGCAAATTTTGAAACTGTACCCTGTACACTCAAGTTTAAATCATTAATATACATCAAGAAATATATCATGATTCCGGGGATGAGGGGGTTGACTTATGAGGAAAGGTTGAGTAGGTTGGGCCTTGACTCATTGGAATTCAGAAGAATGAGAGCTGATCTTATCGAAACATATAAGATAATGAGGGGGCTTGACAAGGTGGATGCAGAGAGGATGTTTCCACTGATAGGGGAGACTAGAACTAGAGGGCATAATCTTAGAATAAGGGGCCACCCATTAAAAACAGAGATGAGGAAAAATGTCTTCTCTCAGAGTGTTGTTAATCTGTAGAATTTGTTGCCTCAGAGAGCTGTGGAAGCTGGGACATTGAATAAATTTAAGACAGAAATAGACAGTTTCTTAAATGATAAGGGGATAAGGGGTTATGGGAAGTGGGCAGGGATGTGGAGCTGAGTCCATGATCAGATCAGCCATGATCTTATTAAATGGCAGAGTAGGCTCGAGGGGCTTTATGGCCCACTCCGGTTCCTATTTCTTATGTTCTTAAAAGCAGTGGTCCTAGTACTGATCCCTGGGGAACACCACTGTATATCTTCATTCAGTCTGATAACCAACTGTTTACCATGACTCTCTGTTTCCTGTCACTTAACCAATTTTGTATCCATGCTGCCACTGTCTCTTTTATTCCATGGGCTTCAACTTTTCTGGCAAGCCTATTATGTGGCACTTTATCAAATGCCTTTTGGAAGTCCATGTACACCACATCAACTGCATTGCCCTCATCAACCCTCTCTGTTACCTCATCAAAAAACTCAATCAAGTTAGTTAAACACGATTTGCCTTTAACAAATCTGTGCTTGCTTTCCTTAATTAATCCACACTTATCCAAATGATCGTTAATTTTGTCCCGGATTATTATTTCTAAAAGTTTCCCCACTATCGAGGTTAAACTGACTAGCCTATAATTGCTGGGTTTATCCTAAAACTCTTTTTTGAACAAGGGTGTAACATTTGCAATTCTCGAGTCCTCTGGCACCATCCCCATATCTCAGGAGGATTGGAAAGTTATGGCCAGTGCCTCCGTAATTTCCATATTTACTTCCCTCAGTATGCTAGGATGCATCCCATCAAGTCCTGGTGACTTATCTACTTTACGTACAGTCAGCCTTTCTAGTACCTCCTCTGTTATATATACAGACTACAGATATACTCTCTGTGTCGTCACTGTATAGTTGCATAAGATGGAGATTTGTTACCTGATGCATTATCAATAAGGTTTACACTGTATATACTATGCTGGCACCACTAGAGGGTGCAACTGGTGGAGACTGGCGTTTCCTGCCCCTGTGGCAGAGGTTGTCCACCAGAGGGCACTGCGATGGGAGACTTGAGGGTCACCTGCATAGGTGGGCCGGGCCCATATAAAAGGCTGCTCACCATGCTTGTGCCTCACTCTGGAGTTATAATAAAGGACCAAGGTCAATACAGTGTGAGTACAACACATTGCCTTGTGGAATCATTCATAAGTACAATACAGACATAACAACTGGCGAAGAGAATATAGACTTTCATGCGATTATGGCTACCTTTGGCACACTAAAAGACTTCAGAGAGGGTGATGATTAGGATGCCTTCGCGGAAAGGCTCGAGCAATATTTTGTGGCAAACCACCTGGCAGGGAAGACAGATGCATTGGCGGAGAAGCGCAAGGCTATACTGCTGACCAGTTGTGGGCCCGAGGTCTACCGCCTCATCAGGGACTTGCTGGCATCCACAAAGGCCAAGGATAAGACATACGATGAGCTGACTGAACTAATTCGCGACCAACTAAAACCAAAACAGAGCATCCTCACGGCCAGGCACAGATTCTACACTTACCGCAGACCTGAGGGCCAGGAGATTGCAAAATATGCTGACGACCTCAGGAGACTTGCAGCACAGTGTGATTTCAGCACGCACCTCAACGAAGCATTGCGAGACATCTTCGTTATGGGAATTGGCCATGAGGGCCTCCTTCACAAGCTATTATCTGCCAACACCACAGTCAACCTGCAGAAGGTCATCAGCATCAGTTAGGTGTTCATAACCTCGACCTGCAGCACCAACAAATTATTCCTCCTGTGGACTCAAACCCAACAAGTACTGTATATAGAATGGTGCCTTTCACAGGCAAGACTGTAGAACATGGCTCTGCCCAGGGCAGAGAACAGAGACCTCAGGGTTCCAGAACTCAAAGTCCACCGAGGGGTGCTAATCGAGTAGCACCATGCTGGCATTGCGGAGGAAACCATAGGGCTCCCCAGTATAGGTTTGCTGAGTACGTATGCAAAGCCTGTAACATGAAGGGCCACCTCCAGCATATGTGTAAAAGAAATCCGACTCACCATCTAGCAGAGGAGTCGGTAGATGACTTCGAATGCAGCGGGGTGTATGATGATTTGGCTAGAGAGGTAGCTCTGCCCCAAGATGAAGTGTATGGAGTGTATACTGCACCACCGATTGTCCTCCAGTGAAGATGGAAGTCGAGATAAATGGCGTTCCAGTCTCCATGGAAGTGGACACGGGAGCGAGCCAATCAGTGATGAGCCAGGATGCCTTTGAGAGGCTATGGAATGAAAAATGACCTGAGCTAGTTCCAGTACAGGAAAAGCTGCGCACCTACACCAAGGAGCTGATCCCAGTCCTTGGTAGTGTGGATGTAAGTCATAATGGTGTGGTGCACAAATTACCTCTGTGGATTGTTGCAGGTGATGGTCCAACGCTACTCGGAAGAAGGCATATGGGGGAGATCCAGTGGAAATGGGAAGACCTCTTCACTCCAGCAATCGATGACCCCCATGCTCAGAGGCAGAGCAAAACTTTACTTTCGCTTGGGCCAGGCACCAGAGAACAGACCAGCACAGCATCTGAGGCACAGACCGTCCATCACGACTGCGTGGCAATGATCCGACCGGAACGATCTAAAAGTACCTTCCCGGCTCCAGTGGCAGAACTCCTGGGGAGGAAGATCGAATTCACAGGCACTCTTCCAGCTTTTGTGGCAGAATCGCGGGAGAGAAGGATCAAGGCAGTCAACCTCGAGGACAGAGGCGTGATGGTATCCCTGCTGCAGCAAGGTGCAGCGTGGCTGAAAAAAAAGATGTCCGTGGCCATATCACGACATGCAACGCTGAGGGACCAACACATGGTGTCTAACAAAGGATTTGATTGAGGTAAAGCCAGCAGGGTTCTCTTAAAGGAGATTTGCAACCAACTGAACTTGAAGAGACATTGTATGCATGGCACTCAATGTAACGAACTGATTAAGCTTGTGAACAAAATGTTGCTGCGAGATGTCGGTACTATTCCTAATGTAAAGAACAAACTGTTGTTGCGAGATGTCGGGAATAGAGTGTCCCCAAAAGTAGCAAGCAAGCGAATTCGGGAGGGTAACGGCACTGATCCTGATGCCCTGCCCCAGGTGTCCCCACAAGTTATAGGCCAGCTACCTCAGGAGGATGAAGGCGCTGATCCTGATATCCTGCCCTAGGTCTATCCCACGCTGCAGGCACCTGATGGCACTAATCGCCACGGATCCAGAAATGAAAACGGCGCCAATACGCGCAGTCGGCTGCCGTTGCCCACCACCCGGATGGAGACGGTGCAGCCCCCAGACCCAGTTGCTACCTCGGCCATGTCCGGGAACGAAAGGTCAGAACCAACGTGTTCCCCAAATGGGACCTGGAACAGCCAGGTTCCCAACACCGTTAGAGAGCAGGCAGAAGATTCTGCAGCCCTCAAAGGAGGACAGGGAGGCCACACACATCTGCAGCTCTGCCCATCACGAGGCAACGGCAAAGGCCCTGATTCCTGGCAAGTAATTTTTCTGAGTCCTGGTGAGTAGATTTTCTTTTTCTTTTCCTTTATCAGCAGGTAACCTTTATCATTGTTTTTGGCAAATTAAGTTAATCTAGGGGTTAAGTCATGGCAGGAGAGCTCAGACACATGTCATGCTCTTCCTGTGCTATGTGGTTACATGTGTGAGAAGTGTATCTTGCTGCAGCTCCTGACAGACTGCATTGTGGCACTGGAGCTGTGGGTGGATTCACTCTGGAGCATGCCCAATGCTGAAGATGCCGTGAATAACACGTTTAGTGAGTTGGTCTTACCGCAGGTAATGGTTACACAGACAGATGGGGAAAGGGAGACTAACAGGAAGAGCAGTGGAAGGAAGGAAGGAGTCCCCTGCTGTCAGCCCCCTCCAAAACAGATACACCATTTTGGGTACTGCTGGGGGATGACTCATTAGGGGAGGGCAGCAACAGCCAAGTCCATGGCACCGTGGGTAGCTCTGATGCATAGGAGGGCAGGAAAAAGAGTGGGAGAGCTATAGTGGCAGCAGATTCTATTGTAAGGGGAATAGATAGATGTTTCTGCGGCCACAATTGGCTCTCCAGCATGGTATGTTGCCTCCCTGGTGCAAGGGTCAAGGATGTCTCGGAGCGGTTGCAGGATATTTTGGAGGGGGAGGGTGAACAGCCAGTTGTTGTGGTGTATATAGGTACCAAAGATATAGGTAAGAAATGGGATGAGGTCCTACAAGGTGAATTTAGGGAGCTAGGAGTTAAATTAAAAAGCAGGGCCTCAAAGGTAGTAATCTCAGGATTGCTACCAGTGCCACGTGCTAGTCAGAGTAGGAATAGCAGGATAGTTCAAAAGAATACGTGGCTTGAGGAGTGGTGCAGAAGGAAGGGATTCAAATTCCTGGGACATTGGAACCAGTTCTGGGGGAAGTGGGACCAGTACAAATCGGACGGTCTGCACCTGGGCAGGATCGGAACCAATGTCCAAGGGGGAATGTTTGCTAGTGCGATTGGGGAGGGGTTAAACTAATATGGCAGTGGGATGGGAACCTATGCAGGGAGCCAGAGGGAAGTAGAATGGGGGCAAAAGCAAAAGATAGAAAGAAGAAAAGTAAAAGTGGAGGTCCGAGAAATCCAAGGAAAAATCAAAAAGGGGCACATTAGGAAAATTCTAAAGGGGCAAAGTGTGTTAAAAAGATAAGCCTGAAGGCTCTGTGCTTCAATGCGATGAGTATTTGCAATAAGGTGGACGAATTTACTGCACAGGCAGCAATTAATGAATATGATATAATTGACATCACGGAGACATGACTCCACGGTGACCAAGGCTGGGAACTCAACATCCAGGGGTATTCAACATTTAGGAAGGACAGACAGAAAGGAAAAGGAGGTGGGGTTGCATTGCTGGTTAAAGAGGAAATTAACACAATGGTAAGGAAGGACATTAGCTTGGATGATGTGGAATCTGATGTGGGTGGAGCTACGGAATACTAAAGGGCAGAAAACGCTGGTGGAAGTTGTGTACAGACCACCAAACAGTAGTAGTGAGGTTGGGGACAGCATCAAACAAGAAATTAGGGATGTGTACAATAAAGGTACAGCAGTTATCATGGGTGTCTGTAATGTACATATAGATTGGGCTAACCAAACTGGTAGCAATATGGTGGAGGAGGATTTCCTGGAGTATATTAGGGATGGTTTTCTAGACCAGTATGTCGAGGAACCAACCAGATGGCTGGCCATCCTAGACTGGATGATGTGTAATGAGAAAGGACTAATTAGCAATCTTGTTGTGCGAGGCCCCTTGGGGAAGAGTGACCATAATATGGTAGAATTCTTTATTAAGATGGAGAGTGACACAGTTCATTCAGAGACTAGGGTCCTGAACTTAAGGAAAGGTAACTTCGATGGTATGAGACGTGAATTGGCTAGAATAGACTGGCAAATGATACTTAAAGGGTTGACAGTGGCTAGGCAATGGCAAATATTTAAAGATCACATGGATGAACTTCAACAATTGTACATCTCTGTATGGAGTAAAAATAAAACAGGGAAGGTGGCTCAACTGTGGCTAACAAGGGAAATTAAGGATAGTGTTAAATCCAAGGAAGAGGCATATAAATTGGCCAGAAAAAGCAGCAAACCTGAGGACGGGAAAAATTTAGCATTCAGCAGAGGAGGACAAAGGGTTTAATTAGGATGGGGAAGACAGAGTATGAGAGGAAACTTGCCGGGAACATAAAAACTGACTGCAAATGCTGCGATAGAGATGTGAAGAGAAAAAGATTAGTGAAGACAAAAGTAGGTCCCTTGCAGTCAGATTCAAGTGAATTTATAATGGGGACAAAAGAAGTGGCAGACCAGTTGAACAAATACTTTGGTTCTGTCTTCACGAAAGAAGACATAAATAACCTTCTGGAAATACTAGGGGGCCGAGGGTCTAGTGAGAAGGTGGAACTGAAGGAAATCCTTATTAGGCGGGAAATTGTGTTAGGGAAATTGATGGGATTGAAGGCCGATAAATTCCCTGGGTCTGATAGTCTGCATCCCAGAGTACTTAACGAAGCGGCCCGAGAAATAGTGGATGCATTAGTTATCATTTTCCAACATTCTATCGACTCTGGATCAGTTCCTATGGACTGGAGGGTAGCTAATGTAACCCCACTTTTTAAAAAGGGAGGGAGAGAGAAAACACATAATTATAGACTGGTTAGCCTGACATCAGTAGTGGGGACAATGTTGGAATCAATTATTAAAGATGAAATAGCAGCGCATTTGGAAAGCAGTGACAGGATCGGTCCAAGTCAACATGGATTTATGAAAGGGAAATCATGCTTGACAAACCTTCTGGAATTTTTTGAGCATGTAACAAGTAGATTGGACAAGGGAGAACCAGTGGATGTGGTATATTTGGACTTTCAAAAGGCTTTTGACAAGGTCGCACTCAAGAGATTGGTGTGCAAAATTAAAGTTATTGGGGGTAATGTACTGACGTGGATGAAGAACTGGTTGGCAGACAGGAAGCAGAGAGTCAGGATAAATGGGTCCTTTTCAGAATGGCAGGCAGTGACTAGTGGGGTGCCGCAGGGCTCAGTGCTGGGACCCCAGCTATTTACAATATACATTAATGATTTAGATGAAGGAATTGAGTGTAATATCTCCACATTTGCAGATGACACTAAGCTGGGTGGCGGTGTGAGCTGTGAGGAGGATGCTAAGAGGCTGCAGGGTGACTTGAACAGGTGAAGTGAGTGGGCAAATGCATGGCAGATGCAGTATAATTTGGATAAATGTGAGATTATCCACTTTGGGGGCAAAAAAATGAAGGCAGAATATTATCTGAATGGCGGCAGATGAGCAAAAGGGGAGGTGCAACGAGACCTGGGTGTCATGGTACATCAATCATTGAAAGTTGGCATGCAGGTACAGCAGGCGGTGAAGAAGGCAAATGGTATGTTGGCCTTCATAGCTAGGAGATTTGAGTGTAAGAGCAGGGAGGTCTTACTGCAATTGTACAGGGCCTTGGTGAGGCCTCACTTGGAATATTGTGTTCAGTTTTGGTCTCCTAACCTGAGGAAGGACATTCTTGCTATTGAGGGAGTGCAGCGAAGGTTCACCAGACTGATTCCCGGGATGACAGGACTGACATATGAGGAGAGACTGGATCGACTGGGCCTGTATTCACTGGAGTTTAGAAGGATGAGAGGGAATCTCATAGAAACATATAAAATTCTACAGGATTGGACAGGTTCGATGCAGGAAGAATATTCCCTATGTTGGGGAAGTCCAGAACCAGAGGACACAGTCTAAGGATAAGGGGTAAGCCAATTAGGACTGAGATGAGGAGAAACTTCTTCACTTAAAGAGTTGTTAACCTGTGAAATTTCCTGCCACAGAGAGTTGTTGATGCCAGTTCATTGGATATATTCAAGAGGGAGTTAGATATGGCCCTTATGGCTATTGGGATCAAGGGTTATGGAGAGAAAGCAGGAAAGGGGTACTGAGGTGAAGGATCAGCAATGATCTTATTGAATGGTGGTGCAGGCTCGAAAGACCGAATGGCCTACTCCTGCACCTATTTTCTATGTTGCTACGTTTCTATGCACCAAGCCCACCCCACTAGCAGGGGGTGCAGCCCCGCCATCAGATGACTAGGACCACATGCGGTTGCTCTGGAACTAGCATCCTCTCATACCAGTATTGCTACCTCAGAACTGACCATGACTGAACTTTGAATGCAATCTACCCAATCCTGACGCATGACCACAAAACGTAACGAATGTAAGTCACTGTGTCACGATACAAACTGTAACTTCCTTTCTTTGTACTTGCAATGTGTCTGATCTTGTATGTTAATGTAACGGGCCAGCTGCATGATCTTGCTGATGGGGGGGGGCGGGGCGGGCGGCGGCATGTGTGGAAATGGCTGTATTGTAGCCATGGATACACACATGGATCACACCCAGAACCCACTGGAACCTTCACCATCCAAATTGGTAACCACTACCCAACGTTGTGGAAAAAGGACTTGGGGGTTAACAGGGAGAGAGCCAAGCCAAAGCACAGCCAAGGTGCAAGGTCTATTGGCACTTAAATCTGGGGAGAGCTAAGCCAGAGCACATTATGCAAAGCTAATCGTCACAAAGGTCTTGGGGGAAGAGTGATGTTATATATGCAGAATATAGATATACTCTCTGAGTAGTCACTGTATAGTTGCATAAGATGGAGACTTGATACCTGATGCTCTATCAATAAGGTTTACACTGTGTATATACTATGCTGGCACCACTAGAGGGTACAACTGGTGGAGACCGGGCTTTCCTGCCCCTGTGGCAGAGGCTGTCCACAGAGGGCACTGCGGTGTGAGACCTGAGGGTCACCTGCATCGGTGTGCAGTGCCCAGTATAAAAGGCTGCCCATCATGCTTGTGCCTCACTCTGGAGTTACGAATAAAGGACCAAGGTCACTACTGTTTGAGTAGAACACACTGCCTCGTGGAGTCATTCAAAAGTACATTACAGACACATCAACTTCTTTATCGTTTTTATCCCATCCGGTATCTCAAGTACCTTCTCTTTCGCTATACCTTTGGCAACATCTTCTTCCTTGGTAAAGACAGATGCACAGTGCTCATTTAATACCTCAGCCATGTCCTCTGCCTTCGTGCATAGGTCTCCATTTTGGTCCTGGATCAGCCCCACACCTTTTACTACCCATTTACTATTTATATGCCTATAGATTACTTTTCGATCCCCTTTTATGTTAGCTGCCGATTTATTCTTATACCCTCTCTTTGCCCTTCTTATTTCCTTTTTCACTTCCCCTCTGAATTTTCTATAGCCAGCCTGATTCTCACTTGTATTCTCAAGCTGACATCTGTCATATGCCCCCTTTTTGTGCTTCATCTTACTCTCTATGGGTTAGATTTTCCATTATTTTTGCATGCATGCTGCCCACTTAACGTCCATTTTAACGTTGAAAAGAGGTGTAATGCCCATATATCGCCCATTTAGGCACAAAATGGAAACTGACGCCCATTTCTCGGTCACTTATCGGCGAGCGTTACTTTTAGCATGTACGTAACACTGAGAAAATATAATACCGCCCGCCCACTTTTTTTGGGCGGAATCATCAGAATGGGCGAATCCAATGCCCATATTATGGCCCAGTGATACTTTCGGCACGTACTTAATGCTGAGATTCAATAATACCGACTGCCCACTTTTCTTTTGTCGTAAAGATCACATTTGCCGAATCTAATGCCCAGTATATCGCCCAGCGTCACTTTCAGCACCTCACACACATATCGCCCACAATCTCACTCAGCAAAAAAAAATGCTGTGAAAAAGTTGAACTGCTCTGAACTAATCACAGTGGTGTGGACACCATTTTGTAAATCACAGCTCACTTCATCGAAAAAGCTGCTTCAACTTCGGGGGAGTTTGGATGTACTCTAGAGTTCTTTTCAGGTGATGTGACCATCTGAACACACATCTTATCATACTGTGGATGATTGGATTTTAATTTAGGTGCCTTAGTGGGGAAATTTATTGCTTGTGAACAATTGGCATTATACTTATAGTTATTGGAATGGGGCCAGCCATTTCTCAGTCTGCATTGATTACAACGCAGATGCTGCAGAGTGCAAATGGGACAACGTCTAATCCACAGCATTATATGCCCAATCTAAGACGTGCCAGACTGATGAGGAGGACCATACCATACATCCCCTGGACATACAGGGAGAAGCGGTCTTACCTCTACTTATCCGAGTACACCTGCCTTTGGAGACTGCACTTCCACAAAATGGTTATCAGTGAGATATGCCAGCTCATCAGGGAAGATCTGCAACCTGCCAGCACTTTCAGGACATCACTATCCGTCGAGGTCAAGGTCATCGCGGCACTGTCGTTCTACGCGTCCGGTTCCTTTCAGGCACGTGTGGTCGACATTTGCGCTATATCTCAGCATGCCACACATTGCTGCATTAGACAGGTCACTGAAGCCCTGTATGCACATAGGATGGACTTTATCAGCTTCCCTATGACCACGGAGGCTCAGACTGACAGGATTCTACCGAATTGCTAAATTCCCCAAAGTGCAGGGAGCAATACACTGTACGCACATCGCCATGCGGGCACCTTCTCAGGACGCAGATTTCACTCCCTGAAGGTCCAACTCGTTGTTGATCACAACCAGATAATTATGGCAGTGAATGCCAAATTTCCGGGCAGCATCAATGAGGCTCACATCCTGCGTGAGAGCGCTATCTCTGACATGTTTACCGGTCAGCCACAAGGTTAATGCTGGATGCTTGGTGACAAACGATATGGCCTAGCCACCTGGCTGATGACCCCCTGCGTGACACCCACACTGAGACCGAGATGCGACACAACAAGAGCCATAGAGCCACACGCAATGTAGTCCAGAAAACCATTGGTGTGCTTAAGCAGCACTTTAGATGCCTGGAACACTCAGGAGGGGAGCTACAATACAACCCTGATCAGGTAGCTCAATTCGTGGTCGTGTGCTGCGTGCTGCACAACTTGGCTATCAGGAGGGGGCAAGAATTGCTAGAAGGGACAGATGGTCCACCTCAGGAGATGGAGGAAGAGGATGACGTGGGGCTGGATGCTGACCTAGGGCCAGACAATCAGGCTGACTATGCAACCATACCCACGCGCCCCTCCAGACTGCAGGAGAGGGCCTGTGGTGGCTACATAGTTGCAAGACTCTTACGACAGCAGCTCATAAATGAGTGCTTTGCCTGAAAGAAGGTTGCTGTTATTGACAAAGCTGACACACTGCTGTGTGTGCAGCTCAGACATCAATGGTGGGCATCATCTTGGTGCCAGTTAGAGTTTAAGCTGATTGAAGTTAAGTTTAATTATACCCTTTCATGTTAAGGAATCACCAGTGTGTAACGGTCCAGCTATTTGAGGTGATGCGCAACAAGGTTATGTTAAATAAAAAAACATTTAATACGACCATTTGTCTGAAATCATAAGTATAACGGTCAAAACACCCCACTCCCACCCCACCCCACAATTTTTAGAAGATTGACATCAATCAAATGGTCAACATGTCCAGCAACACAGAACACAAATGCAAAACAACAGGGTGGCCCCCACCCCTCATACCTTACAACAAATTGCATACACCGAGATGGAGATATAACACAGTCATCACCTGCGGACATGCACCTAACTTTCCTTCCCCCCTCCCCTTCTTCTCCACACCTCTCCTCAGGCGATGTCTCATTGGGGGGATGAAGGCACGGATATGGGAGCGGGGGGTACCGAGGTGGGAACATTCTCGGATCCAGAAGCAGGATCTTGCTTCTGCCTCTCATGTGTCGCTGGCACTGGGGGTGCTGAACCTAGGGGTGGAGTGCCGCGCTCCGAGACCACTGGGAGGCCTGTGCCAGCAGTGTTGCTGGCTATCGCCTCCAGGGCCTCTGCCATCCGTGGAACGTACTCCATCATGGTGCCGGAGATGCTGGCTAGCTGTTGGGATATGCCCCCCAGTGCCTGTAGGATCTGGTGACCTATGTCAACAGTCCTCCTGGACAACTCTACCATGTCGCCCCTCTCATCTGGCGCTCGTGGAGCAGACCTGCCGCGTCTACGAAACCTCCGCAGGGTCGGCGCCGTCCTGGGGACACCTGGGATGCCCTGTGGCGAGGTGCTTGGGCCGGTACCTCCAGAGTGGAGGTGGGAATGACTGAAGGAGCACTAGATGGCCTTGGGGTCGAATGTCTTCTGAAGCCTGGCAATGCAGGCTCCTCAAAATCCACGCTGTCATCGGTTGAGAACGGACCCAGCAGATTGACGGGCGAGAATCAGTTCTCCTCAGCAGCAGATGTAGGATCGTCCGGCGAGTCCGGCCCCGTGCCCACCTTCTGGGCTCAGTGGTCTTGCCTTGGGACGTGCTGTTGGTTGAGCTGCAAAACACAAATGATGTGATTAGAGAAGTGGGTGCTAGGGTCAGAAGGTGAATCCAGCGCTACACACAGCATGTGCACGACAAAAGCACCACCGCTATCAAAATCATCACAGACATCACATTTCATGAACATCAACACATTCTGCATTGCAATGATTCTCATAAGGCCAGCATTATTTAGAGGACACTTTTAGCAATCATCTATCATATATTATTGTTCGGATATGAGTGGGTGTGGCATCTATTGACTTCACATCGCGCAATTGTGTATACTTTACTCACGAGGCATCACTTCAGGTTCTGCAGCTGCCTGCGTGACTGACCGGGGTCCCCACTAGTCCGAGCACCCAATCCTCAATGTCGGTGAGGTCGCTGATGACTGATGGCCCCCCACCTGTTCGCCTCTGCTCGGCCCTAATCCTCGATAGCTTCTGCTGTAAAAGGTAACAGGACGACATGACATAAGATCATTACGTGATATCATTGCTAGGTACTGTCACAGAGACTGATACAACACATAACATAGAAACATGGAAACATAGAAAATAGGTGCATGAGTAGGCCATTCGGCCCTTCTAGCCTGCACCGCCATTCAATGAGTTCATGGCTGAACATGCAACTTCAGTACCCCATTCCTGCTTTCTCGCCATACCCCTTGGTCCCCCCCAGTAGTAAGGACTACATCTAACTCCTTTTTGAATCTATTAAGTGAATTGGCCTGAACAACTTTCTGTGGTAGAGAACTCCACAGGTTCACCACTCTCTGGGTGAAGAAGTTTCTCCTCATCTCGGATATAATCATGATTATTGTGATCACTATCATTCTTTACCTAAAGACGTGCACCGTGACCGCAGGCTTTGAGTACAACATTCCCGGTAAAAGTGAAAGACCTCACATTTAATTATAGTCACTCATGATTCTTACAAATCAAATTATTAAAATATATGAGTACATGTAAATAAATGTAATAGTTATTCTGGCGGAACCGACAAGGTCGTTCCATCGCTTGTGGCATTGGTTGCCCTCACGTACCTCGTTGGTCGCTGACGAGACCACCTCGACTATCTCGGCCCATATCTCCTGGTAGGCCTTTGGGGTGGGCTTCCCACGCCCTCCCTGGGTCAAAACACCCCAGCATGACTCGACCTCCTGCATGAGGGAGGCAGTTGCCTCGTCCGAGAACCTCCTTGCTCTCTTTCGTCTTTCCATTTGTTCCTCTCCCAGCTCACTGCTCTCGCCAGCATCAGTCTCCATAGCGTGCTGTGTCACCTCATCCACTCCCTCCATTATAGGCACCAAATTTGAGAAAATATCTGGCTGGTAACAGCTAACTTTTTTCGCACAATTTGCTACAAAGCTCGAAACGCACCCTCCTACCTCCCAAAGCAGCCAAACAAGCACCCACACCACACCCACACACCTTCACTCCCTCTCTGCTCCCTCTCTCTCTGTCTCCTCTTATGCGCATGTCATGATGATCCCTGACCTTCTGAATCATGGGAAACGAGCGTTGCCATGCCATTGCTAAGGATGGTGACACTTTATGGCAGAAGATCAGAGAGATTTAACGCTAACGCCCATTTCAGATCGTTCGCGGTAATACCCAACTTTTTAAATGGAAACTAGGGGCTTTGAAAATGGGCGATAATCCGGCGATCTGAAAACCCATATATACCGCCCACGCCAGAACAATGCCCATTTTTGGGCAATCTGCACAAAAGTGGGAAATCTAGCCCGATGTCTTTCATCATCCTGGGAGCTCTGACTTTGGTTGTCTTACCTTTCCCCCTTTTTGGGAATGTACCTCAACTGTATCCAAACCATCTCCTTTTTAAAGGCAGCCCATTGTTCGATTACAGTTTTTCCTTACAATCTTTGATTCAAATTTGCCCGGGCCAAATCCATTCTCAACCTACTGAAATTAGTCTTCCTCCAATTAAGCATAGATTGCTCCCTGTCCTTTGCCATAGCTAATCTAAACCTTATGATACAGTGATCACTGTTCCCTAAATGATCCCCTGCTACACTTGCTTTACTTGACCCACCTCATTCCCCAGAACCAGATCCAGTAATGCCTCCTTCTCCCCATTGGGCCTAAAACGTATTGATTAAGAAAGTTCTCCTGAACACACTTCAGAAATTCTCCACCCTCTCTACTCTTTACACTATTGTTATCCCAGTCAATATTAGGATAGTTGAAGTCACCCATTGTCACTACTCTATAGTTCTAGTACCTCTCTGTATTTGCCCTGCAAAATTGCTCCTCTATATCCTTCCCACTAGTTGGAGGACTGCCGAATACACCTAGTAGTGTATTGGCACTCCATTGTTTCTTAACTCTAACCAAATAGATTTTGTCCTTGACACTTCCAGGACATCCTCTCTCTCCAGCACTGTAATATTCTCCTCAACCAATACTGCCACCCCACCTCATTTTTTTCTTTCCCTATCTTTCCTGGACACCTTATATCCAGGAATATTTAGTCCCCAATCCTGTCCTTTTTTGAACCAGGTCTCCATTATCACCACATCATAATCTCATGTGTCTATTTGCGCCTGCAGCTCACCAACCTTATTGACTATACTTTGTGCATTCACACACATGCACTGTAAACTTACCTTAGACCTTCTGACATAGCAACATAGAAACTAGGTGCAGGAGCAGGCCATGCAGCCTGCACTACCATTCAATATGATCATGGCTGGTCATGCAACTTCAGTACCCCACTCTTATCTTCTCTCCATACCCCCTGATCCCTTTAGCCATAAGGGCCACATCTAACTCCCTTTTGAATATCCAACGAACTGGACTCAACAACTTTCTGTGGTAGAGAATTCTATAGGGTCACAATTCTCTGGATGAAAAAGTTTCTCCTCTTATCGATCCATAGACTGTGATCCCTGGTTCTGGACTTCCCCAACATCGGGAACATTCTTCCTGCATCTAACCTGTCCAATCCCGTCAGAATTTTATATGCTTCTATAAAATCTCTCTCATTCTTCTAAATTCCAATGACTATAAGCCTAGTCGATCCAGTCTTTCTTCATATGTCAGTCCTGCCATCCTGGGAATCAGTCTGGTGAAGCTTCGCTGCACTCCCTCAATAGCAAGCATGTCCTTCC
This sequence comes from Pristiophorus japonicus, assembly GCF_044704955.1. Classification (NCBI taxonomy): domain Eukaryota; kingdom Metazoa; phylum Chordata; class Chondrichthyes; family Pristiophoridae; genus Pristiophorus; species Pristiophorus japonicus. The sequence goes on from NC_091981.1 coordinate 228,899,705, forward strand.
TCAGATTAGGAGACCAAAACTGTACACAATACTCAAGGTGTGGTCTCACCAAGGCCCTGTACAACTACAGCAAGACCTCCCTGCTCCTATACTCAAATTCTCTTGCTATGAAGGCCAAAATGCCATTTGCTTTCTTTACTGCCTGCTGTATGTGCATGTCAACTTTCAGTGACTGATATATCATGACACCCAGGGCTCGTTGCACCACACCTTTTACTAATCTGTCATCATTCAGATAATAATCTGCCTTCCTGTTTTTGCCACCAAAGTGGATAACCTCACACTTATCCATATTATACTGCATCTGCCATGCATTTGCCCACACACCTAACCTGTCCGTCACCCTGCAGCCTCTTAGCATCCTCCGCACAGCTCACATTGCCACCCATCTTCGGGTCATTTGCAAACTTGGAGATATTACATTCAATTCCTTCATCGAAATCATTAATATATATTGTAAATAGCTGGGGTTCCAGCTCTGAACCTTGTGGTACCTCACTGTCTGCCATTCTGAAAAAGACCCGTTTATTCCCACTCTTTGCTTCCTGTCTGCCAACCAGTTCTCTATCCACGTCAATACATTACCCCCAATCCCATGTGCCTCAATTTTGCACACTAATCTCTTGTGTGGGACCTTGTCAAAAGCCTTTTGAAAGTCCAAATACACCACATCCACTGGTTCTCCCTTGTCTACTCTACTAGTTACATCCTCAAAAAACCTAGATGATTTGTCAAGCATGATTTCCCTTTCATAAATCCATGCTGACTTGGACCAATCCTGTCACTGCTTTCCAAATGCGCTGCTATTACATCTTTAATAATTGATTCCAGCATTTTCCCCACTACCGATGTCAGGCGAACTGGTCTATAATTCTCTGTTTCCTCTCTTTCTCCATTTTTAAAAATTGGAGTTACATTAGCTACCCTCTAATCCATAGGAACTGATCCAGAGTCCATGGAATGTTGGAAAATGTCCACCAATGTATCTACTATTTCTAGGACCACTTCCTTAAGTACTCTCGGATGCAGACTAACAGGCCTGGGGATTTATCGGCCTTCAATCCCATCAATTTCCCTAACACAATTTCCTGACTAATAAGGATTTCCCTCAGTTTTGTTAGATCCTCCTTCTCGCTGGATCCTCGGTCCCCTAGTATTTTCGGGAGGTTACTAGTGTCTTCCTTAGTGAGGACCGAAGTATTTGTTCAATTGGTCTGCCATTTCCTTGTTCCCCATCATGAATTCACCTGATTCTGACTGCAAGGGACCTACATTAGTCTTTACTAATCTTTTTCTCTTCACATATCTATAGAAGCTTTTGCAGTCAGTTTTTATGTTTCCTGCAAGCTTACTCTCATACTCAATTTTCCCCCTCCTAATTAAACCCTTAGTCCTCCTCTGCTGAATTCTAATTTTCTCCCAATCCTCAGGTTTGCTACTTTTTCTGGCCAATTTATATGCCTCTTCCTTGGATTTAACACTATCCCTAATTTCCCTTGTTAGCCACGGTTGAGCCATCTTCCCTGTTTTATTTTTACTCCAGACAGGGCTGTACAATTGTTGTAGTTCATCCATGTGCTCTTTAAATGTCTGCCATTGCCTATCCACCGTCAATTCTTTAAGTATCATTTGCCAGTCTATCCTAGCCAATTCACATCTCATACCATCGAAGTTACCTTTCCTTAAGTTCAGAACCCCAGTCTCTGAATTAACTATGTCACTCTCCATCTTAATGAAGAATTCTACCATATTATGGTCACTTTTCCCAAAGGGCGTCGCACGACAAGATTGCAAATTAATCCTCTCTCATTACACAAGACCCAGTCTAGGATGGCCTGTTCTCTAGTTGGTTCCTCGACATATTGGTCGAGAAAACCATCCCTTATACACTCCAGGAAATCCTTCTCCACAGGATTGCTACCAGTTTGGTTTGCCCAATCTTTATGTAGATTAAAGTCACCCATGATAACTGCTGTAAATTTATTGCATGCATCCCTAAGTTCCTGTTTGATGCCATCCCCAACCTCACTACTACTCTTTTTGGTGGTCTGTACACAACTCCCACAAATGTTTTCTGCCTTTTGGTGTTTCGCAGCCCTACGCATAGAGATTCTACATCATCCAAGCTAATAGAAACATAGAAACATAGAAAATAGTTGCAGGAGTAGGCCATTCGACCCTTTGAGCCTGCACCACCATTCAATAAGATCATGGCTGATCATTCACCTCAGTACCCCTTTCCTGCTTTCTCTCCATACCCCTTGATCCCTTTAGCCGTAAGGGCCATATCAAACTCCCTCTTGAAGATATCCAATGAACTGGCATCAACAACTGTAAGGGGTGGTCCTGGGGATCAGGTTCGCCTCTGACCTACTTGAGAAGTTCGAATCGCTCCCACTCCCTTGGGTTCCAGACTCTGGATTTATTTGTGGGGTGTGATAAAGTGCAAAGGACAACTGGTTTGATACAAAAGAACTTTGATTTTATTACAGACAAGAAAGTACAATGTCAAACTTATAATCGCTCAAATAAAGAACAACACATTACACATTCAAAGGGGGTTACAGTAAAAATTACACCTCCCTCCTCCCAATACCTAATCCTAGCTAGTTTAGACTCCAGGCCAGGCAGGGACTATGCTTATCAACCCTGTCTGGTCAGTTAGTGGTAGTTTGCGATTTCGGGGTTCGTTGAATTCTGTAGGTTCTGCTTGCCGTACCCCAAACGTTGGAGGAGACTTCTTACTGTGCAATCTTCAGTTGGGTTGAGTCCGCTGAAGCGGTAAGGTGTGTTTTGGATTTGTGGGGTAAGTACCCGTTTTCTTTCGTTAGAAGTAGGCTTTTACAGTTCTTTAGGTAATGTTTTACTCAGGAACAGCTTGTAGAGTGGAAACTTTCGATTCTTCGTTTTTTTTCTGTTGGAGTTTTGTTTCAAGTTTGGTCGATTGCAGTCGTTTTGGTGGTGCCACGTTGGCTATGGTCGGTTGCTGCCGCGATGGTGATGTTCTTCCTTCCTTTTTGGACTTCAGGACTTCAAGGCTGGGGAAGTTGGTTTTCAACTGTCGCGTTGGTTTCTCTCCCTTCTAGATGGCATAGTCGCAGTATGGCACACTCTTTGTAAAACAGGGGGCCAGGTATACTGTTTGAGTTGTCCTAATCTTCACGCCAAATCAGTACAGAATTCGTAGTTTAAATTTGGCGGGCTTGACATTTCTTTGTAATATTTTGGCGGGCACGTTAAAAGTTAATATGCCTTGGGTGGGTTGCTCTTCTAAATCTGTTTCCTGATGGAAATATTAGCTTGGTAATCACAATGTCCTTTTGTGCTTGGGTTTTGCATACAAGCTGTAGTGGGCCCTTTGTTCTTATTCATGCTGAAGATGGCTTTTCTTGGTTCAGGTTGATGGCTGGCTATCTCTGAGTTATTGTTGTAATGTTAATATCTCTTGTGGGGAAGGGTTTTCGAATATCCATTTCTCCAGACAATTTACTTTAGTCCCAACACCCAGACAGTTCCAATAATCAAGTTGGCTCCTTTAGTTCCTTAGGCCCGCCCACAGACTTGAATTTCTCTTGTAAAAGTCCAAAATTCGATTAAAGTTCGTAGTTTCTTCCATAAGCACTTTAGGATTTCAAACTTTCCAGTAGATAGACCAAAATTAAATTTCCTTTCCAATGAGCCCAAACACTGGTGGGGTTGCCGTGAATTTTGGCCTTTCACAACACTCTGTGGTAGGGAATTCCACAGGTTAACAACTCTCTGAGTGAAGATGTTTCTCCTCATCTCAGTCCTAAATGGCTTACCCCTTATCCTTAGACTATGTCCCCTGGTTCTGGACTTCCCCAACATCGCGAACATACTTCCTGCATCTAACCTGTCCAATCCCGTCAGAATTTAATATGTTTCTATGAGATCCCCTCTCATCCTTCTAAACTCCAGTGAATACAGGCCCAGTCGATCCAGTCTCTCCTCATATGTAAGTCCTGCCATCCCGTGAATCAGTCTGGTGAATCTTCGCTGCACTCCCTCAGTAGCAAGAACGTCCTTCCTCAGATTAGGAGACCAAAACTGAACACAATATTCCAGGTGAGGCCTCACTAAGACCCTGTAAGACCTTCCTGCTCCTATACTCAAATCCCCTAGCTATGAAGGTCAACATACCATTTGCCTTCTTCACTGCCTGCTGTACCTGCATCCAACTTTCAATGGCTGATGAATCATGACACCCAGGTCTCGTTGCACCTCCCCTTTTCCTAATCTGCCACCATTCAGATAATATTCTGCCTTCGTGTTTTTCCACCAAAGTGGATAACCTCACATTTATCCACATTATACTGCATCTGCCATGCATTTGCCCACTCACCTAACCTGTCCAAGTCACCCTGCAGCGCCTTAGCGTCCTCCTCATATCTCACACTGCCACCCAGCTAAGTGTCATCTGCAAACTTGGAGATATTACACTCAATTCTTACTTCAAAATCATTAATGTATATTGTAAAGAGCTGGGGTCCCAGCACTGAGCCCTGCGGCACCCCACTAGCCCCGCCTACCATTCTGAAAAGGACCCGTTTATCCCGACTCTCTGCTTCCTGTCTGCCAACCATTTCTCTATCCACGTCAGTACATTACCCCCAATACCATGTGCTTTGATTTTGCACACCAATCTCTTGAGTGCGACCTTGTCAAAAGCCTTTTGAAAGTCCAAATACGCCAATTCCACTGGTTCTCCCTTGTCCACTCTACCAGTTGCATCCCCAAAAAATTCTAGAAGATTTGTCAAGCATGATTTCCCTTTCATAAATCCATGCTGACTTGGACCGATTCTGTCACTGCTTTCCAAATGTGCTGCTATTTCATCTTTAATAATTGATTCCAACATTTTCCCCACTGCTGATATCAGGCTAACCGGTCTATAATTACCCTTTTTCTCTCTCCCTCCTTTCTTAAAAAGTGGTGTTACATTAGCTACCCTCTGTTGTGTATCTGTAAAGCATGCCCTCCCATGTTCCGCCAACAGGGAGCGCATCCCCTGAATTCCCAATCGATCCCAGCATCCCTTGGGAGCATTGTATATAAGCCGGCCCCTAAGGCCTGTTCCTCACACTGCAGTGTCTTAATAAAGACTGAGGTCAATGTTACTTTAACCTCCCTGTGTGCAGTCTCATCTGTGTTCGGAACATAATAACTGGCGATGAGTATACGAATCCAACGCAAAAATGCAGCAAACTGTGGGCATCCTGGCAAAGTTCTCGGAGAGTGAGGACTGGGAAGCCTATGTTGAATGGATAGACCAGTACTTTGTAGCCAACGAGCTGGACGGAGAAGGAAGCGCTGCAAAAAGGAGAGCGGTCCTTCTCACGGTCTGCGGGACACCGACCTACAGCCTCAGGAAGAATCTTCTGGCTCCAGTGAAACCCACAGATAAGTCGTATGAGGAGCTGTGTACACTGGTTCGGGAGCATCTTAACCCAAGGGAGAGCGTGCTGATGGCGAGGTATCGGTTCTACACGTGCCAGCGATCTGAAGGTCAGGAAGTGGCGAGCTACGTCGCTGAGCTAAGGCGACTTGCAGGACAATGTGAGTTTGATGGCTACCTGAAGCAGATGCTCAGAGACTTTTTTGTATTGGGCATTGGCCACGAGTCCATCCTACGAAAAGTTTTGACTGCAGAGGTAACGACCCTCAGTAAGGCCATTGCGATAGCACAGGCGTTTATGTCCACCAGTGATAACACCAAACAAATCTCTCAGCACATAAGTGCTAGCAATGTTCATAAATTAACTGGAACTGTGTTTGCGAGCAGAAATGTACAGGGAAGAAACCACGAGTCTGCAACTGCCAGCAGGTCTCAGGTGACCCAGATGACTCAGAGTCCGCAAAAAAGGATGAAAGCAAGGCAATTCACACCTTGTTGGCATTGTGGAGGCTTCCATTCAGCCTATTCATGCCGCTTCAAAGGGTATGTTTGCAAGAGCTGTGGAACAATGGGGCACCTCCATCATGAGCTGCAAGCTCTGCAAAACCTGCTAACCACCACGTGGCAGAGGAAGATCGGTCCATGGTGGATCAAAGGAATTTTGAGCCTCAGAGAGAGGAGGCAGTTGCTGAAGTACATGAGGTGCACACATTTTTGATGAAATGTCCACCTATAATGCTAAATGTAAAATTGAATGACTTACCTGTAGCCATGGAACTGGACACTGGTGCTAGCCAAACCATCACGAGTAAAAAGATGTTTGAGAGACTGTGGTGCAACAAGGCACTCAGACCAACCCTGAGCCTCATCCACACGAAATTGAGAACATACACCAAAGAGCTCATCACTGTCCTGGGCAGAGCCATGGTCAAGGTCACCTACGAGGGCATGGTGCATGAACTGCCACTCTGGATTGTCCCGGGCAATGGCCCCACACTGCTTGGAAGGAGCTAGCTGGGCAAAATCCGCTGGAACTGGGATGACATCCGAGCACTATCACATGTCGATGAGGCCTCATGTACCCAGGTTCTTAACAAATTTCCTTCCCTTTTTGAACCAGGCATTGGAAACTTTTCCAGGGCAAAGGTGCGGATCCACTTGATCCCAGAGGCACGACCCATTCACCGCAAGGCGCGAGCGGTACCTCACATGATGAGGGAGCAAGTGGAAATCAAGCTGGACACGCTGCAACACGAAGGCATCATCTCCCCAGTGGAATTCTGTGAGTGGGCCAGCCCAATTGTTCCAGTACTCAAAAGTGGTGGCACGGTCAGGATTTGCGGCGATTATAAAGTAACGATGAATCTTTTCTCGCTAAAGGACCAAAACCTGCTACCTAAGGCAGACGACCTATTTGCGACACTGGCAGGAGGCAAGTCATTCACCAAGCTCGACCTGACTTCGGCCTGCATGACGCAGGAGCTGGAGGAGTCTTCGAAGGGCCTCACCTGCATCAACATGCACAAGGAACTGTTCATCTACAACAGATGCCCGTTTGGAATTCAGTCGGCTGCAGCGATCTTCCAGAGAAACATGAAGAGCTTACTCAAGTCGGTACCACGCACGATGATTTTTCAGGACGATATATTGGTCATGGGTCAGGACACCGTCAAGCACCTACAAAACCCGGAAGAGGTCCTCCAGCGACTGGATCGCGTAGGGCTGCGGCTGAAGAGGTCGAAATGCATTTTCATGGCAACAGAAGTGGTGTTTTTGAGGAGAAAGATCGCGGTGGACGGCATTTGGTCCACAGATGCCAAGACAGAGGTTATCAGGAATGCGCCCAGGCCACAGAACGTCACGGAGCTGCGGTCGTTCCTGGGACTCCTCAACTATTTTGGTAACTTCCTACTGGGGTTAAGCACCCCCTTCAAGCCCCTACATGTGTTATTGCATAAAGGTGAGAACTGGGTATGGGGGAAAAACCAAGTAATTGCTTTTGAGAAAGCCAGAAACAGTTTATGCTCCAACAAGCTGGTTGTATTGTACAACCCGTGTAAAAGACTTGTGCTAGCATGCGATGAGTCGTCGTATGGAGTCGCGTGTATATTACAACAAGCTAACGTTGTGGGGAAATTGCAACCTGTCGCCTATGCTTCCAGGAGCTTGTCTAAGGCCGAGAGGGCCTACAGCATGATTGAAAAAGAGGCATTAGCGTGTGTGTTTGGGGTAAAAAAAATGCATCAGTACCTGTTTGGCCTCAAATTTGAGTTGGAAACTGATCACAAGCCCCTCATATCCCTGTTCACTGAAAACAAGGGGATAAATACTAATGCCTCAGCCCGCATACAAAGGTGGGCACTCGCGCTATCAGCGTATAACTATGCCATCCGCCATAGGCCAGGCACCGAGAACTGTGCGGATGCTCTCAGTCGGCTACCATTGCCCACCACGGGGGTGGAAATGGTGCAGCCTGCAAACTTGTTGATGGTGGCGCAGCCCGCAGACTTATTGATGGTCATGGAAGCATTTGAAAATGATAAATCAGCTGTCACGGCCCGCCAGATTAGGACTTGGACCAGCCAAGATCCTCTGCTGTCCCAAGTAAAAAACTGTGTACTGCATGGGAGCTGAGCCAGCATTCCCGTTGAAATGCAAGAGCTAATCAAGCCGTTCCAGCGGCAAAAGGACTAGCTGTCCATTCAAGCAGACTGCCTGTAACCGCGTAGTGCTATCCAAAAAGGGCAGGGAGATGTTCATCTCGGATCTCCACAGCACCGGGTATAGTAATGATGAAAGTGATAGCCAGATCCCACGTGTATCGACTCTGACTTAGAGTCCTGTGTACAGCAATGCCGCGTGTGTGCTCAGTCTGAGCAACGCGCCCAGAGAGGCACCACTAAGTTTGTGGTCCTGGCCCTCCAGACCATAGTCAAGGATCCATCTCGATGGAACCCGTTTCTTGGTAAAATGTTCCTGGTGGTGGTGGATGCTTTTTCAAAATGGATTGAATGTGAAATAATGTCGGGAAGCACCACCACCGCCACCATTGAAAGTCTGAGGGCCATGTTTGCCACCCACGGCCTGCCTGACATACTGGTCAGTGACAACGGGCCATGTTTCACCAGTGCCGAATTTAAAGAATTCATGACCCGCAATGGGATCAAACTTGTCACCTCGGCCCCATTTAAACCAGCCTCCAATGAGCAGGCAGAGCGGGCAGTACAAACAATCAAACAGAGCCTTAAACGAGTCACAGAAGGCTCACTCCAAACCCGCCTGTCCCGAGTACTGCTCAGCTACCGCACAAGGCCCCACTCACTCACAGGGATGCCCCCGGCTGAGCTACTAATGAAAAGGACACTTAAAACCAGACTCTCGCTGGTTCACCCCAACCTGCATGATCAGGTAGAGGGCAGGCGGCAGCAACAAAATGTAAACGATGGTCGCGCCACTGTGTCACTGGAAATTGATCTAAATGACCCTGTGTATGTGCTAAACTATGGACATGGTCCCAAGTGGATCGCGGGCACGGTGATAGCTAAAGAAGGGAATAGAGTGTTTGTAGTCAAACTAGACAATGGACAAATTTGCAGAAAGCACCTGGACCAAACGAGGCTGCGGTTCACAGACTGCCCTGAACAACCCACAGCAGACACCACCTTTTTCAAGCCCACAACACACACCCAAAGGATCAACGACACCACCCCGGACCAGGAAATTGAACCCATCACGCCCAACAGCCCAGCAAGGCCAGGCTCACCCAGCAGCCCTGCAGGGCCAACAACACTCCAGCCCAGCGAGGGCACAGCCAACACACTAGAACAGACATTTGTACCGAGGCGGTCCACCAGGGAAAGAAAGGCTCCCGACCGCCTCACCTTGTAAATAGTTTTCACTTTGACTTAGGGGGGGAGTGATGTTGTGTATCTGTAAAGCATGCATTCCCATGTTCCGCCACCAGGGAGCGCATCCCCTGAAGCCCCAACGGATTCCAGCATCCCTTGGGTGCACTGTATTTAAGCCGCCTCTTAAGGCCTGTTCCTCACTCTGGAGTGTCTTAATAAAGACTGAGGTCACTGTTACTTTAACCACACTGTGTGCAGTCTCATCTGTGTTAGGAACACCATACCCTCCAGTCCATAGGAACTGATCCAGACTCGATAGACTGTTGGAAAATGATCACCAATGCATTCACTATTTCCAGGGCCACTTCCTTATTTATTCTGGGATGTAGACTATCAGGCCCCGGGGACTTATCGGCCTTCAATCCCATCTACTTCTCTAACACAATTTCCCACCAAATAAGGATTTCCTTCAGTTCCTTCTTCTCGCTAGACCTTCGGTCCCCTAGTATTTCCCGAAGGTTATTTATATCTTCCTTCGTGAAGACAGAACCAAAGTATTTGTTGAACTGGTCTTCCATTTCTTTGTTTCCCATTATAAATTCACCTGATTCTGACTGCAAGGGACTACGTTTGTCTTCAATAATCTTTTTCTCTTCACATATCTATAGAAGCTTTTGCAGTCAGTTTTTATGTTCCCAGCAAGCTTCCTCTCATACTCTATTTCCCCCTCCTAATTAAATCTTTTGTCCTCCTCTGCTGAATTATAAAATTCTCCCAGTCCTCAGGTTTGCTGCTTTTCCTGGCCAATTTATATGCCTCTTCCTTGGATTTAACACTATCCTTAATTTCCCTTGTTAGCCACGGTTGAGCCACCTTTATTTTTACTCCAGACAGGGATGTACAATTGTTGAAGTTCATCCATGTGATATTTAAATGTTTGCCATTGCCTATCCACCATCACCCCTTTAAGTATCATTTGACTATTCTAGCCAATTCACGTCTCATACCATCGAAGTTACCTTTCCCCAAGTTCAGGACCCTAATATCTGAATTAACTGTGTCACTCTCCATCGTAATAAAGAATTCTACCAAAGTATGGTCACTATTCCCCAAGGGGCCTCGCACAACAAGATTGCTAATTAGTCCTTTCTCATTACACATCACCCAGTCTAGGATGGCCAGCCCTCTACTTGGTTCCTCGACATATTGCTCTAGAAAACCATCCCTAATGCACTCCAGGAATTCCTCCTCCACAGGATTGCTACCAGTTTGGTTAGCCCAATCAATATGTAGATTAAAGTCACCCATGATAACTGCTGTACCTTTATTGCACACATACCTAATTTCTTGTTTGATGCTGTCCCCAACCTCACTACTACTGTTTGGTGGTCTGTACACAACTCCCACTAGCTTTTTCTGCCCTTTGGTATTCCGTAAGTCCACCCATACCGATTCCACATCATCCAAGCTAATGTCCTTCCTTACTATCGCGTTAATCTTCTCTTTAACCAGTATGGCTGCCCCACTTCCTTTTCCTTTCTGTCTATCCTTCCTGAATATTGAATACCCCTTGGTTACCCTGGAGCCATGTCTCCACATTATCCCAATTACATGATATCCTTTAACAGCTATCTGCGCAGATAATTCATCCACCTTATTACGAATGCTCCTCGCATTGAGACTCAGAGCCTTCAGGCTTGCTTTTTTAACATTCTTTGTCCTTTTAGGTTTATGTTGTAATGTGGCCCTTTTTGATTTTTGCCCTTGATTTCTCTGCCCTCCACTCTTGATTTTTTTCTTCCTACCTTTTGCTTCTGCCCCCTTTTTACTTTCTTCTGCCTCTCTGCATAGATTCCTATCCCCCTGCCATATGAGTTTAAGCCCTCCTCAACAGCACTAGCAAACACTCCGCCTAGGACATGGATTCCGGTCCTGCCCCCACCTAATACTGTACTATTTCTTACTCTACTGCTTTCTCTCTCTCTCCAATCCTTCATGCACCTTGTTCTGCTTTATAATGCTATATCCTGGTGCCCATCCCCTTTCTAGGAAAATTCAGATTATTATGCACTAATAGTCACATAACTTAAACACTGAGGCTCTGAAATTGCTGATTTACACGTAAAGAGCCCGGAATTTTCATTGGAACCCAGTTCCATCAGGACTCTCTTTCATTTTCTTTGGCCTTTTAAGTTCCAGTGGAGGTGCTCATGGCCCAAATATTCTGCCACGTAGAGGGAAAATAATGGGTGTTCCCATGCTCCCTTGAGAAATTCTATCCAGCATGCCTCCTGATAGGGCAGATGTAGGTTCCATTATGTCCCAATAAAGGCCCCAATCCTTCACTAGAGTAATGCAATTCTGGTTTTTATTCAGAATTATTAAAAGCACTGGGATCCAAAGCGAAGAGATGGTTGACCTCCTCCTTCCCTGGTAAAATTCCACCTACTCGAAGGGAGAGTAAAATAAGTGCCCTCCTGAAGCGGATAAAAATGCTTATGAAACTTCCAGCTAGAACCCGATCTCTTTACTTTGCACTTGTTATAAAGTACTGGAGAGCTAACACTCCACTGAGTAGCCCCCATCATCGAGCCAATCATTCTTAAGGAGCAAGCGGGCTTCCGGAGTGGCTGTAACTGCTGCGACCAAGTGGTAGCTTTAACAACGTACATCGAAGCAGGTTTCCAGCAACAGCTCAAGACAGCTGTAGCGTTCGTGGACCTGTCAGTATGGAAGTATGGACTGCTTTTCAAACTCTCCACCATTTTTCCCTGCAGAACAACGATCCCCTCAACTCCATGCTTAGCAACCGACAATTCCAAGTGTGCTATGGTACCCAAAAGAGCAGAGATAGAACATTGAACAATGGACTCCCACAGGGTTCTGTCTTAGCACCCATGTTATTCAACGTTTACACCAGTGATCTGCCTGAAACAGAGTCCCGCAAAACACCAATCTGTCCAATCGAAGAGACCCTGACCAGTGATTTACAGAGGATGGAGGCCTCCTTCCACTGATGGTGACTCTGGCCACAGACATCAAGCAAACCAAGCTTTAAAAGTCTCCTTTTGCGCCGCTGAGGTAAACCATGCTAAAAACCCTACTATTTAGGAGTCACGCTTGATTGCATCCTGTTATATAGACAACATCTCCAGAACCTTGGGAAGAAACTAAAGAGTTGGGTCAACTTGATCCAGAAACTCATCAGAGCCACATGGGGAGCAGACACTCAAATCCTCAATACGGCAGCACTCACCCTGGTGTACTCTACAGTGGAGTACTGCTCTCCAGCATGGCTATCAAGTCCGCATGTCAAATCCGTTGATGTCCAGTTGAATTCTTCTATGGGAATTATCACCGGTATCTTTTATTGACATCAGCACCTAGTCTGCCCTTGCTTGCAAACATCACACCACTACACCTACGTGTGGATATGCGGTCTCCAGAGAATAACAACTACTACACCAGCAAAGACTTGCTGATCCAGGCTGACTTGAACAACCTATCACCAACTTGTCTCAAATCTAGAAGGCCATTTTGGAACGTCGCCGAAGCCCTTCAGTAATCTCCCCTCAGCCTTGATGACTGATGACGAAATGCTAGGAAGAACTGCGACATATGGAATGGATTCCTTATCGAGGGCCCTACAGTACAACCTGAAGGATCAAACCGTCCTTGCAAACATCAACCATCAACCGCCTCAGACCAGTCATGGTAGAAGTTGCCATCTTCCCCACAGATGGAAGATTAAAGCATCCCCATCATGCAACTGTGGAGCTCCTAATCAGACCCTGGAGCATGTCATTGAGCACTGCCCTGAGAGGAAATTTGCAGGTAACCTACAAGATATCCATGCTGTTGCACCGGAAGCTTTGGCCTGGATATCCAACTTAGATATTGACATTTGATTTGCTTTGGACTACCATATGAAAGAAGAAGAAGTAATGCAGTTGATCCCGGAGAGTATCAATGATCTTACTCTGAAAGGATAAAGGCTCCACTGGAAGATTTTTTTGCTGAGATGTTTTTCTCTGGTTCAGAATCCCTGGATCTTCTCAGGCACTGGAGTATCTGTGGGTTTCTCTGCCTTCTAGCAGGTGTATTGGGACAGGCACTGTTGAAACACCCTTGCATTCTTGATGTGTCCACCTTGGTTATGCAAATGACCCTGTCTCTTGTATTTGGAACAGGGTCTTTGGCTCTGGCCTAGGGCAGAGGATACTTCCTTTCTGCCAATTCTGCACTGGTGGATCGGTGAATTCAGGAGGCATACTTTATAGAATTTCTGAAGGATGGGTAGGATTCAATTCCTTTTGTCTCCAATTTAAAATTCCTTTTTAACTTTTAATTTAGTGAATTGCTTGACATAAATAAGCCCACTAATGGTCCAAAGTTCCACACTGGTTCTGGATGATTGTGCTGACTGACTGCTGGTATAAATGATCAAACAGGCATTGTCACCATTGCAGGACTCTTTGAAGAGGTAAAGCCTCTTAGTAAATGTAAAATTAGTGATCTTAGTAAAGCCAAGATCAACCTGCTCTTTGTTCATGCATGTTGGCTGTCAGGGAGAGTTTGTGCTGTGGCCAACATTAAATTAGTCTCAGCTTGACGTTTTGGTCTCTATCATAGCTGTTTCTCAAATTACAATAAAAATAACACTTCACGTAATCAGCAATGTAATGAAATGATGCTGTCATTTTGCATTCCTTTGAATGTAAATAAGCTTATTGTTTTTGAAGAAGATGTTGCCATTGTCTCAGATATCCTTGTTTATTGGACATTGTAGTGCTTTATACCACAGATGTAACTATTCAGTTTAAGTAAGAAAAATAGAAATATTGACCAAAATATCTGTAAAATGTTAAAGCTGATCAAATTAAGATTCAAAGTGCATGGCAGCTGTATCTGATACACTTTTTAAAATAAACTAAAGTGACACATTTGTCTTGGGATAAGCAGAGAATTTGAAGTACAAATCTAATTGGATCTACTTTAATTCAACTGACAACATAAGAATTTGCTGTTCTTTTTAGTTCTAACATTTTCAGGAGAGGTGGAGAAGGAATAAAAGGAAGGTGGGGGATGGGGGTGGGGTGAAAGTATTAGCAAAGCATTCTACTGTAGTGCTGGGATGTAAGGCGGGATTTGCATTAAGACAAAACCCATATAGATAAAGTTAAGAAATAGGAATGGAGATGGTACAATTCCCAATGTGCATTATAGGCTACTATAAGCTACATGGAGATGGGAGAGAAGGGACAACTGCATTCAGGAAAACCTCTTTAGCCAGTATGTAACAAGCCCAACAAGGGAGGGTTCGGTTCTGGACTTGGTTTTGAGGAATGAAGAGGGGCAGGTAGAAGGGGTATCAGTGGGAGAGCAATTTGGTGCTAGTGATCATTATTCAGTAAGATTTAGGGTAGTTATGGAAAAGGACAAAGGTGGACCAGGAAATAAAGTTCTAAGTTAGCGTAAAGCCAATTTTGCTGAGTTGAGATGGGATTTGGCCGAAGTGGACTGGAAACGGCTACTTGATGGTAAATCAGTGTCAGAGCAGTGAGAGGCATTCAAGGAGAAGATCCTGAGGGTACAGAGCAAGTATGTTCCCTTAAAGAAAAAGGGTAGGGCTAACAAATCTAGAGCCTCCTGGATGTCAAGGGACATACAGGGTAAAATAAAGAAAAAAAGGGAAGAGAACATAATACTGCAAAAACTCCAGAGGAGTATAGAAAGTGCAATTAAAAAGGATATCAGGAAAGCAAAGAGAGAGCATGAAAGAATGTTGGCAAGTAAAATCAGGGAAAACCCAACAATGTTTTATAAATACATTAAGGGCAAGAAGATAACTAGAGAAAGAGTGGGACCTATTAGAGACAATAAAGGAAATCTGGGTGTGGAGACAGAAGACATGGATAGGATTCTTAATGAATACTTTGCATCTGTTTCACAAAAGAGAGGGGTGATGCAGACTTTGCAATGAGGGAGGAGTGTGAAATATTAGATGAGATAAACATAGTGAGAGAGGAAGTATTAAGGGGCTTAGCAGTTTTGAAAATGGATCCGGATGAAATAGATACAGAGAAATATAGAAAATATAGAAAGTAGGCCATTCGGCCCATTCAATAAGATCATGGCTGATCATTCACCTCAGTACCACTTTCCTGCTTTCTCTCCATACCCCTTGATCCCTTTAGCCATAAGGGCCATATCTAACTCCCTCTTGAATATATCCAATGAACTGGCATCAACAACTCTCTGCGGTAGAGAGGTTAACAACTCTCTGAGTGAAGAAGTTTCTCCTCATCTCAGTCCTAAATGGCTTACCCCTTATTCTTAGACTATGTCCCCTGGTTCTGGACTTCTCCAACATCGGGAACATTCTTCCTGCATCTAACCTGTCCATTCCAGACAGAATTTTATATATATCCCAGGCTGATAGCAGAGACTCCGACCATCATTTTCCAGTCCTCTCTGGCGACAGGCTGAGCTGCCAGTGTTGTACCTTTGGTTAAAAATGGAGAAAGGGATAGACCGAGCAATTACAGGCCAGTCAGCCTAACCATAGTGGTGGGAAAATTATTGGAAAAAATCCTGAGGGACAGGATAAATCTTCATTTGGAAAGATATGGATGAATCAAGGACAGTCAGCATGGATTTGTTAAGGGAAGGTCGTGTCTGACTAACTTGATTGAATTTTTCGAGGAGCTAACCAGGAGGGTCGATGTAGTGCATATGGGTTTTAGCAAAGCTTTTGCTAAGGGCCCACATGGCAGACTGGTCACGAAAGTAAAAGCCCATGGGATCCAGGGCAAAGTGGCAAGTGGGATACAAAATTGGCTCAAAAGCAGGAAGCATAGAAATATAGAAACATACAAACATAGAAACATAGCATTCATAGAATGCATATGGGATTGTTTCTTAGAACAGTATGTAACAACCTACAAGGGAGCAAGCTATCTTAGATCTGGTCCTGTGTAATGAGACAGGAAAAATAAACGATCTCCAAGAAAAAGATCCTCTTGGAATGAGTGATCACAGTATGGTTGAATTTGTAATACAGATTGAGGGTGAGGAAGTTGTGTCAGAAACGAGTGTACTGTGCTTAAACAAAGGGGACTACAGTGGGATGAGGGCAGAGTTGGCTAAAGTAGACTGGAAACACAGACTAAATGGTGGCACAATTGAGGAACAGTGAAGGACTTTTAAGGAGCTCTTTCATAGTGCGCAACAAAAATATATTCCAGTGTAAAAGAAGGGCGGTGAGAGAAGGGATAATCAGCCGCGGATAACCAAGGAAATAAAGGAGAGTATCAAATCAAAGACCAATGCGTTTCAGGTGGCCAAGGTTAATGGGAAACTAGAGGATTGGGAAAATTTTAAACAACAGCAAAGAATGACTAAAAAAGCAATAAAGAAAGGAAAGATAGATTTCAAAGTTAAACCTGCGCAAAACATAAAAACAGATAGTGAAAGCTTTTACAGATATATAAAACGGAAAAGTGTGACTAAAGTAAATGTTGGTCCCTTAGAAGATGAGAAGGGGGATTTAATAGTGGGAAATGTGGAAATGGTTGAGACCTTAAACAATTATTTTGCTTCGGTCTTCACAGTGGAAGACACACAAACCATGCCAAAAATTGCTGGTCACGGGAATGTGGGAAGGAAGAAATAGCGGGACATCTAGAAAGGAATAATGCAATCAAGCAGACACAACATGGATTCATGAAGGGGAAATCATGTTTAACTAATTTACTAGAATTCTTTGAGGATATAACGAGCATGGTGGATAGAGGTGTACTGATGGATGTGGTGTATTTAGATTTTCAAAAGGCATTCGATAAGGTGCCACACAAAAGGTTAATGCAGAAGATAGAGGTACGCGGAGTCAGAGGAAATGTATTAGCATGGACAGAGAATTGGCTGGCGAACAGAAAGCAGAGATTCGGGATAAATGGGTCCTTTTCGGGTTGGAAATCGGTGGTTAGTGGTGTGCCACAGGGATTGGTGCTGGGACCACAACTGTTTACAATATACATAGATGACCTGGAAGAGGGGACAGAGTGTAGTGTAACAAAATTTGCAGATGACACTAAGATTAGTGGGAAAACGGGTTGTGTAGAGGACACAGAGAGGCTGCAAAGAGATTTAGATAGGTTAAGCGAATGGGCTAAGGTTTGGCAGATGGAATACAATGTTGGAAAGTGTGAGGTCATCCACCTTGGGAAAAAAAACAGTAAAAGGGAATATTATTTGAATGGGGAGAAATTACAACATGCTGAGATGCAGAGGGACCTGGGGGTCCTTGTGCATGAATCCCAAAAAGTTAGTTTGCAGGTGCAGCAGGTAATCAGGAAGGCGAATGGAATGTTGGCTTTCATTGCGAGAGGGATGGAGTACAAAAGCAGGGAGGTCCTGCTGCAACTGTATAGGGTATTGGCAAGGCCGCACCTGGAGTACAGCGTGCAGTTTTGGTCACCTTAATTAAGGAAGGATATACTGGCTTTGGAGGGGGTACAGAGACGATTCACTAGGCTGATTCCGGAGATGAGGGGGTTACCTTATGATGATAGATTGAGTAGACTGGGTCTTTACTCGTTGGAGTTCAGAAGGATGAGGGGTGACCTTATGGAAACATTTAAAATCATGAAAGGGATAGACAAGATAGAGGCAGAGAGGTTGTTTCCACTGGTAGGGGAGACTAGAACTAGGGGGCACAGCCTCAAAATACGGGGGAGCCAATTTAAAACCGAGTTGAGAAGGAATTTCTTCTCCCAGAGGGTTGTGAATCTGTGGAATTCTCTGCCCAAGGAAGCAGTTGAGGCTAGCTCATTGAATGTATTCAAGTCACAGTTAGATAGATTTTTAACCAATAAGGAGAGGGCGGGTAAGTGGAGCTGAGTCCACGGCCAGATCAGCCATGATCTTATTGAATGGCGGAGCAGGCTTGAAGGGCTAGATGGCCTACTCCTGTTCCTAATTCTTATGTTCTTATAGAAAATAGGTGCAGGAGTAGGCCAATCGGCCCTTTGAGCCTGCACCACCATTCAAAATGATCATGGCTGATCATGCAACTTCAGTACCCCATTCCTGCTTTCTCTCCATACCCCTTGATCCCTTTAGCCATAAAGGTCACATCTAACTCCCTTTTGAATATATCTAACGAACTGGCCTCAACAACTTTCTGTGGTCGAGAATTCTACAGGTTCACAATTCTCTGAGTGAAGAAGTTTCTCCTCATCTCGGTCCTAAATGGCTTACCCCTTATCCTTAGACTGTGACGCCGGTTCTGGACTTCCCCAACATCGGGAACATTCTTCCTGCATCTAACCTGTCCAATCCTGTCAGAATTTTATATGTTTCTATGGGATCCCCTCTCATTCTTCTAAATTTCCGTGAATATAAGCCTAGTCAATCCAGTTATTCTTCATATGTCAGCCCAGCCATCCCGGGAATCAGTCTGGTGAACCTTCGCTGCACTCCCTCAATATCAAGAATGTCCTTCCTCAGATTAGGAGACCAAAACTGTACACAATATTTAAGATGTGGCCTCACCAAGGCCCTGCACAACTGCAGTAAGACCTCCCTGCTCCTGTACTCAAATTCCCTTGCTATGAAGGCCAACATGCCATTTGCCTTCTTCACCGCATGCTGTACCCGCATGCCAACTTTCAATGACTGATGTACCACGACACCCAGGTCTCGTTGCACCTCACCTTTTCCTAATCTGTCACCATTCAGATAATATTCTGACTTCCTGTTTTTGCCACCAAAGTGGATCACCTCACATTTATCTACATTATACTGCATCTGCCATGCATTTGCCCACTCACCTAACCTATCCAATTCACCCTGCAGCCTTTTAGCATCCTCCTCACACTCACACTGCCACCCAGCTTAGTGTCATCTGCAAACTTGGAGATATTACATTCAATCCCTTCGTCCAAATCATTGATGTATACTGTAAAGAGCGGGGTCCCAGCACTGAACCTTGCAGTACCCCACTAGTCACTGCCTGCCACTCTGAAAAGGACCCATTTATTCCTACTCTTTGCTTCCTGTCTGCCAACCAGTTTTCTATCCACGTCAATACATTGCCCCCAATCCCATGTGCTTTAATTTTGCACACTAATCTCTTGTGTGGGACCTTGTCAAAAGCCTTTTTAAAGTCCAAATACACAACATCCACTGGTTCTCCCTTGTCCACTCTACTAGTTACATCCTCAAGAAATTCTAGAAGACTTGTCAAACATGATTTCCCTTTGAGAAATCCATGCTGACTTGATCCGATCCTGTCACTGCTTTCCAAATGCGCTGCTATTACATCTTTAATAATTGATTCCAACATTTTCCCCACTACCGATGTCAGGCTAACTGATCTATAATTCTGTGTTTTCTCTCTCCCTCCTTTTTTAAAAAGTGGGGTTACATTAGCTATGCTCCAATCCATAGGAACAGATCCAAAGTCTATAGAATGTTGGAAAATGACCAGCAATGCATCCACTATTTCTCGGGCGACTTCCTTAAGTACTTTGGTATGCAGACTATCAGGCCCTGGCGATTTATCGGCCTTCAATCCCAGCAAAGGGTAATGGTTGATAGATATTGTTAGGAAAAGCTAGGAAAAATAATTCTAGAGTCCCCTGGATGTCGAGGGACTTACAGGGGAGGATTAAGAGAAAAAGGGACGCTTATGTCACATATCAATGGCTGACTACTTTAGAATCTTTAGAAGAATATAGAATGATAAGAGGTAAAATTAAAAAGGATATTAGGAATGCTAAGTGGGACACGAGAAATTTTCGTCAGTAAAATTAAGGAAAACCCTAAGATGTTCGATAAATATATTAAGAATAAGAGGGTAACTAAGGAAAGGGTAGAGTCTATTAGAGACTGTGAGGGTAATCTTTGTGAGGAGGCGGAAGATGTTGGTAGAGTTCTTAACGAATACTTTGCATCTGTTTTCACAAAGGAAAGAGGTAATGCAGATACTGCTATAGAGGAGGAGTGTGATATTCTGGATGAAATAAATATAGTGAGAGAGGAAGTATTAAGGGGTTTAGCAGCTTTGAAAGTTTATAAATCCCCAGGCCCAGATGAAATGCATCCCAGGTTGTTGAGCAAAGTAAAAGAGGAAATAGCAGAGGCCTTGACCATCATTTTCCAGTCCACGTTGCATATGGGTATGGTGCCGGAGTATTCGAGAACTGCTAATGTAGTACCCTTGTTTCAGAAGGGAGAAAGGGATAGACCGAGTAATTACAGGCCTGTCAGCCTAACCTCAGTGGTGGGAAAATTATTCGAAAAAATCCTGAAAGACAGGATAAATCTGCATTTGGATAAGCAAGGATTAATTAGGGACAGTCAGCATGGATTTGTTAATGGAAGATCGTGTTTGACTAACATGAGCGAATTTTTTGAGGAGGTAACCAAGAGGGTCAATGAGAGTAGTGCATACAATGTAGTATATATGGACTTTAGCAAGGCTTTTGATAAGGTCCCGCATGATAGACTTGTCATGAAGGTTAAAGCCCATGGGATCCAGGGCAAAGTGACAAGTTGGACGGCAAAAGGGGGAGGTCGTCGGGAAACGGCTGCCTCAACTTTCTGAGGCTTCCTGCAGCCTTCTCAGTGCTGATGTGCTGATGGCAATGTGCTTTTATTAAAACATGTTCCAAAACTAAACAGCTACAAAGAACTACAAAAATGGCCGAGTGCCAATGTTTCCTTCACACTGCGCATGCGTGAACGCTCCAACGCGCACGCGCAGCGTTGCCGGCAGGAAAAAAACTAATTTAAATGGTACCCGCCCCCTCCCACTTACAAAATCGGCGCGAGTGTAGGCTCCGCCCCCCTGGGCGCCACGCCAAACAGACAAGGAGCTGCAGAACGCTCCAGAATCGCGAGTTTTTTTCCGGCACCGTTTTAGGCGCGAAAAACGGGCGCCCAGCTCGGAGGGACGCCCGTTTTTTATCGTGTGGAAACTTGGGCCCTATGTTTCTATGTTTCTAATTTTATCTTGAATTATAGATTCTAACAGTTCTCCCCCTCTATCTCAGATGAACTGTTTAGCTTGTTCTTTTATTTCTGCAGAGAGATGTGTAAGAAAAAAATGCAATAATATTGAGTGATTATAATTATCACAGGATAGAGTACAACCATGTTCAAAGTGGGGAATACTTTTTGAAATGCATCCTGAACTGCTTCCTAGATTGGTATGTTTTTAGTCCAACAAGGAAACAAGCATGCTCGGGACAAACAACTGAAATGAAGGTAGGAGAACAATGGGGAAATAATGACAACAAAACAGTTAGATTGCAATTAAAATAGAACAGGACAATGATTAAGGGTGCTGGTCTGGAAAAAGATGAACTTCAGTGAGATTAGAAGGGATTTGGCTGCCAAAAAGTTGTCAGATATGTTAACACACCCAGGTCTCGCTGCACCTCCCCTTCTCCTAATCTGTCGCCATTCAGATAATATTCTGCTTTTCTGTTTTTCCCACTAAAGTGGATAACCTCACATTTATCCACATTATACTGCATCTGCCATGTATTTGCCCACTCACCTAACCTGTCCAATCACCCTGCAGCCTTTTAGCATCCTCCTCACAGCTCACACTGCCATCCAGCTTAGTGTCATCTGCAACTTGGAGATATTACACTCAATTCCTTCATCTAAACCATTGATGTATATTGTAAATAGCTGGGGTTCTAGCACTGAGCCCTGCAGCACCCCACTAGTCACTGCCTGCCATTCTGAAAAGGACCCGTTTATCCCGAATCTCTGCTTTCTGTCTGCCAACTAGTTCTCTATCCACGTCAATACATTACGCCCAATACCATGTGCTTTAATTTTGCACACCAATCTCTTGTGTGGGACCTTGTCAAATGCCTTTTGAAAGTCCAAATACAACACAAACGCTGGTTCTCCCTTGTCCACTCTACAAGTTACATCCTCAAAACATTCTAGAAGATTGGCAAGCATGATTTCCCTTTCAGAAATCCATGCTGACTTGGACCGATTCTGTCACTGCTTTCCAAATGTGCTGCTATTTCATCTTAATAATTGATTCCAACATTTTCCCCACTACTGATGTCAGGCTAACTGGTCTATAATTCCCCGTTTTCTCTCTTGCTCCTTTTTAAAAAAGTGGTGTTACATTAGCTACCCTCCAGAACTAATTAGCAATCTTGTTGTGCGAGGCCCCTTGGCGAATAGTGACCATAACATGGTAGAATTCTTTATTAAGATGGAGAGTGACACAGTTAATTCAGAGACTAGGGTCCTGAACTTAAGTAAATGTATCTTCGATGGTATGAGACCTGAATTGACTAGAATAGACTGGCGAATGATATTTAATGGGTTGACAGCGGATAGGCAATGGCAGACATTTAGAGATCACATGGATGAATTTCAACAATTGTACATTCCTGTCTGGAGCAAAAATAAAACGGGAAAGGTGGTTCAACCGTGGCTAACAAGGGAAATTAGGGATAGTTTTAAATCCAAGGAACAGGCATATAAATTGGCCAGAAAAAGCAGCAAACCTGAGGACTGAGATAAATTTACGATTCAGCAGAGGAGGACAAAAGGTTTAATTAGGAGGGGGAAAATAGAGTATGAGAGGTAGCTTGCTGGGAACATATAAACGGACTACAAACGCTTCTATAAATATGTGAAGAGAAAAAGATTAGTGAAGACAAACGTAGGTCCCTTGCAGTCAGAATCAGGTGAATTTATAATGGGGAACAAAGAAATGGCAGACCATTTGAACAAATACTTTGGTTCTGTCTTCACGAAGGAAGACACAAATAACGTTCCGGAAATACTAGGGGACCAAGGGTCTCGCGAGAAGGAGGAACTGAAGGAAATCTTTATCAGTCAGGAAATTGTGTTAGGAAAATTGATGGGATTGAAGGCCGATAAATCCCCAGAGCCTGATAGTCTGTATCCCAGAGTACTTAAGGAAGTGGCCCTAGAAATAATGGATGCATTGGTGATCATTTTCCAACAGTCTATCAACTCTGGATCAGTTCCTATGGAGCCCAATCAATATGTAGATTAAAGTCGCCCATGATAACTGCTGTACCTTTATTGCACGCATCCCTACTTTCTTGTTTCATGCTGTCCCCAACCTCACTACTACTGTTTGGTGGTCTGTACACAACTCCCACCAGCATTTTCTGCTTTTTGGTATTCCGCATCTCCACCCATACAGATTTCACATCATTCAAGCTAATGTTCTTCATTACTATTGCGTTAATTTCCTCTTTAACAAGCAACGTTACCCCAACCTCCTTTACCTTTCTGTCTATCCTTCCTGAATGTTGAATACCCCTAGATGTTGAGTTCCCAGCCTTGGTCACCCTGGAGCCTTGTCTCCGTCATCCCAATTATATCATATTTGTTAATGGCTGCCTACGCAGTTAATTCGTCTACCTTATTACGAATACTCCTCGCATTGAGGCACAGAGCCTTTAGGCTTGTCTTTTCAACACACTTTGTCCCTTTAGAATTTTGCTGTAACGTGGCCCTTTTTGATTTTTTCCTTGGGTTTCTCTGTCCTCCACTTTTACTTTTCTACTTTCTATCTTTTGATTCTGCCTCCATTTTACTTCCCTCTGTTTCTCTGCATAGGTTCCCATCCACCTACCACATTAGTTTAACCCCTTCCCAGCAGCACTAGCAAACACTCCCCTAGGACATTGGTTCTGGTCCTGCCCAGGTGCCGACCGTCCGGCTTGTACTGGTCCCACCTCCCCCAGAACTGGTTCCAATGTCCGAGGAATTTGAATCCCTCCCTCCTGCACCACTCCTCAACCACGTATTCTTCTTAGCTATCCTGCAATTCTTACTCTGACTAGCACATGGCACTGGTAACAATCCTGAGATTACTACCTTTGAGGTCCTGCTTTTTAATTTAACTCCATCTCCCTACATTCAGCTTGTAGGGCCTCATCCCATTTTTTACCTATATCTTTGTTACCTATTTTCACCACGACAGCTGGCTGTTCATCCTCCCTCTCCAGAATGCCCTGCAGCCGCTCTGAGACATCCTTGACCCTTGCACCAGGGAGGCAACATACCATCCTGGAGTCTTGGTTGCGGCCGCAGAAACGCCTATCTATTCCCCTTACAATAGAATCCCCTACCACTATCGCTCTCCCACTCTTTTTCTGCCCTCCTGTGCAGCAGAGCCACCCATAGTGGCATGAACTTGGCTGCTGCTGTCCTCTCCTGATGAGTCATCCTCCCCAACAGCACCCAAGGCTCTGTATCTGCTTTGGAAGGGGATGACTGCAGGGGACCCCTGCACTACCTTCCTTCCGTTGTTCTGCCTATTCGTCACCCATTCCCTAGCTGCCTTTCTAACCTTTACCTGTGGTGTGACCAACTCACTAAATGTGCTATTCACGACATCCTCAGCATTGCGGATGCTCCAAAGTGAATCCATGTGCAGCTCCAGTGCCGCAATGCAGTCTGTCAGGAGCTGCAGCAGGATACACTTCCTGCACATGTAGTCGTCAGGGACGCTGGAAGCGTCCCTGGCTTCCCACATAGCACAGGAGGAGCATGACAGAGGTCTGGGCTCTCCTGCCATGACTTAACCCTTAGATTAACTTAATTTGGCAACAATGTCAAAGGTTACCGACTGCTAAGGAAATAAAAAGAAAATAAATGATTAGATGCTCACCAATCCACCAGCCAATCACTTACCCGCTTGGCTATGATGTCACCCTTCGATTTCTTTCTACTTCTTTGTTTACCTTCTGCCCCTGCACCAGCTGGCCTCCTCGACTGCCACTGCTCCCAAACTCTCGGGCCTTTTATAGGTCTCTCAATCTCCCGCCTCCTCGACATATAAGGTAAAAGGAAATAATAAGAGCGTTTATAGGATATTAAAACTTAAATAAAAATTAAAGGGAGGGTAGAACCATTCCGTGATGAATGGTTGAGTCTAATTTCAAATGATCGAGGAAGTGAATAGGTA
Organism: Pristiophorus japonicus; assembly: GCF_044704955.1. Classification (NCBI taxonomy): domain Eukaryota; kingdom Metazoa; phylum Chordata; class Chondrichthyes; family Pristiophoridae; genus Pristiophorus; species Pristiophorus japonicus. The sequence goes on from NC_091981.1 coordinate 228,924,963, forward strand.
GGTATACTAGAAAAGGTTATGGACCAATTATTAGTGATAACTATCGGAATAAACGGTGCTGAAAAATTACAGAACTCAAGGTGGCTAACTGACTGATGGCATGCATCCTAGGCTATTGAAAAAAGTCATGGAAAAGATAGCAGAGACTATGACGACTGTTTTTCAATCTTTCTTAAAGATACAATTTTGTCATGGCACTGAAGAGTACACAATGGCCAGAATTTGCAGTGGGTAAGTGGGTAATAACAGTGAACGACCAGCTTTTGCTGTTATTACCCCTTTGAAACTGACCACTACCCTCAGGATGCACATCCGAACGCAGAAATCCTGAAGTTGCGGTCAGTCATTCACTGCTCCGACACTGGCTGTGCTTTGACCACATCTCACCAGCAACAGCCGACAATCAGTGTCATCTGTGAAATCATGGAAACTGACAAACTTTGGCTCTTCCATGGTAATAGCGCTGTTCCCTACACCATTAAAAGTTAGACTCTTTTGTTGCAGGTATAACTAAGGTTTTAACAACATATTGACTGCTAAACAAATGTTATGGGCCTGACAAACTTAATTTTTAATTTTGTGGAGTGCCAAATACATTCAATTTAATAAAAAATTAAACATTTTAGAAACGTACTTTTTTTTTTCATTTAAAAAAAAAAGTTTGTTTATCTTTATTTCAGGTTTACCGTTTCCCCGTGTGAGAGCCCCAATCTTTGTTCTGCTCTCTAGAACATTTTTTTAAAGTTCCTTTGATTCTAACTTTTGAATCGCTTCCTGTTTCTTGCTCTGTGAGAATTCTGCATTGTGATTGGCTGCTGAGGCAGCTTGTTGATGTCACTGCAGCTTGCGCAAGGGGATTCCCGCTAAAATACTCTTGTTTTCAACTGCATGCTGGAAAAGCCGAACTTCTCGCCACAGGGATTGCAAAATCTTTGTGGGAAGTTTACTTCAGGCCAGCGGTGAATGCCTTTGTTTAGCTGCTGACCAAAAATTATGGGTCTATGTAAGATGCTTGTTCAAGAAGGGACAGAAGTATAAACTGGCTAACTATGGACCAGTTAGTCTGAGGTTAGTTATGGGCAAATTATTAGAACCTATAATTCAAGATGAAACTAGTGCACATTGAAAAATGTTATTGAAGGTAAGTCACGTTTGACATTTTTAGTGGTCGGTCTTTAAAGCAATATTTCTAATTATTTTACTTTTGTTGTTTTTCATCAGTTCTGACGAAGCCTGTTTCTCTTTCAGATTTATTTACAATTAGCGGCAATTCAAATGGTCAACCATGTGTAATTCCTTTCAAGTACTTTGATAAATGGTATATGGACTGCACGACTGAGGGCAGATCTGACGGCTTGCTTTGGTGTGCAACTACCTCAGACTATACTGACGGCATGTGGGGATTTTGCCCAGTAAAATGTAAGTATGCCAAAATGTTATCTACCTTTCTATAATTACATGACTTTATATGTGCTCTGGTTTTCCTTTCTAACAACTATTCTACACTGCAATTAATGTCAAATAACATAGAAACATAGAAACATAGAAAAAGGTGCAGGAGTAGGCCATTCGGCCCTTCGAGCCTGCACCACCATTCACTAAGATCATGGCTGATCATTCACCTCAGTACCCCTTCCCTGCTTTCTCTCCATACCCCTTGATCCCTTTAGCCGTAAGGGCCATATCTAACTCCCCCTTGACTATATCTAACAAATTGGCATCAACAACTCTCTGTAGTAGAGAATTCCACAGGTTAACAACTCTCTGAGTGAAGAAGTTTCTCCTCATCTCGGTCCTAAATGGCTTATCCCTTATCCTTAGACTGTGACCCCTGCTTCTGGACTTCCCTAACATCGGGAACATTTTTCCTGCATCTAACTTGTCCAATCCCGTCAGAATTTTATATGTTTCAATGAGGTCCCCTCTCATCCTTCTAAACTTCAGTGAATACAGCCCCAGTCGATCCAATCTAACCTCATAGGTCAGTCCTGCCAACCCAGGAATCAGTCTGGTGAACCTTCGCTGCACTCCCTCAATAGCAAGAACGTTCTTCCTCAGATTAGGAGACCTAAACTGAACACAATATTCCAGGTGAGGCCTCACCAAGGCCCTGCACAACTACAGTAAGACCTCCCTGCTCCTATACTCAAATCCCCTAGCTATGAAGGCCAACATGCCATTTGCCTTCTTCACCACCTGCTGTACCTGCATGCCAACTTTCAATGACTGATGTACCATGACACCCAGGTCTCGTTGCACCTCCCCTTTTCCTAATCTGCTGCCATTCAGATAATATTCTGCCTTCATGTTTTTGCCACCAAAGTGGATAACCTCACATTTATCCACGTTATACTGCATCTGCCATGCATTTGCCCACTCACCTGACCTGTCCACGTCACCCCGCAGCCTCTTAGCGTCCTCCTCACAGCACACACTTCCATCCGGTTTAGTGTCATCTGCAAACTTGGAGATATTATACTCAATTCCTTCATCTAAATCATTGATGTGTTTTGTAAATAGCTGGGGTCCCAGCACTGAGTCCTGCGGCACCCCACGAGTCATTGCCTGCCATTTTGAAAAGGACCCATTTATCCCGACTCTCTGCTTTCTGTCTGCCAACCAGTTCTCTATCCATGTCAGTACATTACCTCCAATACCATGTGCTTTAATTTTGCACACCAATCTCTTGTGTGAGACCTTTTCAAAAGCCTTTTGAAAATCCAAATACACCACATGCACTTGATCTCCCTTGTCCACTCTACAAGTTACATCCTCAAAACATTCTAGAAGATTGGCAAGCATGATTTCCCTTTCAGAAATCCATGCTGACTTGGACCGATCCTGTCACTGCTTTCCAATTGCGCTGCTATTTCATCTTTAATAATTGATTCCAACATTTTCCCAACTACTGATGTCAGACTAACTGATCTATAAATCTCCGTTTTCTCTCTCCCTCCTTTTTTAAAAAGTGGTGTTACATTAGCTACCCTCCAGTCCATAGGAACTGATCCAGAGTCGATAAACTGTTGGAAAATGATCACCAATGCATCCACTATTTATAGGGCCACTTCCTTAAGTACTCTGGAATGCAGACTATCAGGCCCTGGGGATTTATCGGCCTTCAATCCCGTCAATTTCCCTAACACAATTTCCTGACTAATAAGGATTTCATTCAGTTCCTCCTTCTCGCTAAACCCTCGGTCCCCTCATATTTCCGGAAGGGTATTAGTGTCTTCCTTTGTGAAGACAGAACCAAAGTATTTGTTCAATTGGTCTGTCATTTCTTTGTTCCCCATTATAAATTCACCTGATTCTGACTGCAAGGGACTACATTTGTCTTCAATAATCTTTTTCTCTTCACATATCTATAGAAGTTTTTGCAGTCAGTTTTTATGTTCTCAGCAAGCTTCCTCTCAGACTCTATTTTCCCCATCCTAATTAAACCTTTTGTCCTCCTCTGCTGATTCTAAATTTCCCACAGTCCTCAGGCTTGCTGCTTTTTCTGGCCAATTTATATGCCTCTTCCTTGGATTTAACACTATCCCTAATTTCCCTTGTTAGCCATGGTTGAGCCAACCTCCCCATTTTATTTTTACTCCAGACAGGGATGTACAATTGTTGAAGTTCATCCATGTGATCTTTAAATGTTTGCCATTGCCTATCCACTGTCAACCCTTTAAGTATCATTCGCCAGTCTATGCTGGCCAATTCATGTCTCTTACCATCGAAGTTAACTTTCCTTAATTTCAGGACCCTAGTCTCTGAATTAACTGTGTCACTCTCCATCTTAATAAAGAATTCTACCATATTATGGTCACTCTTCCCCAAGGGGCCTCGCACAACAAGATTGCTAATTAATCCTTTCTCATTATACATCACCCAGTCTAGGATGGCCAGCCCTCTAGATGGTTCTCGAAAACCATCCCTAATGCATTCCAGGAAATCCTCCTCCACTGTATTGCTACCAGTTTGGTTAGCCCAATCTATATGTAGATTAAAGTCGCCCATGATAACTTCTGTACCTTTATTGCATGTATCCCTAATTTCTTGTTTGATGCTGTCCCCAAACTCACTGCTACTGTTTGGTGGTCTGTATACAACTCCCACCAGTGTTTTCTGCCCTTTGGTATTCCGCAGCTCTACCCATACAGATTCCACATCATCCAAGCTAATGTCCTTCCTTACTATTGCGTTAATTTCCTCTTTAACCTGCAATGCAACCCCACCTCCTTTTCCTTTCTGTCTATCCTTCCCGAATGTTGAATACCCCTGGATGTTGAGTTCCCAGCCTTGGTCACCCTGGAGCCTTGTCTCCGTAATCCCAATTATATCATATTTGTGAATAGCTGCCTGCGCAGTAAATTCATCCACCTTATTATGAATACTCCTTGCATTGAGGCACAGAGCTTTCAGGCTTGTCTTTTTAACACACTTTGTCCCTTTAGAATTTTGTTGTAATGTGGCCCTTTTTGATTTTTGCCTTGGGATTTCTCTGCCCTCCACTTTTACTTTTCTTCTTTCTATCTTTTGCTTCTGCCCCCATTTTACTTCCCTCTGGCTCTCTGCATAGGTTCCCATCCCCCTGCCATATCAGTTTAACCTCTCCCCAACAGCACTCGTAAACACTCCCCTGGGACATTGTTTCCGGTCCTTCCCAGGTGCAGACCATTTGGTTTTTACTGGCTCCACCTCCCCCAGAACCGGTTCCAATGTCCCAGGAATTTAAATCCCTCCCACTTGCACCATTCCTCAACCGACGTATTCATCGAAGCTATCCTGCAATTCCTACTCTGATGAGCATGTGGCACTGGTAGCAATCCTGAGATTACTACCTTTGAGGTCCTGCTTTTTAATTTAACTCCTAGCTCCCTAAATTCAGCTTGTAGGACTCATCCTATTTTTTACCTATATCTTTGGTACCTATCTGCACCACAACAACTGGCTGTTCACTCTCCCCCTCCAAAATGTCCTGCTGCCGCTCCGAGACATCCTTGACCCTTGCACCAGGGAGGCAACATACCATCCTGGAGTTTCGATTACAATCGCAGAAATGTCTATCTATTCCCCTTACAATAGAATCCCCTCCCACTATAGCTTGCCCACTTTTTTTCCTGCCCTCCTGTGCAGCAGGGCCACCCACGATGCCATGAACTTGGCTTCTGATGCCCTCCCCTGATGTGTCATCCCCCCAATAGCACCACGATTGTGTATCTGTTTTGGAGAGGCATGACCGCAGGGGATCCCTGCACTACCTTCCTTCCACTGCTCTTCCTGATGGTCACCCATTCCCTATCTGCCTGAGTAACTTTTACCTGTGGTGTGATCAACTCACTAAACGTGCTATTCACGACATCCTCCGCATCGCGGACGCTCCAGAGAGAATCCATGCGCAGCTCCAGTGCTGCAATGCGGTCTGTCAGGAGCTGCAGCTGGATGCACTTCCTGCACACATAGTAGTCAGGGACACCTGATGCGTCCCTGAGTTCCCACATAGCACAGGAGGAGCATGAAATGTTACCTTAAATTAACTTAATTTGGCAACAATGTTGAAGGTTGCCTACTGATAAGGAAAGAAAAAGAAAAAGAAAAATAAAAAGATTAAATACTCACCAATCCACCAGCCAATCACTTACACGTTGGCTATGACATCACACTTCGATTTCTTTTTACTTCTTTGCTTTACCTTCGGCCTCGATCTCCCGAACTGCTGCTTCTCCTCCCGAGCTTTGCCTCCTTTTATCAGGGCCTTGAGCTCCTGAACTGCTGCTCCTCCTCCCGAGCTTTGTCTCCTTTTATCAGGGCCTTGATCTCCCGAACTGCTGCTCCTCCTCCTGAGCTCCACGCCCTTTTATCAAAGCCTTGATCTCCCGAGCAAAAAACATCCTCTTTGACCATTTTTACCTGCAATTTCTGATAGCCTCCTGAAGTACCCACCCTTTTTTGAGTGCAAAAATTATGTCATGACATAATGTGCCTCATTTTTGCATGTCGCTGGAGAAGGCAGAAGAGCATTTAAAGAATCCAGAAGTTACATTCGTAGAAGTAGTTTGTAGATAATTTCTGATACATCTTTTTTTAAAGTATTTAATGGCACCTTTGTGCCATTTTTCTTCCCCACCATTTCAGGCAGGGCACAATGGATTTCCCTTTGGGATTTCCCCTCAGTATATTTTGTTTTTGGAAACAGAGGAGGAGCAATGGAGAGATGGCAGGTTGGCCAGGGAGCACCAGAGCTACATGGCATCCTCTTGCTGCTACCCTGACACCAGAATAAACAGGCAAAGGCATATGTGCATTTGTGGAAGGAGCAGTGTCACCTGCAGCAACCTGATCTGCAAGCCTTCTCTACCACTCGCACACCTGTGAAGATCACAACCATCCTGAACTTCTATGTTATGTCATGCACTCCTGTCACTGAGATATAACCTAAGTGATGCACTAATCTAGGACAAACAGCACTCACCGCATACACTGGCACCAAAGTGAAGCACATATACAACATAGTATCTCATTAACATTTTACTTGCCCTAAAGTTCTTCCGGGCTACTATAAATTAAGAATCTGCACTAAATGTTAACTCCATTAACAGTAACTCCATTAAGTAGGCCTTTCATAACCTACAATCTGGAAAGTGCCTTTACTGTACAATATCTCGTTTAAGAAGAGTGTGACTTTTGGATGTCAGTGAGACTCCTCGTTGTGCATGCTGAATGTTGCAATCTCTCATGCACTACCACATGTGCTTTCCTTTCTTAGAAAGATGAACTGACAAGCAGACCAGTGATCCAAGGCCAATTGTAAACCAACAAACTGAATAATTTTTGCATGAAATACGTAAATGAAGAGAATGCTGTTTTGCAGTGAAATTTACCTATTTCCTGTCATTCTGTGTACCAGCACAATAATAGATTACACAATACTGCCATTTATTATGGGTGAATCTCACTTTACAAATCAACGGTCCGTGAAGTGATTGACACTAACTTTAGAAAGTGACACCCCTTTGCCTCTCTCACTGTTCCAGGCTGAAGTTAACCTGGACTGACTTTTCCAGAGAGATAGAAAAAGAGAAAAGAATGACTTGCATTTATATGGCATCTTTCATGGCCACTGGACGTCCCAAAATGCTTTACAACCAATGAAGTACTTTTATGAAGTGCAGTCACTGTTGTAATGTTGGAAATGAGGCAGCCAATTTGTGCACAGCCAGCTCCCATTGAGATAGATGGAGGCTAACCTCTGAACCTTCCCTCAGATCTCTGTTGGGGATTGGCTTTCAGAGCTACCAGTTAAAGATGCCGCTTTGAAGGAGAAGCTCCCTCCCTTGGTGCTGCAACAATTAGCTGAGCTCCCACATTGGGCAGCTGAATGAAGATCATTACAGCACTAGAGGTACGAATAGCTCTGACATATATTGGAGAACTCCCCATTGTCTAAAACTGATCTGGTGTCCGTGTATATACCATTTTGATAGCTGGTTTGTCTCATAATCGAATTAATGGTCCTCATCAACATCCTGGATAGTTTGGGGCCAAAATTCAGCCTCTTGAAAAGGCCTCTTACCTGTAATGTGTTTCGATTTCAAATTTGTCATCCTTATTTTCAAATCCCTCCATGGCCTCGCCCCTTCCTATCTCTGGAATCTCCTCCAGCTCCCCGAGATATCTGCGCTCCCCTAATTCTGCCCTCCTGAGCATCCCTGATTATAATCGCTCAACCATTGGTGGCCGTGCCTTCTGTTGCCTAGGCCCCAAGCTCTGGAACTCCCTGCTTAAACCTCTCCCCCTCTCTACCTCTCTTTCTTCCTTCAAGACGCTCCTTAAAACATACCTCTTTGACCAAGCTTTTAGTATACATATTTGGTATACATATTTTTAGAAATCCTATCACTTACTCGCTTAGCCAAATCCTGATCTTTCTACTGATAATAATAATCAGATGACAATAATCAGATGACAGCTTTTTGGTAATAGACAACTTTCAAACCCCACACCAATTTAAAAAAGGAATTCCTCAGTCATTTGCTATTCTTATTTAGATTGATATTGGGAAAAATAAGCTGATTTATTTTGTTAAGGTCTGCTACTTTGAATCATTTACTTTATGTAAACACAATTGTGTTTTGAAAATCAGCTGTTTTAATTGTTTACTTGAGGAAGTTAAGTTGCTGATGGTATACTTTCCCAACTATTCAGGAAGGTCTTCCTTTGGCAGTCATTGATAAGAACTAAAATAATTAATGCAGTGTTTATATAACCCACTTGACATGTTGCCTTAATGACCCATAAGTAAGTAATGGCTTGTAATAATAACAATGCTGTTGGCACAATGTAATGGTGATGGAGTTGATGGCTAGTACAAAGTGAGCTGCTCCATCTTACCTTACATGAACTTGCAAAATGCTTTTATTATAGGTTAAGAGTTGTGCATTTTCAGTACATTGTGGAGTGTTACTTGGAGCTGGTGAACTTGGCCATGGACTTTGTGCCTTCTGACATGGTGTAAGTGGTTACTTAGGTGTTTTCGAAGCACCCCCACTTTACAATAGTTCTAACGCTGGGAATTATTACTGTACGGAACAGATGAACGAATCACAGACAGATACCTCGGTCTCAACCGGCAATGCTTTATTAAAGTTAAAACACACACCTGCCCCAGTAAAACCACACACACCCTGGTGTGTAAAACAAACAAATGCAGTACACTACACAGTGTGGCCTGTCTAAACAGGCCCCTAACACGAAGTACTCACGTCTAAAACACCTCCCCTGAAAACCCCTAAAGCTTGGTTGGGACACACGACATTCTTTCACACTATGCGGTGGTCTTAAAGATCCGTGGGCTGGGATAAATGCTCACCAATTACCCCTCTGGCTTATTCGCTGTTTCTCCCAATGAGACGTATCTTCTGGGTCCATACCAAACTGTGATGTTCAAGTCCAGTCTCGAGATCAGCCTCCCAGACGAAGTAGCAAGGCTCTCTTGGCTTGGTTTCTTCTCTCTGTTCCAGGTGGAGTGCATGGTCCTTGTGCGTTGCAAGCAGGCATAGAAGAGGAGAGAGAAAAAGATGGCTTCCAACTGCCGTTATTATACCTGCAAGACTGCTTAAAATCCAACTGCCCTTCCCGCCTGAGGCTATCCAACTGAAAAACAAAAAATCAAGTCTTTGCCTGCCCCTTTGTCAACTGGGCTGTCCCTCGATTGGTGGCTTCGATGAGTCTGTGGTCAAAATAGCTTTCCTTTGTCTTTCAATGGCCTTAAATCTCGGCCACTTTACTTAATGTCTCACTGATGGGTTCCAATTCCATGACAAAAGGCGCTCATTAACCATGATGTTACTGCATTCAGCCATTCTCATTCCCACCCAGTTGATGTGTATTCAACTTAAACATGTTTGGACCTGCTCCAGGTCAGCTCTTCTGCTGTACAGTGAATATGTCCCAGCAAAGTTCAAAACTTATAAGTCCAAAAGTTCACGCCGATCTTTTCGACGAATCTTACAGTCACCCCTATGATATTTCAAGAATACTTCTGGAATATCAAACGTCCGCTGGTGAAAACATATGTGGTCCAACCAACCCGGTATACTTTACTTTTAACACCCTGAATATACATCCCTGAAATCCAACTGTGCATCACAGGATGTTTCCAGTAGATTGGACAAGGGGGAACCAGTTGATGTGGTGTATTTGGACTTTCAGAAGGCTTTCGACAAGGTCCCACACAAGAAATTAATGTGCAAAGTTAAAGCACATGGGATTGGGGGAAGTGTGCTGATGTGGATTGAGAACTGGTTAGCAGACAGGAAGCAAAGAGTAGGAGTAAATGGGTACTTTTCAGAATGGCAGGCAGTGACTAGTGGGGTACCGCAAGGTTCTGTGCTGGGGCCCCAGCTGTTTACATTGTACATTAATGATTTAGACAAGGGGATTAAATGTAATATCTCCAAATTTGCGGATGACACTAAGTTGGGTGGCAGTGTGAGCTGCGAGGAGGATGCTATGAGGCTGCAGAGTGACTTGGATAGGTTAGGTGAGTGGGCAAATGCATGGCAGATGAAGTATAATGTGGATAAATGTGAGGTTATCTACTTTGGTGGTAAAAACAGAGAGACAGACTATTATCTGAATGGTGACAGATTAGGAAAAGGGGAGGTGCAACGAGACCTGGGTGTCATGGTACATCAGTCATTGAAGGTTGGCATGCAGGTACAGCAGGCGGTTAAGAAAGCAAATGGCATGTTGGCCTTCATAGCGAGGGGATTTGAGTACAGGGGCAGGGAGGTGTTACTACAGTTGTGCAGGGCCTTGGTGAGGCCACACCTGGAGTATTGTGTACAGTTTTGGTCTCCTAACTTGAGGAAGGACATTCTTGCTGTTGAGGGAGTGCAGCAAAGGTTCACCAGACTGATTCCCGGGATGGCGGGACTGACATATCAAGAAAGACTGGATCAACTGGGCTTGTATTCACTGGAGTTCAGAAGAATGAGAGGGGATCTCATTGAAACGTTTACAATTCTGACGGGTTTAGACAGGTTAGATGCAGGAAGAATGTTCCCAATGTTGGGGAAGTCCAGAACCAGGGGTCACAGTCTATGGATAAGGGGTAAGCCATTTAGGACCGAGATGAGGAGAAACTTCTTCACTCAGAGAGTGGTGAACCTGTGGAATTCTCGACCACAGAAAGTTGTTGAGGCCAATTCACTAAATATATTCAAATAGGAGTTTGATGTAGTCCTTACTACTCGGGGGATCAAGGGGTATGGCGAGAAAGCAGGAATGGGGTACTGAAGCTGCATGTTCAGCCATGAACTCATTGAATGGCGGTGCAGGCTCGAAGGGCCGAATGGCCTACTCCTGCACCTATTTTCTATGTTTCTATGATTCTATGTTACCATACAGATACAGAAAGTTCAAGGTTCATTCAAGGTTCATTAACTACGGCCTCCCATTGACTCCAGAGAGCCTGACTTCTCTTTTTACAAGAAATACATGACAGGTATATCACAATTAAAAACTGTACAATAATGAGAGCATGTGAGCATATCCGGATCCACGGAGGAACCTCCACACTTATACCAAGGTCCCACCAGGGTGGGGAATTCATCCCTTTAATTTCCTCCCCTGTGTTCCGGTTTGTCTGTTCCAAAGTAAAATCATATTTCTGCGAGAGCTCAACAGCTTTTATGTACCCGCGTTAAATGCCACCATGTCATCATTGAGCACCGCTCGCCTGTCTCCACAGACCAACATTATTGTACACTCCCATATCGTACAATCTTTCCTGACTACCATCCCCGTAACTGAGTTCAAAGAACTGGCGGAACATTTCTTCAATGAGCGCCTCATACAGCTGCTCAGTTTCTTTTGGACACCACTTGGGCAGATGTACCCTGGTTAGGTTTAAAATGACTGACGCGACCATGTAATGCATCCACTGGAATAAAACCTTTCCAGTCAGGACTAAAACGAAACCATTCCCTGGGCCTGGTGTGGTGGCTGGACACCTAATTTCTGTCGACTGTACTGGTGGGGCAGTGGGCAGGGGTTTCCTCTTGTATGCTACAAGTTCAGTGGCATTTATTGTTGTGTATAGAAGAACTCCACGAGGCTGAGTACTGTGAGCTAAACTTAGTGTGACCTTAGTCTTCTTTATTACAACTCCAGAGTGCCTAAACAACATGGCAACCAACCTTTTATTCTGGCCCTGCACGTGTGTGCAGGTGACCATTAGGATTCCAATAGTCGCGCCCTCTGGTGGCAAGAATTACATAGTTACATACATAACATCACTCCCCCGCAAAGTCTTCGGTACAAGCTATTTACAAATTGAGGCAATCCAGAGCCCTTCGCTCCCTGGTTGATCGTCTAAGTTCAAACCCCGGCGTGTGTGAATTGGCCGGACCATTGCTGCACTGCACCACGACTGTCAGGAACGGTGGGTTCATCCTCGTGATTGACAGCGAGGTAGATTGCAGGTTGGGTGTGTGTTGGTGGATCGTCGATGGTGATGTCGTCTTCAAGTCGTTCCTGGTTGTCAGTAAATCACAATTTGGTCTGATTTAAATGCTTTCTGCACCTTTGGCCATTTAACAGTTTGATTATAAAGACCCTATTCCCTTCCTTGGCCAAAACAGTACCAACAACCCACTTGGGACCATGACCGTAATTCAGGACAAACACAGGGTCATTAACATCAATGTTACGTGAAACAGCCGTGCGATCATGGTACAGGTTCTGTCGGTGTTGCTGGGTTTCCAAGTGATCATTAAGATCCGGGTGGACTAGCGAGAGCCTGGTTTTGAGGGCTCTCTTCATTAACAATTCTGCCGGGGAACCCCGGTGAGTGAGTGGGGTCACGTCCATTTAATGAGCAGAATGCGAGACAAGCGTGTCTGCAGGGAGCCGTCCGTCATGCATTTCATGCTCTGCTTGATTGTTTGGACGGCCCGGAATTGAAAGATATCCTTATTAGGCGGGAAATTGTGTTAGGGAAATTGATGGGATTGAAGGCCGATAAATCCCCGGGGCCTGATAGTCTGCATCCCCAAGTACTTAAGGAAGTGGCCCTATAAATAGTGGATGCATTGGTGATCGTTTTCCAACAGTGTATCGACTCTGGATCAGTTCCTATGGATTGGAGGGTAGCTAATGTAACACCACTTTTTAAAAAGGGAGGGGGAGAGAAAGCGGGTAATTATAGATCAGTTAGCCTGACATCAGTAGGGGGGAAAATGTTGGAATCAATCATTAAGGATGAAATAGCAGCGCATTTGGAAAGCAGTGATAGGATCGGTCCAAATCAGAATGGATTTATGAAGGGGAAATCAGTCTTGACAAATCTTCTGTAATTTTTTGAAGATGTAACTAGTGGAGTGGACAAGGGAGAACCAGTGGATGTGGTTTATTTGGACTTTCAAAAGGCTTTTGACAACGCCCCACACAAGAGATTGGTGTGCAAAATCAAAGCACATGGTATTGGGGTAATATACTGACGTGGATAGAGAACTGGTTGGCAGACAGGAAGCAGAGAGTCGGGATAAATGGGTCCTTTTCAGAATGGCAGGCAGTGACTAGTGGCGTGCCACAGGGCTCAGTGCTGGGACCCCAGCTCTTTACAATATACATCAATGATTTGGATGAAGGAATTGAGTATAATATCTCCAAGTTTGCAGATGATACTAAATTGGGTGGCGGTGTGAGCTGTGAGGGGGGTGCTAAGAGGCTGCAGGGTGACTTGGACAGGTTAGGTGAGTGGGCAAATGCATGGCAGATGCAGCATAATGTGGATAAATGTGATGTCCACTTTGGGGGCAAAAACACGAAGATAGAATATTATCTAAATGGTGGCAGATTAGGAAAAGGGGAGGTGCAATGAGACCTGGGTGTCATGGTTCATCAGTCATTGAAAGTTGGCATACAGGTACAGCAGGCGGTGAAGAAGGCAAATGGTATGTTGGCCTTCATAACTAAGGGATTTGAGTATAGGAGCAGGGAGGTCTTACTGCAGTTGTACAGGGCCTTGGTGAGGCCTCAGCTGGAATATTGTGTTCAGTTTTGGTCTCCTAATCTGAGGAAGGATGTTGTTGCTATTGAGGGAGTGCAGCGAAGGTTCACCAGACTGATTCCCGGGATGGCAGGCCTGACATATGAGGAGAGACTGGATCAACTGGGCCTTTATACATTGGAGTTTAGAAGGATGAGAGGGGATCTCATAGAAACATATAAGATTCTGACGGGACGGGACAGGTTAGATGCGCTAAAATGTTCCCGATGTTCGGGAGGTCCAGAACCAGGGGACACAGTCTTAGGATAAGTGGTTGGCCATTTAGGACTGAGATGAGGAGAAACTTCTTCACTCAGAGAGTTGTTAACCTGTGGAATACCCTGCCGCAAAGAGTTGTTGATGCCAGTTCATACATTCAAGACGGAGTTAGATATGGCCCTTACCGCTAAGGGGATCAAGGGGTATGGAGAGAAAGCAGGAAAGAGGTACTGAGGGAATGATCAGCCATGATCTTATTGAATGGTGGTGCAGGCTCGAAGGGCCGAATGGCCTACTCCTGCACCTATTTTCTATGTTTCTATGGGCCCAAGTTTCCACATGATTTGCGCCTGATTTTTAGGAGCAACTGGTGGAGAACGGACTATCTTAGAAATCGCAATTCTCCACATTTTTTTTCCTGCAGTTCTAGTGAGGTAGAACAGTTCTACTTTGGAACAGAATTTTTTCTTCAAAAGGGGGCTTGTCCGGCCACTGACGCCTGATTTCAAAGTTTCCACGGTGAGAACGTACTCCAAACTAAAGTAGAATGGAGCAAGTGAAGACTTTTGCAGAACTGAAGAAACCTGTTCTGCACATTAAAAAATCAGGCGCAGGTTACAAATTAGACGTCCAGAACGAGGTGGGGGGGAGGGAGGGGGGGAAGGGATGTCATTAAATTCTACAATCAATCCTTATTTATACTTATACAAATATTATACAAATAAATCCAACCTGAATAAGCCAAGAAAAGATTAAATAAACCATCTTCCTACCTGTGTGAAAGTGCTTCAGCCATCGTTCGTTGCCACGGTGGGTGGGGAAGGAAACCGCCATTTGCCGCCACGGAGGGGAGGGAGAGGAAGGTGACAGCGGTTTGTTGCCGCGGAGGGGAGGGAGAGGAAGGAGACAGCGGTTTGTTGCCGCGGAGGGGAGGGAGGGGAAGGAAACCGCCGTTTGCCGCCGCGGAGGGTGGGGAGGGGAAGGAGACAGTGAGAAGGCTGCAAGAAGCCTCAGTGCTGATGGCAATGTGCTTTTATTAAAAAATGTTCAAAAATTAAACAGCTACAAAGAACTACAAAAATGGCCGAGTGCCAATGTTTTTTTCACACTGAGCATGCGCGAATGCTCCAACGCGCACGCGCAGCGTTGCCGGCAGGAAAAAAACTAATTTAAATAGTACCCGCCCCCTCCCACTTACAAAATCGTTTTAGACGCGAAAAACGGGCGCCCAGCTTGGAGGGGCGCCCGTTTTTTATCCTGTGGAAACTTGGGCCCCAAGTTTCTATGCTCCGCTTGACCGTTAGACGCGGGCTTAAACGGAGCAGACCTGACATGCTTGATGCCATTGTGGGTCATAAACTCATTGAATTCTGATTTGATGAAACACGGTCCATTGTCACTGACAAGGACGTTGGGCAAGCCACGGGTGACGATCCTGGCCTGGAGGCTTTTAATGGTGGCTGAGGACATGCTGGTTGACATGATTACGCATTCAATCCATTTGGAGTAAGCGTCCACAACTACTAAAAACATGTTCCCGAGAACGGGGCCGGCAAAATCGACGAGAATCCTGGACCACGGTTTGGAGGGCCATGACCACAGACTCAGTGGAACCTCCCTTGGTGCATTGCTCAGTTGCGAGCAAGTGTTGCACTGATGCATGCAACTCTAAGTCTGAGTCAATGCCGGGCCACCAAACATGCAACCTGGCAATTGCCTTCATCATGACAATGCCTGGGTGGGTACTGTGTAGGTCGCGTATAAACGTTTCCCTTCCTTTTTTTGGCAGAACCACACGATTACCCCATGAGAGACAATCCGACTGGATGGACATTTCATCTTTGCATTGGTGAAACGGCTTAATTTCATCTTGCATTTCCCCGGAAACGGCCGACCAGTTAGGATGCAACTCTTTCCAAATGATATCACAGGATCCTGGCTGGTCCAGGTCTGGGTCTGGTGAGCTGTGATGAGTGACCCCTCGTCTTTGAGCCCGTTGGCCTGATGCCGTCTGCTGCAATCTTTCTCCCCCAAAATTCGACTTCTCGCGCTAGGAAAACACACTTGGAGTATTTCAGCCTGAGTCCCACTCTGTCTAGGTGACTTAGAACCTCTTCTAGGTTGTGTAGATGTTCGATGGTGTCACGACCAGTGATCAAAATGTCGTCTTGAAACATAACGGTGCGCGGAACAGATTTCAGCAAACTCTCCATGTTTCTCTGGAAAATGGCTGCAGCCGAGCGAATCCCGAAAGGGCATCTGTGGTATATAAACAGCCCTTTGTGTGTGTTGATGCACTTCAGTCTTTTCGAAGATTCAGCCAGCTCTTGTATCATGTCGGTGGAGGTTAGGTCCAACTTGGTGAACGACTTCCCCCCCGCTAACATTGCGAACAGGTCATCCACCTTGGGTAGCGGGTACTGGTCCTGTAGTGAGACTCGGTTAATCGTTACCTTGTAGTCTCAGCAGATTCTGACCATGCCATTGCTTTTCAATACCAGAACAATTGGACTGGCCCACTTGTTGAACTCGACTGGTGATATGATTCCTTCGCATTGGAGTTTATTCAGTTTGATCTCGGCTTTCTCCCTCATCATGTACGGAACCGCCTGAGCCTTGTGATGGATGGGCCGTGCATCGGGGCCTAGGTAGATCTGTACCTTGGCATTTGTGAAGTTGCCGATGCCTGGTTCGAATAGCGAGGGAAACTTGCTCAGCACTTGAGCACACGAGGCGTCATCCACTGAAGATAGTGCTTTGATGTCATTCCAATTCCATCTAATCTTTTCTAGCCAGCTTCTGCCAAACAGCGTTGGGCCATTGCCTGGAACAATCCATAATGATAGGTCATGCTCAGCTCCATCATACAATATCTTCACTGCCGCACTTCTAATGAATGGTATGAGCTCTTTGGTGTAGGTACACAGCTTTGCATTAATCGGGCTCAGTTTGGGCCTTTGTGCTTTATTGCCCCCATAGTTTTTCGAAAGCCTTCTGGCTCATTATTGACTGACTCGCATTATAGGAGGGCTTTTGGTGGTGAAGGTATGTACCCCATACACTTCTTCCTTGGGTTGAGTTGCCTGTGCTGCGTGATCCGCGCCGGATCGATCATCCTCTGCCAAGTGGTATGTTGCAGCATGTTTGCACATTCACTGGAGGTGCCCCATCATTTTGCAGCCTTTGCACACGTAGTGCTTGAATCGACATTGATGGGCCTGATGATTACCTCCACAGCGCCAACATGCTGCTAATGGATTCATATTCACCCCTGATGGCGGACTCTGAGTCATCACAGGTCTTGCGGCCGCAGACGTATAGGCCCTGCCATATGCAATTCAGCCTGCTAGCGACGTCATTTTATGTACAGTACTTGCCGGTGAGCTTCGATGTTGAGAAGATATTTATTTGGTGTTATTGTCCGTGGCCATGCATGCCTGGGCGATCGCGATGGCCCTGCTCAGGTCTAGGGTTTCGGCAGCCAGCAGCTTTCGAAGAATGACCTCGTGGCTGATGCCCAGCACAAAAAAGTCCCACAGCATTTGCCCAACACAGCTCCAAAATCGCTAGGTCCCGCAAGGTGTCTCAGGTCGGCGACATAATCCGCCACATCCTGGCCCCCGGAGCAATGGTGCGTGTAAAAACGATATCTGGCCATGAGGATACTCTCCTTCAGCTTGAGGTGGTCCCGAACCAGCGTGCACAACTCTGTATATTCCTTCTCCGTTCATTTTGTCGGTGCGAGCAGATTCTTGATGAGGCCATATATTTTAGGCCCACAGACGGTGAGGCTGCGTTTGTATCTCCTTCCAGCTCGTTGGCCACGAAGTACTGGTCGAGACGCTCAATGAAGGCTTCCCAATCATCACCCTCTACGAATCTCTCTAATATTCCAACAGCAGCCTTGGTTGCGTGAAGGTTTGTATTCTGTTACTCGTTGCCAATTGTTGTGTATAGAACAACTCCAAGAGGCTGAGCACTCTGAGCTAAACTTAGTGTGCCCTTAGTCTTCTTTATTACCACTCCAGAGTGCCTAAACAACATGGCAGCCAACCTTTTATACTGGCCCTGCACGTGTGTGCAGGTGACCATTAGGACTCCACTAGTCGTGCCCTCTGGTGGCGAGTATTACATAGTTACATACATAACATTGCGAGTGTCTGGGATCATGCAGGAGTCCATACGCTGATCCCATCTGATCCCAACCCCGGCATCCTGCCATTGCCTCAAAAAGACAATCGACACACCCACTGGGCAGATCCGTTCCGACCCCCACATACACACATACATTCCCTGTTCCTCCTTCCACCACTTGTCCCAGCACACTTCCACTCTCCCCTTTAACCCCATGATCTGTCGGTATGTATCGTTCCCTAGTCGTTCCCGGTCCGCTGTCTGGTTCCCCGTGTCCTGACTCAATTTCCTGAGCCATCACCATCGTCCCAGGGGAATGTGTCCCTAGCACTTCAAGCATACGCGCTTGCCCTCGATCATCCCAACCCGTGTGGCTGTTCCATTCAGTCTGGGACACGATATGGAAGCCTCCCCGTATATGAACCCGGCGTGGCTGGAGTATTTCGTCAAATTCGACCCCAACCACCCTGGCCACCTTCCCTCGTGGATGTAGGCTGTCATCCCTGTCCTACCCCCCTGTGTCATGGTGGGTCCGTTCCCCCCAGTACATCCGTAGAGGAAGGACAACTCGGCGTTCTCCATCCTGCTGTACCCTGTTCTGGCCAAGCTCCAAAGAACGATTACCAGGGCTGTCTCCATCTTTCTCTCGGCTTCCTGTGAAGATACAAAGAAACAACAACCTTTCTGTGAGAGGGTATACCTCCACAGGTTTGGCTTCATCAAAACACATTCTGTAAAACATGAAACTGAGAAGAAAACTACATGCACTGCCACCGTCTCTGGGTGGCCACGCTAGGTCTCTAGACCCTGGGCCTTTTACCGCTCCTCGACGGTGTGTAAGGAGGCGACCACGGCATTCTCGGTCATGGAATCCTGCTACTCCTCCTAACCACCACCACCACGGGCTCCTCACTGTCCTAAACTATGGGAGGAAGACCCGTCCACCATGCTGTTTATACAGCACCTTGATGCTTCTGTTTCTCGCTCTTTCCCCCGGGTTAAACAACTTGCACTGGTTCACATGGAACCACTTTGTGCGCTTCGGAAGCTTAACCGCGTACAGCATGGGACTGGCCTTATCTACGATGCTGTAGGATCCCATGTACAAAGGCTCAAACGTGCCCACCCGATTGTAATTACGGATCATGACCTGATCCCCTACCTTCCACTTGTGGGTTCTCTGGGGCTCGAGCAGCAACCGATTGCTCCAGTGCTGCTTCCCCATGTTGCTGGCAGCTTGCCAATGAATCTGATGGAGGTGCTCGAACAGATTCTTGACAAACTTGTCCCGGTTTACCTCTCTCACCTGCCCCGCTGTGGGACCAGCGCCAGAACATGGGTGGGCGTGCGCATGACCCTACCAGTCATGAGCTCATGCGGGGAATACCCTGTGCTTCTGGGGAGGCTGGCTCGGACCCCCATCAGGACAAACGGCAGGACATCAACCCACTTTTTTCAGGACTGTCCTGTTTCCTTCCGCAGCCTTTCTTTGATGGTCTGATTAAGTCGCTCCACAACTCCCGATAATTGTGGCTTGTGAGCCACATGCCATTTCCCTTCTATCCCTAGCACTTTCAAAGTAGCCTGCATGACCTGCCCTGTGAAGTAGCTCCCCTGATCGGACTCCACGGTCTGTGGCAGTCTCCACTTAGAGAACACGTCCCTCACCAAAATCCTTGCTGTCGCCAACGCTGTGGCTGATCGGCAAGGGAAGGCTTCAACCCACATCGAGAAAACGTCCACTAGGACCAAACAGTACTTGTAACCCCCCCTTTGTGGTGGGCAATGGCCCGATGTAATCGACCTGTACCGACTGTCACGGTCCCTCTACTCTTCTTGTGTGTCCCATGGGAACCTTTCTTTTCTGCAGATCGGGGTTGTTCACTGCGCACACTAGACAGTCTGCGCAAAAATCGCGGACATCCTCCCTCAGTTGTAGCCACCACCCTGCCTGTTCCACCCTCTGCCAGGTAATCTCTGGCCCTGGGTGTCCCGCTCCTGGGCCCCCGTGGGCTATCTGGAGGAATTCGCTCTGGTGTTGTTCTGGGACCACCCACTGATCTCCCCTGAAAAGCATTCCTTTCTTTAAAATAATGCCTGTTACCCCGAACGGGCCTTCTACCTTTTCTCCCCTAGCCAGCTGCTCCAGGACAACCTTGAGGACAGGATCCTGTGCCTGGACGTTCCTCAAGTCGAGGGCCAATGCTACCCCCCTTTGTCCCGGATCGGTGCTACTGGGCTGGACCCGTCTCGAATTGCATGTGAACATGGAATCCAAGCAGTTGGTGTATGGGTTTGGGAACTCATCGGCGTGGGTGACGACGTACACCACCGCTGATAGTTCAGCGTGCTCGGGAGTTTAAGGGACCTTGCAATGCCTGCCATTGGGTCATAAATCCTACACCCGGTGAAACGTTCCCTTGCTACCATTGAACTGGATCCGTCGACATATATTTCGCGGCCCGTGGGGTGTAACCCGGCCCGAAATCCTATGTCTATGTCGCATACTCCCTCTACCGAACACTTATGGGCCGTCCCTGCATAGATCATGTTAGCTGCCTGTTATGTCTTTAATACTCTTATGAATGACTCCACGAGGTCTAGTATTGTACTTGAGCTGTTGTGACCTTAGTCCCATTTATTGTAACTCCAGAGTGAGGCACAAGCATGGTGGGCAGCCTTTTATACTGGGCTCTGCACACCTATGCAGGTGACCCTCAGGTCTCCCACCGCAGTGCCCTCTGGTGGCACAACTTATGTGACTATACAGTTAGTATACATGGTCTACATACATGACACTGTCAGCTTGGGCTCACACAGGCCTTGCACACTCAGATTCATCTGTGAGAGCAATAAAGTCCAGCGAGCAATGCGAGCACTGCTCACTGTGCCGTCCTTTATCCTCCCATCTAAAAACATCTGAGTGGGGGTATGGTGGGTTAGTAGAATGATCTGGGATGACCCCGTGAAGAGTTGGGAGCGTTTCACAGCCGAATGTGTGCAAGGAGATGCCTCTCGCAATTGGAGTACCCCCTTCTACATCTGTGAGGACTCTTGAAGAGTAAGGTCACAACAGCTCAAGTAAAAAAGGAGGGAGAGAGAAAACAGGGAATTATAGACCGGTCAGCCTGACATCGGTAGTGGGTAAAATGATGGAATCAATTATTAAGGATGTCATAGCAGTGCATTTGGAAAGAGGTGACATGATAGGTCCAAGTCAGCATGGATTTGTGAAAGGGAAATCATGCTTGACAAATCTTCTGGATGTTTCCAGTAGAGTGGACAAGGGAGAACCAGTTGATGTGGTATATTTGGACTTTCAGAAGGCGTTCGACAAGGTCCCACACAAGAGATTGATGTGCAAAGTTAAAGCACATGGGATTGGGGATAGTGTGCTGACGTGGATTGAGAACTGGTTGTCAGACAGGAAGCAAAGAGTAGGAGTAAATGGGTACTTTTCAGAATGGCAGGCAGTGACTAGTGGGGTACCGCAAGGTTCTGTGCTGGGGCCCCAGCTGTTTACACTGTACATTAATGATTTAGATGAGGGGATTAAATGTAGTATCTCCATATTTGCGGATGACACTAAGTTGGGTGGCAGTGTGAGCTGCGAGGAGGATGCTGTGAGGCTGCAGAGCGACTTGGATAGGTTAGGTGAGTGGGCAAATGCATGGCAGATGAAGTATAATGTGGATAAATGTGAGGTTATCCACTTTGGTGGTAAAAACAGAGAGACAGACTATTATCTGAATGGTGACAGATTAGGAAAAGGGGAGGTGCAAAGAGACCTGGGTGTCATGGTACATCAGTCATTGAAGGTTGGCATGCAGGTGCAGCAGGCGGTTAAGAAAGCAAATGGCATGTTGGCCTTCATAGCAAGGGGATTTGAGTACAGGGGCAGGGAGGTGTTGCTACAGTTGTACAGGGCATTGGTGAGGCCACACCTGGAGTATTGTGTACAGTTTTGGTCTCCTAACCTGAGGAAGGACATTCTTGCTATTGAGGGAGTGCAGCGAAGGTTCACCAGACTGATTCCCGGGATGGCGGGACTGACCTATCAAGAAAGACTGGATCAACTGGGCTTGTATTCACTGGAGTTCAGAAGAATGAGAGGGGACCTCATAGAAACATTTAAAATTCTGACGGGGTTAGACAGGTTAGATGCAGGAAGAATGTTCCCAATGTTGGGGAAGTCCAGAACCAGAGGTCACAGTCTAAGGATAAGGGGTAAGCCATTTAGGACCGAGATGCGGAGGAACTTCTTCACCCAGAGAGTGGTGAACCTGTGGAATTCTCTACCACAGAAAGTTGTTGAGGCCAATTCACTAAATATATTCAAAAAGGATGAAGTCCTTACTACTAGGGGGATCAAGGGGTATGGCAAGAAAGCAGGAATGGGGTACTGAAGTTGAATGTTCAGCCATGAACTCATTGAATGGCGGTGCAGGCTAGAAGGGCCGAATGGCCTACTCCTGCACCTATTTTCTCTGTTTCTATCTCAGCTTGCTGTGCCGCTCCTGGAGCAGCACCATGCTCAAACTGTCCCCGCTGGCTGCTACTTCTAAAAAGAAGTCCTCCCCAACATTAATCGCCGCTAGTGCGGGTGCCACCTGCAGGTCTCCTTTGAGACGATTGAACGTTTGCCGTGCAAACCTCACCCCACTCCCATCCAACTCCCTTGAAGAGGAGCCGAAGCAGAGGGGCTGCTGTGATGGCGTAATCTTCAATAAAATCCGAGCAGTACCCCGTTAGCCCCAAGAAAGATCTCACCCCCGTCACGGTCGTGGGGGTTGGTAACTCCTGTACCACCTTCCATTTGGCCTCATCTATAGACCTTTCCCCAGCCCTTACGGTCAGCCCGAGGAATTTGACTTCCTTCTGACCAATCTGAGCTTTCTTGGGATTGAGCTTGAACCGGTGTCCTTCGGCAGCTCGAGCAGCTCGACCAGCAGTGGATCATGCTCCTCCCCCTCATCAGAGAACAGAAGCAAATCATCTATATACTGCACCAACTGCTGGGGTTTGCTGAAACCCTTTAAACTGTTGGGCATACACTGGTGAAAAATGGAGGGGCTGTTGTGGAAACCCTGGGGAAGGCATGTCCAGGTATACTGTTACCCTTTAAATGCGAATGCGAACTTGTACTGATCCTCTCTTTTGAGGGGAATTGACCAAAACCCATTCGATAGGGAGCATACCAGCACCGTGAATGTGGTTACGGATGTTGGTATGCTCCCTATTAGGTCGGCTGCAGCCACGGCAGTGGGCGCGCAAGCTGGGATGTTCTTGTTGATAACCCGATAGTCCATGGTGACCCTCCACGACATGTCCGGTTTCCGAACCGGCCAAAGTGGAGAGTTCACTATGGACCTCAACACCTCCTGGGCTACCAGGGATCCCAGTGCCATCTCTAAGTTGGCCTCTGCCACCCTGGGGAAATTATACTGTTTCTGCGGCCGGGACATAAAGTCTCTTTGTACCCTGACTTATACCCCCGTCACCCTACCGCAGTCGTGTTTATGTGTAGCGAACGATGTGAGACTGTCCAACACGTAAGCCAGGAGTTCCAGATGTGTGGAGAGGATCGGGAGGTGCATGGAGAGGCCTATAAAAAGGCCCAACGTGTCGGAGGAGGCTCGGGAGTTCCATGTGCATGGAGAGGCTCGGGAGGTGCGTGGAGAGGCCTATAAAAAGGCCCAACGTGTCGGAGGAGGCTCGGGAGTTCCAGGTGCGTGGAGAGGCTAGGGAGGTGCGTGGAGAGGCGTGATTGTGCAGCCACAGGGAGAAGACAAAAAGGAAGTAGAAAGAAATCGAAAGGTGACGTCACAGCCAAGGGGGTAAGTGATTGGCTGGTGATTGGTGAGTAGCTTTTCTTTTTCTTTCTTTATCAGTAAGTAACATTTAGCATTGTTGTTGCCTGCTTAAGTGTATCTAAGGGTTAAGTCATGGCAGGAGAGCTCGGGCATGTGTTATGCTCCTCCAATACCATGTGGGAAGTCAGGGACGCTTCCGGTGTCCCTGACGACTACATATGCGGGAAGTGCATCTGCCTGCAGCTCCTGATGGACTGCAGTGCAGCACTGGAACTGTGGGTGGATTCACTCTGGAGCATCCACGATGCTGAGAATGACGTGAATAGCACGTTTAGTAAGTTGGTCACACCGCAGGTAAAGGGTACTCAGCCAGATAGTAAATGGGTGACCAGCAGGAAGAGCAGTGTAAGGAAAGTAGTGCAGGGGTCCCCTGCGGTTATCCCCCTGCAAAACAGATACACCACCTTGGGTACTGTTGAGAGGGATGACTCATCAGGGGAGGGCAGCAGCAGCCAAGTTCAAGGCACCATGGGTGGCTCTGCTGCACAGGAGGGCAGGAAAAAGAGTGGGAGAGCAAAAGTGATCGGGGATTCGATTGTAAGGGGAATAGATAGGCGTTTCTGTGGCCGCAACCGAGACTCCAGGATGGTATGTTGCTTCCCTGGTGCAAGGGTTAAGGATGTCTCGGAGTGGTGCAGGACATTCTGAAAAGGGAGGGTGAACAGCCAGTTGTTGTTGTACACATAGGTACCAAAGATATAGGTAAAAAACGGGATGAGGTCCTACGAGACGAATTTAGGGAGCTAGGACCTAAATTAAAAAGTAGGACCTCAAAAGTAGTAATCGCAGAATTGCTACCAGTGCCACGTGCTAGTCAGAGTAGGAATCGCAGAATAGCTCAGATGAATACGTGGCTTGAGGAGTGGTGCTGAAGGGAGCGATTCAAATTCCTGGGGCACTGGAACCAGTTCTGGGGGAGATGGGACCAGTACAAACCGGATGGTCTACACCTGGGCAGGACCGGAACCATTGTCCAAGGGGGAGTGTTTGCTAGTGCTGTTGGGGAGGAGTTAAACTAATATGGCAGGGGGATGGGAACCTATGCAGGGAGGCAGAGGGAAATAAAAGGGAGACAGAGGCAAAAGATAGAAAGGAGAATAGTAAAAGTGGAGGGCAGAGAATCCCAAGCAAAAAACAAAAAGGGCCACATTACAGCAAA
Organism: Pristiophorus japonicus; assembly: GCF_044704955.1. NCBI lineage: Eukaryota > Metazoa > Chordata > Chondrichthyes > Pristiophoridae > Pristiophorus > Pristiophorus japonicus. The sequence goes on from NC_091981.1 coordinate 228,949,894, forward strand.
ATTTTAAAGGGACAAGTTGTGTTAAAAAGACAAGCCTGAAAGCTCTGTGTCTTAATGCAAGGAGTATCCGTAATAAAGTGGATGAATTAACTGTGCAAATAGATGTTAACAGATATGATGTGATTGGGATTACAGAGACGTGGCTCCAGGATGATCAGGGAACTCAACATCCAAGGGTATTCAACATTCAGGAAGGATAGAATAAAAGGAAAAGGAGGTGAGGTAGCATTGCTGGTTAAAGAGGAGATTAATGCAATAGTTAGGAAGGATGATGTGGAATCTATATGGGTAGAGCTGCAGAACACCAAAGGGCAAAAAACGTTCGTGGGAGTTGTGTACAGACCTCCAAACAGTAGTAGTGATGTTGGGGAGGGCATCAAACAGAAAATTAGGGGTGCATGCAATAAAGGTGCAGCAGTTATCATGGGTGACTTTAATATGCATATAGATTGGGCTAACCAAACTGGAAGCAATACGGTGGAGGAGGATTTCCTGGATTGCATAAGGGATGGTTTTCTAGACCAATATGTCGAGGAACCAACTTGGGGGGAGGCCAGCTTCGACTGGGTGTTGTGTAATGAGAGAGGATTAATTAGCAATCTCGTTGTGCGAGGCCCTTTGGGGAAGAGTGACCATAATATGGTGGAATTCTACATTAGGATGGAGAATGAAACAGTTAATTCAGAGACCATGGTCCAGAACTTAAAGAAGGATAACTTTGAAGGTATGAGGCGTGACTTGGCTAGGATACATTGGCGAATGATACTTAAGGGGTTGGCAGTGGAGGGGCAATGGCAGACATTTAGAGACCGCATGGATGAACTACAACAATTGTACATCCCTGTCTGGCGTAAAAATAAAAAAGGGAAGGTGGCTCAACAATGGCTATCAAGGGAAATCAGGGAAAGTATTAAAGCCAAGGAAGTGGCATACAAATTGGTCAGAAATAGCAACGAACCCGGGGACTGGAAGAAATTTAGAACTCAGCAGAGGAGGACAAAGGGTTTGATTAGGGCAGGGAAAATAGAGTACGAGAGGAAGCTTGCAGGGAACATTAAGACGGACTGCACAAGCTTCTATAGATATGTAAAGAGAAAAAGGTTAGTAAAGACAAATGTAGATCCCCTGCAGTCAGAATCAGGGGAAGTCATAACGGGGAACAAAGAAATGGCAGACCAATTGAACAAGTACTTTGGTTCGGTATTCACTAAAGAGGACACAAACAAGCTTCTGGATATAAAAGGGATCAGAGGGTCTAGTAAGAAGGATGAACTGAGAGAAATCCTTATTAGTTGGGAAATTGTGTTGGGGAAATTGATGGGATTGAAGGCCGATAAATCCCCAAGGCCTGATGGTCTGCATCCCAGAGTACTTAAGGAAGTGGCCTAAGAAATAGCGGATGCATTGACAGTGATTTTCCAACATTCCACAGATTCTGGATCAGTTCCTATGGAGTGGAGGGTAGCCAATGTAACCCCACTTTTTAAAAAAGAAGGGAGAGAGAAAACAGGGAATTATAGACCGGTCAGCCTGGTATCGGTAGTGGGTAAAATGATGGAACCAATTATTAAGGATGTCATAGCAGCGCATTTGGAAAGAGGTGACATGATAAGTCCAAGTCAGCATGTATTTGTGAAAGGGAAATCATGCTTGACAAATCTTGTGGAATTTTTTGAGGATGTTTCCAGTAGAGTGGACAAGGGAGAACCAGTTGATGTGGTGTATTTGGACTTTCAGAAGGTTTTCGACAAGGCCCTATACAAGAGATTAATTTGCAAGTTAAAGCACATGGGATTGGGGGTGGGGGGGGGGTAGTGTGCTGATGTGGATTGAGAACTGGTTGACAGACAGGAAGTAAAGAGTAGGAGTAAATGGGTACTTTTCAGAATGGCAGGCAGTGACTAGTGGGGTACCACAAGGTTCTGTGCTGGGGCCCCAGCTGTTTACATTGTACATTAATGATTTAGATGAGGGGATTAAATGTAGTATCTACAAATTTGCAGATGACACTAAGTTGGGTGGCAGTGTAAGCTGCGAGGAGGATGCTATGAGGCTGCAGAGTGACTTGGATAGATTGGGTGAGTGGGCAAATGCATGGCAGATGAAGTATAATGTGGATAAATGTGAGGTTATCCACTTTGGTTGTAAAAACAGAGAGACAGACTATTATCTGAATGGTGACAAATTAGGAAAAGGGGAGGTGCAACGAGACCTGGGTGCCATGGTACATCAGTCATTGAAGGTTGGCATGCAGGTACAGCAGGCGGTTAAGAAAGAAAATGGCATGTTGGCCTTCATAGCGAGGGGATTTGAGTAGAGGAGCAGGGAGGTGTTACTACAGTTGTACAGGGCCTTGGTGAGGCCACACCTGGAGTATTGTGTACAGTTTTGGTCTCCTACCTTGAGGAAGGACATTCTTGCTATTGAGGGACTGCAGCGAAGGTTCACCAGACTGATTCCTGGGATGGTGGGACTGACAGATCAAGAAAGACTGGATCAACTGGGCTTGTATTCACTGGAGTTCAGAAGAATGAGAGGGGATCTCATAGAAACGTCTAAAATTCTAACGGGTTTAGACAGGTTAGATGCAGGAAGAATGTTCCCAATGTTGGGGAAGTCCAGAACCAAGGGTCACAGTCAAAGGATAACGGGTAAGCCATTTAGGACCGAGATGAGGGGAAACTTCTTCACCCAGAGAGTGGTGAACCTGTGGAATTCTCTACCACAGGAAGTTGTTGAGGCCAATTCACTAAATATATTCAAAAAGGTGTTAGATGTAGTCCTTACTACTAGGGGGATCAAGGGGTATGGCGAGAAAGCAGGAATGTGGTACTGAAGTTGCATGTTCAGCCATGAACTCATTGAATGGCGGTGCAGGCTCGAAGGGCTGAATGCCTACTCCTGCACCTATTTTCTATGTTTCTATGTTTCTATATAAGTCCTGCTACAACTGTACAGGGTATTGGTGAGACCACACCTGGAGTACTGCGTACAGTTTTGGTCTCCATATTTAAGGAGGGATATACTTGCATTGGAGGCAGTTCAAAGAAGGTTCACGAGGTTGATTCCTGTGATGAAGGTGTTGCCTTATGAAGAAAGGTTGAGCAGTTTGGGCCTATACCCATTGTATTTTGGAAGACTGAGAGGTGATCTTATTGAAATGTATAAGATTCTGAGGGGACTTGACAGGGTAGATGCAGAAAGGATGTTTCCCCTCATTGGGAAATCTAGAACTAGGGGGCATAGTTTCAGAATAAGGGGTCACCCATTTAAAATGGAAATGAGGAGGAATTGTTTCTCTCAGAGGGCCGTGAATCTTTGGAATTCTCTACCCCAGAGAGCTGTGGAGGCTGGGTTATTGAATATATTTAAGGCAGAGATCGACAGATTTCTGAACAATAAGAGAGTCAAGTGTTATGGGGAGCGTGCAGGGCAGTGGAGTTGAGGCTAAGATCAGATCAGCCATGATCTTATTGAATGGCTCGAGGGGCCAAATGGCCTACTCCTGCTCCTATTTCTTATTTTCTTATGTTTGCCTACGATCGATAAATAGCTCACTGGAATTTAAGAGACATTTGTCGTTTAATAATTGGTAGGTATTTATAGTTAATAGTTTTCCAGGAATATTAAAATACTATCAAATTATTGATATCTACCAATTGCTCATCAGCAGAGATACAAGCTTTCCTTGTTAGATAGTAGTATCTGTTTGTAACTGATAGGTTATGTAGTGTATCAGAGGTGCCTGGTTCTATATAATTAAGAGATACCAACAGATTACAAATGCATCAGCCAGTTTTCATCAAAGATTCTTGTCTGTAACCAATAGCTTGAAGCATTGAAATTTACAGCACAGAAGGAGGCCATTCAGCCCATCGTGTCTGTGCCGGCTGAAAAAGAGCTATCCCGCCTAATCCCACTTTCCAGCTCTTGGTCCATAGCTTTGTAGGTTGCAGCATTTCAAGTGCATATCCAAGTACGTTTAAATAGGGTTTCAGCCTCTACCACCCTTTCAGGCAGTGAGTTCCAGATCCCCACTACCCTCTGTGTGAAAACAAAATCTCAACTCGCCTCTAAATACTTCTACCAATTATTTTAAAAGTTGAAGTTTAGAAGAATTCAATAAAAATACTTCAGTCAGAATAATACAAAGGATCAGAATGTTTGAGCTACTCTTCAAATTCTCCCAATGAATTATCAAGTTTAAATATAGTTCAGATATTGGTGTTTGGGGATTCCTAGTTGGCAGCATTTCGGTCTTTATCCATTATTACAATTTGCTGACTCATCATTATGTGTTATATCACTTTCCAGTAAGATTTCAGCATTATGTGTAACATATCTGTAAAGATTTCAGGTGCAACCTTACTTACCTTTCTTGAACATTAATAAGGAATGCATCCTGACTCTGGCACATATTAATTGCTTCAGTGAATGTCTTTATAGTCTGCCCAATCAAATAGCAATATGTCCCATATCGCTTCCAGCCCTGTAAATAAAAATCCACATATGGACATTTCTATGAATTATGACATACTGGAGATATAGGCACACTTCTTATTGGACAGCAGAAGCTAAGAGCAATGAAAGGCAAAGACTTAATTTTTCTATTCATTTGTTGCTGATAACGAGAAATTGATTTTAAATATTGTTGGCCAAACTTGCAAAAGGTGGCAGCCGACCGCCCGATAGTGCCAGTGGGAAGCTCGATCTATTTTGAGGGCAGTTCCTCATTACTATGCCGCCGATGGGCTGTTGCAAGTGGGAGGCTGCTTAGACATGCAATTCACTAGCTCATAACCCCTATTTAAAAAAGGAGGCAGACAAAAAGAAGGAAACGGTAGACTAGTTAGCCTAATATCTGTGTTTGGGAAGATGCTGGAGTTCATTATTAAAGAAGCAGTAACAGGACATTTGGAAAAGCAAAATTTGGTCAGGCAGAGTCAGCATGGATTTATGAAGGGGAAGTCATGTTTGCTAGAATTCTTTGAGAATGTAATGAACAGGGTGGTTAAAGGGGAACCAGTGGAAGTGATGTATTTGGACTTCGAGAAGGCATTTGATAAGGTGCCACATAAAAGATTACTGCACAAGATAAAAGTTCACAGGGTTGGGGGTTAATATATTAGCATGGATTGAGGATTGGCTAATGAACAGAAAATAGAGAGTCGGGATAAATGGTTCATTCTCTGGTTGGCAATCAATAACCAGTGGGGTGCCGCAGGGATCAGTGCGGGGACCCCAACTATTTACAATCTATATTAATGACTTGGAAGAAGGGACTGAGTGTAACGTAGCCAAGTTTGCTGACGATACAAAGATGGGAGGAAGAGCAATGTGTGAGGAGGACACAAACAATCTGCAAAAGGACATAGACAGGCTAAGTGAGTGGGCAAAAATTTGGCAGATGGAGTATAATTTTGGAAACTGTGAGGTCATGCACTTTGGCAGAAAAAAATCAAAGAGCAAATTATTATTTAAATGGAGAAAGATTGCAAAGTGCCGTAGTACAGTGGGACCTGGGAGTACTTGTGCATGAAACACAAAAGGTTAGGTACAGCAAGTGATCAGGAAGGCCAATGGAATCTTGGCCTTTATTGTAAAGGGGATAGAGTATAAAAGCAAGGAAGTCTTGCTACAGTTGTACAGGGTATTGGTGAGGCCACACCTGGAATACTGCGTGCAGTTTTGGTTTCCATATTTTGAAAAGGATATACTTGCTTTGGAGACAGTTCAGAGAAGTTGATTCCGGCGATGAGGGGGTTGAGTTATGAGGAAACGTTGAATTGGTTGGGCCTCTACTCATTGGAATTCAGAAGTAGGAGAGGTGATCTTATCGAAACGTATAAGATTATGAGGGGGCTTGACAAGGTGGATGCAGAGAGGATGTTTCCACTGATAGGGGAGACTAGAACTAGAGGGCATAATCTTAGAATAAGGGGCCACCCATTTAAAACTGAGATGAGGAGAAATTTCTTCTCTCAGCGGGTTGTGGATCTGTGGAATTCACTGCCTCAGAGAGCTATGGAAGCTGGGACATTGAAGAAATTTAAGACAGAAATAGAAAGTTTCTTAAACGATAAGGGAATAAGGAGTTATGGAGAGCAGGCAGGAAAGTGGACCTTAGTCCATGATCAGATCAGCTATAATCGTATTAAATGGCTGAGCAGGCTCGAGGGGCCGTATGGCCTAATCCTGCTCCTATTTCTTATGTTCTTATAGTGGCTGAGGCTAACATTCCATCAGCATTTTTGCTCCTGATTGTTATCTAGTGACACCCTCTGGAAAGGTTAAAGATAAGATTTGATTCCCATAGTCGAATAACCAGTTGATACCCACTGTTTAGGCTTGCACATGAGTACTTGGGCGAAGTCCCAGGACAACTGGCATCCATGGAAACGTATGAGTCAGCATCTTCAGGAGAGGAGTTGGGAGGCAAAATTAAAATGAGGTTTGGGATTTAAGACAGAAAGCAGGGCTTTCATTATATTGTAAGTAACTATACTGCAAATTTAAATTTTAGTGTAAATGAGGCCAAAGATTCTGGGAAGGAAATGTTTAAAATTACTTTTCTTCAAATTTGAAAGCTTAAATTGCAGAAAATGCATGATGTACAGAGTTAGTCTTTCCTGTTGGGGACAATTAATCCCAAAATATAAAAACAGGAACAACATCGACAACACCATTCCTTTAAAAGGGAATGAGTCAAACTTAAGCAGTCTGCTTACTTTCTTAACAGTGACAATATGATAAACATATCCAGCTTTCTTGGCAATAGAGAAGCTTTTGTTTCTAAGGCACTTTAATCTTTCAGCACTTTGCTAATAATCCAGAAGTGTATTCTGCAGCACAGTGGTTCCTGTAAATCTGCTGACACTTGGTGCATTTACCTTACAGTAACAGTAACAGTACCTTGCAGCCAACAGTAGGCCCTACTTCCAGTGGCATCGCTGTGAGGTAAATGAGGGGATACTAAATCCTCAGATGGTTCAATGGGTTAAGACGGTGAGTAGGCAAGTTGATACAAACCAAGAAACCTCCAGCTTTTGCAGTCAGTTTTTATGTTCCCTGCAAGCTTCTTCTCGTACTCTATTTCCCCCCTCTTAATTAAACCCTTTGTTCTCCTCTGCTGAATTCTAAATTTCTCCCAGTCCTCAGGTTAGCTGCTTTTTCTGGCTAATTTATATGTCTCTTCCTTGGATCTAACACTATCCTTAATTTCCCTTGTTGAGCCACCTTCCCCGTTTTATTTTTACTCCAGACAGGGATATACAATTGTTGAAGTTCATCCATGTGATCTTTAAATGTTTGCCATTGCCTATCCACTGTCAACTTTTTAAGTATCATTTGCCAGTCTATTCCAGCCAATTCACGTCTCATACCACCGAAGTTACCTTTCCTTAAGTTCAGGACTCTAGTCTCAGAATTAACTGTGTCACTCTCCGAGAAAGCAGGAATGGGGTACTGAAGTTGCATGTTCAACCATGAACTCATTGAATGGCGGTGCGGGCTCGAGGGGCCGAATGGCCTATTCCTGCACCTATTTTCTATGTTTCTATGTACTCGGCCGGGGTTAGTATTAACCAATTGCTCTAGATCGTATCTACCTTTCGGCTTCATCATACATACTGTGCCTTTACCTTCCCCTTTCCTTTGGATTACTACAACTTCTTCCCCCTTATTGGAACCCACTGCTCCCCAAAGGCAGCAATTACTCAAATCCACTTTGATTCTGTGGGTTAACACTTGGTATTGGCTTGACATAGTGGCCGAAATTTGCCCAGCTCTGCGAGTGCAGCTTTGGAGGCGGGCCCGCTGTCAAAATGGCCACGATTGACAGCGGGTCGGGATCCCGCTTTAAACCCGCCTCCTTGTGAGTTTCTCAGTCATCAGATCTGCGATCGGATAGCAGACCTGACAGCAAGCGGCAGGACAGGTAATTTAACATCATTAAAATGTACTTAAATGGTAGTTAAAATGGTTAAAAGCAAGCACTTCCTATTTTATCAACCTTTTGATAGGTTTGCCGTGCCTCAGGTTTCACGCCAGGTAAGTGGAGTCGATCTCTCAGTGGCTGTCCATTACGTTGGCTAATTGACAGCTGCAGAAGTGGTATAAAAACTACCATTTCACAGCTGTTCACTTTCCAAAGTCAGAAGCTCAAGTCTTCAGGGTTTGGAAGAGACTTTTGAGCTGTATGCACTTTGGAAGTGTTTGCAGTGAACTCTCTATTCACTGTCACCTCCTTGGAGCAACCTCTCTCACCGTTGACAGGGCAATTCTGTCATAAATCCATGCCGAGTCAGCATGGATTTATGAAGGGGAAATCATGTTTGAAAAATTTTCTGGAATTCTTTGAGGATGTAACGAACAGGGTGGATTAAGGGGAACCAGTGGATGTGTCACATAAAAGGTTACTGCACAAGGTAAAAGTTCATGAAGTTGGGGGTAATATATTAGCATGGATAGAGATTTGGACTAAAGTCCACTTCCCTGCCCACTCCCCATAACCCCTTATTCCCTTATCGGTAAAGAAACTGTCTATCTCTGTCTTAAATTTCTTCAATGTCCCAGCTTCCATAGCTCTCTGAGGCAGTGAATTCCATAGATTTACAACCCTCTGAGAGAAGAAATTCCTCCTCATCTCAGTTTTAATTGGGCGGCCCCTTATTCTAAGATTATGTCCCTAGTTCTAGTCTCCCCTATCAGTGGAAACATTCTCTCTGCATCCATCTTGTCAAGCCCCCTCATAATTTTATATGTTTCCATAAGATCACTTCTTATTCTTCTGAATTCCAATGAGTAGAGGCCCAACCTACTCAACCTTTCCTCATAAGTCAACCCCCTCATTTCTGGAATAACCTAGTGAACCTTCTCTGAACTGTCTCCAAAGCAAGTATATCCTTTCTTAAATATGGAAAACAAAACTGCACGCACTATTCCAGGTGTGGCCTCACCAATACCCTGTATTACTGTAGCAAGAGTAAGCGAGTAACTAAAGAAAGGATAGCGCCTATTAGAGACAATGAGGGTAATCTTTGTGTGGAGGCGGAAGATGTTCGTAGAGTTCTAAATGAATACTTTGCATCTGTTTTCACAAAGGAAAGGGGTAATGCAGATACTGCTATCGAGGAGAAGTGTGATATTCTGGATGAAGCATTAAGGGGTTTAGCAGCTTTGAAAGTAGATAAGTCCCCAGGACCAGATGAAATGCATCCCAGGTTGGTGAGTAAAGTAAAAGATGAAATAGCAGAGGCCTTGACCATCATTTTCCAGTCCTCTTTGGATCTGGGCATGGTGCTGGAGGATTGGAGGACTGCTAATGTAGTACCCTTGTTTAAGAAGGGAAAAAGGGATAGGCTGAGTAATTACAGGCCAGTCAGCCTAACCTCAATGGTGGGACAATTATTGGAAAAAATCCTGAAAGAAAGGATAAATCTGCATTTGGAAAGGCAAGGATTAATTAGGGGCAGTCAGCATGGATTTGTTAAAGGAAGATCGAGTTTGACTAACCTGATTGAATTTTTTGAGGAGGTAACCAAGAGGGTAGATGAGGATAGTGCGCACGATGTAGTATATATGGACTTTAGCAAGGCTTTTGATAAGGTCCCACAAGGTAGACTGGTCATGAAGATTAAAGCCCATGGGATCCAGGGCAAAGTGGCAAGTTGGATCCAAAATTGGCTTGGAGGTAGGAAGCAAAGGATAATGATTGATGGATGTTTTTGTGAGTGGAAAGATGTTTTCAGTGGGGTTCTGCAAGGCTCAGTACTGGGTCCCTTGCTTTTTGTGGTATATATCAACAATTTAGATTTGAATATAGGGAGTATGATTAAGAAGTTTGCAGATGACACTAAAATTGGCTGTGTGGTTGATAATGAAGAGGAATGTCATGGGCTGCAGGAGGATATCAATCTCCTGGTCAGGTGGGCAGAGCAATGGCAAATGGAATTTAATTCAGAGAAGTGTGAGGTGATGCACTTTGGTAGGGCTAATAAGGAAAGGGTATACACATTAAGCGGTAGGCCATTTAATAGTGTAGATGAACAAAGGGACATTGGAGTGCTTGTCCACAGATCCCTGAAAGTAGCAGGCCAGGTGGATAAAATGGTTAAGAAGGCATACGGAATGCTTGCCTTTATTGGCTGAGGCATAGAATATAAGAGCAGAGAGGTTATGCTTAAATTGTATAATGCTTTGGTTAGGCCACAGCTGGAGTACTGCGTGCAGTTACGATCGCCATATTATAGGAAGGACGTAATTGCACTAGAGAGGATGCAGAGCAAATTTACTAGGATGCTGCCTGGAATGGAGAATCTTAGTTATGAGGACAGATTGGATAGGCTGGGTTTGTTCTCATTGGAACAGAGGAGGTTGAAAGGAGACCTCATTGAGGTGTACAAAATATTGAGGGGTCTGGACATAGTCGATAATAAGGGTCTATTTCCATTGGTGGAGGGGGCTATTACGAAGGGGCATAGTTTTAAAGTGGTTGGTGGAATGTTTAGAGGGGATTTGAGGGGGGGGCTTCTTTACGCAGAGGGTTGTGGAGATCTGGAACTCGTTGCTGGAAGACTGGTGGATGCAGAAACCCTCACCACTTTTAAGAGATGGTTGGTTGGGCACTTGAAGTGCAGTAACCTGCAGGGCTACAGACCTAGAGCTGATATTTGGGATTTGACTGGATGACCTTTTGTTGGACAGCGCAGATATAATGGTAAGTACTGCAGGGAATAGAATACGGCCAGGGTGATCTCCTGGACTAGTTTCAATCGCCTGGATGGGTTGGAGAGGAATTTTCCCAGATTTTTTCTCCCTAAATTGGCCTGGGTTTTTATCTGGTTTTTGCCTCTCCCAGGAGATCACATGGCTCTGGTTGGGGTGGAGTGTAGTATGTTTCAGTATAAGGAGTTTTGCTGTTGTGTGAGGTGGACTGGTTGGGCTGGCTGCTCTTTGCCTTTCCATCATTGTTTATAGGTTTATATGTAACCTTTAGGGCTCTTTGTCGGCCGGCATGGACACGATGGGCTGAAATGGCCTCCTTCTGCGCTGTAAATTTCTATGTTTCTATGTTTCTAGAAGCATCTGGAGGGAGTCATGGGAGAGCCTGGGTGCAGCCGTGCACCTTTGTGCAGTGCTTCTCAGTGTTTGCAGCACTTCAATGCTGCAGAACACTGACAGAACTGTCAAACCATTATGGACATGGTCCTTTTAAGAAAACCGGCTGATGATACATCTTCATATGACTTCATCAGACCAGCTTCCTCTTAATTGGCGGGAAGCCCGCAGGGCAGGTTTAACAACCCAATCAACGGAAGATTCTGGAGAGAGGGCGGGATGGTGCTGGGAGCACGTTTTCCACTTGCCTTCGACCCCGGCCTCTCCGATCACGTCGCCTGTCATGTCAACCCAGAAAACCAGCAAAACTACATATTTCACAGTTGGTTTAGGTCTGGCACTAACTCGTAGTGCGTGGGCTTCTTGCACCTCACAGATGGTGATATCATAAAGGGCACAGCACCCTGTTATCGCCCCGGATGTAAAATTGAATCTTGCCCCTGCTGTATCGCCTCGCAGCGATAACGCCATCAAAAGGAGGCGTTGTGAACTCACCTGGCTACTTGGGGAACACTAATTAAAGGCAATGGTTTTCAGCTGGCGCAACCTTTATTATTTGAATCAGTCTAGTGCCTGTGCAAAGTTTTTCATGTTTCACTGATGTAAAATGTCCGTGAGATTGTTTGTTGCTGTAATGAGAGTCGCGTAGGTTACCTTGCAACACAGAGCTGCCGACAACTGGCTTGTGCAGCTTCAGTGGCCCTTCCCTTTATGCGAGGGAAGCAGCCTCTCATGCCGTTACCATTGTGCTGAAAATATTTTAGCGCTCTGCCTCTACCACCCCACTCTCAGACTTCAGTGCCCTAGGAGAAGTGGTTAGTGCTTGATGTAGCACTCTACTTACCTCTTTGAGTGTTAAAACCAACAATCAAACTACCGGATTGACGTAAAAATCCATTTCGTTCATAAATGTCATAAAAGTTAGGGAAGGAAATCTGCCATCCTATATGTGACACCAGACCCACAGCAATGTAGTTGATTTTTAACTTCTCTCTGAAATGGCCCAGCAAGCCAGTCAGTTGTAACAAATCATTGCAAGAAACCATAATAAAATTAAAACCAGATGGACCACCTGGCATCAATCTCAGCACCGGCTTTGGACACAACAATGGCACACCCAGCCCGGTCGACCCTGCAAAGTCCTCCTCACCAACATCTGGGGACTTGTGCCAAAAGTGGGAGATCAGTCCCACAGACTAGTCAAGCAACAGCCTGACATAGCCATACTCACAGAATCATAACTTTCTGTCACTGTCCCAGATTCCTCCATCACCATCCCTGGGTATGTCCTATCCCACCGGCAGGACAGACTGACCAGAGGTGGTGGCACAGTAGTACACAATCATGAGGCAATGACCCTGTAAGGCCTCAACATTGACTTTGGACCCCATGAAGTGTCATGGCATCAGGTGAAGCATGGGCAGGAAAACCTCGTGCTGATTACCACCGACTACCCTCCATCAGCTGATGAATCAGTACTCCTCCATGTTGAATACCATTTGGAAGAAGCATTGAGACTAGCAAGAACACAGAATGTTCTCTGGGTAAACATAGACACAATGTCTATCACCAACAGTTGCTCAGTAGCACCACTACTAACTGAGCTGGCTGAGTCCTGAAGGACATAGCTGCCAGACTGGGCCTGCACCAGGTTGTGAGAGAACCAACACAAGGGAAAAATATACTTGACCTCGTCCTCATCAATCTACCTGCCGCAGATGCATCTGTCTATGACAGTATTGGTGGCAGTTACCACCGCACAGTCTTTGTGGAGACAAAGTCCCATCTTCACACCGAGGACACCATCCATTGTGTTGTGTGGCACTACCACCGTGCTAAATGTGATAGATTCAAAATAGATCTAGCAGCTCAAAACTGTGCATACATGAGGCACTGTGGGCCAGCAGCAGCAACAGAATTGTATTCCAGCACAATCTGTAATCTCATGGCACAGCATATCCCTCACTCTACCATTAACATCAAGCCAGGCGACCAATGCTGGTTCAATCAATTAGAAGAGCATGCCAGGAGCAGCACCGGGCAAACCTAAAAATGAAGACCCAACCTGGGGAAGCTTCAACACAGGACTACATGCATGCTAAACAACAGAAGCAGCATGCTATAGGCAGAGCTATGTGATCCCACATCCAATGGATCAGTTCAAAGCTCTGCAGTCCTGCCTCATCCAATCATGAATGTTGGTGGACAATTAAACAATTGACAGGAGGAGGAGGCTCCATAAATATTCCCATCCTCAATGATGTAACCCAGCACGTAAGTGCAGAAGATAAGGCTTGAAGTGTTTGTAATCATCTTCAGCCAGAAGTGCCGAGTGATTTATCCATCTCAACATTCTCCTGAGATGCCCACCATCATATAAGCCAAGCTTGAACCAATTCGATTTGCACTGGATACAACAAAGGCCAAAGGCCCCAACAATATCCTGGCTGTTGTGCTGAAAACTTCTGCTCTAGTACTAGCCGCACCGCTAGCCAAGCTGTTCCAGTATAGCTACGACACTGGCATCTACCCGACAATGTGGAAAACTGCCCAGGTATGTTCTGTCCACAAAAAACAGGACAAATCTTACCCATCAATTCCTGCCCCATCAGACCACTCTTAATCCTAAGCAAAGTAATGGAAGATATTGTCGACAGTGCTATCAAGCAACACTTACTCACCAATAACCTGCTCACCGATGCTCAGTTTGGGTTCTGCCAGGACCACTCAGCTCCAGACCTCATTACAGCCTTGGTCCAAACATGAACAAAAGAGCTGAATTTCAGAGGTGAGGTGAGTGACTGCCCTTGACATCAAGGCATCATTTGACCAAGTGTGGCATTAAGGAGCCCTAGTAAAATTGAACTCAATGGGAATCAGAGGAAAGACTCTCCACTGGCTGGAGTCATACCTAGCACAAAGGAAGATGGTTGTGGTTATTGGAGTCCAATCATCTCAGTCCCAGGGCATTGCTGCAGGAGTTCCTCAGGCAGTGTCCTAGGCCCAACCATCTTCAACTGCTTCATCAATGACCTTCCCTCCATCATAAGGTCAGAAGTGGGATGTTCGCTAATGACTGCACAGTGTTCTGTTCCATTCGCAATCCCTCAGATAATGAAGTAGTCCATGCTCACATGCAACAAGACCTGGACGACATTCAGGCTTGGGCTGATAAGTGGCAAGTAACATTCACGCTACACAAGTGTCAGGCAATGGCAATCTCTAACAAGAGAGCATCTAACCACTTTCCTTGTGTTATGTATGGAGAAAGAGTCAGTCTAAACACTGTGAGCTCAAAGTAAAGTGTGACCTTAGTCTTTTATTGCAGGTCTCCAGAGTGCCTCTGCAACCTGTGAGCCTCCTTAAATACCTGTGCTCCCAAGTGATAATGGGATCCCTTGGGACTCCAGGGGATGAGTCCTCTGGTGGATGCACAGAGTAAATACAAGTTTACATATATAACAACACTCGCCCCCCGCCCCCCCCCCCCCCCCCAAAGTCAATAGTGTAACTATTTACAATATGAGATGATCTGGGGCCCTTCTTGCCCTGGTTGATTGTCTCGGTGTGAAAGCTGGTGCTGTTGAATCATTTGTTGGGCCCTTGCTGGGCTGCTGTGCAGCTGGCCTTGCTGGGCTGCCTGGTGTGTTGGGCCCTGCTGGGCTGCTGTGGATGATGGGTTCGGCTTCGTGGTCAACCGTGGTGCTGGTTGCCACTGCTGTGTAGGTTGGGGATCAAAAAAGGTAGGGTCCAAGGTGGGTTGCTCAGGATAGTCCGTGAATCTGAGTTTGATTTGGTCCAAGTGTTTCCGGTGAATGAGTCCATTTGAAAGTTTGACCCGAAACACCCTGCTGCCCTCTTTGGCCACAACAGTGCCGGGAAGCCACTTGGGACCTTGTCCATAATTTAATGCAAATACAGAATCATTGATTTCAATCTTGCATGACACATTTGCGTTATCATGGTATGCACCTTGTTGAAGCTGCCTGCTCTCTACCTGTTCATGTAGATCAGGGTGAACTAACGACAGCCTTCTCTTAAGTGGTCTTTTCATGAGCAGTTCAGCAGGTGGGATCCCAGTGAGTGAGTGTGGTCTCGTGTGGTAGCTAAGCAGGACTCGGGATAGGCGAGTCTGCAGTGAGCCTTCAGTTACCCTCTTCAAGCCTTGCTTGATGGTTTGCACTGCTCTCTCTGCCTGATCATAGGACGTTGGCAGATGTGACATGTTTGATCCCATTACGGGTCATGAATTCTTTGAACTCAGCACTGGTAAAACATAGCCTGTTGTCGCTCACCAGGACATCGGGTAAGACGTGAGTGGCAAACATGGCCTGCAGGCTTTCAGTAGTGGCAGCAAATGTTCTAGCCGACATTATCTCACATTCAATCCACTTGGAGTACGTCAACAACCACAAGGAACATTTTACCCAAGAACGGGCCTGCATAGTCTACGTGTACCCTAGACCACGGTTTGGAGGGCCAAGACCATAAACTTAGCGGCGCCTCCCTGGGTACATTGTTTAACTGCGAGCATGTATTACATCTGTGAACGCAGGACTCTAAGTCCGCATCGATACCGGGCCACCACATGTGGGATCTGGCTATCGCTTTCATCATTACGATGCCTGGGTGAGGTACTGTGGAGGTAATTGATGAAGGTGTCTCTGCCCTTCTTGGGGACCACTACTCGATTGCCCCACAGAAGGCAGTCTGCCTGGAAAGACATTTCATCTTTGCGCCGCTGGAACAGCTTTATCTCTTCCTGCATTTCCACTGGGACACTGGACCAGCTCCCATGAAGCACACAGCTTTTGACTAGAGATAATAAGGGGTCCTGGCTTATCCAGATTTTGGTCTACCGGGCAATGACTGGTGATTGCTCACTCTCAAATGCTCCCATAACCATGGCTAGATCTGCGGATTGCGCCATTTCCACCCTCGTGGTGGGCAATGGCAGCCTACTGAGAGCATCGGCGCAGTTTTCTATGCCTGGCCTATGGCGGATGGTGTAGTTGTATGCGGACAACGTGAGTGCCCATCTCTGGATGCGGGCCGATGCGTTGGTTTTTATCCCTTTACACTTGGACAACAGGGATATAAGTGGCATATGGTCAATTTCCAATCAGAACGCTTTCCTTCGGGTTCAAATGCTCTCGGACCAATGTGCACAAATCATCATACGATTTGTCCATAGGTTTCACTGGAGTGAGCAGATTCTTCATGAGGCCATACATTGGTGCCCCACAGACGGTGAGGAGGATCGCCCTTCATTTGGCAGCATTCTCTTCCCCATCTAGCTCGTTGGCCACGAAGTATTGGTCGAGTCGCTCTACAAAAGTTTCCCAATCATCTCTGCCCGATAATTCTTCCAGGATGCCCACTGTTCTCTGCATCTTTGGGTTCGCTATCTGTATCTCGTCGCCAGTTGTTGTGTATGGAGAAAGAGTCAGACTGAACACTGTGAGCTCAAAGTAAAGTGTGACTTTAGTCTTTTATTGCAGGTTTCCAGAGTGACTACGCAACCTGTGAAGCCTCCTTAAATACCTGTGCTCCCAAGGGATTATGTGATCCCTTAGGACTCCAGGGGATGAGCCCTCTGGTGGTTGTACAGAGTAAATACAAGTTTAGATATATAACACCCTGGATATTCAACGGCAGTACCATCGCCAAATCACCCAACATCAATATCCAAGGGGTCACCATTGATCAGGAACTTAACTGGACCAGCCACATAAATACTGTGGCAGATCATTGGCTGGGTATTCTGAGGCCAGTGTCTCACCTCCTGACTCCCGAAAGCTTATCCACCATCTGCAAGGCACAAGTCAGGAGTGTGATGGAATACTCTCCACTTGCCATGATGTGTGCAGCTCCAACATCACTCAAGAAGCTCAACAACATCCAGGACAAAGCAGCCCGCTTGATTGACACCCTATCCACCACCATAAACTCCCTCCACCACCGGCACACTGTGGCTGCAGTTTGTACCATCTATAAAATGCACTGCAGCAACTCGCCAAGACTTTTCACCAGCACTTCCCAAACCCATGACTCTACCACCTAGAAGTACAAGGGCAGCAGGTGCATGGGAACACCATCACCTCCAGTTTCCCCTGAAAGTCACACACTAACCTGACTTGGAAATATATCATCGTTCCTTCAAAGCCACTAGGTCAAAATCCTGGAACTCCCTCCCTAACAGCACTATGGGAGTACCTTCACGACACAGATGGTAACGGTTCAAGAAGGCGGCTCACAACCATGTTCTCAAGGGCAATTAGGGATCGGCAATAAATGCCGGTCTTGTCAGTGACACCCACATCCCAGGATCGAATTTTTTTTAAAGTCAGGATGCTTTGTGACTTGGAGGGGAACTTGGAGATTGTGGTGTTCCCTTGCGTTTGCTGCCCTTGTCCTCTCATTTGACCACCGTAGGAAAAGTAGGGGGCCATGGTTGCCAAGGTACATGAGACTATCTACCAAGGATCATCATCATAGGCAGTCCCTCGAATCAAGGATGACTTGCTTCCACATCAAAAAGTTCACAGGTGTTTCAATGATGGACCTAAAATTCTTGGTCCAAACTAAATCTTGAAGGGTGGAAGATGCCATTGCACATCAGCCATCACACGGGCTTGACAGAGCTAGGTCTTGGTCCAGTAGCAAGGATTAACCAAGATGACTGGAGACCTGCTCTGCTGCATGGACCTAGTGCGCACACATATCGCAGTGTGGGCTGGCCCGTGCTGCCCCTGGGCCCTCGCCTCTTCTGGGCCCCGAACTCGCGCCTCTCCTGGGCCCCGATCACGTCCCTCTACAGTCTCTCGACGCTTCTTCGCCCCGACCACGCCACTCCTGCCCACGCTCCAATCACCGACCTGCACCTTGATGACATCACTCTTCACTGCCGTTGCTCTCCTGCTCCAGCACGTGCTGCTCCCTGGAGTAGTATGCTGCCACGCTGCTCCTTCTGCTCCCCGGCCTGCTCTGATGGTCGCTCGCAGACTGGGGGCCACTCAGACTCCTGGGCAAGGCTGCCACGCTGCTCCCTCTGCTCCCCGACCTGCTTCGATAGATACCGAGGATAGATATCGAGACTATCTACCAACAGTCGGGGGGTTGTCATATGTTTTTGATGCTAACAGAATATGTGCAGAATGATTTGGAGCAAGATGGGGGAATTCCAGTGAGAAGGAGTCTGAGAATGTTGCTCAAATAAGAGCCTTGGTGGCTGTGGAGGAGAGCTAAATGGCAGCAAGCAATTGTTGACTTTGTTGCCAAAGGGGGACTGTGATGACAGGATTCATCTGGCAGAGGGCTTGAAGGTGCACTTTACGCACATTGCTTGCAGCTGTCTGGAATTTCGCACCAATCAATTACTGCTTTGTGTGGGATGTGCAGCCTTTTGATACATTGTCGAAGGGGTACGGTGAAGTTGGCCATCTGGATCTGCAGACCAGGTACCAGCAGAAATGTCTTTCTCCTCAAAGCAGAGGAACGGGGAGAAGCCCATTCGTGCCTGAGGCCCTGTCCAAACTATAAAACTGTATGGTGAAATAATACTTTGAAACATTAAAAATACTTAAATATACTTTTAAACACTTTTAAAACTTCATAAAACATTTCAAAAACTTAAAAAAAAATGTAAATATATTCAAAAAAACCTGGGGACTGAATCCCCATGGATTTTGGAGCATAGGTGGTGGGGGATACTATTATCTGGCAGCATTGGAGGATCGCCAATAATTCCTCAAGCTCAGTAACTTTGAGCTTGAGCGAATCCACATGGAGGCATTTATTACACCTGGTTGTCCTGCACACACACAGCCTTCAGAATGCAGGTTCCATCTGATACTGGTTCCCACTCTCCTGCCATAATGAATTAACTCAAAGGATTCAGAGATTCGATTAACTAAAAGTAGTTTCAAGCCAACTATATATATAGAAGGCAAGGTTATGGTGGAGGCCGGGGACGGATTAAGGGTGCCTCGAGCCCCAGGCAGTACCCCAGCAATGGGCCCCCTACCCCCATTCACATCCTGCAGTAAATGACATTAGTGCACTAAGTCACAGGGCACTATACTGAGTATGCATCAGGTCAAGGTCAGGTCAGGTCTACATCTCAGGTTATGTTCTCATTGATACTATGACGACACTCATTTAATATTTTATTATGTTTCCAAACAATCAAACTGATACCTTGATGAAACCCTGTATAAACAATGCTTTAATTTTTTTAAATCCTTACATTTTGAAACTAAATCGACAATGACAACCATTTAGAACAAGACAGCACAATTTTTTTGGAAGACCAGCATTTATCATTTGCATTCCATTTTCTCCAGAGAGGCAACTACAAGTATAACATTACATTGGTCTTTTCCTAGATTTTTTTCAGCTAAACTCGTCAATGATTTTCGAGAAATCAAGTCCTCTCAGTACTTCGCTCTCGATGCTCATGATTGATCTTGTCCCATTCGGTTCCTGACCTCATCCTTGATGCGTTTTAGTTTCGAGAAGGACCTCTCACCCCTGCAATTTGATACTATCATCGACTGATATATCCAAAGAGCTATTTCAATGTTAGAAAAGGTTTGGGTGAGGGCATGTGTATGGAGGAATTGGTACATTCTCAGCTCTGCTGACTTAGTTTGTTTGATACAAGTTGAGGTTTGAAGTTCTACTGAGTTTGCCACCAAGCTAGAAAACGATGAATTCACTTTCAATCACAGGTTCCAGATCTTTGGGACAGGAGAGGGTAAGATTTGCTGCGGCTTGCTTGATCTCATGAGTCGAGAAAGCGGCGAGCTTGGACAGGAATCCAAACTTACAGTTGATTTCCTTGTATGCTTCAAGGCGGTGTTTCACGGTACTGATTAGTTGATCAATGATGACAAGGAACACTTCAGGTTTGAGTCTCTCCTTGAGTGACAACACAGTATTTTCAGCATCTCCATCGTCGTAGCGGCGGTTACGTTCCCTGACGTGCTTCTGAGCTGAAATGTACTCGCTGTGGCCGCACAGTTTAATCCCGAGGTCTTCGAAGTCCCCAAACTCTGTCCGCTGGGTCTTGACAAAATCGACAAAGGACTCGAGTAAGGACACCATGGCATTCAGATTCAAGCCGGTCTCTTGAAGTGAGAGATTGGTCAGGTGAAAGCGCTTCAAAACTGTGTTCCAAATAACAATGAGAATAGCTCAATCCAGTTCGCCCAGTTTGTCAAGGATCAACTGAGCTTCATTTTCGCATTCAATTTTCTATTCCACGTCAGTTGCCAGGGGTTCCAACAATTCTCATATGGGAGTGTAACCTTTGAGCAGGGCTGACTCTGCTTCATACCTTGCTGACCATCGAGTAGTAGAAAGCTGTTTGACGACAGACAGCCCTAAAGGTTTTAATTTTTCATAAAGCAGTCGCCAGTGATATGTCGATGCAGAGAGAAAAATGTACAACTTTTGTACAAGGTCAAAAATCTGACAATCACTGGGCTGCATTCGGCACTGTTTTTTCCCACAAGGTTGAATGAGTGCGCTGCGCATGACCTCCGATGACCTCTGGTGACCTCCGACGTCCCCCGGCGACCTCCGGCGACCTCCTCGACCTGGACTTGGCTATCGGGCCTCCAACCCCCCGCCTCCAGCGGTGATCTGATCGGAATCCGGAGCTCTCCTTCCCCACTGGCGACCTGGCCTCTTCTCCACCTCCAACACGTGGTGAGTTCCATGGCTGTGACCCCTCTGCCCTCCTACCTTGAACCCCGGTGGGCCACAGACTCTCCCAATGCGTGCACCCAACCAGGCCTCAGACCACCTATCACCAAGGGTGCTACCCAGCGCCGAGCCTGCGGCCAACATCTCGCCGTAGGCAACTAGGCCCATATAGCAGTGCCTGGTCTCCAGTTGGTCTTGGACCTCCTTGCCACTGGTCTAAGACCTTGCTCAGCTAAGCCCGTGTGATAGCCGGTGTGCAACGACCACCCCACGTTAAAATAACTTACACACCGGCATCTTCCACCCCGTTAACCTGAAGTTTGGACCTGGAACGTCAGGACCCTTGTGGATAACCTCAACAGTGACAGACCGGAATGTTGCACCGCCATTGTTGCCCGGGAACTTAGACGTTTTGATATCGCCGCCCTCAGCGGGCAGGGGAAGGCCAGCTCAAGGAACAAAGTGGAGGTTGCACCTTCTTCTGGAGAGGGAAACCAGAGGAAGAATGCCGCCTCCACGGAGTCGGCTTCGCCATCAAAAACGAGCTGGTTGACCGCCTCAGAGACTCCCCCTGCGGGGCTAACACACGCCTCATGGCTCTTCGACTCACCCTATCTCGGAACCAGTGCACCACAGTCACCAGTGCGTACACCCCAACACTCGATACAACTGATGAGGCCAAAGAGGGTTTTTACTCCAACCTCGAAAAATCACTGTCCTGTGTCCCCGCAGGTGATGAACTGATCCTCCTCGGTAACTTCAATGCCAGGGTTGGCAAGGACACAGACCTCTGTGGGGGCGTGATTGGCAGAGGGGGGTAGGGAAAGCCAACTCCAGCGGTACCCTACTCCTGACAAAATGTCTAGAGCATGAACTTGTCATCACCAACACCTTGTTCCGCCAGAGGGACAAATGCAAGGCATCGTGGCAACATTCTCGCTAAAAGCACTGGCACCTGCTCGACTATGTCATTGTTCGAGCCCAGGATCGCAAGGATGTGCGCATCACTCGTGCCATGACAGGAGCCGACAACTGCTGGATGGACCACCACCTAATCCGATCCATCATCAACATCAACATAGCCCCAAAGCGGAGGGGGCAGCAGAAGCAGTGCCGCAAAAAAGTCAATGCCGGGGCACTTAAGGACCCAGCTAAGAGAGCCCTGTACAGCCAGCGCCTCACAGCTAACCTGGCATGCCTTGACGACACTGAGATGCAGAATGCCCACAGTGCTTGCTTTGCCCTCCGGGCCTCCATAACCAGTGCCTGCAAAGAGTCGCTTGGTTACTCAACCAGGAAACACCAGGACTGGTTTGATGAGAATGATCAGGAGATCCAAGAGCTAATAGATCGCAAGCGCAGGGCATTTCTGAACATTAAACAACAACCCAACTTTGGAGCAGCAAAGCAGCATTACAGACGGCTCAAGGCTGAGGTCCAACAAAAAACCCGGGACCTAAAGAACAGGTGGTGGATGGAGAAAGCACAGGATATACAGCAGCTGGCCGACAACTATGATGTGCGAGGATTCTTTATCGCAGTCAAGTCCACCTACGGGCCAAACACCCAAGGCCCCACCCCACTGCTGGCCAAGAACGGGGAAACACTCATCAAGTACACCGAGGCAGTCAGGGCCCGCTAGAAGTAGCACTTCGAAGATCTCGTCAATCGAGACTCTGCCTTTCACTCGAGTGTTCTCAACTCCAGCCCGCAGCATGCTACCCGCGACAAACTCAGTGAGACCCCAACACTGCACGAGATAGAAAAAGCCATACGACAGCTTAAAAACAATAAGGCTATGGGTGGACGGAATCCCTGCTGAGGCAATGAAGTATGGCGGAGAGCCACTGCTGGTGCGAATACACAACCTCATCTCTCTCGTCTGGAGGGAGGAGAGCATGCCAGGGGATAGAAACATAGAATATAGGTGCAGGAGTAGGACATTCGGCCCTTCAAGCCTGCACCACCATTCAATGAGATCATGGCTGATCATTACCTCAGTACCTCTTTCCTGCTTTCTCTCCATATCCCTTGATCCCCTTAGCAATAAGGGCCATATCCAACTCCCTCTTGAATATATCTAATGAACTGGCATCAACAACTCTCTATGGCAGGGAATTCCACAGGTTAAAACTCCCTGAGTGAAGAAGTTTCTCCTCATCTCAGTCCTAAATGGCCGACACACCTTATCCGAAGGCTGTGTCCCCTGGTTCTGGACATCCCCAACATCGGGAACATTCTACCTGCATCTAACTTGTCCCGTCCCGTCAGAATCTTATATGTTTCTAGGAGATCACCTCTCATCCTTCTAAACTCCAATGTGTAAAGGCCCAGTTGATCCAGTCTCTCCTCATATGTCAGTCCTGCCATCCCAGGAATCAGTCTGGTGAACCTTCACTGCACTCCCTCAATAGCAAGAACGTCCTTCCTCAGATTAAGAGACCAAAACTGAACACAATATTCCAGGTTAGGCCTCACCAAGGCCCTGTATAACTGCAATAAGACCTCCCTGCTCCTGTACTCAAATCCCCTTGCTATGAAGGCCAACATACCACTTGCCTTCTCCACCGCCTGCTGCACCTGCATACCAACTTTCAATGACTGACGAACCATGACACCCAGGTCTCGTTGCACCTCCCCTTTTCCTAATCTGCCGCCATTCAGATAATATTCTGTCTTTGCGTTTTTGCCCCCAAAGTGGATAACCTCACATTTATCCACATTATACTGCATCTGCCATACATTTGCCCACTCAACTAACCTGTCCAAGTCACCCTGAAGCCTCCTAGCATCCCCCTCACAGCTCACACCGCCACCCAGTTTAGTGTCATCTGCAAACTTGGAGATATTACACTCAATTCCTTCATCTAAATCATTGATGTATATTGTAAAGAGCTGGGGTCCCAGCACTGAGCCCTGTGGCACTCCACTAGTCACTGCCTGCCATTCTGAAAAGGACCCGTTTATCCCGACTCTCTGCTTCCTGTCTGCCAACCAGTTCTCTATCCACGTCAGTACATTACACTCAATACCATGTGCTTTGATTTTGCACATCAATCTCTTGTGTGGAACCTTGTCAAAAGCCTTTTGAAAGTCCAAATACACCAGATCCACTGGTTCTCCCTTGTCCACTCTACTAGTTACATCCTCAAAAAAGTTCAGAACATTTGTCAAGCATGATTTTCCCTTCATAAATCCATGCTGACTTGGACCGATCCTGTCACTGCTTTCCAAATGCGCTCCTATTTCAACCTTAATAATTGATTTCAACATTTTCCCCACTACTGATCTATAATTACCCGCTTTCTCTCTCCTTCCCTTTTTAAAAAATGGTGTTACATTAGCTACCCTCCACTATTTCCAAGGCCACCTCCTTAAATACTTTGGGATGTAGACGATTAGGCCCCGGGGATTTATCGGCCTTCAATCCCATCAATTTCCCTAACACATTTTCCCGCCTAATAAGGATATCCTTCAGTTCCTCCTTCTCACTAGACCCTCGGTCCCCTAGTACATCTGGAAGGTTCTTTGTGTTTTCCTTCGTGAAGACAGAACCCAAGTATTTGTTCAATTGGTCTGCCAATTCTTTGTTCCCCATTATAAATTCACCTGAATCCTACTGCAAGGGACCTACGTTTGTCTTTACTAATCTTTTTCTCTTCACATATCTGTAGAAGCTTTTGCAGTCAGTTTTTATGTTCCCGGCAAGCTTCTTCTCATACTCTATTTTCCCCCTCGTAATTAAACCCTTTGTTCTCCTCTGCTGAATTCTAAATTTCTCCCAGTCCTCAGGTTTGTTGTTTTTTCTGGCCAATTTATACGCCTCTTCCTTGGATTTAACATTATCCTTAATTTCCCTTGTTAGCTACGGTTGAGCCACCTTCCCCGTTTTATTTTTACTCCAGACAGGGATGTATAATTGCTGAAGTTCATCCGTGTGATCTTTAAATGTTTGCCATTGCCTATCCACCGTCAACCCTTTAAGTATCATTTGCCAGTCTATTCTAGTCAATTCACGCCTCAAACCATCAAAGT
Source organism: Pristiophorus japonicus (assembly GCF_044704955.1). Classification (NCBI taxonomy): domain Eukaryota; kingdom Metazoa; phylum Chordata; class Chondrichthyes; family Pristiophoridae; genus Pristiophorus; species Pristiophorus japonicus. The sequence continues at coordinate 228,974,758 of NC_091981.1, forward strand.
TACCTTTCCTGAAGTTCAGGACCCTAGTTTCTGAATTAACTGTGCCACTTTCCATCTTAATAAAGAATTCTACCATGTTATGGTCACTCTTCCCCAAGGGGCCTCGCACAACAAGATTGCTAATTAGTCCTTTCTCATTACACATCACCGAGTCTAGGATGACCATCTCCCTAGTTGGTTCCTCAACATATTGGTTTAGAAAACCATCCCTAATACACTCCAGGAAATCCTCCTCCACCGTATTGCTACCAGTTTGATTAGCCCAATCAATATGTAGATTAAAGTCACCCATGATAACTGCTGTACCTTTATTGCATGCATCCCTAATTTCTTGTTTGATGCTGTCCCCAACCTTACTACTACTGCTTGGTGGTCTGTACACAACTCCCACTAGCATTTTCTGCTGCTTGGTATTCCATATCTCCACCCATACCGATTCCACATTATCCAAGCTAATATCTTTTCTTACTATTGCATTAATTTCCTCTTTAACCAGCAATGCCACCCCACCTCCATTTCCTTTCTGTCTATCCTTGCTAAATGTTGAATACCACTGGATGTTGAGTTCCCAGCCTTGCTCACCCTGGAGGCATGTCTCCGTGATGCCAATTACATCATATCCGTTAACTGCTATCTGCGCAGTTAATTCGTCCACCTTATTCCGAATACTCCTCGCATTGAGGCACAGAGCCTTCAGGCTTGTCTTTCTAACACACTTTGCCCTTTTAGAATTTTGCTGTAATGTGGCCCTTTTTGCTTTTTGCCTTAGGTTTCTCTGCCCTCCACTTTTACTTTTCTTCTTTCAATCTTTTGCTTCTGCCCCCATTCTACTTCCCCCTGTCTCCCTGCATAGGTTTCCATCCTCCTGCCATATTAGTTTAACTCCTCCCCAACAGCACTAGCAAACGCTCCCCCTAGGATCACAGAGCTGCAGTAATCGTGACCATCTTTAAAAAAGGGGACAAGTCCGACTGCGGCAACTACAGAGGAATCTCCCTATCACTGGGAAAGTCGTCGCTAGAGTCCTCTTCAACCGTCTTCTTCCCGTGGCCGAGGAGCTCCTTCCGGAGTCACAGTGTGAATTTCGGGGCACAACGGACATGATTTTTGCAGCGCCACAGCTACATTAAAAATGCAGGGAGCAGCGCCAGCCCTTATACATGGCCTTCTTTGACCTTGCAAAGGCCTTTGACACTATCAACCGTGAGGGTCTATGGAGCGTCCTCCTCCATTTCGGATGCCCCCAAAAGTTAGTCACCATCCTCCATCTGCTCCATGACGACACACAGGCCGTGATCCTTGCCAACGGATCCATCACAGACCCAATCCATGTCCGGACCGGGGTAAAACAGGGTTGCATCATCGCCCCAACCCTCTTCTCAATCTTTCTCGCTGCCATGCTCCACCTCACAGTCAAGTAGCTCTCCGCTGGAGTGGAACTAAACTACAGAACCAGTGGGAACCTGTTCAACCTGCGACATCACCAGGCCAGGTCCAAGGCCACACCAACCTCTGTCGTTGAGCTACAGTACGCAGACGACACCTGCAAATGCACACATACAGAGGCTGATCTCCAGGACAAAGTTGACGTATTTACTGAGGTGTACGAAAGCATGGGCCTTACTCTAAACGTGCTTAAGACAAAGGTCCTCCACCAGCCTGTCTTCACCCCACAGCACTACCTCCCAGTCATCAAGATCCATGGCGTGGCCCTGGACACCGTGGACCACTTCCCATATCTCGGGAGCTTCCTATCAACAAGAGCAGGCGTCAACGACGAGATCCAACATCGCCTCCACTGCGCCAGTGCAGCTTTTGGCTGCCTGAGGAAAAGACTATTTGAAATCCAGGCCCTCAAAACTGCCACCAAGCTCATGGTCTACAGGGCTGTAGTAATACCTACCCTCCTGTATGGCTCAGAGACATGGACCATGTAAAGCAGACACCTCAAGTTACTGGAGAAATATCACCAACGATGTCTCCGCAACATCCTACAAATCCTCTGGGAGGACAGGCGCACCAACATCAGCGTCCTCGTCCAGGTTAACATCTGCAGCATTGAAGCACTTACCCAAGTGCTCTACTCGGAGCTCCTTCACGGCAAACGAGCCAAAGGTGGGCAGCGGAAACGATACAAGGACACTCTCAAAGCCTCCCTGATAAAGTGCAACATCCCCACTGACACCTGGGAGTCCCTGGCCCAAGACTTCCCTAAGTGGAGGAAGTGCATCCGAGAGGGCGCTGAGCACCTCGAGTCTCAATGCCGAGAGCATGTAGAAATCAAGCGCAGGCAGTGGAAAAAGCATGTGGCAAACCAGTCCCACCCACCCCTTCCCTCAATGGCTATCTGTCCCACCTGTGACAGAGTCTGTGGCTCTCGTATTGGATTGTTCAGCCACCAAAGAACTCACTTCTGGAGTGGAAGCAAGTCTTCCTCGATTCCGAGTGACTGCCTATGATGAAACATCACATATGGGCATTGCTCTTTGATGATAGTTTGGACACCAATGTATTTCCCACTCATTTTGAAGCATTATCATAAGATTATCCGTGACAATTTTGTATGTCGTTCCTGTTCTCATCCAGAAAGGCTAGTATTATTTCTGCTATTTCTTGTCCAGTATGACCGATTATCGGCAAGAACTTTAGGAACCTTTCCTTAGGACCAGTCGGTAGAACATAGCGAAATACAAATGTCAGCTGATCTGAGTGTGTGACATCTTGCGTTGAATCAACAGATATTGAATAGAACTTTGCTGATTTCAATTCCTGGATAATCGTCTCAAGTACTTTGCCACCCATCAGACTAATCAGTTCTTCACAAGTGGTGGGAGACAAGAATGAAGTATGCCCCTTGCCTTTGTTGACGAATCACTTGATGTGTTCAGCAAGAAATGCATCGTAGTTTGCGAGAACCTCCAACACATCCAGATAATTCCATGACATGGAGACCCAATGATTTTGTCTCTGCATCACAATGAAAGACCTTGTTCACAGAGTAACATTATCACACAGCCAGCCCGCTCTAGCACCTTTCGCCAGTACTGCCGTTCATTTTCAAACTGGAAGACAATGTGACCATCCACACAACCAGGGCCTGCTTGTCTAGTGCACATTACTCGCATGGCTTCTCTATGCTGGTGGCTGTTTTCAGGAGATGAAATCCTCTCATCTCCACGCTTCCAGTCATTAAACCCTTGAGTAAAGTGGCTACTTCTTCGTGCTGTGACCTTGCAAGCAAAGCAGTATACTCTACCGCTTGAAGGTGAATAAGATGGCCACATTCACTCCACACGTTCCCCTGTCAGTGGGTGCACACATGTGAAGAAGGACTTCGAGCAGTACCGGTGACATCCTTCCTTGGCGTGAATCACGCTGGAGATTTGGAAGTCTTTGTTTCAACAGTCCTCAACACCTTTTGCAATCCAATGACTTTATATGTCTTCTGAGATCATGGGCTAGATTTTACACTTTTGTGCATTTTGCCCAAAAATGGGCATTATTTCCGGCGTGGGCGGTAAAAATGGATTTTCTGATCACCAGCTTCTCGACCATTCTCAAAGCACCTAGTCTCCATTTTTGAAATTGGGCATTACCGCAATCGATATGAAATGGGCGGTAGCATTAAATCTCACTGACCTTCTGCCGTAAAGTATTGCCGTCCTTGGCAATGGCATGGCATTGCTCGATTCCTGTGATTCAGGAGGTCAAGGGTCATCTGGACATGCGCAGAAGAGGAGAGAGAGAGAGAGAGGGAGCTGAGAGGGAATGAAGGTGTGTATGGCTGTGGTGTGTGCTTGTCTGGCTGTTGTGGGACACCTGAGGGAGATTCACCAGCAGCAAAAAGCCTACTAAGCACCAAGAACATAGTTAGCACCGAGTTCTTATCCAACAAATGGAAGGGATGGTGGAGGCCCTGGAGCTGGTAGCCATGAACACTGGTGGCAGAGGGCTCCCAGTGGTCCCGGAGCGCAGTACTGCACCCCAATGTGCTGCACCCCCATTGCCAACCACACATGAGAGCCAGGACCAACATCTTGCTTCTGGCTCGGAGCACGTTCCCACCTCGGGACCGTCCTCTCCCGTATCCATCCAAGCAGCAATTCGGTCGTCATCCCCGCATCCCCCCCATGAAGCTCCTCGGCTAGGCGGCTTGGAGTCAGGAGGGGAAGGGGAAGGGGTAGGGGTAGAAGTGGGGAGGAGAAGCGGGGTGGGGGGTGGGCGGGGGAAGGGTTGGTTTTTACAGAATACTAATGATTTCGGACAACCGTTCAGTTTAAAAGTTTTTTATTTAACAAAACCTTGTTGCGCATTGGCTCAGAGCTGGATAGCTGCACCGCTACACACTGATGATTCCTTAACATCAAAGGGTATAATTACACTTAACTTCAATCAACTTAAACTTTAACTGTCACCAAGATGGTGCCCACCATTGATGTATGACCTGCACACCCAGCAGTGTGTCAGCCTTGTAAATAACACCAATGTTCTTTCAGGCAAAGCGCTCATTGATGAGCTCCTGATGTAAGGCTCTTGCAGCTATCATGCCACCATGGGCCCTTTCATGCGGTCTACAGGGGGGCAAAGGCATGGCTTCAGCCTCAGCCTGATTGTGTGGGCCAATGTCAACGTCTGCCTCCTCATCCTTCTCTTCCTCTCTCTGGTGAGGTAGACTGTCAGACTGATTCGGCAATTCTTGTCCCCTCCTGATAGCCAAGTTGTGCAGCATGGAGCACACCACCACAAATTGAGCTACCTGCTCAGGGTGGTATTGGAGTTCGCCTCCTGAGTGGTCCAGGCATCTAAAGCGCTGCTTAAGCACTCCAGTGGTTTTCTCCACGATATTGCGAGTGGCTCTGTGGCTCTCATTTTATCGCCTCTCGGCTTCGGTGTGGGTGTAACACAGGGGGGGTCATCGGCCAGATGGCGAGGCCATATCCTTTGTCATCAAGCATCCAGCATTGACCTTGTGGCTGATTATTAAATAAGTCAGATATAGTGCTCTCATGCAGGATTTGAGCATCATGGATGCTGCCTGGAAATTTAGCATTCACTGCCAGTATAGTTTGTTGGTGGTCGACAACGAGTTGGACATTCAGGGAGTGGAATCCCTTGCGGTTCCTGAAAACCTCAGCATCCTGAAAAGGTGCCCGCATCGCGATGTACATACAGTCTATTGCTCCCTGCACCTTGGGGAAGTTAGCAATTCTGGAGAATCCTTGAGCCCCCTCAGTCTGAGCCTCCCTGGTCATAGGGAAACTAATGAAGTCCTTCCTGCGTGCGTACAGGGCTTCAGTGACCTGTTTAATGCAGCAATGTGTGGCATGCTGAGACAGACCGCAAATGTCGTCAGCTGTGGCCTGAAAAGAACCCGATACATAGAACGATAGTGCCGCGGTAACTTTGACCTCGACAGACAGTGCAGTACAGATGGTGCTGGAAGGCTGCAGATCTCCCCTTATGAGCTGGCATATCTCAGTGATAACCTCTTTGTGGAAGCGCAGTCTCCGAAGGCAGGTGGTGTCGGGCAAGTTGAGGTAAGACTGCTTGTCCCTCTACTTGTGGGATCTGTAACGTCTGGTCTTCCTCATCAGTCTGGCATGTCTTACATTGGGCACATAATAATGTGGAGCGTACCTTCGTCCATCTCGAGTCTGAAGCATGTAATTGGTCATCAAGAAAGGGTGAGAAAGGACAGGCCCCATTGCAATAGCTCTCTGTTTTCCACCGATTGGTCAAAAACAAGGAATGTCCTGCGAAGACACCTATTAAATTCCAATCGGTCACAGTATGGTCAAGATGTTTGCACAGATGTTCACATCAACTCCAACGACCTGCAGAGTACATCCGAACTCCGCCGAGGTTGAAGCACAGCAGCCTTTCAAAGGATGCGACATGTGATCTAGAACATGGCGTCCATAACGCTGTGATTAGTTCCGGTTAGTTCCACTTTTTCTGGGCGTTTTTTTGGGCGAGCAATATTGTGGGCGATATGTGTGCGAGGTGGTGAAAGTGATGCTGGCTGATCTCATGGCCACTAGTTTTGGTAAATATGATCTTTGCAACAAAAAAAAGTCGGCGGACGGCATTATTGAATCTCAGCGTTAATTCCGTGCGGAAAGTAACGCTGGGCGATATTATGGGCATTGATTTCGCCCATTCTGATGATTCCGCTCCAAAAAAGTGGGCGGGCAGTATTATTTTTTCCCGGTATTAAACACATGGGGAAAGTAACACATGGCGATAAGTTTCTGAAAAATACCTGTCAGTTTCCATTTTGTGGCTAAATGGGTGATATATGGGCGTTATATGTCATTTCAGGGGTAAAATGGGCGTTAAGTCAGTATTAAGCATGCAAAAAAAGTGGAAAATCTTGCCCATTGTCTCCCCACAGCCCAATCTCACTTGTAAGTTGTTCCTCTTTCAGCTCGGTATGGGCCGGTTGGTTTTCATCTTCTTCAACTCTTTGGACTTGGAGCTCCAACTCGGCCAACTCCGGGTCCGGTGCCTCTAGTGGTTTCGTTGTTGAAGTTGACTGCACAGCTTCGTCTTGGATTTCATCTTCATGATCTTGAGTTTTTAATTGGAAAAAATTATCTAGTTTAAGCAGTTTAGCTACTTCTCGTCTCTTTTGCTCCTCCTTTCCTCCCCCCCCCCCGCGACCCCGCTACATCACTTATGTCAATACTGTTTACCTTTACCCTTAATCTGACCCTGTATAGACCTCACTCTAGGCTTGGGCCCCAGGCAACTGCCCCATCTGTCCCCTCCTTGAGCCGTCCCTGAGGGTGCTGAGCAGGGACGAGGCTCTTTCCTACCGGACACACTTGAGTTGATAGGGAGTGAAGGCTTGCTTACAGGATTGGTCCTTGTCACTGAACATGAGAAATATCTGGTGCAGCCCAAAAATCATAACAGCAACTTCATCAATTTTTACCATTTTATCATGTTACATTAAGTATACAAGTAATAGTACCAATTTTATGCAATCATTTTATACAAGAGAATCAATAGACTGCAATTGTTTTGCTGATCTGGAATAACTCATGGAAATATTTTAAAATGCAGTCCGCAAACTGTTACATTGGTTACGATATTAACAGCTTTCAAATCTGCAAGAATGCATTTTTCTTTAGTTCACTGACATTTAGTGCTGATTGCTAATTGTATATTACAATCACTTAATTTTTTTTGTTGACAATACTTGGCACTTTACAAGTTGCTTTTAGAAATTCCAGTTTCCTTTCTTCCTTAATCTATGGCACAGCTTTCCTCCCCTTTAGGATCAGAGCGGTTTTAGTTGTTTGGAAACAGGAAGCGGAAGGGTCTCCATTTCTATTTTCACATCAATTATCTCCTACACCACTCTGGCCTCTGATCATTCTGTCATCCAAGGGGCCATTATTTCCTTCTTTGCCTCTGCTTTATCAAATACTCCAGCTCTTGAATGTACTTAGAGAAAATCTGCATTTTGCAGAGTTTAATTCCTGTGCCTGTTTCCAAAGCAACTAAAACAGTATCAAGATATACTGTAAAATAGTGTATAAAAGTGCATCTCAAGCATAAAATGTTTTGGCCACTGCTGTTGGCAGCAGATAGGGGCGGGGGTGGGGGACATACTGAACAGATACAGGCCTTTCCCGGCAGGAGGAGGGACTAAACTGTGAAGGGAAGACTTTGGCAAGTTGCTGTATACCTGAAAGCAGAGAATTGAAATGCAGCATTGACAGAGATTGTGTACAAGTCATCTGCTCATCCTTCAGTTGAAAATGACTTGGGACCGTATGTTCCTAATATCTTGGAAATTTGGCCCAACATTGCAATAAAGTTTAATTCGCAGTCTCAGTATTACAACAGCTTACTCTGCTACTGTGAAGACCATATAATAACATCTGATACATTGCTATTTATAATCTAGTTGATGTCACCTTTTTAGAAGTCCTAATTCATTTATGTAATATATATTGATGATTGGTTTTGAAAACATGCCAGTCAATTCAGTTCCTATTTAATGTAACTTATTGACAAAAACATTTCCCTCGCCTATTCCTTCTCTGTACTCCTAGAGGTTGCATGGTTTCATGCTTCAACAGATGCCTCATTAATCTCCAGTCACAGTACATGGGAGTAAATCAACTCTACAGTCCCAGTCATGCCTTTTCTCTTGTGGCCCATTGCACTGGAGGTAGTGCTTTCACAAAGGCATGCTCCACTTTAATATTTTTCAAGTATGTTTTCATTCATTTCTGAAGGGAATTTTTCTTAGCTGTGAGCACCTCATAAAGCCCACTACCCCTGCCACTGCTTGCTTACTTACAAACATACCAGCAATGACGGACAGGTAAAGACCATCTGGTCCATCGAGCCTGTACCACACAATTGTGATACCTTGTGTATCACAACATATACACTCCACACCACCCGAAACTATGTAATCTCCCGGGAGAGGCAAAAAAACAGATAAACAACCCAGGTCAATTTGGAAATAAAATTCTGGGAAATTTGTCTCCAACCCATCTAGGTGATCGAAATTAGTCCAGGAGATCACTGAATTCCCTGCAGTACCTATCTTCTGTAAGAGGTGATCTCCGCCCCCAGCCAGAAACAGATCCAGCTCTCGTTTGAAGGAATTCGGCGAGTCTGTGTCCACAGCATGAGACTGCAGCCTATTCTTAGGGCAAAGAACCACATCTTGACATCTAGATCTGGCCTTATACAATTTAAATTTGTGACCTTGGTCTCAAGAATGCAAGTAATTATGCGTTGCATATGTACATACCAGGAGAAGCAGTGTTTTTTTATTATAGAGGACTTAAATACTTCCCGAGATAAGACACAGATTTACGAGTAAAACCTGTCTGTTTTTACAGCCAGCAGCTGCAGTACTTTATGGAATAAAGATTCTTTAACAAGCAACTGCTACCAAATCAACTACAATGCAGCTCTGACATGGCATGAAGCAAGAAGAAGTTGTCAGCAACAAAATTCAGACTTGCTGAGTGTGACAGAGCTACACACACAGACATATCTGTCAGGTAACAAATTATTGCAAATATGTTTTTAAATATTATTGTCAAGCAAAACAAAGATTCCAGTACCCATACCCAGCAAGTTATTAACTTTATTGATCTGTTAGTGCTGGAATGATCTCAAATACTTGCATCATTGTGTTGCAACATCCACCCACTATCTCCAGCACATTCATGGAAAACCATCTCCAATGCCTGTACTTGAGTTATGTGCTTCCGTACTATTTTCTCTTTGAAGACCGAGCTCCTGAGATCTGGGTCCCTAGGCTCTTCATCTGATAGCAATCATTTTTTTACTCCTTCGGTCAGACTTTTATGCTTCCTTATTTACACTCCCAAGTTCCTTAACAGCAGAGAGATAACAGTGACAATGATGGAAATTTTTGAGGCCATGCAGCCCATCCTGGACTGTATGGAAATCCAGGAGAGATCAGTGGTTGCAAGGTCTCAGGAGCAGAATCTAAAGACAAACATGGCCTCAAGAATGGATTCCCAAACCTCTCCTTTTTGTGAATGGTGCACTGCATATCCAGAGGAAGGAGGGCAGTTTTACTGTCTGGGATGGAAAAGTAGTAGGGTGGGCACCGACTGCAGATTCTGATGACCTTTTTATCTTTTCCCGTACAGACTTTTGTACCCTGCATTAACAGCCAGAAAACTGTATCATGATACTCGAAGTGCCATGTGAACTCTGCTCTTCCACAACTCGTTCTAACTTATCTTCCTTCTGTGGCTGTGTCAGAATAAGAAAATACATTCCACCACATCTGGCCATGCCAGTAATGTTATGTAATGCTATGTCCAGGTACAATGAACATATATTTTATCTCCCAAGTCAATAGTGTACTAGCTTTGGGCATTTATTTGATTTCAATCCCGAGTTGAACGTCTCAATTCAACTCCAGCCTTGGACAAGCGTTCTGAGTCTGTTATGACTAGGGGCTGGGTAGCCGATCTGATGGAAGTGCAATGACCACGTCAGGGATTGAAAGTCCAGATTCATTGACCATGTCAGGGATTGAAAGTCCAGATTCATTGATGACAGCGGAGTCCTCTGATGACTGAGGGTAGGTTGGTTGGTCACTGATTGTGTCTTCCTCAGACTGTTCCGGTTCATCCGTGTGCCGCAGCTTTATCCGATCGACATGTTTCCTGCATGTCTTGAGCTTAACGAATAACACTCTGTTACCCTCCTTGACCATAACAGTACTGGTGATCCATTTTGGACCTTGACCATAATTCAGTACATACACAGGATCATTGATAGAAATATCGCGTGACACAGTAACGCGATCATGATACCCTTCCTGACTTTGATGTCTGTATTCGATACGATTATTCAAGTCAGGGTGGACAAGAGAGAGCCTGGTCTTGAGACCTCTCTTTATCAATAGTTCAGCAAGGGAGATCCCGGTAAGCGTATGAGGTCTTGTCCTGAAACTAAGCAATATGCCTGACAAGTGAGTTTGCAGTGAACCTTGAGTTACACGTTTCATACTCTGCTTGATGGTTTGGACCACATGCTCTGCTTGTACATTGGATGCGGGTTTGAATGGTGCTGACCTCACATGTTTGATACCATTGAGTTTCATGAACTCTTGAAACTCCATACTGGTGAAGCAAGATCTGTTGTCGCTTACAACGATGTCAGGCAGACCATGCGTAGAAAACATGACACGAAGGGTCTCAATGGTAGCTGTGGATGTGCTGGATGACATGATTGTACACTGTATCCACTTGGAATAAGCATCCACCACAACTAAGAACATCTTTCCCAGGAAGGGACCTGCAAAGTCGATGTGGATCCTGGACCATGGTTTCGATGGTGACGACCACAGACTCAGCGGCGATTCTGCTGGTGCTTTACTAAGCTGCATGCAAGTGTTGCACTGATGCACACATGATTCCAGATCAGAGTCAATTCCAGGCTACCATAAATGAGACCTGGCAATGGCTTTCATCATGACAATACCGGGATGCATGCTATGTAGATCATGCACAAATTTCTCTCTGCCTTTCTTGGGCATAACAACACGATTACCCCACAGTATACAATCTGATTGAATGGATAGTTCACCTTTGTGACGAATGTTAGCTTTGACTCCTCACACATTTGCTTGGGTATGGCAGGCCAATCACCACTAAGGATACAACATTTCACAACCGATAATATCGGGTCCTGGCTGATCCAGGTCTTAACTTGTTGGGCCATGACAGCATCCATGACTAACAGTAGGTCTGCCGGTTGTGGCATTTCCACTTCCGGTGTGGGCAACGGCAGATGGCTCATGCATCGGCACAATTCTCAGTGCCAGGTCTAAGGTGAATGACATAAGTATAGGCAGATAATATCAGCGCCCACCTCTGGATGCGGGATGATGCATTGGTATTGATACCTTTGTTTTCCAAAAACAATGAAATGAGTGGCTTGTGATCTGTTTCCAGTTCAAACTGAAGACCAAACCCCATACACACAGGCTAGAGCTTCTTTCTCTACCATGCTGTAGGCTCTTTCCGCCTTTGACAAACATTTTGAAGCATATGCAACAGGTTGTAATTTGCCCTAACTCATTAGCTTGTTGGAGCACGCAACCAACTCCATATGACGAAGCATCGCAGGCCAATACCAGACGCTTACAGAGATCATAATGTACCAGCAGCTTGTTAGAGCAAAGCAGATTAGTAGCTTTCTCAGAAGCTCTATCTTGAGACGCAGCCCAAACCCTGTTGTCACCTTTTCTTAGCAGCATGTGCAGTGCTCAATCTAATAAGGTGTTCAATCTCGGTAAGAAATTACCGAAGTAGTTGAGTAGACCAAGGAACGAATGCAGCTCTGTCACATTCTGAGGCTTGGGTGCATTTTTGATGGCCTTGGTTTTTGAGTCCGGAGGCCTGATACCATCAGCAGAAATTTTCCTCCCCAGGAATTCGACTTCTGGTGCCATGAAGACGCACTTTGAGCATTTCAGTCTGAGTCCAACTTTGTCCAGATGATGTAGAACCTCTTCCAGGTTGTTCAGATGTTCGGCGGAGTCACGACCTGTGACCAGTATGTCATCTTGGAACATGACGGTTCTGGGGACGGGCTTCAGTAGACTCTCCATGTTCCTCTGAAATATGGCTGCAGCCGAGCGAATTGCAAAACGACACCTGTTGTAGATAAACAGTCCTTTTTGAGCGTTGATGCACATAAGTTTCTTCGACGTGTCGATCAGCTCCTGTGTCATGCATTCCAACGTCAGATCCAGTTTTGTGAATGACTACCCCCCAGCTAGCGTTGCAAACAGGTCATCAGCCTTCAGCAATGGGTATTGATCCTGCTTTGTAACTCGGTTGATCATAACCTTGTAGTCTCCACAAATCCTGACAGTGACACCACTCTTCCACACGGGAACAATGGAGCTGGCCTATTCGTTAAATTCGACCGATGATATGATCCCTTCACGCTGGAGTCTGTCCAGTTCGATTTCGACCTTCTCCCTTGTCATGTATGGAACTGCCCGAGCTTTTTGGTGGATGAGTCTTGCATCCGAATCCACGTGGAACTACACCTTGGCTCCCATGAAATTGCCGATGCCTGGTTCAAACAGCAAGGGGAACTTGCTCAACACTTGAGCACATGGAGTATCCTCCTCTGATGACATCGCTTTGATCTCGTTCCAGTTCCATTTGATTTTTTCTAATCAGTTCCTGCCGAACAGCGTTGGACCATTGCCTGGACGGTAACGGTAACGGTAACAGTAAATCGTGAACCGCACCATCATACGACACCTTGATTACTGAACTGCCAATCACCGTTAAGAGTTCTTTAGTGTACGCACGCAACTTGGCATTGACTGGACTCAGCTTAGGCCTCACAGCGTTAGTATCCCACAGCCTGACAAATGTCCTCTGGCTCAATATTGATTGACTCTATAGCAGGAATGGGGTACTGAAGTTGTATGTTCAGCCATGAACTCATTGAATGGCGGTGCAGGCTAGAAGGGCCGAATGGCCTACTCCTGCACCTATTTTCTATGTTTCTATGTTTCTATGACTCGCACCTGTGTCCAAATCCATCGGTACCGGCACATCATTAAGTTTTACATTAATCATTATCGGTTGGCTCTTTGTTAGGAACGAATACAGTCCATGCACTTCCTCCTCTGGTATCTTGGATTGCATGTCCGGATCCGCGCTAGACTGGTCATTATCCTCCATTTGGTGTGTCACAGCACGCTTGCTCAGTTGCGGACACATGTGCTGGAGATGCCGCAGTCTCGAACAGCCTTTACATATGTACTGTTTAAACAGACACTGAAGATGCCGATGATTTCCCCCACAACGCCAACACTGTGATATCGGATTCATTCCCGTTGACAGACTTTGAACAGCCACAGGTTTCGCATACGCAGTCGGGTAGGTCCTGCATTATGCAGCTCTGCCAAACGACGGTACTATCTTGTTTACAGTACTTGCCGAGTTCCGATTTTTCAATTATATCTGCTTTAAGTTTTTGACCATCGTTATGCATGATTGGGCAATCGTGATGGCCTTGCTCAAATCCAACGATTCCACAGCTAGTAGCTTACGCAGGATCACCTCGTGGTTGATGACAATTACAAAGAAGTTGCGCAGCATGTCTGCCAACATTGTCCAGCTAGAAGTCTTAGGTCAGCAACAAATTCCGATACATCCTGGCCCTCAGAACGAATGTGCGTATAGAATCGATATGTTGAGATGATGATGCCTTCATCTGGTTTGAGATGTACCAGAGCACACAATGTTTCATAGTCTTTGTCCATTGGACTTAAGGGCGAGAGGAGATTCTTTATGAGTCCACAGATTTTCGGACCGCAAACCGTGAGGAGGACTGCCCTGCGCCGAACTACATCTGCTTCTTTCTCCATTTTGTTGGCCACAAAGTACTGGTTCAAGTGGGTTACAAAGTCTGCCCAATCCTCTCCCTCCATGAATTTCTCCAGAATTCGAATTGTGTTCATTTTTGCATGCGAAGGTTCTTGTTACCTCGTCGCCAAATGTTGTGTATGCAATAGCTCAATAGATTGAATACTGTAAACTCCGAACAGGTACAAACTTGGCTCTACTTTATTAGGGCCCAAAGTGATTACATTACAAGATGACTGGCCTTTTATGCTGGCCGCAGACACGTGCGCACAATCCAATGACCTCCGACAGTGGTGCCACCTGGTGGCTAGTAAACCCAAGCATACATACATGACACTCCCCATAACCCTTTATTCCCTTATCGCACAAAAATCTGTCTATCTCGGCCTTAAATATATTCAGTGACCTAGCCTCCAGAGAGAATTCCACAGATTTACAACCCTCTGAGAGAAGAAATTCCTCCTCATCTCAGTTTCAAATGGGCGGTCCCTTATTCTAAGGCTATGCTCCCTAGTTTTAGTTTATCCTATGAGTGCAAATATCCTCTCTGCATCCACTTTGTCGAGTCCCCTCATTGTATTATATGTTTCAATAAGATCACCTCTCATTCTTCTGAACTCCAATGAATATAGTTCCAACCTACCCAATCTAACTTTATAAGACAGCCCCCTCATCTCTGGAATCAACCTAGTGAATCTTCTCTGATCAGCCTCCAATACAAGTATATTCTTCTTTAAATACGGAAACCAAACATGCATGCAGTATTCCAGGTGTGGCCTCACCACTACCCTATACAGTTGTAGCAGACTTCTCTGCTTTTATACTTTGGCAGAAAAAAAATCAAAGAGCAAGTTATTATTTAAGTGTAGAAAGATTGCAAAGTACTGCAGTACAGCGGGATTTGGGAGTACTTGTGCATGAAACACAAAAAGTTAGTATGCAGGTACAGCAAGTGATCAGGAAGGCCAATGGAATCTTGGCCTTTATTGCAAAGGGGATGGAGTCTAAAAGCAGGGAATTCTTGCTACAGTTGTACAGGGTATTGGTGAGGCCACATCTGGAATACTGCGTGCAGTTTTGGTTTCCATAGTTACGAAAGGATATACTTGCTTTGGAGGCAGTTCAGAGAAGGTTCACAAGGTTGATTTTGGGGATGAGGGGGTTGAGTTATGAGGAAGGGTTAAGTAGGTTGGGCTTCTACTCATTGGAATTCAGAAGATTGAGAAGTGATCTTATCGAAACGAATAAGAGTATGAGGGGGATTGACAAGGTGGATGCAGAGAGGATATTTCCACTGATGGGGAAGAGTAGAACTAGAGGGCATGATCTTAGAATAAGGGGCCACCCATTTAAAATTAAGATGAGGAGAAATCTCTTCTCTCAGAGGATTGTGGATCTGTGGAATTCACTGCCTCAGAAAGCTGTGGAAGCTGGGACATTGAATAAATTTAAGACAGATGTAGACAGTTTCTCAAACGATAAGGGGATAAGGGGTTATTGGGAGCGGGCAGAGAAGTGGAGCTGAGTCCATGATCAGATCAGCCATGATCTTATTGAATGGCCGAGCAGGCTCGAGAGGCCGTATGCTTTTTTATTTTTTCTGCCAAAGTGGATAACCTCACATTTTCCTACATTACACTTCATGTGCCAAATTTTTGCCCACTCACTTAGCCTGTGTCTATCCCTTTGCAGGTTTTTAGTGTCCTCCTCACAATTTGCTTTCCCACCCATCTTTATATCTTCAGCAAACATTACACTCAGTCCATTCATCAAAGTCATTAATATAGATTGTAAATAGTTGAGGCCCCAGCAATGATCCCTGCGGCACCCCACTAGTCACTGTTTTCCAACCGGAATATGACCCATTTATCCCAACTCTCTGTTTTCCGTTAGTTAGCCAATCCTCAATCCATGCTAATATATTACCCCCAACTTGTGAACTTTCATCTTGTGCAGTAACCTTTTATGTGGTACCTTATCAAATGCCTTCTGGAAATCCAAATACACAACATTCACTGGTTCCCCTTATCCACCCTGCTCGTTACATCCTCAATAACTCCAGCAAATTTGTCAAACATGATTTCCCTTTCATAAAACCATGCTGACTCTGCTTGATTGAATTCTGCTTTTCCAAATGTCCTGCTGCTGTTTCCTTGACTCCAGCATTTTCCCAATGACAGATGTTAGGCTAACCTGTCTATAGTCTCCTGCTTTCTGTCTGCCTCCTTTTTTAAATTGGGGAGTTACATTTACGGTTTTCTAATCCGCTGGGACCTCCCCAGAATCCAGGGAATTTTGGTAGATTACAACCAATGCAGCCACGATCTCTGCAGCCACTTCTTTTAGGAAGCAGGCCATTTTGGACCATCGTGTCTGCGCTTCAAATGTACATCCAAATACTTTTTAAATGTGGTGAGGCAGACCCTCGGAGTCGAGGATGACTTGCTTCACACTAATATGAGTTCTTAGGTGACTGATGAGTTCAATGCAGGACCTACAGTCTCTGTCACAGGCAGGGCAGACTCTGGTTGGAGGGACTGGTGGGTGGGATGCTTTGGTTGTCGGCGCTCCATCCACTATTTACGCTTGGATTCCATGTGCTCCCGACGAAGAGACTTGAGGTGTTTGGCCCCTTCCCACATGACTCTCGTCCTTTTTGAGCGGTATTGGCCCAGGGATTCCCAGGTGCCGGTGGGAATGTTACATTTTTTCAAGGAGGCTTTGAGGATATTGTAAGGGGGGTGGTGTAGTCTCTATCAGGGGGTCAGGTTCCCTTCTGACCAACTTGAGCAGTTCGAATCGCTCCCACTCCCTTGGGTTCTGTACTCTGGATTTATTTGGGGGGTGTGACAAAAGTGCAGAGGACACTGGTTTGATGCAAAGAACTTTGGTTTTATTACAGTCAAGGTAATACGGACTTATTACTCTGGTAAGAAAATGCACGGCCAAACTTACAATCACTCGAATAAAGGACAGTACAAGGAAAGGTACAAGGTCAAACTTATAACCACTCTAATAAAGTACCATACACTACACATTCAAAGGGGGTTGCAGCAAAATTATACCTCCAACCTCCCAATACCTAATTCTAGCTAGGTTAGACTCCAGGGCAGGCAGGGACTTATGCTTACCAATCCTTTTGATAGTTAATGGTAGATGGTGATCTTCTTCCTTCCTTCAGGACTTCAAGACTTCGAGGCTGGAGAAGTTAGTTTACAACTGTCGCATTGGTTTCTCTCCTTGTCTTGATAAGGTAGTGGCAGCCTTGTAGCTACCTAGCAACCACCTCTCTCTAACCTCTGTTGAAAACAGTGGCCAGTTATATGATTTCAGTGTTTTAATCTTGCCACCCAATCTGTTCAAAATCTTTTGTATAATTTTGGCGGGCTTGGTTCTTCTTTGTAATATTTTGTCGGGCTCGTTAAAAGTTGATATGTCTTGGGTGGGTTGATGTTCGAAAACTGTTTCCTGATGGAAATATCAGTTTGTTAATTGCAATGTCCTTTTGTGCTGAGTCTTTCGCATACAGGCTGGATTGGGCCTCTTTGTGATGTATATGCTGAAATGGTTGTCCAGACCCATGTTGATCAGGAGCTACCTCCCAGTCCGATTCCTGGTCCCATGCGTCTTTGCTGAGTTTTCTGAGCCACCATCATCTTCCCAGGGGAATGTTCCCTTTGCAAGTCAAATTTACACGCTTTCCCTCTGTAACACTGACTCAGGCAGCGATGATCTGCATCCGGGGGCATGGAAGTGAGGCCTCCCAGTAGTTAAAACCTTCCTGGCTGGAATAGCGGGTAGAATTAGATCCCAGCCACCCTGGCCATCTTCCCTCTCCCTGGGCTAAACCATTCAAATTGGAATGCTGGTGACCACGGTGTCTTTGGCCGTGGTGTGCGGGAAGTCCTTATTAAGGCTCCAGCTGCTGGAGGTACATCTGAGTCCCAAATAATTGGGGGGGCAGATCCTCCAGGAACACAGTCCACCGCTCCTCCAGGTGCAGTCTATGGGTCTGCCACGTCGCCTGTGGGATCTTCACAGTCAGGGGTTGTTGGCTGGGGGCCCCTATCTTTAGCTCGGCTTACAGGTTTTAGCTGTCCCTTACGTTTAGCTGTTGCCCCTGGGTTGAAAAGTTTGCATTGATTTATGTGGCACCCCTTTGTTCGGCGGGACAATTTTATTGCATAGACCATGGGGCTTGCCTTGTCAACAATGTGATACAGTCCCAGGTACAGTGCCTCAAAGACCCCTACTCTAGCGTAGTTTCTCACCATAACCTGGTCCCATATCTCCCACTCATGGTGCTTGCGGGTTTCTAGCAGCAGTCGGTTGCTCCGATGCTGTTTTCCCATGTTGTTAGCAGCCTGCCAGTTTGTGTCCAAACAGATTCATGACAAAGCTGTCCTGGTTTGCTTACCTAAGCTGACCTTCCGTGAGTCCCGGGGCTAACACATGGGTGCGGGTTCGCATGGCTCTGCCGGTCATGAGCTCGTACGGGGTGTACCCCATGATCTTTTACTGGCTGGCCTGGATCCCCATGAGGACCAGTGGTAGGACCTCTACCCACCCCTTGGGTGAGTCCCCTGTCTCTTTGCGCAGCCTTTCTTTGATGGTGCGGTTTAAACGCTCCACAGGCCCGGATGACTGCAGGTTGTGGGCGACATACCATTTTCCTCTGATGCCGAGTACCTTAAGGGTCTCCTGCATCACCTGCCCGGTGAAATGACTCCCTTGGTCGGACTCCACGAATTGTGGTAATTCCCATCGGGAGAACACTCCTCTGACCAGCATCCGAGCTGTTCCCAGGGCAGTGGCTGTTCGGCATGGGAAGGCTTCCACCCATTTGGTGAATACATCCACTAATACTAGGCAGTACTTGTAACCTCCCTAGGCAGTGGGTAGGGCTTCGATGTACATAGAAAAACATAGAACATAGAAAATAGGTTCAGGAGTAGGCCATTCGGCCCTTTGAGCCTGTACCGCCATTCAATGAGTTCATGGCTGAACATGCAACTTCAGTACCCCATTCCTGCTTTCTCGCCATACCCCTTGATCCCCCTAGTAGTAAGGACTACATCTAACTCCTTTTTGAATATATTTAGTGAATTGGCCTCAACAACTTTCTGTGGTAGAGAATTCTACAGGTTCATCACTCTCTGGGTGAAGAAGTTTCTCCTCATCTCAGTCCTAAATGGCTTCCCCCTTATCCTTAGACTGTGACCACTGGTTCTGGACTTCCCCAACATTAGGAACATTCTTCCTGCATGTAACCTGTCTAAACCCGTCAGAATTTTAAACGTTTCTATGAGATCTCCTCTCATTCTTCTGAACTCCAGTGAATACAAGCTCAGTTGATCCAGTCTTTCTTGATAGGTCAGTCCCACCATCCCGGGAATCAGTCTGGTGAACCTTCGCTGCACTCCCTCAATAGCAAGAATGTCCTTCCTCAAGTTAGGAGACCAAAACTGTACACAATACTCCAGGGGTGGCCTCACCAAGGCCCTGTATAACTGTAGTAACACCTCCCTGCCCATGTACTCAAATCCCCTCGCTATGAAGGCCAACATGCCATTTGCTTTCTTAACCGCCTGCTGTACCTGCATGCCAACCTTCAATGACTGATGTACCATGACACCCAGGTTTCGTTGCACCTCCCCTTTTCCTAATCTGTCACCATTCAGATAATAGTCTGTCTCTCTGTTTTTACCACCAAAGTGGATAACCTCACATTTATCCACATTATACTTCATCTGCCATGCATTTGCCCACTCACCTAACCTATCCAAGTCACTCTGCAGCCTCATAGCATCCTCCTCGCAGCTCACACTGCCACCCAACTTAGTGTCATCCGATGTAGTCGATTTGGATCGACTGCCAGGGTCCCTCTACCCTCCTGATATGCCCCATCGACATCTTTCTTTTCTGGTGGTCAGGATTGTTGGCCACACACACCAGACAGCTAGCACAGAACTCGCGAACATCTTCCCTGAGTCCTGGCCACCACCCTGTCTGTTCCACTCGTTGCCAAGTGGTCTCAGGTCCGGGGTGTCCTGCTCCTGGACTCTCATGGGCCAGCTGGAGGAATTCCCTCCGATGTTGTTGCGGTACTACCCATTGCTCCCCCTTGAACAGCATGCCTTCTTTAATGGCAATTGCTGCGGTGCTGTACGGGCCGTCTATTCTTTCCCCTTTTGCTAGCGTGTTCAGGACAGTTTTGAGGACGGGGTCTTGGGTCTGGACCATTTTTAGGTCCGGGGCAAAGCTATCCCTGCCTTCCCTGCCGTCCCCATCCTGCCCCTGACTGCTGCAATGGGTCCTGGATTGTACGGATCCCAGAACTTAACCGTGCGGGCACCTTGCTTGACTAATATGTCAGCCTGCTGGTTTCCCTCGCTACGGGGTTCTGTGGTGGAATGTGCCTTCACCTTATGTATGTAGATATTCCCTTCCTCCCCTACGGCTTTCATGATCTTTTCCAGTCGGGGCTTAATTGCCAGGGGTCTCCCGTCTGCGGATGTGTATCCACGGCGGGACCAGATAGCCAGGTACTCCGTACATGAATTGCATGTGAACATACTGTCCGAGCAAATCGTGTATGGGGTAGGGAGTTCTTCGGGGTGTGTGACTACATACACCACCACAGACATTTCAGTGTGCTGTGCGCTCATAGTACTGGGGAGTTTAATCGCCAGGGCAATGCCTGCCTCGGGGTCATAAACTCCGCAGCCTATGAGTCGTCCATCTGCAGATACTGTGCTTGATCCGTCCACATAGATCTCTCGGCCTGTGGGGTGTAACCCAGTCCGAAAGCCTATGTTAATTTCCCATACCCCTTCTATGGAACACCGGTGGGCTGTCCCTGGATAAATCATGTTAGCTGCGAGTCTTGGCTCGCAGTGACCCTTTACCCATAGGTTCATTTGAGAGAGGACCAGGGTGCAGCGAGCAATGCGGACACTGCTCACTGTCCCGTCCTTAATTCTCCCATCCAGGAGCATTTGGGTAGGCGTATGGTGGGTAAGGAGTGTGATAGGGGACCCCCCTGTGAAGATCAGTGATCTTTTCACAGCCCAGTGAGTGGCTAGGAGGTGCCGCTCACAGTTGGAGTATCCCTTCTCCACGTCCGTGAGTATCCTGGAGGAGTAGACCACTGGTCTCAGCCGGACGTGCCGCTCCTGGAGCAGTACTGCACTCAGGCTGTCCCCACTGGCTGCTACCTCCAGGAAAAACTCTTTACTCCATCGATGGCCCCTAGAGCTGGCGCGGTCTGCAGGTCTTTCTTGAGTTGGATAAATGCTGCCTCGCAACCTTTGTCCCATTCCCACTCCACTCCCTTGCGGACGAGTCGGAGCAAAGGGGCTGCTGTGGTTGCATAATCCTCAATGAAATCTCTGCAGTACCCGGTCAGCCCTAGAAAAGATCTTACCCCTGTTACTGTGTTGGGGGCGGGTAACTTCTGCACTGCTTCCCTTCTAGCTTTGTCTATGGCTCTTTCCCCAGCGTGCACAGCCAGTCCCAGGAATTTTACTTCCTTCAGGCCAATCTGTGCCTCCTTGGGGTTTACTTTAAATCCTTCTTCTTTCAGCAGCTCCAGCAGTTCAGCCAGCAGTGGACCATGCTCCTCCCCCTCATCGGTGAACAGGAGCAGGTCATCCAGATACTGTACTAATTGCTAGGGTCTGCTGAAACTCTTTAAACAGCTGGCCATACACTGATGGAAGATACTGGGGCTGTTGTGGAAGCCCTGAGGGAGACAGTTCCAAGTATATTGCTGTCCTTTAAAGGTAAAAGCAAACTTGTACTGATCTTCCCTTCTTAAAGGTATGGACCAGAACCCGTTGGAAATATCCAGCACCATGAAGGTGGTCGCAGAGGCTGGGATACTTCCAATGAGGTCGGCGACAGCAGCAACGATGGGTGCACAGGCGGGGATGTTATGGTTGAGCACTCGATAGTCCAGGAGTTGTCCGGTTTCTTAACTGGTCACAATGGAGAGTTCACATGGGTAGCTATTGGTCTCAATACCCCCTGTTTAACCAGCGAACCCAAGGCTGTTTCCATATCTGCCTCCGCCTCCCTGGGGAAGTTGTACTGTTTCTGTGATTGGGTCATGGGGTCCCCATCTATACTAACCTCGGCCCCGTTTATTCTCCCAGAGTCGTGTTTGTGAGTGGAAAAAGCTGCAAGGTTTTTCCTCACATACTCTTGATATTCTACAGGGGTGTTACTGACCAGTGATTCAAGGTCATAACCCTCCTTTGGTGTCATGGTGTACACCGTCCCTTTTCCCTGTGTTCCAGGGATAGCCATCACCTCACTCTCCTGTCCCGTACAGACTGACCCGCAAAGACAGTGGTTTCTTAAATTCACTAGGATCCCGTGGCCTAGAATGAAGTTGGCCCCCAGGATCCCTCTCCCTTCCTGCTCCCACTTCATCAGGACACAAGTCCACTTAGTGTGGAGTGTACCTAAATGAATGGAGAGCGGAACGGAGAATGAGCCAGTCTGTTCAGTGCCTGTGAAACCCACCAAGCTGTAGGGGACCCCGTTAGACAGAGGTGAGGCGGCGGGGTTAGCTGCATAGACAAGGGTGCTTGAGGCACCAGTGTCGAGCAGGTAAGTTCCTTTCACCTTTTCCACTTCCATCTGTACGGTCGGTCTCCCCCACGCATCATACTTGAGGCACACAGGTGGACAGGCTGTGTCTGTCCTAGTCACGGTTTTGGTTGGGAGGTGCAGATGGGATTTCGGTACCGGTGGCGGTGGCTACCTTCCCAGGGCCATCTAACATGGCTCGGAGCGCAGTTAAAAAGGTCTCAAATGAACGGGGAGGGAATGGCATATCTGTCTCGGTCTTTTGGGCAGGGGCTGGAGAATTCTTTCCTGCGCTATTCTTCCAAGGATTTTTATAATCCTTTCTCCAGTGCTCACTCTTTCCGCACCCACAGCAGCTACGTTTTGTATCGGAGGGGTTGCCCCCCTCGTGGCACCATTCCCTCTTCTCTTAGTTAGGTCGGATTTCGTGAACCCTTCCCTTTTGTGGGTGCTCTTCTGTTCCTCTGCCGTTTCTGTAAGCTAGGGTCAGCTGCCTAAGCACTTCCTGTTCTGTGGCTTGGGGATCTCTGGGGTCGAACCAGGCCCCTGCCTTGGTTCTTATTCTGGGTAAACTGTTAGCTACTAGGCTTCGGAGCCAGTGTGCTAATTCATCTGGGTTTAAGTGATCTCTGTCTATGTCCCTACTACAGGCGCTTTTGTCCACCGGCAACAGTCGGTCTGCGAAAGCCTGTGGGGTTTCTCCTGTGAGCTGCACCGTTTTCTCTACTCTAGAGAAGGGACTCCCGTCATTGCAGCCCATAGCTTCTAAAATGTCTTTCTGGACGGCAGCAAGTGTTTTCTGACTCTCTTGTTCTCAGTAGAGAGGGACTGGTACAGTTTGCTGTCTAGAGATAGGAGAAGCATCTTTGCCATTTCTGCATCATCACACCCATTAATAACCCCTGCCTGTTCCACTTCCACAAAGTGAACCGAGGGGTCTCCCTTTGGAGTTTTCCCAGGTGGCTTATCATAGCCCTAAGCTGCTGGGGAGTGTGGGGGACCACAAACTGACTTTCCAGGGGCCCTTGACCCGCGCCAAGGATGGGCGGGCCAAACTTCTGTTGCCAGACTGGGCACATTGGCCGTGGTTCTGGCTCTCCCTGTTCTGGCTCGCCTCCCTCTCCTCCCTGCGACCAAGCCGAGCTGAAACTCGGTGCCACAGGTGGTGGTGGTTCACTATCCCTGTCCGCCCCGCAACTGATTTGCCCCTCCTGCTGCTGAACCGGTGTAGTCACCGGTGCCACAGGTAGTGGCCAGGTAGTTTCTTCCTTCTCTTCCAGGTTTACCTGGGGCGTACCTGGGCTTATTAGGCATACCATGCCTTTTGCCTTGGACAGAGCAAGGTTTAAACTTTTAATTTGTTGCTGGCAGGGACCGTGGTCTCCTGATTCAAACCCATTAGTGCTAGCTACTTTATACGCTGCCTGCACATCTTTTAATCTTTCCTGTAGTTTTTTACTTGTAAGGTGAGGCAAGTGCTTTCCTCCCTCAGTGACTTTTCATTACTTTTGGCCTCCGTAATCTGACATTGAAAATAGTCCTGACTGTTTTAAATCTTTCCATTATTTGGGTTCTTTCCTGTTTTAGCTTATGGAGTTCTCCCGATAATCTTTCCTCTGACATAACCCTTTCCTGGTAGTTCTCTGCACATTCCCATAACTCTGCCTGTAGTGTCTCATTCATTCTGTCTAGGAGTTGGACCTCTTGCTGTAGACAGACCAACCAAATTGCCTTCTCTACTGCGTCCTTGTGATCTTTGCTTGCTGTCCACTGGGCTGCAGCGTCAGCTGGACGCTCAGCGTGCAATAGATTAAGCATCCATTCCTTAGTTACATTGACCTTCTTATACACATAGGAGGAAATCCTCTCTTCCATTTTGGTTCTTTGCCCCAAACCAGCACTCGCCACATCACACCCCGTGTACCAGAGTCCTGCCGCGGTCGCCATTTTGTGAGGGGGTGGTGTGGTCTCGATGAGGGGATCAGATTCCCTTCTGACCAACATGAGCGGTTCGAATCACTCCCACTCCCTTGGGTTCTGTACTCTGAATTTATTTGGGGGGTGTGACAAAAGTGCAGAGGACGCCGGTTTGATGCAAAGAACTTTGGTTTTATTACAGTCAAGGTAATACAGACTTATTACTCTAATAAGAAAATACACGGCCAAACTTACAATCACTCTAATAAAGGACAGTACAAGGAAAGGTGCAAGGTTAAACTTATAACCACTCTAATAAAGTACCATACACTACATATTCAAAGGGAGTTGCAGTAAAATTATACCTCCCACCTCCCAATACCTAATTCTAGCTAGGTTAGACTCCAGGGCAGGCAGGGACTTATGCTGACCAATCCTTTTGATAGTTAATGGTAGATGGTGATGTTCTTCCTTCCTTCAGGACTTCAAGACTTCGAGGCTGAAGAAGTTAGTTTACAACTGTCATGTTGGTTTCTCTCCATATCTTGATGAGGTAGTGGCAGCCTTGTAGCTACCTGGCAACCACCTCTCTCTAACCTCTGTTGAAAACAGTGGCCAGTTATATGATTTCAGTGTTCTAATCTTGCCGCCCAATCTGTTCAAAATCCTTTGTATAATTTTGGCGGGCTTGGTTCTTCTTTGTAATATTCTGTCGGACTCATTAAAAGTTGATATGTCTTGGGTGGGTTGATGTTCGAAAACTGTTTCCTGATGGAAATATCAGTTTGTTAATTGCAATGTCCTTTTGTGCTTAGTCTTTCGCATACAGGCTGGATTGGGCCTCTTTGTGATGTATATGCTGAAATGGTTGTCCAGACCCATGTTGATCGGGAGTTACCTCTGGGTGATTTTGTGATGTTAATGTCTCTTGTGGCGAAGGATTTTCAAATACTCATTCTTCCAGGCAGGTTAACTCAGTTCTCACACCCAGGTAGCTTTACTTAATTAGACTGTCTCTTGCTAGCTCCGTAGGTCCACCCACAGCCTTGAGTTTGTCTTTTAAAATCCAAAATTCTATTAGAGTTCGTAGTTTCTTCCATAAGGACTTTAGAGTTCCAAACTTTTTGGTAGATAGGCCCAACTTAAATTTCCTTTCGAATGAGCCCATTTGAAGGGGTTTCTTGTGAATTTTGCATTCCTTCAGTATCCTTGAAGCCTTTCCTCTGCCTACCCGGGACTTGCTTGCCATGTCGGAGCACTGCATAGAGTGCTTGTTTTGGTATCTAGTATCAGGCATGCGGACATTGTGCCCCATCCGTCGGAGTTGATCGAGCGTGGTCAATTCTGGGGATATTGGCCTGAGCGAGAAAACTGGCATTGGTGCGCCTATCCTGCCAATGAATTTGCAGGATCTTGCGGAGGCAGCGTTGGTGGTACTTCTCCAGTGCTTTGAGGTGCCTGCTGTACATAGTCCATGGGCTAGAACCTCCACTTTTGTGTTTATCGCCCAAAATTGGGCATTATTTCTGGTAAAAAAGGGTTTTCAGATCGCCGGCTTCTCGCCCATTCACAAAACAACTAGATTACATTTTTGAAAATGGGCGTTACCGTGAGCGATATCAAATGGGCGGTAGCGTTAAATTTTTATGATCTTCTGCCATAAAGTATGGCTGTCCTTAGCAACAGCATGGCAATGCTCGATTCCCTCGATTCTAGAGGTCAAGGGTCAAGGCGCAGAAGAGGAGACAGAGAGAGAGGGAGCTCAGAGGGACTGAATCCGTGGTTGGCTGTGGTGTGGCTGCTTTGGGAGGAAGGAGGGAAACTTTCGAGCTTCACAGCAAGTAGGCAAACAAAAACTAACTGTTAGCTGCCACATATTTGACTGAATTTGCCCTATAATGGAGGGAGAGGAGGAGGCATCACAGCACGCTGTGGAGACTGACGCTGGAGAGAGCAGTGAGGTAGGAGAGGAGCACATTGGAGGCCGCAAAAGAGCCAGGAGGTTCTTGGACGAGGCAAATGCCTCCCTCCTGCAGGAGTTTGAGTCACTCTGGGATAATTTGACACGGGGTGGGTGTGGGAAGCCCACCCCAAAGGCCTACCAGAAGATATGGACCGAGATAGCAGAGGTAGTCTCGTTGACGACCAACGAGATGCGTGAGGGCAACCAATGCCACAAACGGTGGAATGACCTTGTGGGAGCCGCAAGAGTAAGTATTACATTAATTTACATGTACTTATGTATTTATATAATTTGATTTGTAACAGTCATGAGTGACTATCATCAGATGTGAGGTCTTGCACTTTTACCAGGAATGTTTTACTCAAGCCTGCGATCACGGTGTACGTCTTTGGGTAAAGAATGATAATAATCATAATAATCATGATTACATCTATCGGTTGTGTGTTGTATCAGTCTCTGTGACAGTACCTAGCAATGATATCACGCAATCATCTCATGCCATGTCGTTCTGTCACCTTTTACAGAAGAAGCTATCGATGATGAGGTCCATGCAGAGGCGAACGGGTGGGGGGCCTCCAGTCCCCAGCAACATCACTGAGATGGAGGAGCGAGTGCTCGCACTCGTGGGGATGCACCCACGCAAGCATCTGCAGACCCTGAAGTGATGCCACGTGAGTAAAGCTTACACCATTGCGTGATGTAAAATCAATAAATGCCAAAAGTATCATAGAAATAATGCTGGCATAATGAAAATCATTGCAATGCACAACATGTTGATGGTCATGAAATGTGATGTCTGCGATGATTTTGAGAGCGGTAGTACTTTTGTCATGCATATGCTGTGTGTAGCGCTTGACTCACCTTGTCGCCCTAGCACCCACTTCTCCTCTAACAACCTCATTTGTATCTTGCAGCTCAGCCAGCAGCGTGGCTTCAGGCAAGGCCACAGAGGCCAGAAGGTGGGGGCGCGGGGTAGGAGTCGGTGGACGATCCTACTACATCTGGTGCTGAGGAGTTCCGATTGTCACCCGTCAATCCGCTGGATCTCGATGAATGAGAGCGCGGACTTCGAAGAACCTGCATCACCATGCTCCAGAACCTATTCCACCCCAAGCCCATCTATTGGTTCTCTGGTCATCCCCATCTCCACTCTGGAGGTGCTGGCCCCAAGCACCTCTCCACAGGTCACCCCATTTGTCCCCAGGACGGCGCCGACCCCACGGAGGTCTCGTGGACACGGAAGGTCTGTTTCACGAGTGCGACATGACAGCGGAGAGATGGTACAGTTGTCCAGGAGGACTGTAGACATTGGTGACCAGCTCATTGAAGCTTTGAGGGGCATATCACGACACCTGGCCACTATGACCAAGTACAATCCACGCATGGATGTACTTGGATGCGATAGCCAGGAACGCTGCTGCCACAGCCCTCCCAGTGGTCCCAGAGTGCAGCACTCCAACCCTAGGTTCCGCACCACCACTGCAGCCGACAGATGAGAGCAAGGACCAAGATCCTGCTTCTGCATCAGAAAATGTTGCCCCCTCACCACCCCCACTCCCGTACCTGTCCAACCAATGCATCTGCCTTCATCCCCCACAATGAGGCACCATCTGAGGAGCTCCTCGGCCAGATGCCATGGAGCGAGGAGCAGAAGGGGTAGAGGTGGGGAGAAGGAGAGGGCGGAAGGAAATTGAGGTGTGATATGTCCTTACTATACAGTATAAATGAACACGAGGCCCATACTTGAGAGAAGGTCACTCTGTGACCAGTTACCTTCATTACCAAGACCTCAAGTGATGAAGGTGGGTGGAGCTTCCCCTTTTTTACCTGAAAGTCCAGGTTAGGAGTGTCTCCCACAAGTTCGCCCCTTGTGTCAATGTTCTCAAGGTGTACAACTTAGGTCAGCTTATACATGGGTTACAAAGATGGTTGAATACATGACATCACCTCCCCCCCAAAGTCTTATTGGGATCACAGGCTAAGTCTCTCTGGTGGTTTACGCTCCCTTGTAGAGCGCCTGAGTTGGGGCTCCGGTTGTTGGGCGTTGGCCTGAGTGTCTGCTGTTTGCGATGCCACAGACCTGTCTGGACTGCCCACAGTGACAGGGCTCTCCTCCACTTGGTTCCGGTGTTCAGTCACCTGTGGTGGAGTAAACTCTACATCGTGTTCTTCCTCTTCTTCTTCTATGGGGTTGCTGAACCTCCTTTTACTTTGATCCACGTGTTTGCAGAAGATTGGCCCATTGGTAAGTTTAACTACCAAAACCCTATCCCCCTCTTTGGCAATCACAGTGCCTGCAAGCCATTTGGGTCCTGCAGCATAATTAAGGACAAAAACAGAGTCATTGACATCAATACATCGCGCCCTTGCATTCCTTTCATGGGTAGTCACATTGTGACTGACGCCTGCTCTCAACAATTTCTTTCATAGTCGGGTGTATAAGGGATAACCTGGTTTTGAGCATCCTTTTCATCAGCAGCTCTGTGGGTGGACCCCTTGTGAGCGAGTGTGGTCGGGATCTATTGGCCAACAGGAGGCGTGATAAGCGGCTTTGTAGGGAACCCCCTTGGATTCTGAGCATCCCCTGTTTGATTATCTGCACTGCTCATTCCGCCTGGCCGTTTGAGGCCGGCTTGAACATGGTTGATTCCATTGCCTGCTATGAAGTCCTGGAATTCAGTGCTTGTGAAGCACGAGCCATTGTCGCTGACCAATACATCCGGTAAACCATGGGCGGCGAACATTGCCCGTAGACTTTCTACCGTGGCAGAGGATGTGCTTGAATTTAAAATGGCACATTCAATCCATTTGGAGTAAGTGTCTGCTACAACCAAAAACATTTTTCCCATGAAAGGACCTGCACAGTCCACATGGATGCGTGACCATGGCTTGGCGGGCCATGACCAGGGGCTAAAGGGGCTTCCCTGGATGCGTTGCCCAGCTGAGCACACGTGTTGCACCTGCGAACACAAAGTTCCAGGTCTGCATCTATCCCTGGCCACCAAACATGTGACCTGGCAATTGCCTTCATCATGACAATGCCCGGGTGCTCATTGTGAAGTTCTCTGATAAACACCTCTCTGCCCATCTGGGGCATGACTACTCGGTTTCCCCACAGTAGGAAATCGGCCTGATTCGATAGTTCATCCTTGCTCCTATGAAATGGTTTAAATTCCTTAGGGCATGCCCCGTACGTAGCTGCCCAGTTCCCATTCAGGACCGATTTCTTAACTAAAGACAGTAGCGGGTCTTTATTTGTCCAGACATTAATCTGACGGGCTGTCACAGGTGAGCCTTCGACTTCGAAAGCTTCAACAGCCTTGACCATCTCAGCATCATGCTCAGTTGCCCCCTCGGTGGTGGCTAATGGGAGCCTGCTGAGTGCATCAGCGCAGTTTTCAGTGCCCGGTCTGTGCCGAATGACGTAATCACAGGCGGCTAACGTGAGTGCCCACCTCTGTATACGGGCCGATGCATTCGCATTTATGGCCTTGTTGTCAGCCAAAAGGGACGTTAGGGGTTTGTGATCTGCCTCCAGCTCAAATTTCCTGCCAAACAGGTACTGGTGCATTTTTTTTACTGCATATACACATGCTAGCGCTTTCTACCATCCCGTAGCCCCTTTCTGCCTGGGACAGACTTCTGGAGGCATAAGCTATCGGCTGTAACTGATCATTGGCATTCACATGCTGCAGCACACACCCGACCCCATAGGATGACGCATCGCATGTTAAAACACGTTACTTACATGGGTCATATAACGTTAACAGTTTGTTGGAGCATAACAAATTGCGTGCTCTATCAAAAGCCCTTTCCTGGCTGCCCCACCAGACCTAATCGCGACCTTTGCATAGGAGCACGTGTAGCAGCTCTAACAGCGTGCTCAATTTAGGAAGAAAGTTCCCAAAATAGTTCAGGAGCCCCAGGAATGAACGCAGCTCCGTCGTGTTATGGGGTCTGGGTACTCTCTGGATCGCTTCCGTTTTGGACGCAGTAGGTCTGATCCCGTCTGCTGCTACCCTCCTCCCCAGGAATTCTACCTCTGGAGCTAAGAAGACGCACTTCGCCTTTTTCAGTCGCAGCCCTACCCGATCCAGCCTGCGTAGCACCTCCTCCAGGTTGTGGAGGTGTTCTTCAGTATCGCGACCCGTGATGAGGATGTCGTCTTGAAAAACCATGGTCCTTGGAATCGACTTGAGGAGGCTTTCCATATTTCGCTGAAAGTTCGCGGTGGCTGACCGAATCCCGAACAGACATCTGCTATACTCAAATAACCCTTGTGTGCCGTGATGGTGGTCAGCTCCTGGGTCATGTAAGCTGAGGTCAGGTTCAATTTTGAAAAAAGTTTGCCACCGGATAGCGTCGCAAAGAGGTCCTCTGCTCTTGGTAGCGAGTACTGGTCTTGGAGTGACACCCGATTGATGGTGGCCTTGTAATCGCCACATGTCCTGACTGACCCATCCGCCTTGAGCACCAGCACGATCGGGCTTGCCCAGTCACTGAATTCGACTGGCGAGATGATGCATTCCCTCAGCAGGCGGTCCAATTCGCATTCTAATTTTTCCCGCATCACGTACGGCACCGCTCTGTTCTTGTGGTGTATTGGCCTGGCGTCCGGGTTTATGTGGATCACCACCTTGGCCCCCATGAAAGTGCCGATGCTGGGTTGAAATAATGAGTCAAATTTGTCCAGGACCTGTGAGCATGATACTCGCTCCACAGAAGAAATTGCATTGACATCGCCCCATTTCCAGTACATGACAGCAAGCCAACTCCTCCCCAGTAGTGTGGGACTGTCCCCCGGGACAATCCAGAGTGGCAACCTGTTCTCCGAATCTTTGTGGGTCACGACTACCGTGGCGCTGCCTAGCACCGGAATGATCTTTTTAATGTCCGTAGCTGTGCGTCAATCGGCAATAATTTTGGCCTCCTGGCCTTGGATACCCACAACCTTTCGAACTGTTTGATACTCATCAGGGACTGGCTGGCCCCTGTGTCTAGCTCCATTAATACTGGGATGCCATTGAGGAGCACTTTCAGCATTATCGGTGGCATCCTGGTATATGAACTGCATATGTGCTCCACATGAACTCGCTAAACTTCAGCTTCCAGCGATTTCCCCCAGTATTCATTTGGCCTCGTAGGGCTTACATCAGGCCCATCCTCCTCGTACATCAACCTGGCTGCAGGCTTCCTGCACATATGCGCCAATTGATCGCTGACATTGCAGTTTCTGCAGGTATATTGCTGATACCTGCAAGCTCTGGCTGGGTGTTTGCCACCACACCTCCAGCATGAGCTGAAGGCCCCGTTGTTGGAAACAAAAGGTACATTACCAGTCGATCGTCTCTGACTGTCTCTGTAACTGTCCTTAAGCGCACCGTTAACAGGTGTTGATGGCCCCATTACTGGCCGCATTGTCCATTGCGAAGGCATGAATCGCCGTTCAGCTAGCCATTGTCTCTGTTGAATTTCCCCTTTGGGTTCAACTACATGCTGGGGCATGTCCGATTGCCCTTGTGTGCCTAGAGAACTGTGTGCCGCGTTAACAATGTTGACTCCCTGGTCGTTTGCCGCATTTGAGCCAATATTTTTGTCATACATCATTCTGGTCTTTTCCTCCCCTGAGATAAATGTCTGGGCTATCAGAGCTGCCGCTTCTAAGGTCAAGTCTTTGGTCTGAATCAGTTTCCTGAAAACCCCAGCGTGCCTTATGCCCTCAATAAAAAAGTCTCGCAGCATCTCTGCTCTGCATGCATCTGTGAACTTGCATAGGCTCGCCAGTCGCCGGAGATCTGCCACGAAGTCTGGAATGCTTTGTCCTTCTCGCCGCCGGTGCATGTAAAAGCGGTGTCTCGCCATGTGCATGCTGCTAGCCGGTTTAAGGTGTTCCCCGATCAACTTACTGAGCTCTTCGAACGTCTTGTCCGCCGACTTCTCTGGTGCTAAAAGGTCCTTCATCAGGGAGTATGTTCTGGATCCACAAACCATCAGGAGATGAGCCCTGCGTTTGTCGGCCGAATCCTGTCCCAACCATTCCTTAGTGACAAAACTTTGCTGTAGTCTCTCAATAAAGTCGTCCCAATCATCACCAACACAGTACCTCTCTTCTGTGCTGCTAGTGGCCATGTTCGCGTGGTTTAAATCCCAGTTCCTCGTCGCCAATGATATGTCCTTACTATACAGTATAAATGCACACGAGGCCCATACTTGAGAGAAGGTCACTCTGTGACCAGTTACCTTTATTACGAAGACCTCAAGTGATGAAGGTGGGTGGAGCTTCTCCTTTTATACCTGAAAGTCCAGGTTAGGAGTGTCTCCCACAAGTTCGCCCCTTGTGGTCAATGTTCTCATGGTGTATAACTTTCAGTCAGCTTAAACATGAGTTGCAATGATAGTTGAATACATGACAAGGTGCATGAGCGCAGGTGATGGCTGTGTTGTATCTCTATCTGTATGTATGCAATTTGTTGCAATGTATGGGGGCTAGGGACCACCCTCCTCCTTTGCCGTTGTATTCTGTGTTGCTGGACATGTTGAACATGTGATTAATGTCAATGGTGGAAAAAGTGGGATGTGGGCGGGGGTTGGGTGTTATTGGCTGTGATACTTATGATTTCAGACCAATATTAGTATTAAACTTTTGTTATTGAAGATAATCTTATTGCGCATTGTCTCAGATAACTGGACCGTTACACACTGGTAATTCCTTACCATGAAAGGGTTAAATACAACTTAACATCAATCAAAATAAACTTTAACTGGCACCAAGGTGATGGGCAACATTGATGTCTGAGCTGCACGCACACAGCAGTGTGTCAGCATTGTCACTCGCATCAGCGCTCTTTCAGTCAAATCTTTCCGATATCAGCTCCTCACATAAGAGTGGGATTTAATAAATGCCAGCCACACTGCTGGCATTCTTTCTGGTTAGTTCCATTTTTTGTGGCCTGTTTTTTGAGCGAGCGATATTGTGGGTGATATGTGTGCGAGGTGGTGAAATTGAAGATGGGCGATCTCCATGGCCGCTAGTTTGGGTAAATATGCTCTTTACAACAAAAAACAGTTGCCGAGCGTTAATATTGAATCTCGGCGTTAATTCCGTGTGGAAAGTAACGCTGGGCGATATTATGGGCGTTGAATTCGCCCATTCTGCTGATTCCGCCCAAAAAAAGTGGGCGGTGGTGATATTTTTTCTCGGTGTTAAGCCCATTGGGAAAATAACACTCAGTGATAAAAAAAGCCCTTCAGTTTCCATTTTGTGCCAGAATGGGCGATATATGGGCATTATATGTCATTTCAGTGGTAAAATGGGCATTAAGCATGCAAAAAAAGTGGATGTTCTAGCCCCATGTCTCTGAAGCATATAGGAGAGTGGGTATCACTACTGATCTGTAGACCATGAGCTTGCTGCCGGGTTTGAGGTCCTGAGGTGACTGAAGGCTGCACTGGCAGACTGAAAGCGCTGTTGGACTTCGTCATCTACATCTGTCCTTGTTGATAGTAGGCCCCCAATGTATGGAAAATGGTCCACATTGTCCAAGGTCTCGTCATGGATCTTGATAATCGGGGGCAGTATTGTGTGGCGGGGGCAGCTTGATAGAGAACCTTTATCTTACGGATGTTTAGTGTAAGACCCATACTCTAGTATACTTCGGTGAAGGTGTTGACGATGGTTTGGAGTTCGACATCCAAATGTGTGCAAACACAAACGTTGTCTGCATACTGTAATTCAATGACAGAGGATGGGACGACCTTGGATCTGGACTGGAGGCAATGGAAGTTGAACAGTTTCCCGTTTGTTCTGTAGATCAGCTCCACTCCAGCGGGGAGCTTACTGAGGGTGAGATGGAGCATTGCAGCAAGGAAGACCGAGAAGAGCGTTGGTGAGATGACACAGCCTTACATAACCCTGGTCCGCACATGTATTGGGTCTATGGTGGATCTGTTCGTCAGGATCACGGCTTGCATGTCATCGTTAAGCAGGCAAAGTATCATGACGAGCTTTTGAGGGCAGGTGAATTTGAGGAGGACATTCCATATTCCTTCCCGGTTGACAGTATCGGAGGCCTTTGAGAGGTCAAAGAAGGCCATGTACAGAGGCTGGTGCTGCTCCCAGCATATTTCTTGAATTTGCCACGCAGTGAAGATCATGTCCATTGTGCCCCTTAGTGGGCGGAATCCGCATTGCAATTCTAGGAGGAGCTCTTCAGCCATTGGGAGAAGGCGCTTGAGCAGGATTCTTGCGATAACTTTCCCTGTGGAAGACAGCAGGGAAACTCCTCTCTAATTACCGCATTCAGACTTGTCACCTTTCTTGAGGATGGTCACAATTACAGCATCTCTGAGATCCCCTGGCATGCTCTCCTCCTTCCAAATAGTAGAGGTTTCTGCCTCAACACTCTTTCAGACGGTGAGTTCCAGATCCCACCACCCTCTGGATGTAAAAATTTCCCCTCAAATCTCCTCTTAACCTCCTACCAATTACTTTAAATCTGTGCCTCCTGGTTGTTGACCCCTCTGCAAAGGAAAATAGCTCTACTCTACCTAGGCCCCTCATAATTTTATACACCTCAATAAGGTCTCCCCTCAGGCTCCTCTGTTCTAAAGTAAACAAACTCGGCCTATCTAATCTTTCCTCATAGCTAAAATTCTCCAGTCCAGGCAACATCCTCGTAATCTCCTTTGTACCCTCTCTAGTGCAATCATATCTTTCCTGTATTGTAGTGACCAGAACTGCACGCAGTACTCTAGCTGTGGCCTAACATTCCCTTGCCTTGTTAGCCCTCCCCAAATGCATTACATCACACTTCTCCAGATTGAATTCTATTTGCCACTGTTCTGCCCACCTGATCAGTTCATTGATATCTTCCTGCAGCTTTCTTCTTCATTATTAACCATGGAGCCAATTTTTGTATCATCTGCAAACTTTTTAATTTTTACATTCAAGTCTACATCATTGATATATACCACAAAAAGCAAGGGAGCTAGTACTGAGCCCTGCCGAACCCGAATGGAAATAGCCCTCCAGTTACAAAAACACCCATCAACCATTACACTTTGCTTCCTGACTCTGATCCAATTTTGGATCCAACTTGCCACTTTTCTCTGGATCCCATGGGCATTTATGTTTGTGACCAGTCTGCCATGTGGGACCTTATCAAAAACCTTGCCAAAATCCATATACACTACATCAAATGCATCACCCTCATCAAACCTCCTTGTTACCTCCTCAAAAAATTCAATCAAATTAGTTAGACACGATCTTCCCAGAACAAATCCATTATGACTATCCTTGATTAATCCGTGGCTTTCTAAATGAAGATTTATCCTCTCCCTCAGATTTTTTTCCAATAATTTTCCTACCACTGAGGTTAGGCTGACTGGCATGTCATTCTTGGTCTATCCCTTTCTCCCTTTTTAAACAATGCTACAACATTAGCAGTCCTCCAGTCGTCTGACACCACACCTGTAGCCAGAGAGTATTGGAAAATGATGGTCAGAGCCTCTGCTATTTCCTCTTTTGCTTCTCTTAACAGCCTGGGATACATTTCATGCAGGCCTGGGGATTTATCCACTTTCAAAGCTGCTAAACCCCTTAATACTTCCTCTCTCAATGTTTATTTCATCAAATATTTCACACTCCCTATCCCTGATTGCAATGCTTGCTTCACCCCTCTCTTTTGTGAAAACTGTAGTGACCTGCACCGTACTACAAACTCACACGAGGCATGGATATATCAGACACGGTCACTCTGTGACCTTCACCTTTATTGCCAGGACCAAGGAGTTGACCCTGGATGGGACCTCCCCTTTTATACCTGGAAACCCAGGTGAGGAGTGTCTCCCGCAAGTTCACCCCCTGTGGTCAGGGTGTGCATTTCTATGGTACAGGTACAGTGTACATGAGTTACAGTTACATAACTATTGTCATTGCAAGATGGTTAAATACATGA
Organism: Pristiophorus japonicus; assembly: GCF_044704955.1. Taxonomy (NCBI): domain Eukaryota; kingdom Metazoa; phylum Chordata; class Chondrichthyes; family Pristiophoridae; genus Pristiophorus; species Pristiophorus japonicus. Next base: position 229,011,105 of record NC_091981.1, read on the forward strand.
CATCACCTCCCCCCTTAAGTCTTTTTATTACAGAGGTTAAGTCTGTCAGGTGGTCGACGCTCTCTCGTGGAGCGCCGCAGTTGTGGCTCTGGTGGCTGAACCTCGGCACGTGTCTCTGTCACTTAAGGTGATTCTGGTGTGGGTGCCATCTCATGCTCTTCTTCAGGTTCCTCCGTGTCTATGCTGAACCTTTTCTTTACTTGGTCCAAGTGTTTGCGGCATATCTGCCCATAGTTTAGTCGGACCACCATGACCCTGTTTCCTTCTTTGCCAATTATGGTGCCCTCAAGCCATTTGGGTCCCAAAGCATGGTTAAGAACAAATACCGGGTCATCTATTTCTATACACCTCCCCTTTGAGTTTCGATCATGGAGCTCGGTTTGGGACTGGCGCTTGCCCTCAACAATATCTGCCAGGGCTGGGTGAATGAGGGACAGCCGCGTTTTGAGCGTGAGTTTCATGAGGAGTTCCGTTGGGAGCCTGCTGAGTGCATCAGCGCAATTTTCGGTGCCTGGCCGGTGCCGTATGGTGTAGTCATACGCAGCCAGCGTAAGGGCCCAGCGCTGTATGCGAGCTGACGCATTGGCGTTGACAGCCTTGCTGTCGGACAACAAGGATGTTAATGGCTTGTGGTCCGACTCTAGCTCGAACTGTCTACCAAAAAGGGACTGGTGCATCTTTTTCACACCATTAACACACACGAGTGCTTCCTTCTCGACCATGCCGTATCCACGCTCTGCCTGGGAGAGCGACCTGGAGGCGTAAGCCAACGATTGGAGTTGGCCATCAGCGTTACCCTGCTGCAACACACACCCAACCCCTTAGGATGACGCATCGCATGTTAAAACCAGTTTTTTACAAGGGTCATACAAAGTCAACAGTTTGTTGGAACACAGCAGGTTCCTCGCCTTATTGATAGCCCGTTCTTGACAGTCCCCCCCTAAACCATTCACAACCTTTACGCTCGTTGGAGCCATTACGCATGTGTAACGGCTCCAACAATGTGCTTAAGTTCAGCAGAAAGTTCCCAAAATAGTTCAAAAGTCCCAGGAATGATCGCAACTCCGACGTGTTGCCGAGCCTGGGCGCCCGGCGGATCACCTCTGTTTTTGATTCAGTGGGCCGGATCCCGTCTGCGGCAACCTCCTGCCCAAAGACTCGACCTCTGGGGCCAAAAACACACACTTGGCCTTTTTCAACCACAAGCCTACCCAGTCCAATCAGCGTAGCACCTCCTCCAGGTTGTGGAGGTGTTCTTCGGTGTCTCGACCCGTTATCAGAATGTCGTCTTGGAATACGATCGTTCCAGGAATGGATTTGAGCAAGCTTTCCATGTTTCTCTGAAAGATGGCTGCTGCCGAATGAATGCCAAACGGACACCTGTTGTAGACAAATAATCCCTTGTGTGTCGTGCTGGTGGTCAGAAGCTTGGATTCTTCAGCCAGTTCCTGAGTCATGTAGGCCGAAGTGAGATCCAACTTCGTGAACAGCTTGCCACCTGCCAGCGTGGCAAAAAGGTCCTCCGCTCTCGGAAGCGGGTATTGGTCTTGCAGCGATACTCGGTTGATGGTGGCTTTGTAATCGCCACAAATCCTAACCGAGCCATCTGCTTTGAGGACGGGAACGATGGGGCTTGCTCAGTTCACTGAATTCAACGGCCAAAATTATGCCCTCTCTGAGCAGCCTGGCCAGTTCACATTCAATTTTTTCACGCATCACATACGGTACCGCTCCGGCTTTGTGGTGCACTGATCTGGCGTCCGGAGTGATGCGTATCACTACTTTAGCGTCCTTGAACGTTCTGACACCAGGTTGAAACATTGACCCAAATTTTTGCAGGACCTGTGAGCATGAACTTTGCTCCACGGATGAAATGGCGTGCACATCTCCCCATTTCAAATTCATCTCAGCTAGCCAACTCCTTCCCAAAAGCACGGGGCCATTTCCCGGAACGATCCAGAGTGGCAGCCGGTTCTGTAATCCATTATGTGTTACCATCAAGTTTGCACTGCCCAGCACTGGGATGATCTCTTGGGTGTACGTCCATAGCTACGTCTCAATGTGTTCCAGTTTGGGCCTGCTAGCTCTGTGTGGCCATAGTCTCAAAGCGTTGGGCGCTCATCCAGCTCCATGTGCACCGGGATGCCATTCAGTAAGACTTGCATCATCATGGGTGGCGTTTTAGTGTATGAGCTGTGGACATCAGCCACATGAACCCTCTGAACTTCAGCATCTATTGCTTTACCCCAGGCCTCATCCTGCATTGCAGACCCCACGTCTGGTTCCTCTGTCTCGCAGATTAGCCTCGCTACTGCCTTTTTGCACATCCTGGCCAAGTGTCCACTGACATTGAAAATCCTACAGGTATATTGCGGGAACCTGCAGCTTCTCACAGTGTGTCTACCCCCGCACCTCCAGCATGAGCTGAGATTGAGATTGCTGTTAACAAAAGGACTATTACCAGGCATTCCTCTCTGATTGCCCATTTGGCTGTTTCTAAGCACTCTGATGGTGGGTGTTAATGGTCCCCTCATGGGATGCATTGTTCCTCGAGATGGCATGAATTGCCGATCCCCTTTCCATTGTCCTTGTTGCAGGCCCACCCTAGAGCCTGTTGCTGCCTGGGCGGTGTCGAAATGCCCTTGCCTGGCTGTTGGGTCCCGAGCCGCGTTCACCATGTTAACTCCCTGGTCCATCGCCACGTTTGGACCAGTGTTGCATGCGTAAATTAGCTTGGTCTCCACTTCCCCTGCCATAAAGGTCTGAGCTATCAATGCCACCCCTTCTAAAGTCAAGTCCTTCGTCTTTATGAGCTTCCTGAAAATGCCGGCATGGTTAATGCCCTCGATGAAAAAGTCCCTTAACATCTCCCCCCTGCAGGCATCGGAGAACTTACAGAGACTGGCCAAACGCCGCAGTTCCACCACAAAGTCCGAGACGTTTTGTCCCTCTCGACGCCGGTGAAAGTAGAACCGGTGCCGGGCCATGTATACGCTACTCACCGGCTTGAGATGCTCACTGATCAGCTGGCTGAGCTCTTCAAAGGACTTGTCTGTCGGCTTTTCGGGTGTGAGCAGGTCTTTCATCAGCGCATACGTCTGTGGTCCGCAGCTGGTCAGTAGATGCGCCCTCCGCTTGTCAGCCGCTGTCTCTTCCAGCTAGTCCTTCGTGACAAAGCTCTGTTGAAGTCTTTCCACTAAGTCGTCCCAGTCCTCACCCAAACAGTAATGGTCCTCTGTGCCACCGGTGGCCATCCTCATGGTTCGGTGATTCCCGTTTCTCGTCGCCAAATGTAATGTCCCTGCACCTTGCTACAAACTCACACGAGGCATGGATATATCAGACACGGTCACTCTGTGACCTTCACCTTTATTGCCAGGACCAAGGAATCTGACCCTGGGTGGGACTTCCCCTTTTATACCTGGAAACCCAGGTGAGGAGTGTCTCCCGCAAGTTCACCCCCTATGGTCAGGGTGTGCATTTCTATGGTACAGGTACAGTGTACATGAGTTACAGTTACATGACTATGTCATGCAAGATGGTTAAATACATGACAAAAACAGGCGCAAAGTATTCATTAAGAATTATACCCACATCTTCCGCCTTCACACACAGATGACTTTTATCGTCTCTAATGGGCCCTACTCTTTCTTTCATTATCCTCTTGCTCGTAGTGTATTTATAAAATATCTTTGGGTTTCCTTGATTTTACTTGACAAAATGTTTTCATGCTCTCTCTTTGCTTTCCTAATTTCCTTTTTAATTTCACCCGTGCACATTCTATTGTCCTCTAGGGTTTCTGCAGTATTGAGCCCTTGATATTTGTCATAGGCCTCCCTTTTTTTCTTTATCCTACCCTGTATGCCCGTTGACATGCAGGGGGTTCTAGATTTGTAAGTCCCGCCCTTTTTCTTCAAGGGAACATACTTGCTCTGAACCCTCATGATCTCCTCCTTGAATGCCCCCCACTGCTCTGACACTGATATACCTTCCAGTAGCTGTTTCCAATTCACTTTGGCTAAATCACATCTCAGTTTATTAAAACTGGCTTTCCCCCAATTGAGAACTTTTAGTCCTGATCTATTCTTGTCCTTTTCCATAACTACCTTAAATCTCACTAAATTATGGTCACTAGCACCTAAATGCTCTCCCACTGATGCCCATTCCACCTGCCCAGCTTCATTCCCTAAAACTAAGTCCAGAACTGCCCCTCCCTTGTTGGGCTTGCGACATATTGGCTAAAAAAGTTCTCCTGAATACATTTGAGGAATTCTGCACCCTCTATATCTTTCACACTAATTCTATCCCAGTTAATGTTAGGTTAGTTGAAATTCCCTATTACTGTCCTATAGTTTTTGCACTTTTCAGAAATGTGCCCACATATTTGGTCTTTTATCTCCCTCTGACTGTTTGGGGGTCTATAGGACACTCCCAGCTGTGTGATCGCCCCTTTTTTGTTCTTCAATTCAACCCATATGGCCTCATTTGATGATCCTTTTAACATATCATCCCCCCTCCCAGCTGTAATTGTTTCTTTAATCAATACTGCGCCCCTTCCTTTTTTATCCCCCTCTCTATCCCGTCTGAAAACCCTGTAACCAGGAATGTTGAGCTGTCATACTTGCCCTTCTTTCAGCCATATCTCAGTAATAACAATAATATTACACTCCCAAGTATCAATCTGTGCTCTCAGCTCATCTGGCTTATTCCCTAGACTCCTTGCATTGAAGTATCTACCATTTAGCACTGCCAAACTCCCTTGTTGTCTATTTTCCAGCCTTTGTTTCCTCTGCCTTCCAAATTTATTTTCTAATTTTCTTCTTTCCAATTCCAGCTTTGCTTCTCTCCCTTCTGAATGTACTCTCAGGTTCCCATTCCTCTGCCAAGCTAGTTTAAACCCTCCCCAACAGCACTAGCACCCCCCCCTCCCCCGGGAGGATATTTGTCTCAGCTCTGTTGAGGTGCAAACCGTCCGGCTTGTAAAGGTCCCACCTCTCCCAGAAACGGTCCCAATGCCTCAGGAATCTAAAGCCCTCCCTCCTGCACTATCTCTCCAGCCACGTATTCATCTGCTTTATCCTATTTCTGTACTCATTAGCACGTGGCACCGGGAGTAATCTGCAGATTACTACCTTTGAGGTCCTGCTTTTTAATCTTTCTCCTAGCTTCCTAAAATCTGCCTGCAGGACCTCATCCCTTTTCTACCTATGTCATATGGACCATGACCTCTGACTGTTCACCCTCCCCTCTCAGAATGTCCTGCAGACGCTCGGTAACATCCTTGACTTTGGCACCAGGGAGGCAACATACCATCGTGGAGTCACGTCTGCGGTCGGAGAAAGGCCTGTCTGCTCCCCTATCTGTAGAATCCCCTACCACTATTGCTCTTCCATTCTTCTTCCTCCCCCACTTGTGCCGTGAGCCACCCATTGTGCCGTAGACTTGGCTCTGGTCGCACTCCCCAAGAGAAACCATCGCCCTCACCAGTATTCAGAACAGTGTATTAAATTGTTATTTATGAGTTTGCCCTCGCAATCTTGTTAGTGAACATGGGTCCTCTTGCCTGATGACTTCTCCGTGTCCTTGCCCCAGCTTGGCCTGGTTTTGATTCCAGCGCTTCTTCAGTTCCACTCTAGGGGGAGACTTTTGCCTTCATTTTCGGTGGTTTTCTCAGTGGTACAGCTGTTTTTCTGAGAGAAATCGTCAGGCAAAAGTTTATTTTTTTCCTTTTGAATGGGACCGACCACATCGTAAAATGACCACTGGGAGCAAAACCTGTGTGCACCGCCGAGAGAAGCACCAGGGTGTAAGTTTGGCCTCAACGGAAGCCCATCCAGATCGCCGAAGGAACCACCCACGGGAAGCAGCCTGAAACAGGGCAGTAGGTGAGTGCTCTGCAAGGAAAGGTAAGTTAAAGGTTAATTTATTTTTAAATTGTAAAGCAGCAATTAGCTTTAAAACTGTCTTGGGAATGTTTTTTTAACTTTTTATTTTTTTTTTAGTGAAAAGATATTTTGTAAGATTTCCCCCCTCCCTATGCCCAACCGCAACCTCGAACTAAATTTTTTTTTTTTAAGAACTGCCCGTTCTCGCTAGTTTCAGCTGTAACCGCCCAAAAACTGCCAAGAATCTTGGTGTAAGAACCATTTTCTCGCCGGGCGGTTTTACTTAACTCATTAATGGAAAGTTTCGCTGCCGTTAATTCATGAAGCTTAGCGGTCTTTTCTGGGCGGCAATCAGGCAGTGAGGGCTTTGGGGAAAGTCTAGCCCTATGACTGTAGATAATTGTGTCTCATCTCCTGAGTCCCCTAAGTCTTTCCAATCTCTACAAGGCACAAGTCAGGAGTGTGATGGAATACTCGCCACTTGCCTGGACGAGTGCAGCTCCAACAACACTCAAGAAGCTCAACACTACCCAGAACAAAGCAGCCTGTGTGATCGGTATCCCATCCACTACCTTAAAAATACACTCCCGTACCATGGCTGCATTGTGTACATCTACAGGATGCACTGCAGCAACTCGCTAAGGCTTCTTCGATAGCACCTCGCATACCTGCGACCTCTACCACCTAGAAGAACAAGGGCAGCAGACGCATGGGAGCACCATCACCTCCAAGTTCCCCTCCAAGTCACACATCATCCTGACTTGGATTATCGTTCCTTCATCGTTCCTGGATCAACATCCTGGAACTCCCTGCCTAACAGCACTATGGGAGTACCTTCACCACACAGACTGCAGCGGTTCAAGAAGGCGGCTCACCACCACGCTCTCAAGGGCAATTAGGGATGTGCAATAAATGCTAGCCTTGCCAGCGTCGCTCACATCCTGTGAATGAATAACTTTTAAAAAGTGCTTTCTCCTGCTTTCTACCCTCTATTATATTCAAGTTATTTATACCTTGGGAAATGTGGTTGCCTTGATCTCCTTAACTTCTGCTTATTCAAGGGGTGCCTTTATACATCTGTTACTTCCCAATTCCACTATCTTTTTTATAAGATTGAGATCTTACCTCATACAGGATCATCGTGTGGTTAGGCCAAGTCATTATCAGATCACAATTTAGTTACAACACCTTCTCCACAAATTAAGCATCCAATTTCACTAATTTCATGAGTAATAGCAACTACACAACAGTGTCACAACAGTGATGCACAGCATGTAACACCACTCATTTGTTCCCTCTCAATCAGCAGCTGAGACATCTGATTAATCCTGGGGAACTGGAGAGTGAGTTAAATATAAAGCATTAGCGATTAAGAGTAGTTATGGTGAAACATGAGGAGAAAGATGTTGCTTCTGCCACTGAGATAGAACCTAGGAGATGTCATAGATTAGATTTAAGAGTTCAAGCACCACATCAAAAGGAAGTTATAAGTAGAATTATAATTATGTATGCAAACAGACACAGTATGGATTGTGAATAACATTATGCCATCACTAAAGTTGTGTGTACGGACATTGTTCTTGGCATGGTTTGGAAGTGGCTTTGATGAGGTGGGACTTTTTTTTGCCTCCATTACTCCAGATACTTTGGGGCTGAAATTGCCCCTCTCCTTAAGGCCTGTTACTTAAGGAGTTACAATCTATATAAATGACTTGGTAGAAGGGACTGAGTGTAATGTAGCCAAGCTTGCTGATGATACAAAGATGGGAGGAAAAGCAATGTGTGAGGAGGACACAAAAAATTTGCAAAAGGACATAGACAGGCTAAATGAATAGGCAAAAATTTGGCAGATGGCGTATAATGTTGGAAAGTATGAGGTCATGCACTTTGGCAGAAAAAATCAAAGAGCAAGTTATTATTTAAATGGAGAAAAATTGCAAAGTGCCGCAGTACAGCAGGACCTGGGGGTACTTGTGCATGAAACGCAAAATGATAGTATGCAGGTACAGCAAGTGATCAGGAAGGCCAATGGTATCTTGGCCTTTATTGCAAAGGGGATGGAGTATAAAAGCAGGGAAGTCTTGCTACAGCTATATAAGGTATTGTTGAGGCCACACCTGGAATACTGCGTGCAGTTTTGGATTCCATATTTACGAAAGGATATACTTGCTTTGGAGGCAGTTCAGTGAAGGTTCACTAGGTTGATTCTGGAGATGAGGGGGTTGACTTATAAGGAAAAGTTGAGTAGGTTGGGCCTCTACTCATTGGAATTCAGAAGAATGAGAGGTGATCTTATCGAAATGTATAAGAATATGAGGGGGCTTGACAAGGTGGATGCAGAGAGGATGTTTCCACTGATGGGGGAGACTAGAACTAGAGGGCATGATCTTAGAATAAGGGGCCGCCCATTTAAAACAGAGATGAGGAGAAATTTCTTCTCTCAGAGGGTTGTAAATCTGTGGAATTCACTGCCTCAGAGAGCTGTGGAAGCTGGGACATTGAATAAATTTAAGACAGAAATCGACAGTTTCTGATCCAGCCCATGATCAGATCAGCCATGATCTTATTGAATGGTGGAGCAGGCTCGAGGGACCGTATGGCCTACTCTTGTTCCTATTTCTTATGTTCTTATGTTCCCACCGCAAATCGGCGGCCACGCTGCAGTCACTCCGCACTGCCCCCAACTTCCACCCCTCAAGTGTTGTCACCGCCCCCATTAAAAGCGACTTCTGGATCCAAGGAAAAAAATCAACAAAGAGTGGAATGTCGCTCAACAGGCGGCCTGAACCGCAGCTGCGGTAAAAACCACCGTTTCGGGCAGGGGTCAATTTCTACACCAAAAGGAGGGGAAATTTCCCTTCAGAAAAAGGCCTGTTACCGCCTCTAAGAAGTAACGGGGCAGGATGGCCTCACCGCCTAGGGGCAGACGGCAGGGCAGACCCATCTGCAATTTCCCCCGGGCCTGGGGCGGCAGAAATGGATCTCCACCGCACCCCGTGTTTCAGCTTCACCTGGCGGTGGCCCCATTTCTGCCCCGTGCAGGAAATTGCTCCGCCGGAGTCAGCCCGACAATGACGGCCACTGGTTTGGCCGGGCCGCCAACAGGCAGCCTGGCACTGCCTCTTTGAGGTCTTTTGTGTGCCACTTTTTTTAATACTACTATCTGTTGTTATTCTGCATGTTTTAAAATTGATTTTGGTGTATAAACTTTATCAAGCTTGCTAGTTAGGAAAAAATGTTCCACGTCAGCATAACATGAGCGACTCTTGCACTGGCAATGGATTGTCCTCTGTTACTTCTTTCAGCTGCCACTGCACTTACTCTGGCTAATGGTTTTGCTCCCTGTGGGGTCGCCATTTTGTTACAGGGAATCATTTGCCCTAAACAGTGAAAATAGGATAACCTGATGAGTAAATCTTAGTTATAAGCAATACATTTTTTTTAAATTCAGGACTTGTGGGTAATTTGAAGACACCACTCTGGATTGGACTAAATAGCCTGGATTTTGACAGTGGGTGGCAATGGAGTGATCAAAATCCCTTCAGATATTTGAACTGGGCTCCTGGTAAGTAATGGGAAAATGAATGCTTCAGTATCAGAAGAATTGAAAAACAAAATGATAAGCACCTCTCGAGTTGATTTCATGCATTCCTTAATTTCTGGGGTTAAAAGGCACAGACTTGGTTATTTATACCTGGCTCCACTGGGAGCCCATATGGATTGAACCTCACATTTTGGATGGGATTAGCAGCATTTGTTATTGAACAGTGGTGTATATTTAAGGATATATTTCATAACCCTCAAGAAAAATATATTCCAGTGAGGAGGAAAGGGGTAGCAGAAAAGATAGCCATCCGTGGCTAACTAAAGAAATAAAGGATGGTATCCAATTCAAAACAAGGGCAAACAAAGTGTCCAAAACTAGTGGGAGGACAGAAGATTGGGAAGCTTTTAAAAGCAAGCAAAGAATGACTAATAAAATGATTAAGAAAGGGAAGATAGACTATGAAAGTAAACTAGCACGAAATATAAAAACAGATAGCAAGAGTTTCTATAGGTATATAAAAAGGAAAAGAGTGGCTAAAGAGTGTCCTTTAGAGGACACAACTGGGGAATTAGTGATAGGGAACATGGAGATGGCAGAAACTCTGAATAAATATTTTGTATCAGTCTTTACGGTAGAGGACACTAAAAAATATCCCAACAGTGGATAGTCAAGGGGCTATAGGGGGGGAGGAACTTAACACAATCACAATCACTAAGGAGGTGGAGACTGCAGCAACTACAGAGGAATCTCTCTACTATCAACCACTGGGAAAGTCGCCGCTAGAGTCCTCCTCAACGTCTTCTCCCCATGGCCGAGGAGCTCTTCCCTGAGTCGCAGTGCAGATTTCGTCCCCTTCGGGGCACAACGGACATGATTTTTGCAGTGCGACAGCTGCAGGAAAAATGCAGGGAACAGTGCCAGCCCTTACACATGGCCTTCTTCGACCTTACAAAGGCCCTTGACACTGTCAACCGCGAGGGTCTATGAAGCATTCTCCTTTGTTTCGGATGCCCCCAAAAGTACGTCACCATCCTCCGCCTGCTCCATGACGACATGCAGGCCGTGATCCTTACCAACGGATCCATCACAGACCCAATCCACGTCTGGACCGGGGTCAAGCAGGGATGCGTCATCGCCCCAACCTTCTTCTCAATCTTCCTCGCTGCCATGCTCCACTTCACAATCGACAAGCTCCCTGCTGGAGTGGAACTAAACTACAGGACCAGTGGGAACCTGTTCAACCTTCGCCGTCTCCAGGCCAGGTCCAAGACCACTCCAACCTCTGTTGTCAAGCTACAGTACGGGGACGATGCCTGCATCTGTGGACACACAGAGGCTGAACGCCAGGACATAGTCGACGTAATTACCGAGGCGTATAAAAGCATGTGCCTTATGCTAAACATTCGTAAGACAAAGGCCCTCCACCAGCCTGCCCTCGCCGCACAGCACTGCCCCCGAGACATCAAGATCCACGGCGTGGCCCTGGACAACGTGGATCACTTCCCTTATCTCGGGAGCCTCCTATCAACAAGAGCAGGCATTGACGACAAGATCCAACACTGCCTCCAGTGCGCCAAAGCAGCCTTCGACCCCCTGAGAAAAAGAGTGTTTGAAGACCAGTCCCTCAAAACTGTCACCAAGCTCATGGTCTACAGGGCCATAGTAATACCCGCCCTCCTGGATGGCTCAGAGACGTGGACCATGTACAGTAGACAACTCAATTCGCTGAAGAAATACCAGCAGCGATGTCTCCGCAAGATCCTGCAAATCCCCTGGGAGGACTGATGCACAAACATTAGCGTCCTCATCCAGGCCAACATCCCCAGCATTGAAGCACTGACCACACTTGATCAGCCGGCCACATAGTTCGCATGCCAGACACGAGACTCCCAAAGCAAGCGCTCCACTCGGAACTCGTCCATGGCAAACGAGCCAAAGACGGGCAGAGGAAACGTTACAAGGACACCCTCAAAGCTTCCCTGATAAAGTGCGACATCCCCACTGACACCTGGGAGTCCCTGGCCATAGACCACCCTAAGTGGAGGAAGTGCATTCGGGAGGGCGCTGAGCTCCTCGAGTATCGTCACCGAGAGCATGCAGAAATCAAGCGCAGACAGTGGAAGGAGCATGCGGCAAACCAGGCTCCCTGCCCACCCTTTCCCTCAACAACTATCTGTCTCACCTGTGACAGAAACTGTGGTTCTCGTATTGGACTGTACAGCCACCTAAGAACTCATGCTAAGAGTGGAAGCAAGTCTTCCTCGTTCCGAGGGATTGCCTATAATGATGATGAAGGTACTCAGTAAGATAATGGGACTAAAGACAGATACATCCCCTGGACCTGACGGCTTGCATCCTAGGGTCTTAAGAGAAGTAGCGGCAGGGATAGTGGTTGTAATTTACCAAAATTCCTTGGATTCATGGGAGGTCCCAACAGATTGGAAAACTGCAAATGTAATGCCCCAATTCAAGAAAGGAGGTAGACAAAAAGCAGGAAACTATAGACCAGTTAGCCTAACATCTGTGGGTGGGAAAATGTTGGAGTCCATTATTAAAGAAGCAGTAGCTGGACATTTGGAAAAGCACAATACAGTCAGGCAGAGTCAGCATGGATTTATGAAGGGGAAGTCATGTTTGATAAATTTGCTGGAATTCTTTAAGGATGGAACAAACAGGGTGGATAAAGGGGAACCAGCGGATGTGGTGTATTTTTGAATTTCCAGAAGGCATTTGACAATGTGCCACATAAAAAGTTACTGCACAAGACAAAAGTTCACGGGGTTGGGGTAATATATTAGCATGGATAGAGGATTGGCTAATGAACAGAAAACAGAGAGTCGGGATAAATGGTTCATTCTTGGGTTGGCAATCTGTAACTAGTGGGATGCCGTAGGGATCAGTGCTGGGACCCCAACTATTTACAATCGATATTAACGACTTGGATGAAGGGACTGAGTGTAACGTAGCCAAGTTTGCTGACGATACAAAGATGGGAGGAAAAGCAATGTGCGAGGAGGACACAAAAAACTTGCAAAAGGACATAGACAGGGTAAGTAAGTGGGCAAAAATTTGTCAGATTGAGTACAATGTTGGAAACTGTGAGGTTATGCACTTTGGCAGAAAAAAAAATCGAAGAGCAAGTTATTATTTAAATGGAGAAAAATTGCAAAGTGCCGCATTACAGACGGACCTTGGGGGTCCTGGTGCATGAAGACTAGAACTAGTGGGCATAATCTTAGAATAAGGCGCGGGCTCCATTTAAAACTGAGATGAAAAGGAATTTCTTCTCTCAGAGGGTTGTAAATCTGTGGAATTCGCTGCCTCAGAGAGCTGTGGAAGCTGGGTCATTCAATAAATTTAAGACAGAGATTGACAGTTTCTTAACCGATAAGGGAATAAGTGGTTATGGGGAGTGGGCAGGGAAGAGGACCTGAGTCCATGATCGGATCAGCCATGATCGGGTTAAATGGCGGAGCATAGAAACATAGAAAATAGGTGCAGGAGTAGGCCATTCGGCCCTTCGAGCCTGCACCACCATTCAATAAGATCATGGCTGATAATTCACCTCAGTACCGCTTTCCTGCTTACTCTCCATACCCCTTGATTCCTTTAGCCATAAGGGCCATATCTAACTCCCTCTTGAATATATCCAATAAACTGGCATCAACAACTCTCTGCGGTAGGGAATTCCACAGGTTAACAACTCTCTGAGTGAAAAAGTTTCTCCTCATCTCAGTCCTAAATGGCTTACCCCTTATCCTTAGACTATGTCTCCTGGTCCTGGACTTCCCCAACATCGGGAATATTCTTCCTGCATCTATACTGTCCAGTCCCGTCAGAATTTTACATGTTTCGATGAGATCCCCTCTCATCCTTCTAAACTCCAGTGACTACAGGCCCAGTCGATCCAGTCTCTCCTCATATGTCAGTCCTGCCATCCCGGGAATCAGTCTGGTGAACCTTCGCTGCACTCCCTCAATAGCAAGAATGTCCTTCCTCAGATTAGGAGACCAAAACTGAACACAATACTCCAGGTGAGGCCTCCCTAAGGCTCTGTACAACTGCAGTAAGACCTCCCTGCTCCTATACTCAAATCCCTTAGCTATGAAGGCCAACATACCAATTGCCTTTTTCTCCGCCTGCTGTATCTGCATGCCAACTTTCAATAACTGATATACCAGGTCTCGTTGCACCTCCCCTTTTCCTAATCTGCTGCCATTCAGATAATATTCTGCCTTCATGTTTTTGCCACCAAAGTGGATAACCTCATATTTATCCACATTATACTGCATCTGCCACGCGTTTGCCCACTCACCTAACCTGTCCATGTCACCCTGCAGCCTTTTAGCATCCTCACAGCTCACACCGCCACCCAGCTTAGTGTCATCTGCAAACTTGGAAATATTACACTCAATTCCCTCATCCGAGTCATTAATGCATATTATAAATAGCTCGGGTCCCAGCACTGAGCCCTGCGGCACCCCACTAGTCACTGCCTGCCATTCTGAAAAGGACCCGTTAAACCAGACTCTCTGCTTCCTGTCTGCCAACCAGTTCTCTATCCACGTCAGTACATTACCCCTAACACTATGTGCTTTAATTTTGCACACCAATCTCTTGTGTGGGACCTTGTCAAAAGCCTTTTGAAAGTCCAAATACACCACATCCACTGGTTCTCCCTTGTCCACTCTACCAGTTACATCCTCAAAAAATTCTAGAAGATTTGTCAAGCATGATTTCCCTTTCATAAATCCATGCTGACTTAGGCCGAACCTGTCACTGCTTTCCAAATGTGCTGCTATTTCATCTTTAATAATTGATTCCAACATTTTCCCCACTACTGATGTCAGGCTAACCAGTCTATAATTACCCGTTTTCTCTCTCCCTCCTTTCTTAAAAAGTGGTGTTACATTAGCTACCCTCCAGTCCATAGGAACCAATCCAGAGTTGGAAAATGATCACCAATGCATCAACTATTTTTAGGGCTACTTCCTTAAGTACTCTGGGATGCAGACTATCAGGCCCCGGGGATTTATCGGCTTTCAATCCCATCAATTTCCCTATCACAATTTCCCGCCTAATAAGGATTTCCTTTAGTTCCTCCTTCCCACTCGACCCTCAGTCTCCTAGCAGGCTCGAGGGGCTGTAGGCCCACTCCTGCTCCTATTTCTTATGTTCTTATGTGCTTATTTGTGGAGAGACAGATAAATTAATATTTCAGAGTTCTGACGAAGGATATACACCTGAAATTTGAACTTATCTGTTTACTCCACAGATGCTGATTGGCTTGTAATACCGTACATCCATTAGCAGATCAATTCAACAATACATTTATCAAGTGTTGTATACTTAATTTCAAACAGGTCTCCAGTGAAATTGCTCCGGGACTATTCACTCACCGAATACCTCTTATTTATCTATTAATTGCAGCATTGTAATTGGCATCTTAATAACTAATTTGTGAACATTACGGTTATGGTTTTCTTTCTATGTTAATTAAGGACATCCATCATCTGAATCAGAGCATACATGTGTGGTCCTGAATCCTTCAATGGGAGAAAAGTGGGAAAACAAAGCTTGTTCTCTGAAACTGGGATATGTTTGTCAGGATAGTAATGGAAGCACAAATTCTTCCAAGACTATTCCACTTTCAGGTTAGTCCAGTCGTGTGTATATCAGAGAGTTAATATTGCTGAGTAGCTCTTGACATTAAATATTACAAGCATGTACGAGTTGAGCTTAGAGCAACAAATTTCAACCAATTCAAGAGGTTACACCATGATGGAAATTGTTTCTAAAATTTTCCTTTAATTGAGGTAAGAATTCCTGTGGTTGTTTGTGTAACAATTTCACAAATGCGTTCATGAAGATTTCCTCTTTTATTTATGGTTTAGCTAGAAATACCAAACAGAAGAAATTTTCATAAACAGATTTACATTAGCCCTGGCTTTCCACAGAAGTCCCGATCTCCTGCTGTAACTTTGGTGCGAGAAGCAACATCAGCAACAACAACAACTTGTATTTATATAGTGCCTTTAAAACGTCCCAAGGTATTTCACTGAATGTGGCGTTTAGATCATTTCCCTATTATTTATTCATACTATATCTTATAGTCTATTAGAGTGCAACTGTGCCTGATTTCGGTGGTGTCTGTTGGTGAGAAAGCTGGGTGACTTAGAGCTAGTACCTATGCACCCCAAGGTTCAAGTAACTTCATTACATATACAACAAAACTCAGCAGTGAGAATGACGGGCAGGAGTCTGGATTCAGTGAATTGTATTTTGCTTGCCTATGAAATTCAAAGAGAATTAAAACAAACCTAATTTGACTTTGTCTTTCAGTGATCGATGTACCCATTTCTTGCCCAAAGGGATGGCAATCATTTGCAGGTTATTGCTATATTCTACACCGAGATCGCAAGACATGGCAGGAGTCTTTGACAGCCTGTCGCAAGGAGGAAGGTGACCTAGTAAGCATTCACAATATTGAAGAACACAGCTTTATCATTACCCAGCTTGGATATTGTGAGTACTAAATGCTAACTTTATGGGGATAGGGCGGTTTCTACAACAAATGAATATTTGAGGGGAATCATAGTGAACTACTGTTATAATGGGGATAGGGCGGGCAAGTGGAGTTGATATAGAATTTCAACCATGGTCTTATTGAATGGCAGAACAGGGTCGCGGGACCTAATGGCCTATTCCTGCTCTTATTTCTGATGTTCTTTTGTCAGTGAAAGACTTCTACAAGTTATTTCACCAAGTTGTAAACAGATGTGTGAGGAGCAAAGATACCACAGTTGATGTGTGGTTGCCAATGGATCTGATATTTATTCTAATAGAATTTAAATCAAAATCAAGAAAAAAAATAACAAAACTGAGTAACAAAGCTTGATATATCTGCTGCAGACAAATGGTTCCCTACAGGCTACATGGGAAACTTTGCATTGGGTTTTAATAACAGTCTGTTCCAGAAACTGAATGTACCTTCCAAAATAGTGCAACAGTGATGTCCCTTTAATCATGTATACTTTTATTGGGTGGTATGGGATTATGGCTAGTAAATCAGTCCTGCATTAGAACAGCAGTTAGCAGAGAAGGCACAGGCATGATGGACTGAATGGCCTCCTTCTGTGCTCTATCATTCTTTGAACGAGCTCTCAATGTCAGGTGACACACGAAGCATACCGTCAGGTCCCACTGGAATGCAGCACAATAGGACTACAATACCAGACATAGCTGCTGGCAAGGGCAGAAGACTTAATGAGGCTGAGATTTTATCGGGAAGCTGGGACACAGGTGTGCCATCGCCATCAGGAAGACCTATGAACATAATCTGGCATCCATCCTCAATTTCTTCGGCTGGAACCATTAGCTTGGAGTCGGGTTGCGTGCGTGCGAACTGCGTAGCAGGTCGGGAACCTCAAGATATGAACAGCGTGTTCTGCAGTGTGCTGCACAGGAGGGCAGGAAAAAGAGTGGGAGAGCTATAGTGATAGGGGATTCTATTGTAAGGGGAATAGATAGACGTTTCCCCGGCCGCAACCAAGACTCCAGGATGGTATGTTGCCTCCCTGGTGCAAGGGTCAAGGATGTCTCGGAGTGGGTGCAGGACATTTTGAAGGGGGAGGGTAAACAGCCAGTTGTCGTCGTGCATATAGGTACCAACGATATAGGTAAAAAACAGGATGAGGTCCTTTGAGACGAATTTAGGGAGCTAGGAGCTGAATTAAAAAGTAGGACCTCAAAAGTAGTAATCTCAGGATTGCTACCAGTGCCACGTGCTAGTCAAAGTAGGAATCACAGGATAGCTCAGATGAATACGTGGCTTGAGGATTGTTACAGAAGTGAGGGATTCACAATCCTGGGACATTGGAACTGGTTCTGGGGGAGGTGGGACCAGTACAAACTGGACGGTCTGCACCTGGGCAGGACTGGAACCAATGTCCTAGGGGACTGTTTGCTAGCGCTGTTGGGGAGGGGTTAAACTAATATGGCAGGGGGATGGAGGGAAGTAGAATGGGTCAGAAGCAAAAGATAGAAAGAAGAAAAGTAAAAGTGGAGGGCAGAGAAACCCAAGGCAAAAAGCAAAAAGGGCCACATTACAGCAAAATCCGAAAGGGGTAATGTGTGTTAAAAAGACAAGCCTGAAGGCTCTGTGCCTCAACGCGAGGAGTATTCGGAATAAGGTGGACGAATTAATTGCGCAGACAGCAGTTAACGGATATGATGTAATTGGCATCACGGAGACATGGCTCCAGGATGACCAAGGCTGGGAACTCAACATCCAGGGGTATACAACATTGAGGAAGGATAGACAGAAAGGAAAAGGAGGTGGGGTGGCATTGCTGGTTAAAGAGGAAATTAATGCAATAGTAATGAAGGACATTAGCTTGGATGATGTGCAATCTGTATGGGTGGAGCTACGGAATACCAAAGGGCAGAAAACGCTAGTGGAACTTGTGTACAGACCACCAAAAACTAGTAATGAGGATGGGGACAGCATCAAACAAGAAATTAGGGATACGTGCAATAAAGATACAGCAATTATCATGGGCGACTTTAATCTACATATTGACTGGGCTAACCAAACTGGTAGCAATGTGGTGGAGGAGGATTTCCTGGAGTGTATTAGGGATGGTTTTCTAGACCAATATGTCGAGGAACCAACTAGAGGGCTGGCCATCCTGGACTGGGTGATGTGTAATGAGAAAGGACTAATTAACAATCTTGTTGTGCGAGGCCCCTTGGGGAAGAGTGACCATAATATGGTAGAATTCTTTATTAAGATGGAGAGTGACACAGTTAATTCAGAGACTAGGTTCCTGAACTTGGGGAAAGGTAACTTCGATGGTATGAGACGTGACTTGGCTAGAATAGACTGGCGAGTGATACTTAAAGGGTTGATGGTGGATAGGCAATGGCAAACATTTAAAGATCACATGGATGAACTTCAACAATTGTACATCCCTGTCTGGAGTAAAAATAAAATGGGGAAGGTGGCTCAACCATGGCTAACAAGAGAAATTAAGGATAGTGTTAATTCCAAGGAAGAGGCATATAAATTGGCCAGAAAAAGCAGCAAACTTGAGGACTGGGAGAATTTTGCAATACTGCAGAGGAGGACAAAGGGGTTAATTAGGAGGGGGAAAATAGAGTATGAGAGGAAGCTTTCTGGGAACATAAAAACTGACTGCAAAAGCTTCTATAGATATGTGAAGAGAAAAAGATTAGTGAAAACAAACGTAAGTCTCTTGCAGTCAGATTCAGGTGAATTTATAATGGGGAACAAAGAAATGACAGACAAGTTAAACAAATACTTTGGTTCTGTTTTCACAAAGGAAGACACAAATAGCCTTCTGGAAATACTATGGGACCGAGGGTCTAGTGAGAAGGGGGAACTGAAGGAAACCTTGTAAAGCGGGAAATTGTGTTTGGGAAATTGATGGGATTGAAGGCTGATAAATCCCTGGGGCCTGATAGTCTGCATCCCAGACTATTTAACGAAGTAGCCATAGAAATAGTAGATGCATTGGTGATCATTTTACAACAGTCTATCGACTGTGGATCAGTTCCTATGGACTGGAGGGTAGCTAATGTAACACCATCTTTTAAAAATGGAGGGAGAGAGAAAACGGGTAATTATAGACCGGTTAGCTTGACATCAGTAGTGGAGAAAATGTTGGAATCAATTATTAAAGATGAAATAGCATCGCATTGGAAAGCAGTGACAGGTTCGGTCCAAGTCAGCATGGATTTATGAAAGGGAAATCATACTTGACAAATCTTCTGGAATTTTTTGAGGATGTAACTAGTAGAGTGGACAAGGGAGAACCAGTGGATGTGATGTATTTGGACTTTCAAAAGGCTTTTGACAAGGTCCCACACAAGAGATTGGTGTGCAAAATCAAAGCACATGGTATTGGGGGTAATCTACTGATGTGGATAGAGAACTGGTTGGCAGACAGGAAGCAGAGTGTTGGGATAAACGGGTCCTTTTCAGAATGGCAGGCAGTGATTGGTGGAGTACCACAGGGCTCAGTGCTGGGACCCCAGCTCTTTACAATATACATTAATGATTTAGATGAAGGAATTGAATGTAATATCTCCAAGTTTGCAGACGACACTAAGCTGGGTGGCGGTGTGAGCTGTGTAGAGGATGCTAAGAGGCTGCAGGGTGACTTGGATAGGTTAGGTGAGTGGGTAAATGCATGGCAGATACAGTATAATGTGGATAAATGTGAGGTTATCCACTTTGGGTGCAAAAACACAAAGGCAGAATATTGGCTCAATGGCGGCAGATTAGAAAAAGGGGAGGTGCAACGAGACCCGGGTGTCATGGTTCATCAGTCATTGAAAGTTGGCATGCAGGTACAGCAGGTGGTGAAGAAGGCAAATGGTATGTTGGCCTTCATAGCCAGGGGATTTGAGTATAGGAGCAGGGAGGTCTTACTGCAGTTGTACAGGACCTTAGTGAGGCCTCACCTGGAGTATTGTGTTCAGTTTTGGTCTCCTAATCTGAGGAAGGAAGTTCTTGCTATTGAGGGAGTGCAACGAAGGTTCACCAGACTGATTCCCGGGATGGCGGGACTGACATGAGGAGAGACTGGATCAACTGGGCCTTTATACACTGGAGTTTAGAAGGATGAGAGGGAATCTCATAGAAACTTACAAGATTCTGACGGGGCTGGTCAGGTTAGATGTGGGAAGAATGTTCCCGATGTTGGGGAAGTCCTGAACCAGGGGACACAGTCTTAGGATAAGGGGTATGCCATTTAGGACTGAGATGAGGAGAGACTTCTTCACTCAGTGAGTAGTTAACCTGTGGAATTCCCTACCTCAGAGAGTTGTTGATGCCAGTCCATTGGATATATTCAAGAAGGAGTTAGATATGGCCCTTGCAGCTAAAGGGATCAAGGGGTATGGAGAGAAAACAGGAAAGGGGTACTGAGGGAATGATCAGCCATGATCTTATTGAATGGTGGTGCAGGCTCGAAGGGTCGAATGGCCTACTCCTGCACCTATTTTCTATGTTTCTATGTTTAACTGAAAACTCCTATTAAAACAGTCATTAGTGTTTCCCGGCTCAATTTAATGGCGCGAGACTGATGATGTCACCGATGACTTGTTTTCAGCGCACATATCTAAAGCAACCTTTTACACATCTCATTTGAAGGTTGATGTAAGAGTGCATAAGATCATTTACAGTGATCTCAATAATGCAATAAAACTAATAAAACTAATAAGTGGGTCATGGAGATAAGGCAGAGGCCAGCACCAAGATTCAGTGATGACTCCTTGGAAGTTCTGGTGCAGACATTAAGAACACGCAGGGAGATCCTCTTTAATGGCGATCGACAAAAACGACCATCCAAAGACACAAAAGGGTACAGCTGGAGATGGCAGAGGAGGTCAGTAGCAGGGATGTGGTCAGGAGGACATGGATCCAATGCCGGAAAAGATTCAAAGATCTAATGAGGTCAGGAAAGGTGAGTGCAATGCCACACTCACCCACAAGCTGATGTGCCTGTCACCACAACCCCATCACTGTGCCTTCCCAAGCTTACATCTGCACATCATTCCTCACACTAACGAAACCGCCCATCCCTCTCTGTCTATGTACTTATTCACATTGCCATCTGATTAACCACCTCTGACACTCACGCTTATCCCAATGCAATCCTAGCCATAACACCACAGAAGGAGGCCATTTGGCAATGTCACACCACTCCCTCTTAGGGGCCAGGTTTCAGCCTGAGTTGCTCCTGTTTTTTGGAGCAACTGGTTTAGAATGGAGTAGCTTAGAAATTGCAATTCTCGATATTTAGTTTGCTCCAGTTCTAGTCAGTTCGAACAGTTTCAGTTTGGAACAGTTTGTTTTTTCAAAAGAGGGCGTGTCCGGCCATTTACGCCCGTTTTGAAAGTTTAGGCAGTGAAAACTTACTCCAAATTAACTTAGAATGGAGTAGGTGTAGATTTTTGTGCGCTCAGAAAAACCTTGCCTACACTTAGAAAATCAGGCGTAGGGAATGGGAGCGGGAGGGGGTGTTGGGGAAAGGGACATTTACAAACATTAAACACTTCAGTTTTACAAATAAAGAGCCATCATCAATAATAAATGATGAATACATCAATAAATCAACCAATAAATCAATCAAAAAAATTAATAAATAATAAAACAAATAAAAAAATAAAAAATGCTCTACTCACCGACTGCAGCACCAGGAGCCCTCCAACAGCGTGCTGGGATGGCACCCCCCCTCCCCCCCCCCCCCCCCAATGTGTCTCTCTCTCTCTCTGTCTGTCTTTCAGTGTCAGTGTCTCTCTCTCTCTGTCTGTCAGTGTCTATGTGTTTCTGACAGCGAGGGGAGGGGGAGAGGAGGAGGGGGGAGGAGGGGGAAGGAGGAGGAGGTGGATTTGGGGGGAGGAGGAGGGGTGGGAGGAGGATGAGGGAGGGGTGGGGAGGGAGAGAGGAGGAGAGGGAGGAGGAGGAGGAGGGAGGAGGAGGGTGGGGAGAGAGAGGGAAGGGAGAGGGAGGGAAGGGAGGGAGAGCGAGGGATGGAGGGGGAGAGGAGAGCGAAGGAGGGAGGGGGAGAGGAGAAGGAGGAAGGGGGAGAGGAGAGGGAGGGAGGAGAGGAGAGGGAGGGGGGAGAGGAGAGGGAGGGAGAGGGGAGAGGAGAGGGAAGGGAGGGGGAGAGGAGAGGGATGGAGGGGCAAGAGGAGAGAGAGGGGAGGAGAGGGAGGGACGTGGGGGGAGAGGAGAGGGAGGGAGGGAGGAGAGGGAGGGAGGGGGAGAGGAGAGGGAAGGAGGAAGAGGGAGAGGAGGGGGAGGAGGTGGAATGGGCCCGGCCGATGTGAAGAAGCCGGGCCCAAGACTTCAGGCGGGGCCCGCCCCCAGCAACATGCCGGGCGGGCGGGCCCCGCCGAAGGAAGAGGGAGCGGAGCGGAGTTAAAGGTAGGTGGCCGGGGGAAATCGGAGCTGGGGGAGGGGGTCGTCGGAGCGGGAGCGGGAGCTGGGGGGTTGGGGTCGTCGGAGCGGGAGCTGGGGGGGGAGGTCCGTGGGGGAGCAGAGCGGGAGCTGGGGGGGGGTCGGAGCGGGAGCTGGGGGAGGGGAGCCCGGGGGGGAGCAGAGCGGGAGGTGGGGGGGGTCCGGACGGGAGCAGAGCATGAGCTGGGGGGGGGCGGAGCAGGAGCAGGCGGGGGGGGGGTCCGGGGGGGAGCGGAGTGGGAGCTGGGGGGGGTCGGAGCGGGAGCTGGCGGGGGGGGGTCGTCGGAGCGGTAGCTGGGGGGGGAGGTCCGTGGGGGAGCAGAGCGGGAGCTGGGGGGGGGGGGGTCAGAGCGGGAGCTGGGGGAGGGGGGTCCGGGGGGGAGCGGAGCGGGAACTGTGGGGCGTCCGGGGGGAAGCGGAGCGGGAGCTGGGGAAGGGGGATCCAGGGGGAGCGGAGCGGGAGCTGGTGGTGTCCGGGCGGGAGCAGAGCGTGAGCTGGGGGGGGCGGAGCAGGAGCAGGGGGGGGTCCGGGGGGGAGCGGAGCGGGAGCTGGGGGGGGGTCGGAGCGGGAGCTGGTGGGGGGGGTCGTCGGAGCGGGAGCTGGGGGAAGGTTCTGGGGGGAGTGCAGCGGGAGCTGGGGGGGGAGGGTCGGAGCGGGAGCTGGCGCGGGGGGGGGGGGGGAGGTTGTCGGAGCAGGAGCTGAAGGGGGGGGGTCCAGGGGGGAGCAGTGTGGGAGCTGGCCGGCGGTCGGAGCGGGAGCTGTGAGGGGGTTCCAGAGGGGAGCGGAGCGGGAGCTGGGGGGGATCGGAGCGGGAGCTTGCGGGGGGGTTGAGAGAGCCAGCTGAACAGGGGAGGAAGCTGGAGCCAGAGCAGGAGCTGGACGAGGGAGGTGCAGCCTGATCCTTACAGCCCCAGTGAGCCCATTCGGCCAGGGCTAGGGACTGCGTGCTTCGGGCCTCTCCCACATAGTTTCAGGCACCTGGAGCTACTTGCACGTGCGCGCCCACTGTAGCGCCTGTGCAGGGGTGCCGGCACTGATTTCAGCGCAGGGACTTGGCTCCGCCCCCCACAGTTCGTGCTGCGCTGCGCCAAGCTTCAAAGGACCTGCAGGGAACCGGCGAATCTGCAGGTATTTTTTCGGCGCACTTTCGGGAGCGAAAGTTGGGCGTCCAGGTCGGGGCTGCGCCTTTCTAGGCGTGGCCCGAAACTTGGGCCCATAGTCACTATCTACAGATGTAGGCGATCCATTCCTTACACTCAATCCATCACTCTATTCTTTCCCTTCTTGCAGGAGAAGAGAGCCCAAAACAACAGGGAGAGGCAGAGAAGCGCAGATGGGTCTCTGGCCTTCAGTCAATTGACTCCAACAGAGGAGGAGGCCCTGCAGATCTGTGAAGGTACAGAGCTGCTGACAATGGGAGACAGAGAGAGGGGGACATCCCAGCAACCTGGTGACAAATTACATCTCATACAATCATATGGCATACAGCAGTCACTCTGATGATGACTAATGTCAGCAGCCAGTGAAATATTATCATGTGCATAATGTACTACCCATTCTTAATATAACACTTCTAATTTATCTCTTTAATCTCCTACAGGTCCATCAAGTGCCCCCCCGTGAACCCCGCATTGTTCAGCTGCAGGAGGAGGACGACTCCTTCGAAGAAGCTCCAACCTGTGAGGGTGCACCATCAGCAGACCCAACGCATCCAGCATCAATGCAGACAAGCACACCTTCGTGGGTCCGGGGCAAGATAGAGTAGTCTTGTCACCTGGTGTCTCTCACATTACAAGTGAGCAAGAGCAGATGGTGTTGACAGAAGCAGTGAAGACTCCTTGTCAGAGGCGCAGGACGCTCCAAACTCTGCTGAGCTGCATGCAGATGCTGAACCTCGGGGGACATCGAGAAAGAGGGTGATCTTGCAGGGACAGCAACAATTGTGCAATGCTCTGGCAGATTGTGCAGCTGCAATATGTTCAAATGTGCAGAGAGTGGAGCAGTCCATCTCCAACATAAGCACCACCATCTCACAGGCAATGGTGACAATGTGCTGTTCTATGGAAAGGATGGCCATCTGCATGGAGCAGCAAATGCGACAGTCAAACAAGCGCATGCTTGCTATGGACAACAGATGGCAGATGTTCATAGACCTCCTCTCGAGAAGGGATATAAACATAGACATGGGTCCTCATGGCCCCACTGATATGCAGCAAGGTGCTCTCCAGCTCCTTGCTAGCAAGGAAGTGCGGCTGGCCCATGAGTGGGATGCTGGTGACAGGGAACATGGAAGTGGGGGTGTCTTCTGAAAGCACCCCCGCTTCTCCCCTGTTGACTCCCCCTCAGTCAGAGCCCCACATGCTTTCTCAGACCCCGATGGGCGAGTCTGCCCCTGTACCGTTACAGGAGGAGCCGTCTTTGACGGAGCTCTCAAAGGCTCCAAAACCCAGAGGGTGTTTGTTAGAAGAGTCAAAGCAAGGACTGTAGGGAAGTGAGCAGCCTGCCTCTACCTCTGTTGAAGCCACAGGGGTTTCACCTCGTAGAAGCACACATAAGAGAAAAAAGCCACAATCCTAGATGCACAAAGGTATGCACATGGGTGTATGAACAAACATATGTATTGTGTTCCTAACACAGATGAGACTGCACACAGGGAGGTTCAAGTAACATGACCTCAGTCTTTATTAAGACACTCCAGAGTGAGGAACAGGCCTGAGGGGCCAGCTTACATACAGTGCTTCCAAGGGATGCTGGGATCCCTTCGGACTTCAAGGGATGCGCTCCCTGGTGGCGGAACATGGGAGTGCATGCTTTACAGATATACAACATCACTCCCCCCCAAAGTCAAAGTGAAAACTATTTACAAGGTGAGGCGGTTGGGAGCCTTTCTTTCCCTGGTGGATCGCCTCGGTACAAATGTCTGTTCTGGTGTGTTGGCTGTGCCCTCGCTGAGCTGGCGTGTTGTTGGCCCTGCAGGGCTGCTGGGTGAGCCTGGCCTTGCTGGGCTGTTGGGCATAATGGGTTCGATTTCCTGGTCCGGGGTGGTGTCGTTGATCCTTTGGGTGTGTGTTGTGGGCTCAAAAAAGGTGGTGTCTGCTATGGGTTGTTCAGGGCAGTCTGTGAACCGCAGCCTTGTTTGGTCTAGGTGCTTTCTGCAAATTTATCCATTGTCCAGTTTGACTACAAACACCCTATTCACTTCTTTAGCTATCACCGTGCCCGCGATCCACTTGGGACCATGTCCATAGTTCAGCACATACACAGGGTCATTCAGATCAATTCCTTGTGACACAGTGGCGCGATCATCATTTACATTTTGTTGCTGCCGCCTGCTCTCTACCTGATCATGCAGTTTGGGGTGACCAGCGAGAATCTGGTTTTAAGTGTCCCTTTCATGAGTAGCTCAGCCGGGGACACCCCTGTGAACGAGTGGGGTCTCGTGCGGTAGCTGAGCAGTACTCAGGACAGGCGGGTTTGGAGTGAGCCTTCTGTGACTCGTTTAAGGCTGTTTGATTGTTTGTACTTCCCGCTCTGCCTGCCAATTGGAGGCTGGTTTAAACGGGGCCGAGGTGACATGTTTGATCCCATTGTGGGTCATGAATTCTTTAAATTCGGCACTGGTGAAACATGGCCTGTTGTCACTGACCAGTATATCAGGCAGGCCGTGGGTGGCAAACATGGTCCTCAGGCTTTCAATGGTGGCGGTGTCGGTGCTTCCCGACATTATTTCACATTCAATCCATTTTGAAAAAGCATCCACCACCACCAGGAACATTTTACTGAGAAACTGGCCTACATAGTCGACATGGATCCTCGACTATGGTCTGGAGGGCCAGGACCACAAACTTAGTGGTGCCTCTCTGGGCGCGTTGCAAAACTGAGCACACACGCTGCATTGCTGTACATAGGACTCATAAGTCCATCACACGTGGGATCTGGCTATCACTTTCATCATTACTATACCAGGGTGTGTGCTGTGGAGATCTGAGATGAACGTCTCCCTGCCCTTTTTAGGTAGCACTACGTGGTTACCTCACAACAGGCAGTCTGCCTGAATGGGCAGCTTGTCCTTTCGCCGCTGGAACAGCTTGATTAGCTCTTGCATTTCAACGGGATGCTGGCCCAGTTCCCATACAGAACACAGTTTTTTACTTGGGACAGCAGAGGATCTTGGCTGGTCCAAATCCTAATCTGGTGGGCCTTGACAGGTGATTTATCATTTTCAAATGCTTCCATGACCAGCAACAAGTCTGCGGGCTGCGCCACCGTCAACAAATTTGCAGGCTGTGCCATTTCCACCCCTATGGTGGGCAATAGAAGCCGACTGAGAGCATCCGTACAGTTCTCGGTGCCTGGCCGTGGCGGATGGTATAGTTATATGCTGATAGCGCGAGTACCCACCTTTGTATGCGGACTGAGGCATGAGTATTTATCCCCTTGTTTTCAGCGAATAGGGATATGAGGGGCTTGTGATCGGTTTCCAGCTCAAATTTTAGGCCAAACAGATACTGATGCATTTTCTTTACCCCGAACACCCACGCTAATGCCTCTTTCTCAATCATGCTGTAGGCCCTCTCGGCCTTAGACAAGCTCCTGGAGGCATAGACGACAGGTTGCAACTTCCCCGCAATGTTAGCTTGTTGTAATATACACCCGACTCCATACGACGATGCATCACATGCTAGCACAAGTCTTTTACACGGGTTATACAATGCAAGCAGCTTGTTGGAGCATAAAATGTTTCTGGCTTTCTCAAAAGCAATTACTTGATTTTTTCCCCATACCCAGTTCTCACCTTTACGTCATAACACATGTAGGGGCTCTCAAGAGGGTGCTTAACCCCAGTAGGAAGTTACCAAAATAGTTGAGGAGTCCCAGGAATGACCGCAATTCCGTGACGTTCTGTGGCCTGGGCGCATTCCTGATAGCCTCTGTCTTGGCATCTGTGGGCCGAATGCCATCTGCCACGATCTTTCTTCCCAAAAACTCCACTTCTGTTGCCATGAAGATACATTTCGACCTCTTCAGCCGCAGCCCTAGGCGATCCAGTCACTGGAGGACCTCCTCCAGGTTTTGTAGGTGCTCGACGTTGTTCCAACCCGTGACCAATATGTCGTCCTGAAAAACCACCGTGCATGGTACCAACTTGAGTAGGCTCTCCATGATTCTCTGGAAGATCGCTGCAGCCGACCGAATTTCAAACGGGCATCTGTTGTAGATGAACAGTCCCTTGTGCGTGCTGGTGCAGGTGAGGCCCTTCGAAGACTCCTCCAGCTCCTGCGTCATGTAAGCCGAAGTCAGGTCGAGCTTGGTGAACGTCTTGCCTCCTGCCAGCATCGCAAATAGGTCATCTGCCTTAGGTAGCGGATATTGGTCCTGTAGCGAGAAACGATTAATAGTTACTTTATAATCGCCGCAGATCCTGACCATGCCATCACTTTTGAGTACTGGAACAATCGGGATGGCCCACTCGCTGAATTCCACTGGGGAGATGATACCCTCGCATTGCAGCCTGTCCAGCTCGATTTCCACTCTCTCCCTCATCATGTGGGGTACCGCTCGTGCCTTGTGGTGAATGGGTCGTGCCTATGGGAGCAAGTGGATCCGCACCTTCACCCCATAAAAGTTTCCAATGCCTGGCTCAAAAAGGGAAGGAAATTTGTTCAGAACCTGGGTACATGAGGCCTCATCAACATGTGATAGCGCTCGGATGTCATCCCAGTTCCAGCGGGTTTTGCCCAGCCAGCTCCTTCCAAGCAGTTTGGGGCCATCGCCCGGGACAATCCAGAGTGGCAGTTCACGCACTGTGCCCTTGTAGGTGACCTTGACCATGGCACTGCCCAGGAGACTGATAAGCTCTTTGGTGTACGTTCTCAGTTTTGTGTGGATGGGGCTCAGGGCTGGTCTGAGCGCCTTGTTGCACCACAGTCTCTCAAACATCTTTTTACTCATGATGGATTGGTTAGCGCCAGTGTCCAGTTCCATGGCTACGGGTAAGCCATTCAATTTTACATTTAGCATTATAGGTGTACATTTCATCGAAAATGTGTGCACTCCGTGTACTTCAGCATCTGCCTCCTCTCTCTGAGCCTCAAAATTGCTTTGATCCACCATGGACCGATCTTCCTCTGCCATGTGGTGGTTAGCAGGTTTTGCAGAGCTTGCAGCTCGTCTGCAAGCTCGTTGGAGGTGCCTCATTGTTCCACAGCTCTTGCAAACATACCCTTTGAAGCGGCATGAATAGACTGACTTGAAGCCTCCACAATGCCAACAATTCATCCTTTGTTGGGGACTCTGAGTCATAGAAACATAGAAACATGGAAAATAGGTGCAGGAGTAGGCCATTCGGCCCTTCTAGCCTGCACCGCCATTCAATGAGTTCATGGCTGAACATGCAACTTCAGTACCCCATTCCTGCTTTCTCGCCATACCCCTTGATCCCCCTAGTAGTAAGGACTTCATCTAACTCCTTTTTGAATATATTTAGTGAATTGGCCTCAACAACTTTCTGTGGTAGAGAATTCCACAGGTTCACCACTCTCTGGGTGAAGAAGTTCCTCCTCATCTCGGTCCTAAATGGCTTACCCCTTATCCTTAGACTGTGTCCCCTGGTTCTGGACTTCCCCAACATTGGGAACATTCTTCCTGCATCTAACCTGTCTAACCCCGTCAGAATTTTAAACGTTTCTATGAGGTCCCCTCTCATTCTTCTGAACTCCAGTGAATACAAGCCCAGTTGATCCAGTCTTTCTTGATAGGTCAGTCCCGCCATCCCGGGAATCAGTCTGGTGAACCTTCGTTGCACTCCCTCAATAGCAAGAATGTCCTTCCTCAGGTTAAGAGACCAAAACTGTACACAATACTCTAGGTGTGGCCTCACCAAGGCCCTGTACAACTGTAGCAACACCTCCCTGCCCCTGTACTCAAATCTCCTCGCTATGAAGGCCAACATGCCATTTGCTTTCTTAACTGCCTGCTGTATCTGCATGCCAGCCTTCAATGACTGATGTACCATGACACCCAGGTCTCTTTGCACCTCCCCTTTTCCTAATCTGTCACCATTCAGATAATAGTCTGTCTCTCTGTTTTTACCACCAAAGTGGATAACCTCACATTTATCCACATTATACTTCATCTGCCATGCATTTGCCCACTCACCAACCTATCCAAGTCGCTCTGCAGCCTCATAGCATCCTCCTCGCAGCTCACAGTGCCACCCAACTTAGTGTCATCTGCAAATTTGGAGATACTACATTTAATCCCCTGGTCTAAATCATTAATGTACAGTGTAAACAGTTGGGGCCCCAGCACAGAACCTTGCGGTACCCCACTAGTCACTGCCTGCCATTCTGAAAAGTACCCATTTACTCCTACTCTTTGCTTCCTGTTTGACAACAAGTTCTCAATCCATGTCAGCACACTGCCCCCAATCCCATGTGCTTTAACTTTGCACATTAATCTCTTGTGTGGGGCCTTGTCGAAAGCCTTCTGAAAGTCCAAATATAACACATCAACTGGTTCTCCCTTGTCCACTCTACTGGAAACATCCTCAAAAAATTCCAGAAGATTTGTCAAGCATGATTTCCCTTTCACAAATCCATGCTGACTTGGACCTATCATGTCACCTCTTTCCAAATGCATTGCTACGACATCCTTAATAATTGATTCCATCATTTTACCCACTACCGATGTCAGGCTGACTGGTCTATAATTCCCTGTTATCTCTCTCCCTCCTTTTTTAAAAAGTGGGGTTACATTGGCTACCCTCCACTCGATAGGAACTGATCCAGAGTCAATGGAATGTTGGAAAATGATTGTCAATGCATCCACTATTTCCAAGGCCATCTCCTTAAGTACTCTGGGATGCAGTCCATCAGGCCCTGGGGATTTATCGGCCTTCAACCCCATCAATTTCCCCAACACAATTTCCCGACTAATAAGGATTTCCCTCAGTTCCTCCTCCTTACTAGACCCTCTGACACCTTTTATATCCGGAAGGTTGTTTGTGTCCTCCTTAGTGAATACCGAACCAAAGTACTTGTTCAATTGGTCCGCCATTTCTTTGTTCCCCATTATGACTACCCCTGATTCTGACTGCAGGGGACCTACGTTTGTCTTTACTAACGTTTTTCTCTTTACATATCTATAGAAACTTTTGCAATCCGTCTTAATGTTCCCTGCAAGCTTCTTCTCGTATTCAATTTTCCCTGCCCTAATCAAACCCTTTGTCCTCCTCTGCTGAGTTCTAAATTTCTCCCAGTCCCCGGGTTCGCTGCTATTTCTGGCCAATTTGTATGCCACTTCCTTGGCTTTAATACTATCCCTGATTTCCCTTGATAGCCACGGTTGAGCCACCTTCCCTTTTTTATTTTTGCGCCAGACAGGAATGTACAATTGTTGTAGTTCATCCATGCGGTCTCTAAATGTCTGCCATTGCCCATCCACTGTCAACCCCTTAAGTATCATTCGACAATCTATCCTAGCCAATTCACGCCTCATACCTTCAAAGTTAGCCCTCTTTAAGTTCTGGACCATGGTCTCTGAATTAACTGTTTCATTCTCCATCCGAATGCAGAATTCCACCATATTATGGTCACTCTTCCCCAAGGGGCCTCGCACAACGAGATTGCTAATTAATCCTCTCTCATTACACAACACCCAGTCTAAGATGGCCTCCCCCCTAGTTGGTTCCTCGACATATTGGTCTAAAAAACCATCCCTTATGCACTCCAGGAAATCCTCCTCCACCGTATTGCTTCCAGTTTGGTTAACCCAATCTATGTGCATATTAAAGTCACCCATGATAACTGCTGCACCTTTATTGCATGCACCCCTAATTTCCTGTTTGATGCCCTCCCAACATCACTGCTACTGTTTGGAGGTCTGTACACAACTCCCACTAATGTTTTTTGCCCTTTGGTGTTCTGCAGCTCTACCCATATAGATTCCACATCATCCAAGCTAATGTCCTTCCTAACTGTTGCGTTAATCTCCTCCTTAACCAGCAATGCTACCCCACCTCCTTTTCCTTTTATTCTATCCTTCCTGAATGTTGAATACCCCTGGATGTTGAGTTCCCAGCCCTGATCATCCTGGAGCCACGTCTCCGTAATCCCAATCACATCATATTTGTTAACATATATTGGCACATTTAATTTATCCACCTTATTACGGATACTCCTTGCATTAAGACAAAAAGCGTTCAGGCTTGTTTTTTTAACACCCTTTGTCCTTTTAGAATTTTGCTGTACAATGGCCCTTTTTGTTCTTTGCCTTGGGTTTCTCTGCCCTCCACTTTTCCTCATCTCCTTTCTGTCTTTTGCTTTTGCCTCCTTTTTGTTTCCCTCTGTCTCCCTGCATTGGTTCCCATCCCCCTGCCATATTAGTTTAACTCCTCCCCAACAGCACTAGCAAACACTCCCCCTTGGACATTGGTTCTGGTCCTGCCCAGGTGCGGACCGTCCAGTTTGTACTGGTCCTACCTCCCCCAGAACCGGTTCCAATGCCCCAGGAATTTGAATCTCTCCCTGCTGCACCACTGCTCAAGCCACGTATTCTTCTGCGCTATCCTGCGATTCCTACTCTGACTAGCATGTGGCACTGGTAGCAATCCCGAGATTACTACTTTTGAGGTCCTACTTTTTAATTTAGCTCCTAGCTCCTTAAATTCGTTTCGTAGGACCTCATCCCTTTTTTTACCAATGTCGTTGGTACCAATGTGCACCACAACAACTGGCTGATCTCCTTCCCTTTTTAGAATGTTCTGCACCCAATCTGAGACATCCTTGACCCTTGCACCAGGGAGGCAACATACTATCCTGGAGTCTCGGTTGTGGCCGCAGAAACGCCTATCTATTCCCCTTACAATTGAATCCCCTATCACTATCGCTCTCCCACTCTTTTTCCTGCACTCCTGTGCAACAGAGCCAGCCACGGTGCCATGAACTTGACTGCTGCTGCCCTCCCCTGATGAGTCATCCCCCCCAACAGTACCCAAAGCAGTGTATCTGTTTTGCAGGGGGATGACCACAGGGGACCCCTGCACTACCTTCCTTGCACTGCTCTTCCTGTTGGTCTTCCATTCCCTATCTGGCTGTGGACCCTTTCCCTGCGGTACGACCAACTCGCTACACGTGCTACTCACGTCATTCTCAGCATCGTGGATGCTCCAGAGTGAACCCTCCTCAGCTCCAACTCCGCAACGCGGTCTGTCAGGAGCTGGAGGAGGATACACTTCCCGCACACATAGTCGTCAGGGACACTGGAGTCATCCGTGAGTTCTCACATGGTACAGGAGGAGCATAACACCCGACTGAGCTCTCCTGCCATGACTTAACCCTTAGATACACTTAAATTGGCAACAACAATGTTAACGTTTACTCACTGTTATAGAAGAGAAAAAAGAAAAACTACTCACCAATCACCAGCCAATCACTTACCCCCTTGGCTGTGACGTCACCTTTTGATTTCTTTCTACTTCTTTTTTGCCTTCTCTCCCCGCTGCAGTTGCACAGGTACGCTTCTCGCTGCTGCTGAGCCTTTATAGGCCTCACCAACGCCAGGAACTCCCGCCTCTCGGACTGCCGCCGCCTCTCGCTGCTGCTGAGCCTTTATAGGCCTCACCAACGCCAGGAACTCCCGCCTCTCGGACTGCCGCCGCCTCTTGCTGCCGCTGAGACTTTATAGGCCTCACCAACGCCAGGAACTCCCGCCTTTCGGACTGCCGCTGCCTCTCGCTGCCGCTGAGCCTTTATAGGCTTCACCAACACCAGGAACTCCCGCCTCTCGGACTGCCACCGCCTCTCGCTGCCGCTGAGCGTTTATAGGCCTCACCAACGCCAGGAACTCCCACCTCGCGGACTGCCACCGCCTCTTGTTGCCGCTGAGCCTTTATAGGCCTCATCAACGCCAGGAACTCCCGCCTCTCGGACTGCCACTGCCTCTCGCTGCCGCTGAGCCTTTATAGGCCTCACCAACACCAGGAACTCCCGCCTCTCAGAGTCATCTGGTTCACCTGAGGCCTGCTGGCAGTTGCAGACTGGTGGTTTCTGCCCTGTACATTTCTGCTCGCAAACACAGTTCCAGTTAATTTATGAACATTGCCAGCACTAGTGTGTTGAGAGATTTGTTTAGTGTTATCACTGGTGGACATAAACGCCTGTGCTATTGCAATGGCCTTACTGAGGGTCGGTGTCGCTACAGTCAAAAGTTTTAGTAGGATGGTCTTGTGTCCAATGCCCTGTACAAAAAAGTCTCTGAGCATTTGCTCCAGGTAGCTATCATACTCACATTGTCCTGCAAGTCGCCTTAGCTCGGCGACGTAGCTCGCCACTTCCTGACCTTCAGATCGCTGGCACGTGTAGAACCGATACCTCGCCATCAGCACGCTCTCCCTCGGGTTAAGATGCTCTCGAACCAGTGTACACAGCTCCTCATACGACTTATCTTTGGTTTCACCAGAGCCAGAAGATTCTTCATGAGGCTGTAGGTCGGTGCTCTGCAGACCGTGAGGAAGACCGCTCTCCTTTTTGCAGCGCTTCCTTCTCCGTCCAGTTCGTTGGCTACAAAGTACTGGTCTAGCTGTTCGACATAGACTTCCCAGTCCTCACCCTCCGAGAACTTCTCCAGGATGCCCACAGTTTGCTGCATCTTTGCGTTGGATTTGTATATTCGTCGCCAGTTATTGTGTTCCTAACACAGACACAGGGAGGTTAAAGTAACAGTGACCTCAGTCTTTATTAAGACACTCCAGAGTGAGGAATAGGCCTTAGGGGCCAGCTTATATACAGTGCTCCCAAGGGATGCTGGAATCCCTTGGGACTTCAGGGGATGCGCTCCCTGGAACATGGAAGTGCATGCTTTACAGATACACAACATCATGTGATAAGTTTCAGTTTTATTTATGGCGCAGCTAAATTTATTTCTTTGCACCACTATCTGGTCTTGTCCATTTTTGCCTTTACCTGGGTAGTGGCCTTGTCATTTGGAGTGAATGGTGAGACATTACTTAACCTTGAGCAATGGGACTATGGGTGAAAGGAGTGGCGTGATCATTGTAGGCCTGCTTTATTGTGTTATAAAATAAAGACTTGCATTTATATAGTGCCTTTCACGACCACTGGATGTCTCAAAAGCACTTTACAGCCAATGAAGTGTGGCAGCGGGGGGAAACTTAGTACAGCATGTCGTCATCATCATCATCATCATCATAGGCAGTCCCTCGGAATCGAGGAAGACTTGCTTCCACTCCTGACGTGAGTTCTTTGGTGTCTGTACAGTCCAATATTAAAGTCACAGATTCTGTCACAGGTGGGACAGATAGTCGTTGAGGGAAGGGATGGGTGGGACTGGTTTGCCTGCGCTTCATTTCTGCATGCCCTCAGCGTTGAGATTCGAGGTGCTCAGCGCCCTCTTGGATGCACTTTCTCCACTTCGGGCGGTCTTTGGCCAGGGACTCCCAGATGTCAGTGGGATGTCGCACTTTATCAGGGAGGCGTTGAGGGTGTCCTTGTAGCATTTCTGCTGCCCACCTTTGGCTCGTTTGCTGTGAAGGAGCTCCGCATAGCGCACTTGCTTTGGGAGTCTCGTGTCTGGCATGCGAACAATGTGGCCTGCCCAGCGAAGCTGATCGAGTGTGGTCAGTGCTTCAATGCTGGGGATGTTAGCCTGGATGAGGACGCTGATGTTGGTGCGTCTGTCCTCCCAGGGGATTTGAAGGATCTTGCGGCGACATCGTTGGTGATATTTCTCCAGCGGCTTGAGGTTTCTACTGTACATGGTACTACCCACCCTCCTGTATGTTTCTGAGCCATACAAGAGGGCGGGTATTACTACAGCTCTCTAGACCATGAGCTTGGTGGCAGTTTTGAGGGCCTGGTCTTCAAACACTCTTTTCCTCAGGTGGCCGAAAGCTGCACTGGTGCACTGGAGGCGGTGTTGGATCTCGTCGTCGATGCCTGCTCTTGTTGAGAGAAGGTTCCCGAGATATGGGAAGTGGTCCATGGTGTCCAGGGCCGCGCCGTGGATCTTGATAACTGGGGGTCAGTGTTGTGTGGCGAGGACAAGCTAGTGGAGGACCTTTGTCTTTAGGATGTTTAGCGTAAGGCCTCTCCTTTTGTACGCCTCAGTAAATATGTCGACTATGTCCTGGAGTTCAGCCTCTGTATGTGCGCAAACGCAGGCGTCGTCCGCATACTGTAGCTCGACGACAGTGGTTGGGGTGGTCTTGGACCTGACCTACAGCATGTGGCAGCCATATTGGTGCATTGGAGCAGGTTAAGAAAATCTGGTCATTATGAGGCCATCCCGTGCCTGCTGGGCAACAATGTGCACTGCTGCTGGTGCCATCTCTACATCCACCTCCTCCTCCTCCTCATTGTCTCCACCTGTGCTTCCTTCTCTTCCTACTCTGAAGAAGAAGCTGTGCGCTCTACACCTCGCTCCTCTCACAGCTCCAATACTCACTGCTGCACCATGTTGTGCAGCGCATAGCAAATGACAACCCTGGATACCCTGGCTGGTGCATACTGAAGGGTTCCTCCAGATCCGCCAAGGCATCTGAACCTGCATCTTCAGCATACATATTGCTTGCTCTAAGACACATCTGATAGACATGTGGCTCTCATTATAATGCTCCTCAGCCTCAGTACTTGGCATCCTCAATGGTATCATGAGCCACGTCTTCAGTCGATAGCCCATGGCTCCAAGCAGCCAGCCAGTAAGTCTGTTTGGAGGAGCGAAGAGTTGAGGGAGGGTGGACTGGTGCAAGATGAAAGAATCATGACAGCTGCCAGGGAATCTGGTGCACACATGTATGATGATCTTTTTATGGTTGCAGACGAGGTGCACATTGAGGAAGTGGAAGCCCTTGCGGTTCACAAACACTCCTCGGTGATGTGAGGGTGCCTTGCTGGTCACATGTGTGCAGTTGATGATGTCCTACACCTGTGGGAATCCAGCCAGAGTCACAAAGCCGAGCCCCCGTTTAGTCTGACTGGCTTCATCAGTGGCAAAGTTGACATAATTGGCTGACTTGTCAAACATGGCATCGGTCAACTGGGCAATGCATCTGTGGGCAGCCGACTGTTAGATCCTGCAAATGTCTGCTGCAGATCCCTGGAAGGAGCCTGAGGTGAAGAAGTTGAGGGCAGTGGTGACTTTGACAGCCACTGGTAAGATGTGTCCACCAGGTCCTCTGGGCAGCAGGTCATGTTCCAACAAGCCACAAATTTCTGCGACGAAGTGAGTCCCCTGAAGCACTGCTGCTCAGTCATGTCCAGAAAACTCATCCACTGCCTGTATACCCTGTGTTGGCGTACCTCCTCCGGCACAGTGAAGCCCTGTGCTGACCCCCTCTCTCCTGTGCAGCATCAGGTTGTTGAGGGGAAAGCTGCTGATGTGGCTGCTGTTGTTGGTGCTGGGGCTCATCTTGGTCTGATTCTGAGGTCCAAGGTGAGGCAGCATGCTGATGTCACCTCTGCTGATGTAATACATGGCAGGTAAAGTGGAGATCAGAAACCAAGAGCTGGATTTTAGGCTTTTCAGTTTTCGAGGCGGAAACGGAGGTGGGGCGGGAAAGTTACCAGCAGGGACTAGCCTGCGCTTTGGTAAGGAATTTTCACCATCTGGGCCCTGAGCTAGGAGGCACAGAATGAAGAGAGACTTTGTACACTTTTCGAGGCACAAAAATGGTAAACTTGCGAACTAAAGTGCCGGGCCGTGTGTGCTCCGAGAGAGGCCTTGAGTGGGCGGGTGGGGTGGGCGATGGTGTTAAGGTGTCACAACGAGAGGCTTTGCACACCCAGTGTAGCTCTTCCCGGTGGTGCTGCTGAGCACCGCCGCAAAAACAAATTGGAGGATCGCGAATGAGCAAAGGAGACTTGAATGGCGCCATTCATGCCGCTCCGGGGCGAAACCCGGAGCGCAAAGGACTGGAAAATCCAGCCCAATGTCCCTCAATGTAGTGAGAGTGACTAGCAATGTGGTGAGAGTGGCTTCCAAGGTTTCAGTAATGACCGGTAAACTCCTGACAGCTAAATCTCTGCTCAAAATGGAGTCAGAAAGAGCTTACCTTTAGCCAAGTCAGCAGCATTTATGTGTTTTTCCCAGTGTCAATTAATGGACTCGCGCAATGAGATTCCACCTCCCCTTCACAGGGGAGGTTTCCATGTTGCGTAAATTCAATGCTCAAGAAGTTAAAGCCAAAACATGCTTTTAAGCAGTATCTGAAGGGTCTCTCAACACGCATTTAAGTACTTCAATGAGGTCGCTCGCCTCTGCCGAGCAAGTCCATGACGCACTGGGAAACATGCCTGAGTTAAATGCAAAAGTCGGCGGGATGATGGTGTGTTCCCGACGCGCTGGCAATTTCAGCGCTGTTTACTGCTGACCCACCCCCAGACCCGCACGCTCGGGACTGGGAAAATTCTGGTCTTTGTGTCTGGTTCCTTCTCGGCCAATACTCGGTACTTTTACAGTGTCAGCCAATTTGCTGTCCACAAGTGCATCAAGGAAGTCACAAATACATTATTCAGCAGGTGCGACAATTACATTACATATGTTGTTGACCAATAGCAGCAACATTGAGAGGATAACATAATTCTGCAGGTGGTTTACCCAGAGTTCAGGAGGCCATCAATTGCACCCAGATTGCATTTGAGTCTACGTGCAATGATGTGCCCTGTATGAAAGGATTTTGTTTTTTCATTGGTATACAACCAGCAGCACAGAACCTATAAGTGAATGCCTGCTTTGCAGATCCTCTCACAATGTTTTTATTTTAAGTAAATCATCCGTGCCAGGGGAAGGAAGAATTGAAGGAGGCTCCTTGGAGACCAAAGCAAATCTCTGCAGTCATAGTACATGACCATTCCACCAATCACAGGGAGAATCTGAATGCAGGAACAACAACGCATTACTATAACCAGAATGATTATCGAACGTACCATTGGGATTTTAATGCTGTGCTTCAGATGTCTCGACTGTTCAGGTTAGGGTGGGGGTGGGTGAGGGTGTTACACCTTAAAATACAAGCCAGCCAAAGGATTTCTTGAATAAATGTCAGCCATTGCATGTGTCACATTTAGCTTTGTGAAAATGCCTTACCATGTGGACTGAAAAACAGGATAGCAAAACCACAGCACAACAAGAGTGTGAAAATAACAGAGAAACTTGCTGCCGAACCAGCAATGGTTGGTGCACCAAGCACTAATTCAAAATGCCAGGCAATATATACCACAGTGAAACCATTTCTTAATGCTGTCCACCATCTATAAAGTAACTGTCCCCATTTATTATTTGACCTTCTAACTACTCCTCAAATCAATAGGGTTCTTACACGTTGAGGTCAGTGTTCATAGTTTATTAAGCATGCAGTCCATACAATCGTATTTAATATGTACTTAACAGATAGTACTTACTACCGAACCAGGGATGGATAGGTTGGGGATCCAAACGTGTTACAGTTCTGAGCTCAAGATACAGGTGAATCACACCTTTTTTTAATCCAAATACTCATTGGAATTTGCCACTTTTAATACATTTCTCTCCCCTCAGTTGTTGAGGAGCAGGCTCATAGTTGCAATTCACAGCTGGTTGTCAGAATTATTACTTCTGTTTCATTGCTTGGCCTGTTATGCAGGATTTAAAGCACACATTTTAATGCAGCTCCAGAAACTATGTGGTGAGGGAGGAGTTAACCAGTGTGTGTAGTGATTGTCACAAACCTAGCTGGCCCATTAATAGTACATCAACAACAATTTCTAAGCTTACGATATTTTCAATGAGAGCGAATAATTATAAGCTTCTTTCAACAGTAATATTTTGTATGGCAGGAAATTCCATTGTGAATTGTTTTCAGAGTATTTAGAGATTTCGCAATACGAGTGACTGATAGACCCCATGAACTTCTGGTGTGCTGCACCTGTGAGGATGTAACGTTTCTCCTCCTACGGGAACTCCAGGCATGGGCCTGCTCACCTGGTTGGCTTGTGTGCCTAAATTTAGGGATTTAGTTATTCTCTGGGACACCGAGATCAGTGGAGAGCTGCAGCCAGAAGGTTTTGAGTGCTTGAAATCATCCCTGGGGTTCGCAGGGAAGGGTGGGTAGGTTCTATTAGCAAAATTATAATACTGCATCTTCAGCTTGCACCTGGAGTCACTGCAGACCCTCTGCTCCATCAGAGGTTGGGAGTAGACCCCTGCACAAAGAGGTCTGGGGCATTCAATGAGCGTACTTGGAGCAAGAATGAAAGGGAATCTGGGAATGCCTCCTCCAGTCTTACTAAATTACAAGTGCTGGGCTTGAACTCTTCTACAGACGCAGACACACCTACGCAGGATATCCCGGGACAGTATAATTGGGAAGGTGACCTGATGTATCACATCTATGCTTTATGTTCTTTTTCTCTGCACAAGGGGCACCAGTTCTCCAGCTGCCGGGTAGAGGATAATCTACCCTATCCTTCAAGATATTCTGCATGTTTGGAGTTGAATTCCATCCGTTAAAATGCATTGTTTTTGAATCTATTGCAGTATCCACTGATGAGGTGTGGATTGGAATGAATGATCTTAAGATGCAGATGCTGTTCGAATGGACAGATGGATCCCCAGTAACTTTTACTACCTGGCTGCATGATGAACCAAGTCACTTTAATAATAAGCAAGAGGATTGTGTTGTGATGAAGACAAAGGTGAGGGTTACAATAAAATGTATTAATTTTCAAATTATGACAAATGAGCTCTTTTACATATGTTAATGTATAATGAGTGGAGAAGAGATTTTTTAAGAAAGCTAGATGAAGTGCTAAGGTCAATAGTATGGTGCATGTCCAAGCAAAAAAAGTTTGGGACAAGAGAAGAGATAAATCCATAAGCAGTGGTTAGTTGATACTAAGCTAAGATTATAAAAAGACTGACTTAACATTTACTTAAAAGGGAAAGTAAGATACCATGGGGTCGAAATTGCCTCTGACCGAAATGGGGCGCATTCACTGATTTCTTTGGGGATTTACCGCTCCAATTGTTGGGGCTGTGTCTCAAGGGATTTTGCCTTTTTTTAAAGGTTTTTCTCCAGCAGGGCGGAAGTCGGCGGGGGGCGGGGCGGAAAGCGGGCAGACTCGTGAACGCTGATGACGTCAGCGTGCCGTAGACGTGCCACGTCGCGCTGATACGTCACAATGTTCCTCCCCGTCAGTTAAAGGGGAGGTTCGCTGCGAGCTCTGCATAGGCTTTAGTGGTGTCCACTGGGCCACCAGTGGGTGCTAGGCTGCCTATTGGCCGCCCAGCCAAACCCATGGCCACCATTGTTGGACCGACTTTGGGGTTAACAAGGAGGCTTGATGAGGGTAGTGCGTTTGATGTAGTCTACATGGATTTTAGCAAGGCTTTTGATAAGGTCCCACTTTAGCAGACTGATCAGAGAAGTAAAAGCCCATGGGATACAAAGGAAATTGGCAAGTTGGATCCTAAATTGTCTGAGAGGCAGGCAGCAAAGGGTAATGGTCGACGGGTGTTTTTGTGACTGGAAAGCTGCTTCCAGTGGGGTTCCTTGCTTTTTATGGTATATGTCAATGATTTAGACTTTGTAGGGGGCATGATTAAGAAGTTTGTAGATGATACATAAATTGGCCACGTGGTTGACCGTGAGGAAGAAAGCTGTCGACTGCAGAAATATCATTGGACTGGTCAGGTGGGCAGAAAAGGGGCAAATGGAATTCAATCCAGAGAAGTGTGAGGCAATGCATTTGGTGAGGGCTAACAAATCAAAGGAATACTCAATAAATGGTAGGATACTGAGTAGTGCATAGGAAAAGAGGGACCATGCAGTGCACATCCACAAATCCCTGAAGGTAGCAGGAAAGGTAGATAAGGTGGTTAAGAAGGCATGAGTTACTTTCCTTTATTGGCTGAGGCATAGAATATAAGAGCAGGGTGGCTATGCTTGAACTGTACAAGATACTAGTTAGGCCACAGCTGGATTACTGCAGACAGTTCTGGTCACCACATTACAGGAAAGATGTGATTGCACTAGAGAGGGTACAGAGGAGATTTCTGAGAATGTTGCAAGGGGGGTAGAGGCAGAAATGCTTATCACATTTAAAATGTATTGGATAAGCACTTGAAGTTCCATAACCTACAAGGCTACGGACCAAGAGCTGGAAAGTGGGATTAGGCTGGATAGTACTTTTTCGGCCAGCACAGAAATGATGGGTCGAATGACCTCCTTCTGTGTGGTAAATTTCTATGATTGTATACCTGGGGGCCGAAGTTGCCCACCACCAGAAATGAGTCGCACCTGCCGCTACTGAAGTGTTCCGGCCGCCCGAAGCATGGGGCGGCCAAACCGGAGAAATTCAGCACTTCGCTCTTTTGTTTAAAGCTGGGCGGAAGTGGCCTCATCATGGGGGAGGAAGTGGGGGTGGGGTGGAGTGCCCGACACTGCAAGTCAGCAGCATCACACAGATGACGTCATCGCACTGGCGCGTCATACCGTCCCTCCCTGTCAGTTAAACGGGAGGGCCGCTGCGAATTCTGCAGCCACTTTAGTGGCAAAGACTTGGCCACCAAGGAGGGTTTTGTAAGAACATAAGAAATAGGAGCAGGAGTAGGCCATAGGGCCCCTTGAGCCTGATCTGTCATTTAATACGATCATGGCTGATCAGATCATGGACTCAGGTCCACTTCCCCGCCTGCTCCGCACAACCCCTTATTCCCTTATCGGTTAAGAAACTGTCTTTCTCTGTCTTAAATTTATTCAATGTCCCAGCTTCCACAGCTCTCTGAGGCAGCAAATTCCACAGATTTCACAAATTTACAACCATCTGAGAGAAGAAATTCCTCCTCATCTCAGTTTTAAATGGGCGGCCCCTTATTCTAAGATTATGCCCCCTAGTTCTAGTCTCCCCCATCAGTAGAAATATCCTCTCTGCATCCATCTTGTCATAATCTTATACGTTTCGATAAGATCACCTCTCAATCTTCTGAATTCCAATGAGTAGAGGCCCAACCTCCTCAACCTTTCCTTATAAGTCAACCCCCTCATCTCTGGAATCAACCAAGTGAACTTTTCTGAACTGCCTCCAAAGCAAGTATATCATTTCGTAAATATATAAACCAAAACTGCATGCAGCATTCCAGGCGTGGCCTCACCAATACCTTGTATAACTGTAGCAAGACTTCCCTGCTTTTATACTCCATCTCCTTTGCAATAAAGGCCAAGATTCCATTGGCCTTCCTGATCACTTGCTATACCTGCGTACTAACCTTTTGTGTTTCATGCACAAGTACCCCCAGGTCCTGATGTACTGCAGCACTTTGCAATCTATCACCATTTAAATAACAACTTGCTCTTTGACTTTTTTCTGCCAAAATGCATGACCTCACACTTTCCAAATGTATACTCCATCTGCCAAATTTTTTCCCACTCACTTAGCCTGTCTATGTCCTTTTGCAGATTTTTTGTGTCCTCCTCACACATTGCTTTTCCTTCCATCTTTGGATTGTTTGCAAACTTGGCTACATTACACTCAGTCCCTTCTTCGAAGTCGTTAATATAAATTGTAAATAGTTAGGGTCCCAGCACTAATCCCTGCAGCACCCCACTAGTTATTGATTGCCAACCCGAGAATGAACCATTTATTCCAATTCTCTGTTTTCTAGTAGCCAATCCTTTATCCATGCTAATATATTACCCCCAACCCCGTGAACTTTTATCTTGTGTAGTAACTTTTTATGTGGCACCTTGTCAAATGCCTTCTGGAACTTCAAATACACCACATCCACTGATTCCCCTTTATCCACCCTGTTCATTACACCCTCAAAGAACTCCAGCAAATTTGTCAAACATGACTTCCCCTTCATAAATCCATGCTGACTCTGCCTTACCGAATTATGATTTTTCAAATGTCCTGCTACTGCTTCTTTAATAATGGACTCCAACATTTACCCAAGCATAGAAGTTAGGCTAACTGGTCTATAGTTTCCTGATTTTTGTCTGCCTCCTTTTTTAAATAGTGGCATTACATTTGCAGTTTTCCAATCTGCTGTGTCCTCCCCAGAATCCAGGGAATTTTGGTAAATTACAACCAGTGCATCCTCTATCCCTGCCGCTACTTCTCTTAAGACCCTAGGATGCAAGCCATCAGGTCCAGGGGATTTATCTGCCTTTAGTCCAATTATCTTACTGAGTACCACCAATTTAGTGATTGTGATTGTGTTAAGTTCCTCCCTCCCTATAGCCCCTTGACTGCCCACTGTTGGGATACCGTAAAGACTGATACAAAATATTTGTTCAGAGTTTCTGCCATCTCCATGTTCCCCATTATTAATTCCCCAGTCTCATCCTCTAAGGGGCCAACAATTACTTTAGCCACTCGTTTCCTTTTTATATGCCTATAGAACCTCTTGCTATCTGTTTTTATGTTTTGTGCTAGTTTACTTTCACAGTCTATCTTCCCTTTCTTAATCATTGTTTTAGTCATTCTTTGCTGGCTTTTAAAAGCTTCCCAATCTTCTATCCTCCTGCTAGTTTTGGCCACTTTGTATGCCCTTGTTTTTAATTGGATACCATCCTTTATTTCTTTAGTTAGCTACGGATGGCTATC
Organism: Pristiophorus japonicus; assembly: GCF_044704955.1. Lineage (NCBI taxonomy): Eukaryota > Metazoa > Chordata > Chondrichthyes > Pristiophoridae > Pristiophorus > Pristiophorus japonicus. Next base: position 229,055,131 of record NC_091981.1, read on the forward strand.
TTTTCTCTAACACCCTTTCCTCCTCACTGGAGTATATTTTTCTTGAGAGTTGTGAAATATCTCCTAAAATGTACACTGTTCATCAACCTTCCTACACTTTAATTTATTTTCCCAGTCCACTTTAACGAACTCTGCCCTCATACCTTCAAAGTCTCCTTTATTTAAGCTTAGTACACTGGTTAGAGATCCAACTTACTCACCCTCGATCTGAATTTGAAATTCAATCATTCTATGATCTCTCATTCCAATGGGATCCTTTACTAGGAGATTGTTTATTAATCCTGTCTCATTACACAGGACCAGATCTAAGACAGCCTCCCCCTGGTTGGTTCCATTACATACTGCTCAAGGAACCTGTCCTTCATGCACTCTTTGAACTCTTCCTCAAAGCTACCCGGACGAATTTGATTTGTCCAATCAATATGGAGGTGAACAGCATCCAGCATTATTGTGTTCCCTTTTTACAAGCCCCCACTATTTTCTAGTTTATGCTCCGACCTACTGTTAGGGGGCCTATAGACTATGCCCACCAGCGACTTTTTCCCCTTATTGTTCCTTATCTCCACTCAAACTGCTTCAACATCCTGATCATTTGAGCCAATATCGTTTCTCACTATTGCAGTGATTCCATCCTTTATCAATAGAGCTACCCCAACTCCTTTTCCTTTCTGTCTGTCCTTTTGGATTGTCAAATACCCCTGAATATTTAATTCCCAGTCCTAGTCACCTTGCAACAACGTATCTGTAATGGCTATCAGATCATATCCATTTGTCTCTATTTGTGCGGTCAACTCATCTGTTTTGTTACAAATGCTGCGTGCATTTAAACAATTTAAATTTGTTTTTTTACTCTTTTTTCCTGCTTGTTTCCCCTCTCCTTCAAACTCACTTTCTTCATTTTTGCTTTCTAATTCCAGCTTTACTCCCCTCCCTACTGAATCTATTTTCAGGTTCCCGTACCCCTGCCAAGCTAGTTTAAACACTCCCCAACAGCACTATTAAACCTTCCCACGAGGATATTGATGCTGGCTCTGTTGAGGTGTAACATGTCTGGCTTGTACAGGTCCCACCTTCCCAGAAGTGGTCCCAATGCCTCAGGAAACTAAAGGGCTCCCACCTGCACCATCTCTCCAGCCACGTATTCATCTGTTCTCTCCTCCTATTTCTGCACTCACTAGCTTGTGGCACTGGGAGTAATCCGGAGATTACTGCCTTTGAGGTCCTGCTTTTTAATCTCTCTCCTAGTTCCCTAAACTCTGCCTGCAGGACCTCATCCCTCTTTCTACCTATGTTATTGGTACCGATATGGACCACGGGACCACCCAAGAGGGGGTGCCAGGCTGCCTGTTGGCAGCCCAGCTGTACCCGCGGCCATAATTGTTGGCGTGACTTGGCAGTCAGCCGACAAAAAAAAAATAACATGGCGTCGCCGGAAACGCCACCTCCCGTTTAAGGGCAGCCGCACCACCAGCCACAGAAAGGGTACCGACAGTAAAAGCTGTCAGTGGCACCAATCGGCGGCAGGGCCGCTCACGCGGGGCAATTCCGGGAAAGAAGACATTTCCCAGAGGGCAATTTCAGGAAGGGGTCGCCACCGGTCAGTAAGGGGTCAGCGCGTGTACGCCGCAGTGGGAAACAGGCGGAGTGGTTCCGTACACTGCTCGAAACCTGAGGAAGGGCAATTTCAATAATGGCAGCCCCTCCACAGAGACTCGGCAGCCTTTTCGCATCGACCCGTGGCTGCTGCTTTTCTCGGTGGCCACTGGCCTTATAGAAAGGGGCAATTTCGGTCAGTGTAGGACTGGGAGGCCAGTATCCCAAATGGGATGAGCCCTCCAGATGGGCAGAAGTGAATCCTTCAGGGGAGGGTCTTGGCCAGGGATGTGACCTGAAACCCCGAAGCCTGGAGAACATCGTTTTAAAAGTTGTGATCAGCCTCCTTATACAGAGAGCTGAGGGGAACACTGGAAACAGTGGGCAGGCTGGAGATACATCTGCAGTGCACCTCCTGGCATAATGCAAATTAGGTGATCACCTGTTGTCCTCCACAAACTATGGTAAAAATAGCAACTGTTGGGATCGCAGTCACAAATTTTTGAGGCCAAAAGGGCCATTTCCATAAGCTACATCACCGGTGCAGCCCAAGAGTCCAGCATAGATCCAAACTGAAGGGTCTTCATCTGGCTTTAAACATGGGGGCCATGAAATTGGGAGGTTTTGCGCCAGCTGGTAAGATTGGTTTGCTGAAAAAATGGTGGTTGCCTCAGTTCTGCCTGCTTCCGGCGTAAAGCGCGGCAGTCGAAATTTTCAGGCGTTCAGCAGCGCTACCATTGCATGCATGCCTCCCATGTAGATCATGACATCAGTCGGCGTGCAACACCTGAATTGACACACGACTGAGGTTTTGAACATCGCCGCTCTTGATAGCTCCCTCTCCAAACCACGCACGGAAGAACATGCCTGCAGCAGTATTACAGAGATGCTGCCAGCGCTCCTTATAGGGACACACACAAAAACATAGAAACATAGAAAATAGGTGCAGGACTAGTCCATTTGGCCCTTCGAACCTGCACCACCATTCATCATGTGATCATGGCTGATCATGCACTTCAGTAACCCATTCCTGCTTTCTCTCCATACCCCTTGATCCCTTTAGCGGTAAGGGCCACATCTAACTTCCTTTTGAATATATCTAATGAACTGGCCTCAACAACTTTCTGTGGGAGAGAATTCCATAGATTCACAACTCTCTGAGTGAAGAAGTTTCTCCTCATCTCGGTCCTAAATGGTTTACCCCTTATCCTTAGACTATGACCCCTGGTTCTGGACTTCCCCAACACCGGGAACATTCTTCCTGCATCTAACCTGTCCAATCCTGTTCGAATTTTATTTGTTTCTATGAGATCCCCTCTCATTCTTCTAAATTCCATTGAATATAAGCCTAGTCGATTCAGTCTTTCTTCATATGTCAGTCCTGTCATCCAGAGAATCAGTCTGGTGAACTTCGCTGCACTCCTTCGATAGCAAGAATGTCCTTCCTCAGATTAGGAGACCAAAACTGTACACAATATTCAAGGTGTGGCCTCACCAAGGCTCTGTACAACTGCAGTAAGACCTCCCTGCTCCTATACTCAAATCCTCTCGCTATGAAGGCCAACATGCCATTTGTCTTCTTCACTGCCTGCTGTACCTGTATGCCAACTTTCAATGACTGATGTACCATGACACCCAGGTCACGTTGCACCTCCCCTTTTACTAATCTGTCACCATTCAGATAATAATCTGCCTTCATGTTTTTACCACCAAAGTAGATAACCTCACATTTATCTACATTATATCGTATCTGCCATGTATTTGCCCATCACCTAACCTGTCCAAGTCACCCTGCAGCCTCTTAGAATCCTCCTCACAGCTCACACTGCCACCCAGCTTAGTGTCATCTGCAAACTTGGAGATATTACATTTAATTCCTTTGTCTAAATCATTAATGTATATTGTAAATAGCTGGGGTCCCAGCACTGAACCTTGCGGCACCCCACTAGTCACTGCCTGCCATTCTGAAAAGGACCCGTTTATTCCTACTCTTTGCTTCCTGTCTGCCAACCAATTCTCTATCCACGTCAGTACATTACCCCCAATACCATGTGCTTTAATTTTGCACACCAATATCTTGTGTGGGACCTTGTCAAAAGCCTTTTGATAGTCTAAATACACCACATCCACTGGCTCCCCCTTGTCCACTCTACTTGTTACATCCTCAAAAAATTCTAGAAGATTTGTCAAGTATGATTTCCCTTTCATAAATCCATGCTGACTTGGACCGATCCTATCACTGCTTTCCAAATGCGCTGCTATTACATCTTTAATAATTGATTCCAACATTTTCCCCACCACCGATGTCAGACTAACCTGTCTATAATTCCCTATTTTCTCTCTCCCTACTTTTTTAAAAAGTGGGGTTACATTAGCTACACTCCAGTCCATAGGAACTTCTTTCAGCTACCTTTAGATTTTAGTTTTTGAATTGTGTTTTTCTTCATTTTATTGGCATAGTGACTTTATATGTATTGCACAAAGTGTGCAGCAAGTGCTGCTGGATGTTTGCAAGGCTTTGGCTGTTAAAGGAAGGCCTCTGTGAACACCATTTACTCACAGTCCTGGGGGCTGTAGTTGCAGTCTGCCTTGGGCTGCAACATCACATGGCAATGAAACAGAGACAGCAAAGAGAACAAGGTGCTCGTAGACGGAAGAGGAAGAAGCAGAAGAGGAAAAAGCACAAGAGAAGGAAATGGAATGAAGGAGGTAACCCAGACAGCCCCTTTCTGGCTGGGATATCCATCTTCAGTACTGGTGAACACACCCCCAATTCCCCTTTCAACATTAGCCTCACATCTTCCACCCCCACCCCCCCCCCCCCCCCGTTACTAACCTTCGCAGCGTCCTCTTGGCCCCAATGCTAAAATAAAAGCCACCACAAAGCAAAGTTTACAATACAATTCTATCCATATATGCATCCAATATTACTTCAAAAAATCAGCTAATTACCCTTGTGCATTCTCTCAGTGACTGTCTTGCATCTACCTTGCCTATCCTAGTGATGTGCTACCCCAGTGGCTGCAGCATGGCAAGTGGAAGACTGCTGCCTTTCAATGGGGAACAATGCAGATGACCTTGCAGGACGATCTCCAAGAGCTGGTGTGAAATCAATTTGCAGTGTTTCTTCTTCTTCATTCTACTCTCCCTCTTCTTGGTTAACCATTGGCTGGGCAGGCTGGATTTCTTGGGTGTCTGAACTGAGGAAGGCACAAGGGTAGGGTTGTGGTGAGGGGAGGGCAGGAAAGCAAGAGGTGCATGCTTACACCATGTGCAGCTTGTATATCAGAAGATATTGTGGCATGAGGGGGAAGTGGGATGTGAGAAGGATGATAACACACCAGTATCATGTATTCTTTCAGGCCCGCTGCTAGCCAGGGGCTCAGCCATGTCCCTGCCAAGAATGACTAGCACCGTCTCCTCCAAGGGGACAAGGTGAAGCTAGCAATGTGAGGTGTGCCTACTGTTTGGTAGAGATTGTTGGTAGGTGAATGATGGGGCTGTGGTGCATTGAGCCGTGTGTGAGGCTAGTGGTGCAGAGTGTAGAAGATGGCTTTTGAAGGTGCATTAACTGGCTTTGGCTACTGATCTGAAGTCATAAAACTTCTTTGAGTACTGGAGCCAAGTCCTGGGGGTGACAGTGCTGGCAGTGATGGCGTTGGTGATCTGGTTCCACATCCCTCTTTTTGGAGGGCCTTCTGGCCTCCTGTGGGTAGAGGACCTCTCTTCCAGTATTCACGCCCTGCACATAGCAAAAGGTCAAAGACCCTGGGTGCCCTTTCCCTGACCTATTGAGCCATTTGTGTTAGTGCTGAAGCACTTTTAGCATTTGTTATGTACAGAATGCAGTACAACTTTAAGAGTTGCAGACTGCCTTGTTCTGAAGGATTACATTTTTTTTTGAAAAGGCAGTTCCGGTTTAAGGGCTAGTAACTGCCTTGAAAAGGAACATGCTAGCCTAGTAGAGGAATTTCAAATGAACTTGGGCCCCCTGCTGAGCTCACAGACTATCAGCAGCACGCAGCATGTTAGTTGCTAGGCTGTGCACTACAAATACTTAAATTAGCAGTCAGTACCAAATTGAGGTGCTGCCTGTGCTTCTGAACGGGCACGGGCATATCTTGCATGTCGGACAGTGACCATTTTCAGGTCTTATGGAATTTCACCACCAGTATTAAAATAAGATATCTGTAGAAGATATATTAAAATTTTTAAGAGATGAGTTATACACGCCTTAATTATCAGTTTTCCCTCACTTTGTAATCACATTTTCGATTTGTATTTCTCAATATTAATTTCCATTTGAAATTCCTGTGCTAGGTAGAACTGAAGAACCTGCTCCTTTCATACACATATTCCATTTGACCTACTTCGAAGTGTACAATTGTAGCATTTCATTTCCTGCAATGCATCTTCATTGTTTCTCAGTTGAAAACAACTGTTAAATGACCTGGAAATATGCTGTTTTTTAACATGGACGCGACTGCTGTCAATGACATAAAGTCGTTGCGCATGCATAGTTCCAATGGTCTCTTGGTTGTTTTTGCCAGACTTCGTAGTCAGCAGTCATTGTGATAGTGTGGAAATTGTATTAGTTTTGCCAGTCACTAGAATAATTCACAGCCCTGCTTCTCAAAGGTGGCCAAAGTCTCCAACTGTTCATTAAATCCTAATGCGTGTAAAATGCTAATTGTTTTCTTTATTCGTTCCTGGGATGTGGGCATCACTGGCAAGGCCAGCATTTATTGCTCATCTCTAATTGCCTTTGACAAGAGAGTGGTGAGCCGCTTTCATGAACCGCTGCAGTCCGTGTGGTGAACGTACTCCCACAGTGCTTTTAGTGAGGGAGTTCCAGGATTTTGACCCAGCGACGATGAAGGAACAGCGATATACTTCCAAGTCAGGATGGTGTATGACTTGGAAGGGGAACGTGGAGGTGATGGTGCTCCCATGAACTTGCTGCCCTTGTCCTTCTAGCTGATAGAGGTCGTGGGTTTGGGAGCTGCTGCCGAAAAAGCCTTGGTGAGTTGCTGCAATGCATCTTGTAGATGGTACAAATTGCAGCCATGATGTGCCGGTGATAGAGGGATTGAATGTTTAAGTTGGTGGATGGAGTGCCAATCAAGCGGGCTGCTTTGTCCTGGATGGTGTTGAGCTTCTTGAGTGTTGTTGGAGCTGCACTCATCCAGGCAAGTGAAGAGTATTCCATCACATTCCTGACTTGTGCCTTGTAGATGGTGGAAAGGCTTTGGGGCGTCAGGAGGTGAGACACTCACCACAGAATACCTAGCCACTGACCTGCTCTTGTTGCCACAGTATTATGTGGCTGGTCCAGTTAAGTTTCTGGTCAATGGTGACCCCTGGTTGTTGATGGTGGGGGATTCAGTGATGGTAATACCATTGAATGTCAAGGGACGGTGGTTAGACTCTAGCTTATTGGAGATAGTTATTACCTGGCACTTGTGCGACATGAATGTTGCTTGCCACTTACCAGCTCAAACCTAAATATCATCCAGGTCTTGCTGCATGCGGGCATGGACTGCTCCATTATCTGAGGAGTTGTGAATGGCACTGAACACTGTGCAATCATCAGCGAACATCCCACTTCTGATTTTATGATGGAGGAAAGGTCATTGATGAAGCAGCTGAAGATGGTTGGGCCTAGGACACTGCTATGATTCGATGTAAATATTTGGTTGGGAAGACTTCGTAGGTTTAACGGTGAAGTTCAGTGTGCACCCTGCTTAGATGATAGGAAAGAGAAACATATAAAACAAGATAAAGTTGAGCCAGGAGCTTTGGGCTGAGGAATCTCAGCTATTTTCAATCTCTAATTCAAATGTGCAGAGGGGCAGAAAAGGCTGTGAACATTATCATGCTAATTGTGTGTTTAGAAATCAAATTTCTAATGGGAAAATGATGTCATTTTTAATTTTATTTATATTTCTTTATAATAAAATTATTTTCAACAAGGGAAAAAACTGTTAGAGTTGGCCTTTACACAGACCTTCATCTGTGGTGAATGCTATTTTTAAATTTGGGACCTGACAGTTATGCGCAAAATTCTTCTGAGCAGCTTCCGGTAGCTTTCGATTGATTGGCAGGAATCACTCCATTATAACAAGGACACCAGGACTACTGATTTAATGTCAAATTACATTTTTATCACATGGCAGTCTAGAATTCCAGACAGTAGCAGTACCAACTCAAAAACATTTAATATTAGTTGTATTTTTAAATTTATTGCTGGCATATGGGTGATATTTGTAAGGTCGCATTCATTGCTTATTCCTAATGCCTTGAGAAGATAATGGTGGGCTTCCTCCATGAACTGCTACATTTCTTGTTTTGTTGGTGCTTCCATGATCATATAAGATGGGAAATTCCAGGATTTGACCCAATTACAATGAATCATTCATTTTATGAATTCATTTTTGGGATGTGGGATGTCTGTCATTTATTGCCTATCCCTAGTTGTCTTGAGAAGGTAATGGTAGACTGCCTTCTATCAACTAAGCTGCTTGAGAGGGCAGTTGAGTGGGACTGGAGTCACATATAGGCTAGATGGGTAAAGACGGCAGAACATTAGAGAATCCGTTGAGTTTTACGACAATCCAGTAGCTTTGTGGTCATTCTTTGTACTGATACCATGTTTTTACTTGTAGATTTTTAAATTCAATTCAAATATTCAAACTTGTTATGATAGATTTGAACTCACATTCTTTTATTATTAGTCCAATAATGCCAATATATGTCCAAGTCAGGATGGTGCATGACTTGGCGAGGAGCTTGGAGGCGATAGTGTTCCCACGACATTGCCGCTCTTGACCTTTTTGGTGGTAAATGTTACAGGGGAGCGAGATGCTCCTATAGCTAGCGTGGATCTGGTTGTCCTGTTAAGCTTCTGCTCATGGGGACTCACCATACGAACATATGAAAATGAAGGAAAAGACCAGCTCGTCATGGTGCAACTAATGCACACCCCCATCCATCCCACCCCACCATCATTCCTCCCAACAACCAGCCACACAAGTTCCTGGGAAAGGCAAAAAAAAAGAGAATAAACCTTAGAGAAATTTAGGAAAAGACATTCTCGAAAATTTTGTTCCAACCCCCAATGGCAATCAAACAAGTTCCAGCAGACTACGATGCCCTATCTTCTATATGTAGTTATGTCGGCCACACTCAGGAACTCATCTAGCTCCCTTTTAAATGTTTGCAGTCAATATGCATTCACGGCATGAACTGGAAACTTCTTTCATAGGTTGACAACTCTCTGTAAAAAGAAGTACTTTCTGACATCTAGCCTAGTTCTATGCTTACATCTCGTAGCTCTCTAAAATATCTAACTCAAATAGCCTATCTCCTATTTAATCCCTTTCATTGTTTTAAAGGGCTCAATCAAACCTCCTTGAAGTCTATGCTTTTATAGTTTTACTCACCCCTTCCCCCAACCAGCTCTCTAACGAGGTATCAATCTAGTGACCCTTCTTTGAACCTTTTCCAGTGCCTCTACATTACCTACCATTTGAGGGGACTAAAAGCAGACATAGTATTCCATGTGAAGCTTCACCAAAGCCTAATATGAAGACAGTATAGCCATGCTAAGACCTCTAATAACCCCTCTTTCTAGGTGTATCTCCAATGATCCCTTCTAGCAATTAGCTTATAATATCAAGCTGATAGCCCTGTAATTTGCTGGTTCTAGAACATAAGAACATAAGAAATAGGAGCAGGAGTAGGCCATACGGCTCCTTGAGCCTGCTCTGTCATTCAATAAGATCATGGCTGATCTGATCATGGACTCAGCTCCACTTCCTTGTCTGCTCCCCATAACACTTTACTGCCTTATCGCTCAAAAATCTGTCGATCTCTGCCTTAAATATATTCAATGACCCAGCCTCCACAGCACTCTGGGGCAGAGAATTCCATACGTTTACAATCCTCTAAGAGAAGAAATTTCTCCTCATCTCAGTTTTAAATGGGCGGCCCCTTAGTTTTAGTTTCCCCTATGAGTGGAAATATCCTCTCTGCATCCACTTGTCGAGCCCCCTCATTATCTTATAAGTTTCAATAAGATCACCTCTCATTCTTCTGAACTCCAATGTGTATAGGCCCAACCTATCTCATAAGTCAACCTCCTCATTTCTGGAATCAACCTAGTGAACCTTCTCTGAGCAGCCTCCAATGCAAGTATAACCTTCCTTAAATGTGGAAAACAAAACTGTATGCAGTACTCCAGGTGTAGCCTCACCAATATCCTGTACAATTGTAGCAGGACTTCTCTGCTTTTGTACTCTATCCCCCTTGCAATAAAGTCCAACATTCCATTTGACTTCCTGATTACTTGCTGTACCTGCATACTATCTTTTTGTGTTTCATGCACAAGGACCCTCAGGTCCCTCTGTACTGCAGCACTTTGCAATCTTTCTCCATTTAAATTAGAATTTTCTTTTCTATTACTTTTGCCAAAGTGGTTAACCTCACATTTTCTTACGTTATACTCCATCTGCCAAATTTTTGCCCACTCACTTAGCCCATCTATATCCCTTTGCAGATTTTTTGTGTCCTCCTCACAATTTGCTTTCCCACCCTCTTTGTATCATCAGCAAACTTGGCTACATTACACTCAGTCCCTTCATCCAAGTCATTAATATAGATTGTAAATAGTTGAGGACCCAGCACTGATCCCTGCGGCACCCCACTAGTCACTGTTTGCCAACTGGAAAATGACCCATTTATCCTGACTCTCTGTTTTCTGTTAGTTAGCCAATCCTCTATCCATGCTAATATATTACCGCCAACCCTGTGGGTAGGCGACTGAAAGCCAGAGTGGGAAGTGTCAAAGAAGGAAAAACATTAAAATATATTTAAGCACAATCTAAATCTATATATGAAAAGATAAACAATATTTTTCTAATAAGAGTTCATTGAGGATGTAATGAGCAGGGTGGATAAAGGGGAACCAGTAGATGTCGTATATTTGGATTTCCCGAAGACATTCGATAAGGTGTCAAATAAAAGGTTACTGCACAAGATAAGAGCTCACGGGGTTGGGGGTAATATATTAGCATGGATAGAGGATTGGCTCACTAACAGGAAACAGAGAATCGGGATAAATGGGTCACTTTCAGGTAGGCAAACTGTAACTAGTGGTGTGCCACAGGGATCAGTGCTGGGACCTCAACTATTTACAATCTTGGACTTTACTATTTACAATCAATGACTTAGATGAAGGGACCGAGTGTAATGTAACCAAATTTGCTTATGATACAAAGATAGGTTGGGAAGCAAGTTATGAGGAGGACGCAAAGAATCTACAAAGGAATATAGCTAGGCTAAGTGAGTGGGCAGAAATTTGGCAGATGGACTATAATGTGAGAAAATATAAGCTTATCCACTTTGGTAAGAAAATAAACAAGCAAATTATTATTTAAATGAGGAAAGATTACAAAATGTGGTTGTACAGAAGGATCAGGGGGTCCTTGTACATGAAACACAAAATGTTAGCATGCAGGTACAGCAAATAATTAGGAAGGCAAATGGAATGTTGGCCTTTATTGCAAGGGGGTTAGAGTATAAAAATAGGGAAGTCCTGCTACAAATGTATAGGTTATTGGTGAGAACACACCTGGAGTACTGCATACAGTTTTGGTCTCCTTATTTAAGGAGGGATATACTTGCATTGGAGGCAATTCAGAGAAGGTTCACGAGGTTGAATCCTGAGATGAAGGGGTTGTCTAATGAAGAAAGGTTGAGCAGATTGGGCCTATACTCATTGGAATTTAGCAGAATGAGAGGTGATCTTATTGAAACATATAAGATTCTGAGGGGGCTTGACAGGGTAAATGTAGAGAGGATATTTCCCTCGTGGGGGAATCTAGAACCAGGGGGCATAGTTTCAGAATAAGGGGTTGCCCATTTAAAATGGAAATGAGGAGGAATTTTTCTCTCAGAGGGTCGTGAATCTTTGGAATTCTCTTCCCCAGAGAGCTATGGAGGCTGAGTCATTGAATATATTTAAGATGGAGATAGTCAGATTTTTGAACGATAAGTGAGTCAAGGGTTATTGGGAGTGGGCAGGAAAGTGGAGTTGAGGTGAAGATCAGTTCAGCCATGACCTTATTGAATTGCGGAGCAGACTCGAGGGGCCAAATGGCCTACTCCTGCTCCTATTTCTTATGCTCTTATACAAGATGTAGATATATTTTTGCAACAGAAGGTGGAGCTGTATGCTAGAGGGAAAAAGCTTGAATTTGGAAAAATTAATTTTGAAAAATACAAGTTATAAAAGAGGTGTTAGAGCCAATGGGGAGAGTGAGCAGGTGGACCCAGAGGTCAGCTGAAACTAATTTAGGCCTGCAAAATTGGCCTGCTTAACCCCTCCCGATATCGTCCCCGGACGCTAACGACTTACGACCAGGCGCGCACAATTAACAACTTCGACTAAATTGCCCAAGAGATTTGTAGTGGCGGTAACACCCGGAGATTGTGACGTCATTGTCCTGCGCATCACGCTGGTAGCTTCCTAGACCCGAACTTGGGTTCCGCCACCTGCAGCATTACTGGGCGACAACACCGACAGCTGCAGGAGTCGTTGTTTGGGAGGCCTGGCGTTTTGGGGGCGCAAGTTAAAGGGGAAGTTGGTGCGGTAAATACAAAAATTGTCCAAATGCCTATTTTCAATTTTTTCGATTCCTCTGTGACCACGCTCGATCAGCCCGGCACTCTGCTGGAGGGCATGGGGCTGATTGGGCCGGATCGTGGCTGCCGTCAGAGATCAGCTAACTGGTTCCAATGCAGAGCCTGCAGCGATGACCCTTTCCTTTAAGGGGGGAAAGAGCCTCGGATCTCAACAGTGCAGCATGAGACATGTTACAGTGCTGCAGCACTACCGCCCCGCCTCCGTCCTTTAGCACTCCAGGAAGGAAGTGGAACACTTGAGTTAGCTCTCCACTTCCTTCCTGGAGTGCCAGCACTGAATTTACAGAAAGCTGAGAATCATTAGCTCCTGCTACTAATTTATCCAGCTTTCAAAAGTTAACGCCCCAGATGGGGCGACAATGTATTTTGTCCCCCTTAATATTTAAAAATAATAATTAATGGCTCTATATTCTGGATGTCCAGAGACAGAGAGGGAGGTGGAGAGTAACAAAATTTTAGGCCGAGAAGGGGCAGAAAAAGCATTAAAAATATTTGTAAAGTAATTAAAAAATCATGTAATAGAAGTTACTAAGAAGATAAAATCAATAATTAAATAGCAAAAGAATCAGAGGGGAAATGAGGATGCGCTGCCTGAAAAGGTGATGGAAGCGGATTCTATGGGGACAGAGCTGGGGAGTGAGATGAATTGCATAGCTCATTCATAGAGCCAGCACAGGACAGGTCTCCTTCTGCGCTGTATCATTCTGTGAACCTATATTTGTAATGATATATTCTCACTACTAAAAGCACCTACTATCTGTGACCCGAGGCTGGATGTTGTTGGAATACTGGGATGTGCTTCCCTTTCTATGATATAAGTCCAATAGATCTTTAAAGACCACCTGAAGCACTGGAACAGGCACCCTGGGTCCAACAGGACCACTTGGCTCTAGACCTCTTAACAGCCTTGGTCCAAACATGAATAAAAGAGCTGAATTCCAGAGGTGAGAGGAGAGTGACTGTCCTTGACATCAAAGCAGCATTTGACTGAGTGTGGCATCAAGGAGCCCCAGTAAAATTGAAGTCAATGGAAATCAAGGGGAAAATTCGCCACTGGCTGGATTCAAACCTAGCACAAAGAAAGATGGTTGTGGTTGTTGGAGGCCAGTCAGCTCAGCTCCAGGTCATCACTGCAGGGGTTCCTCAGGGCAGTGTCCAAGGACCAACTATCTTCAGCTACTTTATCAATGACCTTCCCTCCATCATAAGGTCAGAAGTGGGATGTTCGCTGATGATTGCACAGTGTTCAGTTCCCTTCGCAACTCCTCAGATAATGAAGCAGTTCATGCCCAAATGCAGCAAGACCTGGATGACATTCAGGCTTGAGCTGATAAGTGACAAGTGACATTCGTGCCACACAAGTGCCAGGCAATGACTATCTCCAACATGAGAGAATCTAACTATAGTGTCCTTACACCTTACTATAGAATCACACGAGGCATGTGCTGCAGACAAGGTCACTACATGACCTAAACCCTTATTCCCAGGACCAAGAAGTGCTGACCCTGTGTGGTACCTCCCTTTATATACCTGGATGACCAGGTGAGGAGTGTCTCCCACAAGTTCACCCCCTGTGGTCAAGGTGTGCATTACTCAGGTGTATGCAGTGTACAGTGTTGTTACATAAAGGTTACAGTTATGTGAAGGTTACAAACATGACATCACCTCCCCCCAAAGATTGAGTCTTTCAGGCGGTCGACGCTCTCTCGTCGAGCGCCGCAGTTGGGGCTCTGGTTGTTGAGCCTTGGCATGCATCTCTGTCGCCTGAGGTGATTCCGGCCTATCCGGGCTGGCCGCAGGGACTGTGCATGTTGGTGAACGTCCTTGTTGCTCGTTCACTGGCAGTAGTGTGGGTGACATCTCATGATATTCCTCAGTTTCCTCAGTGTCTATGCTGAACCTTTTCTTTACCTGGTCCAGATGTTTGCGGCATATCTGCCCATTGTTAAGTCTGACCACTATGACCCCTCTTTGCCAATTACAGTACCCTCAAGCCACTTGGGTCCCAATGCATGATTCAGATCAAATACAAGGTCATCAATTTCTATGCATCTCCCCACTGAGTTGCGATCATGGCACTCAATTTGGGACTGGCGCTTGCCCTCAACAATGCCTGACAGGTCTGGGTGAATGAGGAACAGACGCATTTTAAGCGTGCGTTTCATGAGTAGTTCCGCGGACGGGACTCCCGTGAGCGAATGCGGGCGGGACCTATAGGCCAGCAGGAGGCACGATAGGCGGTACTGAAGGGAGAGTCCTTGAATCCGGAGTATGCCCTGTTTTATGATTTGGACCGCACATTCTGCCTGGCCATTGGAAGCCGGCTTGAACGGCGCTGTCCTGACATGTTTGATACCATTACCTGACATAAACTTCTGGAATTCACAACTAGTGAAACATGGGCCATTATCGCTAACCAGGATGTCCGGCAAGCTGTGGGTCGCAAAGACCATACCAAGATGCACTACAGAAACTCGCCAAGGCTATTTCAACAGCACCTCTCAAACTTGCGATCACTACCATCTAGAAGGACAAGGGCAGCAGGTGCATGGGAACATCATCACCTGCAAGTTCCCCTCCAAGTCACACACCATCCTGACTTGGAAATATATTGCCTTCCTTCACTGTCGCTGGATCAAAATCCTGGCACTCCCTCCCTAATAGCACTATGGGAGTACCTTTGCCACACGGACTGTAGTGTTTAAGAAAGAGATAGAGAGTATGATGAAGCAGAAAAAGGGGGCGGATGACAGATGTCATGTTGAGAATACAAGTGAGAACCAGGCTGAATATATAAAGTACAAAGGGGAAGTGAAAAAGGAAATAAGAGAGGCAAAGAGAAGGTATGAGAATAGAATGGCAGCTAACATAAAAGGGAATCGAAAAGTAATCTACAGGCATATAAATAGTAAATGCGTAGTAAGAGGGGTAGGGCCGATTAGGGACCAAAATGGAGACCTGCGCCTGGAGGCAGAGGGCATGGCTGAGGTACTAAATGAATACTTTGCATCTGTCTTTACCAAGGAAGAAGATGTTGCCAAAGTCGTGGTGAAAGAGGAGGTAGTTGAGATACTGGATGGGATAATATCTGATAAAGAAGAAGTACTAGAAAGGCTGGCAGTTTGTAAAGTAGATAAGTCATGAGGACCAAATGTGATGTATCCTGGAATGCTGAGGGAAGTAAAGGTGGAAATTGCAGAGGTACTGGCCATAATCTTCCAATCCTCCTTAGATACAGGACTGGTGCCAGGGGACTAGAGAATTGCAAATGTTACACCCTTTGTTCAAAAAAGGCTGCAAGGATAAACCCAGCAACTATAGGCCAGTCAGTTTAACCTCGGTACCACTAGCCTTTAGAAATGATAATCTGAGACAAAATTAACAGTCACTTTAACAAGTATGGATTTATTAAGGAAAGCCAGCATGGATTTGGTAAAGGTAAGTCGTGGTTAACTAACTTGATTGAGTTTTTTGTTGAGGTAACAGAGAGGGTTGATGAGGGCAATATGGTTGATGTGGTGTACATGGACTTCCAAAAGGAGTTTGATAAAGTGCCACATAATAGGCTTGCCAGAAAAGTTGAAGCCTATGGAATAAAAGAAGAAAAGAGTGGCAGCATGAATACGAAATAGGCTAAGTAACAGGAAACAACGAGTAGTGGTGAACAGTTATTTCTTGGACTGGAGGAAGGTATACAGTGGTATTCCCTGGGGGTCAGTACTCGACCACTGCTTTTCTTGATATATATTAATGACTTGGACATGGGTGTACAGGGCACAATTTCAAAATTTGCAGATGACACAAAATTTGGTGAACTATAGTGAACAGTGAGGAGGATAATGATAGACTTCAAGAAAACATAGACAGGCTGGTGGAACGGGCAGACATGTGGCAGATGAAATTTAACGCAGAAAAGTGCAAACTGTTTCATTTTGGTAGGAAGAACGAGGAGAGGCAATATAAACTAAAGGATACAATTCTAAAGGGGGTGCATGAACGGAGAGACTTGGGGGTATATGTGCACAAATCTTTGAAGGTGACAAGGCAGGTTGAGAAAGCAGGTAAAAAACATACAGGATCCTCGGCTTCATAAACAGAGGCATAGAGTACAAAAGCTAGGGAGTTATGATTTTTATATAACACTGGTTCGGCCTTAACTGGAGTATTATGTCCAATTCTGGGCATCGCACTTTAGGAAGGATGAGAAGGCCTTAAAGAGGGTGCAGAAAAGATTTACAAGAATGGTTTCAGATATGAGGGATTTCAGTTACATGGATAGAATGGAGAAGCTGGGGTTGTTCTCCTTAAAGCAGAGAAGGTTAAGAGGAGATTTGATAGAGCAGTTCAAAATCATGAGAGGTCTAGACAGTGTAGATAGAGAGAAACTGTTCCCATTGGCAGAAGGATCGAGAACCAGAGGACACAGATTTAAGGTGATTGTCAGAAGAACCAAAGGCAACATGAGGGAAAACTTTTTTATGCAGCAAATGGTTAGGATCTGGAATGCACTGCCTGAAAGGGTAGTGGAGGCAGATTGAAGTGTGGCTTTCCAAAGGGAATTGGATAAGTACCTGAAGGAAAAAACTTGGCAGGGGTCCGGGGAAAGGGCAGGGGAGTGGGACTAACTGAAGTGCTCTTGAATGTGTCGAGCGGTGCGATTGCTGGCACTCGCAGCTCTGTCCCTTTCCAGGGGCGCTAAGCGACTAAATTTCTACCCCCTTATCTATAATGCACTGTGTATCATCAGCTGACAGTGATGCCAAAACTGGTCTTTTAAAAAGAAATATTATGGTTGACAGCATTACGCCATCCATCGTGCCTGTATTATCGTGTCCCTGCTCGTCTCTTGCCACTCTGTGCTTTGTTACTGCTGCACGCTGACAGTTAGGCAGTAATGTGCAAGCTTCAGCAACAGTGTTTTGTCTTTATCCTAGGCACTCTACATCATCATCATCATTATAGGCAGTCCCTTGGAATCGAGGAAGACTTGCTCCCACTCTAAAAAAATGAGTCCTTAGGTGGCTGTGAACAGTCCAACATGAGAACCACAGTCCCTGTTACAGGTGGGACAGACAGTCGTTGAGGGAAAGTGTGGGTGGGACTGGTTTGCTGCACGCTCTTTCCGCTGCCTGCATTTGACTTCTGCATACTCTCGGCGATGAGACTCAAGGTGCTCAGCGCCCTCCCGGATGCACTTCCTCCACTTAGGGCGATCTTTGGCCAGGGACTCTTAGGTGTCGGTGGGGATGTTGCACTTTATCAGTGAGGCTTTGAGGGTGTCTTTGTAACGTTTCCTCTGCCCACCTTTGGCTCGCTTGCCGTGAACGTGTTCCGAGTAGAGCGCTTGCTTTGGGAGTCTTGTGTCTGGCATGCGAACGATGTGGCCTGCCCAGCGGAGTTGATCAAGTGTGGTCAGTGCTTCAATGCTGGGGATGTTGGCCTGGGCGAGGACGCTAACGTTGGTGCGTATGTTCTCCCGGGGATTTGTAGGATCTTGCGAAGACATCGTTGGTGGTATTTCTCCAGCGACTTGAGGTGTCTACTGTACATGGTCCATGTCTCTGAGTCATACAGGAGGGCAGATATTACTACAGCCCTGTAGACCATGAGCTTGGTGGTGGATTTGAGGGCCTGGTCTTCAAACACTCTTTTCTTCAGGCGGCCGAAGGCTGCACTGGCGCACTGGAGGCGATGTTGGGTCTCGTCGTCAATGTCTGCTCTTGTTGATAAGGGGCGCCCGAGGTATGGTAAATGGTCCACATTGTCCAGGGCTGCGCGTGGATCTTGATGATTGGGGGGCAGTGCTGTGCAGTGAGGACAGGCTGGTGGAGGACCTTTGTCTTACGGATGTCTAGAGTCCACTGGTATAAACACTGACTTTAGCTTTTAGGAAATATGGGTTATGGAGAGAAAGTCAGGGAGGTTTAAAAAAAATCAATTTCCAAGGAAAACATTTGTTTACAGTGAATACCTTTTTTGTCCAATATTCTTGTCCATTGATTGCTTGAACCGGCACTCTCTTGTCCTCTTTCAGTTTGCACTGACACTCTCGTCCTGTGACAAGGAGCTCTGGAGCTCTTCACTTCTATCCATGGGAATCTCTGCCCTTTCTCTCCCAAATCTCCTTGCTTCCACTGTTCAAGTTCTTCATCAGTTGGTGCATTTTAGCCCCAACTACAAGTTAACTACCATCATCACCCATCCCCCATTCCTGCTGTCTGCTTCTCAAATTTGTTTTTTGAATTCCTGGGCTTCACTGGACAAGACTACGTTCCTGCATGGATTATACCACTACTCTGCACTGGACTACACTGGACTACTGTGAGACTCATTTGCTGTGTCAAAAATCTGCTGCTGAAAAAAAAATTATCTTCCTCACTGTGACTGTTTCTCTACTGAACTGGGTAACTCGTTTGACGGGTTTTTCAGCCGATGTCAACTCTCTGCTGAGCTGGGTGACTCGTTCTGTTAAGTATGGAATATCTCCACAAGACTGAGTACTGGGAGCTAAAACTGATGCGATCTTAGTCTATTTAATATAAATCCAGAGTGCCTAAGCAGTATGGCAGACAACCTTTTATACTCGCTTGCACGGGGTGTGCAGGTGACCCTTGGGCCTCCAACAGTTGTGCCCTCTGGTGGCAAGTCTTACACAGTTACAATGTTTACATACATAACATCACTCCCCCCCAAAGTCTTTGATACAAATTATTTACAAGTTGAGACGATCCGGGGCCCTACGTTCCCTAATTGATCATCTGAGTTCAAACTCTGGCATTGGTGAGTTGGTCGGACCATTGCTGCACTGCGGCGTGGCTGGTCTGACAGGACTGTTGGGAATGGTGGGTTCATCCCCTTGATTGACAGCGAGGTCGATTGCTGGTTGGGTGTGTGTTGGTGGATCGATTATGATGATGTCCTCTTCAGTTTGTTCCTGGTTGTCGGTGAACCGCAGTTTGGTCTGATCCAAATGCTTTCTGCACGTTTGTCCATTCATTAGTTTGACTATAAATAATCTATTTCACTCCTTGGCCAAGACAGTGCCAGCGACCCATTTAGGACCATGACCGTAATTAAGGACAAACACAGGGTCATTAACATCAATGTCACGTGATACAGCCACGTGATCATGGTACATGTTTTGCCAGTGACGCCGGGTTTCCACATGATCATTTAGATCCAGGTGGACTAGGGAGAGCCTGGTTCTGAGTGCTCTCTTTATTAACAATTCTGCAGGAGGAACCCCAGTGAGCGAGTGGGATCGCATCCAGTAGCTGAGCAGAACCCGAGATATGCGGGTCTGCACTGAGCCTTCCGTCACGTGTTTCAAGCTCTGCTTGATAGTTTGGACTGCCCGTTCCGCTTGACCGTTGGTTGCGGGCTTAAACGGGGCAGACCTGACATGCTTGATGCCATTGCAGGTCATAAACTCTTTGAATTTCGAGCTGGTGAAACACGGTCCATTGTCACTGACAAGGACATCGGGCGAACATAGGACGGAGGCTTTCAATGGTGGCAGTGGATGTGCTGGATGACATGATTACGCATTCAATCCATTTAGAGTAAGTGTCCACTACAACTAAAAACATCTTTCCGAGAAAGGGGTCAACAAAATCTACGTGGATCCTGGACCATGGTTTGGAGGGCCATGATCACAGACTCAATGGAGCCTCCCTTGGTGCATTGCTCAATTGTGAGCCTGTGTTTCACTGGTGTATGCATGAGTCTAAGTCCGAGTCAATGCCGGGCCACCAAACATGCGAACTGGCTATAGCCTTCAAACATGCGACCTGGCTATAGCCTTCATCATGACTATGCCTGGATGGATATTGTATAGGTCGCCTATAAATGCTTCCTTGCCTTTTTTTGGCAAAACCACGCGATTACCCCATAAGAGACAATCCGACTGGATGGACATTTCATCTTTGCGTCGGTGAAGTGGCTTAATTTCATCTTGCATTTCCCCGGGAATGGCCGACCAGCTCCCATTGAGGACACAACTTTTTACAAGTGATAGCACAGGATCCTGGCTGGTCCAGGTCCTGATCTAGTGAGCAGTGATGGGTGACTCCTTGCTCTCAAAAGCATCCATGACCAGAAGCAAGTCTGCGGACTGCACCATTTCCATCCTGTTAGTGGGCAATGGTAGCCGACTGAGGGCATCAGCACAGTTCTCCGTGCCTGGTCTGTGGCGGATAACATAGTCAAAGGCGGACAATGTTAGTGCCCATCTTTGAATGCGGGACAAAGCATTGGTGTTTATACCTTTGCTTTCTGAAAACAGCAAAATGAGAGGTTTGTGGTCAGTTTCAAGCTCAAACCGAAGTCCAAATAGGTATTGATGCATTTTCTTAAACACCTCTTTCTCGACCATACTGTAGGTTCTTTCAGCCTGAGACAAACTTCTATACGCGTATGCAACCGGTTGAAGTTTGCCCGATACATTGGTTTGCTGTATCACACAGCCGACCCCATACATAGAAACATAGAAAATAGGTGCAGGAATAGGCCATTTGGCCCTTCGAGCCTAAACCACCATTCAATAAGATCATGGCTGATCATACACCTCAGTACCCCTTTCCTGCTTTCTCTCCATACCCCTTGATCCCTTTAACGTAAGGGCCATATCTAACTCTTTCTTGAATATATCCAATGAACTGGCATCAACAACTCTCTGCGGCAGGGAATTCCACAGGTTAACAACTCTCTGAGTGAAGAAGTTTCTCCTCATCTCAGTCCTAAATGGCTTACCCCTTATCTTAGACTGTGTCCCCTGGTTCTGGACTTCAACATCGGGAACATTTTTCCAGCATTTAACCTGTCCAGTCCCGTCAGAGTTTTATAAGTTTCTGTGAGATCCCCTCTCATCCTTCTAAACTCCAGTGAATACAGGCCCAGTCGATCCAGTCTCTCCTCATATGGCAGTCCTGCCATCCCGGGAATCAGTCTGGTGAACCTTCGCTGCACTCCTTCAATAACAATAATGTCCTTCCCCAGATTAGGAGACCAAAACCGAACAAAATATTCCAGTTGAGGCTTCACCAATGCCCTGTACAACTGCAGTAAGACCTTCTGCAGGAAAGATATTCAAATCCCCTAGCTATGAAGGCCAACATACCATTTGCCTTCTTCACTGCTGTACCTGCATGCCAACTTTCAATGACTGATATACCATGACACCCAGGTCTCATTGCACCTACCCTTTTCCTAATCTGCCACCATTCAGATAATGTTCTGCCTTCGTGTTTTTGCCACCAAAGTGGATAACCTCACATTTATCCACGTTATACTGCATCTGCCATGCATTTGCCCACTCACTTAACCTGTCCAAGTCACCCTGCAGCCTCTTAGCATCCTCTTCACAGCTCACACTGCCAGCCAGCTTAGTGTCATCTGGAAACTTGGAGATATTACACTCAATTCCTTCATCTAAATCATTAATGTATATTGTAAATAGCTGGGGTCCCAGCACTGAGCCCTGCGGCACCCCACTAGTCACTGCCTGCCATTCTGAAAAGGACCCGTTTATCCCGACACTCTGCTTCCTGTCTGCCAACCAGTTCTCTATCCACGTCAATACATTACCCCCAATACCATGTGCTTTAATTTTGCACACCAATCTCTTGTGTGGGACCTTGTCAAAAGCCTTTTGAAAGTCCAAATGCACCACATCCACGGGTTCTCCCTTATCCACTCTACTAGTTACATCCTCAAAAATTCTAGAAGATTTGTCATGCTGATTTGGACCTATCCTGTCACAGCTTTCCAAATGCGCTGCTATTTCAGCTTTAATAATTGATTCCAACATTTTCCCCACTACTGATGTCAGGCTAACCGGTCTATAATTACCTGTTTTCTCCCTCCTTTTTTAAAAAGTGGGGTTACATTAGCTGCCCTCCAGTCCATAGGAACTGATGCAGAATTGATAGACTGTTGGAAAATGATTACCAATGCATCTTTTATTTCTAGGGCTCGTTCCTTAAGTACTCTGGGATGCAGACTATCAGGCCCCGGGGATTTATCGGCCTTCAATTCCATCAATTTTCCTAACACAATTTCCTGACTAATAATGATTTCCGTCAGTTCCTCCTTCTCACTAGACTCTCGGTCCCCTAGTATTTCCAGAAGGTTATTTGTATCTTCCTTCGTGAAGACAGAACCAAAGTATTTGTTCAACTGGTCTGCCATTTCTTTGTTCCCCATTATAAATTACCTGAATCTGACTGCAAGGGACCTACGTTTGTCTTCACTAATCTTTTTCTCTTCACGTATCTGTAGAAGCTTTTGCAGTCATTTTTTATGTTCCCAGCAAGCTTCCTCTCATACATTATTTTCCCCCTCCTAATTAAACCCTTTGTCCTCCTCTGCTGAATTCTAAATTTCTCCCAGTCCTCAGGTTTGTTGCTTTTTCTGGCCAATTTATGTGCCTCTTCCTTGGATCTAACACTATCCTTAATTTCCCTTGTTAGCCACGGTTGAGCCACCTTCCCCGTATTATTTTTACTGCAGACAGGGATGTAAAAGTCTTGAAGTTCATCCATGTGATCTTTAAATGTTTGCTGTTGCCTATCCGCTGTTAACCCTTTAAGGATCATTTGCCTATCTATTCTAGCCAATTCACGTCTCATACTATCAAAGTTACCATTCCTTCAGTTCAGGACCCTAGTCTCTGAATTAATTGTGTCACTTTCCATCTTAATAAAGAATTCTACCATATTATGGTCACTCTTCCCCAAGGGGCCTCGCACAACAAGATTGCTAATTAGTCCTTTCTCATTACACATCACCCAGTCTAGGATGGCCAGCCCTCTGGTTGGTTCCTCGACATATTGGTCGAGAAAACCATCCCGAATACACTCCAGGAAATCCTCCTCTACTGTATTGCAACCAGTTTGGTTAGCCCAATCTATATGTAGATTAAAGTCGCCCATGATAACTGCTGTACCTTTATTGCACGCCTCCTTAATTTCTTGTTTGATGCTGTCCCCAACCTCACTACTATTATTTGGTGGTCTGTACACAACTCCCACTAGCTTTTCCTGCCCTTTGGTATTCCACAGCTCCACCCATAACGATTCCACATCATCCAAGCTAATGTCCTTCCTTACTATTGCATTAATTTCCTCTTTAACCAGTAATGCTACCCCACCTCCTTTACCTTTCTGTCTATCCTTCCTGAATGTTGAATACCCCTGGATCTTGAGTTCCCAGCCTTGGTCACCCTGGCGCCATGTCTCCGTGGTGCCAATTATATCATATTCATTAATTGCTGCCTTTGCAGTTAATTCTTCCACCTTATTACTAATACTCCTTGCATTGAGGCACAGAGCCTTCAGTCTTGTCTTTTTAACACACCTTGCCCCTTTAGAATTTTCCTGCAATGTGACCCTTTTTGATTTTTGCCTTGGGTTTCTGTGCTGTCCACTTTTACTTTTCTTTCATCTATCTTTTGCTTCTGCCCCCATTCTACTTCTCTCTGTCTCCCTGCATATGTTCCCATCCCCCTGCCATATTAGTTTACCCCTCCCCAACAGCACTTGCAAACATTCCCCCTAGGTCATTGGTTCTGGTCCTGTCCAGGTGCAGACCGTCCACTTTGTACTGGTCCCACCTCCCCCAGAACCGGTTCCAATATCCCAGGAATTTGAATCCCTCCCTTCTGCACCACTCTACAAGCCACGTATTCATCTGAGCTATCCTGCGATTCCTCCTCTGACAAGCATGTGGCACTGGTAACAATCCTGACATTACTACCTTTGAGGTCCTACTTTTAATTTAACTCCCAGCTACCTAAATTCAATTTGTTGGACCTCATCCCGTTTTTTTACCTTTACGAAGATGCATAACAAGCTAGCACTACTCGTTTACACGGGTCATATAGTATAAGTAACTTATTAGAAGAAAGTAGGTTTCTGGCCTTCTCAAAGACAGTTGCCATCCTTACGTAGCAACATATGCAACGGTTCCAGCAAAGTGCTTAACCCGGGTAGAAAGTTACCAAAATAGTTGAGGAGTCCCAGGAACGAACGCAGCTCCATCACATTCTCTGGTCTGGGTGCATTCTTGATGGTCTCTG
The DNA here is from genome assembly GCF_044704955.1 of Pristiophorus japonicus. NCBI lineage: Eukaryota > Metazoa > Chordata > Chondrichthyes > Pristiophoridae > Pristiophorus > Pristiophorus japonicus. The sequence goes on from NC_091981.1 coordinate 229,079,504, forward strand.
TCTTTGAGTCCGTGGGTCTGATGCCGTCTGCCGCAATTTTCTCCCCAAAAATTAAACCTCTGGTGCCGAGAAAACACACTTGGAGCATTTCAGCCTGAGTCCCACTCTGTCTAGTCAACTTAGAAAGTCTTGCAGGTTGTGCAGGTGGTATCACGACTGGTGATCAGGATATCGTCTTGAAACACAATCGTGTATGGAACCGATTTCAGCAGACTCTCCATGTTCCTCTGGAAGATGGCAGCAGCCGAGTGAATCCCAAAAGGGCACCTGTGGTATATAAACAGTCCTTTGTGCGTGTTGATGCACGTCAATCTTTTCGAAGATTCAACCAGCTCCTGTGTCATGTACGCGGAGGTTAGTTCCAACTTGGTGAATGACTTTCCCTCTGCTAACGTTGCGAACAGGTCATCCACCTTGTGTAGCGGGTACTGGTCTTGTAACGAGACTCGGTTGATTGTTACCTTGTAGTCTCCGCAGATTCTGACCATGCCATCCCTTTTCAACACCGGAACAATCAGACTGCCCACTTGTTGAATTCGACTGGCGATATGATTCCCTCTCGTTGAAGTCTGTCCAATTCAATCTCGATTTTCTCCCCTCATCATAGATGGAACCGCTTGAGCCTTGTGATGAATGGGCCTTGCATCGGGGACTAGATGGATCTGCACCTTGGTGCCTGTGAAGTTGCCGATGTCTGGTTCAAATAGTGACAGAAACTTGCTCAGCACTTGGGCGCATGAGGCATCATCTACTGAAGATAGTGCTTTGATGTCGTCCCAGTTCCATCGAATCTTTCCCATCCTGTTTCTGCTGAAGAGCGTTGGGCCATCGCCTGGTACAATCCACAGTGATAAATCATGCACAGCTCCATTGTACGATACCTTAACTGCCGCACTGCCTGGTATGTGCTGTAGGTGCGCAATTTTGTCTGAGTCGGGCTCAATTTGGGCCTTTGTGCCTTGTTGCCCCACAGTTTCTCAAAAGCCTTCAGGCTCATAATTGACTGACTCTCCCCTATGTCCAACTCCATTGATACCGGAATACCGTTCAATTTGACTTTCAGCATGATAGGAGGGCTCTTGATGGTGAAGGTGTATACCCCACACACTTCTTCCTCGGGTTGAGTTGCCTCTCTTGTTTGTTCTGCGTGATCTGCTCCAGATCGATCATCCTCTGCCAACTCTGCCACGTGATGAGTCGCAGCACTCTTGCACATTTGCTGGAGTTGCCCCATTGTTTCGCAGCCTTTGCGCACATAGTGCTTGAATCGACATTGATGGGCTTGATGATTACCCTGCAGCGCCAACATGGTGCTAATGGATTCACATTCACGCCCGATGTCGGACTCTGAGTCATCTTATGTCTTGCAGCTGCAGACGTGTAGGCCCTGCCATATGCAGTTCTGCCTGCTAGCAACGTTATTTTATTCACAGTACTTGCTGGTGAGCTTCGATGCTGGGAAGATAGCTGTCTGGGATTATCGCTCGTGGATATGAATGCCTGGGCTATCGTGATGGTCTTGCTCAGAACTAGAGATTCCGCGGTCAGCAGCTTGCAAAGAATGACCTCGTGGCCGATGCCAAGCACAAAAAGTCCCGCAGCGTTTCCGCCAAAAATCCAGCAAATTCGCAAGTTCCGGCTAAGGCATCTCAGGTCGGCGACATAACTCTCCAAGTCCTGGCCCTCGGAGCGGTGGTGCGTGTGGAAGCGATACTATTATGACGCTCTCCTTCGGCTTGAGGTGGTTCCGAAACAGCGTACACAACTCTGTATATGTCTTCTCTGCTCGTTTCTCTGGTGCTAGCCAATTCTTGATGAGTCTGTATATTATGGACCCACACAAGGTGAGGAGAATCGCCCTGCGCTTGATCGCTTTATCGTCCCCATCCAGCTCGTTGTCCACAAAGTACTGGTCGAGATGCTCAACGAAGGTTTCCCAATCTCACTAAAATACCAACAGCAGCCATGACAGCGTGAAAGTTTGTAATCTGTTACTCGTCGCCAATTGTTAAGTATGGAAGAACTCCACAAGACTGAGTACTGTGTGCTAAAACTGATGTGACTTAGTCTCTTTAATACAACTCCAGAGTGCCTAAGCAGCATGGCAGACAACCTTTTATACTCCCTTGCACAGGGTGTGCAGGTGACCCTTGGGCTTCCAACAGTTGCGCCCTCTTGTGGCAAGCCTTACACAGTTACAATGTTTACATACATAACACGTTCTACTGGTTTTTCTGCTTTGTTGGTCACTGGCTTGCGTGGTTTTACATTTTCTCCTCTGCTTCTGATCTATAATGACCTCCAACTTTGCCATCAACTTCCTGCACTGCAACTGACTCTCATTGCCATGGCAATAACCTCCATCCTTCAGTTCTCTACCCTTCAAATAGCTTCTGGACTTTGCTCGCCTACTACTCCTGTCTCCGAACTTGGACAACAGTTTGTTGATGCTCCAAACCGATTCCATCTTCCCGATGTCAACTTTTGCCCTCCGCGGGAAATCCAACTTTAACTCTGGACTCCTTACTATTGTCACCAACCTATTCCCTGTTACTATCAGGATATTTGCAGCCCTATAATTACTACAAAACCAGGCCTATGTAACTTGAGTTTTTCCATGTGTTCATTTGCGTGCGCAGTTTTGGCTGGTGCTTCGGACCTGAGCCGTTCACTTCTATTTTCACTTCTTTCTCCCACTTTTACTTTTCCCTCTATCCCTCCCTGACCAGTATCTCCTATCATCGTGCTGCCTTTCATCTCTCCTCTCTCAGATACTCTGTCCTCCCAAATCCCCACCCCAACTCTTTATTACTCCTCGACCGTCCTACTCTCCAGCCACCATCCCAGGCTCGACTCCCTCTTAGATAAGCCTACAGGTACCCTCTGTGCCTCTCTTGGCATCCTCTGAAGGGCCCACCGTGGCACTAGTCGCTGTCTCCTCACAAGTAGCAACACCAACTGTCCCATTCTACTCTCTCACCAACCTTGCCACCCAGCCTGCTCGCGGGGGCCTAAACTTGTCAATCTCCTCCCCGTCCAACTCACCCCTCCAAGTACTGACCCTGTGGATGTTGGCAGTGGTTCAACCATCACCGATCCTCTTCGCATCTCCTTGCAGAATGTTTGTTAACGCCATTGCCATCCATAAGTTTATCGTGGATGATTGCATCGACATCATGGCCATGACCAAAACTTGGTGGAGGGGTGATGATACCTTAGCTTTAAATGAAGCCTTCCCACTTGGCTATACCTTCCACCACTTGCCCCACCCAGACCGCCATGGTGGCGATGTGGTTCTCATCACAAAATCATACCTTGGTCCGTCCCCCTTCTCCTCGGCACGTTCTCCTCCTTTGAACATCTCACCTTATTCCACCCCTCTCACCTCTCATTTAAAATTCTCGTTCTCCACCGCCCACCCAAGTACGATAAAAATGTCATCACTGAGATATCTTCACTGCTTTCCTCCCTCAGCCTCTGCAATGAGCGACTTCTCATCCTCGGTGATTTCAACCTCCATCTCAATTCTTCATGCTCTCGCTCCTCTGAGTTCACTACCCTCCTATCATCCCTTAATCTCTCCCTCCATGTAAACTCCCCAACCCATAGTCACGGCCACCCCTTTGACCTTGACATCTTTCGTGGTCTCACTATTCCCACATGTCAATTGCAGATAAGGCCATCTCTGACCACTTCCTTGTATCGCTCTCCACCCACATCCCCCGTCCCCCACCCAACCCTACTGACTTCTACATCCGCCTCTGGAAAAACTCTCTCCAAACTCTCTTACAACTGCACATATGAAATCCGAACTGTCCAGCCTTTGGCCCTCTATTCACACGACATTTCTGCAGCCACCAATCTGCTCAACCAAACCCTCACCACCACCTTTGCTGCTCTAGTCCCTATTAAAACCATTACTCTCTCTCACCCTGGCCATTGACCCGGTACGGCCTTCATTTTCGCACCCTCAAGTCCAAGGGGCGCAGACTTGAACGGATGTGGCGGACAACTGGTTTAGCCATTCACCGGCAGGTTTGGCTGGACCACATTATCGGATCCTACACTTGTCTACCAAAACTCTTCACTATTCCAGGGTGATGCTGGAATGCAAATATAATCCCCGGCTACTATTCTCTACTGCTAACTGTCTTCGTAAACCCACCTTCTCTGTCTTCACCACACTCACCTGCAACAAGTGTGAGGAGCTCATGGACTTCTTTGTCTCAAAGGTTGAGATGATCCGATCAGCTGCCTCTGCCACTTCTCTTCCTTCCCCCAGCCCACCGGGACAAACTTCCTCTAAGGTTCCCTGCTGCCTTAGCCCTGAACTCGCATCTTTCTCCAGTTTCTCTCTGATCTCCCCTCTTGACCTCTCCACACTCATCTTGATCATGAGACCCAGTTCCTGCTCCCTTTACCCTAGTCCCACTAAACTGCTGACCACCCAACTTCCTTTTCTGACTCCCATGTTAGCTGACATTGTTAACGGTTTGGTCTCCTCAGGTACTTTCCCCCTCTCCTTCAAATCTGCCATCATCACCACTCTCCTCAAAAAAACAACCCTTGACCCCATTGTGCTTTAAGCTACCACCCCATCTCCAACCTCCCTTTTCTCTCCAAAGTCCTTGAATGTGTTGTTGCCTCCCAAATCTGTGCCCATTTTTCCCAGAACTCCATGTTTGAATCCCTTCAATCTGGTTTCTGCCCCTGCCACAGTACCAAAACGGCTCTCATCAAAGTCACAAATTACATCCTTTGTGACTGTGACAAAGGTAAAATATCCCTCCTTGTCCTTCTCAATCTGTCAGCCTTTGACATGTTGACCACTCCATCCTCCTCCAACACCTCTCTGCTATGATATCTTCCTTACGACATCATAAACACACAGACTACAAGATGGCTCTACAGGAACTTGTCATGTGACCTGGTCGCATGATCCTTTATTGTTTTACATCAGCAGTTGCATTACCACAGTAATCCATTAGGGGAACTTTATATTATACTTCTCCCTCCTTAATGACGAAGTAATCATAACAAAATAATCATCACACATAACTTGCATGGTTATACACAACAAAAGATTTAGAATTATTTTGCCATATTTACAAATCAAACTTAACTACTGGTTTTCTATTTCGAAGAGGATACCTTTGCTCTTGAACAGAACTTTCCAAATTTGGTGTCGAAATTAGACTCATTCGAAGTTGAGCCTGAGGAGAGTTTTTCTCCAAGACTAACCCTTGATCTATATTTGAACTCTCTATAACTTCAGACTGTTTGTCTGCCTGACTCGGTCTCAGATTAAATTCTGACATTCTCTTGGACTTGTTTCTAGTACATTGGATGTAGGATTTGCTACTGGTACTCTACTTGTAACAAGACTATCTGACCCATCAGAAATAATCGAATCATTCCAACTTTCAATTACTTCCACATCTGTAGGTAAAATATGATCAATGTGAACAAACCTAACCTTTCCATGATAAAACATTTTGACCAAATATGTGCAAGGGCCACATATCTTCACTATACTTCCTGGTAACCACTTTAACCATTTATAGCGATGGTTCTTCACTCTAACCTTCTGATTCAATTGTACACTTCTCTCTCTTACTCTACCTTGATCATGATTCTCTTTCTGTCTTAATTGTTTCTCTTTGCCTTACTGTGCCAGGTTTGGCTTTAACAACGAGAACCTGGTTTGTGGCTGTCGTTTGAGAAACAACTCTGCTGGTGTTCTACCAGTATTTGTACAAGGAGTATTGTGATAAGTAATCAGAAAATTTTAAATGTGTGATCTAATGATAACTGTAGTTTCTTTGGATCTAGATCCAACATTTGCTTGATGAGGGCACAATTTACAATTTCTACTGTGCGCTCCGCTGTACCATTTAAAACAGGGTGGTATGGTGGAACTTTAGTACGTTTCACACCGTTTCTGCTCATGAACTATGCACATTCTTCTGAACAAAATTGTGGCCCATTATCAGACACAATTTCTTCTGGAAGGCCATATGAAGAAAACAATCTGCACAAATCGTCTAGTGGTTTACTAGTTGTTATTTTCTGCATCGGAAACACTTCTATCCACTTCAAATGCCTATTAATCACAATGAATAATTGTTTTCCTTCTAGCTCAGCAAAATCTATATGTAACCTTTGCCACAGCCTGGGAGGCTATTTCCATGTCTGTAATGGTACAGATGCTGGTTTCTTGATTACTGATTGACATGTTGTACACTGACTGATGATGTACTCTATGGCCTAGACATTCGGCCTCCCTGGGTTCACATGTGCTGAAAACCGTTTTTTCCGATCTGTCAAACTCCAGCAAATGTCCTCAAAACTCTTGTACCTTATAAAAGCAGGCGCATAGCCTACTTTTACAGGCATAAGAGTTTTAAACTGCACTTAAAACATAAATAATAAAATTTAAAAACACATTTTATGTTAAATCTACATTAAATTTATCTTAAACCATAATTTTAAAAAGTTTTAAAAACTCAGAATTTTTTTTCCTTGAATATATTTATTAACTTTAATTTCAATTAATTTTAATTATATGAGGTATGTTTTTTATATTTTATTTGGTGTTATTCTGTTTGTTTTTTTTCACAATTAATAGCAATGAGAACTCGTAGATACGGAGTTCCCTTTGCTATTAATTGAGAATACTGTACCTGATTGGTTGAACGGTCACACATGACTGCATTTTCTGAATGGGAACCTGGATGATGGGAGCACGCTCCGCAGCGTGGGAAAAGAAGGCCTCCTCAATGGAATTCCACGCTCCTCCGGGACTACCAGGTACTTTTGGAAAAATTCTCTGGTCGGAGACGTTCGTCTGAAAGAAGCCGGAATTTCAGGGCCTATATTTTCATCTAGACCTGGCCACCATAAGTAACTGCATGCAGAACTCTTGGTCAAGCACATTATCAGCTGCTGGTCATGAAGATCTCCCAACAATTTTGACCTGTACTTATTTGGGATAACTACTCGTACCCCACATGATACAATATTTATCCACTGATAATTCATTCCTACGAACGGAGTATGGAGCTAAATTAAAAAGTAGGACCTCAAAAGTAGTAATCTCAGGATTGCTACCAGTGCCACGTGCTAGTCAGAGTAGGAATCACAGGATAGCTCAGATGAATACGTGGCTTGAGGAGTGGTGCAGAAGGGAAGGATTCAAATTCTTGGGACATTGGAACCGGTCCTGGGGGAGGTGGGACCAGTACAAACCAGACGATCTGCACCTAGGCAGGACCGGAACCAATGTCCTAGGGGGAGTGTTTGCTAGTGCTGTTGGGGAGGGGTAAAACTAATATGGCAGGAGGATGGGAACCTATGCAGGGAGACAGAGGAAAGTAGAATGGGGGCAGAAGCAAAAGACAGAAAGAGGAAAAGAAAAAGTGGTGGGCAGAGAAACCCAAGGCAAAAAGCAAAAAGGGCCACATTACAGCAAAATTCTAAAGGGGCAAAGGGTGTTAAGAAGACAAGCCTGAAGGATCTGTGCTTCAATACGAGGAGTATTCGCAATAAGGTGGATGAATTAACTGTGCAGATAGTAGTTAACGGATATGATGTAATTGGCATCACGGAGACATGGCTCCAGGGTGACCAAGGCTGGGAACTCAACATCCAGGAGTTTTCAACATTTAGGAAGGATAGAGGAAATTAATGCAATAGTAAGGAAGGACATTAGCTTGGATGATGTGGAATCATTATGGGTGGAGCTATGGAATACCAAAGGACAGAAAACGCTAGTGGGAGTTGTGTACAGACCACCAAACAGTAGTAGTGAGGTTGGGGACAGCATCAAACAAGAAATTAGGGATGCATGCAATAAGGGTACAGCAGTTAACATGGGCGACTTTAATCTACATATTGATTGGGCTAACCAAACTGATAGCAATGCGGTGGAGGAGGATTTCCTGGAATGTATTAGGGATGGTTTTCTAGACCAATATGTCGAGGAGCCAACTAGAGGGCTGGCCATCCTAGACTGGGTGATGTGTAATGAGAAAGGAATAATTAGTAGTCTTGTTGTGCGAGGCCCCTTGGGGAAGAGTGACCATAATATGGTAGAATTCTTTATTAAGATGGAGAGTGACACAGTTAATTCAGAGACTAGGGTCCTGAACCTAAGGAAAGGTAACTTCGATGGTATGAGACGTGAGTTTGATAGAATAGACTGGCAAATGATACTTAAAGGGTTGATGGTGGATAGGCAATGGCAAACATTTAAAGATCACATGGATGAACTTCAACAATTGTACATCTCTGTCTGGAGTAAAAATAAAACGGGGAACGTGGCTCAACCGTGGCTAACAAGGGAAATTAAGGATAGTGTTAAATCCAAGGAAGAAGCATATAAATTGGCCAGAAAAAGCAGCAAACCTGAGGACTGGGAGAAATTTAGAATTCAGCAGAGGAGGACAAAGGTTTTAATTAGAAGGGGGAAAATAGAGTATGAGAGTAAGCTTGCTGGGAACATAAAAACTGACTGCAAAAGCTTCTATAGATATGTGAAGAGAAAAAGATTAGTGAAGACAAATGTAGGTCTCTTGCAGTCAGATTCAGGTGAATTTATAATGGGGAACAAGGAAATGACGGACCAGTTAAACAAATACTTTGGTTCGCGGAGCAGGCTCAAGGGGCTAGATGGCCTACTCCTGTTCCCAATTCTTATGTTCTTATGGTCTCTCTTCACGAAGGAAGACACAAATAACCTTCCGGAAATACTAAGGAACCGAGGGTCTAGTGAGAGGGAGGAACTGAAGGAAATCCTTATTAGGCGGGAAATTGTGTTAGGGAAATTGATGGGATTAAAGGCCGATAAATCCCTGGGGCCTGATGGTCTGCATCCCAGACTACTTAAGGGCGTAGCCCTAGCAATAGTGGATGCATTGGTGATCATTTTCTAACAGTCTATCGACTCTGGATTGGTTCCTATGGACTGGAGGGTAGGTAATGTAACACCACTTTTTAAGAAGGGACGGAGAGAGAAGGTGGTTATCCTGACATCAGTAGTGGGGAAAATGTTGGAATCAATTATTAAAGATGAAATAGCAGCACATTTGGAAAGCAGTGACGGGATCGGTCCAAGTCAGCATGGATTTATGAAAGGGAAATCCTGCTTGATAAATCTTCTAGAATTTTTTGAGGATGTAACTAGTAGAGTGGACAAGGGAGAACCGGTGGAGGTGGTGTATTTGGACTTTTAAAAGGCTTTTGACAAGGTCCCACACAAGAGATTGGTGTGCAAAATCAAAGCACATGGTATTGGGGGTAATGTACTGACGTGGAAAGAGAACTGTTTTGCAGACAGGAAGCAGAGAGATGGGATAAACGGGTCCTTTTCAGAATGGCAGGCAGTGACTAGTGGGGTGCCGCAGGGCTCAGTGCTGGGTCCCCAGCTATTTACAATATACATTAATGATTTGGATGAGGGAATTGAGTGTAATATCTCAAAGTTTGCAGATGACACTAAGCTGGGTGGCGGTGTGAACTGTGAGGAGGACGCTAAAAGGCTGCAGGGTGACTTGGACAGGTTAGGTGAGTGGGCAAACTCGTGGCAGATGCAGTATAATGTGGATAAATGTGAGGTTATCCACTTTGGTGGCAAAAACACGAGGGCAGAATATTATCTGAATGGCGGAAGATTAGGATAAGGGGAGGTGCAACGAAACCCGGATGCCATGGTACATCAGTCATTGAAAGTTGTCATGTAGGTACAGCAGGCATTGAAGAAGGCAAATGGCAGTTGGCCTTTATAGCTAGGAGATTTGAGTATAGGAGCAGGGAGGTCTTACTGCAGTTGTACAGGGCCTTGATGAGGCTGCACCTGGAACATTGTGTTCAATTTTGGTCTCCTAATCTGAAGAAGGACGTTCTTGCTATTGAGGGATTGCAGCGAAGGTTCACCAGACTGATTCCTGGGATGGCAGGACTGACATGTGAGGAGAGACTGGATCGAGTGGGTCTGTATTCTCTGGAGTTTAGAAGGAGGAGAGGGGATCTCATAGAAACATATAAAATTCTGATGGGACTGGACAGGTTAGATGCAGGGAGAATGTTCCCGATGTTGGGGAAGTCCAGAACCAGGGGACATAGTCTAAGGATAAGGGGTAAACCATTTAGGACTGAGATGAGGAAAAACTTCTTCACTCAGAGAGTTATTAACCTATGGAATTCCCTGCCGCAGAGAGTTGTTGATGCCAGTTTATTGGATATATTCAAGAGGGAGTTAGATATGGCCCTTACGGCTAAAGGGATCAAGGGGTATGGAGAGAAAGCAGGAAAGGGGTACTGAGGGAATGATCAGCCATGATCTTATTGAATGGTGGTGCAGGCTCGAAGGGCCGAATGGCCTACTCCTGCACCTATCTTCTATGTTTCTATGTTTCTATGGATGCATATCTTTCTCTGATACCTGGTTTGACCAGCCGGTTGCTATGTAATCATACACCTTTGACATAACTGGGTCACATTTGGTTGCTTTTCCAATCTCTTCAGCTGTGACTAGCCACTCAACATTGTACGAAAAATAGAACAATTCATTCCTATTGGATGTATCGTGATGGGGATGGCATTCTGGACATAGCATGAGCATTACTTTGATCAGCTGACCATCTGTACTCAATGTCATATGTATATGCTGACAAAATCAAAGCCCATCACTGCATTCGGGTTGCAGCTAAGGTTGGAACTGGGGACATTTGATGGAGGATTGCTGTCATAGAAACAAAGAAACATAGAAAATAGGTGCAGGAGTAGGCCATTCGGCCCTTCGAGCCTACACCACCACTCGATAAGATCATGGCTGATCATTCCCTCAGTATCCCTTTCCTGCTTTCTCGCTATACTCCTTGATCGCCTTAGCCGTAAGGGCCATATCCACCTTCTGCTTGAATATATCCAATGAGCTGGCATCAACAACTCTCTGCGGCAGCGAATTCCACAGATTAACAACTCTCTGAGTGAAGAAGTTTCTCCTCATCTCAGTCCTAAATGGCCTACCCCTTATCCTAAGACTCTGTCCCCTGGTTCTTGACTTCCCCAACATCAGGAATATTCTACCCGCATCTAACCTGTCCCGTCCCGTCAGAATCTTATATGTTTCTATGAGATCCCCTCTCATCCTTCTAAACTCCAATGTAGAAAGGCCCAGTTGATCCAGTCTCTCCTCATATGTCAGTCCAGCCATCCCAGAAATCATTCTGGTGAACCTTCGCTGCACTCCCTCAATAGCAAGAACGTCCTTCCTCAGATTAGGGTACCAAAACTGAACACAATATTCCAGGGGCTTATGGTCAGTAACGATGGTAAACTTACGAGCATACAATGTAGTACATGAGAGATCACTGCGTCAACTCCATATGGAGAGGCGTCGCATGCTAGCTTGATCTCCTAAGATACATCATAGTGAACGAACATGGTACTCTCTACCAACTGGCTTTAACACTCCTTGAATGCTGTGTCGCATTCTTCTGACCATTTCCAATGGACCTGATTTTTCAATAGTTCATTCAGTGGATGTAATACTGTAGCCAAATTCGGTAGGAACTTCCCATAATAGCTCAAAAGACCCAAAAATGAGCGACCTAGTGTTGGTAATTGGGATGAGACTGGTTGACCTTTTGTTGGACGGAGCAGATATAATGGTAAGTACTGTAGGGAATAGAATACGGCCAGGCTGATCTCCTGGATTAGTTTGGATCACCTGGATGGGTCGGAGAGGAATTTTTCCAGATTTTTTCTCCCTAAATTGGTCTGGGTTTTTATCTGGTTTTTGCCTGTCCCAGGAGATCGCATGGCTGTGGAGTGTAGAATGTTTTAGTATAAGGGGTGTCACAGTTGTGGTGAGGCAGACTGATTGGGCTGGGTGCTCTTTACCTTTCTGTCATTGTTCATATGTTTATATGTAACCTTTAGGGCTGTTGACCAAGGGCCGTGTGGCTCTTTGTCAGCCAGCGTGGAATGGCCTCCTTCTGCGCTGTAAATTGCTATGTTTCTATGTTTCTATGTTAAATTCTTGGGAGTGGGTGCATTTCTGATTGCATCCAGCTTTTCCTTGGTTGGATGGACACCATCTTTGTCTACTCTGTGCCCTAAGTGTTCCACTGAGTTTTGAAATAACCCACCACACTTGTGAGAATCAATCGTACTCTGTGCTTCTCTAGCCGTTTGAACACTTCATTCAATACGTTATTATGGATTTGCCTGTTTGGTGCTAAAATGAGTATGACATCTAAATAACATACTACTCCATCAATGCCTTGCAAAATCTGGTTCATCACCCATTGGAATATTGTGCCCAAGTTTCGGGACGCGCCTAAAACGGCGCAGCCCGGACCTGGACGCCCATTTTTCATGCCAGAAAGTGCGGCTAAAAAAAACTTCCAGATTCTCCAGCTCCCTGCAGGTCTTCTGCAGCCGGGCGCAGCGCAGCATGAGCTGCTGGGGGCAGAGCCAGGTCCCTGCGCCGAAAACAGTGCCGGGACCTCTGCACATGCGCGCTACAGTGGGTGTGCATGTGCAGTAGCTCCAGGCATCCAAAACTGTGTGGGAGGGGCCCGAAGCACGCAGCCCCTAGCCCTGGCCGAATGGCCTCACTGGTGCTGCGTGCATAAGGCTCCTCCCAAGCCCAGCTCCTGCTTCCTCCCGACCCGACTCGACTCCCGCTTCCCCCATCGGCGACCCGACCTCCGCGACTCTCTCTCCCCCACCCCCCCCCGGACCTCCGCGACTCTCTCTCACCCCCTCCCCCGGACCTCCGCGACCACCCCCCCCCCACCCCCGAGACCCGATGCCACCTACCTGTAAATCTAGCCCGAGGTCTTGGGCCCGGCCGTTCAGCCTCCTTCTCTCCCTCCCCCCCCGCTCTCTCCTTCCCCTCCCCTCTCTCCTTCCTTCCCTCTCTCCTTCCTTCCCTTCCCCCTCTCTCCTTCCCTCCCTCCCCTCTCTCCTCTCTCCTTCCCCTCCCTCCTCTCTCCTTCCCCTCCCTCCCTACATCCTCTCTCCTTCCCTCCCTCTCTACATCCTCTCTCCTTCTCCCCCCACCCCCCACACTGTTGAAGGACTCCCGGTGCTGCAGTCGGTAAGTAGAAAATGTTTTATTTATTGATTTTTAATTTTTTTTTTATTTTTTATTAATTTTTTTTGATTGATTTATTGGTTGATTTATTGATGTATTTATCATTTATTATTGATGATGGCTCTTTATTTGTAAAACTGAAGTGTTTAATGTTTGTAAACTTCCCTTTAAACCCCCCCCCCCACCATTCCCTACGCCTAATTTGTAACCTACACCTGATTTTCTAAAGTGTAGACAAGGTTTTTTCGAACGTACAAAAATCTTCACTTACTCCATTCTAAGTTAGTATGGAGTAAGTTTTCATTGCCGAAACTTTGAAAACAGGCGTAAGTGGCCGGACATGCCCCCTTTTGAAAAAAAAATTCTGTTCCAAAGTGAAACTGTTCTAACTGACTAGAACTGGAGCAAACTAAATGCCGAGAATTTGAATTTCTAAGATACTCCGTTCTACACCAGTTGCTCCAAAAAATCAGGAACAACTGAGGCCGAAACTTGGGCCCATGGTGGGGGCAGAAGATGCTCCAAATGGTAGCCTATTAAATTGTTATAGGCCTAGATGAGTAATTATTGTCAAGTATGACTCCTCATCTAGTTCAAGTTGTAAGTAGACATTTGTGAGATCTAACTTCGAGAAGATCTGGCCATTTGTCAGCATTGCGAATAAATCTTCTACATTTGGCAATGTATTGGGTAGATTACCCTCTAGAACCTGGTTTACGGTTACTTTATAATCACCAATCAACCTTATCTTACCATCTGACTTCGGTACCACAACAATGGGTGTAGCCAATTACTTAGATCTACCTTAGAGATAATGTTCTCAGTTTCTAGTCATTTGAGTTGTTGCTCAACTTTCTCTTTGAGTGCATATGGTACAGGCTTGCAGTAAACTGGTCAAGCGGCTGTCTGCACACTGGCACTCGCCTTGAAGCCTTGGATCAGCCTTCCTATTTCGCGGAACACCTTCAGATATTGCTTGATGACATCATCCTTCGATGCAAATCTTGTTTCAACACAAAAAATCCCATTCCAATCCAGCTTCAGTAATCCCAACCAATTTCTACCTATTAAGGCAGGCTCTCGGTCATGATGGAACTCACCCAAGTGCCCTATTATTCCCATGGGTGCAGCAATCTGGCTCTTCAGTTCAGCCATGTGTGCTTGTAATTTACCTTGGATTTTTAGCTGTGTTGCAAAACAAAGAACCTCTCAAAGGGCTAGATTTTCCACATTGAAAAATAATTCAGTTTTTTGGCATTATTTCCAATTAATGCCTGTTTTTTTAGGCCAAAATAACCCTCAAAAAATAAGGTTTAAGTTTTGCCAAAAGTTTTTTACTTCTGGCGTAGCCTTAAAATACCTCAGTTTTTAAGGACAGAGCTAAATTTTTTCACCTTAAAAATAACGCCCGTTCTGCGCATGCCCAATACTCAAAGCATTTAGGTTTCTAGGGTAACATTGTTCAATGAAACGCGAGGCACAATTGCAACTCGGCAAGTTTGTTCACAAAAAGATGGGCTCTCGGCAATTTTAACTCATCCTTAAATTGCATCTTCCAATTTGCACTTCACTCCAGCTCCTTAAACTAATAACAGCTATAGTAGCCTGAACTAAACAGCCGGGATTTGTTCAAAAAACCCCAAGTTGGAAGGATTCCTATTCACCCGATTGTGGATGGCAGAGATTTCGGTCACCACCGAACTGTTCACATCCTGTCTTCGAAACTTTTAATTGTGTTGTACTATTTCTAAATGACCTTTGTATGTTGGTTATACCTTTTGAATTAATTTGCTCCAGCAGTTATAATGGTTGACCGACGGATCAATTAATAATCAGATACCGGTCACGATTAACTGACTGCACTATTCATTAATCATCACATCTCTGAATGTCAACACATAGCATCTGGGGAACATAGGCTGCAGAATAGTTCAGTCTTTGCATAAGCACAAGTGACAATCCCTGGCATGTTTAAAGACCTCTGATTTTCTTATGTTTTTTCAGTGTATCAAATCTGGTACAAAATGTTGGATTTCAAATGAAGTTCAGATCCTTTCCACCTACGTCGTGGGATCACTGGTTTTCAAAAAGAGTTGCATTTAAGTGTTTAACAAATATGCTATTGGTCTCAAGAGCTAAGCTAAGCTCCAGTGTCTGTTTTATTTCAAAGCTGCAATTTTCTCCTGTTGCTAGTCTTGGGTGATCAATTTGCCATCTGCTAAACATTGATTTTCAAAGAAATCGCCCTTTAGTGGCCCTCCATAATGTCGCAAGCATATCCAGCATTCATCAACACAATAACAGCATTTAAATATTAGAATCTGCAAGCAGGTCTCTCTTCAGCTCTGTGTTGCACCTTTAACTCCCTCTCAATAACGAGCAACAACGATCAAGAATGCTGGATATAGATTTGTAGGAAATGCTATAAACATTTTCAAGTAGTTCTTATATAAAATATAGGTTTTGTTCCCTCCAAAAACTTTAACTTTTCGCTCCGTTTCCCAAGATGGCCTCGTTAACGCCGATTTTGATCGGACTCGACTAGGTAAGGCAAGCTTTTTAAAAATGGTATTTAGCACTGTCTTTAAAAATATCCTTATTAGGGAAACTCGCAAAAATGGCGTTATCATTGGATTTGACCACGAGTGATGTCACAAAAATGGTTCTGTAAAAAAAGGCCCTTATTTTTTAACAATAGCATTATACCATTGGCGAAACTAGCAAAATTGCCTTAAATTTATTTTGCTCCAAAAAAAAACCTGTTAGCTCCAAAAAATGGAGCTAAATCGATCGTTAAGGTGGCAAATTTCTGGCCCAAAGTCTCTCTGTCAGTTGACAGAATTTTCCACCCAAAAAATTTCAGCTAGGGAATTCAATTATCCAATCCTATGTCGCCAATGTGATATCTTCTTTATGACATCACAACCACACAGACTACAAGATGGCTCAACAGGAATGTGTCATGTGGCCTAGTCACATGAACCTATATTGTATTTAATCAGCAGTTGCAGTACCACAGTAGTCCACTAGGGGGAGCTCTATATTACATCCACCATCGTCCAGCTGGGTGGGACTGCATTCGCCTGGTTCCATTCTTATCTATCTAATCGTAGCCAGAAAATCAGCTGCAATGGCTTCACTTCCCGCATCGTTAACTCTGGTGTCCCCCATGGATCTATCCTTGGCTTCCTCCTATTTCTCATCTACATGCTGCCCCTTGGCGACATCATCCGAAAACATGGTGTCAGCTTCCACATGTTCGCTGACGACATCCAGCTGTACCTCACCATCACTTCTCTCAACTCCTCCAGGGTTTCTAAATTGTCAGACTGCTTGTCCGACATCCAGTATTGGATGAGCAGAAATTTTCTCTAATTAAATATTGGGAAAATCGAAGCCATTGTCTTTGGTCCCCACCACAAACTGCATTTCCTAGCCACTGACTCTATCCCTCTCCCTAGCATGTGTCTGAGGCTGAACCAGACTGTTCGCAACCTAGGTGGCATATTTGACCCTGAAATTAGCTTCCAGCCACATATCTGTGACATAATTAAAACCGCCTATTTCCACCTCTGTAACATTGCCCGTCTCCATCCCTGCCTCTCAGTTCATCTGCTGCTGAAACCATTCCTTTGTTACCTCTAGACTTGACGACATCAACGCACTCCTGGGCTGGCCTGCCACGTTCTACCCTACGTAAACTTGAGGTCATCCAAAACCCATCAGTCCATGTCCTAACTCACACCAAGTCCCATTCACCCATCACCCCTGTGCTTGCTGATCTACATTGGCTTCCGATTAAGCAACGCCTTGATTTCAAAATTCTCATCCTTGTTTACAAATCCCTGCAGGGTCTCGCCCCTCCCAACCTCTGTAATTTTCTTCAGCCTCACAACCCCATGAGATATGCGCGCTCCAGAAATTCTGCCCTCTTGAGCATCCCAGATAATAACTGCTCAATCATCGGTGGCCGTGCCTTGAGCTGCCTGGGCCCTAAGCTCTGGAATTCCCATCCACGAAACCTCTCCACCTCTCTATCTCTCTTTCCTCCTTTAAGACATTCCTTAAAACCTACCTCTTTGAGCAAGTCATCTGTCATAATTACTTCTTATGTGGCTCGGTCTCAAATTAATTTTTTTGTCTTATAACATTCACTTCTGCGAAGCGCCTTGGGACGTTTCACTACGTTAAAGGTGCTATATAAATACAAGTTGTTGTTGTTGTCCAAAGCAAAATAAGTTGCAATTCCAATTCTGAATAGTCGCACATTAACTTGTGCTGCCTTGTGCAGTAAATATGTCAACACTTCACAATTTGCTACAATGCTTTTTGCCAGTGTTTAGCGTGACTATATTAAGATTAAAAGACATGTATGTATAGACTCTTGATAAATATGGATGGAGGGTCAACAATCTGGGACATCATTGTGATGTATTATTTTGAACAGTTCAAATAGTCAGCTCAAACTAATATTGCTCATTATCCTGAAGGGAGGGGTGATTTGCAGTACATAAGAACATAAGAACATAAGAAATAGGAACAGGAGTGGGCCATATGGCCCATTGAGCCTGCTCCACCATTCAATAAGATCATGGCTGATCTGATCATGGACTCAGCTCCACTTCCCCACCCGCTCCCCATAACCC
Organism: Pristiophorus japonicus; assembly: GCF_044704955.1. NCBI lineage: Eukaryota > Metazoa > Chordata > Chondrichthyes > Pristiophoridae > Pristiophorus > Pristiophorus japonicus. The sequence goes on from NC_091981.1 coordinate 229,097,255, forward strand.
CTTATCCCCTTATCGTTTAAGAAACTGTATTTCTGTCTTAAATTTATTCAATGTCCCAGCTTCCACAGCTTTCTGAGACAGCGAAACCCACAGATTTACAACCCTCTGAGAGAAGAAATTTCTCCTCATCTCTGTTTTAAATGGGCGGCCCCTTATTCTAAGATTGTGCCCTCTAGTTCTAGGTTCTAGTCTCCCCCATCAGTGGAAACATCCTCTCTGCATCCACCTTGTCAAGCCCCCTCATAATCTTATACGTTTCGATAAGATCACCTCTCATTCTTCTGAATTCCAATGAGTCGAGGCCCAACCTAGTCAATCTTTCCTCATGTCAACCCCCTCATCCCGGAATCAACCTAGTGAACCTTCTCTGAACTGCCTCCAAAGCAAGTATATCCTTTCATAAATATGGAAACCAAAACTGCGCACAGTATTCCAGGTGTGGCCTCACCAATACCTTATATAGCTGTAGTAAGATTTCCCTGCTTTTATACTCCATCCCCTTTGCAATAAAGGCCAAGATACCATTGGCCTTCCTGATCACTTGCTGTACCTGCATACTATCCTTTTGTGTATCATGCACAAGTACCCCCAGGTCCCGCTGTACTGCAGCACTTTACAATCTTTCTCCATTTAAATAATAACTTGCTCTTTAATTTTTTTTTGCCAAAATGCATGACCTCACACTTTCCAACATTATACTCCATCTGCCAAATTTTTGCCCACTCACTTAGCCTGTCTATGTCTTTTTGCAGATTTTTTGTGTCCTCCTAACACATTGCTTTTCCTCCCATCTTTGTATCATCAGCAAACTTGGCTACTTCACACTCAGTCCCTTCTTCCAAGTTGTTAATATAGATTGTAAATAGTTGGGGTCCCAGCACTGATCCCTGTGACACCCCACTAGTTACTGGTTGCCAACCAGAGAATGAATCATTTATCCCGACTCTCTGTTCTCTGTTAGTTAGCCAATCCTCTATCCATTCTAATATATTACCCCCAAACCCGTGCATGGTCCCGAGTTCACCATTTAACATTTTGCTGCAATGTGGTCCTTATGAGAACGTTTTCTGAAACCTAATGGCATCTATAAAGGAGCATCTGCAGGCATTGGGTACATGCAGATGCGATCAAATTTTAAGTGAATGTTAACATATTTATTTTATTTTTCAGGATGGTTATTGGGCAGATTATGTGTGTGAAAAGCAGTATGGATATATCTGCAAACACAAACCACTTCCAAAGCAACCTGGGCAGGAGGAGGTGATTCCTGTGGAAGAAGGATGCCCAAAGGTAAGACGAATTTACTGTTAAATAAGTTAAATCCGACACCACTTTAAATAATCCCACCGTCTGTTCGCTTAGCTCCTCCGTTACTGTCTGTCATTAGTTTAACATATTGTTCACATTTATAAAAAGTAAATTAAGCAAAACATCATGGGTTTATGAAGTGGATGGACGGCAGATCATTTGAAATCTGTACATTATATTATTGTGTAAGCTTGTATATTGGTAGACAAAAGGAATATTAGAAACTGATATTTAGCTATTGTAATACACATGCCAGAATTGAAATATGCAATACATAACTGATTGTAGCTCAAACTATCTTTACCTTTTTTTCGCCTTCTGATATGTCCTTACTATACAGTACAAATGCACACAAGGCCCATACAAGAGAAAAGGTCACTCTGTGACCAGTAACCTTTATTCGCCAGTACTGAAGTGATGAAGGTGGATGGAGCTTCCCCTTTTATACCTGAAAGTCCAGGTTAGGAGTGTCTTCCACAAGTTCACCACCTAGTGGTCAGTGTTTTCACGGTGCACAACTTAGCTCAGTTTATACATGGATCACAATGACAGTTGAATACATGACATCACCTCCCCTCGAAAGTCTTATTGGGTTAAGTCTCTCTGGTGGTTTACGCTCCCTTGTAGAGCGCCTGAGTTGGGGCTCCGGTTGTTGGGCACTGGCCTGAGTGTCTGCTGTTTGCGGTGCCTCAGGCCTGTCCGGACTGCCCACAGTGACTGGGCTCTCCTCAACTTGGTTCCGGTCACCGTGGTGGAGTGAACTCTACATCATGTTCTTCCTCTGCTTCTTCTATGGGGTTGCTGAACCTCCTTTTTGTTTGATCCACGTGTTTGCGGTAGATTTGTCCATTGGTAAGTTTAACTACCAGAATCCTATTCCCCTCTTTGGCAATCACAGTGCCTGTGAGCCATTTGGGGCCTGCAGCGTAGTTGAGGACAAAGACAGGGTCATTGATATCAATACATCATGCCCTGGCATTCCCGTCATGGTCGTCACATTGTGACCGGCGCCTGCTCTCAACAATTTATTTCATGGTGAGGTGCATGAGGGATAACCTAGTTTTGAGCGTCCTTTTCATTAGCAGCTCTGCGGGTGGAACCCCTGTGAGCGAGTGTCTATTGGCCAACAGGAGGCGTGATAAGCGGCTTTGTATGGAACCTCCTTGGATTCTGAGCATCCCCTGTTTGATTATCTGCACTGCTCGTTCCGCCTGGCCGTTTGAGGCCAGCTTAAACGGTGCCGTTCTGACATGGTTGATACCATTTCCTGTCAAGAAGTCCTGGAACTCAATGCTTGTAAAGCACGGGCCATTGTCGCTGACCAAGACGTCTGGTAGACCATGGGCGGTGAACATTGTCCGTAGCTTTCTACCGTGGCAGAGGATGTGCTTGAATTGAGAATGTCACACTCGTTGCATTTGGAGTAGGTGTCTACTACAACGAAAAACATTTTTCCCATGAAAGGACCTGCGTAGTCCACATGGATGCGTGACCATGGCTTGGCGGGCCAGGACCAGGGACTAAGGGGGGCTTCCTTGGGCGCATTGCCCAGCTGGGCACACGTGTTGCACCTGCGAACACAATGTTCCAGGTCTGCATCTATCCCTGGCCACCAAACGTGTGACCTGGCAATTGCCTTCATCATGACAATGCCCGGGTGCTCATTGTGGAGTTCTCGGATGAACGCCTCTCTGCCCATCTGGGGCATGACTACTCAGTTTCTCCATAGGCAATCGGCCTGAATCGAGAGTTCATTCTTGCGCCTGTGAAATGGTTTGAATTCTCAGGGCATGCCCCATACATAGCTACCCAGTCCCTATTAAGGACACAGTTCTTGACTAAAGACAGTAGCGGGTCTCTATTTGTACAGACTTTGATCTGATGGGCTGTCACGGGTGAGCCTTCGCTTTCGAAAGCTTCAACAGCCATGACCATCTCAGCCGCATGCTCGGTTGCCCCATCGGTGGTGGGTAGTGGGAGCCTGCTGAGTGCATCGGCGCAGTTTTCAGTGCCCGATCTGTGCCAAATTGTATAGTCATAGGCGGCTAACGTGATTGCCCATCTCTGTATGCGGGCCGATGCATTTGCATTTATGGCCTTGTTGTTGGCCAAAAGGGACGTTAGGGGTTTGTGATCTGTCTGCAGCTCAAATTTCCTGCCGAACAGGTACTGATGCATTTTTTTTACTGCATATACACATGCACGCGCTTCCTTTTCTACCATCCTGTAGCCCCTTTCTGCCTGAGACAGACTTCTTGAGGCATAAGCTACCGACTGTAACTGACCTTTGGCATTAACATGCTGCAACACACACCCGACCCCATAGGACGACGCATTGCACGTTAAAACAAGTTTCTTACATGGGTCATATAGCGTTAACAGATTGTTGGAGCATAACAAATTACGTGCTCTATCAAAAGCTCTTTCCTGGCTGTCCCCCCAGACCCACTTGCGACCTTTGCGTAGGAGAATGTGTAGCGGCTCTAACAGCGTGCTCAATTTGGGAAGAAAGTTACCAAAATAGTTCAGGAGCTCCAGGAACGAACGCTACTCCATCATGTTACCGGGTCTGGGTGCTTTCAGGATCGCTTCCATTTTGGACGCAGTGGGTCTGATCCCGTCTGCTGCTACCCTCATCCCCAGGAATTCTACCTCTGGAAGGCGCACTTCGCCTTTTTCAGTCGCAGCCCTACCCGGTCCAGTCTGCGTTGCACCTCCTCCAGGTTGTGGAGGTGTTCTTCAGTATCGTAACCCGTAATGAAAAACCACTGTCCTTGGAATCGACTTGAGGAGACTTTCCATGTTTCGTTGAAAGATCGCGGCAGCCGAGCGAATCCTGAACGAACATCTGTTGTACTCAAACAACCCCTTGTGTGTCGTGATGGTGGTCAGCTTCTTCGACTCACTTGCCAGCTCCTGGGTCATGTAAGCTGAGGTCAGGTCCAATTTTGAAAAAAGTTTGTCACCGGGTAGCATCGCAAAGAGGTCCTCCGCTCTCGGTAGCGGGTACTGGTCTTGGAGTGACACCCGATTGATGGTGGCCTTGTAATCACCACATATCCTGACCGACCCATCTGCCTTGAGCACCAGCACGATCGGGCTCGCCCAGTCACTGAATTCGACTGGCGAGATGATGCCTTCCCTCAGCAGGCGGTCCAATTCGCCTTCTATCTTTTCCTGCATCACGTACGGCACCGTTCTGGCCTTGTGGTGTACTGGCCTGGCGTCCAGGTTTATGTGAATCACTACCTTGGCCCCCTTGAAAGTTCCAAATGCCGGGTTGAAATAGTGAGTCAAATTTGTCCAGGGCCTGTGCGCATGATACTCGCTTACAGAAGAAATTGCATTGACATCGCCCCATTTTCAGTTCATGACAGCAAGCCAACTCCTCCCCAGCAGTGTGGGACCGTCCCCCGGGACAATCCAGAGTGGCAATCTGTTCTCCGAATCTTAATGGGTCACAACTACCATGGCGCCGACTAGTACCGGAATGATCACCTTTGTATATGTCTGTAGCTGTGCGTCAATTGGCAATAATTTTGGCCTCCTTGCCTTGGACGCCCACAACTTGTCAAACTGTTTGATACTCATCAGGGACTGGCTGGCCCCCGTGTCTAGCTCCATTGATAGTGGGATGCCATTGAAGAGCACTTTCATCATTATTAGTGGCGTCCTGGTGTATGAACTGTATTTGTGCTCCACATGAACTCGCTGAACTTCAGCTTCCAGCGATTTCTCCTAGTGTCCATTTGGTCTCGTAGAGCTTACATCATGCCCGTCCTCCTCGTACATCAACCTGGCTGCAGGCTTCCTGCACATACGCACCAAATGACCGCTGACGTTGCAATTTCTGCAGGTATATTGCTGATACCTGCAAGCTCTGGCTGTGTGTTTGCCTCCACACCTCCAACATGAGCCGTTGTTGGAAACAAAAGGTCCATTACCAGTCGATCGTCTCTGACTGTCTCTGTAACTGTCCTTAAGCGCACCACTAACAGGTGTTGATGGCCCCATTACTGGCCACATTGTCCCTTGCGATGGCATGAATCGCTGTTCAGCTAGCCATTGTCTCTGTTGAATTCCCCCTTTGGGTTCGACTACATGCTCGGGCATGTCCGATCGCCCCTGTCTGCCTGGAGAACTGTGTGCCATGTTAACAATGTTGACTCCCTGACCATTTGCTGCATTTAAACCAAGATTTTTGTCAAACATCGTTCTGGTCTCTTCCTCCCCTGAGATAAATGTCTGGGCCTTCAAAGTCGCCGTTTCCAGGGTCAAGTCTTTTGTCTCAGTCAGTTTCCTGAAAACCCCAGCGTGCCCGATGCCCTCAATAAAAAAGTCTCACAGCATCTCCGCTCTGCATGCATCTGGGAACTTACATAGGCTTGCCAGTCGCCGGAGGTCTGCCACGTAGTCTGGAAAGCTTTGCCCTTCTCGCCGCCGGTGCATATAAAACCCGTGTCTCGCCATGTGCATGTTGCTCGCAGGTTTAAAGTGTTCCCCGATCAATTTACTGAGCTCTTCAAAAGTCTTGTCCGACGTCTTCTCTGGCACTAGAAGGTCCTTCATCAGGGAGTACATCCTGGATCCACAAACCGTCAGGAGATGAGCCCTGCGTTTGTCGGCTGAATCCTGTCCCAACCATTCCTTAGTGACGAAACTTTGCTGTAGTCTCTCAATAAAATCGTCCCAATCATCACCAACACAATACCTCTCATCTGTGCTGCTAGTGACCATGCTCGCATGGTTTAAATCCCAGTTTCTCGTTGCCAATAATATGTCCTTACTATACAGTACAAATGCACACGAGGCCCATATTTGAGAGAAGGTCACTATGTGACCAGTAACCTTTATTCGCCAGTACTGAAGTGATGAAGGTGGGTGGAGCTTCCCCTTTTATACCTGAAAGTCCAGGTTAGGAGTGTCTCCCACAAGTTCACCACCTAGTGGTCAGTGTTCTCATGGTGCACAACTTAGGTCAGTTTCTACATGGATTACAATGACAGTTGAATACATGACACCTTCCATTTTTCTCCTCTTAACTCTCCTCTACTAAAGACGGTGACTTATGCTGGTTATAGTTCCACAGACTGCCAGCCTTCTGGTATTTCTTCCTGTGAGCATTCTTCGCAAGCGAGGCTCTACTGTGGGTGTTAGTGGCAATGGTGGCTTGACGTCATGTTTCATCCTGCCTTTACCTGAGGCCCACACAAGCACATCTTCAGCAGGGCACACTGCGTAAAGATAAGGAGCAGGAACCCTGGCTGGTTTACCCCTGCCTGAGGTCATTAAGCTCAATTGTAATGTCTCACTGCTTCTTCAGTTAGGGTTGGCTACCTTCTAACCTATATGGTTTTGTAGCACAAAATGAAGCAAGTGCCCAAACACTTCTGGTCTCCCAATGCTGGTGAAAAATGGTAATCGTGTAGATGGTAGAACGCTGACTCCAGTGACCCTGATTTTTTTTAAATGCACTGCTTTAGGCGTGTCTCAGTGCTCCACAGGCAGTCCTACCTCAAGCTTTCCCCATTAAATGTTTTCCCTATTTACTTTTCTATTAATTCTCTCCCATTTTCTCCTGAAGGTGTTGATTACTCAGTGGGACACTGTTGCACAGGCAATGATGACCTGTTGTTATCTTGCCCATTTCTCCTTTTCATATATGAGCCTAGATAATGAGTGTCAGCAGCTTATTCAACTCTGGCTGGCATCAGTGTTGAGTTCCAATGTGTCCTCACCTGGTGCCCACACATGCGTACTTCCAGAGAGGGGTTGTGGTCTTGTGATCAACAATCAACAACCTTCCTTTTCCTAATCTCGGCACTCTGAAGCCAGTTGTAATCTTCTTACCACTGCCCTGGGTGAACTCAGGGCATACCTGGAATAAAACCTGGAGGTTTCTTGGTTTGTATCGACTCACCTATTCACCGTCTTAACCCATTGAACCATCTGAGGATTTAGTATCCCCTCATTTACCTCACAGCGATGCCACTGGAAGTAGGGCCTACTGTTGGCTGCAAGGTACTGTTACTGTTACTGTAAGGTAAATGCACCAAGTGTCAGCAGATTTACAGGAACCACTGTGCTGCAGAATATACTTCTGGATTATAAGCAAAGTGCTGAAAGATTAAAGTGCCTTAGAAACAAAAGTTTCTCTATTGCCAAGAAAGCTGGATATGTTTATCATATTGTCACTGTTAAGAAAGTAAGCAGACTGCTTAAGTTCGACTCATTCCCTTTTAAAGGAATGGTGTTGTCGATGTTGTTCCTGTTTTTATATTTTGGGATTAATTGTCCCCAACAGGAAGGACTAACTCTGTACATCATGCGTTTTCTGCAATTTAAGCTTTCAAATTTGAAGAAAAGTAATTTTAAGTATTTCCTTCCCAGAATCTTTGACCTCATTTACACTAAAATTTAAATTTGCAGTGTAGTTACTTACAATATAATGAAAGCCCTGCTTTCTGTCTTGAATCCCAAACCTCATTTTGGTTTTGCCTGGCACATAATTTACCACCCAACTCCTCTCCTGAAGATGCTGACTCATACGTTTCCATGGATGCCAGCTGTCCTGGGACTTCGCCCAAGTACTCTCTTCATGTGCAAGCCTAAACAATGGGTATCAACTGGTTATTCGACTATGGGGACCAAATCTTATCCTTAACCTTTTCAGAGGGTGTCACTGGATAACAATCAGGAACAAGAATGCTGATGGAATGATAGCCTCTGCCACTATAAGAACATAAGAAATAGGAGCAGGAGTAGGCTATACGGCCTCTCGAGCCTACTCAGCCATTTAATACGATCATAGCTGATCTGATCATGGACTCAGGTCCACTTTCCTGCCCGCTCTCCATAACTCCTTATTCCCTTATCGTTTAAGAAACTGTCTATTTCTGTCTTAAATTTCTTCAATGTCCCAGCTTCCACAGCTCTCTGGGGCAGTGAATTCCACAGATCCACAACCCTCTGAGAAAAGAAATTTCTTGTCACTTCAGTTTTAAATGGGTGGCCCTTATTTTAAGATTATGCTCTCTAGTTCTAGCCTCCCCGATCAGTGGAAACATCCTCTCTGCATCCACCTTGTCAAGCCCCCTCATAACCTTATACGTTTCAATAAGATCACCTCTCCTACTTCTGAATTCCAATGAGTAGAGTCACAACCTAAGTCCTCATAAGTCAACCCCCTCATCGCCGGAATCAACCTTGTGAACCTTCTCTGAACTGTCTCCAAAGCAAGTATATCCTTTCGTAAATATGGAAACCAAAACTGCACTCAGTATTCCAGGTGTGGCTTCACCAATACCCTGTACAACTGTAGCAAGACTTCCCTGCTTTTATACTCCATCTCCTTTGCACTAAAGCCCAAGACCCCATTGGCCTTCCTGATCATTTACTGTACCTGCATACTAACCTTTTGTGTTTCATGCACAAGTACTCCCAGGTCCCACTGTACTACGGCACTTTGCAATCTTTTTCCATTTAAATAATAATTTGCTCTTTGATTTTTTTCTGCCAAAGTGCATCACCTCACACTTTCCAAAATTATACTCCATCTGCCAAATTTTTGCCCACTCACTTAGCCTGTCTATGTCCTTTTGCAGATTGTTTGTGTCCTCCTCACACATTGCTTTTCCCTCCCATCTTTGTATCATCAGCAAACTTGGCTACGTTACACTCGGTCCCTTCCTCCAAGTCGTTAATACAGATTGTAAATAGTTGGGGTCCCAGCACTGATCCCTGCGGCACCACACTGGTTACTGATTGCCAACCAGAGAATGAACCATTTATCCTGACTCTCTGTTTTCTGTTCATTGGCCAATCCTCTATCCATGCTAATATATTAACCCCCAACCCCGTGAACTTTTATCTTGTGCAGTAACCTTTTATGTGGCACCTTGTCAAATGCCTTCTCGAAGTCCAAATACACCACATCCACTGGTTCCTCTTTATCTACCCTGTTGGTTACATCCTCAAAGAATTCTAGCAAATTTGCCAAACATGACTTCCCCTTCATAAATCCATGCTGACTCTGCCTGACCAAATTTTGCTTTTCCAAATGTCCTGTCACTGCTTCTTTAATAATGAACTCCAGCATCATCCCAAACACAGATGTTAGGCTAACTGGTCTATAGTTTCCTTTTTTTTGTCTGCCTCCTTTTTTAAATAGGGGTTATGAGCTAGTGAATTTAACAATTGCATGTCTAAGCAGTCTCCCGCCTGCAACAGCCCATCGGTGGCACAGTAATGAGGAACTGCCCTCAAAATAGATCGAACTTCCCGCTGGCACTATCAGTCGGTCGGCTGCCATGTTTTGGGGTTTGGCCAACAATATTTAAAATCAATTTCTTGTTATCAGCAACAAATGAATAGAAAAATCAAATCTTTGCCTTTCATTGCTCTTATCTTCTGCTGTCCAATAAGAAGTGTGCCTATATCTCCAGTATGTCGAAATTCATAGAAATGTCCATATGTGGATTTTTATTTACAGGGCTGGAAGCGCTATGGGACATATTGCTATTTGATTGGGCAGATTATAAAGACATTCACTGAAGCAATTAATATGTGCCAGAGTCAGGATGCATTCCTTATTAATGTTCAAGAAAGGTAAGTAAGGTTGCGCCTGAAATCTTTAGAGATATGTTACACATAATGCTGAAATCTTACTGGAAAGTGATATAACACATAATGATGAATCAGCAAATTGTAATACTGGATAAAGACCGAAATGCTGCCAACTAGGAATCCCCAAACACCAATATCTGAACTATATTTGAACTTGATAATTCATTGGGAGAATTTGAAGAGCAGCTCAAACATTCTGATCCCATGTATTGTTCTGACTGTAGTATTTTTTATTGAATTCCTCTAAACTTCAACTTTTAAAATAATTGGTAGAAGTATTTAGAGGCGAGTTGAGATTTTGTTTTCACGCAGAGGGTAGTGGGGATCTGAAACTCACTGCCTGAAAGGGTTGTAGAGGCTGAAACCCTATTCATATTTAAACGTACTTGGATATGCACTTGAAATGCTGCAACCTACAAAGCTATGGACCAAGAGCTGGAAAGTGGGATTAGGCGGGATAGCTCTTTTTCAGCCGGCACAGACACGATGGGCTGAATGGCGTCCTTCTGTGCTGTAAATTTCAATGCTTCAAGCTATTGGTTACAGACGAGAATCTTTGATGAAAATTGGCTGATGCAATTGTAATCTGTTGGTATCTCTTAATTATATAGAACCAGGAGCCTCTGATACACTACATAGCCTATCAGTTACAAACAGATACTACTATCTAATAAGGAAAGCTTGTATCTCTGCTGATGAGCAATTGGTAAATATCAATAATTTGATAGTATTTTAATATTCCTGGAAAACTATTAACTATAAATACCTACCAATTATTAAACGAGAAATGTCTCTTAAATTCCAGTGAGCTATTTATCGATCGTAGACAAACATAAGAACATAAGAAATAGGAGCAGGAGTAGGCCATTTGGCCCCTCGAGCCTGCTCCACCTTTCAATAAGATCATGGTTGATCTGATCTTAGCCTCAACTCCACTGCCCTGCACGCTCCCCATAACACTTGACTCCCTTATCGTTCAAAAATCTGTCTATCTCCATCTTAAGTATATTCAATGACCCAGCCTCCACAGCTCTCTGGGGTGGAGAATTCCAAAGATTCACGACCCTCTGAGAGAAGCAGTTCCTCCTCATTTCCATTTTAAATGGGTGACCCCTTATTCTGAAACTATGCCCCTTAGTTTAGATTCCTCATTATGGGAAACATCCTCTCTGCATCTACCCTGTCAAGTCCTCTCAGAATCTTACACATTTTAATAAGATCACCTCTCAGTCTTCTAAACTCCAATGGGTATAGGCCCAACCTGCTCAACCTTCTTCATAAGACAACCCCTTCATCACAGAAATCAACTTTGTGAACCTTCTCTGAACTGCCTCCAATACAAGTATGTCCCTCCTTAAATATGGAGACCAAAACTGTACACTGAACTCCAGGTGTGGTCTTACCAATGCCCTGTACAGTTGCAGCAGGACTTCTCTACTTTTACACAACATCCCCCTTGCAATAAAGGCCAACATTCCATTTGCCTTCCTAATTATTTGCTGTACCTGCATGCTAACTTTTTGTGTTTCATGAACAAGGACCACCAGATTCCTCTGTACAACCGCATTTTGTAATAAGATCATAAGAACATAAGAAATAGGAACAGGAGTAGGCCATATGGCCCCTCGAGCCTGCTCCGCCATTTAATAAGATCATGGCTGATCTGATCATGGACTCAGGTCCACTTCCCCACCCGCTCCCCATAACCCCTTATCCCCTTATCATTTAAGAAACTGTCTATTTCTGTCTTAAATTTATTCAATGTCCCAGCTTCCACAGCTCTCTGAGGCAGCGAATTCCACAGATTTACAACCCTCTGAGAGAAGAAATTTCTCCTCATCTCTGTTTTAAATGGGCAGCTCCTTATTCATGCCCTCTAGTTCTAGTCTCCCCCATCAGTGGAAACATCCTCTCTGCATACACCTTGTCCAGCCCCCTCATAATCTTATACGTTTCGATCAGATCACCTCTCATTCTTCTGAATTCCAATGTGTAGAGGCCCAACCTACTCAACCTTTCCTCATAAGTCAACACCCTCATCCCAGAATCAACCTAGTGAACCTTCGCTGAACTGCCTCCAAAGCAAGTATATCCTTTCGTAAATATGGAAACCAAAACTGCACTCAGTATTCCAGGTGTGGTCTTCCCAATACTCTGTATAACTGTAGCAAGACTTTCCTGCTTTTATACTCCATCCCCTTTGCAATAAAGGCCAAGATACCATTGGCCTTCCTGATCAATTGCTTTACCTGTATACTATTCTTTTGTGTTTCATGCACAAGTACCCCCAGGTCCCGCTGTACTGCGGCACTTTGCAATCTTTCTCCATTTAAGTAATAACTTGCTCTTTGATTTTTTTTCTGCCAAAGTGCATGACCTCACACTTTCCAACATTATACTCCATCTGCCAAATTTCTGCCCACTCACTTAGCCTATCTATATTCCTTTATAGATTCTTTGTACCCTCCTCACAACTTGCTTTCCCATCTATCTTTGTATCATCAGCAAATTTGGCTACATTACACTCGGTCCCTTCATCCAAGTCATTAATATAGATTGTAAATAGTTGAGGCCCCAGCACTGATCCCTGTGGCACCCCATTAGTTACGGTTTACCAACCTGAAAATGAATAATTTATCCCGACTCTCTGTTTTCTGTTTGTTAGCCAATCCTCTATCCATGTTAATATATTACCTACAACCTAATGTGCTCTCATCTTGTGTAGTAACCTTTTATGTCGCACCTTATCAAATGCCTTTAGGAAAACCAAATACACAAAATCTACTGGTTCCCCTTGATCTACCCTGCTTGTTACATCCGCAAAGATCTCCAGAAAATTTGTCAAACATGATTTCCCTTTCATAAAATCATGCTGACTCTGCTTGACTGTATGATGATTTTCTAAATGTTTTGCTACTACTTCCTTAATAATAGACTCCAGCATTTTCTCAATGACAGAGGTTAACTGGTCTATAGTTTCCTACTTTCTATCTCCCTCCTTTCTTAAATAGGGATGTTACATTTGCAGTTTTCCAATCCGCTCAGACCTCTCCAGAATCCAGGGTATTTTGATAGATTACAACCAATGTATCCACTATTTCTGCAGCCACTTTATTTAAGACCCTAGGATGCAGACCATCAGGTTCAGGGGACTTGTCCACCTTTAGTCGCATTAGTTTGCTTAGTGTTTTTTCTCTAGTGATAGTGATTGTTCTAAGTTCCCCCCTGCCAATAGCCCCTTGATTATCAATTATTGGGATGCCATTTACTGTGAAGAAGTCTCTGCCATTTCCCTGTATCCCATTATTAATTCCTATAAGGGACCAATGTTTACTTTAGCTACTCGCTTTCTTTTTATATACCTGTAGAAGCTCTTACTGTCTGTTTTTATATTTCTTGCTAGTTTACTCTCATAATCTATCTTCGCTCTCTTTATTATTTTTTTGGTCATCCTTTGCTGATTTCTAAAAATTTCCCAAGCCTTCCACTAATCTTCGCAACATTGTATACCTTTGTTTCCAATTTGATAGCCTTCTTTACTTCTTTAGTTAGTCACGGATGGTTCACCCTTCTCTTAGAGTTTTTCTTTCTCACTGGAATATATCTTTGCTGAGTGATATGAAATATCTACTTAAATATTTTCCACTGCTTATCTACTGTCTTACCCTTTAATCTATTTTCTCAGTCCACTTTAGCGAACTCTGCCTTCAACCTTTGTAATTGCCTTTCTTTATGTTCAGGACACTAGTTTGAGACCCAACTTTCTCACCCTCAAACTAAATTTGAAACTCTATCATTCTATGATCACTCTTCCCAAGAGGATTCTTTACTGTGACATCATTAATTAATCTAGTCTCATTACACATTTCCAGATTTAAAAACACCCATCATTATTGCCATATCTTTCTTAACAAGCCTCCATTATTTCTTGATTTATACTCTGTCCTACTGTTAGGGGGCCTGTAGACTACTCCCTTATTATTTCTTATCTGCACCCAAACTCGCTACTGCACTGACCTCATCCTTTATTAATAGAGCTACCCCAACTCCTTTTCCTTTTTGCCTATCCTTTCGAATGGCGAATATTCCTGAATATTCCGTTCCTAGCCTTGGTCACCTTGCAACCACGTCTCTGTAATGACTATCAGATCATACCCATTTGTATCTATTTGTGCCATCAACTCATCTATTTTGTTACGAATGCTACGTGCATTCAGATAAAGAGCTTTTAAATGTATTTTTTTACCATTTTTTCCTGCTTTGACCCCACTTTCTGGTTCAACTTTATGTTTATACATTCTGTCCCTTCCTGGCATGCTCTGGTTTTCATTTCCCCCAGTGCTACCCTGCTCGATTGCTTTCTCCTTATTCTTTGACTTTTAAAATTTTCGCTCACGTGAAACTATTAGAAATGGGCATTGAAGCACTGCTTTTCTCGCCCCAGTAATGGCCCAGTCACTGCCCGCAAAGGAAGCAGAGTGCAGGAGATTGTACTCTGCTTTTTTTTTTCAGGGGCAGTCAGACAATTCCGCATCGGAGGAGGGACTTCTGCACCGAGCGCTAAAAGTCCACAGATTTACAACCCTCTGAGAGAAGAAATTCCTCCTCATCTCATTTTTAAATGGGCGGTCCCTTATTTTAAGATCATGCCCTCTAGTTCGAGACTCCCCTATCAGTGGAAACATCCTCTCTGCATCCACCTTGTCAAGCCCCCTCATAAACTTAAACGTTTCGATAAGATCACCTCTCATTCTTCTGAATTCCAATGAGTAGAGGCCCAACCTACTCAACCTTTCCTCATAAGTCAACCCCCTAATCTCTTGAATCAACCCAGTGAACCTTCTCTTAACTGCCTTCAAAGCAAGTATATTCTTTCTTAAATATGGAAACCAAAACAGTACGCAGAATTCTAGGTGTGGTTTCACCAATACCCTGGATAACTGCAGCAAGACTTCCCTGCTTTTATACTCCATCCCCTTTGCAATAAAGGCCAAGATTCCATTGCTGTACTGCAGCACTTTGCAATTTTTCTCCATTGAAATAATAACTTGCTCTTCGATTTTTTTCTGCCAAAGTGCATAACTTCACACTTTCCAACATTATACTCCATCCGCCAAATTTTTGCCCACTCACCTAACCTGTCTGTGTCCTTTTGAAGGTTTTTTGTGTCCTCACACAATGACTTTCCTCCCATCTTTGTATGATCAGCAAACTTGGCTACATTACACTCGGTCCCTTCATCCAAGTCATTAATACAGATTGTAAATAGTTGGGGCCGCAGCACTGATCCTTGCAGCATCCCACTAGTTACTGGTTGCCAACCTGAGAATGAATCATTTATCCTGACTCTCTGAGTTAACCAATCCTCTATCCATGCTAATATACTACCCCCAACCCCGTGAACTTTTATCTTGTGCAGTAACCTTTTATGTGGCACATTGTCAAATGCCTTCTGGAAGTCCAAATAGACCACATCCTCTGGTTCCCCTTTATCCACCCTATTCGTTACATCCTCAAATAATTTCAGCAAATTTGTCAAACATGACTTCCCCTTCATAAATCCATGCTGACTGAATTTTGCTTTTCCAAATGTCCTGCTACTGCTTCTTTAATAATGGACTCCAACATTTTCCCAACCACTGGTCTATAGTTAGATTAACTGGTCTATAGTTTCCTGCTTTTTGTTTTGCCTCCTTTTTTAAAAGGGGCGTTACATTTGCAGTTTTCCAATCTGCTGGGACCTCCCCAGAATCCACGGAACGTTGGTAAATTACAAGCAATGCATGCACTATCCCTGCCAGTACTTCTCTTAAGACCCTAGGATGCAAGCCTTTAGTCCCATTATCTTACTGAATACCACCTCCTTAGTGATTGTGATTGTGTTAAGTTCCTCCCCCCTATAGTCCCTTGGCTATCCACTGTTGGAATATTGTTAGTGTCCTCTATCATAAAGACTGATACAAAATATTTGTTCAGAGTTTCTGCCATCTCCATGTTCCCCATCACTAATTCCCCGATCTCATCCTCTAAGGGACCAATATTTACTTTAGCCATTCTTTTCCTTTTTATATACCTGCAGAAACTCTTGCTATCAGCTTTTATATTCCGTGCTAGTTTACTTTCATAGTCTATCTTCCCTTAATCATTTTTTTAGTCATTCTTTGCTGGCTTTTAAAAGCTTCCCAATCTTTTGTCCTCCTACTAATTTTGGCCACTTTGTATGCTCTTGATTTTAATTGGATACCTTCCTTTATTTCTTTAGTTAGCCACGGATAGCTATCTTTTCTTTTACACCCTTTCCTCCTCACTTTTTTCTTGAGAGTTATGAAAACCTCATCTGTACCATTTTCCAGTTCTGATGAAAGGTCACCAACCTGAAACATGAACTATGCTTCTCTCTCCACAGAGGCTGCCTGACCTGCTGAATGTTTCCAGCATTTTCTGTTTATATTTCAGATTTCCAGCATCTGCTGATTTAGTGACTTTGTGTCTGAACCATCGGTTTCTTCGACATGAACTTTCAAGGAACAGTGTTCCAAAATAATAGGATTTGGCTGCGATCCAATTTCTAGGCCACTATCTTCAACCAATCATGATATGTTGAGATAAAACAAATGAATTTTAATATAATAAGTGTAGGGGAATGTACATAGAGACTGGTTAATAATAAATGTGTAGAAGGTGAAAGGGTCCGTTTTTGCAGGCACCAAAAAGGAAAAGGATTTGGGAGTAATCATTGATAATACTCTGAAAGCATCATTAAGTATGAGGCAGTCACTATTAAGGCAAATGCGGTGTAATATGCTTTGGTTAGGTGTATCTTGTTTTTTCTTGTTAATGTTAGACCAGCACAGGCATTTGCATTGGAGCTTCTACTGTTGGAAGGATTTTTCTTGCCTCAGTAGTGGGGAACCAGCATAATATTGCTTAATAATAAGCATCTGATCAAGTTTGAGGCAGTTACTATTAAGGCAAATCGGGGGAGAAATTTTGCTGGTTTGTGCCTCCCGTTAGCGCCTGCGGGAAGCGGTAATGGGGCGCTAGAGGGTTACACGCTGGGCGCGACAAATTCACCGACGCCCCCGAACTTCCCTGGTGGTTTTGCGCTAGTGCTGACACTTGCTGCCTCACTCTCTTGCAGCCCGTAGATCACGACGTCATCCGGTGCGCAGCGCCCTGGATGTGATATTCGCAGCATTACCGGGCATCAACAACGACAGCTGCAGGAGGCACTGTCACCTCGGCTGGCCGCTTGGGGAACGATATTTAAAGGCAGGGGTGGTTAGGTAGGACAAACTTTATTACTCTCCCCAGTCTGGTGCCTTCTGATTTCTTTTGACCCTGCAATTCCTTAGCCCTGCACTGTCTTAGAGTGCTTGGGGCTGCTATGCATGTAGCACAGGTCCCGTGTGGCCCCACAGACAGAGCATGAGGATTGATTGACAGTTTCCTTTAAGTGAGGGAAGCAGCCGCCAAAGACGGCAGCGCTGCACTGAACTTTGCCCAGCGCACTGCGGCTATTGCCCCTCTCACTCACTTGAGCATGCTAAGGGAAGTGATAGCATTTGATTTAGTGCTCCACTTTGCTCTTAGAGCGCTAAACCAGAAGTTCCCAGGAGCAGCAAATCGTTTTCGCCCAGCGATAATTTTGCACTCCTTCAAAAGTTAGTGCTCAAAACAGGGCGCTACATAATTTCTAGCCCTCTGAGTAATAGGCTTTGGTTACGTGTATCTTTTTTTTTGTTAATGTTAAACCAGCACAGGCATGATGGGCTGAATGGCCTCCTTCTGTGCTATATCATTCCATGAAACTTGGAACATTTGCATCGGAATTTCTATTGTTGGAATGACTCAGTGGAGGGGAACCAGCCTTTCTATTGCTTATATTTTTCTCCATTCCAGATATGAGCAAGCTTTTCTGACAAGCTTAATTGGTCTGAGGCCTGAGATATATTTTTGGATTGGCATAAAGTCTGATACAGACAAACAAGGTGCCTTCAAGTCTGTGAATGGCGAGCCAATATCATTTACACATTGGAATGTCGATATGCCAGGTGGGCATTAAGCACTGTGCCTCCTAACATTGTGAGAGAGATTTAATTTAATGTCTACTGATCTGCAGTTCTACAAACCGAATAAAAATGATATGATTTAATTATAGTACTGTTAATTAAATTATTGCTTATTTTCAAGCAAAATCTAATGGTTTCAATTTGTTTGAGGAGTATTATTCTGTTTCTTACCTATTAGTCCATTTGGTTACTTACAGAATATGATATTTGAACCATTATTTGCAGGGAGAAATGCTGGCTGCGTTGGTATGGCGACTGGAAATGTTGCTGGGTTATGGGGTATTTATGACTGTATGTTGAAGGCAAAATATATCTGCAAACGTTGGGCGGCTGGTGTGACACCTCCTGCAATTATGCCAACAACTCCTGCCGCAACATGTCCGGAAGACTGGAAAACATACCAGGGCTCCGGATACTGCTTCAAAGTGAGTCTACCAAATATTTAAATTGTGTCCTTTTATAGTTTTGTATCTTATTTATTAGTGCCGTCTCTTTAAAAACAGCCTGCAGCCATCTTGGGGTGAAATTTTAACTTTCCAGCGGAAACTTGCCATGGTGGGGGGGTTGGGGCGGCGATTAAAATGGAGCAGGTGAATTACTCACTCTGTCCACAATCCGATGTGACTTTAAATTGTCCGATTTTTCCGGCGTATGAGGCGCCCACCTGAGTCAAGTGGGACTCTTACATTTGTGCAAATAGGGGTCCTATTATGTCAATTAAGACCAATGAGAAGAGCATGAAGGTAAGATTAAAACTCACCTTTCTGGGGCCAGGAAGGGATAAAGTTTTTCTCGGAGCCCCACAATGGAAGTATATTCCTCCCCTGCCACAACCTCCCCACTTCCTGAATGGCCGACTGCACCGGAGCTCATGCAGCTCCTCTCTGAAGATGGTTCAGCCAAGGAGACTTTCTGATGTCCTGGGGCTGTGATAACTGACCTGTACTTCATCTTCTTTCACATCAGGTATGACACCAACCATTGGAGAATTTTCCTCTTGATCTGCAGTGACCTCAGGTTTGCCAGGGCTCCTTGACATGCAGTCAAATGCTGCTTTGAATTGTCGAGTTCAGTTACTATCTCCTCTTCTCTGGCAGTCAGCTCTTGTGTCCAAGTCTGGATTGAGGCTCAGATGACATCTGGAGCCAAATGGTTCCAGCAGAGCCCGACCTACCTACAAAACAACAGTGGATACACTTAAAATGTAATGGCTGTGAAATTATTTGGGGATGTTCTGAAGATGTCCTCATTTTTTCTCCCATTTAAATTTTTTTCCTTACAGATAGCTTCAAATTGGAACCCAATAGACTCAAACATTTTTTTGTCCTCTCTTTCTTTGTTTTCTCTTTATTTCTCCTATTTGTCTCCACTTGTAAACCATTTGTCAGCCAAAAAAGACAGGAGAGTCTCAAGCAGTTGTAATTATTCCTGAATATTAAGGTTTATGGCCTAAAACCTGAACCTCGTAATGGCCGTTATTTAGGTGCTACACTGCCTCCTAAGTCCCAAAATGGCAGGCAGGAAGCAGGCCACCCGCCATAGACAAACAACATATGTCCTTTACCCATGCTTGCAGTAGGGATTAGCCTTTTTCCATAAGCAAATAAGAAATGTAATGCTTGCTTGGGGTCTTTGTTTGCAAGGTTGGTTTGTCTTGAGACAGCCAGCGTCATCACAAGATGTACTCAGGGAAACCAACCCTGCAGACTGTCGGCAGCAAAAAAAGTGTTACTTACCTGAATGTGGAGCTGCGAGGAGGTTCCTACACCGCAATAAACCCCCTCCTGAACGCCCCCTCTCCTGGACCCCGGCTCCGAGATCCCCATCCCCCGATTTCCCTCTTCCACCCCCCGACCTCGACTTCTGATTTCCATCCTCCCTGGTCCCGACCTGCAGGCCCCCCGATCTCCCTCCCCCCCAACGTCAGAAATGGCCTGAACTTTCACATTGACCTCATTAGCCTCCTCCCACAGTGCCGTTTGTATCAGAATGGGGTCCAACGTTCTGATTTGAACACTTTAATCTTTCCTTTAAATAGGTCTAGTATGCACTCTTGACACCAACGGACAAGCCCAGTCCAATGTGGTGGATGGTGTAATTCCAGATCAGAATGACCGCGCACTTTCTGCCCTCCATATTGGAAAATAGGCACGACACCATTACATTTCTAGGCTGTAATATTTTCACCCTCAATCATGTGACATATAAGGCCAATTCTTGCGGAAAAGAAACGACTTTATTAATATGTGAATCGGCCAGAAAATTCAGAGAATTAAGAGATATGCCTTGAGTTGTGAATCTCCAGAACTTGCTGGTTGATTTATGCCGCTCTATCATTTTCTTCGCACAAACGGGATGTCGCCCTTAGCTTCCTGTTACTTTTACGAACTTGCTGGATTTGCACATTCGTTGCCAATTAAACTCTCCACAGAAAACTAGGGCTGGTAATTAAGAGCGGAAGTACCTTTCTAACAGCATAATAATTGTTAATGCACTTCCAATCAACTTCTGCAGCCCAGGAAGGGAACAATTTAAACTGTTTAGTCTCATTCCTGCATGTAGTAAATTCTTTTTAGAGATTTAAAACATTCCTACATTTTAATTTATTAATTTTTTTCCTTAATTTTCCTTTCTCTCTTTTTCTCTCTCTTGTAATTCAATTTTTCTTTCCCCTCTCCTTATTTCCCTTTCTGTAACTGATTTGACTCTAATTCACTCACCTTTGTTGCTCCTCTGTTTCTTTCTCAATCCTTAAATCTAATTGGTTAAACATATACACTGTTGGTCCTGCCGCTCACTAAGGTCCCAGATGCCCTGTTGCCTTCACCATGCCAACATCAGCTTGCATTTACAGCAAGTTACGGCGCAAAATCTTTGAGTGGCAGGGTGCAAGTAAATGTTTAATTAAGAGCATAGGCACAAGGTGCCCCTCTCCAGCAAGATCTAGCCCATTGTTTCATTGCATCTGCTGCACTACACTGATGGGAAAATCTCAAGTTGTGCTTTTCCTGCAATGGGACCACGGTTAACATCAGAAAACATACTCCAGGTCCTGTAACATATCAACCAGTAGGATAGAATGCACAAACACCATAATAACCTATCAGACAATGGAACGTGTTTCAACATCTGACCAACAGCCCTTTTAACTAACGTGGTATGACCTCAACCCCTCCACAGGTTTCATTTTAAACCATTTATCAACTCTGATCCTGCTATCTAAGGCCACCCTATTTTTCTTCGGCTGTGTCCCCAAGGTATCTGAAGATTAATAAGATACATGCTTTCCCACCTAGCTTTACATAAAATCTGACGGAAATAAGAAATCATGGTTTGAAGCACGTAATTACTGTCGCGCAATGGGAGGAGATCTTGTCAGCATCCATGATGCTTCTGAAGAAAGTTTTCTCTGGACTGAACTAGTGTAAGTATTTCATGTCTCCCATTCCTCAGCAACTCACTAAGACAAATACAATATGAGTTACAATCGGGGGAATTAATAACATGGATGAATTGTGGGATTGGGTGTGGGTGGGGGGTTTTAATTGGGAAATAGTCCACGCACATTGGGAAGCTGGCTCCAACCCACCGTCTTCCGGGTCTTATAGAGGTGGGATAAGGGGTGGGCAGCCAACCTGCTCCCAGGCGACAGGTTAGTATGTTAAAGAAGCTGGCAGCCTCTGATTTAACCTGTGTTTTACTGTGGGTGGCCACGTTTCCCAGGCCTTGGGAAACCCGGCAGCTGAAGTGAGGTGAGAACAGCTTCGGGGAGAAGGTAAGTGCCTTCACATCACTGCTTGTGGGCTAGGAGGAGCAGGTGTGCTTCTCTCCGGCTCCCCAAGATCCCCCTCCTCCGCATCATACCCCAACCTCCCCATACAAAGACCCCCAGGGTCTGAGATCGGACACCCCGGGTTGCGAATGGGACCTACCTAGTCCTGCGGCCTGCTCCAAAGTGCTTCCTGCCCGACTGGAAGCCAAACCTGTCAATCAGGCTAACATTCGGGTGGGGAACTTATCGGGGCCAAAAGATGCACTCTGTTGAGTAAAATCTCCACAGAATGCGGGGACACCCAGACAAAACCCAGCCCCCCCCCCCCCCCCCCCCCCGCCGCCCCACCTATGTAACCTGCCCCAGTAAATATCCAGGCCAAAATTATTTGATTGTGCTGGAACTCAACTTGACTGTTGTGTGACTCATTTCTCATTAAAAATGGCTTTCCAATCAGAATGAAAATTTCAAATGTATTCAGTAGTCAACTAGAACAGAGAAGCTGAAGAGAAGATTTAATATAAGGGTTTTAAAATTAGATAGGGTTAGATAGGTGACTAGACAAAGACAATTTCCTCTGGTTGTAGAGTCAGTGATGAGGGGGTCATTGATTTAAAATTGTCACTAAGAGAGTGAGGATAGAGATAAGGAGAATTTAGTTTGCATTTCTCCAATAAATGGCAACAGATGCGTTGGACTGAATGACCAACCTCTCTGATTTAAACTTCCAGGGTTGGGTTTTCTTCACTAAACCCATTCCAAATCTAGTAACACAGTGCGGTAATGGAAGGAAAATATGACAACAAAAGGTCCCCCCGAAACTCGGCCCCATAAAGAGCCTATCAAATGTTCCTTTGGGATCTCTGGCAAATCCACAATTATTGTCCATCCCTAGTTGCCCTGAGAAACTGGTGGTAATTGACTGGTTTATCAGACCACTTCAAAGACCAGTTAAGTGTCAATTACACTGATGTGGTACCAGAGTCACATATAGGCCGGACCAGTTAAGCATAACAGATTCTCTCCCTAAAGGACCAGTTGGGCTTTTATGGCAATCGGCCAGCTTTATATTTACTTTTGCTGATATCAACTTGCTGTAATTGGTGGAGAAACATGTAGTGTAGAGGAGGGAAGCGTTCAGAGTTTTACAGGGGTGAGGTGGACGGGCGTGAGGGAAGTGCGATGGCTAGGAGTAAAGCAGAGAAATGGAAGTGCAAAGACCTGTACTAACCCTTGCTCCTCATTGTCAGATTATTAAATCATTTCCTGCACTGAAACTTGGTCCTGGGGGTAATGCTGAGAGGAGGATAATGGGGTATTAGAGGATAAATGGAAATTAGTGAGGATACTTAACAAATATTTCACATTAGTGTTCACAAAAGAGAATGATATTGGGGAGGAGGTAAATCTGATTTGGTCAAAAGTGATATGAGAGATATTATAATAATTAAAAGGAAAGTATTAGAGAAATTAGTTAATCTGAAGCACGACAAAGTATCAGAATCTGATGGGATATATCCTATAATGCTGAGGGAAGTGAGGAAGAAATAGCAGAGGCCCTAGAAATTATAGGGAGATTTTACCTCTTAGCGGTTTTTGAGCAGAGGATGGGTGGGGTAGGTGGCCTTGCGCACGCAGTGAGCAGAATGGGGAGGTATTATAGAGCAGGAAAATGGCTGGAGGGTAATACGTGGTGGGAAGGATGAGAAATAGCTTTCCCAGTGCAACCATGTGACATCACTATGCTGCATGCGCTTGCTGTAAGGACAACAGGACTGCTGATGGTGCCGTTGGAAGTCAGTGGAGGGAAGCTTTAGTTCCCATTGCTCATTAGAGTATGAGCAGGTGTGGAGGAGGATGGGAATGTTGGGCGGGGGTGGCGGGGTGGGTGTTGCGGTTGGAAGTAATGTGCCAAGATATAATGCAGACAATGAGTTATGACAAGAAACAATTCTTACTGTGGCTAAATATGTAGGAAGTTTAAATTATTTCTGGCATTGAAACCATGCCTTAGGGGTGAGGCTGACTCCACTGACGGCTACGAGATCTTCCTCCAAACTTGCCCAGGGTCTGCCTGGGAGTTCAACTCTTCACGGAAGTACCTGCGCATCCTCGTTCCCTGCACTAAAATCTCCAGAATTGGGAATTGTGGTGCCCGTGATTAAGACCTTGCTGATGCTCAATTTCACATTCGAGTGTTGCAGTGGTAACCCAACATCCTCGCTTTGAGAGGATGCATCTTGCTTTCAGAAGTGCAGCTTATCTTTTGGGTCCACCTGAAATCTCACCCCCTTCATTGGCTTGTCAACATCTGAAAACTCATGGGCAAACCACCTCTCGTAGGTTGATGAGGCCCAACCATCAAAATAGTCTCACGCTTTTTGTGGGTAAATGGCACGTTTTCCCTGCCCATCCAGCACCAATTCAGTGCCTCAAGTTCAAATTGACCACAATATATTCTTCATTTTTTCTTTTTATTATATATAGGTCAGCTTTGGTTGAGTCATCTGTGTGGATTGGACTAAATAAGCCTAGCCCGAATGGTGGATTTATCTGGAGTGATGGCAGTCCAGTAAGTATTTTGACCTCAAGTGAGCAACAGTGTGTGATTTCAAAATAACTTCCTATTTTGTTTTTGAAATAAATAACCCCACATTTTAAAGTATGTCCATAGTTTAATTGTAATGCATTCCATTTTACTCATTATTTTGATGTCTTGCAGTGTGCTACATTTCTAGTTTTAGATGTTTAACAAAGACCTTTAAGAATTTAGTTAGCAACGAACATTTGTAGAATTAACTTTTTTTTCTCACCTGTTCACATTGTGGTTTTCAAACTTAAAGATTTACTTCAAAGGAACAAAAGCATTATGGAATATCCGAGCATCTAACGGTGCATTTACACAACAAGCTCACTGCCGGGGCAAAGCACTTATGTAAATGCACCAAAATGTTGAACAAACATTTTGTATCAGTCTTCACGGTAGAAGACACTAAAAATATCCCAATAGTGGATAATCAAGGGGCAAAAGGGAGGGAGGAATTATCACTAATGAGGTAGTATGAGATAAAATAATGGGACTAAAGACGGACAAGTCCCCTGGACCTGATGGCTTACATCCTCGGGTCTTAAGAAAAGCAACAGCAGAGATAGTGGATGTATTGGTTGTAATCTACCAAAATTCCCTGGATTCTGGGGCAGTCCCAGCGGATTGGAAAACTGCAAATGTAACACCCCTATTTAAAAAAAGAAGCAGACAAAAAGCAGGAAACTATAGACCAGTTAGCCTAACATCTGTCATTGGGAAAATGCTGGAGTCCATTATTAAGGAAGCAGTAGCAGGACATTTTCAAAAACATGATTCAATCAAGCAGAGTCAGCATAGTTTTATGAAAGGGAAATCATGTTTGACAAATTTGCTGGAGTTCTTTGAAGATGTAACGAGCAAGGTGGATGAGGGGGAACCAGTGGATGTGGTGTATTTGGATTTCCAGAAGGCATTCGATAAGGTGCGACATAAGAGGTTACTGTACAAGATAAAAGCTCACGGGGTTGGGGTAATATATTAGCATGGATAGAGGATTGGCTAACGAACAGAAAACAAAAAGTCGGGATAAATGGGTTATTTTCCGGTTGGCAAACAGTAACTAGTGGGATGCCGCAGGGATCGGTGTTGGGTCCTCAACTATTTACAATCTATATTAATGACTTGGAAGAAGGGACCGAGTGTACTGTAACCAAGTTTGCTGATGATACACAGAAGGGTGGGAAAGCAAATTATGAGGAGGACAGAAAAAATCTGCAAAAGGACATAGACAGGCTAAGTGAGTGGGCAAAAATTTGGCAGATGGAGTATAATGTGGGAACATATGAGGTTATCCACTTTGGCAGAAATAATAATAAAGCAAATTATAATTTAAATGCAGAAAAATTACAAAGTGATGCAGTACTGGAGAGAACTGGGGGTCTTTGTGCATGAAACACAAAAAGTTAGTATGCAGGTACAGCAAATAATCAGGAAGGCCAATGGAATCTTGGCCTTTATTGTAAGGATGATATAGTGTAAAAGCAGAGAAGTCCTGCTAGAACTGGACAGGGTATTGGGAAGTCCAGAACCAGGGGACACAGTCTTAGGATAAGGGGTAGGCCATTTAGGACTGAGATGAGGAGAAATTTCTTCACTCACACAGTTGTTAACCTGTGGAATTCCCTGCCGCAGAGAGTTGTTGATGCCAATTCATTGGATATATTCAAGACGGAGTTAAATATGGCCCTTACGGCTAAAGGGATCAAGGGGTATGGAGAGAAAGCAGGAAGGGGTACTGAGGGAATGATCAGCCATGATCTTATTGAATGGTGGTGCAGGCTCGAAGGGCTGAATGGCCTACTCCTGCAACTATTTTCTATGTTTCTATGTTTCTATGTTAAAAGACTTTTGATAAATTGTGGTGCAGCAAGGCCTCAAGGCCAGTCCTGACTCCCATTCGCACTAAACTGAGAACTTGCACAAAATAACTGATTCCCGTAATCGGCAGTGCTACTGTAAAGGTCTCCTACGATGGAGCGGTGCATAAGTTACCACTCTGGGTGGTACCAGGCGATAGCCCCACGCTGCTCGCAGAAGCTGGCTGGGGAGGATACGCTGGAACTGGGAAGACGTCCAAGCGCTCTCGCCCATCGACGACACTTCGTGTGCCCAAGTCCTAAACAAGTTCCCCTCGCTGTTCGAACCAAGCATCAGGAAGTTCCAAGGAGCAAAAGTGCAGATCCACCTAATTCCGGGGGCGCGACCCATCCATCACAAGGTGAGAGCAGTACCATACATGATGAGAGAAAGGGTAGAGATCGAGCTGGACCAGCTGCAACGAGAGGGCATCATTTCGCTGATCGACTTCAATAAATGGGCCAGTCCAATTGTTCCAATCCTCAAGGGAGATGGCACCGTCAGAATCTGTGCTGATTACAAAGTAACTAGCAATCGTTTCTCCCTGCAGGATCGATACCCACTACCAAAGGCAGATGAGCTTTTTGCGATGCTGGCGAGAGGGAAGACGTTCACGAAGCTGGACTTGTACTCCGCCTACATGACACCGGAGCTGGACGAATCATCGAAGGGCCTCACCTGCATCAGCACGCACAAAGGTCTCTTCATTTACAACAGATGCCTGTTTGGGATTCGATCAGCCGCGGCGATATTCCAGAGAAACATGGAAAGCTTGCTGAAGTTGCTCACGTGCACCGTGGTTTTCCAGGACGACATCTTGGTTACAGGTCGGGACACAGTCCAGCATCTGCAGAACCTGGAGGAGGTTCTTAGTCGGCTGAATCGCGTGGGGCTCGGGGTAAAACACTCGAACTACGTTTTCCTGACACCTGAAGTGGAGTTCCTGGGGAGAAGAATCACCGCGGATGGCATCAGGCCCACCGATTCGAAGACGGAGACAATCGAGAACGCACTGAGGCCACAGAACTTGAACGAGCTGTGGCCGTTTCTGGGATTCCTGAACTACTTTGCTAAATTCTTACCAGGTCTCTGCACACTGTTAGAACCACTGCACGCTTTACTGCGTAAAGGAGATGAATGGGTATGGGGTAAAAGCCAAGAAAATGCCTTTGTAAAAGCTAGAAAACTATTATGCTCAAACTAATTGCTTGTGTTGTATGATCCATGTAAGTGTTTGGTACTGGCATGTGATGTGTCGTCATATGGTGTCGGGTGTGTATTGCAACAAGCTAATGAATCTGGGAAATTGCAACCAGTTGTTTATGCATCCAGGAGTCTGTCTAAGGCTGAGAGGGCCTACAGCATGATTGAAAAAGAAGCATTAGTGTGTGTTTATGAGGTAAAGAAAATGCATCAATATCTGTTTGGGCTCAAATTTGAATTGGAAACTGACCATAAGCCACTGATATCCCTCTTTTCTGAAAGTAAGGGGACAAATACGAATGCATCAGCCCGCATCCAGAGATGGGCGCTCACGTTGTCCGCATACAACTACGCCATCTGCCACAGGCCAAGCACAGAAAACTGTGCCGATGCTTTCAGTAGGCTGCCATTGTCCACCACGGGGGTGGAAATGGCACAGCCTGCAGATTTAGTTCTGGTAATGGAAGCATTCGAGAGTGAGCAATCATCTGTTACTGCCCGACAGATTAGAACCTGGATGAGCCAGGACCCCTTACTGTCCTTATTAAAAAAACTGTGTGCTTCACGGGAGCTGTTCCAGTGTCCTATTAGAAATGCAGGAGAAAATAAAGCCGTATCAGCGGCGCAAAGATGAAATGTCTATACAGGCAGACTGCCTTCTGTGAGGTAATTGGTTAGTGGTACCATAAAAGGGCAGGGACACTTTCATTAGTGATCTCCACAGTACCCACCCAGGCATTGTAATGATGAAAGTGATAGCCAGATCCCACGCGGGTGGCCCGCTATCGATGTGGACTTAGAGTCCTGCATTCACAATGTAACACATGTTCATAGTTAAGCAATGCACCCAAGGAAGCGCCACTAAATTTATGGTCTTGGCCCTCCAAACTGTGGTCTAGGGTCCATGTCGACTATGCAGGCCCGTTCTTGGGAAAAATGTTCCTAGTGGTTGTAGATGCATACTCCAAATGGATTGAATGTGAGATAATGTCGGCAAGCACGTCCACTGCCACCACTGAAAGCCTGCAGGCTATGTTTGCCATGCAAGGCCTGCCTGATGTCCTTGTGAGTGAGAACGGGTCGTGTTTCACCAATGCTGAGTTCAAAGAGTTCATGACCTGCAATGGGATCAAACATGTCACATCTGCCCCGTTCAAACCAGCATCCAATGGTCAGGCAGAGAGAGCAGTGCAAACTATCAAGCAGAGCTTGAAGCGGGTAACTGAAGGCACACTGCAGACTCGCCTATCCCGAGTCCTGCTTAGTTACCGCACGAGACCCCACTCGTTCACTGGGATTCCACCCGCTGAACTGCTCATGAAAAGGGCACTTAAAGCTCTCGTTAGTCCACCCTGATCTACATGACCAGGTAGAGAGCAGGCGGCTTCAACAAAGTACATATCATGATAGTGCAAATGTGTCACGCGAAATTGAGATTGATGATCCTGTATTTGTGTTGAACTATGGACAAGGTCCCTAATGGCTTCCCGGCACTTTCGTGGCCAAAGAGGGGAGTAGGGTGTTTTGGCTCAAACTTTCAAATGGACTCATCTACAGGAAACACTTGGACCAAACCAAACTCAGATTCACGGACTATCCAGAGCAACCCACACTAGACCCTACCTGTTTTGACCCCCCAACACACACACCAGTGGCAACTGACACAGCGGTTGACCACGAAGCAGAACCCATCACCCGTAGCAGTCCAGCAGGACTCACCACACAAGGCAGCCCAGCAAGGCCAGCTGCACAGCAGCCCAGCGACGGCCCAAAAAACGACTCACCAAAACTAGCATTTGCACCGAGATGATCAACCAGGGAAAGAAAGGCCCCAGATCAACTCACCTTGTAAATAGTTACACTATTGACTTTGGGGGCGGTGGGGGGGGGGCGGGGAGGAGAGTGTTGTTATAGATGTAAACCTGGAAAATACATGTTTAACCACTAGAGGGCTCATCCCCTGGAGTCCCAAGGGATCCCACAATCCCTTGGGAGCAGCTGTACTTAAGGAGGCCTCACAGGCTGGAGAGGCACTCTGGAGGCACCTGCAATAAAAGACTAAGGTCGCATGTTACTTTGAGCTCATAGTATCTGGTCAGACTCTTTATTCATACACTACAGTTAATTTCTCTATATGCGTAACGCCGGGAAAAAATAATACCACCTGCCCACTTTTTTGGGGCGGAATCTTCAGAATTGGCAAAATCAACGCCTATAATATTGCTCAGCATTACTTTCCACAAGTAATTAATGCTGTGATTCAATAATACCGACCGCCCACTTTTTTTTGTCGTAAAGATCACATTTGCCGAAACTAACATGCAAGAAATTGCCCAGTGTCACTTTCACCACCTCGCACACATATTACCCACAATATCGCTCAACCAAAACACCGCTCAGAAAAAGTGCCATTTTTGGAATCACAGATCACTTCATTCAAAAGGCTGCTTCAACTTCGAGGGAGTTTGCATTGACTCTGGAGTTCTTCTCAGGTGAAGTGACCATCTCAGCAGACATATTTTCAGACTCTGGACTATTGGGGTTTACTCTAGGTGTATTTTAGTGAGGAAATTATTGCTTCTGATCAATCGCTATTATACTTTCATTGCAATTGAGCCAGCCATTTCTCAGCCTGCATCGATTAATACGCAGATGCTGCAGAGTGCAAATGGGTCAATGTCTGCTGCACATCATTATGTGCCCAATTTAAAATGTGCAAGATTGAGGAGGAGGTCCAGACCATACACACCCCGCACTTACAGCGAAAAGAGGTCTTACCTCGACGTGTCTGAGCACACCTGCCTTCGGAGATTGCGTTTCCACAAGGTGGTGATCAATGAAATATGTGAACTCATCAGGCCACATATGCAGAGTGCCATCAGGACAGCAGCACTGTTTGTCTACACGTCCGGTTTCTTTTGGGCCTACGTGGTCGAGATTTCCCCTCTGTCTCACCATGCCACCCATCGCTGCATTAGACAGGTCATGGAGGCCCTGTATGCGTGAAGGATGGACTTTATCAGATTCCCCATGACCACGGAGGCTCAGACTGACAGTGCTGGAGCATTCTACCACATTACTAAGTTCCCCAGGATGCAGGGAACAATACTGTGTACTCACATCGCCACGAGGGCACATTCTCAGGACTCAGAGCTTTTTCATAACAGAAAAGGATTTCACTCCCTGAAGGTCCAACTAGTTGTCAACCACAACTAGATCATAATGGCAGTGAATGCCAAATATCTGGGCAGCTTCGATGAGGACCTCCGCTATCCGCGGAATGTACTCAGTCATGGTGGCCAGCTGTCGAGATATGCTCCCCAATGCATCGAGGATCTAGTCACCAATGTCTACAGTCCTCCTGGACAACTGTACCATCTCGCCGCTCTCATGTAGCGCTCGTGGACCAGACCTGCCGCGTCCACGAGGTCTCTGCAGGGTCTGCCCTGTCCTGGGGACAAATGGGGTGCTCTGTGGTGAGATGCTTGGGGCCGGTACCTCCTGGGTGGAGGTGGGAATGGCCGGAGGAGCACTAAATGGCCTTGGGGTGGAATGGCTTCTGAAGCATGGCGATGCAGGTTCCTCGAAGTCCGCGCTCTCATCCATAGAGAACAGACCCAGTGGATTGACGGGCGAGAATCGGAGCTGCTCAGCAGATGTAGGATCATCTGGCGAGTCTGGCCCCGCGCCCCCACCTTCTGGCCTCTGTGATCTTGCCTAGGGCCGTGCTGCTGGCTGAGCTGCAAAACACGAATGAGGTTATTAGAGGAGAAGCGGGTGCTAGGGTGATAAGGTGATTCCAGCGCTACACACAGCATATGCACGACAAAAGCACCACCGCTATCAAGTTCATCACAGACATCACATTTAATGACCATCAACACATGGTGCACTGCAATGATTTTCATTCGGCCAGCATTATTTCTGGGACAATTTTAGAAATCATCTGTCATATATGATTGTTCGGATATGAGTGTGTGTGGCATCTATTGACTTTACATCACGCAATGGTGTAAGCTTTACTCACGTCGCTTCACTTCAGGGTCTGCAGATGCATCCGTGGCTATCCGCGGCTGCTTCCCCATGAGTGCGAGCACCTGCTCCTCCATATCAGTGATGTCGCTGGGGACTGGTGGCTCCCCACCCATTCGCCTCTGCATGGACCTCATCGTCGATAGCTTCTTCTGTAAAAGGTGACAGGACGACATGGCATGAGATCACTGTGTGATATCATTGCTGGGTACTGTCACAGAGACTGATACAACACATAACTGACAGAAGTAATCATGATTATTATAATTATCATTCTTTACCTAAAGACATGCACCCTGACCGTAGGCTTTGACTACAACATTCCCAATAAAAGTGAAAGACTTCACATCTAAATTATATAAATACATAAGTACATGTAAATAAATGTAATACTTACTCTTGCGGATCCCACAAGATCGTTCCATCGCTTGCTGCATTGGTTGCCCTCACGCACCTCGTTGGTTGCCGACGAGACCACCTCTGCTATCTCGGCCCAAATCTTCTGGTAGGCCTTTGAGGTAGGCTTCCCATGCCCTCCCTGGGTCAAATCACCCCAGCGTGTCTCGACCTCCTGCAGGAGGGAGGCATTTGCCTCGTCCGAGAATCTCTTGGCTCTTTTTGTGACCTCCAATATGCTCCTCTCCCAGCTCACTGCTCTCGCCAGCGTCAGTCTCCACAGCGTGCTGTGATGCCTCCTCCTCTTCCTCCATTATAGGCCAAATTCGGGCAAATATCTGGCTGGTAACAGCTAATTTTTGTTTCCCTATTTTCTCTAAAGTTCTAAACTCTCCCTTCCTCCTCCCAAAGCAGCCACACCACACTCACACGCGCCTTCAATCCCTCTCAGCTCCCTCTCTCTCTGTCTCCTCTTCTGCACATGTCATGATGACCCATGACCTCCTGAATCATGGGAATTGAGCATTGCCATGCTGTTGCTAAGGACAGCGACACTTTATGGCAGAAGGTCAGAGAGATTTAACGCTACCGCCCATTTCAGATCGCTCCAGAGAGCTGTGGGGGCAGAGTCATTGAATATATTTAAGGCGGTGATAGACAGATTTTTGAGCGATAAGGGAGTAAAGAGTTATGGGGAGCGGGCAGGGAAGTGGAGCTGAGGCCATGATCAGATCAGTCATGATCTTATTGAATGGCAGAGCAGGCTCGAGGGGCAAAATGGCCTACTCCTGCTCCTTATTCTTATGTTCTTATGTGGTGCCCAAGTTTCCTCAGGTCATTCTCCACTTCCATAAGTACAGTGGGAAGGGACCCTTGACCACCCACTGGTTGTGTCCCTGACCCCATTCATCTTTCAGGCATCGGGGTATTAGCATATATTGGATGTGTGCCCATGCCATTGTAGCACAACTTGGCATCCCACCTCAGGTTGGGGGAGAAAACTCTGCAGTGAATAGCCATAGTGTGAGTGAAGCTGCCTGAAGCTTTTTAAAATCTTTTTTTTTTTAAAAGCCAGCTTCCAAATAGTCCGGTTTCCTTGCAGCATTCGATCACTTTAAGATCGCTGATCAACTGTTGTAGAGAAACTGGTCTTGACATGTATGTATTAGCATGGATAGAGGGTTGGTTAATGGACAGAAAGCTGAGTAGGGATAAACGGGTCTTTTTCAGGTCGGCAGGCTGTAACTAGTGGGGTGCCGCAAGGATCAGTGCCTGGGGCCTCAGCTATTTACAATCTATATTAATAACCTAGATGAAGGGGCCGAGTGTAATGTATCCAAGTTTGCTGATGATACAAAGCTAGGTGGGACATTAAGCTGTGAGGAGAACACAAAGTATCTGCAAAGGGATATAGATAGACTAAGTGAGTGGGCAGTAAGGTGGCAGATGGAGTATAATGTCAGGAACTGTAAGGTTATTCATTTTGGTAGGAAGAATAGAAAAACAGAATATTTTTTATATGGTGAGAAACTTTTAAATGCTGGTGTTCAGAAAGATTTAGGTGTCCTTGTGCAAGAAGCACAGAAAGCTAGCATGCAGGTACAGCAAGCAATAAGGAAAAAATGGCATGTTGTCCTTTATTGCAAGGGGGTTGGAGTATAAGAGTAAGGAAGTCTTACTACAATTGTGCAGGGGCTTGGTGAGACCACACCTGAAGTACTGTGTACAGTTTTGATCTCCTTATCTAAGGAAGGATATAGTTGCCTTGGAGACAGTGCAATGAAGGTTCATTGGATTGATTACTGGAATGAGAGGGCTGCCTTATGATGAGAGGTTGTGTAGAATAGGTCTATACTCTCTGGAGTTCAGAAGAATGAGAGGTGATCGCAGCAAAACATACAAGATTCTGAAGGGGATTGACAGGGTAGATGCTGTGAGGTTATTTCCCCTGGCTGGAGAGTGTCTTACTAGGGGGCAGAGTCTCAGGATAAAGGGTAGGCCATTTAAGACAGAGATGTGGAGGAATTTCTTCACTCAGAGGGTTGTGAATCTTTGGAATTCTCTGCCCAGAGGACTGTAATCTCTGAATATATTCAAGGCTGAGATAGCTAGATTTTTGGACTCTAGGGGAATCAAGGGATATGGAGATCAGGCGGGAAAGTGGAGTTGAGTTCAATGGTCAGCCATGATCTTATTGAATGGCGGAGCAGACTCGAGGGACAGTATGGCCTACTCCTGCTCCTGCTCCTATTTCTTATGTTCTTATGTGATATCCCCCTCTGTGGCAACTTTAGGTCCCAGGGACACGCAAGCATTTCCTATGGCCAGTGTTGCTCGGATGCTAATGACATGAATTACATGATGTAGTTTCTGTGTAGCACATGCCTGGCAGATGTATTATGCAACCACCCCTAATTAGCCAGAGATTCTGAAGGAGATTGACAGGGTCGATGCTGTGAGGTTGTTTCAGTGGGTGGAAATAGAGCCAAGCACTGGACCCCAACCTCTGCCCCTACCCACCCAGGTTCCACTCCATTTACAGCCCCAGGGTCATGGAAATTCAGTCCAATGCAGTGTAAATGGGTTGTCAAGGCCTGAACTGACCTCAGAGAGTCTTACTCCACTTCTCAACTAGGCTTATATTCACTGGAATTTAGAAGAATGAGAGGGGATCTCATAGAAGCATATAAAATTCTGATGGGATTGGACAGGTTAGATGCAGGAAGAATGTTTCCGATGTTAGGGAAGTCCAGAACCAGGGTCACAGGCTAAGGATAAGGGGTAAGCCATTTAGGACCGAGATGAGGAGAAACTTTTTCACCTAGAGAATTGTGAACCTGTGGAATACTTTACCACAGAAAGTTTTTGAGACCAGTTCATTAGATATATTCAAAAGGGATTTAGAGTATGGAGAGAAAGCAGGAATGGGGTACTAAAGTTGCAAAAATGATCAACCATGATCATATTGAACGGTGGTGCAGGATCGAAAGGCCGAATGGCCTATTCCTGCACCTATTTTCTATGTTTCTATGTTTCACTTTGGTGTCAGATCAGGCTCTGATTCTACATTTAACCTACATTTACACTATAACTACAGTGTTGGTGTGAAGTAAAACCATTTCACAAGGAAACAGTGCTGTGTGACCACACCCTAAATCTCTCATCTGCACTTTCTAATTATTCCTGATATTAAGCATGTTCAAATAATATATCTATTTTCCCATTTAACATTTATCCCAAGCCATCCAAAGCAAGGAATTGGGCTCTTTTAAAAAAAAAATTCAGATTTAGGTTTGTTTAAACTAAGTTACCTTTATGTAAACTCAAACTGCCTTTACTTGCCATTGCATTGTAGTGGTGCATGCTCTTGTCCTAATTCATTGTATTTATTGCTATTTTTTTCTTTGTTCCCATATATTTCAAATAATTACACTGTTAAAAATGTTTATATCTTTGTTCTAGGTAGTGTATGAGAACTGGAATCCTGGCGAGCCCAACCAGTATCGTGGGATTGAGAACTGTGTTGAAACAGGAATGAGCACTAGCATGCAATGGAATGACATATTTTGTGAAAAGTTACATGACTGGATTTGCAAAATTAAAAAAGGCAAGGATTAAAGAATGGATTCTCACCATTTATCCAGTCATACTGAATTGTATTATGATTCGATTAAGAATATCATGTGCTGCGAACATGAGCTGCAAAGAAGTTGCTGTCTGCTACAACCTGGACCTTATTATCGTATCGACGTCCAACACATTCATATCAAATTCCTCTCTCCTCTGCTTTAATGGAGGAGCAATACTGTCTAAGATAAACAGTTTAACATCTCTATTAAAATAGCAGAGAGAGAAATTTCACACATGCTCTTATAATAAAATCACTCACAATAACTTCGAGGCTTATATGTTTATTCCACTCATGCAAAAGATGATAAAAGGAAAAAGTCACGGATGAGAAAAGACCATTTGACTCATTCTTTGAGGGCACTAACAAGATGATTGACACTGACACTGGTCTTCTTCAAAATAAGCTTAACTTGAGTCTTGGAGTTTTGTTAGGGGTTGGAAATGTGTTTCCTTCCTGAGCAAGGTCACATGAAATAGCACTTTGGTTGCCATGGTGACTGACGTGAAGATGGTATTTGTGTTTTATATTGTATTAGCTGTGTAAATGTCACTGTTTGTACAGAAAGCTTAGTACTAGTTATTGCTGATGATTTGCTATGGTTACTGCTGCCAAGTGCCAGAAAGCAGCCATTTGAGGGTTTTTTCCAGCTACTGTAGACACGTTAACCATTAAATAGTCACACTGATGGTCAGCATTTGCTGATGAAAATCAGCATAAAGTAGGACTCTGTACCTTCCGTGCCAGTCCTAACCCAGTCCTGCTGCTACTTAAAGTGAATCTAGCCATTGCATTTACGAGTAGCAGGAGTTCTTGGGTTGAAGTGGCAGTGAGGGAAGTGGGGTGGGGGGGGAGATGGGGGAAAGAAGGAAATGGATGGCTGTGAAGGAGGGAAAGGAGAGCAATGGATAGCCATGTGGAAGAAAGGGAAGTAGAAATGTATGTCATTGAAGGAAGTGGGAAGGGGGAAATGGATGCAGTGAAGGCGTTAGAAATTAGGGGCTCAAGTTTCGGCCTGAGTTGCTCCTATATTTTTGGAGCAACTAGTTTGGAATGGAGCATCTTAGAAATTGCAATTCTTGGCATTTAGTTTGTTCCAGTTCTAGTGAGTTAGAATAGTTTCATTTTAGAACAGATGTTTTTTTCAAAAGGGGGCGTGTCCAGCCACTTACGCCTGTTTTGCAAGTTTAGGCAGCGAAAACTTACTCCGAACTAACTTAGAAAGGAGTAAGTGTAGATTTTTGTATGCTCAGAAAAACCTTGCCTACACTTATAAATCAGGCGTAGGGAATGATGGGGTGGGGGGGAGTGAAGTTTACAAACGTTAAACACTTCACTTTTACAAATAAAGAGCCATCATCAATAATAAATGATAAATAAATCACAAATCAACCAATAAATCAATCAAAAAAATAAAAGCATAATAAAAAATCAATAAATAAAAAATTTAGTTTCTACTCACCTACTGCAGCACCGGGAGCCCTCCAATAGTGTGCTGGGATGGAGCCACCCCCCCGACCACCCCAGCCAGTGCCTCTTTCTCTGTCTCTGTCAGTGCCTCTGTGTTTCTGACAGTGAGGGGTGGGGGGAGAGAGGGGGGAGGGGGAAGGAGGGGGTGGAGAAGGAGGAGGGAGGGAGAGGAGGAGGGGGGGAGGGAGGGGGGAGAGGAGGGAGGAGGGAGGGGAGAGACAAGGGGGGAGGGAGGTGGGAGAGAAGGGGGGAGGGAGGGGAATAGGAGGGGGGAAGGGAGGGGGGAGAGAGGGGAGGGGGATAGGAGAGGAAGAGGAGGGAGGGGTGAGGGGGTGAGAGGAGAAGAGGGAAGAAAGGAGGGAGGGGGAGGAGAAGGGGGAGAGGAGGAGGGTGGGGGGAGGAAGGTGTGGAGGGGGAAGGGGAGTGAGGGGGAGAGGATGGAGGGGGGAGGGGAGGGCTGAACGGGATGGGGGGGAGGCGGGGGGAGCTAAACAGGAGGGGAGCTAGCTGAACGGGAAGGAGGCCCGAGTCCTGATCTTCGCCCGGGGAGCCCATTTGGCCAGGGCTAGGACCGGCATGCTTTGGGCCCCTCCCACGCAGCCTCGGGGGCGAGGAGCTACTGCACATGCGCGCACACTCTAGCGAGCATGTGCAGAAGTCCCGGCACTGTTTTCAGCGCCGGGACCTGTCTCCGCCCCCGACCCCTTGTGCTGCGCCACGCCGAGCACGAAGATGTCCTGAAGAGTCGCAGAATCACAAGGTAAGTTTTCGGCGCCCTTTTTATTCCAGAAAGTCAGCGCACCTTATAGAGAAACTTGGGCCCTAGGAGTGGCACTTTGGGATGGGGAGGAAGAAGTAGAGTGTCAAACTGAACAAGGCAAAGGGGGCAGTGAATGGATACCAGCTTGAACTGAGATGGAGGTGTTGGTTCAACTGAGGGGGGAAGAGGAAGCAGATTGCCAGCTTGAATTATTTGGGAGAGGGTGAAGAGTTCACGTCTGAATCGGGAGGATTGGGGGTGAGAGAGAACCTGTGAAAGGGTGGGAGTTGGTGTGTAAGCTTGTACAGTTTTTTAGTACAAATTTACAGCTAGGAATTTTAACAATAGGCTCGATTGTCAATGAAATCTGATTAGCTAAAATCTATAGCAGAGTTTGGAGAATCTAGAGATTTTATAGATTACCTAGTGTTTGAGCATGCCTAGAATCTGTTAATCCTAAAACCTAGTTATTAACCACTAAGTCTGACAAAAATACTATTAACGCTCCAAATCCCAGAAAATAAAAATGTTTCATTACATTCCTAGCAAATTAACCTTCCTATTAATTAATCACTTCAGTTCCTATCTGATAATATTGCATTTTTGATTCCATAGGACAACCTGTAAAGCCTGAACCCACAAACTCAGTTTCACAGGGTGAGTCAACATGTTTTACAATTTCTTTCCATGCTGCCATCTTATTGCCAATTCCCCCTCCCTGCCCACAGATTCTCCTCCTTTAAGTCTTGCCATTTATGTTAGGATGCATCCCTTGACTCATTTTCCAATGGATAGCACGGCAACTAATTTAGGAGACACTGAACTGTTGCGTTCAGGCTCATAATAAAACTAGCTGTTAGCAACTGAAACAAAATGGTTAGAATATCCTTGTGGTAAGCATTTCTAGAGCACAGCTAACTGAAAACGATGCTCATATAGAACCCCTTCTGTGATCCATATTGAAGTTTGTAGCCCATTCGGATTGAAGAGCTTTCTAAATGTACTCTCAGAGTAGGCTATCACACCACCTTTCAAACTAACTGCAACTTTGGGATATGGCGCATGTGTAAGTGCATGCAGAAATCCCGAAGTTGCGGTCTGTCAATGAAAGCTGCAAAACTGTCTGCATTGTGTCCAATGCCTCTCCCCCAAACCCCATCCCCAGAGCTGGCAATCAGTGAAATCTCGTAAATCATTGAAACTGATGTAAACTTTGGCTCTTCCGCAGTAAGTACACTGTTAAATTCCCCACTAAAAGTTAGATCCAAAGGAATTAAGTGTAACGGGGTTTTAACAGCATGTTGACTGCAAAACAAATGTTAAGGTCCTGGAAAATTAATTTTAATTTTGTCCAGTGTAAAATTTGTCCATTTTAATAAAAATGATCATTTTTAAGAACCGTTTCACAAAAATTAAAAAAAAAAAAATTTTTAAGTTTGTGCATCTTTATTTCAGGTTTGCCTTCTCCCCATGACAGAAGTCCAATCTTTAATTTGCTCGCACTCACAATTTTGAGAAGTTATAATTTTAAGGGCTTACTCACTTCCTTGTTCACTGTCTGTGAGAATTCTGCCTTTTGATTGGCTGCATAGACAGCCCTGTTGATGTCACAGCACTTCGCACAAGGGGGTTCCCATTAATTTCTGTTGAATTGAATTCAAGGTTGGAAAACCCGAAGTTCTCGACACAGATATTGCGAGATCCCTGTGCGGAGCGTACTTTAGGGTCAGTAGTGAATGCCTTCGCTTCGCTGCTGACCCCAAATTCCAGGCCTTATTTTTGGCTGCTGCCACAAACTCTGCTGCCTTACTGTTAACTCCATCCTTGTCTCTGGCCACACTCTGTCTGAACATGACCATGCAAAACCTTAGCGTCCTGATCAATACTACCGAGCTTCAAAGCCCACATCCTATCCATTACCAAAACTGCTTATTTCTATCTCTGTAAGCTCGCCCATCTCCAGTCCTACCTTGGCCCCTCTGTTGCCGAAATCCTTATCTATGTTTTTGTTACCTCTAGCTGAGATGATTAAGAAATGCAATTTTGTTTGGCCCAGTTTGTAGGTGTAAAACGAGAGACAAAATGTACCAAAATCAGGCTGGGATCTCCTGTGCCCAATTGGGACCTGAGGTTCACTACCGCCATATTGAATTGGATGACTTTTAGTCTTTTTGACCAAGCTTTCAGTCACCCCATCTAATTTTACAATTCATGACTCTATTTCTGTTCCTTTCACAATTCCTTGTTTTCTTTCCCCCTCATATAGTGCCTTGGAATGTTTTTTATATTGAAAGTGTTGTATTGGTGCAAACTGTTGTAGTTATGGTTTTGTTGTTGATGTCTGTATGCTGATCCATGTATTTTTCATTGATGTGCAGAGCAATGAAAATCTGTTTATATTGCTGTGATTTCCTTTGAAGCCACATTGTACCTCTGGGAAAATTGAGTCAGTGTTATTTTACAAACAGGTCATTAGCAATTTCTCGCAGGTTTTTCCTGGCTATTGAAAGAGGCCAGATTCCATAATAGTTGCTGCAATTGCCTTTCCTTACATTTTTCTTAACTTGAAGTCACTTAATTCAAATTAAATGTGAATTCAATTTTTTGTGCTAAAATCTTACTTTGCTGTGCTACTTACATTGCTTAATTCACATTATTGATAATTCAAATTTTTAATGCAAAATCTTCTTTGACTTACCCCAAGTTAGCTGTTAAATGGTAACAATTGTCACATTCTTTAGGCCTTGTTGGATTCCAGCCCTGCTAGACACAAATATGACACCAACTTCAGAGGTGCAGTATTGGTACACTTGGGTATACCTATTAGCACATCAAAGAAGTGCTTTGTGTTACTCTGGCATATAACATTGAATGCAAAGAATCATAGAATCTTACAGCACAGAAGGAGGCCATTCAGTCCGTCAGACCTTTGCCGACTCTTTGAAAGAGCTGTCCAATTTAGTCCCAAACCATGGGCTAGAACCTCCATTTTTGTGGTTATCACCCAAAAATGGGCGATACTTCCGGCACGGGCGTTAAAAAAGGGCTTTCAGATCGCTGGCTTCTCGTCCATTCTCAAAGCACCCAGTCTCTATTTTTGAAAATGGGCGTTACCGCGAACGATATAACATGGGCAGTAGTGTTACATTTTTTTGACCTTCTGCCGTAAAGTGTGGCCATTCTTAGCAACGGTGTGGCAACTCTCGATTCCCATGATTCAGGAGATCAAGGGTCATCATGACATGCACAGAGGAGGAGACAGAGAGAGAGGGAGCTCAGAGGGACTGAAGGCGTGTGTGGGTGTGGTGTGGCTGCTTTGGAAGGAAGGAGGGAGACCTTAGAGCTTCACAGCAAATAGGCAAACAAAAAGTAGCTGTCACCAAACACATATTTGCCCAAATTTGGCCTATAATGGTACGAGAGGAGGAGGCATCATAGCACGCTGTGGAGACTGATGCTGGAGAGAGCAGTGAAATGGGAGAGGAGCACATTGGAGGGCACAAAAGAGCCAGGAGGTTCTCAGATGAGGCAAATGCCTCCCTCTTGCAGGAGGTCGAGTCACGCTGGTGTGATTTGACACAGGGAAGGCGTGGGAAGCCCACCCCAAAGGCATACCAGAGGATATGGACTGAGATAGCTGAGGTGACCAACGAGACCGCAAACGATGGAACGACCTTGTGGGATCCACAAGCGTAAGTCTTACATTGATTTACATGTACTTATGTATTTATATAATTTGATTTGTAACAGTCATGAGTGACTATCATCAGATGTGAGGTCTTTCACTTTTACCGGGAATGTTTGACACAAAGCCTGGGGTCATGGTGTACGTCTTTAGATAAAAAATTATAATTTTCATAATAATCATGATTACATCTGTCGGTTATGTGTTGTATCAGTCTCTGTGACAGTATCCAGCAATGATATGATGCAATGATCTCATGCAGTGTCGTCCTGTCACCTTTTACAGAAGAAGCACTCGACGATGAGGTCCGTGCAGAGGCGAACGGGTGGGGTCCACCAGTCCCCAGCGATATCACTGAGATGGAGGAGCGGGTGCTCGCACTCGTGGGAAAGCACACCCGGACAGCCATGGAAGCATCTGCAGACCCTGAAGTGATGCCACGTGAGTAAAGCTTACAACATTGCCTGATGTAAAGTCAATAGATGCCACACCCACTCATATACAAACAATCATATATTATAGAAGATCTCTAAAATTGTCATAGAAATAATGATGGCCCAATGAAAATCGTTGGAATGCAAATGTGTTGATGGTCATGAAATGTGATGTCTGTGATGATTTTGAGAGTAGTGGTGCTTTTGTCGTGCATATGCTGTATGTAGCGCTGGAATCATCTTGTGACTCTAGTACCCCTCCTCTTCTAATAAACTCATTTGTGTTTTGCAGCTCAGCCAGCAGCGCGTCCCAAGGCAAGACCACAGAGGCCAGAAGGTGGGGACCCAGGGTCCGACTCTCCGGACGATCCTACATCTGGTTCTGAGGAGCTCTGATTCTCGCCCGTCAATCCGCTGGATCTGTTCTCCATGGATGAGAGCGCGGACTTCGAGGAACCTGCATCGCCACGCTCCAGAAGCCATTCCACCCCAAGGCCTTCTCGTCGTCCTCCGGTCATTCCCGCCTCCACTCTGGAGGTACCAGTCCCAAGCACCTCACCACAGGGCACCCCATTTGTCCTCAGGATGACACCGACCCCATGGAGGCCTCGTGGAAGTGGCAGGTCTGTTCCACGAGTGCCACATGACAGCGGAGAGATGGTACAGTTGTCCAGGAGGACTGTAGACATTGGTCACCAGCTCATCGAAGCATTGGGGGACATATCCCGACAGCTGGCCACCATGACCGAGTACATTCTGCAGATGGCGGAGGCCCTGGATGTGATAGCCAGGAACAGTGCTGCCACAGGCCTCCCAGTTGTCCCCGAATGCGGCACTCCACCCCTAGGTACTGCACCACCACTACAAATGACAGATGAGAGCAAGGATCAAGAACCTGCTTCTGCATCAGAGAATGTTTCCCCCTTAGCAACCCCAGCTCCCGTACCCGTGCAATGACCACATCTGCCTTCATCCCCCCCAATGAGGCGCTGCCTGAGGAGTTCCTCAGCCAGGCACCATGGAGTGAGGAGGGGAAAAGGTAGAGGTGGGGAGAAGAAGGGGAGGGGGGAAGGAAAGTGAGCTGCATGTCCGCAGGTGATGGCTGTGTTACATCTCCATCTGGGTGTATGCAATTTGTTGTAATGTATGGGAGCTGGGGATCACCCTCCTGCTTTGCCGTTGTATTCTGTGTTGCTGGACATGTTGAACATTTGATTGATGTCAAGGTGGAAAAAGTGGGGTGTGGGCAGGGATTGTGTGTTATTGGCTGTGATACTTCTGATTTCAGACCAATGTTGATATAAAATTTTTGTTATTGAACATACCTTGTTGCGCATTGTCTCAGATAGCTGGACCGTTACACACTGGTGATTCCTTAACATGAAAAGGTTAAATACAACTGAACATCAATCAACGTCAAATTTAACTGGAACCAAGGTGATGGGCACCATTGATGTCTGAGCTGCACACAC
Organism: Pristiophorus japonicus; assembly: GCF_044704955.1. Lineage (NCBI taxonomy): Eukaryota > Metazoa > Chordata > Chondrichthyes > Pristiophoridae > Pristiophorus > Pristiophorus japonicus. The sequence continues at coordinate 229,140,556 of NC_091981.1, forward strand.
ACAGCAGTGTGTCAGCGTTGTCACTCACCTCAACGCTCTTTCAGGCAAATCGTTCAGATATCAGCTCCTCACATAAGAGTGCGATTTAAAAAATGTAAGCCACGGCAATGGCATTCGTTCAGAACAGTTGGTTCTACTTTTTCTGGGCGTTTTTTCGGGCGAGCGATATTGTGGGTGATATGTGTGTGAGGTGGTGAAAGTGACGGTGGGCGATCTCCTGGGCGTTAGTTTCGCCAGATATGCTCTTTACGACAAAAAGAAGTGGGCGGGCGGTATTATTGAATCTCGGCGTTAATTCCGTGTGGAAAGTAAATCTCGTCAAGAAGTTTCCTAAAAATGCCTGTCAGTTTCCATTTTGTGCCAAAATGGGCGACATATGGGCATTGTATGAAATTTCAGTGGTAGAATGGGCGTTAAGTGGGCGTTAAGCCTGCAAAAAAAGTGGAGGTTCTAGCCCCATAGCTTTTTCCCATCACCCTGCAAATTATTTCCCTTCAAAAGCATGTCGAATTTCCTTTTGAAAGTTGTTGGGGGAGAAATTCGGGAGCGGACTCTTTGGGGCACTAACATTTAAAAGTTGAAAAAAATTACCAACAGGCGCTAATGTTTTTCAACTTTAAAAAAAATTGGTGTTTGCGCTCCAAAAAAGAAGTGAAGCACTAAGCACTCCACATCGTTCCTGGAGCACAACAGACAGCAGGCGGGGTGTGCAGCACTGCCGTGTGGAATGCTCCTTCCCTCCCTTAAAAGAAAGGGCCATCACTGCAAACACTGCAAAGCAAAACGTTATCTAGTCCCCGACGGCAGCCACGATCCGGCCCAATCAGCCCGACGCACTGCAGCAGAGTGCCGGGCTGATCGATCGGGAGGTAAGATGATTAAAAAAAATTGACTGAGAATATTCCAGAATTTGTTTTACTTATCTTGGCCACGTCGCCTTTATGCATCGACCGCAAAGCGTCTGGCCTCCCGATTAATGCCTCCTGCAGCTGCTGGTGTTTTTGCCCGGAAAAACTGCAGAGGGCGGAACCGAAGTTCGGGTCCGGGGTGCTATCAGGGCGATAACGATGATGTCACGAAGCGAAGGAGATCGAGGCACAACGCCAGACCGCTGCCGAATATAGCGGGTGTCGATCTTCTCACCGCGTCCGGTCGGTAAGAGATTAACGCCCCACTATCGTCCCCCAGAGACGATAACGGGATGTGCTAAGGAGGCCAATTTCTAGGCCTGTTTGGGGCGCTAACATTTAAAAGTTGAAAAAATTACCGACAGGCGCTAATTTTTTTCAACTTAAAAAAAGTTTTCACCGTCCTTTCAGTTAATGCATTCCAGATCATTACAACCCTCTTGTCATTTTGTCTCTAGTTCTTTTGCCAATGATGTTAAATCTATGACCTGTGCTTACCAACCCACATGCCAGAGGAAACAGGTTCTTCCGACTTGCTCTAACAAAACCTTTCTTAATTTTGAATACCTCTACTGGGTATCCCCTTAAACTTCGCTACTCTAAGGAGAACAATCACAGCTGCTCCAATTTCTCCACATAGCTGAAGTCACTCCTTCCTAGTACAGGTTGAGTGTCCAAAATCCGGAGTTCAGAAATCCAAAATGTTCCAGAATCCGGACTCCGGGACAATCCGTGGCAGATTTGTCCGGAATCCGTAAAATGTTCCGGAATCTGGACCGGACAACCCTGCCCGACCTCGGCGCCTCGCCGCTGCCCGACCTCGGGGCCTCGCCGCTGACTGACTTCGGGCCTCGCCTCATCGCCACTTGCCTCGCTACCCTTACCTCGGGGCCTCCTCGCCGTCCTGCCCGAACACCTCCTCAGGGGGGCCGGCCCGCCCGAACACATCCTCAGGGGGGCCGGCCTGCCCGAACATCTCCTCGGCGGGGCCCCGCCTGAAGATGACCTCCTTGGCGGGGCCCGCTGGCCCGACAACAACCCCGACGGGGCCTGCCCAAACACCTCCACGGCGGCAGGGCCCGCCCGAACACCTCCATTACGGCGGGCCCAGCCCAAACAATTCCTCGGCAACTGGGCCTCACCCGACGACCTACTGGATGGGGCCGGCGACCCGAAAGACTCCTCGGAGAGCAACCCCCCTTTCTGATGTTCTGAAATCCAGAAATACCCAAACCTGGGCTCGGGTGTTTACGGATTTCGGACATCAGAAACACGTTCCGAAGTCTAGAAAAACACGAAAATTGGCTCGGCCTTGGTCCAAAGGTTGCCGGATTCGGGATGCTGAACTGTATCATCCTGGCAAATCTCCTCTGGACCCTCTCCAAGGCCTTGACATCCTTCCTGAAATGTGGTGCCCAAAATTGTGCACAATACTCCAGCTGAGGCCTAACCAGAAATTTGTAAAGATTTAACGTGACTTTCTTGTTTTTGTATTCAATTCCCCTATTTACAAAACCAAGTAGCCCATACACTTTTTAAATAGCCTTATCAACTTTTGATGCCACCCTCAAGGATTTGTTAAGATGCATCCCCAGGTCCCTCTGCTCTTGCAACCCCCTCAAAAAAGTACCATTTAGATTTATGTTGCCTCTCAATGTTGTTTCTCCCAAGATGCATCACTTCACACATATCTGCATTAAATTGCATCTGCCATGTGTCTGCCCATTTCACCAGTCTATGTCCTCCTGATGTTGCCAAGTTTAGTGTAATCCACAAACTTCACAATTGTACTCCCTGTACACAAGTCCAATCATTTTTTTATAACAAGAAAAGCAATGGTCCTAATATTGACCCCCGGGGGATAGCACTGCATACTTCTCTCCAGTCAGTAAAATATCTGTTCACCATTACTCTTTGCCTCCTATCCCTCAGCCAATTACATATCCAAGTTACCACCATTCCTTTAATACCGTGTGCTTCTATTTTGATACAATCTAACTTTGCAGTCATCATAGGCCATCTCTCAAACCGAGGATGACTTGCTTCCACGTCAAAAAGTTCACAGGTGTTTCAATGACCTAAAATTCCAGGTCCGAACTAAATCTTGAAGGGTGGAACATGCCTGTGCTTGAATTTTTTTAGCGTGTGGTGATTGTTGCACACCAGCCACCACACAGGCTTGACAGAGCTAGGACTTGGTCCAGTAGCAAGGATTAACCAAGAGGACTGGAGACCTGCTCTGCTGCATGGACCTAGTGCGCACACATATCGCAGGGCTGGCCCGTGCTGCCCCTGGGCCCTCGCCTCTTCTGGCCCCGACTTTGCAGACTTTGCAGTAATGTCATTGTGAATTACAAATCTGAAGATAGCAGCATATGGTGCCTTATCCATCTTTTTCCACTGGTAGAAGATATAATCAGCACCAGTTGGTCATCTTCAGTCAGCCTGATAATACTCCATTCAGCAATCTCATAGATTGGATTACACAACTATAAAAAGAGAGAGCAAAAATAAACGACATTTAGCATTTTTTCAATATAAAGCTATGTAATTAAAAGAGAGTTCTACCTTGTTTGAAAAGATAGATTAACCATCACCTGAAGTCTGCAGGCAAGCAAAGGAGGCAAAATATCACCCAAGTAGAAGAAAAACTTGGGCCTGGAATTTCCTCACAGCCTCACCTGCATCACTGGAGATTTGTCAAAAACCCTGTTTACATGCATAAACGGCATTTCTGCCCCACTTCCTGTGGAGGGGAAGCAGCTCTGGGATAATGGCTGGCCGTTATTACAGAGCAATCCCTGTCATCCACACATGTGCAGTTGAATGTGGAAATCCAGAAGTTGCTGTCAGAGATACCCTGTTCCTGCACAGGGTGCGCTGTTGCAGTCCTTGACTTGGTGCTGAAATCACTGTAATGGTGTGAACTTGGGGTGCTTACCCACAGTACCCCACTAAAAATGGCTGGAAAATTTAGGGCTAGTGCATTCAGCAGTAAGTGAGTCTTTTAACGGGGTAATAACTGATAATTACTGCTGAACAACCTCTCTGGTCATGAAAAATTAATTTTACAAGTATGGAGTCTCATTCCCTCAGAAGAAAATTTATGTTGCAGATTGTTAGAAAAATAAAAATAAAAATATATATTATTTAGTATTTATGTTTTTCTCTTTTATGTCTCTCCCTTAATCCCATCTGTATTTCCAGATCTTTATTTTGCTTCCTATACAATGTAATTTATATGTGCTGGTTTTGTTGCTTCCTGGTATGCAGTGTGTGTGTGTCTCAGTGAGAATTCTTGAATCTGATTGTTTGAAGAGCTTCCCTGTTACTTTACCTGCTCACAGACACCACAGATCCCCTGCAAAGAGCGCCGCACTGGACTCGACGCAGGATTAGTAGATCTCCCCTGACAGGCCTGCGAAAAGTCTCTGGGCAACTGTATGTGAGATGAACAGCAAAAGCTGTTCCTTCATCGCTGAGAGCAAAATCTGGGCCATTGTGAGGATTCAAAGAAATGCAGATACACAGAGGTTGAGTGAAAGATGCTTATCATAAAGCATTCGAAAGTTATGGCAAATAGTTTTGATTGTGTCAATTTAGATTTTAGTCTGAAAAATGATAAAGGAGTGAAGGACTTCCACAGGTAACACCCTGGAGATATCAGGAGACATATGACAATCAGATTGATCATTTTAAGACATTCAGCATGTTTTATCAACTTCTGTCTGAATGTTTTCCTTTGTCAATAATGCATCTGTCATTCTTAAGGTATGTAAATTTGCATACTTATCTGAATTAATATCTTTTTTGAATGATGAACAGTGCCTGTAGTCACAGGAGATGGCTGGATAGTACATAGTGGTTCTCAGTATTACGTTAACCAAGATCCAATGCCATGGGATGAAGCAAGAATATTCTGCAAGAAGGGGTTTGGAGATCTTGCTATAATTACTAGTGCTTCCGAAAGAATATTTTTGTGGAGAATGGTAATGTAGATTTTCTTTTAGAAATATTTCTCTTTCAACTATTGGCTAGCTTTATATTTTAAAGCCATTACATACCTTGGAAATAACCTAAAATATCATTTCAGATTTCGGGAAATAGCAACAATCAATATTTTATTGGCTTGCTTGTGGGTCTTGACAAAAGTATTAAGTAAGTAAATATTCAGATAACATTTTCTGCCTTTACATTTCATTCAATTGATTTAGAGCCTTTAGCTCTCCTCATCATTTAGTGGGTAGACATACTGCCTGGTGTGGTACTAAGCAAAACAGCCTGGTAGGTCCCACGTTTAATCCCTGGTTTGAGCTGAATTAGCTTTTCATTGATATTGGGATCAGAATTTCTCTTGTGGTGGCAGTGAGAGACATTTTTCCATGTCATCCAGTAAAACCACCATGGAAATAAGGAATTTGGGTGAGGGAAATAATACCCTCTAAATCCACCTCCATAATCAACCACTTCAGCCACGAACCTGGGCCTCAGTGACATCTCAAAGATGGGAAGTTCAACTGAGGTGACAGTTGGAGTACTACAGTTGGCCTCAGTGCTCCTGGACTAGGGAAGGGATTTACAGTCAGTCATTGTTTGCACTCCTGACTGCTATCCAGTGACTAAGCTACAAGGTCAGTGAGCAAACGCACCACCTGCTGTGTCATGAGCCACACAGACCGGAATACGGCCAGATTCAATTCTGACTTGTGCTGAATTATCTTGTTTTAATAAAGTTTCAATGGACAAATCTCAGTAAAGCCCAATAAAAAAACAGATAACTACAGGCCAGTGAGTCTGACGTTAGTGGTGAGAATACTACTCGAGACCATTGTCAAGGACAAAATTAATTTTCACTTCGCGAAGCTTGGGTTAATAAGGGACAGCCAGCATGGAATTGTTAAAGGCAATTCATGTCTGACCAACTTGATTGAGTTCTTTGATGAAGTAACAGAGAGGGTTGATGAAGGTAGTGCAGTAGATGTTGTATATATGGACTTTCAAAAGGCTTTTGATAAAGTATCTCATAACAGCCAGTTGGAAAATAGAGCGCCTGGTGTTAAAGGGATGGTGGTGATTTGGGTACGTAATTGGTTAAGTCATAGAAGGCAGAAGTGGATGGATGCTTTTCTGACTGGAGAGAAGTATGTCGTGGGTTTCGCTAGTTGGTATTAAGACTATTCTTTTTCTTGTTATATATAAATGCCCTGGACTTGGGTATAGGGAGTACAATTTCAAAGTTTGCGGATGATGCAAAACTTGGCAACATAGTAAATAGTGAGCAGGATGATTGTATACTTCAGGAGGACATAGAGAGACTGATGAAATGGGCCGATACATTTTAATGTGGATAAGTGTGAAGTTTGCACTTAGGGAGAAACAACATGGAGAGTCAGTATAATCATAATTGTATTATGTTGAGGAGGGTGCAGGAGCAGAGGGATCTGGGGGTGCATATTCACAATCTTGGAAGATGGCAGGGCAAGTTGATAATATGGTTGAGAGAGTGTATATGATAATTGGTTTTGAAAATAGGGACATTGAATACAAAAACAAGGAAGTAATGCTGGACCTTTATAAATTTCTGGTTAGGCCTCAGCTGGTGTATTGTGTACAATTCTGGGTATCCCACTTCAGGGCGGATGTCAAGGCCTTAGTGAAGTTACAGAGGAAGTTTACCAGCATGAGACCATGGATAAGGGACTTCAGTTAATTGGAGAGATTGGAGCAGCTGGGATTGTTCTCCTCAGCTCATAGAAGTTTAAAGGGGGACCTAATAGAGGTATTCAATATTATGAGAGGTTTTGATAGAGCAAGTAGGGAGTGGCCAGAGGTCATAGATTTAAAATAATTGACAAAAGTAACTAGAGAGGAAATAAGGAGAAATGTTTTCAGAAAGAAGGTTGTTAAGATCTGGAACATACTGCCTGAAAGGGTGGTGGAATCAGATCCCATGGGAACTTCTAAAAGGCAATTGCACATGTACTTGAAGAGTTTCAGGGTGATGGGGAAAAAACTGGGGTATGGGACTAAATTGGACAGCTCTTTCAAAGGACCAGCACAGGCCTGATGGGCAGAATGGCCCCGTTCTGTGCTGTAAGATTCTATGATTCTATGAAATGGAGAAGGAGCAGGAGAGTAGGATTTGTTTTGAACTACTCTGCTAAAGACCTAGCACAGAAATGCTGGACTGAATGGATTCCTTCTGGTCCTCTTTTCAATCTTCTTTTCTCAAATGAAAAAAAGTTTTGTTCTGTGATTCTCTCTTCACAGCAAAGATCACCAAGTCTCAGAATTAACCTTGTTTCTTTCCAATGTAGCAGTGAAGGCAGTGAGCCTAAAACTGCAGATAATATTTCAAATGTTTTCTTACTAGTGATATATGCAAGGTTAGAATAAACTATTTTTGTCATTGCTTGGAGTGCACGTTGAGGAAGATGAAACTTTAGTCACCAAAGTGTTTCAGTTATTACAAAAATACAGCTAATTGGTCAAACAAGAAGCATCAATGTTTTAAAGTTTAAAAATTCAACTCTCTTATCTCACTGTGCATTTACTAAAAACTCCCTGGATTTATTGAATTACTTTAGTTAATCCTCATCTTTAGTACTGTAAAGTTGCTTCAACTTACTGCTGTACACTTTACCACCACATTCACTGAACAACAGTGTTACCGCAGGATCCAGGTCTTGTAGAAACATAGAAACATAGAAAATAGGTGCAGGAGTAGGCCATTCGGCCCTTCTAGCCTGCACCGCCATTCAATGAGTTCATGGCTGAACATGCAACTTCAGTACCCCATTCCTGCTTTCTCACCATACCCCTTGATTCCCCTAGTAGTAAGGAATCCATCAAACTCCTTTTTGAATATATTTAGTGAATTGGCCTCAACAACTTTCTGTGGTAGAGAAGTCCACAGGTTCACCACTCTCTGGGTGAAGAAATTCCTCCTCATCTCGGTCCTAAATGGCTTACCCCTTATCCTTAGACTGTGTCCCCTGGTTCTGGACTTCCCCAACATTGGGAACATTCTTTCTGCATCTAACCTGTCTAACCCCGTCAGAATTTTAAACGTTTCTATGAGGTCCCCTCTCATTCTTCTGAACTCCAGTGAATACAAGCCCAGTTGATCCAGTCTTTCTTGATAGGTCAGTCCCGCCATCCCGGGAATCAGTCTGGTGAACCTTCGCTGCACTCCCTCAATAGCAAAAATGTCCTTCCTCAGGTTAGGAGACCAAAACTGTACACAATACTCCAGGTATGGCCTCACCAAGGCCCTGTACAACTGTAGCAACACCTCCCTGCCCCTGTACTCAAATCCCCTCGCTATGAAGGCCAACATGCCATTTGCTTTCTTAACCGCCTGCTGTACCTGCATGCCAACCTTCAATGACTGATGTACCATGACACCCAGGTCTCGTTGCACCTCCCCTTTTCCTAATCTGTCACCATTCAGATAATAGTCTGTCTCTCTGTTTTTACCACCAAAGTGGATAACCTCACATTTATCCACATTATACTTCATCTGCCATGCATTTGCCCACTCACCTAATCTATCCAAGTCGCTCTGCAGCCTCATAGCATCCTCCTCGCAGCTCACACTACCACCCAACTTAGTGTCATCCGCAAATTTGGAGATACTACATTTAATCCCCTCGTCTAAATCATTAATATACAGTGTAAACAGCTGGGGCCCGAGCACAGAACCTTGCGGTACCCCACTAGTCACTGCCTGCCATTCTGAAAAGTCCCCATTTACTCCTACTCTTTGCTTCCTGTCTGACAACCAGTTCTTAATCCATGTCAGCACACTACCCCCAATCCCATGTGCTTTAACTTTGCACATTAATCTCTTGTGTGGGACCTTGTTGAAAGCCTTCTGAAAGTCCAAATATACCACATCAACTGGTTCTCCCTTGTCCACTTTACTGGAAACATCCTCAAAAAATTCCAGAAGATTTGTCAAGCATGATTTCCCTTTCACAAATCCATGCTGACTTGGACCTATCATATCACCTCTTTCCAAATGCACTGCTATGACATCCTTAATAATTGATTCCATCATTTTACCCACTGCCGATGTCAGGCTGACCGGTCTATAATTCCCTGTTATCTCTCTCCCTCCTTTTTTAAAAAGTGGAGTTACATTGGCTACCCTCCACTCGATAGGAACTGATCCAGAGTCAATGGAATGTTGGAAAATGACTGTCAATGCATCCACTATTTCCAAGGCCACCTCCTTAAGTACTCTGGGATGCAGTCCATCAGGCCCTGGGGATTTATCGGCCTTCAATCCCATCAATTTCCCCAACACAATTTCCTGACTAATAAGGATTTCCCTCAGTTCCTCCTCCTTACTAGACCCTCTGACACCTTTTATATCCGGAAGGTTGTTTGTGTCCTCCTCAGTGAATACCGAACCAAAGTACTTGTTCAATTGGTCCGCCATTTCTTTGTTCCCTGTTATGACTTCCCCTGATTCTGACTGCAGGGGACCTACGTTTGTCTTTACTAACCTTTTTCTCTTTACATATCTATAGAAACTTTTGCAATCCGTCTTAATGTTCCCTGCAAGCTTCTTCTCGTACTCCATTTTCCCTGCCCTAATCAAACCCTTTGTCCTCCTCTGCTGAGTTCTAAATTTCTCCCAGTCCCTGGGTTCGCTGCTATTTCTGGCCAATTTGTATGCCACTTCCTTGGCTTTAATACTATCCCTGATTTCCCTTGATAGCCACGGTTGAGCCACCTTCCCTTTTTTATTTTTACGCCAGACAGGAATGTACAATTGTTGTAGTTCATCCATGCGGTCTCTAAATGTCTGCCATTGCCCATCCACAGTCAACCCCTTCAGTATCATTCGCCAATCTATCCTAGCCAATTCACGCCTCATACCTTCAAAGTTACCCTTCTTTAAGTTCTGGACCATGGTCTCTGAATTAACTGTTTCATTCTCCATCCTAATGCAGAATTCCACCATATTATGGTCACTCTTCCCCAAGGGGTCTCGCACAACGAGATTGCTAATTAATCCTCTCTCATTACACAACACCCAGTCTAAGATGGCCTCCCCCCTAGTTGGTTCCTCGACATATTGGTCTAAAAAACCATCCCTTATGCACTCCAGGAAATCCTCCTCCACCGTATTGCTTCCAGTTTGGTTAACCCAATCTATGTGCATATTAAAGTCACCCATTATAACTGCTGCATCTTTATTGCACGCACCCCTAATTTCATGTTTGATGCCCTCCCCAACATCACTACTACTGTTTGGAGGTCTGTACACAACTCCCACTAACGTTTTTTGCCCTTTGGTATTCTGCAGCTCTACCCATATAGATTCCACATCACCCAAGCTAATGTCCTTCCGAACTATTACCTTAATTTCCTCCTTAACTAGCAATGCTACCCCACCTCCTTTTCCTTTTATTCTATCTTTCCTGAATGTTGAATACCCCTGGATGTTGAGTTCCCAGCCCTGACCATCCTGGAGCCACGTCTCCGTAATCCCAATCACATCATATTTGTTAACATCTATTTGCACAGTTAATTCATCCACCTTATTGCGGATACTCCTTGCATTAAGACACAAAGCCTTCAGGCTTGTTTTTTTAACACCCTTTGTCCTTTTAGAATTTTGCTGCACAGTGGCCCTTTTTGTTCTTTGCCTTGGGTTTCTCTGCCCTCCACTTTTCCTCATCTCCTTTCTGTCTTTTGCTTTTGCCTCCTTTTTGTTTCCCATCCCCCTGCCATATTAGTTTAAATCCTCCCCAACAGCACCAGCAAACACTCCCCCTAGGACATTGGTTCCGGTCCTGCCCAGGTTTGTATGAATACTCTCAAACGGTTTGTTACTCTTGACTTTGAAAAATAAAATACAAGTCAAGGTTATCACAGTGCACCTCATAAAGGCATTACACTGGATTAGAAGTAAAACCTGACATTACTACTGTGAAAAAGGAACGGCAGTAATCATGGGGGATTTTAACCTACATATCGATTGGTCAAATCAAATCGCACAGGGAAGCCTTGAGGAGGAATTCATAGAATGCATACGGGATTGTTTCTTAGAACAGTATGTTACAGAACCTACAAGGGAGCAAGCTATCTTAGATCTGGTCCTGTGTAATGAGACAGGAATAATAAACAATCTCCTAGTTAAAGATCCTCTTGGAATGAGTGATCAGAGTATGGTTGAATTTGTAATACAGATTGAAGGTGAGGAAGTAGTGTCTCAAACGAGCGTACTATGCTTAAACAAATGGGAATACAGTGGGATGAGGGCAGAGTTGGCTAAAGTAGACTGGAAACACAGACTAAACGGTGGCACAATTGAGGAACAGTGGAGGACTTTTAAGGAGCTCTTTCATAGTGCTCAACAAAAATATATTCCAGTGAAAAAGAAGGGCGGTAAGAGAAGGGATAACCAGCCGTGGATAACCAAGGAAATAAAGGAGAATATCAAATTAAAAACCAATGCGTATAAGGTGGCCAAGGTTAGTGGGAAACTAGAAGATTGGGAAAATTTTAAATGACAGCAAAGAATGACTAAGAAAGCAATAAAGAAAGGAAAGATAGATTACGAAAGTAACTTGCGCAAAACATAAAAACGGATAGTAAAAGCTTTTACCGATATATAAAAAGGAAAAGAGTGACTAAACTAAATGTTGGTCCCTTAGAAGATGAGAAGGGGGATTTAATAATGGGAAATGTGGAAATGGCTGAGACCTTAAACAATTATTTTGCTTCGGTCTTCACAGTGGAAGACACAAAAACCATGCCAAAAATTGCTGGTCACAGGAATGTGGGAACGGAGGACCTTGAGATAATCACTAGGGGGGTAGTGCTGGACAGGCTAATGGGACTCAAGGTAGACAAGTCCCCTGGTCCTGATGAAATGCATCCCAGGATATTAAAAGAGATGGCGGAAGTTGTAGCAGATGCATTCGTTATAATCTACCAAAATTTTCTGGACTCTGGGGGGGGTACCAGCGGATTGGAAAGCAGCTAATGTAACGCCTCTGTTTAAAAAAGAGGGCATACAAAAGGCAGATTACTATAGGCCGGTTAGTTTAACATCTGTAATTGGGAAAATGCTTGAAGCTATCATTAAGGAAGAAATAGCGGGACATCTAGATAGGAATAGAACAATCAAGCAGACGCAACATGGATTCATGAAGGGGAAATCATGTTTAACTAATTTACTGGAATTCTTTGAGGATATAACGAGCATGGTGGATAGAGGTGTACCGATGGATGTGGTGTATTTGGATTTCCAAAAGGCATTCGATAAGGTGCCACACAAAAGGTTACTGCAGAAGATAAAGGTGCGCGGAGTCAGAGGAAATGTATTAGCATGGATAGAGAATTGGCTGGCGAACAAAAAGCAGAGAGTCGGGATAAATGGGTCCTTTTCGGATTGGAAATCGATGGTTAGTGGTGTGCCACAGGGATCGGTGCAAGGACCACAACTGTTTACAATATACATAGATGACCTGGAAGAGGGGACAGAGTGTAGTGTAACAAAATTTGCAGATGACACAAAGATTAGTGGGAAAGCGGGTTGTGTAGAGGGCACAGAGAGGCTGCAAAGAGATTTAGATAGGTTAAGTGAATGGGCTAAGGTTTGGCAAATGGAATACAATGTTGGAAAATCCACCTTGGAAATAAAAACAGTAAAAGGGAATATTATTTGAATGGGGAGAAATTACAACATGCTGCGGTGCAGAGGGACCTGGGGGTCCTTGTATATGAATCCCAAAAAGTTAGTTTGCAGGTGCAGCAGGTAATCAGGAAGGCGAATGGAATGTTGGCCTTCATTGCAAGAGGGATGGAGTACAAAAGCAGGGAGGTCCTTCTGCAACTGTATAGGGTATTGGTGAGGCCGCACCTGGAGTACTGCGTGCAGTTTTGGTCACCTACTTAAGGAAGGATATACTAGCTTTGGAGGGTGTACAGAGACGATTCACTCGGCTGATTCCGGAGATGAGGTGGTTACTTTATGATGATAGATTGAGCAGACTGGGTCTTTACTCGTTGGAGTTCAGAAGGATGAGGGGTGATCTTATAGAAACATTTAAAATAATGAAAGGGATAAACAAGATAGAGGTAGAGAGGTTGTTTCCACTGGTCGGGGAGACTAGAACTAGGGGGCACAGCTTCAAAATATGGAGGAGCCAATTTAAAATCGAGTTGAGAAGGAATTTCTTTTCCCAGAGGGTTGTGAATCTGTGGAATTCTCTGCCCAAGGACGCAGTTGAGGCTAGCTCATTGAATGTATTCAAATCACAGATAGATAGATTTTTAATCAATAATGGAATTAAAGGTTATGGGGAGCGGGCGGTTAAGTGGAGCTGAATCCACGGCCAGATCAGCCATGATCTTGTTGAATGGCGGAGCAGACTCGAGGGGCTAGATGGCCGACTCCTGTTCCTAATTCTTATGTTCTTATGTCAATCACAGACTAGTGTTTTGCTAATGTTTTCTCAGGTGGATAGACAATACTCCAGTGGATTATGTTGCCTGGGAGCAACACGAACCTAATTTTGCAAACAACGATGAAAACTGTGTTGCCATGTATACTTCCCTGGGTAAGAAGACACTGGCTCTGTTTTTGGTCTTCACCATACTTCGGGCAGGTGATCGTAACACCTGCCCTCTGACACCAGCGAGAGCTAAGCCAAATTCAATTGGCGAACTGCCTGTGCTTTTTGAGCCATTATATTATATTTTTGCCATTTTGGGAGGTGGGAAATCTGGCAGAGCAACCACTGAGAATGGGCCTGCTACAATGGGTCAAAGCAGAGAGCTGGGCTAATTGGGCGGTGAAAGAAAGAGTAATGAAGGGACAGAGGATTGTCAACAAGGAGAAGAGAGAGGATTAAAAGTCATCCTGCAGCCAAAAATCTGCAAAATAAATTATTTTTTGATCTTGCCAGACCATCTTCCCTTTTAAGTGATGTTGATTCTAACCATTTCCTACTCTGTGCAGTGGGTGGCTTTACCCCCCCGGGTAGGTCCCATGCAATAAGGTGCCAAAATGGCTGTGGGGTCTTACCTCTGTCAATGGACTGTAATTTCCATAACTTACTGTGGTTCCCGTCTGTTTCGGGCAGGAGCGAGGCCTGTTGGAAATCGCAGTAGGTGGGCCTTGGGTTGGAAGTAAATTCTTTGTCTCTCTATCTCCCCCGTTCACACCAAAAACAAAGCCGTAGGGAGACTACAATCGGGGCCACTAACATTAACTTCACACTGGCTAACTAACTTATTCTTATTTGAAATGTTGTTACTTAAAATACAAAATTCTTGCTGCCGTGACTTGGCAAAATAAATGTAAAAGATTCCGTGGCATTTTTTGAAGAAGACCAGGGACTTCTCTGGGCACTCTGGCCAAGATCCATCAGTCAATCAAAACAGATGAACTGGTTATTCAACTAATTGCTGTTCAAAGGATTTGCGGTGCATAAATTAATTGTTCCATTTACCTACAAAAATAAGAGTGACTACACTTCAAAACATAAATCATTGGTTGTGAAGCTCTTTATTATGTGCTGGCGTTGTGAAAGGAGACATATACATGAAAGTGCAAACATGTCACTTGTGACCCATCGTATCCTTGAGCTGAAAACAGTCTATAAGTGGTCTTCATGACCATGTGTGGGGAAATAATTTAGATCTATATTATCATTCTTTGCTTTAATATGCCAGCCCAACAAAACTACTAAATTAAATCTAATATGCAAATTTATTGATTAAAGCATACTTTATCTTAAGAATATTTGTACCTTTATTTTGTTTCATGTTGGAAGGATTCTGGAATGACATGAACTGTGGCCATCCATTACCTTTTATATGTGAAAGAAGTAACAGTTCAGTGAATGCAACATATGCTCCCACTGAAGCACCTGGGCCAGGAGGATGTCCTCACGACTGGATTCCATTTGGAAAGAAGGTACTTGTTTTCAACATGTAAACACTGAAAAAGCAATTGGGTAGGTCTCTGGTGAAATATTGTAGGCTGCACAGACCGCAATGGTTCACCACCACCTTCTCAAGGGCAACTCAGGATGGGCAATAAATTCCAGTCTTGTTAGTGATGCCCTACACAGAATGTGAAAAAGGAACGGCAGTAATCATGGGGGATTTTAACCTACATATCGATTGGTCAAATCAAATCACACCGGGTAGCCTTGAGGAGGAATTCATAGAATGCATACGGGATTGTTTCTTAGAACAGTATGTTACAGAACCTACAAGGGAGCAAGCTATCTTAGATCTGGTCCTGTGTAATGAGACAGGAATAATAAACAATCTCCCAGTAAAAGATCCTCTCGGAATGAGTGATCAGAGTATGGTTGAATTTGTAATAGAGATTGGGGGTGAGGAAGTAGTGTCTCAAACGAGCGTACTATGCTTAAACAAAGGGGAATACAGTGGGATGAGGGCAGAGTTGGCTAAAGTAGACTGGAAACACAGACTAAATGGTGGCACAATTGAGGAACAGTGGAGGACTTTTAAGGAGCTCTTTCATAGTGCTCAACAAAAATATATTCCAGTGAAAAAGAAGGGCGGTAAGAGAAGGGATAACCAGCCGTGGATAACCAAGGAAATAAAGGAGAGTATCAAATTAAAAACCAATGCGTATAAGGTGGCCAAGGTTAGTGGGAAACTAGAAGTTTGCGAAATTTTAAACGACAGCAAAGAATGACTAAGAAAGCAATAAAGAAAGGAAAGACAGATTACGAAAGTAAACTTGTGCAAAACATAAAAACGGATAGTAAAAGCTTTTACCGATATATAAAGCGGAAAAGAGTGATTAAGTAAATGTTAAAAGATGAGAAGGGGGATTTAATAATGGAAAATGTGGAAATGACTGAGACCTAAACAATTATTTAGCTTCGGTCTTCACAGTGGAAGACACATAAACCATGCCAAAAATTGCTGGTCACGGGAATGTGGGAAGGGAGGACCTTGAGACAATCACTATCACTAGGGGGGGTCGTGCTGGATAGGCTAATGGGACTCAAGGTAGACGAGTCCCCTGGTCCGGATGAAATGTATCTCAGGGTATTAAAAGAGATGGCGGAAGTTATCGCAGATACATTCGTTATAATCTACCAAAATTCTCTGGACTCTTGGGAGGTACTAGTGGATTGGAAAGCAGCTAATGTAACGCCTCTGTTTAAAAAAGGGGGCAGACAAAAGGTAGGTAACTATAGGCCGGTTAGTTTAACATCTGTAATGGGGAAAATGCTTGAAGCTATCATTGAGGAAGAAATAGCGGGACATCTAGATAGGAATAGTGCAATCAAGCAGACGCAACATGGATTCATGAAGGGGAAATCATGTTTTACTAATTTACTGGAATTCATTGAGGATATAATGAGCATGGTGGATAAAGGTGCACCGTTGGATGTGGTGTATTTAGATTTCCAAAAGGCATTCGATAAGGTGCCACACAAAAGGTTACTGCAGAAGATAAAGGTACGCGGAGTCAGAGGAAATGTATTAGCAAGGATAGAGAATTGGCTGGCTAACAGAAAGCAGAGAGTCAGGATAAATGGGTCCTTTTCGGGTTGGAAATCGGTGGTTAGTGGGGTGCCACAGGGATCGGGACCACAACTGTTTACAATATACATAGATGTCCTGGAAGAGGGACAGAGTGTAGTGTAACAAAATTTGCAGATGACACAAAGATTAGCGGGAAAGCGGGTTGTGTAGAGGACACAGAGAGGCTGCAAAGAGATTTAGATAGGTTAAGCGAATGGGCTAAGGTTTGGCAGATGGAATACAATGTCGGAAAATGTGAGGTCATCCACCTTGGAAAAAAAAACAGTAAAAGGGAATATTATTTGAATGGGATGAAATTACAACATGCTGCGGTGCAGAAGGACCTGGGGGTCCTTGTATATGAATCCCAAAAAGTTAGTTTGCAGGTGCAGCAGGTAATCAGGAAGGTGAATGGAATGTTGGCCTTCATTGCGAGAAGGATGGAGTACAAAAAAGCAGGGAGGTCCGGCTGCAACTGTATAGGGTATTAGTGAGGCCGCACCTGGAGTACTGTGTGCAGTTTTGGTCACCTTACTTAAGGAAGGATATACTAGCTTTGGAGGGGGTACAGAGACGATTCACTAGGCTGATTCCGGAGATGAGAAGGTTACCTTTTGATGATAGATTGAGTAGACTGGGTGTTTACTTGTTGGAGTTCAGAAGGATGAGGGGTGATCTTATAGAAACATTTAAAATAATGAAAGGGATAGACAAGATAGAGGCAGAGAGGTTGTTTCCACTGGTCGGGGAGACTAGAACTAGGGGGCACAGCCTCAAAATATGGGGGAGCCAATTTAAAACTGAGTTGAGAAGGAATTTCTTCTCCCAGGGTTGTGAATCTGTGGAATTCTCTGCCCAAGGAAGCAGTTGAGGCTAGCTCATTGAATGTATTCAAATCACAGATAGATAGATTTTTAATCAATAATGGAATTAAAGGTTATGGGGAGCGGGCGGTTAAGTGGAGCTGAATCCACGGCCAGATCAGCCATGATCTTGTTGAATGGCGGAGCAGACTCGAGGGGCTAGATGCCCTACTTCTGTTCCTAATTCTTATGTTCTTATGTTCTTATGTAAAAATAAAAGTGGAAAAGTTACAGAAAGTCAGTCGAGGAAGAAGCTAGCTGTGAATGCCGCTAGGTCTTCAGTGCAGTTGGCAAGTATCCTGATGGATGTCAGCTCTGATTTACTGAAGCTCCATTAGCAACTCACTGAGAGAGTGCGCGGGTCATGAGATTGAATGTCTAAAGCTATGTGACCACAAGTGTTGTTTCCTATATCGAAGCATGTAGTGGGGAATACATATCTCACTTTATTAAACTGCACACTGTTCATTCATCTATCTTATATAAATAAAATCACTTATTAGTTCAAAGCCTGTGTCTTGAGTTGGCAAGTAGTTTTGCAATCTGCCATTCAGAGAGAGAGGAAAATTATGTGGCATCATCTGTTGAATTCCAGGCACCAGTGTACAGAGTGAGGATTTTTTGACAGGAAAGGGTCCACCCCAGATTGTAGAAGATATATGTGCTGCTTATGTGAGACTGAAGCAGATACATTTTGTGGAATAATAAATCAACAATGCAACACTTGCTCTCGATGGCCAGAATTTTCCATACCTCAGCGGGTTGGGTCGGGTGCGGACAGTCACCTTTGTGGGTTGCGACCCCGTTCCTGATTCCATGCCGCTGCTCAGATCGACTTTGCGTTAATGGGGCCTATTAAGGCCGCTCTGCTCATTTCCCGGCCCAATTAAATGGTGTGGGTTTGATGACATCATCGATGACGACTTTTCAGTCAGGATATTTAAAGGAGCTGTGGCCACATTGCATTTGAAGGTTCATCTAGGAGTGTGCAGGCAATACACTGCACAATTAGATTGCTGGAACAAATGTCAAATATGACTGCACTGAGCCAGAGGATTGCACCTAGGTTCCCCAATGACTCCCTCCATATGTCTTTGGAAGGAGTCAGAACATAGAGGGACGTCCTTTTTCCTTCCGATGGGCAGATGAGACTTCCCAGGGAGACCAAAATAGCCTGGCTCCAAATAGCAGAGGAGGTGACCGGCAGGGATATTGTGAGGAGGACCTGGGTGCACTGCAGGAAATGTTTCAATGATCTCATTAGATCAAGAAAGGTGAGTGCAAAGCTGCACTCAACTTCATCCTGCTGTGCCTCTCATCACTTCTCCATGATTCTGCCTTCTCTACACTGCTGCTGCACATCTTTACTCACACCAACACACCTTGCACGTCCACCCATCCCTCTCTCTCTACCTACATTATCATATCCCCATCTTACTACACACTCACCTTCATCCGAATCCAATTATACCAACCAACAATACACAAAGAGGCCGCTGGCTTTGGCACCCCACTCCATCATCGTCTCCCTCTAAAGATGTAACCCATCCAATCCTTACACTCATTGCATCACTCTCACTCAATCTTCTCTTCTTTCCCTCCTTGCAGGAAAAGAGAGTCCATAATAAGAGGGAGAGGGAGAGAAAAGGAGGTGGAATTACATAATTGGCAACCCTAACATCAGTAGAGGAGGTTGCCTTGGAAGTTTCTTGGAGTTGCTGACCAGCTGGGGGTGGGAGACGAAGAGAGGGGGCATCTCAGCAACCTGGTGACAGAATTACATCTCATACTATCAAATGGCATACAGCAGTCCCTCACATGGGGACTGATGTCAGCAGCCACTAAATGGTCATCATGTGCATAATGGTATCTGTACCCATTCTTCACATTACATTTCTAACTCTAGTTGTTTTATATGTAAACCTGAAATGCCATGTTTAAGCACCAGAGGGCTCATCCCCCAGAGTCCCAAGGGATCCCACAATCCCTTGGGAGCACCTATACATAAGGAGGCCTCACAGGTTGGAGAGACACTCTGAGACCTGTATTAAAGGACTACGGTCACACTTTACTTTGAGCTTGCTGTATCTAGTCTGACTCTTTATTCAAGACATAAGAACTGGCGACGAGATACAGATGACGAACCCCAATGCAACAATGCAGAGAACCGTGGGCATCCTGGAGAAATTTTCGGAGCGGGATGATTGGGAAACCTTCGTGGAGCGACTCGACTAGTACTTCATGGCCAACGAGCTGGAAGGTGAAGCGAACAGTGGCAAACGAAGGGCGATCCTCCTCACCATTTGTGGGGCACCAACGTATGACCTCATGAAAAATCTGCTTGCTCCAGCGAAACCCACAGAGAAGTCGTACGCCGATTTGTGCACACTGGTCCGAGAGCATTTGAACCTGAAGGAAAGCATTCTGATGGTGAGGTATCGGTTCTACACCTACAAGAGATCTGAAGGCCAGGAAGTGATGAGCTACGTCGCTGAGCAAAGGCGCCTTGCAGGACATTGCGAATTTGAAGGACACTTGGAGTACATGCTTAGGGACTTCTTTGTATTTGGCATTGTCCATGAAGTAATACTTCGCAAACTCTTGACTGTAGAGAACCCAACCTTGAGTAAAGCCAAAGCGATAGCCCAGGCATTTATCGCCACCAGTGACAATACCAAACAAATCTCTCAGCACACCGGTGCTGCTGCAAGTACGGTGACCAAAGCAACGTTGTTTTCAAATTGGAATGTACACGGCAGGATTTACATGCCTGCAGCTACACGTCCGCAGGTGACTCAGAGTCCACCATCAAGGGTGGTGAATGCAAGGACATTAACACCTTTTTGGCGCTGCGGGTTGATCATCGTTTCCATTCATGCTGCTTCAAAGGATATATTTGCAAGGGCTGTGGAACAATGGGACACCTCCAACCTATGTGCAGGCGAGCTGCAAACCCTGATAATCCTGAAAACCACCATGTTGCAGAGGAGAACAGATCCACGGTGGATCACGACGAACCAGAGGCTCAGACTGAGGAGGCTGAGGTATATGGGGTGCACATTTTTATCACAAGCTGGACATGGGCGCAAGCCAGTCCATAATGAGCAAAAAGACTTTCGATAAATTGTGGTGCAGCAAGGCCTCAAGGCCAGTCCTGACTCCCATTCACACTAAACTGAGAACGTACACAAAGGAACTGATTCCCGTAATTGGCAGTGCTACTGTAAAGGTCTCCTACGATGGAGCGGTGCACAATTTACCACTCTGGGTCGTATCATGCGATTGCCACACGCTGCTCGGCAGGAGCTGGCTGGGAAAGATACGCTGGAACTGGGACGACATCCGAACGCTTTCGTCCGTCGACGAAACTTCGTGTGCACAGATCCTAAACAAGTTCCCCTCATTGCTTGAACCAGGCATCGGGAAGTTCCAAGGAGCAAAAGTGCAGATCCATTTGATTCTGGGGGCGTGACCCATCCATCACAAGGTGAGAGCAGTACCGTACATGATGAAAGAGAGGGTGGAGATCGAACTGGACAGGCTGCAACGAGAGGGCATCATTTCGCCTATCGAATTCAACGACTGGGCCAGTCCAATTGTTCCAGTCCTCAAGGGAGATGGCACCATCAGAATCTGTGGTGATTACAAAGTTACTATCAATCGTTTCTCACTGCAGAATCAATACCCACTACCAAAGGCAGACAACCTATTTGCGATGCTGGCGGGAGGAAAGACGTTCACGAAGCTGGACTTGACCTCGGCCGACATGACGCAGGAGCTGGAGGAATCATCTGAGGACCTCACCTGCATCAACACACACAAAGGTCTCTTTATTTATAACAGATGCCCATTTGGGACTCGATTAGCCGTGGCAATATTCCAGAGGAACATGGAAAGCTTGCTGAAATCGGTCCCGCATGCCGTCTTCTTCCAGGACGACATCTTGGTTACAGGTCGGGACACCGTCGAGCATCTGCAGAAGCTGGCGGAGGTTGTTAGTCGGCTTAATCATGTGGGGCTCAGGGTTTTCCTGGCGCCTAAAGTGGAGTTCCTGGGGAGAAGAATCACAGCGGATGGCATCAGGCCCACTGATTCGAAGTCTGAGGCAATCAAGAACGCACCGAGACCACAGCACGTGATGGAGCTGCAGTCGTTTCTGGAACTCCTGAACTACTTTGGTAACTTCTTATCGGGTCTTAGCACATTGTTAGAACCACTGCACTCTTTACTGCATAAAGGAGATGAATGGGTATGGGGTAACAGCCAAGAAAATGCCTTTGAAAAAGCTAGGAAACTGTTATGTTCAAACGAATTGCTTGTGTTGTACGATCCATGTAAGCGTTTAGTGCTAGCATGTGATGCGTCATCATACGGTGTCGGGTGTGTATTGCAACAAGCTAATGAATTTCGGAAATTGCCACCAGTTGCTTATGCATCCAGAAGTCTGTCTAAGGCTGAGAGGGCCTACAATATGATCGAAAAAGAAGCGTTAGTGTGTGTTTTTGGGGTAAAGAAACTGCATCAATATCTGTTTGGGCTGAAATTTGAATTGGAAACTGACCATAAGCCACTGATATCCCTCTTCTCTGAAAGCAAGGGGATAAATACGAATGCATCGGCCCGCATCCAGTGATGGGCGCTCACGTTGTCCGCATACAAGTACGCCATCCGCGACAGGCCAGACACAGAAAACTGTGCCGATGCTCGAAGTAGATTGTCATTGCCCACCACAAGGGTGGCGATGGCACAACCTGCAGACTTAGTTATGGTAATGGAAGCATTCGAGAGTGACCTGTTATCGCTTGACAGATTAGAACCTGGATGAGCCAGGACCCATTACTGTCCTTAGTAAAACAACTGTGTGCTCCATGGGAGTTGGTCTAGTGTCTCGTTAGAGATGCAGGAAGAAATAAAGCCATACCAGCGGCGTAGGGATGAAATGTCCATACAGGCAGACTGCCTCCTATGGGGCAATCGGGTAGTGGTGCCAAAAAAGGGCAGGGATATTTTGATTGGTGATCTCCACAGCACCCACCCAGGCATCGTAATGGTAGAAACATAGAAACATAGAAAATAGGTGCAGGCCCTTCGAGCCTGCACCACCATTCAATAAGATCATGGCTGATCATTCCCTCAGTACCTCTTTCCTACTTTCTCTCCATACCCCTTGATCCCTTTAGCCATAAGGGCCATATCTAACTCCCTCTTGAATATGTCCAATAAACTGGCATGATGAAAGCGATAGCCAGATCCCACGTGTGGTGGCCCGGTATCGATGCAGACTTAGAGTCCTGCATGCACAAATGTAATACATGCTCACAGTTAAGCAACGCAGTCAGAGAGGCGCCACTAAGCTTATGGTCCTGGCCCTCCAAACCATGGCCCAGGATCCATGTCAACTATGTAAGCCCATTTTGGGTAAAATGTTCATTGTGGTTGTAGATGCATACTCCAAATGGATTGAATGTGTGATCATGTCGGCAAGCACGTCCGTTGCCACCATTGAAAGCCTGTGGGCCATGTTTGCCACGCACGGCCTGCCTGATGTCCTAGTGAGTGACTATGGGCCGTGCTTCACCAGTGCCGAGTTCAAAGAATTTATGACCCGCAAAAGGATCAAACATGTCGCATCTGCCCCGTTTAAACCAGCGTCCAATGGTCAGGCAGAATGAGCAGTGCAAACAATCAAGCAGAGCTTGAAAAGAGTAACTGAAGGCTCACTGCAGACTCGCCTATCCCGAGTCCTGCTTAGTTACCGCACAAGACCCCACTCGCTCACTGGGGGTCCTTCCCACTGAACTGCTCATGAAAAGGGCACTTAAGACAAGGCTCTCGTTAGTCCACCCTGATCTACACGAACAGGTAGAGAGCAGGTGGCTTCAACAGAATACATATCATGATCGCGCAAATGTGTCACGCGAAATCGAGATTAATGATCCTGTATTTTTGTTGGACTATGGACAAGGTCCCAAGTGTTACTGGCACTGTTATGGCCAAAGAGGGGAGTAGGGTATTTCTGGTCAAACTTTCGAATGGACTCACCTGCAGGAAACACTTGGACCAAACCAAACTCAGATTCACGGACTATCCAGAACAACCTACAATAGACTCTACCTTTTTCGACCCTCCAACACACACACACACAAGTGGCAACCGACCCAGCGATTGACCACGAAGCAAAACCCATCACCCGCAGCAGCCCAGCAGGACTCACCACGCCCAACAGCCCAGCAAGGCCAGCTGCACAGCAGCCCAGCGAGGGCCCAACAAATGACTCACCAAAACCAGCTTTTGCACTGAGACATTCAACCAGGGAAAGGAAGGCCCCAGATCGACTCACATTGTAAATAGTTACACTATTGACTTTGGGGGGGGGAGTGTTGTTATATATGTAAACATGAAATGTCACGTTTAACCACCAGAGGGCTCATCGCCTGGAGTCTCAAGGGATCCCACAATCCCTTGGGAGCACCTGTACATTAGGAGGTCTCACAGTTTAGAGAAATACTCTGAGACCTGTAATAAAGGACTACGGTCACACTTTATTTTGAGCTTGCAGTATTTAGTCTGACTCTTTATTCAAGACATAATACTATTCTCCCACAGATCTACCATGAGCCCCCCCCCCCCACTCTCCAGGAAGAAGAGGATGATGACTCCTCAGAGGAGCCTCCAGCTTCTGAGAGCACACCATCACCAGATATAAGCGCACCAAGCACCAGTGCAAATACGCACATCTCGGTGGGTGCCATGTGAGATAGAATATTGTTGTCACCTGATGTCTCACAAGTCACAAGTGAGCAAGAGGAGATGGTGAATTGAGGGACAGCAGTGGAGACTTCTCACCGGAGGGAGCAGGACACTCCCAGCTCTGTTGAGTTGCATGCATACGCTGAGCCTCAGGGGTATTCAGAAAGGGGACAATCCTTGAGGCTTTGACAGGTTTTATGAGCGCAATGTCCACAAATGTGCAGAGAATGGAGGCGTCTATCTCCAACTTGAGCACCACCATGTCGCAAGTGATGGCGACTGTCAGCTCTTCCATGGATGGAATGGCCACCTGCATGGAGCAGCGAATGTGCCACTCATATGAGTACATGTTCTCTATGGAGAATAGATGGCTATCTATGGAGCTTTGATGGCAGAGGCTCATAGATCTACTGTCTAGGAGGGATATCAGTTCTCATGGCCCCACTGATGTGCACCAAAATGCTCTCCAGCTCTTTGCAAGCAGGGAAATGTGGGTGGCCCATGAAAGGGATGATGGTGAGAGGGGAGAGGGAAGTGTGGGCTCCTTTCAAAGCGTTTACCCTTTTCCCCCCTGGCCACCCCCTCAGTCAGAGCCCCAGATGCCTCCTGGGATCGCGATGGCTGAGTCTGCCCCTGCACAGTCGCAGGAGAAGAAGACTTTGGTGGGGACATTAGAGATTCAAAAACCCAGAAGCTGTCCGCCAAAAGCGTCTAAACATCACAGCAGGGAAGTGAGCAGGCTGCCTCTACCTCTGCTGAAGCCACAGGGGCAGTATCTCGTCGAAGCGCGCACAGGAGAAAGATGAAACACAAGTAGATTCACAAGTGTAGCCATTTGAGTGTTTGGTTAAATGATTCTGTAACTTTTCCATTACTGTAATGTCACACATAAAAATCTTTTATTTTCACCACTTTCTGGTCATGGACAAATTTGTGTGCACATTTGGAAGTGGCTTAGTGAGTTGGAGTGAATAGTGAGACATAACGTTACCTCCAGCAATGGTGGTCAGTGTGAAAGGAATGGCTTGGTCATTGACGGGATGCTTTATAGTGTTACTGTGGAGTGGTGCCAATGTGGCGCAGCATATGACAGACATATGGGTTTATTGCGTAAAGTTAAGCAAATCTGCCCATCCCTGGCCTCCCGGGCAGCAATGTGTTCGGATGCTTGTAGAATCTGGACCGCAGGTTCCTTCTGCTCCACCTGCTCATCTTCCAGCTGATGCTCTTCCTGCTCATCTGAAGAGGCTATGCGCTTAGAGTCTTGCTCCTCATGCAGCACTAATCCTCGCTGCTGCGCTATGTTGTGCAGGGTGCAGCAGACCACTGGTGTCCCTGGCTGGTTGGTGCGTACTGAAGGGCTCCTCCAGATCTGTCAAGGCATCTGAAGCGCATTTTCAGCACGCCTAGTGACTGCTCTATGACACATCTGGTGGACATGTGGTTGTCATTATATCTCTCCTGGGCCTCTGTAGTCATCCTCCTCAAGGGTATCATGAGCCACGTCTTCAGTAGATAGCCCTTGTCTCCAAACAGCCAGCCAGTAAGTCTGTTTGGAGGTGCAAAGAGCTGAGGGAGGGTGGACTGGCGCAGCACAAACGAGTCATAACTGCTGCCAGGGAATCTGACACATGTGCATGATGAATTTTTTTGTAATAAAAGCAGAAAATGCTGGAAATCTCAGCAGGTCAGACAGCATCTGTGGAGAGAAAAGCAGAGTTAATGTTTCAGGTCGATGACCCTTCGTCAGAACTGCTGAGTGTTCGAAAAGAACACATTCTTCAGAAGCACTGAAAGAGGAAGGGGAAGAAAGAACTAAAGGGAAGGTCTCACCTCTGCTCTCACCCATTCCCCTCCCTCTCAGAACCATGACAGGGTTCCCCTTGTCCTCACCTTTCACCCAGCAGCCTCCACGTTCAATGGATCATCCTCCACCATTTCCGCCACCTCCAGCGTGATTCCACCACCAATCATATCTTTCCCTCCCCTCCCCTCCCCTCTCAGCATTCTGAAGGGACCACTCCCTCTGCGACACCCTGGTCCATTCTCCAATCACCCCCGAACACCCCCTCCCCTTCCCATGGCACCTTTCCGTGCAAGCGCAGGAGAAGCAACACCTGCTCTTTTACCTCCTCCCTTCCCATTGTCCAGGACCCCAAATACTCTTTCCGGGTGAAACAATGATTTACTTGTACTTCTTTCAATTTAGTATACTGTATTCACTACTCACGGTGTGGTCTCCTCCACACTGGGGAGACCAAGCGCAGATTGGGTGACCACTTTGCGGAACATCTCCGTTCAGTCCGTAAGCGTGATCCCTAGCTTCCGGTCGCCTGTCACTTTAATTCTCTACTCCATTCTAACGAAGCTCAATGAAAGCACAAGGGACAGCTCCTCATCTTTCGTTTAGGCACTTTGGCTCCCTTCCGCCCTCGCCCCCTGCTGACCCTATGTTTTATTTTCCTTGTCTTTAATGGCAGCTCATCTTTATACTGCCATTCACACCCTATCTAGACTAATGTTTTTCTAACTCCTGGCATTACCATTTCAATTCGGCCCATCATCCCCTTTGTCTCTCTAATCTCTCCTGTCTTCCATCTATCACAGACCTTCCCTTTTGTTCTTTCTTCCTCTCCCCCTTTCAGTGCTTCTTAAGAATGTGTTCTTTTCCAACACTCTCCAGTTCTGATGAAGGGTTGTTGACCCAAAACGTCAACTCTGCTTTTCATTCCACAGCTGCTGCCTGACCCGCTGAGATTTCCAGCATTTTCTATTTTTTTTTCAGATTCCAGCATCCGCTTTTATATTGCTGATCTTTTTATGGATGCAGATGAGCTGCACATTTAGGGAGTGGAAGCCCTTGAGCTTCACAAACACTCCTGGGTGATGTGGGGTGCCTTGATGGCCACATGAATGCAGTCAATGACGTCCTGCACCTGTGGGAAGCCAGCCAGAGCCACAAAGCCGAGCGCCCGATCAGTAATACTGACTTCATCAGTGGAACAGTTGACATAATTGGTTGGCTTGTGAAACATGAGATTGGTCACCTGACTGATGCATCTGCAGGCGGCCAACTGTGAGATCCTGCAAATATCTGCTGCAGATCCCTGGAAGGAGCCTGACGCAAAGAAGTTGAAGACAGTAGTGACTTTGACAGCCACTGGTAAGGCGTGTCCACCAGGTCCTTTGGGCAGCAGGTCTTGTTCCAGCAAGCTACAAATGTCTGCGCTGACCTGGCGCGATAGTCTGAGCCTCCTAAAATACTGCTGATCAATCATGTTCAGGAAGCTCATCCTCTGCCTGTGTACCCTGTGTTGAGGGTATCGCTTCTGGCATGGTTAAGCCCTATGCTGACCCCCTCTCTCCTGTGGAGCATCAGGTTGCTGAGGTGAAGGCTGCTGTTGTGGTTGCTGCTGTTGGGGCTGTTGCTGTTGATGTGACTGCTGTTGTTGGTGCTGGGGCTCACCTTGGTCCGATTCTGAGGTCCAAAGTGAGACAGGATAAGCAGCACCTGTGCTGATGTAATAGATGTCAGGTAAAGTGGAGATCAGAGGCCAAGTCCATCAATGTTGTCATAGTGACTAGCAATGTAGTGAGAGTGGCTTCTGAGGTTGTAAACTGCTGACAGCTAAATCTCTGCACACAATGGAGTCAGCAGCAGCCTTTCCATTAGACAAGGAAGCAGGTGTGATGTGGGAGTATTTATGTGTTTTTTCCAGCTGTCACTTAATGAACTTGCACAATGGCCATTGAGCTCCCGCCTCCCCTTCACAGGCAAGGTTCACGAGGTGTGTGAATCCCGTGCTCAAGAAGTTAAAGCCAAAACATGCGTTAAAAAGCCTCTTAAAGGTTGCTCCACAAGCATTTAAGTACTTTAATGAGGTCACCCACCTCTGCCGAGCGGGTCCGTGACGAGCTGGGAAACACGCCCGAGTTAAATGCAGAAGTCGACGGGATGACAGCGGGTTCCCGACTCGCTGGCAATTTTGGCGATGTTTACTGCTGACCTGTCCCCAGACCCACACGCTCGGGACTGGGAAAATGCCAGCTATCGACTTTTTCACTCTTCCTCTCTCCTCCAATCCGCAGGCTTTTAAAACCCAAGCTTGACATCACTTCATCATCGGTTCTTCATTTTCCTCAATTTCTTTCCCACTCTTTTCAGTTTTGGGCCTTCAGTTAGGTTCCACAATAACTTATTAAAAGCAGGGCATTCCAGGAGCTACAATAATAAGCTGCTGATAGCAATGCAACACTTCAACGTGTCTAAGCAATGATCTTGGCTTCCTATATGATGTTGCCGAACACTTCTAAAACTATTACTTTATCTGTTATACACTCTAATAATTTGGCATTTTTCAATGTTTTTTCTCAGTGTTTCATATTTTATGGTGAAGATGAAGCACAGCAATTGCCTTGGCATGATGCGAGAGACATTTGCACAACTAAAGGAGGAAACCTGGCATCAATTCAAAATGCTAAAGAACAAAGTATGTAATTATGGGCAATAATAGTATAAGACTGGAGTGCCCCTGTACTCACATACTTGCTTTTAATTAGTTTGCTTTCATTATGGAGGCACTTTCTCTCCC
This sequence comes from Pristiophorus japonicus, assembly GCF_044704955.1. Classification (NCBI taxonomy): domain Eukaryota; kingdom Metazoa; phylum Chordata; class Chondrichthyes; family Pristiophoridae; genus Pristiophorus; species Pristiophorus japonicus. The sequence continues at coordinate 229,169,212 of NC_091981.1, forward strand.
AGAAACAGGAGGTATTTCGGCAATGAACACCAGCCAGCATGCATATGATCACCTGGGTACCAAATTGGACAGATTGTTTATTATCTAAAATTCAAAATTAATAAATGAGTTCCACAATTTAATCCCAGATGAGGTTTGGTCCATATTTATGAAGCAATGAATAGCTCAGACCAACGGGAGCAATAATATCAAATTGATCTTCTTATGAGGAAAAGTAGTAGATTACATCTGGCGTTAATTCCATGATATACTCGTTAATATTTTCCACTTTCATTCTGTCAGCCACTAAAATTACTTATTGAGTGATAGCATATAGGCATTCAATTAATTCATCTGTAACATTGCTATTTTAGAAAAATCATTAACCCATTTAAAATAAATGAACTACAAGCTCAGCTAATACAATAGAGACAGAAATTTCCGATAAATGTGATAAGTATTCTGTTTGTACATTCATATCCCAGGACATGATTTTAGAACCTCAGTTTTTTACTAGGAAATATATGTATTTTGATTTCTTTTGATGATGTATCACATTTTTTTATATCATCTTCATTATTGGGGGTAATTGTTTTCAAACGGATGAAAATCAGGTGGGTTCTATAATGGGTGGGTAATCCACTCTGCCAGATTACTGCCCAATCAGTGACAGTGAAAATTACTCCCATTATTTTCATTGTTTTTCATAAATTAATGCAACTTATCAGGAATACCATCCCTATATCGTGTGCATTGCATTTACAAACAATCTGTTTTATTCATGAACACATTGATGTTCTACATCAGCTTATTGATTGAGCTAATAGAACTGGTAGAAAACCAGACTTAATTATTCTTTGTCAAATATGGGGGCGGAGGGGGCAAATTGCCCTTTTTATAGGATGCTTGGCAAATTGGGCAGTTCTTAATCAAAATGGGCGGTAATTACTCAAATTTAGACCAAGGTTGCAGTTGGGGCTAGGGAGGGGGGAAAACACAAAAACTATTTTTTCCAAGGAACAAAAAATTAAAAATCAGAAAACATTCGCAAGACCCATTTTAACTTAATCGCTGTAAAAGAATTTTAAAAGGATGATAAAAAACACTTTAACTTACCTTTCTTTGAAGAGGGACTTACCTACTGCCCAGCTCCAGCAGCTTTTCGTGGGCGTTTTTTTCAATCGTACCCACGGGTCACCGCTGAGCGCAAACTTGGGCGGTAGCATTTTGTTTGCCGGTCACGCCGGCGGTCCGCTCCCCAGCGATATTTCGAAACCACTGGCGGAACCGCCGGGTGCTTTTCCACCGAAAACATGCAGTACCGCCGAGAAAACCGTAATGTAGTGGAAATTCTAGCCCATTGTCTTTACGGGAATATGATAGCATGGATAGGAAGTTGGTTAAAAGGCACAAAACAGATAGTGGCAGATGATGGAGATCCATTAGATATATAGAAAATTGGGATAAAATGATAATAGTTTTGATAAGCTAAACAAGGAAAAACTATTCCCCCTGGTCAGCGAGTCAATATGTGGATGAAAATGCTTCCAGTGATCAGTGAGTTGGCAACATGAGGGAATAAATTTCTGATTGACATCAAAACAATTATGGGCGAGGTTAGGAGGGTTTTTTATGTATAGGATTGTTAGGTCAGGGAATGCTCGACCAGAAACAGCGGAGGAAGCAGAACCTATCATAACTTTTAATTGGATGTGGATAAATATTTGAAAAAAGAGAAATTTAAAAGAGTATGAGGAAAATGCAGGAAAATGGGACTAAGTGAATAGCTTTTTCAAAGAGCCAGCACAGGACTGATGGGCTGAATGGGTCCCCTTCTTTGCTGTAAAATGCTGTGATTCTACTGTTACATGACAAGTTCATAACTCAAATTTCCATTAAAAGTCAACAGTTCCACAGACTAAATCTGACAACCATTTATTTTTTAGCATGTTAGTAGAATTATATGTATGCTAGAGATCATTTTATTTCTAAAGCTAAATCTGGAATTAGTTCATTATTCTATTTTTTTATACTTGGATCATGAAGCACTTTGGGGCTTTTTTCTATCTTGGATAGAAACATAGAAACATAGAAAATAGGTGCAGGAGTAGGCCATTCGGCCCTTCTAGCCTGCACCGCCATTCAATGAGTTCATGGCTGAACATGCAACTTCAGTACCCCATTCCTGCTTTCTCACCATACCCCTTGATCCCCCTAGTAGTAAGGACTTCATCTAACTCCTTTTTGAATATATTTAGTGAATTGGCCTCAACAACTTTCTGTGGTAGAGAATTCCACAGGTTCACCACTCTCTGGGTGAAGAAATTTCTCCTCATCTCGGTCCTAAATGGCTTCCCCCTTATCCTTAGACTGTGTCCCCTGGTTCTGGACTTCCCCAACATTGGGAACATTCTTCCTGCATCTAATCTGGCTAACCCCGTCAGAATTTTAAACGTTTCTATGAGGTCCCCTCTCATTCTTCTGAACTCCAGTGAATACAAGCCCAGTTGATCCAGTCTTTCTTGATAGGTCAGTCCCGCCATCCCGGGAATCAGTCTGGTGAACCTTCGTTGCACTCCTTCAATAGCAAGAATGTCCTTCCTCAGGGTAGGAGACCAAAACTGTACACAGTACTCCAGGTGTGGCCTCACCAAGGCTCTGTACAACTGTAGCAATACCTCCCTGCCCCTGTACTCAAATCCCCTCGCTATGAAGGCCAACATGCCATTTGCTTTCTTAACCGCCTGCTGTACCTGCATGCCAACCTTCAATAACTGATGTACCATGACACCCAGGTCTCTTTGCACCTCCCCTTTTCCTAATCTGTCACCATTCAGATAATAGTCTGTCTCTCTGTTTTTACCACAAAAGTGGATAACCTCACATTTATCCACATTATACTTCATCTGCCATTCATTTGCCCACTCACCTAACCTATCCAAGTCGCTCTGCAGCCTCATAGCATCCTCCTCGCAGCTCACACTGCCACCCAACTTAGTGTCATCCGCAAATTTGGAGATACTACATTTAATCCCCTCGTCTAAATCATTAATGTACAGTGTAAACAGCTGGGGACCCAGCACAGAACCTTGCGGCACCCCACTAGTCACTGCCTGCCATTCTGAAAAGTCCCCATTTACTCCTACACTTTGCTTCCTGTCTGACAACCAGTTCTCAATCCATGTCAGCACACTACCCCCAATCCCATGTGCTTTAACTTTGCACATTAATCTCTTGTGTGGGACCTTGTCGAAAGCCTTCTGAAAGTCCAAATATACCACATCAACTGGTTCTCCCTTGTCCACTCTACTGGAAACATCCTCAAAAAATTCCAGAAGATTTGTCAAGCATGATTTCTCTTTCACAAATCCATGCTGACTTGGACCTATCATATCACCTCTTTCCAAATGCACTGCTATGAAATCCTTAATAATTGATTCCATCATTTTACCCACTACCGATGTCAGGCTGACCGGTCTATAATTCCGTTTTCTCTCTCCCTCCTTTTTTAAAAAGTGGGATTACATTGGCTACCCTCCACTACATAGGAACTAATCCAGAGTCTATGGAATGTTGTAAAATGACTGTCAATGCATCCACTATTTCCAAGGCCACCTCCTTAAGTACTCTGGGATGCAGTCCATCAGGCCCTGGGGATTTATCGGCCTTCAATCCCATCAATTTCCCCAACACAATTTCTCGACTAATAAGGATTTCCCTCAGTTCCTCCTCCTTACTAGACCCTCCGACCCCTTTTATATCCGGAAGGTTGTTGGTATCCTCCTCAGTGAATACCGAACCAAAGTACTTGTTCAATTGGTCCGCCATGTCTTTGTTCCCCTTTATGACTTCCCCTGATTCTGACTGCAGGGGACCTACGTTTGTCTTTACTAACCCTTTCCTCTTTACATATCTATGGAAACTTTTGCAATCCGTCTTAATGTTCCCTGCAAGCTTCTTCTCGTACTCCATTTTCCCTGCCCTAATCAAACCCTTTGTCCTCCTCTGCTGAGTTCTAAATTTCTCCCAGTCCCCGGGTTCGCTGCTATTTCTGGCCAATTTGTATGCCACTTCCTTGGCTTTAATACTATCCCTGATTTCCCTTGATAGCCACGGTTGAGCCACCTTCCCTTTTTTATTTTTACGCCAGACAGGAATGTACAATTGTTGTAGTTCATCCATGCGGTCTCTAAATGTCTGCCATTGCCCAACCACAGTCAACCCCTTCAGTATCATTCACCAATCTATCCTAGCCAATTCACGCCTCATACCTTCAAAGTTACCCTTCTTTAAGTTCTGGACCATGGTCTCTGAATTAACTGTTTCATTCTCCATCCTAATGCAGAATTCCATCATATTATGGTCACTCTTCCCCAAGGGGCCTCGCACAACGAGATTGCTAATTAATCCTCTCTCATTACACAACACCCAGTCTAAGATGGCCTCCCCCCTAGTTGGTTCCTCGACATATTGGTCTAAAAAAACATCCCTTATGCACTCCAGGAAATCCTCCTCCACCGTATTGCTTCCAGTTTGGTTAACCCAATCTATGTGCATATTAAAGTCACCCATTATAACTGCTGCGCCTTTATTGCACGCACCCCTAATTTCATGTCTGATGCCCTCCCCAATATCACTACTACTGTTTGGAGGTCTGTACACAACTCCCACTAACGTTTTTTGCCCTTTGGTATTCTGCAGCTCTACCCATATAGATTCCACATCATCCAAGCTAATGTCCTTCCGAACTATTGCCTTAATTTGCTCCTTAACCAGCAAGGCTACCCCACCTCCTTTTCCTTTTATTCTATCTTTCCAGAATGTTGACTACCCCTGGATGTTGAGTTCCCAGCCCTGATCATCCTGGAGCCACGTCTCCGTAATCCCAATCACATCATATTTGTTAACATCTATTTGCACAGTTAATTCATCCACCTTATTGCGGATACTCCTTGCATTAAGACACAAAGCCTTCAGGCTTGTTTTTTTAACACCCTTTGTCCTTTTAGAATTTTGCTGTACAGTGGCCCTTGGGTTTCTCTGCCCTCCACTTTTCCTCATCTCCTTTCTGTCTTTTGCTTTTGCCTCCTTTTTGTCTCCCTCTTTCTCCCTGCATTGGTTCCCATCCCCCTGCCATATTAGTTTAAATCCTCCCCAACAGCACTAGCAAACACTCCCCCTTGGACATTGGTTCCGGTCCTGCCCAGGTGCAGACCGTCCGGTTTGTACTGGTCCCACCTCCCCCAGAACCGGTTCCAATGCCCCAGGAATTTGAATCCCTCCCTGCTGCACCACTGCTCAAGCCACGTATTCATCTGCGCTATCCTGCGATTCCTACTCTGGCTATCACGTGGCACTGGTAGCAATCCCGAGATTATTACTTTTGAGGTCCTACTTTTTAATTTAGCTCCTAACTCCTTAAATTCGTTTCGTAGGACCTCATCCCTTTTTTTACCTATGTCGTTGGTACCAATGTGCACCACGACAACTGGCTGATCTCCCTCCCTTTTTAGAATGTCCTGCACCCGCTCTGAGACATCCTTGACCCTTGCACCAGGGAGGCAACATACCATCCTGGAGTCTCGGTTGCGGCCGCAGAAACGCCTATCTGTTCCCCTCACCATTGATTCTCCAATCACTATTGCTCTCCTACTCTTTTTCCTGCCCTCCTGTGCAGCAGAGCCAGCCACGGTGCCATGAACTTGGCTGCTGCTGCCCTGCCCTGATGAGTCATCCCCCTCAACAGTACCCAAAGCAGTGTATCTGTTTTGCAGGGGGATGACCACAGGGGACTCCTGCACTACCTTCCTTGCACTGCTCTTCCTGTTGGTTCTCCATTCCCTATCTGGCTGTGGACCCTTTCCCTGCGGTACGACCAACTCGCTACACGTGATACTCACGTCATTCTCAGGTTAGGTGAGTGGGCAAATGCATGGCAGATGAAGTATAATGTGGATAAATGTGAGGTTATCCACTTTGGTGGTAAAAACAGAGAGACAGACTATTATCTGAATGGTGACAGATTAGGAAAAGGGGAGGTGCAACGAGACCTAGGTGTCATGGTACATCAGTCATTGAAGGTTGGCATGCAGGTACAGCAGGCAGTTAAGAAAGCAAATGGCATGTTGTCCTTCATAGCAAGGGGATTTGAGTACAGGGGCAGGGAGGTGTTACTACAGTTGTACAGGGCCTTGGTGAGGCCACACCTGGAGTATTGTGCACAGTTTTGGTTTCCTAACTTGAGGAAGGACATTCTGCTATTGAGGAAATGCAGCGAAGGTTCACCAGACTGATTCCCGGGATGGCGGGACTGACATATCAAGAAAGACTGGATCAACTGGGCTTGTATTCACTGGAGTTCAGAAGAATGAGAGGGGATCTCATAGAAACATTTAAAATTCTGATGGGTTTAGACAGGTGAGATGCAGGAAGAATGTTCCCAATGTTGGGGAAGTCCAGAACCAGTGGTCACAGTCTAAGGATAAGGGGTAAGCCATTTAGGACCGAGATGAGGAGAAACTTCTTCACCCAGAGAGTGGTGAACCTGTGGAATTCTCTACTACAGAAAGTTGTTGAGGCCAATTCATTAAATATATTCAAAAAAGAGTTAGATGTAGTCCTTACTACTAGGGGTATCAAGGGGTATGGCGAGAAAGCAGGAATGGGGTCCTGAAGTTACATGTTCAGCCATGAACTCATTGAATGGTGGTGCAGGCTCGAAGGGCCGAATGACCTACTCCTGCACCTATTTTCTATGTTTCTATGTTAAAGTTGCTACATAAATGCAAATAGTTGTTGTTTCAGTTTTGAACATATCCATAATCTCAAATGATTTTAATCTGTTTTATTTTGCAGCATTTATTACCATGACCCTGAATGGTTTTCCTGTGAATGTCTGGATTGGATTAAATGATATTAATAGAGAGAGTAAATATCTGTGGACTGAAGGAAAAGGACTAGTCTATACTAACTGGGCCAAGGGTTATCCATCAGCACAAACTTACAGATTTGATGATCCGGTAATTACCAACCACACTCCACGTGCTCCAAACAGTGGATTAGACTCTTTTTTTAGTAATAGATTCTATTTATCTCCATGAATTCTCCAGCCTCTACAGGGAAGATGATGAGTAACCCCATTAGGGCTCCAGAAACGGCAGCAGCAGACAACATTTGCATTTTGAGCAGAAATATTTTTAAACAATTTAAAACTTACTGTACATTAAAATTATTAGCCAGTTAAATTTTTAAATATGGAAGGGCCGAATTTCCTCGGGAAGCCCTTTTGGGGTGTATCTGGGGTGGAGAACATCGGACCATCCACTAGTTGTGCCTCAGGATTAGGATCATTTACATGGATCGGCAGGATGTCCACACCAACGGCACAACTGGAGCGTTGGGCTCAGGAAACTGTACAAGGAGAATGGCCGCAGTGTAATTGTGTCAGCTTTGAAAAAATATAAACAAAAAGAATGAGCTTGTTTTTTGAAAGACTGGTTTCTGTACAGGAACTGTAATTGTCTGCTCCTGCAATTGATTGCAGGAGCAAAACCTTTTAAAATTTAAATGCCACTGCCTCCCTGGCAATGCTGGAAGCCATAGAAGTCCCTTGTACGCTGTGGTGCTAAGGGTGCAAATGTGGGAATTACACCATGTGACATAATTTCTGTATTTGCATGTGGCGGCCAGAACTTTGATGGCACTTAGAGGATGGGTTTAGCAGTGGAACTGCTGTCAAAATATAAAAGATTGACAGCGGGTTGAATCCCGCTGTCAAGCCGCCGCCATATCAGACCAAAACTGTACGCAGCACTCAGGTGTGGCCTCACCAATATCCTGTACAGTTGTAGCAGGACTTCTCTGCTTTTATACTCTATCTCCCTTGCAATAAAGGCCAAAATTCCATTGGCCTTCCTGATTACTTGCTGTACCTGCATACTAACTTTTTGTGTTTCATGCACAAGGACCCCAGGTCCCTCTGTACTGCAGCACTTTGCAATTTTTCTCCATTTAAATTGTAATTTGCTTTTCTATTATTTCTGCCAAAGTGGATAACCTCACATTTTCCCACATTATATTCTATCTGCCAAATGTTTACCCACTCACTTAGCCTGTCTATATCTCTTTGCAGATTTTTTGTGTCCTCCTCACAATTTGCTTTCCCACCCTCTTTGTATCATCAGCAAACTTGGCTAAATTACACTCAGTCCCTTCATCCAAGTCATTAATATAGATTGTAAATAGTTGAGGACCCAGCACCGATCCCTGCTGCACCCCACTAGTCACTGTTTGCCAACCAGAAAATGACCCATTTATCCCGACTCTCTGTTTTCTGTTAGTTAGCCAATCCTCTATCCATGCTAATATATTACCCCCAACCGCGTGAGCTTTTATTTTATGCAGTAACCTCTTATGTGTCACCTTATCGAATGCCTTCTGGAAATCCAAATACATCATATCCACTGGTTCCCCCTTATCCACCCAGCTCGTTACATCCTCGAAGAACTCCAGCAAATTTGTCAAACATGATTTCCCTTTCATAAAACCATGCTGACTCTGCTTGATTGAATCATGTTTTTGAAAATGTCCTGCTACTGCTTCCTTAATAATGGACTGCAGCATTTTCCCAACAACAGATGTTAGGCTAACTGGTCTGTAGTTTCTTGCTTTCTGTCTGCCTCCTTTTTATTGTATTTTATTTTTGATTGTATTTAAACCCATTCATGCTGTCCACTTCACTGGGTTTCCCTGGTAACTTATTTCATGTCTATTACTCTTTGTGTAAAAAGAAATTTTCCGGATTCGTAACGAGTTGTTTGACATTTTGCCACACAGATGTGATATCTGCAGGGCACATTGTCAGTTAGTTATTGTCTGACAATCATCGCTTAATTATTAATTCCAGTTGGTAACTTTTCAGGGACATGCTGGTGCCTGCTGGTCACTCTTATGTTTTTCTTTTATTATATAGAAAACTGACTGTGTGTCCGTGACTGTAAACGCAAGGAAAGATGCTGGAGTCTGGAGGGATGAATACTGTGACTCTAAAAGAGGTTTTATATGCCAAAAATACAAAGGTGAGCACTGGGTTGCCTTTTGTATGACATATCAAGGCATGTTGTTATAAATCTAAAAATATATCTGGTAAACGAGCTTGAATAATAAAGACAGTGAGCAAACTGTGCTTACTAAGACAGGTTCAGTCTAGGTTAAGATTCTTCATTACCCTTGTACATGCCAGGATATCCCCACAGCTCAGAATGTTGCTTCCATTATTTTTCTAGATAGCGATGAGCAGGTTAGCTCCTCTGCGGTAGGTGCTAATGCTACCTCCCCCCAGTTTCGCGTGGGCCAAACAAAATTAGAGGGAATATTGAAATGGAAGTACTATTTCAAGGGGTATCTTCATTAAAAAACTGCTCGACAAATAGTTTTACTGTTTAGAGCACACTCACTTTAAAAACTAATTGGGGAGGCACTGATGGAGGGTAACCTTGCTCGCGAGTGTCACATATTGAGAATTCACAGGTCCATTGCTCGTGATTTTCTGTACATTGAAATCAATGGAGAGAAAATTGTGGATTTGCACTGGTATTGGGCAAGGCTCCCTGCTGACAGTGTAGGCTCAGAAAATCAGCCTCATCATCTCAGTTAATACCCATTAAGCTTACTAAAACATCTTCTGGTTGGATTGAATCAATTGAATGTCCTCTTGATATCATAAAAAACAAACTGTATCCATAGAAATCTGAATGGAAATAACAAGTGCAGAATGTGATTTCTTCCACAGATCGTGCATTAACCTTCGGGCCCACAACTCTGCCAGCACCAAGCTACGTTACTTATGACAACAGTTCATACAAAATAATTACAGTCAAACTGAAATGGCAAGATGCTCGTAAGGTTTGTGAGGCGGAGGGTGCCCAGCTTGCCAGTATCAGAAATGGCTTTGAGAATGCCTTCTTAATGTTAGAAGCTAATAAACTTGGAGAGAAACTATGGATTGGATTAAATAGCAATGAGGTAAGAAACAATTGGTAACAGTGTAAGCTGGAGCAAAGTATTAAATGCACTGCACTTCTAAAGATATTGGGGCCGAAATTACCCCTTCTGATAAGGCCTCTGACCTCCTGAAAGTGGCGACCACAGGGTGGCACGGAATGGTCGCCGAATCGCCGTGGAGGGGCCGCCATTTTGGAAATTGCCCACCCTCAGGTTTGGAGTGGTGTCTGGGACTTCTCCGCCCGTTTTCCCACCGTGACATGCATGCGCCGACCCCTTACCGACTGGCGGGGACCCCTTCACGAAATTGCCCCTCGGGAAATTGCCCCTTTCCCGGAATTGCACCGCGGGAGCTGCCCTGCCGCTGATCGGTGCACATAACAGCTTTTGCTGTTGGTACAGTCTCTGTGGTATGGCGGCTCGGCCTTCCTTAAAGGGGAGGGCACACTGCTGTGGCTGCCATGTTATTTTTTTTTGCCGGCCGACTGCCATGTCAGGCCGACAATTATGGCCCAGCCGAAACCCTCCCTGGTGGCCCAGTTTTTGCCACTAAAGTGGCTGCAGAGTTCGCAGCAGCCCTCCCCTTTAACTGAAGGGGAGAGATGTTGTGACGCGCCAGCGCGATGACTAACAGCCTCGGATATTCCGTCCCACCCCCACTTCCACACCCATGATGAGTCCACTTCCGTCCTGCTCCAAATAAATTCTCCACTCGCTGAATTTTGACGGTTCGGCCGCCCCAATGCATGGAGCGGCCAGAACACATCAAAAATGGTTGGTGCGCCTCGTTTCGAGTGGTGGGCAATTTTGACCCCATATATTTCTGCCAGCACTTTGTACCATACCTCGCACAAGGCATTTGACAAAGACCCACATGAAAGTCAAATTTGAAGTTTGTAAGGGTTCAGAGTAAACGCTGGAAATGGATAAGAATCTGATTGAAGGGTAGAAAAGAACGAGCACTTGTTAGAGGAGTTATGTTGACCTGGCGAAAAGGATTCAGAATGGTGAAGGGCAAGGGAAAGCTCGGGTGCAGCTATGAGATGGCTTTGTGCTTCCCTTACAGGAGCATGGTGGTGACATTGCCACCTGCAAGGTTGGCCACCCGCATCCTCCTCACCCGTGTTCTGCTCCTCCTGCTCCTCATCCTTCTCCTCATCCTGCTCATCTTCCTCATCCTCATCCTCCTCTTCCTCATCATCCGCCTCCTCCTGCTCATCCTCATCATCATCATCCTCCTCCTCCTCATCCACCTCATTCTCATCATCCTCCTCATCTTCATCCTCATCCTCCTCATCATCCTCCTCCTCCTCATCCACCTCATTCTCATCATCCTCCTCATCTTCATCCTCATCCTCATCCTCATCATCCTCATCCTCCTGCTCATCCTCATCCTCCTCCTCATCCTCATCATCCTCCTCATCCTCCTGCTCCTCATCGCCTCATCCTCATCCTCCTCCTCCTCATTCTCATCATCCTGTTCATCCTTCTCCTCCTCCTCATGTTCATCCTCATTCTCCTCATCCACCTCCTCCTCCTCATCCACGCCATCCTCCTCATCCTCTTCCTCATCCTCATCATCCTCATCCTCATCTTCATCATCCTCTTCCTCCTCATCCTCATCTCCTCATCTTCGTCATCCTGATCCTCCTCATCATCCTCCTCATCCTCTTCCTCATCCTCATCCTCAACATCCTCATCCTCATCCTCCTCATCATCCTCCTCATCTTCCTCATCTTCCTCATCCTCTTTCTCCACCTAATCCTCCACCTCACCCTCATCCTCCTCATTCTCCTCCTCCTCCTCCTCCTCCTTCTCATCTTCCTCCTCCTGATCTTCCTCCTCATCCTCATCATCCATCTCATCCTCCTCCTTATCCTCTACTTCCTCATATCCTCCTCCTCCTCATCATCCTCATCCTTATTCTCATCCTCCTCCTCATTCACCTCATCCTCATCCTTCACCTCCTCCTCCTCTTCCACATTGTCACCCTCCTCCTCCTCCTCTTCCTCCTCCCTCCTCATCCTCCTCCTCCTCAGTCTCTTCCTCATCCTCCTCCACCTCTTCCTGCTCCTCCTCCTCATTCTCTTCCTCATCCTCATCCTGCACCTCCTCCTCATCCTCTTCCTTATCCTTAACCTGATCCTCATCCTCAACCTCCTCATCCTCCTCCTTCTCATTCTCCTCATGCTCTTCCTCATCCTTATCCTCCTCATCCTGCTCCTCCTCATTCACCTCATCCTCACCATCCTCCTCATTCTCATCCCCATCCTCCTCATCCTTCGCCTCCTCCTCCTCTTCCTCATTGTCATCCTCCTCCTCCTCCTCCTTCTCCTCTTCTTCCTGCTCATCCTCCTCCTCATCCTCCTCATCCTCATTCTCATCCTGCTCCTCCTCCTCTTCCTCATCTCATCCTCATCCTCCTCATCCTCCTCATCCTTATCCTTCTTGTCATCCTCTTCCTCATCCTCACCCTCCTCCTCATCATCATCGCCATCCTCATCCTCCTCATCCTCCTCTTCCTCTTCCTCCTCATCTCCTCATCCTCCTCATAATCCTCATCATCCTCCTCATCATTCTTATCCTCCTCATCCTCATCCTCTTCCTCCTCATCCTCCTCATAAGAACATAAGAACATAAGAAATAGGAACAGGATTTGGCCATACAGCCCCTTGAGCCTGCTCCACCATTCAATAAGATCATGGTTGATCTGATCATGGACTCAGCTCCACTTCCCCACCCGCTCCCATAACCCCTTATGCCCTTATCGCTCAAGAAACTGTCTATTTTTGACTTAAATTTATTCAATGTCCCAGCTTCCACAGCTCTCCGAGGCAGCAAATTCCACAGATTTACAACCCTCTAAGAGAATAAATTTCTCCTCATCTCTGTTTAAATGGGCTGTCTCGTATTGTAAGATTATACCTCTAGTTCTAGTCTCCCCCATCAGTGGAAACATCCTCTCTGCATCCACCTTGTCAAACCCCCTCATAATCTTATATGTTTCAATAAGATTACCTCTCATTCTTCTGAATGCCAATGAGTAGAGGCCCAACCTTTCCTCATAAGTCAAACCCCTCACCCTCCTCATCCTCTTCCTCATCCTCCTCATTCTCCTCCTCCTCATCCTCATCCTCCTCCTCTTCCTGCTCATCCTCATCCTCCTCCCTCCTCCTCCTCCTCGTCTTCCTCATCCTTATCCTCATCCTCCTCCTCCCTCCTCCTCCTCCTCATTCTCCTCATCCTCATTCTCCTCATCCTCATCCTCATCCACCTCCTCATCCTCATCCTTCTCCTCCTCATCCTCTTAATCCTCTTCCTCCTCCTCCTCTTCCTCCTCCTCCTCCGCTTCCTCATCTTCATCGTCATCCTCAACCTTCTCATCCTCCTCATCCTCATCTTCATATCTCCTCCACATCCTCATCTCCTCCTCTTCCTCCTCCTCCTCCTCATCCTCATCCTCATCCTCCCCCTATGCCTCTTTCTCCTCCTCCTCCACAGGTGCCACTGCTGCCTTGTCCTCTATTGGTTGCGGCCTCACGATAGCCAGCTTGTGGAGCATGCAGCACACCACCAAGAATATGGAGATGCGCTCAGGCGATTACTGCAGCACACCCCCTGAGTGGTCCAGGCAACAGAACCTCTGTTTCACAATCTCAATAGTGTGCTCGATGATGTCCTGGTGGCCGACAGACTGTCATTATAGGCGAGATGTGCAGCAGTTCTAGGGTTGCGAAGAGGAGTCATGAGACAAGTGCCCAGTGCGTAGCCCTTGTCATCAAGGAGCCAGCCACAATCTTGATTGGGACCAGTGAAGAGGCCTGGCACACTGCTCTGCCGCAGTATGAAAGAGTCATGGTTGCTGCCAGGAAACGGGGCATCCACTTGCATAATCTTGTGGTTGTGGTCGCAAACCAGTTGAACATTAAGGGAGAGGAATCGCTTGCAGTTTCAGAATTGCTTGGGAGTGCGTTGGGGTGCCCTCAGATCGACATGTGTGCAATCAATGACCCCCAAGACACTGGGGAAGCCCGCAATGCACAGATGTCTAGTCTGCCGCTCAAACTGCTTGTTCCTGCTCTGAGGGAAGGAGATGTAATAGGCCCTCCTCCTATAGAAAGCATCTGTGACTTCCCATATCGATGTATGGGCTGCAAACTGCGAGATGCTGCCCATGTCTGCAGTGGCAACTTGGAAGGACCCAGTGGCATAAACGTTCAAGACGATTATAACCTTGGATGCCACGCTCAGGGCTGTGCCAACCTGCGTTTGCGGCTCCAAGTCTGCCTGCAGGAGATTGCAGAGCTCCATCATGACGTCCTTGTGGAATCGTAGTCTGCGCAGGCACAGATCATCATTCAGATCCCTGTCTGAGAATTGGTAATGGAAGACGCTTTGTCGATATTAATATGTCCTTACTATACAGTATAAATGCACATGAGGCCCATACTTCAGAGAAGGTCACTCTGTGACCAGTAACCTTTATTCGCCAGCACTGAAGTGATGAAGGTGGGTGGAGCTTCCCCTTTTATACCTGAAAGTCCAGGTTAGGAGTGTCGCCCACACGTTCACCATCTAGTGGTCAATGTTCTCAAGGTGTACAACTTAGGTCAGTTTTTACATGGGTTACAATGACAGTTAAATACATGACATCACCTCCCCCGCAAAGTCTTATTGGGATCACAGGTTAAGTCTCTCTGGTGGTTTACGCTCCCTTGTAGAACGCCTGAGTTGGGGCTCCGGTTATTGGGCGCTGGCCTAAGTGTCTGCTGTTTGCGGAGCCTCAGGCCTGTCCTGACTGCCCACAGTGACTGGGCTGTCCTCCGCTTGGCTCCGGTGTTCGGACACCTGTGGAGCAGTGAACTCTACATCGTGTTCTTCCTATGCTTCTTCTATGGGGTTGCTGAACCTCCTTTTTGTTTGATCCACATGTTTGTGGCAGATTTGTCCATTGGTAAGTTTAACTACCAGAATCCTATTCCCCTCTTTGGCAATCACAGTGCCTGCGAGCCACTTAGGCCCTGCAGCGTAGTTGAGGACAAAGACAGGGTCATTGACATCAATACATCACGCACTTGCATTCCTGTCGTGGTAGTCACATTGTGATTGGCGCATGCTCTCAACAATTTCTATCATGATGGGGTGTATAAGCGATAACCTGGTTTTGAGCATCCTTTTCATTAGCAGCTCTGCGGGTGGGACCCCTGTGAGCAAGTGTGGTCGGGATCTATTGGCCAACAGGAGGCGTGATGAGTGGCTTTGTAGGGAACCCCCTTGGATTCTGAGCATCCCCTGTTTGATTATCTGCATTGCTCGTTCCGCCTGGCCGTTTGAGGCCGGTTTGAACAGTGCCGTTCTGACATGGTTGATACCATTTCCTGCCATAAAGTCCTGGAATTCAATGCTTGTAAAGCACGGGCCATTGTCGCTGACCAAGACGTCCGGTAGACCATGGGCGGCGAACATTGCCCGTCGACTTTCTACCATGGCAGAGGATATAGAAACATAGAAACATAGAAAATAGGTGCATGAGTAGGGCCATTCGGCACTTCTAGCCTGCACCGCCATTCAATGAGTTCATGGCTGAACATGCAACTTCAGTACCCCATTCCTGCTTTCTCGCCATACCCCTTGATACCCCTAGTAGTAAGGACTTCATCTAACTCCTTTTTGAATATATTTAGTGAATTGGCCTCAACAACTTTCTGTGGTAGAGAATTCCACAGGTTCACCACTCTCTGGGTGAAGAAGTTTCTCCTCATCTCGGTCCTAAATGGCTTACCCCTTATCCTTAGACTGTGACCCCTGGTTCTGGACTTCCCCAACATTGGGAACATTCTTCCTGCATCTAACCTGTCTAAACCAGTCAGAATTTTAAATGTTTCTATGAGATGTCCTCTCATTCTTCTGAACTCCAGTGAATACAAACCCAGTTGATCCAGTCTTTGATAGGTCAGTCCCACCATCCCGGGAATCAGTCTGGTGAACCTTCACTGCACTCCCTCAATAGCAAGAATGTCCTTCCTCAAGTTAGGAGACCAAAACTGTACACAATACTCCAGGTGTGGCCTCACCAATGCCCTGTACAACTGTAGCAACACCTCCCTGCCCCTGTACTCAAATCCACTCGCTATGAAGGCCAACATGCCATTTGCTTTCTTAACCGCCTGCTGTACCTGCATGCCAACCTTCAATGACTGATGTACCATGACACCCAGGTCTCGTTGCACCTCCCCTTTTCCTAATCTGTCACCATTCAGATAATAGTCTGTCTCTCTGTTTTTACCACCAAAGTGGACAACCTCACATTTATTCACATTATACTTCATCTGCCATGAATTTGCCCACTCACCTAACCTATCCAAGTCGCTCTGCAGCCTCATAGCATCCTCCTCGCAGCTCACATTGCCACCCAATTTAGTGTCATCCGCAAATTTGGAGATACTACATTTAATCCCCTCATCTAAATAATTAATGTACAGTGTAAACAGCTGGGGCCCCAGCACAGAACCTTGCGGTACCCCACTAGTCACTGCCTGCCTTTCTGAAAAGTACCCATTTACTCCTACTCTTTGCTTCCTGTCTGACAACCAGTTCTCAATCCATGTCAGCACACTACCCCCAATCCCAAGTGCTTTAACTTTGCACATTAATCTCTTGTGTGGGACCTTGTCGAAAGCCTTCTGAAAGTCCAAATATACCATATCAGCTGGTTCTCCCTTGTCCACTCTACTGGAAACATCCTCAAAAAATTCCAGAAG
This sequence comes from Pristiophorus japonicus, assembly GCF_044704955.1. Taxonomy (NCBI): domain Eukaryota; kingdom Metazoa; phylum Chordata; class Chondrichthyes; family Pristiophoridae; genus Pristiophorus; species Pristiophorus japonicus. The sequence continues at coordinate 229,185,954 of NC_091981.1, forward strand.
ATTTGTCAAGCATGATTTCCCTTTCACAAATCCATGCTGACTTGGACATATCATGTCATCTCTTTCCAAATGCGCTGCTATGACATCCTTAATAATTGATTCCATCATTTTACCCACTACTGAGGTCAGGCTGACCGGTCTATAATTCCCTGTTTTCTCTCTCCCTCCTTTCTTAAAAAGTGGGGTTACATTGGTTACTCTCCACTCGATAGGAACTGATCCAGAGTCAATGGAATGTTGGAAAATGACTGTCAATGCATCCGCTATTCCCAAGGCCACCTCCTTAAGTACTCTGAGATGCAGTCCATCAGGCCCTGGGGATTTATCGGCCTTCAATCCCATCAATTTCCCCAACACAATTTCTCGACTTGAATTGTGCTTGAATTGCGAATATCACACTTGATCCATTTCGAGTAGGCGTCTACTACAACCAAAAACATTTTTCCCATGAAAGGACCTGCGTAGTCCACATGGATACGTGACCATGGCTTGGTGGGCCAGGACCAGGGGTTAAGGGGAGCTTCCCTGGGCGCATTGCCCAGCTGGGCACACGTATTGCACCTATAAACACAAAGTTCCAGGTCTGCATCTATCCCTGGCCACCAAACGTGTGACCTGGCAATTGCCTTCATCATGACAATGCCCAGGTGCTCATTGTGGAGCTCTCTGATGAACATCTCTCTGCCCATCTGGGGCATGACTACTCGGATTCACCACAGTAGGCAATCGGCCTGAATCGAGAGTTCATCCTTGTGCCTGTGAAATGGTTTGAATTACTCAGGGCATGCCCCGTACGTGGCTGCCCAGTCCCCATTCAGGACACATTTCTTGACTAAAGACAGTAGCAGGTCTTTATTTGTCCAGACTTTAATCTGACGGGTTGTCACGGGTGAGCCTTCGCTTTTGAAAGCTTCAACAGTCATGGCCATCTCAGCAGCATGCTCGGTTGCCCCCTCGGTGGTGGCTAGTGGGAGCCTGCTGAGTGCATCGGCGCAGTTTTCAGTGCCCGGTCTGTGTCGAATTGTTTGGTCATAGGCAGCTAACATGAGTGCCCACCTCTGTATGCGGGCCGATGCATTTGCATTTATGGCCTTGTTGTCGGCCAAAAGGGACGTTAGGGGTTTGTGATCTGTCTCCGGCTCAAATTTCCTGCCAAACAGGTACTGGTGCATTTTTTTAACAGCATATACACATGTCAGCGCTTCCTTTTCTACCATCCCGTAGCCCCGTTCTGCCTGGAACAGACTTCTGGAGGCATAAGCTACCAGCTGTAACTGACTCTTGGCATTGACATGCTGCAACACACACCCGACCCCATGGGACGACACGTCGCACTTTAAAAAGAGTTTCTTACATGGGTCATATAGCGTTAACAGATTGTTGGAACATAACAAATTTCGTGCTCTATCAAAAGCCCTTTCCTGGCTGTCTCCCCAGACCCATTCGCGACCTTTGTGTAGGAGCACGTGTAGCGGCTCTAACAGCGTGCTCAATTTGGGAAGAAAGTTACCAAAATAATTCAGGAGCCCCAGGAACGAATGTTACGGGGTCGGGGTGCTCTCTGGATCGCTTCCATTTTGGACGCAGTAGGTCTGCTGCTACCCTCCTCCCCAGGAATTCTACCTCTGGAGCTAGGAAGACACACTTCGCCTTTTTCAGTCACACACCTACCCGGTCCAGTCTGCGTAACACCTGCTCCAGGTTGCGGAGGTGTTCTTCAGTATCACAACCCGTGATGAGGATGTCGTCTTGAAAAACCACTGTCCTTGGAATCGACTTGAGGAGGCTTTCCATATTTCATTGAAAGATCGTGGTGGCCGAGCGAATTCCAAACGGACATCTGTTGTATTCAAACAATCCCTTGTGTATCGTGATGCTGGTCAGCTTCTTCGACTCACTCGCCAGCTCCTGGGTCATGTAAGCTGAGGTCAGGTCCAATTTTGAAAAAAGTTTGCCACTGGATAGCGTCGCAAAGAAGTTCTCCATTCTCGGTAGCGGGTACTGGTCTTGGAGTGACACCCGATTGATGATGACCTTATAATCACCACATATCCTGACCGACACATCCGCCTTGAGCACCGGCACAATCGGGCTCGCCCAGTCACTGAATTTGATTGGCGAGATGATGCCTTCCCTCAGCAGGCGGTCCAATTCGCATTCTATCTTTTCCCGCATCACGTACGGCACCGCTCTGGCCTTGTGGTATACTGGCCTGGTGTCCGGGTTTATGTGAATCACTACCTTGGTCCCATGAAAGTGCCAATGCCGGGTTGAAATAATGAGTCAAATTTGTCCAGGACCTGTGAGCATGATATTCGCTCCACTGCAGAAATTGCATTGACATCGCCCCATTTCCAGTTCATGACAGCCAGCCAACTCCTCCCCAGCAGTGCGGAACTATCCCCCGGGACAATCCAGAGTGGCAACCTGTTCTTTCAATCTTTGTGGGTCACGACTACCGTGGCGCTGTCTAGCACCGGAATGATCTCTTTTGTATATGTCCGTAGCTGTGCATCAATTGGCAATAATTTTGGCCTCCTGGCCTTGGACGCCCACAACTTGTCAAACTGTTTGATACTCATCAAGGACTGGCTGGTCCCTGTGTCTAGCTCCATTGATACTGGGATGCCATTGAGGAGCACTTTCATCATTATCGGTGGCGTCCTGGTGTATGAACTGTATATGTGCTCCACGTGAACTCGCTGAACTTCAGCTTCCAGCGATTTCCCCCAGTGTCCATTTGGCCTCTTAGGGCTTACATCGTCCCTGTCCTCCTCGTACATCAACCTGGCTGCAGGCTTCCTGCACATACGCGCCAAGTGACTGCTGACGTTGCAGTTTCTGCAGGTATATTGCTGACACCTGCAAGCTCTGGCTGGGTGTTTGCCTCCACACCTCCAACATGAGCCGTTGTTGGAAACAAAAGGTCCATTACCAGTCGATCGTCTCTGACTGTCTCTGTAACTGTTTTTAAGCGCACCATTAACAGGTGTTGATGGCCCCATTACTGGCCGCATTGTTCCTTGCGATGGCATAAATCGCCGTTCAGCTAACCATTATCTCTGTTGAACTCCCCCTTTGGGTTTGACTACATGCTCGGGCATGTCCGATTGCCCCTGTCTGCCTGGAGAACTGTGTGCTGCGTTAACAATGTTAACTCCCTGTCCATTTGCTGCATTTAAACCAAACATCATTCTGGTCTCTTCCTCCCCTGAGATAAAGATCTGGGCCATCAAAGCCGGCGTTTCCAGGGTCAAGTCTTTGGCTCAATCAGTTTCCTGAAAACCCAGCGTGCCCGATGCCCTCAATAAAAAAGTCTTGCAGCATCTCCGCTCTGCATGCATCTGGGAACTTACATAGGCTTGCCAGTCGCCGGAGGTCTGCCACGAAGTCTGGAACGTTTTGCCCTTCTCGCCGCCAGTGCGTATAAAACCGGTGTCCCGCCATGTGCATGCTGCTCGCCTGTTTAAAGTGTTCCCCGATCAACTTACTGAGCTCTTCAAAAGTCTTGTCTGCCGGCTTCTCTGGCGCAAGAAGGTCCTCCATCAGGGAATATGTCCTGGATCCACAAACCACCAGGAGATGAGCCCTGCGTTTGTCGGCCGAATCCTGCCCCAGCCATTCCTTAGTGACGAAACTTTGTAGTCTCTCAATAAAATCGTCCCAATCATCACCAACACAGTACCTCTTGTCTATGCTGCTCGTGACCATGCTCGCATGGTTTAAATCCTAGTTTCTCGTCGCCAATAATATGTCTTTACTATACAGTATAAATGCACACGAGGCCCACACTTGAGAGAAGGTCACTCTGTGACCAGTAACCTTTATTCGCAAGTGATGAAGGTGGGTGAAGCTTTCCCTTTTATACCTGAAAGTCCAGGTTAGGAGTGTCTCCCACAAGTTCACCACCTAGTGGTCAATGTTCTCACAGTGTACAACTTAGGTCAATTTATACATGGATTACAATGACAGTTAAATACATGACAGATATGGCCTTCTGTCCCCACATCTGTGCAGCCGTCTTGCTCTGTGTTGTGCCTCATTGACTTCTCTCTGCTGGTCTGCTGGTTCCTCCACCTCTGCAGGCTGATGCTGCCCAACATTGCCTCCACTGCGGGCTGCCTCCTGTCCTGCTCGTCCAGTATCTGGTGCGGGGAAGTCCGTGTAGCTCACTCGCCTCCTTCGGGGCCGCCCTTGCTGAGGTCCTTCCTATGATAGCTCTCTGGCTTCCCCTCTGTCGCCATCTCCCATGGACCTCTCCATGTTGAGCCGCCGTGATACTTGCGGTCCTTGCCCGCTGCCTCTGCAGTCGTTGCCCCCGATGCTGCCTTCTCCTATGTGCCTCGGCTGCACGCACAATGTGCAGGAGGTGTTGGCCCGACAGCACTGCCCCCATTTCAAACCCCTCCCCAAGCCTAGCCTCCTCGAAGTTGCCTCGCTGTTCTGCAGGTAGAGGTGCCTCCAGCACTAGCAAACAATCGAGCACTGTAGTACTATCCTCGCACTGCTTCTCAAACAACGGGAAAATGGCTGATCTGATTTATGCAGATAGTGGTCAACACTAACAATGGACTTAAGTGCATTTAAGAAAAAATTAAGGGGTGAATTTCCATGGATATTCTCCCACTCATACTCCATGGGTGAGAAATTGATGTCCTTACCGCCACCTGGAACCACCAGCATGCTCTTGCGCCAGCTGGAAGCGGTGCCAGCTGTTACCACCATATTGGTCGCCCACTTTGCGCTGCTGGAAGTGCCCTGAAAAATAAAATGGCGGCAAGGTGATGCACTGGGTCCTAAGCATGGCAGGACACGGGTGATAGATGCAGCCATTAACAGGACGCACACATCAATCAGGTAAGCTTGTATGGAAGGGTTTGGACTTTTTTTATTTTATTGAAGTGGTGGCTGGCTGCAATTGATGTGAAAAGTTTTTGAAGTGTTTTGGGAGAGCTGGCAGACCCTGATCGCCCATTGGTCGGTGCAACTGTCACTCAGTCCGGACCACATGCTCCCAGCTGCCGGCCCCACCCCCTACCCCAGAATGGACAAAAACTATTATTATTATCGATTTGTTAAAAGACAGTAAGGGCTGAAAAATGTATTGCATCAATGCATTTTATTTTTGCTTGCTTCAATCTACATGGCCCTTTAAATTCCAGAGCTTCTCAATGCCCACAATGCATTGCGAGCGCCACAGCTTCACACGCAGACCATAGGGGAACAGCAACGCCACACCAGGACTACAAATTGGTCCCGGATCACTTTTGTAACGCCAGATTAGTGCTGCACCACCTACCACCATGTCCCCCCACAGCAATTTACCTTGTTTAGCGCAGCGGCCATTTTGGGTAGCCGTTAACAGCAGTTGACGAGGACACCGAATGCTTTCCAGGTGACAATGAATTCCTCCCCCCCTCCCCACCCCCCCTCCCCCATAACTTTGGTGTAAGAGAAGTAAACAATTGGAAAAATAGCATAACTGTCTTTATACTGTTCCTCCGGGCTTTCCAGAGTTCTTTCACCAAAGTTGTGAGAGACAAGTGAGAGAACTCCCGCAGAAATTCACCCACTTCAATTGGGGGGACTGTGAGGTGCCTCTGGTTGGATGAACTAATATGGATTGAAAGGTCTTCCTCACCATAATTATCTTCTGCACTTGTAATATCTGTAATGTATTTGCTTCATGGGTTCTTTGCTTAAGAATTCATCGCAACACATTGCTATTAAGAACTAGTTGGTTTATTTGCAAAGGTTTAACACTTGCACTAAACATTAGCAGTTCATCCACCAGGCTTACAACCGTATGCCTCGTCATGGATCCCCCGAACCAAACTGGCCGGAGTTTTATTGAGTATTGTGAACATCATGTGACTGGCTAAGCCACTCCCACAGCTCTACAACTATTTTAAGTAGAACATTAATTAACTGCCCCCTGAGTAAAGGGGGGCACTAAAACCGAACAAACTTAAACAAATTAAACTTTAGACAGTAAACCAACAGCTCTACACACCTGTGAGCATACTCACAGGTGCGTACATTACAATATCTAAAAACATAATAATTGAATTAATTTCCAGGGTGTTGAGAAATAACTAATATTGTCAGTCTTATTCATGAAAAATGTGCTGTAGTTGTCTTTTCTTTTCATTTAATTTTGTACTTCATCATGAAGAAGTGTTGGAATTTCTGCCTTTCATCATTTGATAAATAAGCATTCTAATTTTGGGTTTTACAAATAGGGGCTTAGAGTAAGGAACATATGTAATGATAATTTTGTACAAGACAATGGTTAGTCCACATATAAAGTACTGTATGCGATGTTGGGCACCCAGTTATAGAAAGGACATTAAAGCTCTAGAAAGTGTAGATTCATCAGGTTGATACCTGGGATGAGAAACTATAACAATGAGGGATATCTATGGATTATGTTGAGTGTTTGAGAATCAAATTCAGCATCAAGAAAGGATAGCCACTGCTACCGTTGTAAGGTACAAAGAGCACAGCTCATAGCCTCATAAATTTAAATGATTGTGGACATTGATGCAATATTTTTCAACTGAAATCTTTTTAGACGTTAAAACAGTACCGATGGATTGACCAGTGGAGACTGCGCTATTCCAAATGGGATGTTGGAGAGCCCAAGAACAATATTGGATGTACCTTCATTGATCTGAATGGTCATTGGAAAACTTCGAAGTGCGACAATGAATATTATGCCGCTTGTAAAAAATCTTCTGGTAAGAAGCATTTAGCCTACCATAAATTTCAGTACATTTTGTGATAAACAGACTTTTAAAATCAGGTTTTAATACCATTAAAATTATAAGTTAACAACCCAAGCTAGTTTCCACATGTTTGCATAACAGTCACAGTTTATGCACACTAATAAAGGGAACAGATAACACCTGCAGAGAAAAGATAAATTTCATTGCTTTTAATTTCAGCATTACAGTTTCCATCAGCACATAGTTCCAAAACATGGGTCATGATAAACTGTGGGAGCGATTTTCCTCGGATACTTTAGGCATTAAAGAGCCTCCGTGGTAGCCAAGTTGGTGGTGGGGGGGCAAAATTTCCCCTTTCTATAAGGCCCGTATCTGCCTGAAAGTGGTGGCCATGGGCCGGAGAGTAATGGTTACCGAGTCGCGGCAGATTGACCGATGCTTGCGGCATTGCCCTGATGGATATTTCCGGCGGCGTAGGTATCCATCCAGCTCCGCCCACCTCCGTCCCGCTCCCGCGTATGCATTGCCAATGACGTCATCGGAGCACGTACCGCCTCAGACCCGCCTCGGAAGCTAAATTCCCCTTAAATCGTCTTCTGGCCGACTGTAGGTGCCAACGACAGGTTTTTGAGTTGGTACACACTGCTTGCTGAAGACCGTCAGGAGCATTTAAAGGCTCAGTAATCTCCCACCATTCTTGTAGGCCAGATTATTTTGGACGGTTTTAATCAATGACAGTTGCCTTCTTGACACCGGAATTGAGGAATAATGGGCCAGGCTCTTCATACTCTGCAAGAGAGAGCGCTAAGTGAGGAGGCTGGGCTTGAGGAGGATTACTAAATGGGGTCAGTACTGGCAGCAGAATGCCTCCTGCGGTGCCGGCTCCTAGGGTTGGAGAGGCAGCGGGCAAGGGATGCAGCACACATTGCTGAGGAAGATGCAGAAGGCCATGGAGATGGTGACCAAGCTGAAACCAGAGAAGTGTCCCAGGAAAGACCTCAAGAAGGACCTGTCGTCAGGAGGAGGGTCAGGTACGCAAACCCCCAGCACCACATAGTGGCCCAGAAGGAGAGGAGGCAGCATGCACAGGAGGCCTATGTTTGCCAGCACCAGGCTGCAGAGGGTGAGGACCAACAACAGCAGGAGGAAGAAGGCAATGAGACAGTTGTCACAGGAAGACGCCAACATAGACGTGGTGGCAGAAGGCCCTATTATCAAAGTGTCTACAGACAGCAGTTCTCTTACATAGACCAGTGTCTCCGGAGACTGTGATTCCGCAAGGTTGTCGTCATGGAGCTGTGCAATCTTCTGCAGCTTCAAACAAGGTTGAGGACAGCTCTGTCAGTCGCATCAAAGGTCACCGTCACCCTCAATTTCTATGCGACTGGATCTTTTCAAGCTGCAACAGCAGACATTTCCAACATTTCACAGTCTGTCGCACATAGCTCCATCCATCAGGTGACAGATGCTCTGTATAAGAGGAGGAGGGACTACATATCCTTTCCTATGAGCAGGGAGAAGCAGTTGGAGCGGCAGACCGGATTCGTCAGGATTGCGGGCTTCCCCAAGGTTCAGGGCGCCATAGACTGCACCAATGTCGCATTGACGACATCACAGATCAATCCCGAGATCTTCCATAACTGGAAGGGGTTCCACGCCCTCAATGCCCAGCTGGTGTGTGACCACCGCAAAATTATTGCAGTTGACTGGTATCTTGGCAGCAACCACGATGCTTTCATCCTGTGGTAAATCGGTGTGGCAGGCATGTTTGCTGACCCAACCCAAGGTTGTGGCTGACTCCTTGGAGACAAGGGCTACCCTGCTCTTGTCTGCTGACTCCCCTTCGCCACTCCAGGACTGCAGCACAGCAATCGTACAATGACTCATTCAGCCATCAACATCCAGGGGTATTCAGCATTTAGGAAGGACAGACAGAAAGGAAAAGGAGGCGGGGTGGCATTGCTGGTTAAAGAGGAAATTAATGCAATTGTAAGGAAGGACATTAGCTTGGATGATGTGGAATACCAAAGGGCAGAAAACGCAAGTGGGAGTTGTGTACAGGCCACCAAATAGTAGTAGTGAGGTTGGGGACAGCATCAAACAAGAAATAAGGGATGTGAGCAATAAAGGTACAGCAGTAAACATGGGCAACTTTAATCTACATATTGATTGGGCTAACCTAACTGGTAGCAATGCGGTGGAAGAGGATTTCCTGGAGTGTATTAGGGATGGTTTTCTAAACCAATATGTCGAGGAACCAACCAGAGAGCTGGCCATCCTAGACTGGATGATGTGTAATGAGAAGGGACTAATTAGCAATCTTGTTGTGCGAGGCCCCATGGGGAAGAGTGACCATAATATGGTAGAATTCTTTATTAAGATGGAGAGTGACAAAGTTAATTCAGAAACTAGGGTCCTGAACTTAAGGAAAGGTAACTTTGATGGTATGAGGCGCGATTTGGCGAGATTAGACTGGCAAATGACAGTTAAAGGATTGACGGTGGATAGGCAATGGCAAACCTTTAAAGAGCACATGGATGAACTTCAGCAATTGTACATCCCTGTCTGGAGTAAAAATAAAACGGGGAAGGTAGCTCAACCATGGCTAACAAGGGAATTTAAGGATAGTGTTCAATCGAAGGAAGAGGCATGCAAATTAGCCAGAAAAAGTAGCAAGCCAGAGGACTGGGAGAAATTTAGAATACAGCAGAGGAGGACAAAGGGTTTAATTAAGAGGGGGAAAATAGAGTACGAGAGGAAGCTTGGCGGAAACATAAAAAATGACTGCAAAAGCTTCTATAGATATGTGAAGAGAAAAAGATTAGTGAAGACAAATGTTGGTCCCTTGCAGTCGGATTCGGGTGAATTTATAATGGGGAACAAAGAAATGGCAAACCAATTGAACAAGTACTTTGGTTCTGTCTTTACAAAGGAAGACACAAATAACCTTCCCGATGTACTAGGGGTCCGAAGGTCTAGTGAGAAGGAGGAACTGAAGGATATCCTTATTAGGCGGGAAATTGTGTTAGGGAAATTGACGGGATTGAAGGCCGATAAATCCCCAGGACCTGATAGTCTACATCCTAGAGTACTTAAGGAAGTGGCCCAAGAAATAGTGGATGCATTGGTGATAATTTTCCAACAGTCTATCGACTACGGATCAGTTCCTATGGACTGGAGGGTTGTTAATGTAACACCACTTTTTAAAAAAGGAGGGAGAGAGAAAACGGGTAATCATAGACAAGTTAGCCTGACATCAGTAGTGGGGATAATGTTGGAATCATTCATTAAGGATGAAATAGCAGCACATTTGGAAAGCAGTGAAAGGATAGGTCCAAGTCAGCATGGATTTATGAAGGGGAAATCATGCTTGACAAATCTGGAATTTTTTGAGGATGTAACTAGTAGAGTAGACAGGGGAGAACCAGTGGATGTGGTGTATTTGGACTTTCAAAAGGCTTTTGACAAGGTCCCACGCAAGAGATTGGTGTGCAAAATCAAAGCACATGGTATTGGGGGTAATGTACTGACGTGGATAGAAAACTGGTTGGCAGACAGTAAGCAGAGAGTTGTGATTAATGGGTCCTTTTCAGAATGGCAGGCAGTGACTAGCGGAGGGCTCAGTGCTGGGACCCCAGCTCTTTACAATATATATTAATGATTTGGATGATGGAATTGAGTGTAATATCTCCAAGTTTGCAGATGACACTAAACTGGGTGGCGGTGTGAGCTATGAGGAGGACGCTAAAAGGTTGCAGGGTGACTTGGACAGGTTAGGGGAATGGGCAAATACATGGCAGATGCAGTATAATGTGGATAAATGTGAGGTTATCCACTTTGGAGGCAAAAACTTGAAGACAGAATATTATCTGAATGGCAGAAGATTTGGAAAAGGGGAGGTGCAATGAGACCTGGGTGTCATGATTCATCAGTCATTGAAGGTTGGCTTGCAGGTACAGCAGGCGGTGAAGAAAGCAAATGGTATGTTGGCCTTCATAGCAAGGGGATTTGAGTATAGGAGCAGGAAAGTCTTACTGCAGTTGTACAGGGCCTTGGTGAGGCCCCACCTGGAATATTGTGTTAGTTTTGATTTCCTAATCTGAGGAAGGATGTTTTTGCTATTGAGGGAGTGCAGCGGAGGTTCACCAGACTGATTCCTGTGATCGCAGGACTGACATATGAGGAGAGACTAGAGCAATTGGGCCTTTATACATTGGAGTTTAGAAGGATGAGAGGGGATCTCATAGAAACGTATAAAATTCTGACGGGACTGGACAGGTTAGATGCAGGAAGAATGTTCCCGATGTTGAGGAAGTCCAGAACCAGAGGACATAGTCTTAGGATAAGGGGTAAGCCATTTAGGACTGAGATGAGGAGGAACTTCTTCATTCAGAGAGTTGTTAACCTATGGAATTTCCTCCCGTAGAAAGTTATTGATGCCAGTTCATTGGATATATTCAAGAGGGAGTTAGATATGGCCCTTGTGGTTAAAGGGATCAAGAGAGAAAGCAGGAACGGGGTACTGAAGGAATGATCAGCCATGATCTTATTGAATGGTGATGCAGGCTCGAAGGGCCGGATGTCCTACTCCTGCACCTATTTTCTATGTTTCTATGTTTCTATCAGGTGTATCATTGAGCAGACCATTGGAATCCTTAAACAGAATTTCTGTTTCCTGGATCGCTCAGGAGGAGTGCTGCAGTACTCACCTGAGCAGGTGTCCCTATTCGTCGTCATCTGCTTCATGCTTCACAATCTGACAATCATGAAGGCACAAACATTGGAGGATGAGGCAGCAGTACCACCTGAGGAGGAGGACCAGGAGCAGGAGGCTCAGGAGCACGATGTGCAGCAGGAGGAGGAGCAGGATGCGGGTCGGCGGCCATGCAGGAGGTGGTGGTGCCATCCAGACCCTCCAAGGGAAGTCCTAAACAGTTTCATTGCAAAAGCGCGGAGCTGATCTCTGCCTTTTTGATGACATGGTGCAGACCTGCACTCACTCACACCAGGTTAACGCCTGGAAAATGAACTGACAGCAAACGCGGACATGGCCCCTTTAAATATACCGGCGAGAATTGGAGTGGGAAATGTACAGGGCGGGCCTAACAAGGCCTATTATGGGAAGATAGCATTTTTGGCTGGGATCGCCGCATGAGCGGGTTCATCACCTGTCGCCGCCATCTCCTGCCTTCACGCGCCTAGATTGGGGAAATCGCAGTCCACTGTTCAAAGCTGCTTCAGGTGCATTACAGCAGTCCATCAATGTGTTCATGGAACATGAACCTGCTTTCCTCTCTCATGTTGACAGTATTGGTGGTCTCATCACTGCCACTCCATCAGTTAGCCAGTCAGCCTAGACTGCAGCAGCCTGGGCTGAAATAGTGCCGTCTGAAACCGGGCCTTCTATGCCCAGAGCTGTGTGGTGGCCCCCCAAGGCCATCTGCAGTCTCCTCAACCCATGCTGCAGCCACTGGGGAAGCATCTCGTAGAGCACTCGGAGAGGCAAAGGCACACGGAGGACAGGTGCTAAGGGAATGCACAAGGGTGATTCGTTTATTTTTGTCATGATACATTATGAAATAATTACATTTATAAATTTGGATTGGAATGTTTATTATCTGGTCATTTTTATTTTTGTTGTTTGTGGGAAAGAGGATGATGTGATGGTCAGTGATAGAGGAACGGTAAGGAGTGTGAGACTATTGGTGAATGGGGAGGGGTGGTTGAGCTTGCTGGTATTGCTCATGAATTATTTGAACACATAGAGCCCGGGCAGAAAGGGGCTGCCTGCATTGTAGCCTTCCTTACTCTTCATGCTCCTCCACTTCCTGTTGAACTTTCTCCTCCTCCACTTCATTCTCCTCCTCCTCTGCCTCATGCTCTGGTTCCTCAGCTTCTCACCTGTTAGGCGGTGGCAAGGGCTGTTTCTTCAATGGCTAGGTTGTGCAGCATGCAGCATACTACCACAAACCGCTCAGCTGTGTACTGCAGGGCTCCTTCAGAGCAGCCCAGGCAGCGGAAGTGTTGCTGCAGGACGCTCCTTGTGGTAGCATGGTTCTCACTGTAGGGCTGCTATGACATGTGCGTGGGTCATGAGTCACATCATGAGTGGATAACCCTTATCGCCCAGTAACCAGCCTTTGTCTTGCCATGTTGGGTCAAATACAGGTGGCACAGAGGACTGACACACAATGAAGGAATCGTGACGACTGCCAGGATACTGGGCATTGACCTGTATGATGTGCTGGCTGTGGTCGCGCATCAGTTGCACATTGACGGAGTGGTATCCCTTTCAGTTCATGAAAATGGTATAGCTCACATGAGGTGCACGCAAACCCTTGTGCTCGCTCTGCCTGCCCGTCTCTGGCAAAAGGGAATGAGATTAAGCTGTCTCTCTGTGCATAGAGAGACTCAGTGACCTCCCTTACATAGCAGTGCACTGCAAACTGCAAGATGTGTCTATCTATAGCAGCAGCCTCGAAGGAGCCAGATACAGAAAAGTGAAAGAGTTACGGTCATCATGACAGCCACAGGCAATCTGGTCCTTGCCCTCCTTTGAGGTTGCAGTTGTGACGGCAGCAGTTGGCAGAATTCAGACATGACCTCTTTAGTGAAGCAAAAATGTCTCATGTATTGGTTCTCACTGAAGTTGAGGTCGAAGAGTTGCTCACTGAATACCCTCGCAGATATGGCCTCCTGCTGAGAGCCCTTCTCCCCCTCCTCCTCCTCCCTCTTTTAGCAGCTTGTCCTGCTCTGCATGGCCATTCTTCATTCTCCCAGTCATGCTCAATTCCAAGAGGCAGGCCTACCAGTCCACCCATGTCTGAAAGCAACCTTTTAAATGACCAAGGAAGTACGGGGCCAAAATTGCTCCCCGCCTTAAGGATAGCCCTCACTGATTGGGGGAAGACGGATGCGCCAACCCATCCGAAAGTGCCCCCGGGCTGGGAGCAGCGAGAATGAGTTTTTGCACCGCCTGTGCTGCCGCCCCATTGGTCACGCGCCAACCCCCTTGCGATAGGTGGAGACCCCTTTCCGCCCCGCTCGGGAAATGTCGTTTAACTGTGTTCAGCTGTGCGAGGTTAAGACAGGTCGTAGGCTGGAGCATGGCATCTGAAAGTGGCAGCACCAGGGTCAAATCATTGCACACTGATTGATGTCATAATCTACCTGCTCTGCATGCTATCGGTGGTCGTCAGGTGCAAGCGTGCTAACCCCTTTACTAAGATGGCATCCTGTGCTCTTCCCGTTGTAAGTGAGCACGCACATCTGTCTTTGAACATTAGAAGGTGCGTAGTGCCTAAAAAGTAGATGCTACTGAGCCCAATATTTCTCCCATAACGTACCTCTGCTCAGGGAGAGACTGAGGCAACCCTGAAGACTGATTCAACTTATGGTGCTCTTTCATGCACCTCCTAGTGGTCAGTTAAAGCACAGCAATGGCAGGAGCCGAATAGATCATTTGCCCATCCTTCCAAATGGGAAATGGTGCATGTTATGAGAGATTTAAAGGGAAGGGGAAAAGTGAATAAAAACATAATTGGTTATCTGCGCTTTAACTGAAGATTTAATTGAAAGCACCATCGGATAGGATCAGTCAGCAGGATCTTTATTTTAATATCGTTTTTTTTTTGCCAGCGCAACCACCTACTGATGTACCTCAACTCCCTGGAAAATGTCCAGAAACAAAGATGACCAAATCTTGGGTCCCATTCCGTGGCCACTGCTATTTATTTGAAACAGCGTTTGTAAAAAGCTGGGCCGCTGCCAGCCTTGAATGCATTCGTGCTGGTAAGAACTTTGCTTGAGGTAGCTGTGAAATCACACTTTTTCACATACTATCCTTCTTTTTCCCTGCCTTGAAGAGGAAAGTGAAGATTAAAAACTTAAAGTGAACCCATGTCCAACCAGCAAAGCACATAGTGCACCAGTATCCGAAATATTACAATGATTGGCATTTTAAAATGCAAATTGAAATTATTGCAAGCAAATGAACGGCAGCACACAGCCAGGTGGCTTTTAACAATCCCAATCATCCATTTTTCTGAAGAACTGATCTCAATCTGAGTGGATTGCAAAATGCACGTTGATCAGGCTTGCTTGATGACCTGTTAAATTATTTTTCCTTTTGATATTTATTTTCTTTTTGCAGGAGCTTCATTAGTAAGTGTAGACGATCTTGCAGAAAGCACCTTTTTGCTACACACAACAGAAATGGTGACTGACAAGACAAAAACTTTCTGGATAGGAATGTATAGGAATGTCGAAGGTAAAAATCTTTCTTATTTCCAAATCAAATGCTGGTCCTTTGAGCCAAAATTAGAGTTTCCAGAACTATCCATGTAGGGGTTACATGGGTGTGTAACTAACATATTAAATAAGTGCCTTCTGTGCTAAATTTCATTGATGTAATATTGTCTAAACAAAGAATCATAGAATGATACTTTCTTGATCAGTACATTCCCGGCCCAAAGAGGAAGGAGGCATTGCTGGATCAGGTTTTGGGAAAGAGATGGGTCAGGTGGATCAAGTTTCAGCAGGGGAATATTTAAGATACAGTGAACATATTATCGTAAGGTTAGGTTAGCTATGGAAAAGGACAAAGAACAATCTAGAGTCAAAGTACTTAATTGGAGGAGGGCCAACTTCAATGGACCTAGCCAGGGTAAATTGGAATCAAAGATTGGGAGGCAAAACTGTAATTGAACAATGGGCTGCCTTTAAAGAGGCGATGGTTCGGGTACATTTGAGGTACATTCCCACGAGGGGGAAAGGTAGGGCAACCAAAGCCAGAGCTCACTGGATGACTAAAGAGATAGAGATTAAGATGAATCAGAAAAAGGGGTTGTATGTCAGATGTCAGGTTGAGAATACAAGTGAGAACCAGGCTGAATGTGAAAAGTTCAGAGGGGAAGTGAAAAAAGAAATAATAAGAGCAAAGAGGGAATGTGAGAATAAACTGGCAGCTAACATAAAAAGGAATCTAAAATCTTCTATAGGCAAATAAATAGTAAACGGGTAGTAAGAGGAGGGGTGGGGCTGATTAGGGACCAAAAGGAGACCTACACATGGAGGCAGAGATATGGCTGAGGTACTAAATGATTACTTTGCACGTGTTTTTACCAAGGAAGAAGATGCTGACAAAGTCAAAGTGAAAGAGGAGATAGTTGAGATATTGGATGGGATAAAAATTGATAAAGAGAGAGACCAGAAAGGCTGTACTTGAAGTAGATAAGTCACCAGGACCAGATGGGATGCATCCTGCGATGCTGAGAGAATTGAGGGCGGAAATCACGGCGGTAATGGTCGCAAACTTCCAATCCTCCTTGGGTATAAGGGGGTGGTGCCATGGACTGGAGAATTGCAAATGTTACACCCTTGTTCAAAAAAGGGTGTAAGGATAAACCCAGCAACTATAGGCCAGTCAGCTTAACCTCGGTAGTGGGGAAGCTTTTAATCAAGATAATCCAGGACAAAATGATCAGTTACTTGGACAAGTGTGGATTAAGTAAGGAAAGCCAGCATGTATTTGTTAAAGGCAAATCATGTTTAACCAATTTGATTGAAATTTTTGATGAGGTAACAGAGAAGGTTGATGAGGGTAATACGGTTAATGGGGTGTACATGGACTTCCAAAAGGCATTTGATAAATTATTACATAATAGGTTTTCTAGCAAAGTTGAAGCCCAGGGACTAAAAGGGACAGTGGCAGAATGGATTCAAAATTGGGTAAGTGACAGGAAATAGAGAATAGAGGTGAAAGGTTGTTTTTCGGACTGGAGGAAGGTATACAGTGCTGTTCTCCAGGGTTGGCACTACGATCACTGCTTTTCTTGATATATATTAATGACTTGGATGTGGGTGTACAGGGCACACCTTCAAAATTTGCAGATGACACTAAATTTGGAAGTATAATGAACAGTGAGGAGGATAGTGATAGACTTCAAGAGGACACAAATAGGCTGGTGAAATGGGTGGATATGTGTCAAAAAAGTGCAAAGTGTGGCATTTTGGGAGTAAGAACTAGGAGAGGCAATATAAACTAAACGGTACAATTTTAAAGAGGGTGCAGGAACAATGGGACCTGGAGGTATATGTGTATAAATCATTGAAGGTGGCAGGACAGGTTGAAAAGGTGGTTAAAAAAGCATACGGGATTTTTGACTTTATAAATAGAGGCATATATGGATCTGAAATTGCTGAACTTACCGCCCACTGCCACCCACTGCCGCCAACATTTCTCTGCTCGAACCGCCCAGTGCTACTTTCGGCCTGGAGCGGGCGGGAGGGGAGAGCTGCTGGGAAGCGCTCCGCAATGTCAGCGGACGGCCAATGCACGTAAGTACACTCCCGCCCGCTGAGATGCCATATTCATGCGGGCTGGAGTCGGCGGCAGGACGTCGGTGGGCCGCTGCCTGGTGGCTGCCCTGTCCTCAGCGATAAGTGTGAAGATGAGGGAAAACAGGTTAGTGACATTTTTTTTATTTGTTTCTTTACAGAGACTTACCTGTATGGGGTCACCTGAAGGTCATCAGATGTTTTTTTCAATGCTTTTTATTTTTAGGTGTTTGACCTTCCATGGGCCCGACTCCATTCTCGGTAACACTTGGGCGGCAAGCGCATTTGCCACCGAGAATGAGAGTTCCCGCCGGCTTCTGCCCAGATTGGCGCCGTACGTCACTGCTTTGCCACCCGGCAACCTTCGAGGGACGTGGGTGATGAAAACCCCGCCAAAAAAGCCGTCAGGGACCTCGGCGGCCATTGGTGGTCCTTTGGGCGACACTTGGGCGGGCAGAGGCTTTCATCAAATTCGGGCCCATAGAATACAAAAGCATGATGAGCCTTTATAAATCACTGGTTCGCCCACAACTGGAGTATTGTGTCCAATTCTGGGCACAGCACATTAGGAAGAGTGTGAAGGCTTTAGAAAGGGTGCAGAAAAGATTAAGAGGAGAATTGATAGAGATGTTCAAAATCATGAGGGGTGTAGACAGAGTAGATAGAGAGAAACCATTCCAATTGGCGGAAGGGTCAAGAACCAGAAGACACAGATTTAAGTTGATTGGCAGAAGATCCAAAGGCGACATGAAGGAAAACATTTTTTCACAGCGAGTGGTAATGATATGGAATGCATTGCCTGAAAGGGTGCTGGAGGCAGATTCAATCATGACTTTGAAAACGGAATTGGATAAGTACCTGAAGGAAAAAAATTTGCAGGGCTATGAAGAAAGGGCAGGGGATTGGGACTACCTGAGTACCTTTTTCAGAGAGCCGGCACGGGCTCGACAGGCCGAATGGCCTCCTACTGCGCTGTAACATAGAAACATAGAAATTAGGTGCAGGAGTAGGCCATTCAGCCCTTCGAGCCTGCGCCATCATTCAATAAGATCATGGCTGATCATTCACCTCAGTACCCCTTTCCTGCTTTCTCTCCATACCCCTGGATCCCTTTAGCCATAAGGGCCATATCTAACTCTCTCTTGAATATATCCAATGAACTGGCATCAACAACTCTCTGCGGTAGGGAATTGCACAGGTTAACAACTCTCTGAGTGAAGAAGTTTCTCCTCATCTCGGTCCTAAATGGCTTACCCCTCATCCTTAGACTGTGTCCCCTGGGACAATATGTATGAATATAAAGGAGCTGCAGGAGGGGTCAAAACTAAAACTATGGTTTAAAAACTAGTATTAAAACTCTTTACCTAAACGCACACAGCATTCGAAACAAAGTAAATAAGTGGACGGCACAAATCATTACAAATGGGTATGATTTGGTGGCCATTACTGAAACATGGTTGCAGGGTGGCCAAGACTGGGAATTAAACATACAGAGGTATCTGACAATTCTGAAAGATAGACAAGAAGGGAAAGGAGGTGGGGTAGCTCTGTTAATAAAGGATGATATCAGGGCAGTTGTGAGAGACGATATTGGCTCTAATGAACAAAATGTTGAATCATTGTGGGTGGAGATTAGAGATAGTAAGGGGAAAAAGTCACTGGTGGGCGTAGTTTATAGGCCCCCAAATAATAACTTCACGGTGGGGCGGACAATAATCAAGGGAATAATGGAGACATGTGAAAAAGGAACGGCAATAATCATGGGGGATTTTAACCTACATATCGATTGGTCAAATCAAATCGCACGGGGTAGCCTTGAGGAGGAATTCATAGAATGCATGCGGGATTGTTTCTTAGAACAGTATGTTACAGAACCTACAAGGGAGCAAGCTATCTTAGATCTGGTCCTGTGTAATGAGACAGGAATAATAAACGATCTCCTGGTAAAAGATCCTCTCGGAATGAGTGATCACAGTATGGTTGAATTTGTAATACAGATTGAGGGTGAGAAAGTAGTGTCTCAAACGAGTGTACTATGCTTAAACAAAGGGGACTACAGTGGGATGAGGGCAGAGTTGGCTAAAGTAGAGTGGAAACACAGACTAAACGGTGGCACAATTGAGGAACAATAGAGGACTTTTAAGGAGCTCTTTCATAGTGCTCAACAAAAATATATTCCAGTAAAAAAGAAGGGCGGTAAGAGAAGGGATAACCAGCCGTGGATAACCAAGGAAATAAAGGAGAGTATCAAATTAAAAACCAATGCGTATAAGGTGGCCAAGGTTAGTGGGAAACTAGAAGATTGGGAACATTTTAAACGACAGCAAAGAATGACTAAGAAAGCAATAAAGAAAGGAAAGATAGATTATGAAAGTAACCTTGTGCAAAACATAAAAACAGATAGTAAAAGCTTTTACCGACATATAAAACGGAAAAGAGTGACTAAAGTAAATGTTGGTCCCTTAGAAGATGAGAAGGGGGATTTAATAATGGGAAATGTGGAAATGGCTGAGACCTTAAACATTTATTTTGCTTCGGGCTTCACAGTGGAAGACACAAAAACCATGCCAAAAATTGCTGGTCACGGGAATGTGGGAAGGGAGGACCTTGAGACAATCACTATCACTAGGGAGGTAGTGCTGGACAGGCTAATGGGACTCAAGGTAGATAAGTCCCCTGGTCCTGATGAAATGCATCCCAGGGTATTAAAAGAGATGGCGGAAGTTATAGCAGATGCATTCATTATAATCTACCAAAATTCTCTGGACTCTGGGGAGGTACCAGCAGATTGGAAAGCAGCTAATGTAACGCTTCTGTTTAAAAAAGGGTCAGACAAAAGGCAGGTAACTATAGGCCGGTTAGTTTAACATCTGTAGTGGGGAAAATGCTTGAAGCTATCATGAAGGAAGAAATAGCGGGACATTTAGATACGAATAGTGCAATCAAGCAGAAACAACATAGATTCATGAAGGGGAAATCATGTTTAACTAATTTACTGGAATTCTTTGAGGATATAACGAGCATGGTGGATAGAGGTGTACCGATGGATGTGGTGTATTTGGATTTCCAAAAGGCATTCGATAAGGTGCCACACAAAAGGTTACTGCAGAAGATAAAGGTTGGTAGAGTCAGAGGAAATGTATTAGCATGAATAGAGAATTGGCTAACGAACAGAAAGCAGCGAGTCGGGATAAATGGGTCCTTTTCAGGTTGGAAATCGGTGGTTAGTGGTGTGCCACAGGGATCGGTGCTGGGACCACAACTGTTTACAATATCCATAGATGACCTGGAAGAGGGGACAGAGTGTAGTGTAACAAAATTTGCAGATGACACAAAGATTAGTGGGAAAGCAGGTTGTGTAGAGGACACAGAGAGGCTGCAAAGAGATTTAGATAGGTTAAGCGAATGGGCTAAGGTTTGGCAGATGGAATACACTGTCAGAAAATGTGAGGTCATCCACCTTGGAAAATAAAACAGTAAAAGGGAATATTATTTGAATGGGGAGAAATTACAACATGCTGCAGTGCAGAGGGACCTGGGGGTCCTTGTACATGAATCCCAAAAAGTTAGTTTGCAGGTGCAGCAGGTAATCAGGAAGGCGAATGGAATGTTGGCCTTCATTGCGAGAGGGATGGAGTATAAAAGTAGGGAGGTCCTGCTGCAACTGTACAGGTTATTGGTAAGGCCGCACCTGGAGTACTGCGTGCAGTTTTGGTCATCTTACTTAAGGAAGGATATACTAGCTTTGGAGGGGGTACAGAGACGATTCACTAGGCTGATTCCGGAGATGAGCGGGTTACCTTATGATGATAGATTGAGTAGACTGGGTCTTTACTCGTTGGAGTTCAGAAGGATGCGGGGTGATCTTATAGAGACATTTAAAATAATGAAAGGGATAGACAAGATAGAGGCAGAGAGGTTGTTTCCACTGGTCGGGGAGACTAGAACTAGGGGGCACAGCCTCAAAATACGGGGGAGCCAATTTAAAACCGAGTTGAGAAGGAATTTCTTCTCCCAGAGGGTTGTGAATCTGTGGAATTCTCTGCCCAAGGAAGCAGTTGAGGTTAGCTCATTGAATGTATTCAAATCACAGATAGATAGATTTTTAACCAATAAGGGAATTAAGGGTTATGGGGAGCGAGCGGGTAAGTGGAGCTGAGTCCACAGCCAGATCAGCCATGATCTTGTTGAATGGCGGAGCAGGCTCGAGGGGCTAGATGGCCTACTCCTGTTCCTAATTCTTATGTTCTTATGGTTCTGGACTTCCCCAACATCGGGAACATTCTTCCCGCATCTAACCTGTCCAGTCCTGTCAGAATTTTATGTTTCTATGAGATCTCCTCATAAACTTCAGTGAATACAGGCCCACTCGTCCAATCTCTCCTCATATGTCGGTCCAGCCATCCCGGGAATCAGTCTGGTGAACCTTCGCTGCACTCCTTCAATAGCAAGAACGTCCTTCCTCAGATTCGAAGACCAAAACTGAACACAATACTCCAGGTGAGACCTCACCAAGGCCCTGTACAACTGCAGTAAGTCCTCCCTGCTCCTATACTCAAATCTCCTAGCTATGAAGGCCAACATACCATTTGCCTTCTTCAACACCTGCATGCCAACTTTCAATGACTGATGTAACATGACACCCAGGTCTCGTAGCACCTCCCCTTTTCCTAATATGCCGCCATTCAGATAATATTCTGCCTTTGTGTTTTTGCCCCCAAAGTGGATAACCTCACATTTATCCACATTATACTACATCTGCCATGCATTTGCCCACTCACCTAACCTGTCTAAGTTACTCTGCAGCCTCTTAGCATCCTCCTCACAGCTCACACCACCACCCAGTTTGGTGTCATCTGAAAACTTGGAGATATTACACTCAATTCCTTCACCTAAATCATTAATGTATATTGTAAATAGCTGAGGTCCCAGCACTGAGCCCTGCGGCACCGCACTAGTCATTGCCTGCCATTCTGAAAAGGACCCATTTATCCCGACTCTTTGCTTCCTGTCTGCCAACCAGTTCTCTATCCACGTCAGTACATTACCCCCAATACCATGTGCTTTGATTTTGCACACTAATCTCTTGTGTGGGACCTTGTCACAAGCCTTTTGAAAGTCTAAATGCACCACATCCACTGGTTCTCCCTTGTCCACTCTACTAGTTACATCCTCAAAAAATCCCAGAAGATTGGTCAAGCTTGATTTCCCTTTCATAAATCCATGCTGACTTGGACCGATCCTGTCACTGCTTTCCAAATGTGCTGCTATTTCATCTTTAATAATTAATTACAACATTTTCCCCACTACTGATGTCAGGCTAAGCACTCTATGATTCTATGACGGAACAGAAAGCTGCCATTGTGCCCGTGCTGGCTCTTTGAAAGAGCTAACCAATTAGTTCCATACCCCGGCTCTTTCCCCATCGGCCAGTAAATTTTTCCTTTTTAAGTGTTTATCCAATTCCCGTTTGAAAGTTATTATTAAATCTGCTTCCACCACCCTTTCAGGCATATTATAGAAAACATTATTTGTTATTGTGAAAACAAAATTTGAATGGTTGCACCAAGTGTTCAGCCTGACCTCAGTCGTGGGTAAAATGATGGAATCAATTACTAAGGATGTCATAGCAGCGCATTTGGAAAAAGGTGACATGATAGGTCCAAGTCAACATGGATTTGCGAAAGGGAAATCATGTTTGACAAATCTTGTGGAATTTTTTGAGGATGTTTCCAGTAAAGTGGACAAGGCAGAACCAGTTGATGTGGTATATTTGGACTTTCAGAAGGCTTTCGACAAGGTCCCACACAAGAGATTAATGTGCAAAGTTAAAGCACATGGGATTGAGGGTAGTGTGCTGACGTGGATTGAGAACTGGTTGTCAGACAGGAAGCAAAGAGTAGGAGTAAATGGGTACTTTTCAGAATGGCAGGCAGTGACTAGTGGGGTACCGCAAGGTTCTGTGCTGGGGCCCCAGCTGTTTACATTGTACATTAATGATTTAGACGAGGGGATTAAATGTAGTATCTCCAAATTTGCGGATGACACTAAGTTGGGTGGCAGTGTGAGCTGCGAGGAGGATGCTATGAGGCTGCAGAGTGACTTGGATAGGTTAGGTGAGTGGGCAAATGCATGGCAGATGAAGTATAATGTGGATAAATGTGAGGTTATCCACTTTGGTGGTAAAAACAGAGAGACAGACTATTATCTGAATGGTGACAGATTAGGAAAAGGGGAGGTGCAACGAGACCTGGGTGTCATGGTACATCAGTCATTGAAGGTTGGCATGCAGGTACAGCAGGTGGTTAAGAAAGCAAATGGCATGTTGGCATTCATAGCGAGGGGATTTGAGTACAGGGGCAGGGAGGTGTTGCTACAGTTGTACAGGGCCTTGGTGAGGCCACACCTGGAGTATTGTGTACAATTTTGGTCTCCTAACTTGAGGAAGGACATTCTTGCTATTGAGGGAGTGCAGCGAAGATTCACCAGACTGATTCCCAGGATGGTGGGACTGACCTATCAAGAAAGACTGGATCAACTGGGCTTGTATTCACTGGAGTTCAGAAGAATGAGAGGGGACCTCATAGAAACGTTTAAAATTCTGACGGGTTTAGACAGGTTAGATGCAGGAAGAATGTTCCCAATGTTGGGGAAGTCCAGAACCAGGGGTCACAGTCTAAGGATAAGGAGTAAGCCATTTAGGACCGATATAAGGAGAAACTTCTTCACCCAGAGAGTGGTGAACCTGTGGAATTCTCTACCACAGAAAGTAGTTGAGGCCAATTCACTAAATATATTCAAAAGGGAGTTAGATGAAGTCCTTACTACTAGGGGGATCAAGGGGTATGGCGATAAAGCAGGAATGGGGTACTGAAGTTGCATGTTCAGCCATTAACTCATTGAATGGCGGGGCAGGCTAGAAGGGCTGAATGGCCTACTCCTGCACCTATTTTCTATGTTTCTAAACATTTCTCGCTGGTTGCTAGGTGCAACTCTTTCCCTGTTGAAGGGGACAGATATGCAGGAATGCATATAACACATCACAGAGTGCTGGGTAGGAGCTCAATCAGATTACGTTTCTACTCAGAGTATCTGAGACCCTTTCTATTCAAAATGGAGCATTTTACAAGGGAACTATTGGAGGTGTGGGGAGGAAAGCACTTCAATTCGCATTGTGCTGAATTAAAACCACTGTGGATGGAATATTGGGGGCCCACTTAATTATAGTGCCAGCTTGGCTCAGTTGATATGAATGGAAGTCTTTATTTATTATTTTCGTTTTATACTTGGATCCCTTATTGCCCTTAATCTGTATCCTTCGATTCAGGGCACATGCATCAGTTTCCAAATAGTGGGAAAATATTTTATGTTCAGCACTGATGGCAAGAAGCATGATTTTCTGTGCTTTTTATTGCAACTGTTATTTTTGGAAAAGTACTTGCAAAGTTCTGTGTTTTCACCATAAACTGTAACAATGTCTCCGCAAGATCCTGCAAAACCCTTGGGAGGACAGACGCAGCAACGTTAGCGTCCTCGACCAGGCCAACATCCCCAGCATTGAACACTGACCACACTTGATCTGCTCCGCTGGGCAGGCCATATAGTTCGCATGCCAGACACGAGACTCCCAAAGCAAGCGCTCTACTTGGAACTCCTTCATGGTGAAAGAGCCAAAGGTGGGCAGAGGAAATATTACAAGGACACCCTCAAAGCCTCCATGATAAAGTGCAACATCCCCACTGACACCTGGGAGTCCCTGGCCAAAGACCACCCTAAATGGAGCAAGTGCATCCGGGAAGGCGCTGAGCACCTCGAGTTTCATCGCCGAGAGCATGCAGAAATCAAGCGCAGGCAGTGGAAAGAGCGTGCGGCAAATCAGTCCCACCCACCCTTTCCCACAACGACTGCCTGCCCCGCTTGTGACAGGGACTGTGGCTCTCGTATTGGACTGTTCAGCCACCTAAGGACTCATTTTTAGAGTGGAAGCAAGTCTTCCTCGATTCCAAGGGACTGCCTATGATAATGGTAACAATGTAATACTTTAGGATATATTATTGTTAATTTTGCAGAATTACAATTTTATGTCATCATTTTTGTTCTCCCTTCCCCCAACCCCCAAGGTACAGTCTCTTCATTTGTTTCAGATTTCCAGCATTTAGAATTACTACTGGCCATGCACTATAGACCCCCAAACAATCAGAGGGAGATAGAAGAACAAATATGTGGGCAAATTGCTGCGAAGTGCAAAAACTATAGAGCTGCAATAGAAGGGGAATCCAATTACCCAATATGAACTGAGAGAAAAGTAGTGTGAATGGTACAGAGGGTGCAGAATTCCTAAAATGCATTCAGGGCAACTTCTTTAGCCAGTATGTAACAAGCCCAACAAGGGAGTGGGTGGTTCTGGACTTGGTTTCGGGGAATGAAGAAGGACAGGTGGAAGGGGTATCAGTGGGAGAGCATTTTGGTGCTAGTGATCATAATTCACTAAGATTTGGAGTAGTTATGGAAAAGATCATAGACCAGGAATAAACGTTCTCAATTGGAATAAAGCCAATTTTGCTGAGCTGCGATGGAATTTGGCCAAAGTGGGCTGGAAAAGGCCACTTGATGGTAAATCAGTGTCAGAGCAGTGGGAGGCATTCAAGAAGGAGATCCTGAGGGTACAGAGCAAGTATGTTCCCTTAAAAAAACGGTGGGGCTAACAAATCTAGAGCCCCCTGGATGTCAAATGACATACAGGGTAAGATAAAGAAAAAAAGGGAACCTTATGACAGATACGAAGAACTCAATACTGCAGAGACTCTAGAGGAGTATAAGAAGTGCAGGGGTGCAATTAAAAAAGATATCAGGAAAGAAGGAGAAAGCATGAAAGAATGTTGACAAGTAAAATCAGGGAAAATCTAAAGATGTTTTATAAATACATTAAGAGCAAGAGGATAACTAGAGAAAGATTGTGGCCTATTAGAGACCACAAAGGAAATCTGTGTGTGGAGGCAGAAGATGTGGGTATGATTCTTAATGAATACTTTGAATCTGTTTTTACAACAGAGAGGAACGATGCAGACTTTGAAATGAGGGAGGACGTGTGAAATATTAGACGAGATAAACATAGTGAGAGAGGAAGTATTAAGGGGCTTAGCAGCTTTGAAAGTGGATAAATAGAATATAAATCATTTCCATTGGACAAAGCAAATTGGACAGGGTAGCCTTGAGGAAGAGTTCATAGAATGTATCCGGGATAGTTTCCTTGAACAGTACATTGCAGAACCAACCAGGGAGCAGGCTTTCTTAGATCTGGTACTGTGTAATGAGACAGGATTAATAAACAATCTCCTAGTAAATGATCCTCTTGGAATGAGTGACCATAGCATGGTTGACTTTCAAATTCAGTTGGTGGGTGAGAAAAAGTTGGATCTCAAACCAGTATCCTAAGCTTAAATAAAGTAAACTACAAAGGTATAAAGGCAGAGTTGGCTAAAGTGGACTGGGAAAATAAATTAAAGTATGGTACGGTTGACGAGCAGTGGCAGATATTTCATAACTCTCAACAAAAATATAGCCCAATGAGAAAGAAAGACTGTAAGAGAAGGGATAACCATCCGTGGCTAACTAAGGAAATAAGGAATGGTATCAAATTGAAAACAAGGGCATGCAATGTGGCCAGGACTAGTGGAAGACCAGGGGATTGGGAAACTTTTAAAGCCAGCAAAGATAGTTTATGAAAGTGAACTAGCATGAAATATAAAAACAGATAGCAAGAGTTTCTACAGGTACATAAAAAGGAAAAGAGTGGCTAAAGTAAATGTTGGTTCCCTGGAGGATGAGACTGGAGAATTAATAATGGGGAACAGGGAAATTGCAGAGACTTTGAACAAATATTTAGTATCGGTCTTCATGGTAGAAGACACAACAAAACATCCAAATAATGAATAATCAAGAAGCTATAGGGAGGGAAAAACTTAATGCAATCACTATCACTAAAGAAGTAGTACTCTGTAAAACAAGCCCCCTGGACCAAATGGCTTACATCCTAGGGTCTTAAAACAAATGGCTGCAGAGATAGTGGATTCATTGGTTGTAATCTACAAAAATTCTCTGGATTCTGTGGAGGTCCCAGCAGATTGGAAAATTGCAAATGTAACGCCCCTATTTAAAAAAGGACGAAGACAGAAAGTAGGGAACGATAAACCAGTTAGCCCAACATCATTCGTTGGGAAAATGCTGGAGTCCATTATTAAGTAAGCAGTAGCAGGACCCATTTAGAAATGCATAATTTAATCAAGCAGAGCCAGCATGGTTTCATGAAAGAGAAATCATGTTTGACCAACTTGCTGGAGTTCTTTGAGGATGTAATGAGCAGGGTAGATAAGGAGGAACCAGTGGATGTGGTGTATTTGGATTTCCAGAAGGCATTCGATAAGGTGCCACATAAAAGGTTACTGAACAAGATAAAAGTTCACAGGGTTGGGAGTAATATATTAGCATGTTTAGAGGATTGGCTAACTAACAGAAAACAGAGAGTCGGAATAAATGGATCATTTTCCGGTTGGTAAACAGGGGGATGTCGCAGGGATCGGTGCTGGGGCCTCAACTATTTACAATCTACATTAATGACTTGGATGAAGGAACCAAGTGTAATGTAGCTAAGTTTGCTGATGATACAAAGATGGGTGGGAAAGCAAATTGTGAAGAGGACACAAAAAATCTGCAAAGGGATATAGACAGGCTAAGTGAGTGGGCAAAGATTTGGCAGATGGAGTATAATGTGGGAAAATGTGAAGTTATCCACAGTGGCAGTAAAAATAGAAAAGCAAATTATAATTTAAATGGAGAAAAATTACAAAGTGCTGCAGTACAGAGGGACCTAGGGGTCCTTGTGCATGAAACACAAAAAGTTAGTATGCAGGTACAGCAAGTAATCAGGAAGGCAAATTGACTGTTGGCCTTTATTGCAAGGGGGATGGAGTATAAAAGCAGAGAAGTCCTGCTACAACTGTACACACCTAGAGTACTGCACACGTTTTGATCTCCGTATTTAAGGAAGAATATACTTGGATTGGAGGTTGTTCAGAGAAGGTTCATTTCGTTGATTCCGGAGATGAAGGGGTTGAGTAGGTTGGGCCTATACTCATTGAAATACAGAAGAATGAGTAGTGATCTTATCGAAACATATAAGATAATGAGGGGGCTTGACAAGGTGGATATTTCTACTCATAGGGGAAACTAAAACTAGGGGACATAGTCTCAGAAAAAAGGGTCGCCCATTTAAAACAGAGATGAGGAGGAATTTCTTCTCTCAGAGGGTTGTAAATCTGTGGAATTCTCTGCCCCAGAGAGCTGTGGAGGCTGCGTAATTGAATATATTTAAGGCGGCGATAGACAGATGTATGAGCGATAAGAGAACAAAGGGTTATGGGAAGTGGGTAGGGAAGTGGAGCTGAGACCATGATCAGATCAGCCATGATCTTATTAAATGGCAGAGCAGGCTTTAGAGGCCAAATGGCATACTCCTGTTCCAATTTCTTCCGTTCTTACGTTCATATCTCCAATCTTTCCTCATAGTCAAAATTCTCCATTCCAGGCAACGGTCTTGTAAATCTTCTCTGCACCCTTTCCAGTGCAATCACATTTTTACTGTAATGTGGTGACCAGAACTGCACACAGTACTCCAACTGTGTCCTAACCAGTGTTTTATACAGTTCAAGAATAACATCCTTGCTCTTGTATTCCATGCCTCGACAAATAAAGGCAAGTATTCCATATGCCTTCTTAACCACCTTATCTACCTGGCCAGCTACCTTTAGGGACCTGTGAATCTGTGGATCTGTGGACTCCAAGGTCCCTTTGTTCCTCTACACTTTTCAGTGTCGTAGAGATAAATGCTGCTTAGTCTCGGGATTGCTGCGGGCCATCAAAGGCTTTTCATTTCATCCCATTGCATATCACCATTCTGCATGCCCCAAATCATTGGGGGCTGGTGGTGCAGACTCCCCTTTAATGGCTGGAAGGCGACTTCGCCAATGCTCACACTAAATTTCACACCACCACTTGGAGCGTTCCACCACTTACCTAAACCATTAGTGCCTGATTTAGTACTCCCCTGCATTCTCTCAGTGCGGGCGAGGAGATTAATTGCCGCCTGGTGCTAAACTTACAACTTTTTAAAAGTTAACGCCCCAATCGGGGCGATACAGAATTTCTAGCCCTAAATTTTAAAATTCTCATCCTTGTTTTCAAATCCCTCCATGGTCTCACCTCTCCTTTTTTCTTTAACCTCTCCAGCCCTACAACCCTCCGAGTTCTCTGCGCTTCTCCAATTCTGGCCTCTTGCACGCCCCCGATTTTAATCAATCCTCCATAGGGGGCTGTGCATTCAGTTGCTGTAGGCTCTAGAATTCCCTCCCTGAACCTCTCTGCCTCTCTACCTCTCTCTCCCCTTTAAGATGCACCTTTAAACCTACCTCTGACCAACCTGTTCTAATAGAAACATAGAAACGTAGAAACATAGAAAATAGGTGCAGGAGTAGGCCATTCGGCCCTTCGAGCCTGCACCACCATTCAATAAGATCATGGCTAATCATTCTCTCAGTACCCCTTTCCTGCTTTTTCTCCATACCCCTTGATCCCCTTAGCCGTAAGGGCCATACCTAACTCCCTCTTGAATATATCCAATGAACTGGCATCAACAACTCTCGACGGCAGGGAATTCCATAGGTTAACAATTCTCTGAGTGAAGAAGTTTCTCCTCATCTCAGTCATAAATGGCCTACCCCTTATCCGAAGACAGTATCCCCTGGTTCTGGACTTCCCCAACATCGGGAACATTCTACCCGCATCTAACCTGTCCCGTCCCGTCAGAATCTTATATGTTTCTATGAGATCCACTCTCCTCCTTCTAAACTCCAATGTATAAAGGCCCAGTTGATCCAGTCTCGCCTCATATGTCAGTCCTGCCATCCCAGGAATCAGTCTGGTAATCCTTCGCTGCACTCCCTCAATAGCAAGAACATCCTTCCTCAGATTAGGAGACCAAAACTGAACACAATATTCCAGGTGAGGCCTCACCAAGGCCCTGTACAACTACAGTAAGACCTCCCTGCTCCTATACTCAAATCCCCTAGCTATGAAGGCCAACATGCCATTTGCCTTCTTCACCACCTGCTGTACCTGTATGCCAGCTTTCAAAGACTGATGAACCATGTCACCCAGGTCTCGTTGCACCTCCCCTTTTCCTAATCTGCCGCCATTCAGATGATATTCTGTCTTCACGTTTTTTTCCCCCAAAGTGGATAACCTCACATTTATCCACATTATAATGCATCTGCCATGCATTTGTCCACTCACCTAACCTGTCCAAGTCACCCTGCAGCCTCCTAGCGCCCCCTCACAGCTCACACCACCATCCAGTTTAGTGTCATCTGCAAACTTGGAGATATTACACTCAATTCCTTCATCCAAATCATTGATGTATATTGTAAAGAGCTAGGGTCCCAGCACTGAGCCCTGTGGCACTCCACTAGTCACTGCCTGCCATCCTGAAAAGGACCCGTTTATCCCGACTCTCTGCTCCCTGTCTGCCAACCAGTTCTCTATCCACGTCAGTATATTACCCCCAATACCATGTGCTTTGATTTTGCACACCAATCTCTTGTGTGGGACCTTGTCAACGGCCTTTTGAAAGTTCAAATGCACCACATCCATTGGTTCTCCCTTGTCCACTCTACTAGTTACATCCTCAAAAAATTCCAGAAGATTTGTCAAGCATGATTTCCCCTTTATAAATGCATGCTGACTTGGACCGATCCTGTCACTGCTTTCCAAATGCGCTGCTATTTCATCCTTAATAATTGATTCCAACATTTTCCCCACTACTGATGTCAGGCTAACCGGTCTATAATTACCTGCTTTCTCTCTTGCTCCCTTTTTAAAAAGTGGTGTTGCATTAGCTACCCTCCAGTCCATAGGAACTGATCCAGAGTCAATAGACTGTTGGAAAATGATCACCAATACATCCACTATTTCTAGGGCCACTTCCTTAAGTACTCTGGGATGCAGACTATCAGGCCCCGGGGATTTATCGTCCTTCAATCCTATCAATTTCCCTAACACAATTTCCCGCCAAATAAGGATATCCTTCAGTTCCTCCTTCTCACTAAACTCTCGTTCCCCTAGTACTTCCGGAATGTTATTTGTGTCTTCCTTTGTGAAGACAGAACCAAAATATTTGTTCAATTGGTCTGCCATATCTCCTTATGTGGCTCGGTGTTAAATTTCATTTGATAACGCTCCTGTGACGTGCCTTGGGATGTTTTATTATGTAAAAGGTGCTATATAAATGTTGAAATCAAAATGGCATCTTCATGGAATGAAAAAAATCCGGACATTCTATTCATGTTAACTATTTATTTTCTCATTTCAGGTGATTGGTTATGGATAGACAACAATGTGGTGGACTTTGTGAACTGGAATAAAGGAGAACCTTCAGATCATAAAAATGAAGACTGTGTTGAAATGTACTCAGAATCAAGCTACTGGAACAATGCTCCATGTACTAATTATAAATCCTATATTTGCAAAATGCCAAAAAGTAAGTTAAGCGGTAGAATGGCCTCCTGAAGAAATTTGTTGCAGGAGTTACTGAATAATAACCAACCTTTCTTCTTTACAGTTATTGAACTAACTGAGGCACCTTCACAACTGGAAGGTAAGAGCTATTTACACCAAAGGAAATGTAATTGTTTTGCCTGCTTTATAAGTTTCTATTTATCCAGAGATGCTACTTGCCAGTCCATAGTTTTCTCCTCCTGGGAAAGTAGGATGCTTCAGGTTGTAGACTTCTTTATGACTATTATGAATGATTTGACCAACATAACTTTCACAGAGCAATATCGTGCAGTAAGTAGAGAATGGCACTTTTCTGCTCTGCCAATATGTCAAATTGTGGAGCTGTATCTAGTACTCCAGTGGAAACGTATAAATCCCCTTGGGGGACACTGTGGGGCCAAATATTGCTAATTCTCAGTGCCACAGAACAGGATCATTGCAGTGTGCCTCACTGCTTAGATCCCAATTTGGATGCTTTGAGCACAAAAGTGCTAAGCGAAGGCTGTGGCATCTCTCAACATGTGGAATGGAATATCAGAGAGAAAATCAAATGGTTGGCACCTGGCATCCCCTAGCAGCTGGTGGAGGCCTGGGAACAGACCTGTGCCCACATTCTCAGCTACAAAGGTGTCATGCCAGGTGGACAAAGAAAGGGCAAAATCAGAGAATAAAAGGGGGAAGGTTACACAAATTGCCTCATAAAAAGTCAAAAGCAGAATTTAACAAAGTCAACTCTGTTATTAATGATTTAAGAGTGTGAATGATGAATTAAGAGTTAAACTATTACCATTTGGTGGGAGAAGGACATTTGGGGCAATAATCTGTTGAGTTTTACCACTTGGTTGTTTCTGCCTCCAGATTCCTTTAGCTCCTTGTTCACAACATAACAAGATGGCAACTGTTGGTTGCATTGTCCTGCCTTTCATTGCTTGCAATAGGGTTAGTTTATGATTTAATTGGGAGTAATAGTTATGAATTCTTCTAAGACTTTCAGATCTTATATGGAAGATATGGTGCTGGACACCTGATTGTAAGAGGAAAGGTTACAGTGAAGATTTGCCAGAATGATACGATGAATGAGAGGTTATAGTAATGTAAAAAGAAAAAGTTGGAGCTGTTTTCACTGGGCAGAAAAGATTAAGGAAGGATGTGACAGTAATTTTAGAAATTCTAAAAGATTTTGAGCGGGTGAATAGCGAAAGATTGGCTTCGATATTAAACCCCTCTATGATGGGCCGAAGAGGGTTGGAGGGTTAATGAGTTAAATGCAGGGAATGCGACCCTAGTGCACGCAAGAATTGCCTTTTTGATGGCGGAGGATTTCAGGGCGTCCAAGTGTCCTGTCGTGGAGAGGCAGGGCACTTAATTAACATATTTAAATCGGGCTCCCACAGTGCAAGTGGGAGCCCAATTTAAAATTCAGGTGTCGGGAGACCTGGTAGTGAAAGGAAGGCGGAAGCTGCTGGCTCCACAAAGTAAGTGTCTCTTTTAGCACTCCATGTCGGCCAGGAGAAGCAGGAGTACTCCTCCTGCCCCTCAAGGAAGCCTTCAGCCTTCTCCAATTCCGATCACCAGCCTTCACCACCCGAGCCCTCCCATTAGCTGACCTCTATCCAACCCCTCTCCCGATTTCAGGCTCTCTCTCCCTTCCTGATCTTGGGGTTTCTGCCCCCTCATGATCTCGGTCTATCTAACCCCTCCCGATCTCAGGCTCTCTCCTGCCTCCCACTCTTGAGCTCTCTCCCGGATCTTGAGCTCTCTCCCCACTCTACCGATCGGTGGGACAAAGGTCCCCAGCTGCAGCCTCCTGCCGCTGGTGTTCCTGCCTTGCCCGCTGGCCTAGCTGACCACTGACCGGTTCTCTGGCAGGAAACTGAGCTAACAAAAATGTAATGAGGTTCTGCCATTAAGTTCAACAGGACTTCTTTGTCCCCAACCTTGCTCGATTCTTTGGCTATTTATGGCCTCCCTGCCTTCTCAAAAATATCAGGGCTTATGTTTCAACTGGTTACTGAATCGGTAACAAGAGGGCATATAATCAGGATTGTCGCTAGAAGATTGTGAGGGTTTTACAAATGAGCAAAGAACCAAGAAGAAATGTTTTTGCATTATTAGAACATTGATCAGAAAATCAGGCACAATTAGCACATGAAATAATTTAAGAGGGAATTAGATTAGTCTTTTAACAGTAAGAAATGGAAATTGGTAAAGGGGGAGGGAGGATTCTGATAAGGGTAAATTTATAAGTCTGAAGAGAAAAGTCAAGGTTTTAGAGTAGAGTAGCGATTTAGGTAAAATGAAGCAGATTGTTTCAGGAAGGGACAGAGAGTTTACTAACAGTAATCGGTCAATAGCGACTAATCCCACGTCAGGGAAAATACTAAAATGTTACAATTAAAGACGCTATATCTGAATGCATGAAGCATTCATAACAAGATAGATGAATTAATGACACAAATAGAGATAAATGGATTTAATCTAGTAGCCATTGCTGAGGTGTGGTTGCAGGATGTCCAAGGTTGGGAACTAAATAATCCAGGGTACTTGACTTTGAGAAAACATAGGAAAAATGGAAAATAAGGTGGGGTAGCACTGATAATAAAGGATGACTTAAGGGCAGTACAGAGAAAGGAACTTAGCACAGAAAATCAGGGTGTGGAATCAGTATGGGTGGAGCTAAGAAATGAAAAAGGGCCAAAAACAATGCTGGGGATGGTTTATAAGTGACCTAACAGTAATCACAGTGTTGGGCAGAATATAAATCAGGAAATTAGAGGAGCATGTAACAAGGGTAATGCAATAATTGTGGGGCAGTGCAATTGTCATATAGACTGGACAAACCAAATTGGCAAAAGTAGCTTGGAGGACGAGTATATGGAATGCACTCGAGTTTTCTGGAACAATATGTCTAGGAACCAAGTAGGGAACAGGCTATTTTAGGTCTAATATGGTGTAATGAGACCGGATTAATTAGTAATCTTTTAGTAAATGATCCTCTGAGGAAAGGGGATTTTAATATGATAGCATTTCATATTACGTTTGAGATTGATGTGGTTAAGTACGAAACTATGGTCTTTAGTTTAAACAAAGCCAATTACAGAGGTTATGAGGGGCAAGTTGGCTGAGGTAGATTGAGAAATTAGATAAGATATGATGGTGGATAAGCAATGCAAACACTAAAAGAAGTAATTCATAATTCTCAATGAGGAATAAAATTCCTTGAGGAATAAAAACTCCACTGGTACAGCCATAATTAACTAGTGAAACTAAGGATAGTATTAGATTAAAATAAAAGGTTTATACTGTTGTCAAAAAGAGTAGTAAGCTAAGGATTGAGAGGGTTTTATTAATGAGCAAAGAACCAAGAAATTGATAAAATAGGAGTAAATAGAATATGAGAGTAAACTAGCAAGAAATATAAAAGCAGTTCTTACAAATATGCAAAAAAGAAGAGATTACCAAAAGTAAATATAGATCCCTTAGAGGTGGAGAAAGAAGAAATTATAATGGGGAATGAGGAAATGGCAGAGACATTAAACAAATATTTTGTGTCTGTCTTCACAGTAGAAGACACAAAGAACATATCGGAAATTGTGGGGACAAAAGGGTCTAATGAGAGTGAGGAGTTTAAAGTAATTAATATTCGTAAAGAAAAAGTACTGGAGAAATTAATGGGACTAAAAGCCAACAAATCCCCTAGATCTGCTGCCCTACACCCTAGGGAGAACATTTTCCGGGGTCTCAGTAGGTGCGATCGGTTGCGGGTCAGGTGGAAAGTGTTATTTTTTTGACAGTGGGTCGAGACCGCACTGTCAACAACCCGCCACGTGCCTTTACCAAATGTTGGCTCTGCCAGCGCTAAGCTGCCCGACACGCAGTGGCGGGGGAGGCCATTCAGATCATTAGTGGCTTGGTTACCGCCACTTAACAATGCTTTCTTCCCAGCTTTTTGAATTTGACAGATCGTCCACCAGTTTCCCACTGTGCCTAGACCTCGTCAGTGAGGCTGAGGCAGGAGGTCACTTGCCATTTTTTCAGCTGATGAGTTGACACTTCAAATGTCAAGTCAAAGCATCCAGCTGATTGAGAAATGTTCCCTTAGCCATTGGCTTCTCTAAACAGCATTTCCACGACAGATTCAGAATGCTACAAGTCTTTACACAGACTCCATCCAGTGTGATCTCATTACCCCTCCCACCATTGACAGATTGCTTCTTTCATCTCTCCTTCACCTGCCATCTATTCCATCAGCATCAGAACATATAAGAACATAAGAAATAGAGCAGGAGTAGGCCATTTGGCTCCTCAAGCCTGTTCCGATATTCAATAAGATCATGGCTGATCTGATTTTGGCCTCAACTCCACTTCCCTGCCTGCTTCCCATAACCCTGGACTCGCTTATCGTTCAAATGTCTGTCTACCTCTGCCTTAGATATAGTCAATGACCCCGCCTCCACAGCTCTCTGGGTGTGGAGAATTCCAAAGATTCACGAATCCCTGAGAGAAGAAATTCCTCCTCATTAAATGGGTGACCCCTTATTCTGAAACTATGCTCCCTAGTTCCCCACGAGGGAACTACCCTGTCAGTGCACTTTATACTCTTTGATCTTGGTCCTGAGAATCCCACCACGATCAGCCCAAACACCAGCATCACCAGGCACACTCGCAGCACCAAAAATAGCACCAAAGTGCTCTACAATCAACTGATGCTGCACACAACAGAGGGCATCAGCACCAACCACATTGCTGTCCGGGATGCCAGGGATGGTCTCACCATGGCCAGATTTACTTCACTTGACGCTGCACACCTTGGCTGCCACATGATGCACCAGTTTGGCACCAGCCCAAACCAACACCATAAAGCATCCTTACATTGTCCTAGCCATTCCTTTCACACTCATCACCATTTTGGGGGATACCATTATGTCTCACCATTCGCTGCAACTCACTAAGCTACTTCCAAAGGTGCACACAAATCTGTCAACGCAGCCTGGTTGCACATTGCACCAGAGGACACAAGCAGGGATGTCATCAGGAGGACTTGGCTGCAGTGGCACAAATCTTTCAAGGATCTTGGTAGATCTCGAAAAGTTACTGCAAAGCCACACTCAACCTCATCCTGTTGTGCCACTCATCACATTCCCATCACTCTGCCTTCCCTACCCTACTCCTGCACATCCTTACTCACACCAACTTACCTTGCAACTTCACCCATCCCTCTCTATTTACATTATCACTTCCCCATCTTATTAGCCACCCCTCACAATCACCCTCATCCTAGTCCAATCATACTTAACTAACAACACACAAGGCTGGTATTTGTGTCTTTTAGCCAATGTTCATGTAAAGTTTATGTTATTGTGTTGCCAAATGTTGAAATCTTTATTTTCAACACTTTGCCTTCTAGGAAAGATTTGTGTGCACCTTTGGAAGTTGTTTAGTGAGTCGTAATGAATGGTGAGACATAACAGTAACCCCCGCAACGGTGATGAGCATGAAAGGAATGGCTTGGGCATTGCAAGGATGCTTTATCATGCTGGTGTGGGGTGCACATCATGTGGCATCCAGGGTGTACAGCATCAAGTGAAGTCAATCTGGTCATGGTGAGGCCATCTCTTTGTGTCGGGTCTGTAAAGCACTGACAGACCCAGCACTTGGGAGACCAGCTTGGAGGCTATTTTTTAAAAGGTGAGAGACGAGTAAATATTGGTATTCAGAGCGATAAGAAGTAGGAGTAGGAGTAGGCACTATGACCCCTCGAGCCTGCTCCGCCATTTAATAAGATCATGCCTGATCATTGACCACTACTACACTTTCCCGCCCGATCTCCATAATTCCTTGATTCCCCTGGATTCCAAAAATCTATCTGTCTCAGCCTTGAATATATTCAGAGACTCAGCATCCACAGCTCTCTGGGGCAGAGAATTCCAAAGATTCACAACCCTCTGAGTGAAGAAATTCCTCCACATCTCTGTTTTAAATAGCCTATAATCTTTCCTGAGACTGTGCCCCCCAGTTCTAGACATTCTAGTCAGGGGAAATAACCTCTCAGCATCTACCCTGTCAATCCGCTTCAGAATCTTGTATGTTTCAATGAGATTACCTCTCATTCTTCTAAACTCCAGAGAGTATAGGCCCATTCTACACAATCTCTCATCATAAGACAGCCCTCTCATCCCAGGGATCAATCTTATGAACCTCTGTTGCACTGTCTCCAAGGCAACTTTATCCTTCCTTAGTTAAGGAGACCAAAACTGTACACAGTACTCCAGGTGTGGTCTCACCAAGGCCCTGTATGATTGTAGCAAGACTTCGTTACTCTTATACTCCAACCCCCTTGCAATAAAGGACAACATGCCATTTGCCTTCCTTATTGCTTGCTGTACCTGCATGCTAGCTTTCTGTATTTCTTGCACAAACACAGACAAATCTCTCTGAACACCAACATTTAAATGTTTCTCACCATTTAAAAAATATTCTGTTTTCTATTCTTCCTACCAAAGTGAATAACCTCACATTCCCCTCACAGTATACTTCATCTGCCACCTTACTGCCCACTCACTTAATCTATCTATATCCCTTTGCGGATGCTTTGTGTTCTCCTCACAGCTTACTTTCCCACGTAGCTTTGTATCATCAGCAAACTTGGATACATTACACTCGGTCCCTTCATCTAGATCATTAATATAGATTGTAAATAGCTGAGGCTCCAGCATTGATCCTTGCGACACCCCACTAGTTACAGCCTGCCAATCTGAAAAAGACCCGTTTATCCCCATTCTCTGTTTTCTGTCAGTTAATCAATCCTCTGTCCACGCTAATACATTACCTCCAATCCCATGAGCCTTTATCTTGTGTAATAACCTTTTATATGGCACCTTATCGAATGCCTTTTGGAAACCAAGTAGAGTACATCCACTGGTTCCCCTTTATCTATCCTGCTAGTTACATCCTCAAAAAACTATAATAAATGTATCAAACACGATTTTGCCTTCATAAAACCATGTTGACTGTGCCTAATCATGTTATGATTATCTAAGTGCCCTGATACCACTTCCTTAACAATGGATTCCAGCATTTTCCTGATGACTGATTTCAGGCTAACTGGTCTGTAGTTTCCTGTTTACTCTCTCCCTCCTTTCTTAAATAGTGGTGTTACATTTGCTACCTTTCAATCTGCTGGGACCGTTTTAGAATCTAGGGAATTTTTGAAAGATCAAAACCAATGCACCCCTATCTCTGTAGCCCCTCTTTTAAAACCCGAGCATGTGGGCCGTCAGGTCCAGGAGATTTGTTGGCTTTTTGTCCCATTAGTTTGTCTTGTACTTTTTCCCTACTTATATTGATTACGTTAAGCTCCTCATCCTCATTTGATCCTTGGTTCCACACCATTTTAGTTATGCTTTTTGTGTCTTCTACTGTGAAGACAGATACAAAATATTTGTTTAACATTTCTGCCATTTCTTTATTCCCCATAATAATTTCTCCTGCCTCAGTCTCTAAGGGATCAATGTTTACTTTTGCTGCTCTCTTCCTTTTTATATACTTGTAGAAACTCTTACAATCTGTTTTTATATTTCTTGCTAGTTTTCTGTCAGTCTATTTTTTCCCTTTTTATCAATTTTTTGGTCATCCTTTGCTGGTTTCTGAAATTCTCCCAATCTTCAGGTTTATTACTATTCTTTGCAACATTATAAGCTTCTTCTTTCAATATAATGCTAGCCTTAACTTCTTTAGTTAGCCATGGATGGATCACTTTTTCTGTGGAGTTTTTGCTTCTCAATGGAATATAGTTTTGTTGAGAGTTATTAAATATTTCTTTAAATGCTAGCCACTGTTTATCTATTGCCATACTTTTAATCTATTTTTCCAATCTACATTAGCCAACTCTCCCTTCATACCTAGGTAATTGACTTTATTTAAGATTAAGACTCTGATTTCGAACTTAGGCAAATCACTCTCAAACGTAATGTGAAATTCTATAATATTAGGATCATTCTGCCCGGAGGATATTTTACTATGAGATTGCTAATTAACCCTGTTTCATTACACAACACATGAGGCTAGAACCTCCACTTTTTTTACATGCTTAACACCTACTTAACACCCATTTTACCACTGAAATGACGTCTACCGCACATATATCGCCCATTTTGGCATTTTTAGGAAACTTATCGCTGAGCGTTACTTTTCCCTATGTGCTTAACGGCGAGAAAAAATATTATCACCCGCCCACTTTTTTGGGCAAAATCATCCGAATGGGCGAAATCCACGCCCATAATATCACCTAGCGTTCTTTCCACACGGAATTAATGCCAAGATTCAATAATACCACCCGCCCAATTTTTTGTCGTAAAGAGCACATTTGGTGAAAGTAACGCCCAGAAAATCGCCCACAGTCATTTTCACCAGCTCGCACACATATCGCCCACAATATCGCTCACCAAAAAAACCGCCCAGATAAAGTGGAACTGTTCTGAACGAATGCCAGCGATGTGGCTGGCATTTTTAAAATCACAGGTCGCTTCATTCAAAAGGCTTCTTCAACTTCAGGGGAGTTTGCATTGACTCTGGAGTTCTTCTCAGGTGAAGTCAACATCTCAACAGACATATTTTCAGATTCTGGACTATTGGGGGTTTACTCCAGGTGTATTTTAGTGAGGAAATCATTGCTTCTGATTAATCGCTATTATACTTTCAATGTAATGGGGCCAGTAAACAATAACTGTGCTTACGCAGTGCTTCAGATGTCTTGACCACTCACTCAGGAGGGGAGCTACAATACAACCCTGAGCAAGTAGGTAAATTCGTGGTCATGTGCTCGATGCTGCACGACCTGGCTATCAGGAGGGGCCAAGAATTGCCTGAAGCACTGATGCTCCACCTCAGGAGAGAGAGGAAGAGGACGACGAGGGGCTGGACGCTGACCTAGGGCTAGACAATCAGGCTGGCTATGCAACCATGCCCACGGCCCCCGCCAGACCACAGGAAAGGGCTCGTGGTGGCTACATAGCTGCAAGACTCTTATGTGAGGAACGTGATTGGGGAAACTAGTCCAGGAGATCCCACTGCAGCGAATTGAATACAGCCAGGGTGATCTCCTGGACTAGTTTCGATCGCCTGGATGGGTCGGAGAATTTTCCCAGATTTTTTTTCCCCAATAGGCCTGGGTTTTTATCTGGTTTTTGCCTCTCCCAGGAAATCACATGGCTCTAGTTGGGGTGGAGTGTAGAATGTTTCAGTGTAAGGGGTGTCGCAGTTGTGTGAGGCGGACTGGTTGGGCTGGGTGATCTTTACCTTTCCGCCATTGTTCTTTGTTCATAAGTTTATATGCAACCTTCAGGGCTGCTGACCGAGGGCCATGTGACTCTTTGTCAGCCGGCACAGACACGATGGACCGAAATGGCCTCCTTCTGCGCTGTAGATTTCTGTGTTTCTATGTTTTTATGAAACTGTCCCGAATGCATTCCATGAATTCATCCTCCAGATTACCTTTACCAATTTGATTTGTTCTGTCTATATGAAGATTAAAGTCCCCCACGGTTATTGCATTATCTTTGTTGCAAGCTCCTACTATTTCTTGATTAATATTCTGTCCAACATTATAGCCACTGCTACGGGGTCTATATACTACTCCTATCAGTGTTTTCCGCCCCTTGTTATTCCTTATCTTCACCCATACTGATTCTACTTCCTGATCTTCCTAACCAAGATTCTTTCTCTCTACTGTCCTTATGTCATCCTTTATTATCAGGGCTACCCCCCGTCCTTTACCATTCTGTCTGTCTTTTCGAAATGTCAAGTATCCTGGAACATTTAGCTCCCAACTTTGGTCACCTTGCAACCACATCTGTGTAATGGCTATTAGATCAAACCCATTTATTGCTATTTGTGCCACTAGTTCATCTATATTATTATGAATGCTCTATGCATTCCCTGCTTTGACCTTATTCTCTGCTGCACTGCAACCATTTAACTCTCTGTCCCTTCCTGTCACACTCTGCCTATATTTACCCAAATCGCTACACTACTCTATTGCATTGGCCTTTCTCTTTAGATATCTAAATTTTCCCTCATCTGACCCCTCCCCCCCATTTTTTGGAATTGGGTGTCCTTGTACACGAATCACAGAATGTTAATATGCAGGTACTGCAAGCAATTAGGAAGGAAAATGGCATGTTTGCCTTTATTGCAAGGGGGTTGGAGGATAAGAGTGTGGAAGTCTTGCTGCAATTATATATGGCTTTAGTGAGATCACTGGAGTACTGTGTACAGATTTGTTCTCTTATCTAAGGAAGAATATACTTGCCTTAGAGCGAGTGCATAAAGGTTTACTAGATTGATTCCTGCTTTGAAAGGGCTGTCCAATGAGCAGAGATTGAGTAGAATAGGTCTATTTTCTCTGCAGTTGAGAAGAATGAGAGGTGATCTCATTGAAATGTACAAAAGTCTGAAAGGACTTGACAGGGTAGATACTGACAGACTGTTTACCCTGGCTGCAGAGCTAGAACTAGGGGTCACAGTCTCAGGATTAAGAGATAGGCCTGAGATGAGGAGAAATTTCTTCACACAGAGGGTTGTGAATCTTTGTAATTCTCAACCCCTGAGGGCTGTGGATGCTTTATTCAAGACTGACTGAGATTAATAGATTTTTGGGCACTAAAGGAATCAAGGGATATGGGGATAGGACAGGAAAGTGGAGTTGATGTAGAAGTTCAGCCATGATCTTATTGAATGGTGGAGCAGGCTTGATGGACCATATGGCCTACTCCTGCTCCTAGTTTATATGTTCTTATGTAAAGGTCAGGGAAATTACCTGAGAGTAGATAGCTCCAATTTAATAGCTAGCACCTGTACAGACATACAAAAGCCAAAATACTGCAGATGCTGGAAATCTGAAATAAAAACAGAAAATGCTGGAAATACTCAGCAGGTTAGGCAGTATCTGCAGAGAGAAACAAAGTTAATGTTTCAGATCGATGTTCTTTCATCAGAACTGATCAAAGGTATTTCCAGCATTTTCTGTTTTTATATCTGTACAGACACAACTGGCTGAAAATTATCTTTGATGACATTACTTTGGAAATTCATTGAGTTTTTCTTCCTTTATCAGTTTTACAGCCAAAAGAGACCACATCGTACAGCATAACGGGGATTGTGGTGGTGCTGGT
The DNA here is from genome assembly GCF_044704955.1 of Pristiophorus japonicus. NCBI lineage: Eukaryota > Metazoa > Chordata > Chondrichthyes > Pristiophoridae > Pristiophorus > Pristiophorus japonicus. The sequence continues at coordinate 229,228,798 of NC_091981.1, forward strand.
TATTGTCTGTGCTGTAGGAGCAGTTCTTGCAGGCTACTTCATTCGAAAGCACAGGATGAAGACAACAGATGTGGTTACAAATTTTGATAACACTCTTTATTTCAACTGAGAGCCTACAGCTGGGCCCTGTGATATGAAATCTCTCATGGCAAATATGAAACAGAATGATGATTTAAAGTAATTTGTAAAAAGTGTTTAAAATATAGTGAAATAAATCTACTATGAACTGTATGCAGTTAGCCTGGAAACCAGCTTTAGAGACATGAGTATTTGGCTAAAGCATGCTTTTGCTGCAATGTTTTGCTCTGGACTCCATAATTATTCTGCTGTATTACTGTCTTTTTATCATATAATATATATATACATAGATTCCTTTTGTTTTTATAAATGGCCAATCTTCCGGGTATAAGCTTAAACGATAAGGGGATAAGGGGTTATGGGGAGTGGGCGGGGAAGTGGAGCTGAGTCCATGATCAGAACAGCCATGATCTTATTAAATGGCGGAGCAGGCTCGAGTGGCCGTATGGCCTACTCCTGCTCCTATTTCTTATGTTCTTATGTTCTTATGTTAAGCTTTTAGAATTAAAAATGTCAGTACTTTAGTAATTTTACTATTACAATCATTATACTCGGTTTCTTATGTAAATAGGAGAGAGGTGACACCTTATAGCATCCTGACAAAGAAAACATTGGTATTGATATTCTTTAGCTGCTTGACATACTGCTCAAGTGATTATTGTAACTTTCTGATTAAGGGTTCCAATTAAAAAAACATGCAAACAACACACACATAGATATAGTCATTAAAAGCATAAGCCTAGAAATTGACCTCCTTCGCACCTCCCATTTGGGCCAAGACAAAGCCTGGCAGATTTTCAGTACTACTCAACATTGCTAACAGAACTGTAGGACACAGCTATCTCTAAGCACTTACTGACCAGGCGCGGCGTGATGAACGACTCCCGTTAAATTTAGCGGGAGGTTTGCAGTGGCGGTACGACGTTGTGCCCTGATCTCCTTCGCCCTGAGATCGTGACGTCAATGCCGTGCTCATCGCTCCGGTAGTGCCCTGAACCCAAACTTTGGTTCTGCCCCCTGCAACATCACCGGGCGAAAACACCGGCAGCGGCAGGAGGTGTTGATTGGCAGGTCGGGTGCTTCGGGGGCGAAACTTAAAGGGGAGGTGGCCGTGGTAAGTAAAATATTTAAAACATGGCTGGAGTACTGCATGCCAACTTATTTACTTTCTCTTGGGCCACGACCAATCAGCTCGGCACTCTGCTGCACTGCATCGGGCTGATCAGGCCGGATTGTGGCTGCCATCGGGAACCAGGTATGTATTTCCAATGCAGAGCTTGCAGCGATGGCTCTTCCCTTTATAGGCCTCCAAACGCGGCAGCGCTGCATGTCCCTCCTCTCTCCTGTTGCGCTCCAGGAAGGGAGTGGAGCGCTTGATTTATTGCTGCACACATTTATTCCTGGAGTGCAAACCCCGAATTTTTTAAAAGTTGAAAATCATTAGCGCCTGCCTCTAATTTTTTGAACTTTAAAAAGTTAGCGCTCCAAAAGGGGCGCTCCCAAATTTCTCCCCTATAAGCTTTTAACAAAGACAATAACATCAAAACAAAGTCTTTCAGGTCCACAGTCATCTAGCTTTTTAGTTTTAAAAACAAATATGTAAGTATATACAAGATTAAACAATATTTTATGAATTTAAAAAAAACAACAAATTGCTCAAATTTTGCATCCTTTAATCAATTTCCATTCACTATTAATGAGTAATGTCATCATATAGGATCATTCAGTTTAATAAGCTCATTCAAAGTACACAGACTGATGAAGTTGCAGGTAGTTTTTATACTGTTCTACATCTATAGGTCTGTAGGAATAGTACATAGGTAGACTTTTTGGTGTTCCTGAAGAATGCAGCAAGTTGTGGGAATTGATCAAAACCTTAAATGTAACATTTATAAATAATGAAATCTGGAAAAAGCTGTTCGAATAGCTAAAGCAGACTGATTTTTATTTTCCTGAATATATTGAAGTGATGTGTTTTACTGTGAACAGTTTTGCAGAATTTCTGGCATAATAAAGAGGATAAAGTTATACCATTCTAATCATATTACCGTTTCTGTGGCCTATATATGAATGAATTGTATCCAGAATGCTTTAAAAATGGAGTTACAAGTAAGGCGCCGAATTAAATTTGTTACCGGTAGACCGGAAGGGTACAAATAACTTTTTCATGTTTGTTTATTGTACATATTTTAGAAATCATACAATCTGTTCCTGAATATATGCATCAGAAATTGGTAGTTCCCGGTAACTAATTAGCTGCCACTATGTGATGGATTCATTTCAGTTAAGAAAGACAGACTGTGGCTGAGATTTTCTGGGGGGGTCAGCAGGCGGGATTGATGCCGGGTTGGGTGGGAAAGTGTTTTTTTTCCCAGCTGCCATGTGTCTTTCCCAAAATCAGGTCTGTCATTGCTGAGCAGACTCGACGTGCAGTGGAGGGGACTCAATTCAGGTAATCATGATCATGTTTAGAGATCTTTAAGAATACATTTGAGCTCACTTTTTGATTTTATGTGCTTATCTACATGGTCCATGTTGGTTGTGGACCACATCTGTCAAGCTGAGGTGGGAGCTCAGTGGCGATTGAATCAGCTGTTGTGTTGACAGCTTCAAAAGTACATTAAAAGCTCCCATCTTATAGAGATATCTCCCCTCAGCCACAAGCTCTTCCTCATTGCATTTCCACAATAGATTTGCCTTGCTGCAAGTCTTTACACAAGTCTCCATCCAGTCTGACCTCATTACCTCTCCCAACATTGACAGATCGCTTCTATCATCTCTAATTTACCAGCCATCTATTCCATCAGCATTGATACCCTTTATATTTGCTTACCTTAGTCCTCAGAATCCGATCATGATCAGCCCCAATACCAGCAGCACCAGGCACACCAGCAGCACTAACAACAGCAACAACACCACCAACCATCTCCGCAATCACCTGATGCTGCACATGACAGAGAGCATCAGCACCTGACAGCATTGCTGCCCGGGATGCCAGGGGTGGCCTCGCCGTGACCAGATTTACTTAACTTGATGCTGTACATCCTGGCTGCCACATGATGCACCAGGTTTGCACCACCTCACACCAACACCATAAAGCGTCCCTACAGTGCCCAAACCATTCCTTTCACACTCATCAGCATTGCGAGGGGTACTGTTATGTCTCACCATTCACTGCAACTCACTAAGGTACTTCTGTCCAAGAATACAAAGTGTTGAATATAAAGATTTCAATGTTTGACACCGCATTAACAGAAACTTCACATGAAGATTGCATAAAACACCCAAGTGCCTACCCTTGTGTGTTGTTAGTTGGTATGATTGGATGAGGGTGAGTGTGAGGGGGTGGCTAGTGAAATGGGAATGTGAAAATATAGAAAGGGATGTGTGGAGGTGCAATATAAGTTGGTGTGAGTAAGGATGTGCAGGAGTAGGGTAGGGAAGGCAGTGATGGGAATGTGATGAGAGGCACAGCAAGATGATGTTGAGTGTATACAGAAATAGTGAGTACAGAAATAGGAGGAGAGAGCAGATGAATATGTGGCTGGAGAGATGGTGCAGGAGAAAGGGCTTTAGATTCCTGAGGCATTGGGACCATTTCTGGGGGAGGAGGGACCTGTACAAGCTGGATGGGATGCACCTCAACCGAGCCGGGACCAATATCCTGGTGCGGGAGTGGGGGGATGGGGGGGGGTTTGCTACTGGCTTTGGGGAAGGTTTAACCTTGCCTGGCAGGGGGATGGGAACCTGAGAGTAGATTCATAAAGGATAGAAACAAAGCTGAAATTGAAAAGCAGAAAATTAGAAAGTGAATTTAGAAGGCAGAGGAAACAAAGGCTGGAAAATAGACAACAGGGGTGTTTGGCAGTGCTAAATGGAATATACTTCAATGTAAGGAGTCTAGGGAATAAGGCAGATGAGTGAGAGCACAGATAGACACTTGGGAGTACGATATAGCCATTACTGAGCCATGGCTGAAAGAAGAACAGCTATGGCAGCTCAACATTCCTGGTTATGGGGTTTTCAGACAGGATAGAGAGGGGGATAAAAAAGGAGGTGGGTTCACAGTATTGATTAAAGAAACAATGACAGTTGTGAGCAGGGATGATATGTTAGAATGATCATCAAATCAGGCCATATGGGTTCAATTGAAGACCAAAAAAGGGGCGATCACACAGATGGGAGTGTACTATAGACCCCAAAACAGTCAGAGGAAGATAGAAGAGCAAATATGTAGGAATATTTCTGAGAAGTGCAAAATCTATAGGGCAGTAATAGCAAGGGATTTCAACTACCCTAACATTAACTGGGATAGAATTAGTGTGAAAAGTTTAGAGGATGCAGAATTCCTAAAGTGCATTCAGGAGAACTTTTTTAGCTAGCATGCAAGGGAGAGAGTGGTTCTGGACTTAATTTAAGGGAATGAAGCTAGGCAGGTGGAAGAGGTATCAGTGGGAGAGCATTTTGATACTAAGGATCATAATTCAGTAAGATTTAGGGTAGTTATGGAAAAGGACAAAGATAGACCAGGAATAAAAGTTCTCAATTGGGGGAAAGTCAATTTTACACAGCTAGGATGTGATTTAACCATAGTGAACTGGAAACAGCTACTTGAAGGTAAATCAGTGTCAGAGCAGTTGACGGCATTCAAGGAGGAGATCCTGAGGGTTCAGAGCAAGTATGTTCCCTTAAAGAAAAAGGGTGGGACTAACAAATCTAGAGCCCCCTGGATGTCAAGGGGCACACAGGGTAGGATAAAGAAATAAAGGGAGGCATACGACAGATACCAAGGATGCAATACTGCAGAAACCCTTGAGGAGTATAGAAAGTGCAGGTGTGAAATAAAAAAGGAAATTAGGAAAGCAAAGAGACAGCATGAACATTTTTGGCAAGTAAAATCAAGGAAAACCCAAAGATGTTTTATAAATATATTTAGAGCAAGAGCATAACTAAAGAAAGAGTAAGGGTGTAAGATTGCAAAATTCGTGGGAAAACCCCTCCCAGTGTTTGGACTCATTGGAAAGGGAATTCGTTTTGAAACTATCAGCCAGAAAGTTTGGGATCCTACAATGCTTGTGGAAGAAACTACGAGTTTTAACCAAGTTTGGGATTTTAAAAAGCATATTGGGTCCGTGTGGAAAAGGACTGCAATGAGGGACAACTAGCCTCTATAGAAGCCAGTCTTTGGGTATTGAAGCTAAACAAATTGTCTGGAGAATTGTGTAAACTCGAAAACCCTTCTCCCCAGGAGACATTAACATAGCAACAATCGACCCAGAGATAGCCAGCCATCTCTCTAAGCAGGAAACCCATCCAGCGCATTCATAATGTTAATGGACCATGGAAAACCCAGACGTAGGCAGACATCACAAATACCAAAACTAATTTTCCCGATCGAGAATCAAATTCGGCAGATCGACACATCCGAAACAGGTTACCATTAATGAGCCCGCCGAAATATGACAAAGAAATATCAAACCCGCCAAAATTAAGACAAAGAATCGGGGCTGATTTGGCGCGCTGATTAGAACGACTCCCAAAGTATAACTGGGGCCCTGTTTTACGGGTAGAAAAGGAGACCACCACAGCAGCCTTAACGAGCCTTCCAGAGAGCTTGCTACACAGCCTTCTACGCAGCTCTTCTGAACATCAACATCTTCAGCCTCGACGACACTCCTGGGCCATACTGCTCTGCTAACGAAGAAGAAGGAAGAATATCATCAAGGCAGAGAAAAGCAGTTCCCAGTAACTTCAGACATCGCCATCGCGGCATCAACTGACCACAACCAACGTGGTAACATCGAAACCACCACAATCGATAGGAACAAAACTCCTCAAGAAGAAACCGAAGATTCGAAAGTTTCCACTCTACAATCTGTTCCTAGCTACCAACAGGTGAAAAATTACATAAAAGGACTTTAAAGCCTACTGCTGATGGAATAAAGTGGGTACTCACCCCATAAGTCCAATACGCACCCTCCCACATCAGCGGACACCACCCAACTAAATATGCAGTAAGAAGTCTTCCACGACATTTGGGATATGGCAAGCAGAACCTACAGAGTCCAGCGAACCCTGAAATCGTGAACCACCGCCAACTGACAATAAAAGAATTGGTGAACATTCAACCTAGTCAGAGTTAGGCATTGGGAGGTGGGAGGTGTATTATTTTTTGTAACCCTTTTTGAACGAGTGATAAAGTGTTCTTTATTCTAGTGATTGCAAGCTTTGACATTGTACTTTCTTGTCCTTAATAAAATCAAAGTTCTTTGCACCAAAACCAGTTGACTCTTACACTTTGTCACATCTCCAAATAAATCCAAAGTCGAGAACCCAGGGAGTGGGAGCGATTCGAACTACTCAGAAGGTCAGAAGTGAACCTGACCCTGAGATCACCCCCTAAAGGGCCTATTAGAGACCATCAAGGTAATCTGTGTGTGGAGGTGGATGATGTGGATGATTCTTAATGAATACCTTGCATCTGTTTTCACAAAAGAGAGGGGCGATGTAGACATTGCAATCAGAGAGGAGGAATGTGAACTATTAGATGAAATAAAGATAGTGAAAGAGGAAGTATTAAGGGACTTAGCAGCTTTGAAAGTGGATAAATCCTCAGGCCCGGATGAAATGAATCCCAGACTGTTAAGGGAAGCAAAGCAGGAAATAGCAGAGGCTCTGACCATCATTTTCCAATCCTCACTGCCTACCGGTGTGGTGCCAGAGGACAGCTAACGTTGTACCTTTGTTTAAAAAGGGAGAAAGGGATAGACCAAGTAATTACAGGCTAGTCAGCCTAACCTTAGTGGTGGAAAAAATTATTGAAAACATTTCTGAGGGACATGATAAATCTTCATTTAGAAAGCCATGTCAGAAAGGACAGTCAGCATGGATTTGTCAAGGGAAGATCGTGTCTGACTAACTTGATAGAATTTTTTGAGTTAACAAGGGGGGTCGATGAGGATAGCACATTTGATGTAGCGTATATGGATTTTTAGCAAGGCTTTTGATAAGGTCCCACATGGCAGACTGCTCACGAAAGTAAAAGCCTCCCGTCATAATTTACATGTATCAAATTTCACTGCCACCTTGGTTGATTTTAATTAATTCAGCATAGATTACGGATTGAATCTAGAATCTTCTTGATAGTATAGCTCGACACCGCACTTAATCCACTGAGCCATTGGAGAGCTTGTCCAGGCTGTTCTTTTTCTGTATCTTGAATCTTGGAGGATTTTGGCAGCAATTTTTGTAGTTTATATGTATGTGTACACTGGAAATCCCACTAATTGGGAAATCTTGTGAATTCTTTGCCCAGATTTATATTCCCACCAGATGATCACAGAAATTGAGCACTTTAAGAAAGATTGAAAGATATGCAATAGAAGTTAATAAATCTTAAAACAATGCACTAAGCTTTCCCAATGATTAAATGTGTAAATACACTGCCCCGTGCTGAGCCACACAGACCAGTAAGGTCCCAGGTTTGATTTCTGATTTGTGCTGATCTCAACTGGATTGAGAGCAGGGCTGTTAAAATTGGCTTCAGTGCCAGGGACCAGGGGAGCGGGGAGTGGAATCAGTAAGGGCTCATACTCCTGGTTGAAATCCAGTGATTGCCTGGTGATTGCCCGATGATGACACAATCCTGTTTGACTTTGACACAGTTGACGACTCCATCGTTCTCCAACACCTCTCCACTGTCGTCCAGCTGGGTGGGACTGCATTCGCCTGGTTCCATTCTTATCTATCTAATCGTAGCCAGAGAATCATCTGAAATGGCTTCTCATCCTGCTCCTGCATTGTTACCCCTGGTGTTTCCCAAGGATTTATCCTTGGCCTTCTCCTATTTCTCATCTACATGCAGCCCCTTGCTGACATCATCCGAAAATACAACGCCAGTTTCCAAATGTATACTGACGACAGCCAGCTGTACCTCTCCACCACTTCTCCCTACCCCTCTACGGTCTCTAAATTGTCAGACTGCTTGTCCAACATCCAGTTCTCGATGAGCAGAAATTTTCTCCAATTAAATGCTGGGAGGACAGAAGCCATTGATTTCGGTCACTGCCACAAACTCCATTCCCTAGCCACTGAGTCCATCCCTCTCCCGAACATCTGTCTGAGGCTGAACCAGACTGTTTGCAACCTTGGTGTCATATTTGATCCTAAAATGAGCTTCCGACCACATGTCCACGGCATGACTGAGGCCGCTTATTTCCACCTCTGTAACATTGCCTGTCTCTGCCCTTGCAACCTTGGTGTCATATTTGACCCTGAAATTAGCTGCCGACCACATATCCGTGGCATAACTAAAACCACCTATTTCCACCTCCGTAATATAGCCTGTCTCCGCCCTTGCCTTAGTTCATCCGCTGCTGAAGCCCTCATCTATGCCTCTAGACTTGACTATTCCATCGCACTCCTGGCTGACGTCCCACGTTCTACTCTACATAAACTCAAGGTCATCCAAAACTTGGTTGCCCGTGTCCTAATTCGCACTAAATCCCATTCACCCATCACCCCTGTGCTCACTGACCTACATTGGCTCCCGGTTAAGCAATGCCTCAATTTCAAAATTCTCATCCTTGCTTTCAAATCCCTCCATGGCCTCACCCTCCCTCTCTCTTTAATCTCCTCCAGCCCCACAACCCACCAGGATATCTGCACTCCTCTAATTCTGCCCTCTTGACCATCTCTGATTATAATCGCTCAACCATTGGTGGTAATGCCTTCTGTAGCCTCGGCCCTAAGGTCTGGAATTCCCTACCTAAATCCCTCCACCTCTCTATCTCTCTTTCCTCCTTTAAGACACTCCTTAAAACTTACCTCGTTGACCAAGCTTTTGGTCATTTGTTCTAATTTCTCCTTATGTGTGTTTAGTGTCAAACCTTTTTGGCTTGTATTACTCCTGTGAAGTGCTTTTGAGACGTTTTACTACCTTAATCATCATCATCATAGGCGGTCCCTCGAACGAGGATGACTTGCTTCCACGAGAGTTCATTGATGTTTCAATGAAGGACCCGATGTTCCAGTCCTGAACTCCAGTTGAGGAGGTGGAAGATGCCTGTGTGTGAATTTTTTTAACGTCTGGTGACCGTTGCACATCAGCCATCACACGGGTGCGACAGAGCTCGGCCTTTATCCAGTGGCAAGGGTTAACCAGGACGGCTGGAGACCTGCTCTGCTGCACTGACCTAGTGCACACACATATCGCAGTGTGGGCTGGTACGTGCTGCCCCATGGCCCTCGGCTCTTCTGGGCCCCGTACCCTCATTCGACGCACCTTCACCACGATGTTCCAGGGCCCGGCGCTCCAGCTCTACTTATAGCCCCGAAGTACAATGGTGTTCTCACACAGGTTGGGGCGGCCCACGATGTATGTACTAGCCCACTCGCGGGTCCAATTCCTGCCCTGCGCCGACAATCAACCGTCTCCCGTCTCCACCAACGTTCACCCATCACCCCTGTGTTCGCTGACCATATCCGAACTCACACCGAGTCCCACTCACCCATCACCCGTGCTCGCTGACCCGTGTCCTAACTCACACCTATCACCCTGTGCTCGCTGCCCATATCCAAACTCGCACCGAGTCCCACTCACCCATCATCCCTGTGCTCACTGACCTACATTGTCTCCTGGTCCAGCAACGCCTCGATTTTAAAATATTCGTCATTGTTTTTCAACTCCTCCATGGCCTCGCACCCCCACCCTACCTTTAGACCAGGGGTGTCAAACATACGGCCCGTGGGCTGGACCCGGCCCCCCCCCCCCCCCAAGCCCCTTCCTCCGGCCCGCCACGTGTTTTACACGGTGCTGGCTGCTTGATTATTTTGCAAAGCCACTGCTCCCATTAATGACACTTTTTGCGACTATTGCTGCTTGATACAAAGTGCTCAGGGACTAGAAAATTTCTCCTGGGGGCTGAGGAATGGACTCAGATTTGGCTCAACACAAAAATCCACAACGTTACTTTCACTGCTGCTGCAGGGGTTAAAGGAAGGGAGGGAACCAGCAGTGGTTTTAAATGATTACTGACAAACCAGGGAAAAAGGCAAAGGAGGCAGTCTGCTTCTCTGCGGGGCTGACTGTCTGTCTGTCTCTTCGTCTCCCGCTCGATCCGTCTGATTGTGTGTCTGTCTTATTCTGGAGCTCTTGTTTCTCTGACTGGAGACCTCCCGACCCGATCCGACTGACTGACTGACTACTGTGACTCAGGGTCTGCCTATTCATGGGATGGAATTCCCACATTTCTGAGTTCTTGCCATCGCTCTGTGTCCCGGGCCTGTCGCTGTCTCTCAGCTTGGCAATACACACACACCTCATGCAGGTTTGCTCAGGCTGCCCTCGCTACTTCTTCAGGGGATTATTGATTGTGAAATTAAGACTTTTTTTTTTAACCTGTGTAGCTTTGATCGGTGAAATGTTTGTGAAAGAGAACGGAGTAGATGGGATGAATTGTTTTACTGTTGGACAGAAGTGATGTTGCAAACTTGGAGAGAGGTGACGAGGTTGGCGAGCTGATCATAGAATCATGGAAAATTACGACACAGATGCATCATGTCTGTGCTGGTTGAGAAAGAGCTATCCGGAATATTAGGTCCCTCATTGAAACACTTGCAAACTTTTTGGTGTGGAAGTAGGTCATCCTCGATATGAGGGACTGCCTAATACTATACTATATATAAAAAAATATGGGCCCCAAGTTTCCACATGATTTGCTCCTGATTTTTAGGAGCAACTGGTGCAGAACGGAGTATCTTAGAAATCGAAATTCTCGACATTTAGTTTGCTCCAGTTCTAGTCAGTTAGAACAGTTTCACTTTGGAACAGAATTTTTTTTTCAAAAGGGGGCGTGTCCGACCACTTACGCCTGATTTCAAAGTTTCATGAGTGAAGACTTACTCCAAACTAACTTAGAATGGAGTAAGTGAAGATTTTTGTACGCTCGAAAAAACCTTGTCTACACTTTAGAAAATCAGGCGTAGGTTACAAATTAGGCGTAGGGAACGAGGTGGGGGGAAGTCATTAAATTCTACAATCAATCCTTAGTTATACTTATACAAATATTATACAAATAAATCAAACCTGAATAAAAATCTATAAGCAAAGAAAAGATTAAATAAACCATGTTCCTACTTGTGTGAAATAGCATCAGCCTTCGAGCTGCAGTGCTTGAGGCAGGCCTTCATTCTCTTCGTGGCTGGCCGCGAAGAAGCAACACCGGACGGACCCGAGGCCATTCGGCCATGTGATATCAGCGGTGTCAGTGGCTGGCCGGCAGCCGAAGAATCAGCAGCGGACCGACTGACATGAGGCCATTCGGCCATAGGATATCAGCGACGTCAGTGGCTGGCCGGCAGCCAAAGAATCAGCAGCGGACCGACGTGAGGCCATTCGGCTATCGGATATCAGCGGCGTCAGTGGCTGGCCGGCAGCCGAAGAATCAACACCTGACACACGCAGCTCTTTATGGTGCTTGAGGCCATTCGGCCACACTTTAAGGGCGGCGTCAGTGGCTCGACGGCAGCCGAAGATACAGCAGCAGCCTTCGAGCTGTGAGGGGGACTGAGGCCGTTTGGACAGGGAGAGGCAGCCACATCGACAGTTTTATATTTAAATTTGCAGAATGGGTGCTGCATTGTCAACACCACATATTATGCAATGGTTTGCCATCAATTCACTGTATAGGAGAGAATTGATTAGAGCTCACCGCACCAGGAGCGTCGTAGCCCGCAGGTTGATGGGCAGGAGACCTTACCCACGTCGACAATATCGAACCAGGCGCTCGTACCTGGACATGAGCGAGGCTGATTGTGTGAAAAGGCTGCGTTTTTGCAGAGAAGCTGTCACTGAGATCTGTGATATGGTGAGAGCAGATTTGCAGCCCAGGAGCAGAAGGACAACTGCCTTGTCTATTGAAGTGAAGGTAACAGCTGCACTTTCTTTCTATGCCTCGGGATCGTTTCAGGCTCCAACTGGAGCTGTGTGTGCCATCTCTCAACGTGCAATACATGCCTGCGTTTACCAGGTCACGGCTGCACTTTATGCACGAAGGAATGACTTCATCAACTTCCCAATGACCGCACAAGTGATCCATGAGAGGGCTGTGGGCTTCTTCAGGATTGCCAGCTTCCCAAAGGTACCCACAAAGCATTGATTTACCCACATAGCCTTGCGAGCACTTGTGGAGGAATCTGAGCAGTACCGAAATAAGAAACGTTTCCACTCTATCAATGTGCAGCTCGTGTGTGACGACAAGCAGCGCATCATGTCAGTCGATGCAAGATATCCTAGCAGCACCCACGATGCGTTCATTCTACGCGACAGCGTTCTATCTGACATGTTTGAGCAGCAGCCAGAAGGGCAGAGCTGGCTACTGGGAGACAAAGGGTACGGCCTGACCACCTGGCTCATGACGCCCATACGCGTGACACGGACAGAAGCTGACCGTCAATACAACATGGCGCACATTGCGACGCGCAACATCATTGAGAGGACCATTGGCATATTGAAACAGCGATTCCGATGCCTGGACCATTCCGGAGGACAGTTGCTATATTCTCCTCAGATTATCGGTCACTTCACTGTTGTGTGCTGCATGCTCCATAACTTAGCCATCATGAGACAGCAGGAGCTGGTAGTGGAACCTGAAGACCGACGTGAGGGTCCAGTGCATGATGATAGTATTACGGAAGACCAGGATGTGGATGATAACGACAATCAGGAAAGCATGCAAGTGCCTGATGCCAAAACACGAGGTCGGAGGAGGGCCGTCCATCGTGCCCCTTTAACGATTGCTCAAGACTTGCGCCAGCAGCTCATCCGTGAACGCTTCAACTACTGATGCCTGAGGGCTCTGCGACCACTTTTGCGTATGGACATGTTTATTCTTTGCAGTTGTTCCCAAGTTGTGTTGTGTTAATGGAACATGAAACAGTTTTAATGAAAAAATATTTTATTGAAAAGTTAACGTCACTCGAATAAAATATTTGTTGTATCAAACTATACGTTTTAATATGACTCTTGAAGATCACTTAAAAACTTTAAGATCACTTATAAACTTGTAAAGTTACAAAAGTTACAAAACACTTTCTATGTGAAAAATTTTACACTCTAAGATCACTTACACTTCAAGATCACTTTTTAGATGCAAAATTAAATAATTTACAGAATGTGAGAGCATTTACACTATAAGATCACTTGAAAACCCTGAGATCACTTATATGTTGTAAAGTTACAAAACTTACAAAACAGTTTCATTGTGAAAAATCTTACACTCTGAAGAACACTTAAACTTCAGGATCACTTTTTAGGTGCAAAATTAAATAAGATACAAAAAAATGTGAGAGCATTTACACTATAAGATCACTTAAAAACCATAAGATCCCTTATAAGTTGTAAAGTTACAAAACTTACAAAACAATTTCAATTTGAAAAACGCTACTACAGCTACATCAAGAACAAGAACAAAAGCAGCAAAGAAAGGCTGCAATCATGTCTCATCCATATCTCAGTGAATGTTCACTTCCTCATGGGGGTGTCATTTGATTGGCCGGGCTGTGTGCCCTTATTGCAGCAGCTACCTCAACCAGGCCCATCCTGACGGCTTGTGCCGACACTTGCATGCCCTCCCTGATGGCCTGTGCCGTAATTTGCATGCCCTCCCTGATGGCCTGTGCCGTCGATTGCACTCCCTCGGACATTCCCTCCCTAAGTTCCCGTGTCATTACTGCTATTTCTCCCGTCAGGACCGTCAACTCTTCACCTACTGCATTGATGCCACCGATGAGTGATCGGGTAAGCTCATTGGCCTCCATACCCAATGCCACAACCTGAGTCGCATCTGTTGCACGCTGCATCTCAGGAGAGCGTGTCTCCAATCTCCTTCTCCTCTGCCTGGGTCTGCCTCGTGGCACCACTTCACTGGGAGGCGCGGGCACGGACGGTGGGATGCTCGGTGTTGCAAGCGGCACCACTACACAGGGAGGCGCAGGCTGGGACTGTGGGACACTCTGTGTTCCAGACGGCTGAACTGGAGGGAGAGGCTCGGGCTGGAATGGTGGGACGCTCTGTGTTCCAGACGGCAGTACTAGAGAGAGAGGCTCGGGCTGGAATGGTGGGGCGCTCGGTGTTCCAGACGACAGCACTCGAGTGCGAGCCGTGGGCTGGGATGTTGGACAAATGGATGTAAACTGCTCCATGATATCAGCAGCAACACTGGGACCCGAAGCGTCGGAATCAAAACCATAGTAGGTGGAACCAGAACCTATGCGAGAGGGAGGCGCAGGCTGGGACGGTAGTGCACTGACTGTAGAAAGCTGCATTATACCAGCAGCACCACTGGGACCCGCAACATCGGAAGCGAAATCATGGAAGGTGGAACCAAGACCTATGCTAGGGGTTGAAACTCTGATGCCCCTTGATGGGGGCTCATAAACCCTGCAGACATTTCAGTCATCGCTGCCATCATCCAGTCTGGATCGTCCGCAGCTGGTTGTACTGGTCCTTGTTCTGTACCATCAGGATCCTCAGGGTTGGCAGCAGCAGCATCGTCATCATCATCATCATCATCATGTTCTGCAAAATACATCAGAACAGTCAAATGCTTAACAGCAAGGGAGGGGCTGGGTGGGTGGCATGAGTACTCTCACACATAGCAGGCCAGGCAGCAGGTTGATTTAAAGGGCCATGATGCATTTTCAGGACTTACCCTCTTCCTCGCGTGCGGGCCCAGCTTGTGCTGTACTGATTGCTTTTCTCCATGTACGACTCATCATAGCAGCTACCCTTTGTTCCAAGGGTGTCAGTGGATGCAGATTGGGCACGCCTCCTCCTGCCCGAGTTGCCTCCCTTTTGTTGTGGGCCAATTTCTTCTGCAAAGAGTAAAATATAACTTTTTACAGAGTGTGTCAGTCTGCAAGGTGGGCCATACAGATAGCCAGGTTACAATTACGATTAAATTAATAAATGGGAAATATTACTTACACTAACTACTTGACCAAGGTCATGCCATTTCTTTTTACACTGACTTCCAGATCTCCTGGTATGCACCACTGCGCAGTAATCTTCTGCAACTTGGTTCCAGCGTTTCTTCATTTCTTTAGGTGGCACTTTTATGCGACCTCTGTTGCTGGTATCTAGCTCCTGCCATCTCTGCTCAATTACGTTGACTAATATCTCCACTTCCTAATGCAAGAAATTCTTTGTTCTTGGTGGACGTTGATCCATTGCAAAGTTGAATTGGCACTCTTATTTCTCCAAACACACAGTCCTTAATTTGCATGCACCAATGCAGCACCGGTTCTGCAAGTTTAGCAGTGAAAAGCTGAACTCACTGATTTCAGCAGGTGATTTATTCAGCAGTGCTGCTAAAAGCACTCCCTCACACGCAGAAATATCAAAAAAAATTAAATGACAAGCATTTGCAGGGGTCCAAGAAACAAATCTTCACTTTTTCTGCAGTATTTTTAAAAATGGCCGAGTGCCAATGTTTGTGTGAGACTGCGCGTGCGCGCACGCTCCAACGCGCACGCGCAGGGTTGCCGGCACCACGAAGGCTAATTTAAATTGTACCCGCCCCCTGCTACTTAGAAAATCGGCGCGAGTGTTAGGCTCCACCCCCTGCTGCGAAGAGCGCGCCGCGCCAAGCAGACATCGAGCTCCAAGGAGCTCGAGAATATTAGACTTTTTTTTAGGCGCAGTTTTCAGCGTGAAAAACAGACGCCCAGCTCGGAGGTGCGCCGTTTTCATCACGGGACAAAACTTGGGGCCATGAATTCCTCCATTTTTCTTGGACAACTCTACACTCCTTATTGACCTTCCTTTTCTTTGATAACATAATTAGGTTATACGACTTATATCACACTTCAAAAAAGTGTCACCAGATTTAAAAGGTACTTTGAGGTGCATTTAATGAGCCATAACCTGCAGGGCTACGGACTTAGGGCTCAATTTTCCCCAAAGCATTTATTTGGCGTACTTGAAGAGATCCGCCCGATTTTTTGGGCCCAAGTGCGCCAAAAGAAAGTGTTGTAAGTTTCCCCGTAGCATCTCTTCATTTTGGCATGGCCTAACCTGTCCTTTAGTTTTGAGGGTGGAGCCTTGATCTGCACGAAACAGATCGGGCTGTCATAGTAACCAGGGTCACAATGTGAGCTGAGGCTGCAAAGAGAAGCATGCAGCCACCTCACAACACGGTGGAAGAACTGAGGAACGCATGGCACCAGTTTGCCTCCACCCCCGCCCGAAGGCTGTCCGCGCGCTCTGCTCTCTCTCTCTCCCGGACTGTGTGTGTGAACCGAGAGTGGGACCGGACGGCCTTCAGGCGGGGTTGGAGGTGGGTTGCTGCTATTTTTCAATTCTTTCAGTGTGTCCGGGCATCTGCTGCGCCGTTTTCCTTGCCTGCTCCGATTTCTTTAACTCTAGGGAAGGTTTTTCAGGACAGGCCACATACGCTGGGATAGTCAGAACTGGAGTAACTCTCAGCTGGCCAAACTTCCCTAAATGTCCAGAAGTGGCATAGGTGGCTGGTTACGGCTCCTTTGGCTGAAAAAAAAAATGACTTACAAAATTCGTAACTAACTGAGTAACGCTGGTGCAAATTGATTGGGGAAACTGGAGATTTTTAAGTGAGGCCAGAAAAAGCAGCCTGCTCCAAAAAATAACGGCGCAAATACATGGGGAAAATTGAGCACTTATGTGCTGGAAAGTGGGATTAGGCCAGATAGCTCTTTCTCAACTACGTTAAAGGCACTATATAAATACTAGTTGTTGTTGTTGTGATGATTGTGATACTTTCTACACTCTCTGTCACCGTTCGCACATGTGGAACAGCAATTTTGGTGAGATATCAGTGGGCTTCAGGAAAAAATAGTGGACAGGTGTTAATATTTTTATTCAAGTCGCAGTGTATACATTAAGGGTGAAAATCGGGGGCTTAGTGCAGGCCGTTACCACCTGATTTGGGAAAAATGGCAGCTGCCGCATTTCCGTCCACAGCTGGTGGGTCCTGCGGCGGCCGCCATTTTCGGCTGGGTAGCAGCGCAGCCAATATCCGTGCTTGCAGATTATGCAGATTGTGGCGTCAGTGAGTGTGCAATGCTCACTTGATGCCCGATCTGTCATTTTCAATTTCGCTGCACCACTTACTGGCATGCCTTAACTGCGACCAACTGAGCAAGCATTGACGAGCAGGAAGGAGGCTCCAGCACTGTTATTTAAAAGCATCATTAGCAACAACTTCCAGCTGACATGTTTCTTCAGTTTGACTGGCTCTGTGGAACTTTCTGCAACTCCAGCAGCTTTATAAACTTCTCTCGAGATCCCAAGGTTGGAGCAAGGTAACTAGGAGTATTCGGGCAAGTGTGGAAAGCCTTCATTCTTATTTAAAAGCTTCTGCTCACAACACTTGCTCACTGTCATGGGGGTCCCACTGGCAGTCCCCCTCGCGTTGAGTATCTTGGGGTGAGGGAATGGTGGCAACGAACAAGAGGAGAAGATGCACACAGAGGGAGGAGGAAGAGGACTCTCAGCAGGAAAGCTTACCCACCTAGTGTCTTTTATATCCACTTAAGCCAGGAGCAGTGTATTAGGAGGCTCTGCTTCAGCAAGGAGTTGGTCACAGAACTCTGCTACCTCTTGCAGCCAGACCTTCAGCCTCGGAGCGGGGCTCACCACGGCTCTCCCAGTGGCCCTCAGGGTCACCATGGCCATCAATTTCTTTGCCAGCAGATCCTTCCAGTCTGCAGCAGGAGACATAACTAACATCTCACAGTTCACCATCCATCGATTCATCCTGCGTCAGTTCGGTGTGACGCTAAGGGTGGTTGCTCGGAGACGAGGGCTCTCTGCTCTGCACCTGGGTCATGAATCCCCTTAGCAGCCCCACCACTCATGCCCAGCACTCATGGTGGGAGCCATGCTGTCACCAGGCACATCATTGAGCAGACCTTCGGGCTGCTGGAGCAGCGGTTCTGCTGCTTTGACTATTTGGGAGGTGCCCTCTGGTACTCGGTGGAGCGGGTGTCCCATTTTGTGGTGGTCTGCTGCATGCTCCACAACTTGGCGATCATGAGAGTGCAGCCCTTGCTACCAGGAATGTGGGACCACCTTGGGGAGAGGAGGTGGGAGAGCTGGAGGAGGACAAGGAAGAGGATGGCTTCCTGCCCGCTTGCTGGAAGAGGACAGCCCGCCTACTCTCCACAACCACCATCAGTGACTCCAGAACCATGTGTGAGATGAGTTTTGCGCACTCCTTCTGTTGATGCTCAGTCATCTCTTTGTAGTTGTTTGTGCTTCCAAGTAGAGTTCCAAGTGCATTGACATAAGGTGCTGTTGCATCAGTGCAACTCCCCTTTAATTACTGAATAAAGCCTAGGCCAAACATGACTGGGAACTGGAATGCACCCGAGATTAGCCCACTGGTTAAGTGGGAAGTCAATGAACAGTGGTTTTGCACTGATATCAGCACTATAATAATGTTAATGAGGACGGAGTACGAATTTTGTGTGCTACCTAGATCAATTTGACCTGGCGCAGCTAAATAGCATTGATGTGACACTGGCCGTTTTCAGACCATATCCAATTACAACACCTAAATTTTGTTCATTTTAGAAAAACCCTAAGCATAAGATTTTATGTGCTATTCTGGCATAGATAATAGACCAACTTTAAAACCAAAGCTAGAACTGAAAGCATATTACATCATCATGAATACAGAAATGTCTCTCAGTCAGAGGGGGCTTACAACTGCTTCAATACTTTGTGCTGATTTGTCATTCTCTTTTCAAAATGTAAAGCATGGCTTATCTTTACTCCATTTCAAACCTTCGCCAATCTTCCTGTGTCCCTGGTCATAACGTGCCTGATTCTTGTGAGCATCATTGAAAACCTCCGTAAATGGCAGCTGACTGGAAACATTGATGATAAGCAATTGCAAGTTCACTTGCGTGATTTGTTGTTGTTTAAAATAGCAACCCGTATTTCTCCAGTACTATTAGGCTATTTTAGTTGGTGAAATTGACAACTGACCATGAGGCGCAAGAGGGGAAATATCATTGCTTGTGGTTGTTAACTGCAGTATTTATAAAATGTGTAATGGTTAAATGAACTGAATGGTCAAAAATGTTAAACAGGCATTACCCGTGACTGAAGCAACTCAGAAGCAATGTAACACAGTTAAGGGGACCTCGGTTGAAGTATTTAAAATAGTAATAGATTTAAATGAATTAAAATTTTACTTTAAAACTAGTAAATTGCCCATGCACAGTTGATCATTTTTTTATATATTCCAGATGGTGATGGAGTTGAGTAATAGAGTTCAGAAATGGACTCTACAGGGGGCCCTTATTGGGCAGAGCCTGCAAATATATTGTGACAATTGACAGAGTAAATTTCAATTGGAGATGCTGATATAACAATTTACAATAGAAATGCTGACACACAAACATGACCAAAAATTACGACAAGCAAGGTTTGTGGCCAGCATGAGCATACTCTGTGCTAGATTTTGAATTATGTACAGATAAAGGAGACTAGTAGAGCAGAGGTCAGGAAGGCAAATGGAATCTTGGCCTTAATTGCAAAGGGGATGGAGTATAAAAGCAAGGAAGTCTTGCTACAGTTATAAGGGTATTGGTGAGGCCACACCTGGAATACTGCGTGCAGTTTTGGTTTCCATATTTACGAAAGGATCTACTTGTTTTGGAGGCAGTTCAGAGAAGGTTCACTAGGTTGATTCCGGGGATGAGGGGGTTGATTTATGAGGAAAGGTTGAGTAGGTTGGGCCTCTACTCATTAGAATTCAGAAGAATGAGAGGTGATCTCATAAACGTATAAGATTATGAGGGGACTTGACAAGGTGGATACAGAGAGAATGTTTCCACTGATGAAGGAGACTAGAACTAGAGGACATGATCTTAGAATAAGGAGCCGCCCATTTAAAACTGAGATGAGGAGAAATTTCTTCTCTCAGAGGGTTGTAAATTTGTGAAATTTGCTGCCTCAGAAAGCTGTGGAAGCTGGGACATTGAATAAATTTAAGACAGAAATATACAGTTTCTTAAACGATAAGGGGATAAGGGGTTATGGGGAGCGGGCAGGGAAGTGGAGCTGAGTCCATGATCAGATCAGCCATGATCTTATTGAATGGTGGAGCAGGCTCGAGGTGGCGTATGGCCTACTCCTGCTCCTATTTCTTATGTTCTTATGTTCTTATAATATAAGAAAGTGAAAGTTACATTTTGATCAGGTACTCTAAGGGCGCGAAATTCATCGATGTCCCGCCCACTGCTGCCGAGAAATGGGCGGCCATCAATTTCGGGCGTTAAGGAACATCATGCAAAGTTCCTTCGGGTTGCTGAATCTGGAATCATCTGCATTTGAGAGGGGTAGAGACAGATTTTGCGGTACGCAAGACCAAGTTGGATGTTAGACTAAGAGACTTGCTGGATTTGATTGTCTGAATGGGCTTTTATCATTCCCAACTTTTTATTGTTTTTATAAGCCCTTAAGCATGTTTTTATGTGTCCTGAGTTTCGATTGTTAAATTGCTTTGGGCAATAAAGCTTTTATTGCAGTTGACTATGATCCCTGTGTCCTAGCTAATCCAGATCTAACACAGTCAGCTTTATGTATTGTTCCAATAGAAGAGAAACAGACCTAGAATTTCCGCGGGGGATGCTTCCAATCTCCCGTCATTTGGTAAAAGATGAGCAGAAACCCTGGAGAAATGGCATAAATGGTGGTTTACATCATTTCTGCAGTGTTTCTGGCAATCGTCTGCGGAAGTTATGATGGGAGATCAGAGGGACCTGGGTGTCCTTATACATGAATGACTGAAAGTTAACATGCAGGTACAGGAAGCAATTAAGAAAACCAATGGAATGTTGACCTTTATTACAAGAGGATTTGAGTATAAGAGTAAAAACGTCTTACTGCAATTATATAGGGCCCTCGTGAGACCGCACCTGGAGTATTGTGTACAGTTTTGGTCTCCTTACCTAAGGAAGAATATACTTGCAATAGAGGGAGTGCAACGAAGGTTCACCAGACTGATTCCTAGGATGGGGGCATTGTCCTGTGAGGAGAGATTGCGTAGACTGGGCCTATATTCTCTAGAGTTTAGAAGAATGAGAGGTGACCTCATTGAAACAGACAACATTCTTGCAGGGATTGACAGGATAGATGCAGGGAGGATGTTTCCCCTGACTGGGGAGCCTAAAACCAGGGTCACAGTCTCAGAATAAGGGGTCGACCATTTAGAACTGAGATGAGGAGAAATGTTTTCAGTTAGAGGGTGGTTAATCTTTAGAATTCTCTACCTTAGGTCATTGAGTATATTCAAGACTGAGATAGACAGATTTTTGAATATTGTGGAAATCAAGGGATAATGCAGGAAAGTGGTGTTGAGGTTGATCAGCCATGATCTTATTGAATAGCAGAGCAGGCTCGAGGGGCCGAATGGCCTACTCCTGCTCCTAATTCTTATGTTCTTATATGACTGTTATATTTTATAAGATCAATCTATTCAGATTTACCAATACAGATATCATATGGATAATAAACCTGTAGCACCAACAAGGATTTATTATAACAAATTATTCAATTGTCAAAAAGTAATAAAAGGTGATAAAAATGTAAAATATGTAATAAGTGAATTTCAACACAGATAAGGTGAGCTCAGGGAGAACAGAAACCTCCCGTGGATTTGTAGATCCGGCCATGAAGTACTGATTAATTTGCAGATCCTCCTGTGAATTACTGACGATAATTTGCAGTTCCTGCTGTGAATTAATGACAATTAATGCAGATCAATGCAATAATTTTGGTAAGAAAAATAAGGAGATCACATATTACTTGGAAATAAGAATCTAAATGGTGTAGAAGAGCAAAGGGATCTCAGAGTACAAATACACAAATCACTAAAAGTAGCGATGCAGGTTAATGTCATAAAAAAAGCAAACCAAGCACTAGGGTTCATTTCGAGAGAGACAGAATTGAAAAGTAGGGAAGGTCTGCTAAACCTGTATCGAACCTTGGACTACTGTGTACAATTCTGGTCGCCATATTATAAAAAGGATATAGAGGAACTGGAGAGGGTGCAAAAAAGATTTACAAGGATGATGCTAGAAATGTGAGGTTATAGCAATCAGGAAAAGATGAACAGGCTGGGTCTCTTTTCTCTTGAAAAGAGAAGGCTGAGGGTGACCTAATAGAGGTCTTTAAAATTATGAGAGTAGAGATACTTGTGGGGAAGAGCAAAACTCGAGGCTATCAACATAAGAAAGTAACCAAGAAAACAAATAAAGAATTCAGAAGAAATGTCTTTACCCAGAGAGTGGTGAGAATGTGGACCTTGCTACCACAGGGAGTGGTTGAGGCGAATAGTGTAGATGCATTTAAAGGGAGGCTAGATAACCATGTGAGGGAGAAGGGAATAGAGGGTTATGCTGATAGATGAGGAAAGACAGAGGAGACTTGAGTGGAACATAAATGCCAGCATGGACTGGTTGGGCCGAATGGCCTGTTTCTGTGCTGTATGTCCTATGTAAAATTCCTGTACACTCTATGAACATCATATGACTAGTAAAATGGTTTCATCTTTAAAGTATTTGGGGTGGAATTTCCGCTTTATCCTGGAGGAAGATCGGCAGAAACTCTGCATAAAAAGACTATTTCAGTGTTTAACTTCAGAAGCTCTTGCAGCTCCCTTAAATAATTCAAGCAGACACACAAGGATAGCTGAAATCAACTTCATTCATGACTGCAGGGCTATAGTTAGATCTTCATAGCTCTGTTGTATCCAGCTACACACTTCTCATATGGCAAAGAACCGCTTTTCTATCTTCTGATAGGATAGAACAATGTTTTCAACACTAGGCTGGTAATGAAGAACTCCTTGGGGCTAGACTTTCCACTGATGATCGCCGGACTATCGCCCATCTATCGCCCAAATAGGCAGGCTATCGCCCATTTTACTTAAAAAATGGTAAGTTAGGCCGAAATTTCGGCCAAAGATCGCTGGCCCAACTTTCGGCGCACAAGAATTTCACATCGCCGAGGTGATCGCCCATCGCAACTTGACACATTGCCCACACATCGCTGTGCTGATCACTCACTGAGAAGATCGCTGGAGAAAAGTTGCTTCGACCCGGCACTGTTCACAGTATTCAGCATTTTGAAAATTGGAGAAAGTGAGAGGCTGCTGGAAGAAGGGGCTTATAAGGATAATTTTAATTTGTGAGTTATTTAAGGGCCTTACTGACTGATCTGCTCACATTTATATTTATTGAGGATCATAAAGGATATTAATAGCATTAGTGATGGGGTCTGTAACTTCTCTATCATTATTTGTAAATGCTCACATGCTGGAGGCTGAAGTTGGGTTTAGTGAAGAGCCCAATCAAAGAGGTGGCAGACTGATGCGGAGGAGGAGACCTTACACCCGACGAACTTACAGAGAAAAGCAATCATACCTGAACTTGTCTGATAACACGTGCCTTAGGAGGCTGCGCTTCTGAAAGGAGGTCATCGCTGAGATATGCCAGCTCATCAAGGGAGATCTGCAGCCTATCAGCACCATCAAGACCACACTGCCTGTTGAGGTAAAGGTTACTGCAGCACTTTCCTTTTACGCATCAGGCTCCTTTCAGGCTTCAGCTGGCAACATCTGTGGTATCTCTCAGCACGCCACAAAGCCCTTTACGCATGCAGGATGGACTTTATAAGCTTCCTTATGACCAGGGAGGCACAGACCGGGAGGGCTTTGGGTTTCTCAAGAATAGCAAACTTCCCCAAGGTGCAGGGAGCAAGAGACTGTACGCACATCGCCCTGAGAGCACATTTACATAACGGTGTTTCATAACCGAAAGGGATTCCACTCCCTGAATGTACAGCTTGTTGTCGACCACAACCAAATCATCATGGCAGTAAATGCTAATTTTCCAGGCAGCATCAACGATGCGCACATCTTGCATGAGAGCACTGTCTCTGACCTGTTTAACAGTCAGCCACAAGGTCACAGTTGGATGCTGAGGGATAAAGGATATGGCCTTGCCAGCTGGCTCATGATCCCCCTGCGTAAATCCCAGACGGAAGCCGAGAAGCATTACAATGAAAGCCATATAGCTACATGCAATATCGTCGAAAAGACAATTGGAGTGCTGAAGCAGTGCTTCAGATGCCTGGACCACCCTAGAGGCAGCCTGCAATACCACCCTGACCAGGTCGCTGAGTTTATTGTGGTGTGCTGCATGTTGCATAACTAGCTATAAGGAGAGGACAACAATTGCCAGATGGGGCTGCCGGTCCACCTCAGGAGTGAGCGGAGGCGGAAGAGGCAGATGAGGAGGAGGAGGAGGAGGAGGAGGAGGAGAAGGAGGAGGAGGAGGATCAGGACCTCGGATAGGACAATCAACCTGCGATGAACCCATGCCCACATGCCCCCCCACAACAATGGAAAAATCCCGTGGGAGTTACGCAAAACTCTTGCATCAGCAGCTCATAAATGAACACTTTGCATGAACTTACATTTGTGACAGTTAGTTACAGTTACAGAAAGACAACAGTTGCAGTTACATTACGTTTCATCCTTGTCTGACCTGGCCACTGTTTTCCAATAATTGTATTAATGTTTTAACTTACCTTACGTTATTAGAAGACACTGCACAACAATTGTAAAATTCAATAACATTTTTTAATAATTTAACAATTTAACTTTGATTTTTCAACTGTAACAAAGCACCCTCCCCCCCAACCCACCGCCACCCCCAACAATCACCTAACAATAACTTTAAAAAACAGCAACAACAATAAGAAAATACAACAATATTTAACAACAAGAAAACACCCCCCTCCCTACCTGCGGCCACATTTCCCTCCAGGTCCTCTACCCACCCCGTGTCTTAGCCCCCCATTTGAATCCCTGGGTGGCGGAACGAGGCGGACGTGCAGCGGGCGACGTCAGGACTTCCTGCTGTGGGGGTGGGAGGTGACGGTGGCATGATCGGCTCAGGGGGTGGTGGAGGGGAAGACATTCCTACGGAAACGACTTCCGAGCCAGCAGACAGTTCTTCCTCCTGACTCGCATCTGTGCTGGCGGTTGGAGGGACGGCACCTTGGAGTGCAGTGCCATCTCCCACCAGTCTCTCATGCCACAAGGCATGGATGGCGGCGGTCTGCTCATGCATCTCCCGGATCATCTGCTGCATGTTCCCCATGGACACACCAAACGCCTGAAGGAGGTCGCGACTTATCGCGACACACTCCATGCACACAGTCTGGTCAAGGCCTCAATGCAATTTGCCAGTGGAGGCATGTGCTGACCGCGCTGACTCGACTTCCGTGGGGTTGGCGTGAGCACAAAATGCATTGGTGTTGCCGGCTGCAAGCCGCTTGGTTCCGCGACTTCTTTTGTTGAAGGTGACGATGAAGAAGTGGCCGCAGGTACTACTTCCGGCTGGATGGAAGGGGCATCCTCCACCCTTTCCATAAAATTCTCTTCCTCATCTGGTTCTGGTTCCGATGGTGATGACGTGTCGGCCTCCTCGGCACCCATGGTGATTATTACCTGCATAGGTGCGGGTGCGGCCTCCCTCTGCGTCATCGGAGTTGACGCAGAGGGAGGCCGCACCCGCACTATTGAGTTTATTAGAACAGAAGGGATTCTTGCGCTGTGCTGGCATACGTAGGAGGAGCAGCGCTACTACAATAAATGTGACCGAGAGACATTACTGCATCATTTGGTATTACATATGGTAGTACATCTATGTGCAATTCAGAACCCCAGAGAGCTGTGGAGGCTGGATCAATCGGAGATAGACAGAATGATAAGTGAGTGAAGGTTTATGGGGAGCGGGAAGTAGACTTGAGCCCTACATCAGATCAGCAATGATCTTATCAAACGGGGGAGCAGGCTCGAGGGGCTAGTTGGCCCGCTCCTGCTCCTATTTTTATATTGTTATGTTATTAACCTGAGAGTAGGATAGAAGCTGCATGCATAACATGACATCATTCGCATATGAATTGCCGTTACATTACTTTGAATGAACACTGCTTTACACATTACTCACGTAACGCAAGGGAGGGCTCTGCCTCACCACGGGTGGTGGCCGAGCGACTGTGGCTGCCGACCAGTGCGTTCCTCTCGGTCGGTCAGTGGTGCGAGCTGTGCGGGCCCTCCTCCAGTGCACCCACGCTCTGAGCGGTTCTTAGATATCTACCTCTGCAAACGTGACAAGAGCATGGCATAAGCTAATTGACTAGGTACTATCATGGAAAGACAACAGTTTCCAACATTTTATGCTAATACGGTTTGTATCCACAATTGATGCATGGTTATAACAAAGATCGTGTTTAGGATCTAATGCTTGACACAAACATCTCGACAACAATCTCCATTGAAGGGCCCCCGGGAGTGGTGGGAATCAGGATAGCTGATGAACTCGGCAATGACAGAAGCTAATGTCCCAAAGTGTCTCAGGGCAGACAGTGATCAAGGGTAGCTCTCCCCCAGTCCAGGCTGGGTCACTGTGTAAGTGACAGCAGGCGGAGAGGCTGACACAGTCTGGATAAAGGTGACCGGATCCCTCAATGCTCAGTCGTGCTCCATCCACCAACCTAACCCAAAAGGAGAAGGTGCCAAAATTAGACTTAAAAAGGATGCAGGTTCTGAGCCCTCACCAGAACTTAGCAGGGAATATATGCAAGAATAGCCAGCTTAATTTCAATCTGGAAGATTTACCTACTATGTGGATCATTACAATTTAAAATCTATTTCATACTTACTCTTGCCGAAGCAACCAGGCTGTTCCAGCGCTTGCGGCACTGGTCCGACCCCCTCACCTCATGGGACACCAACTACACCACATCAGCGACCTCTCCCCAAATCTTTCTGTAGACCTGCGGTGGAGGTTTCCCATGCCCACCCCGGGTTAATTGGGCCCACTGCAAGTCCACCTCCTCGACAAGAGCCTCATCGGAGAAGGATTTGGCCCTTCTCTTGCCCCCCTCCACATCTTGCACACTGTGATCGGAATCAGATATTTTTGTGACAGTAATATTCTCTTTCTCTCTCTTCCTTTTTCGCTCTCCTCTCTCTCTCTCTCCCCTCTCTCTCTCTCTCTTCCCCACCCGTTGCCTTCTGCGCATGCGTGGATGACCCCTGACCTCCCAAATGACAGAAAAACCTGTTTGCCAAAAAAAAACGCATGCACAGAAGGCCGTTGCTAGGGAAGCCTTGTCTTCCACATCACTGAGGCCCATTTCGCATCGCTAAGGCCCAATCCACATCGCTGGGCTATCGCCGGGAAAAGAAAGCCTAAAGTAGCGATCCGAAAAATGGGCGATGTTCCAGTGATCCTTAAAGCCGAAACATTGCTAAGGCTGGAACATCGCCCACTTTTTGGGCCCTAGCTATCTAAGTAGGAAGCCTAGCCCTTGGCTTGCTTGATTTTACAGATCCTTCCCCTGGAAGAGTAAAGAGATGTGGTACAGTCTGTGATAGGTTGAATTGCAGACAGCCTGTGGAAGAAACAGGCTTGATGGTGTTTTTTCATTCCATGCTGTCATTCAAGGAAATTCAATACATTTAAGATTTCATAAAGTCTGTTGCACCTCTACAGGAGAATGCTTCACATTTTATACTGAGCCACTTCAACTTATTTTCAAAGTAACTGATCGTTCATTAAAACTTCTGCTCATCATCATTATGTCTCTCACCAACTATGAAAAATATCAATGTGGTCAATACAGGATGGGTTTGCCCCATTTATATTTTTCGCTGTTTGTCACTTTAGAATTTTTCTAGATTCAGCAACCCATTTTTACCTTCTTTGACAATTATGTTGCAGGATTTCCCATTCTTTTTCATTCGTATTAGCTTAATTGGAGTTATGGGATTTGTAACTCCTGTTCTGTACCCCATAAAGAATAGTATTGTTACCAATTGATTAATTCTATGATTTTATAATTATTTATTGGACCATTATATTAGCAATATTCTAAAAGAAAATGAGCTTATTCAGTGGCTTTGTATGTTGAAGCACCAATGAGTGGTGTCATTAACTAGTGCAGCATTTGCCCAATTCCTCCATCATGAGTTCCCTCTCTCAGCCAGACTATTGTGGGGAGGGGCTGAACAGACCAGCACCTCCCTAAAGCAAAAGGGAAAATTGGAGTGAGATATGACTGTGTCTTTCACTTACAAAGGTGTTGAATGATAAACAGTTTATTAAAAAAATAATTGGAATCAACAATTTGGCAATGCAAGTATGAGGCTTCAAGCTCATATGGGCTAGAAATTCATTATAGCCCAGGAATGAGCGGTGTCATGAGAAAAGTTGGAGAATTAGCACCAGGCGCTAATGCTATAGGACTGGACTTTCATTATTTAGCCCTACCACTGGTTTACCAGTGGTATTTCGGTGCTATTTAAAAATCATGGGTTTTTACCACCGAAATAACACTTTCACTCAAGGCCGCTATTTTCATCAAAAATGTTTGGTGTTAGGGCTAACTGTATTTCGTTCTTATTTTTGATCATGCAAAACTCAAAGTAAAATGGGTGGTATTTTTGCGGGTGGTAAAAATGGTGGTTTTGATGAATTTACCTCTGGTGGTAATTTTTGGTGATATTTCGGTGTTGCATACTTAATGATGTCATAAAAATGGCAAAAAAATAAGATTGGTGGTATTTTTTACCACCGATGGTAAATTACTGATAACTTCAACACCGGTGGTATTTCGGGGCTAAATGATGAAATCTGCGATATTTCGGTGGTAATCTGTGATAAACTTACCACCGGTGGTATTTTCGGTGGTAAATAGGTGATAAATGATCGATAAAATGATGAAAATCCAGCCCATAGACTTTATACAAAATTCATGCTCACTGCCCAAAGAAATGATTGGGGTGAGAAATTCAGCATGTTAGTGCCCCCAGTTAGCGCCTGGAGGGGGCAGTAGTGCTGCAGCGGGATGAATCCCGTGGCGCACTGCAAATTCACCAGCCCCATAGTGCCACCAACAACAGTGCCTCGGCATCTTTCTCCATGCAGTTCGTGACGCTCACTGGGCGCCCGATCTTCAAACTTCAGTTTGCACTGAACCCCACCTTATTGGCTTGCGCCGACAGTGCTACCAAGCGGAGGCGTGAATCTGAGCAGCCTGTCCCTGAGGGCACTGTAGAGTGTGAGGCAGGAGAAGGGGAGGAGAAGGAAAAACACACCATGTGACTGCATGGCTCACCCACAGGCATCAGCTCAGATACTGGTGCTACGTATTCTTTAGATCTAGTATAGCAGTGCGAACTGCACAGGGTGAGGCACTGTTGCCTAGCAGGCTGCAGCAAGGCCAGGGGGGGGAAAGGGTAGCGCGGGGGCCAGCTCCTGCTGCACAGGGCTCAGATAAGGACCTCGATGGGGAGGCCTTTGGAAGAAAGGTGATGGACATGCACACGGAGATGATAGGTGCAGTGGCAAAGATGCCCGAGAATGCCTCGGCAATGATAAGGAGCATGGAGAAGTCTACCTCCAACATTGCACATTGCACAAGGCACTGCGCACACCATGGAGCCCATGATTTCTAGTCTGCAAAGGATGGTAGACTCCCAGAGAGACCGTGGCATCCGAGACATAATGCGCATGTGATGGGCAACCTGGCAGCTTCTATTGCAGCACAGGCGGAAGCGATGCAACGTATTAATGCTGTAATGCAGTCTGTGCTTGGTGGCATCCAATCTCAGACTGCTCTCATGCAGTTTCAGCTTAATGCCACACAAACTCTAACTGCTGCCAGCATGGCTGGGTCTATGACCGTCGACTGGGACTTTCACGGTGTCGCAGCTGGCCAGCAATCCGTGCTCCAACAGATTGATGGGGATGCTGAGGTGCTGCCCCAGGGGGAGTAGCAGTGGCTCTGTGGAGCAGGAACCAACTGTCCTCTCTCAGGATGATCGTATTCCTGCTCCCACCACTGCCACTCTGCCATTGTCCTTGTCGCTGCCTGTCACCCAGCCAGCCCAGACTGCTGCCGCCCAGCCTGAGGTAGTACAATCTACAGCTGGACCTTCCAGGCCCAGAGCTGGTCGAGGGCATCCTGCAAGGCCATCCGAAGCCTCTGGCCCTGACACTCAGCAGCTTTCCACCAGTCATGCTGCAGCCACTGGGCGAACACTTCGTATGAGCTCTAGAGTAGGCAAAGGCACTGTAACGAGAGGCACTAAGGGATTACACAAGGGTGAATAGCTAATATTTTTGTTGTGAATTCACTGATTTTTGATAAATGTATTAATTCAGTTTGGATTCTTTTGTGGTGTGTGTTATTTCACCTTTCCGATGTGGTATGGCCTACAACAGGGATGGAATGGTGGGGATGTGATGAGCAATGGGGATCTGGGGTTTAATTTATTTGAACTGCAGTCTGATGAGACAATCACGGGCCACCTTTCCAGAAGACCAATTGAGTGGCTGCTTCCTCCCTCACACCTGTTCCTCCTCCTCCTCCTCGTCCTCCTTTTCTTCCTCATCCTCCTTCTCCTCTTGCTCTTCCTCCTCCTGAGGTGGTCCCGCAATCCCTGGAGGCAAGGGCTGGGCCCTCATGATGGCCAAGTTGTGGAGCATGCAGCAGACCACCATGAAATGGGACACCCGCTCAGCTGAATACTGGAGGGCTCCTCCCAAGTGCTCAAGGCCGCGAAACTGTTGCTTCAGTAGGCCGATGGTCTGCTTGATGATGTTCCTGGTGGCAGCATGGCTGTCATTACATGAGTTCTGGGCAGGAGCGATGGGGTTGCAGAGGGGAGTCATGAGCCAGCTGGAGAGCAGATAGCCGTTGTCTCCGACCATCCAGCCACGAGCTTGACATGGTAGCTGGAAGAGTGCTGGCACAGGATGACAGTATCGTGGCTGCTGCCAGGACAGCAGGCATTAACATTGAGGATTTGCTGTCTGTGGTCATACACCAACTCCACATTAAGTGAGTGGTAGCCTTTGCAGTTATGGAAGATCTCAGGATTGTTATGTGGTGCCCACAAAGCGACGTGGGTGCAGTCAGTGGTGCTCTGTACCATAGGGAATCTCGCTATCTTGGCAAAGCCGCATGCAGGCTCGGCCTGCTTCTCTCTGGTGATGAGGAAGGAAATGTAGTCTCTTCTACTGTAGAGAGCCTTAGTGACCTCCCGCTTGCTGCGATGGATGGCGAACTGCGAGATGTTAGCTATGTCTCCTGTTGCAGACCGCAAGGATCTGCTGGCGAAGAAATTGAGGGCGACGGGGACCTTGACTACCACTGGGAGAGCCGTGGTCATCCTGATCTGAGGTTGGAGGTCTCGTTGTAGGAGGTGGCAGAGTTCAGTTTCGCATATGTAGTCACTGAGTGTTGCAGGCTCATAGACTTCACGATCCACCTAGCATTGAGGCTCCCAGTGATAACTGTTACTGGCGGTGCTGCAGGGGCGCGGGATTTGGCACGCAGTGCTGGATTCGCCTCGTCCCGCCAATAATGCTCTAGCACCCCGTTAGCGTGAGGCGCTAAGGTATCAAATGTTAGGAATGAGGGGGTGGAAACACAGAGTCGGGATAATCAGTGGCTACTCTAGTTGGCAGGATGTGACTAGTGGTGTCCCTCAGGGATCTGTGTTGGGTCCTCAACTATTCATAGTATTTATTGATGACTTAGATGATGGCATAGAAAACCATGGGGGCAAAATTCCTCAGCACCCCAATTGGGGACAGTAACCAACTCGAGGTGGGACATCCTGCTCCCGGCGCACAATTGTGGTTACTGCCCCTCACAGGAAGTGGAGTGCAATCTCCCGTGCTCCACTTCCTGTTGGGACGGGTTCTGGGGCGCTTTGGTCAGCGCTACTCGATAGCTCACATAACACTGACGTCTTTCAACTCTCCCTCAGTTAAAGGAGAGGCCTCTAATGGCCTCCACTGGGTCACCAGGGTGACGTGGTGCCGAGGCTGCAGCCCAGCTCCCAAAACCAAGTGCCGGACTGCATCGCAGCAAGCCGGACCATGCAGCAGAGGAAGAAGTCGGGTCGGGTGAGTCGGCCAAACCAGCAAGATGGCGGCTTGGGCCACTCTCAACCTCTGCTTAACTTCCAACCTGAACCCTAACCCTAACACCACTCGCAGCAGCCTCACCGGGCACTGGCTAATGTTACGCCGCAGAGCTAATGGGTTGCCACGCACGCCAATGATGCCATCGCCAGCTGCACGGTGGCCTAGGGTGCTTCTGGTGGGGTGCGACGGTACCGTGGCAGCACCTCCGCTAACTCCCGCACAATTTCGTGGGAGTCGGTAACGCCCCCTGGGCTAAAACTATTTTACCCCCCCCGAGGCGCTAACGGGCGTTGCTAAACAGAGCAATTACGACCCATATATTTCCAAATTTGCCAATGACGCAAAGATAGGTGGAATTGTAGGCAGTGTAAATGAAAGCATAAAATTAATAAAGGGCTATCGATAGATTAAATGAATGGGCAAAACTACAGCTAATGGATTTCACTGTAGACAAATATGAGGTCATCCACTTTGGACCTAAAAAGGATAGAACAGGGTACTTTTTAAATTGTGAAGAGCTAAAAACAGTGGAGGTCCAAAGAGACTTGGAGTGTCCAGGTACATAGATCATTAAAATGTCATAAATAAGTACCGAAAATAATCAAAAAATGCTAATGGGATGCTGCCCTTTATGTCTAGAGGACTAGAATACAAGGGGGTAGATGTTATTCTACAGCTATACAAAGCCCTCATTAGACCACACCTGTAGAGCTGTGAGCAGTTCTGGGCACCACACCTTAGGAAGGACATATTGGCCTTGGAGGGAGTGCAGCATAGGTTTACCAAAATGATACCCAGACTCCAAAGATTAAATCACAAGTAGAGATTACACAAATTACAAGGTTAATGTGTGATCAGATTGAAGTTTTCAAGATATTAAGGGGAACAGATAGGGTAAATAGAGGGAAACTATTTCTGCTGGTTGGGGAGTCTAGGACGAGGGGGCATAGTCTAAACATTAGAGCCAGACCTTTCAGGAGTGAAATTCGGAAACACTTCTACACACAAAGGGCGGTAGAAGTCTGCAAATGGCAACTGATGCTAGTTCAATTGTTAATTTTAATTCTGAAATTAATAGATTTTTGTGAGCCATAAGTTTTAAGAGATATGAGCCGAAAGCGAGTATTTGGAGTTATATCGCAGATCCGCCATTATCTCATTGAATGGTGGAGCAGGCTCGATGAACTCAATGGCCTATTCCTGTTCCTATGATTTTATCATAATTGTAAAGGATTTGAAAGGGAAGTAACTTTTTTAAATTGGTTTGTTTTGAATGATTTTTAATCCTAGATGTTTTCTATAATTGCCATCCATTCAACTCAATGGCTTTTCACTAATTTCTAGAAGATGATTCCATATAAAGTCACTGAGAAACATCACCTGAAACATACCAGAGTAATGTTCTAGCAATGAAGCGATGAATATCTCCCGATTGACTGCTGTAACTTTGGCGGGAGACCCCAAATCCATGTGTAATCAGGGTTTCCACCGATCTTTTGCCGAAGTTATAGCAGTTGACCAGGAGAATCTTCAAGGAAACTCCGGTGATAATCTGTTCGGTACAGTTCCATGGACAATGGGCAGCTCCAGTACCTCACTCAAGTGGCTTTTCTTCATGCATGAACCTGCACAGTAAGTGTTGGCAAGCCATTTGACCGTGGGTAGGGTATCTTGGCCAAACCAATCCTGTCCAAAATTGTGTGCTTTCCAACAGGAGTTGCTGGACAATGTTGAGGAGCAGGTCCGCTGGCTTATTTTTGGCCCTCTTTAGTGCAGTGACACTCTTTTCAATTGTAATGTCCTACTCCCTCCCAGGCTTTGCACAGACCAGGGTTCATACTTGGGACCTTCTTTGATGGCTTAGTTCCACAAATTCTAAGTAACCATTCGGGAACCTTCGTTATATTGTCATTTAGTACTTTTTTCTAAAAGCTGCCTTTCTGTGGAGCTGCCTGTCCCAGTGCCAAGCATGCGGGTTTGGGGGCGGGTCAGCAGTAAAAATTGGCGGAATTGCCAGTGAGTCGAGTATCCGCTGACATTCGCCATCTTCTGCATTTAACTTGGGCGCATTTCTCAGCTCGCCACGGACCCGCTCGGCAAAGGCGGGCGACCTCATTGAAGTACCGAAATGCTTGTTGAGAGACCCTTAAGAGGTTTTTTAACAGCAGGTTTTGGCTTTAACTTCTTGAGCACGGGATTCACACACCTCGCCTGTGAAGGGGAGGCGGGAGCTCAGTGGTCATTGTGCAAGTTCGTTAAGTGACAGCTGGAAAAAACACATAAATACTCCCACATCACACCTGCTTCCTTGTCTAATGGAAAGACTGCTGCTGACTCCATTGTGTGCAGAGATTTAGCTGTCAGCAGTTTACAACCTCAGAAGCCACTCTCACTACATTGCTAGTCACTATGACAACATTGATGGACTTGGCCTCTGATCTCCACTTTACCTGACACCTATTACATCAGCACAGGTGCTGCTTATCCTGTCTCACTTTGGACCTCAGAATCGGACCAAGGTGAGCCCCGGCACCAACAACAGCAGTCACATCAACAGCAACAGCCCCAACAGAAGCCTTCACCTCAGCAACCTGATGCTCCACAGGAGAGAGGAGGTCAGCACAGGGCTTCACCATGACAGAGACGATACCCCAACACAGGTATACAGGCAGAGGATGAGCTTCCTGGACATGACTGAGCAGCAGTGCTTATGAAGGCTCAGGCTATCGTGCCAGTTCATCGCTGACATTTGCGGCTTGCTGGAACAAGACCTGCTGCCCAGTGGACCTGGTGGACATGCCTTACCAGTGGCTGTCAAAGTCACCACCGCCCTCAACTTCTTCGCCTCAGGCTCCTTCCAGGGATCTGCAGCAGATATTTGCAAGATCTAACAGTCGGCTGACAACAGATGCATCATCCAGGTGACCGATGCCATGTTTGACAAGTCAACCAATTATGTCAGCGTTGTCACTGATGAAGCCAGTCTTACTGAGCGAGCGCTCATCTTTGTGACTCTGGCTGGCTTCCCACAGGTGCAGGGAGTTATCGACTTTTCACATGTGGCCATCAGGATCCCCCCAGATCACCCAGGAGTGTTTGTGAACCACAAGGGCTTCCAGTCCCTCAATGTGCAGCTTGTCTGCAACCATAAAAAGATGATCATGCATGTGTGCACCAGATTCCCCGGGAGCTGTCATGACTCTTTCATCTTGCACCAGTCCACCCTCCCTCAACTCTTCGCTCCCCCAAACAGACTTACTGGCTGGCTGCTTGGAGACGAGGGCTATCCACTGAAGACGTGGCTCATGGCACCCTTGAGGCCAAGTACTGAGGAGTGTTATAATGAGAGCCATATGTCCACCAGATATGCCATAGAGCAAGCAATAGACATGCTGAAGATGCGCTTCAGATGCCTTGACAGATGTGGAGGAGCCCTTCAGTACACACCAGCCACTGACTCCAGAATCATTGCTGTTTGCTGCCCGCTGCACATCATAGTGCAGCAGTGACGATTAGAGCTGCAGGAGCAGCAACGGTGCTAGTGTAATCTGCACCTCCTCCTCCTCCTCATCTTAAACCTGTACCACCTCCTCCAAAGATGCTGTGTGTTCTGCGCCTTGCTCCTCCTGCAGCTCTAATCGTCACGGCCTAAGTCTACGTTTATATCCCTTCTCGAGATGAGGTGAATGAGCGTCTGCCACCTGTTGTTCACAGCAAGCAGGCACTTGTTTGACTGGTGCATTTGCTGCTCCATGCAGGTGGCCACCCTTTTCATGGAACAGCACATCATCACCAGCACCTATGAGATGGTGGCGGGTGCTCATATTGGACATGGACCCCTCCATTCTCTGGACATTCGCAGACATTGTGACTGCAATTGTTGCTGCCCCTCCAAGATCATCCTCTTTCTCGATGGACCCTGAGGTTCCACATCTGCAGCAACATTATTTACTCTTGCTACCCTCACTAGGTCGTTCCACCGCCTACGACACCTTTCCCCGGTCCGTACCATGGTACTTGTGGAGGACACAGCCTCCCCGATCTCGTCCCATATCCTGTTGTACTCCTTTTGGGGGGGCTTTCCACAACCACTCTTCATTAGCTTGGAGTACCTCTCTGCAATATTCTCGAGAAGGGCCAGTAACTCCGTCTCGTCGAAGGCGGGCGCCTTAACCTCCCGTCCTTCTTGATATTCCTGCACTTCGACTTTTTTTTAACATTTCCATAATGTTTATGTTATGATTTTTGCTTTGCAAAATATGTCTTCTTATTCTTCAAACTGTAGAATTATTAGTTGTTCAGAATATTTTTGAACTCTCCAATGTGTTTTTAAAGTAACTGCCTGTCGATTAGCTTGCTGCTCCTTCTCGCTCTCTCTCCCTCCTCTTCAACTCATTGCGCATGCGCGGGTGACCCCTGACCCCCGAAATCATGGGTAAAAAAAACTTCTGTGAAAAAAACGGAGGAAAAAAATTGTGCATGCGCAGTTAAGTGCCGCAACGTCCATCGAAGAGAAAGTCGATCTGGATCGACTAGTAGGTTATACACCACCCGCTGCAGACTGCTGGCATACCGCCGACACAATGGCGGAAAAAATCGGCCAATTTTGTCCTCTTCGGTCTTGACGGTATGCCAGCAAATTGAAACAACTCACCGCTGGCATACCGCTGAGAAATGGGCGGACCTTATGCATTGACCAATTTCGTGCTGATAATGGGGTCTTGCAAGAAAGGTACTGCAATAATCATGGGCGATTTTAATCTTCATATAGTTTGGACAAATCAAATTGGCAAAGGTAGGTAGCCCTGAGGACGAGTTCATAGAGTGTATTCGGGACAGTTTCATAGAACAATACATTGTGGAACCAACCAGGGAGCAGGCTATTGTAGATCTTGGAATGTATAATGAGACAGGATTAATTAATGATCTCATAG
Source organism: Pristiophorus japonicus (assembly GCF_044704955.1). Lineage (NCBI taxonomy): Eukaryota > Metazoa > Chordata > Chondrichthyes > Pristiophoridae > Pristiophorus > Pristiophorus japonicus. The sequence continues at coordinate 229,265,877 of NC_091981.1, forward strand.
TAAAGAATCCTCTAGGGAAGAGTGATCATAACATGATAGAATTTCACATTCAGTTTGAGGGTGAGAAACGTGGGTCTGAAACTCATGACTTAAACTTAAATAAAGGCAATTACAAAGGTATGAAGACAGAGTTGGCTAAAGTAGATAGGGAAAATAGATTAAAAGATAAGACGATAGATAAGCAGTGGGAGACATTTAAGGAGATATTTTGTAACTCTCAACAAAGATATATTCCAGTGAGAAAGAAAGATTCTATGAGAAGGATGAATCATCCGTGCCTAACTAAATAAGTTAAGGATGGTATCAAATTGAACAAAAAGGCATACAATATTGTGAAGATTAGTGGTAGGCCAGAAGAGTGAGAACATTTTAGAAACCAGCAAAGGACAACTAAAAAAATAATAGTGGAAGAAAATAGATTGAGAGTAAACTAACAAGAAATATAAAAACAGACAGTAATAGCTTCTACAAGTATATAAAAAGGAAGAGAGTAGCTAAAGTAAACGTTGGTCCCTTAGAGGATGAGCCTGGGAAATTAATAATGGAAACAAGGAAATGGCAGAGACTTTGAACAAATATTTTGTGTCTCTCTTTACGATGGAAGACACTTAAAGCATCCCAATAATAGTAGATAATCAAGGGGCAAAAGGTGGGGGGAGGAAATTAAACAATCACTATCACGAGAGAAAAAGTACCAGGCAAGCTAATGGGTAATGGAACTAAAGGCTGACATGTCCCCTGACTTGATGGTCTGCATCCTAGGGTCTTAAAAGAAGTGCAGAGATTAGTTGTAATCTTCCAAAAATACCCTAGATTGTGGAAAGATCCCAGCGGGTTGAAAAGCCGCAAATGTAACGCCCCTATTAAAAGCAAGTGCTCTACTCGGAGCTCCTTCACGGCAAATGAGCCAAAGGTGGGCAGCAGAAACGCTAAAAGGACACCCTTAAAGCCTCCCTGATAAAGTGTGACATCCCCATTGACACCTGAGAGGCCCTGGCCCAAAACCGCCCTAAGTGGAGGAAGTGCATCCGAAAAGGCACTGAGCACCTTGAGTCTCAACGCCAGGAGCATGCAGAAATCAAGCGAAGGCAGCGGAAAGAGTGTGCGGCAAACCAGTCCCACCCAACCCTTCCCTCAACGGCTATCTGTCTCAACTGTGACAGAATCTGTGGCTATCATATTGGACCGTTCAGCTACCAAAGAACTCACTTCAGGAGTGGAAGCAAGTCTTCCGCAATTCCGAGGGACTGTCTATGAGGGGTACTGAAGTTGCATATGGGGTACTGAAGTTGCATGTTCAGCCATGAACTCATTGAATGGCGGTGCAGGCTCAAAGGGCCAAATGGCCTATTCCTGCACCTATTTTCTATGTTTCTATGTTTTTATGATGGTTATTAAAGAAAGGAGGGAGATAGAAAGCAGGAAACTATAGGCCAGTAAGCCTAACATCTGTCGTTGGGAAGATGCTGGAATCCATTATTAAGGGAGTAGTAGCAGGACATTTAGAAAATTATAACACAATCAAGCGGAATCAACATGGTTTTATGAAAGGGAAATTGTGTTTGACACATTGATTAGAGTTCTTTGAGGTTGCAACCAGCGGGGGTGGGTCAAGGGGAACTAGTAGCTGTAGTGTATTTGGATTTCCAAAAGGCATTCGATAAGGTGCCACATAAAAGGTTACTGCACAAGATAAGATTGCACGGTGTTGGGGGTAATATATTAGCATGGATAGAGGATTGTCTAACTAATAGAAAGCAGAGAGTCGGGATAAATGGATCAAACTGTAACGACTGTAACTGTAACCTGACGACTACATGTGCAGGAAGTGTATCTTGCTGCAACTCCTGACCGCATTGCGGCACTGGAGCTGTGCATGGATTCACTCTGGAGCATCCGCGATGCTGAGGATATAATGAATAGCATATTTAATGAGTTGGTCACACCGCAGGCAAAGGTTACAAAGGCAGAGAGGGAATGGGTGACGAGCAGGAAGAGCAGTGGAAGGAAGGTAGTGCAGGGGACCCCTGTGGTCATCCCCCTGCAAAACAGATACACCATTTTAGGTACTGTTGCGGGGGGAATGACTCATCAGGGGAGGGCCGCAGCAGCCAAGTTTATGGCACTATGGGTGGCTCTGTTGCATAGGAGGGCAGGTAAAAGAGTGGGAGAGCTATAGTGGTCGGGGATTCTATTGTAAGGGGAATAGATAGGTGTTTCAGCGGTGCAACTGAGACTCCAAGATGGTATGTTGCCTCCCATTTGCAAAGGTCAAGGATGTCTCGGAGCGGCTGCAGGACATTTTGGAGGGGGAGGGTGAACAGCCAGTTGTCGTGGCGTATATACGTACCAACGATATAGGTAAAAAACGGGATGAGGTCCAACAAGCTGAATTTAGGGAGCTCAAATTAAAAAGCAGGACCTCAAAAGTAGTAATCTCAGGATTGATACCAGTGCCATGTGCTAGTCAGAGTAGAAATAGCAGGATTGCTAAGGTGAATACGTGGCTTGAGGAGTGGTACAGGTGGGAGGGATTCAAATTCCTGGGACATTGGAACCGGTTCTGGGGGAGGGGGGGACCAGTACAAACCGGACGGTCTGCACCTGGGCAGGACCGGAACCAATGTCCTAGGGAAGTGTTTGCTAGTGCTGTTGGGGAGGGATTAAACTAATATGGCAGGGGGATGAGAACCTATGCAGGGAGACAGAGGGAAGTAAAATGGGGGCAGAAGCAAAAGATAGAAAGAAGAAAGGTAAAAGTGGAGGCCAGAGAAACCCAAGACAAAAATCAAAAAGGACCACATTACAGCAAAATTCTAAAGGGACAAAATGTGTTAAAAAGACAAGCCTGAAGGCTCTGTGCCTCAATGCGACGAGTATTCGTAATGAGGTGGACGAATTAACTGCGCAGGCAGCTATTAACGAACATGATATCATTGGGATTATGGAGACATGGCTCTGGGGTGACCAAGGCTGGGAACTCAACATCCAGGGGTATTCAACATTCAGGAAGGATAAGACAGAAAGGAAAAGGAGGTGGGGTAACATTGCTGGTTAAAGAGGAAATTAATGCAATAGTAAGGAAGGACATAAGCTTGGATGATGTGGAATCTGTATGGGTAGAGCTGCGGAATACCAAAGAGCAGAAAACGATAGTGGGAGTTGTGTACAGACCACCAAACAGTAGTAGTGATGTTAGGGACAGCATCAAACAAGAAATTAGGGATGTGTGCAATAAAGGTACAGCAGTTATCATGGGCGACTTTAATCTACATATAGATTGGGCTAACCAAATTGATAGCAATACGGTGGAGGAGGATTTCCTGCAGTGTATTAGGGATGGTTTTCTAGGCTGATAAGTCGAGGAACCAACTAGAGGGCTGCCCATCCTAGACTGGGTGATGTGTAATGAGAAAGGACTAATTAGCAATCTTGTTGTGTGAGGCCCCTTGGGGAAGTGTGACCATAATATGGTAGAATTCTTTATTAAGATGGATAATGACACAGTTAATTAAGAGATTAGGGTCCTGAACTTGGGGAAAGGTAACTTCGATGTAATGAGACGTGAATTGGCTAGAATAGACTGGCGAATGATACTTGAAGGGTTGATGGTGGATCAGCAATGGCAAACATTTAAAGATCACATGGATGAACTTCAACAATTGTACATCCCTGGAGTCTGGAGTAAAAACAAAACTGGGAGGTGGCTCAACTGTGGCTAACAAGGGAAATTAGAGAAAGTGTTAAATCCAAGGAAGAGGCATATAAATTGGCCAGAAAAAGCAACAAACCTGAGGACTGGGAAAAATTTAGAATCCAGCAGAGGAGGACAAAGTATTTCATTAGGAGGGGGGAAATAGAGTATGAAAGGTAGCTAGCTGGGAACATAAAACTGACTGCAAAAGCTTCTATAGATATGTGAAGAGAAAGAGATTCGTAAAGACAAACGTAGGTCCATTGCAGTCAGAATCAGGTGAATTTATAATGGGGAGCAAAGAAATGGCAAACCAATTGAACAAATACTTTGGTTCTGTCTTCACTAAGGAAGACACAAATAACCTTCTGGAAATACTAGGGGACCGAGAGTCTAGCGAGAAGCAGGAACTGAAGGAAATCCTTATTAGTCAGGAAATTGTGTTAGGGAAATTGATGAGATTGAAGGCCGATAAATTCCCAGTGCCTGATAGTCTATATTCCAGAGTACTTAAGGAAGTGGTCCTAGAAATAGTGGATGCATTGGTGATCATTTTCCAACAGTCTATTGATTCTGGATCAGTTTCTATGGACTGGAGTGTAGCTAATGTAACACGACTTTTTAAAAAAGGAGGGAGAGAGAAAACAATGGTTAGCCTGACATCGGTAGTGGGGAAAATGTTGGAATCAATTATTAAAGATTAAATAGCAGCGCATTTGGAAAGCAGTGACAGGATCGGTCCAAGTCAGCATGGATTTAGGAAAGGGAAATCATGCTTGACAAATCTGGAATTTTTTGAGGATGTAACTGGTAGAGTGGACAAGGGAGAACCAGTGGATGTGGTGTATTTGGACTTTCAACAAGCTTTTGACAAGGTCCCACACAAGAGATTGTTGTGCAAAATTAAAGCACATGGTATTGAGGGTAATGTACTGACGTGGATCGAGAACTGGTTTCAGACAAGAAGCAGAGAGTCGGGATAAACGGTTCCTTTTCAGAATGGCAGGCAATGACTAGTGGGGTGCCACAGGGCTCAGTGCTGGGACCCCAGCTATTTACAATATACATCAATGATTGAGATGAAGGAATCGAGTGTAATATCTCCAAGTTTGCAGATGACACTAGCTAGGTGGTGGTGTGAGCTGTGAGGAGGACACTAAAAGGCTGCAGGGTGACTTGGACAGGTTAGGTGAGTGGGTAAATGCATGGCAAATGCAGTATAATGTGGATAAATGTGAGGTTATCCACTTTGGTGGCAAAAACGTGAAGGCAGAATATTATCAGAATGGAGGCAGATTAGGAAAAGGGGAGGTGCAATGAGACTTGGGTGTCATGGTACATCAGTCATTGAAAGGTGGCAAGCAGGTACAGCAGGCGGTGAAGAAGGCAAATGGCATGTTGGCCTTCATTGCTAGGTGATTTGCATATAGGAGCAGGGAGGTCTTATTGCAGTTGTACAGGGTCTTGTTGAGGCCTCATCTGGAATATTGTGTTCAGTTTTGGTCTCCTAATCTGAGGAAGGATGTTCTTGCTATTGAGGGAGTGCAGCGAAGGTTCATCGGACTGATTCCCGGAATGGCTGGACTGACATATGAGGAGAGACTGGATCGACTGGGCCTGTATTGACTGGAGTTTGGAAGAATGAGGGGATCTCATTGAAACATATAAAATTCTGACGGGACTGAACAGGTTAGATGCGGGAAGAATGTTCCCGATGTTGGGGAAGTCCAGAACCCGGGGTCACAGTCTAAGAATAAAGGGGAAGCCAATTAGGACCGAGATGAGGAGAAACTTCTTTACTCAGAGAGTTGTGAACCTGTGGAATTCTCTACCGCAGAGAGTTGTTGATGCCAGTTCGTTAGATATATTCAAGAGGGAGTTAAATATGGCCCTTATGGCTAAAGGGATCTAGTGGTATGGAGAGAAAGCAGGAAAGGGGTACTGAGGTGAATGATCAGCCATGATCTTATTGAATGGTGATGCAGGCTCGAAAGGCCAAATGGCCTACTCCTGCACCTATTTTCTATGTTTCTATGTAACAAGTGGGGTTCCACATGGATCAGCCCTTGGGCCTCATCTATTTACAATCTATATTAATGAATTAGATGAAAGTTACATAACCAAATTTGCTGATGATACAAAGATAGATGGGAAAGCAAGTTGTGAGGAGGACACAAAGGCGCCGAAATTGGTGAAGGCCACGGCCCACCCTAATGCCGCTAAAAGGACCGCTGATGGTGGCCGAGAGACTGGGCAGTATTTTGCCTGGAAGATTCCTCTAAAAAGTGGCAGTACTGCCCGGCAGCCAAACAACAGCTTATGCTGTCAATCTGGGTGGCAGCGGGCAGGAGCTCTCAATCTCGGCGGCAAAGGCTCTTGCCGCCCAAGTACCACCAAGGATGTTGTCGGGCCGGGGAGGGTGGAAGACCTGAAAATAAAAATCATGGCAAACTGATATGTCCTTACTATACAGTATAAATGCACACGAGGCCCATACTTGAGAGAAGGTCATTCTGTGACCAGTAACCTTTATTACCAAGACCTCAAGTGATGAAGGTGGGTGGAGCTTCCCCTTTTATACCTGACAGTCCAAGTTAGGAGTGTCTCCCACAAGTTCGCCCCTTGTGGTCAATGTTTTCAAGGTGTACAACTTAGGTCAGCTTATACATGGGTTACAATGATAGTTAAATACATGACATCATTGCCCCCGCAAAGTCTTATTGGGATCACAGCTTAAGTCTCTCTGATGGTTTACGCTCCCTTGTAGAGCGCCTGAGTTAGGGCTCCGGTTGTTGGCCGCTGGCCTGAGTGTCTGCTGTTTGCGGTGCCTCAGGCCAGTCCGGACTGCCCACAGTGACTGGGCTCTCCTCCACTTGGTTACGATGTTTGGTCACCTGTGGTGGAGTAAACTCTACGTCATATTCTTCCTCTGCTTCTTCTATGGGGTTGCTGAACCTCCTTTTAGTTTGATCCACGTGTTTGCAGCAGATTTGTCCACTGGTAAGTTTAACTACCAAAACCCTATTCCCCTCTTTGGCAATCACAGTGCCTGCAAGCCATTTGGGCCCTGCAGCATAATTAAGGACAAAAACAGGGTCATTGACATCAATACATTGCGCCCTCGCATTCCTGTCATGGTAGTCATATTGTGACTGACACCTGCTCTCAACAATTACTTTCATAGTACGGTGTATAAGGGATAACCTGGTTTTCATTAGCAGCTCTGCAGGTGGAACCCCTGTGAGCGAGTGTGGTCGGGATCTCTTGGCCAACAGAAGGCATGATAAGCGTCTTTGTAGGGAACCCCCTTGGATTCTGAGCATCCCCTGTTTGATTATCTGCACCGCTCGTTCCACCTGGCCGTTTGAGGCCGGCTTGAACGGTGCCGTTCTGACATGGTTGATTCCATTGCCTGCCATGAAGTCCTGGAACTGAATGCTTGTGAAGCACGGGCCATTGTCGCTGACCAAGACACCCGGTAGACCATGGGTGGCGAACATTGCCCGTAGACTTTCTACCGTGGCAGAGGATGTGCTTGAATTTAAAATGGCACACACAATCCATTTGGAGTAGGCGTCTACTACAACCAAAAACATTTTTCCCATGAAAGGACCTACGTAGTTCACATGGATGCGTCACCATGGCTTGGTGGGCCAGGACCAGGGGCTAAGGGTGGCTTCCCTGGGTGCATTGCCCAGCTGAGCACACGTGTTGCACCTGCGAACACAAAGTTCCAGTTCTGCATCTATCCCTGGCCACCAAACGTGTGACCTGGCAATTGCCTTCATCATGACAATGCCCGGGTGCTCATTGTGAAGTTCTCTGATAAACACCTCTCTGCCCATCTGGGGCATGACTACTCGGATTCCCCATAGTAGGCAATAGTGCCCCATACATGGCTGCCCAGTCCGTCCTCATTCAGGACACATTTCTTAACTGAAGACATTAGCGGGTCTTTATTTGTCCAGACTTTAATCTGACGGGCTGTCACAGGTGAGCCTTTGCTTTCGAAAGCTTCAACAGCCATGACCATCTCAGCATCATGCCCAGTTGCCCCCTCAGGGGTGGCTAGTGGGAGCCTGCTGAGTGCATTGGCGCAGTTTTCAGTGCCCGGTCTGTGTCGAATTGTGTAGTCATAGGCTGCTAACATAAGTGCCCACCTCTGTATGCGAGCTGATGCATTCGCATTTATGGCCGTGTTGTTGGCCAAAAGAGACATTAGGGGTTTGTAATTAGTCTCCAGCTCAAATTTCCTGCCAAACAGGTACTGGTGCATTTTTTTAACGAAATATACACATGCTAGCGCTTCCTTTTCTACCATCCCGTAGCCCCTTTCAGTCTGGGACAGACTTCTGGAGGCATAAGCTACTGGCTGTAACTGACCATTGGCATTCACATGCTGCAACACACACCCGACCCCATAGGACGACGCATCGCACGTTAACACTAGTTTCTTACACAGGTCATATAATGTTAACAGTTTGTTGGAGCATAACAAATTGCGTGCTCGATCAAAAGCCCTTTCCTGGCTGTGCCCCAGACCCAATCGCGACCTTTGCATAGGAGCACGTGTAGCGGCTCTAGCAGCGTGCTCAATTTGGGAAGAAAGTTACCAAAATAGTTCAGGAGCCGCAGGAACAAATGCAGCTCCGTCGTGTTGCGGGGTCTGGGTGCTCTCTGGATCGCTTCCATTTTGGACGCAGTAGGTCTGATTACGTCTGCTGCTATCCTCCTCCCCAGGAATTCTACCTCTGGAGCTAAGAAGACGCACTTCGCCTTTTTCAGTCGCAGCCTTACCCGGTCCCGTCTGCCTAACACCTCCTCCAGGTTATGGAGGTGTTCTTCAGTATCACGACCCGTGATGAGGATGTCGTCTTGAAAAGCCACCGTCCTTAGAATCGACTTGAGGAGGCTTTCCATATTTCGCTGAAAGATCGCGGCGGCCGAACGAATCCCGAACGGACATCTGTTATACTCAAACAGCCCCTTGTGTGTCGTGATTGTGGTCAGCTTCCTCAACTCAGTCGCCAGCTCCTGGGTCATGTAAGTTAAGGTCAGGTCAAATTTTGAAAAAAGTTTGCCACCGGACAGCGTTGCAAAGAGGCCCTCAGCTCTCGGTAGCGGGTACTGGTCTTGGAGTGACACCCGGTTGATGGTGGCCTTGTAATCGCCACATATCCTGACCGACCCATCTGCCTTGAGCACCGGCACGATTGGGCTCGCCCAGTCACTGAATTCGACTGGCGAGATGATGCCTTCCCTCAGCAAGCGGTCCAATTCGCATTCTATCTTTTCCTGCATCACGTACAGCACCGCTCTGGCCTTGTGGTGTACTGGCCTGGCGTCCGGGTTTATGTGGATCACCCCCTTGGCCCCCATGAAAGTGCCGATGCCGGGTTGAAATAATGAGTCAAATTTGTCCAGGACCCGTGAGCATGATACTTGCTCCACAGAAGAAATTGCATTGACATCGCCCCATTTCCAGTTCATGACAGCAAGCCAACTGCTCCCCAGTAATGCGGGATCATCCCCCAGGACAATCCAGAGTGGCAGTCTGTTCTCTGAATATTTGTGGGTCACGACTACCGTGGCGCTGCCTACCACCGGAATGATCTCCTTTGTATATGTCCGTAGCTGTGCGTCAAGCGGCAATAATTTTTGCCTCCTGGCCTTGGACACCCACAACCTTTCGAACTGTTTGATACTCATCAGGGACTGGCTGGCCCCCGTGTTTAGCTCCATTAATACTGGGATGCCATTGAGGAGCACTTTCATAATTATCGGTGGCGTCCTGGTGTATGAACTGTATATGTGCTCCACATGAACTCGCTGAATTTCAGCTTCCAGCGATTTCCCCCAGTATTCATTTGGTCTCGTAGAGCTTACATCGGGCCCGTCCTCCTCGTACATCAACCTGGCTGCAGGCTTCCTGCACATATGCGCCAAGTGACCGCTGACGTTGCAGTTTCTGCAGGTATATTGCTGATGTCTGCAAGCTCTGGCTGGGTGTTTGCCTCTACACCTCCAGCATGAGCTCGAGGCCTCATTGTTAGAAACAAAAGATCCATTACCAGTCGATTGTCTCTGACTGTCTCTGTAACTGTCCCTAAGCGCACCATTAACAGGTGTTGATGGCCCCATTACTGGCCGCATTGTCCATTGCGATGGCATGAATCGCCATTCAGCTAGCCATTGTCTCTGTTGAATTCCCCCTTTGGGTTCGACTACATGCTGGGGCATGTCCGATTGCCCTTGTCTGCCTAGAGAACTGTGTGGCGCGTTAACAATGTTGACTCCCTGGTCGTTTGCCGCATTTTAGCCAAGATTTTTGTCATACATCATTCTGGTCTCTTCCTCCCCTGAGATAAATGTCTGGGCTATCGAGCCGCCACTTCCAAGGTCAAGCCTTCGGTCTCAACCAGTTTCCTGAAAACCCCAGCATGCTCGATGCTCTCAATAAAAAGTCTCACAGCATCTCTGTTCTGCATGCATCTGGGAACTTAAATAGGCTCGCCAGTTGCCTGAGATCTGCCACGCAGTCTGGAATGCTTTTCCCTTCTCGCCGCCGGTGCTTGTAAAACCGTTGTCTCGCCATGTGCATACTGCTCGCCGGTTTAAGGTGTTCCCCGATCAACTTACTGAGCTCTTCGAACGTCTTGTGTGCTGGCTTCTCTGGTGCTCGAAGGTCCTTCATCAGGGAATACGTTCTGGATCCACAAACCGTCAGGAGATGAGCCCTGCGTTTGTCGACCGAATCCTGTTCCAACCATTCCTTCATGACAAAACGTTGCTGTAGTCTCTCAATAAAGTCCTCCCAATCATCACCAACACAGTGCCTCTCTTCTGTGCATGCTAGTGGCCATGCTCGCGTGGTTTAAATTCAGTTTCTCGTCGCAAATTATATGTCCTTACTATACAGTATAAATGCACACGAGGCCCATACTTGAGAGAAGGTCACTCTGTGACCAGTTACCTTTATTACCAAGAGCTCAAGTGATGAAGGTGGGTGGAGCTTCCTCTTTTATACCTGAAAGTCCAGGTTAGGAGTGTCTCCCACAAGTTCGCCCCTTGTGGTTAATGTTCTCAAGGTGTACAACTTAGGTCAGCTTATACATGGGTTACAATGATAGTTGAATACATGACACAAACAAAAAAAAAACACCGGAACACCTTCAGGGCACCTCATCCAGGTAAGTTGCTGTAAATAAATGTTTAAAAATATGATCACTAGCCTATTTATTCCGTTCTTCATATCTACCATCAGGGTTAGAACAGCCTTCACGCAGCATTCCTTCCCACTGCTGGCGCCGACTCTCTCCTCCTCGGCGGACGGGAGCCATTTACGCTACTCGGCCACCAGAGGACATCAGCGGGCAGTTCCCAGCGGTACGCTCCTCTCACCCGCTCCGGCCCAAGTGGAAAATGGCAAGGAGAAGAAAACGGCAGCAAGACTCGGTGGCAGTCGGCGGCAGCAGGTGGCAGTGGGTGGTAAGGCCACCAATATCGGGGACAAAGAGTCTACAAAGAGATATAGACAGGTTAAGTGAGTGGGTAAAAATTTGGCAGATGGCGTATAATGTGGGAAAATATGAGGTTATCTACTTTGATTGGAAGAATAGAAAAGCAAATTATAATTTAAATGGAGAGAAACTACAAAACGCTGCAGTTCAGAGAGACCTGGGAGGTCCTTGTGCATGAAACACAAAAAGTCAGTATGCAGGTACAGCAAATAATCAGGAAGGCAAATGGAATGTTGGCCTTTATTGCAACGGGGATGGAGTATAAACAAGCAGGGAAGTCTTGCTCCAACTGTACAGCGTATTGGCGAGGCCACACCTAGCGTACTGCATACAGTTTTGGTCTCCATATTTAAGGAGGGACATTGGAGACAGTTCAGAGAAAGTTCACTAGGTTGATTCCTGAGATGAAAAGGTTGTCTTATGAGGAAAGGTTGAGCAGGTTGGGCCTATACTCATTGGAGTTTAGAAGCATGAGATGTGAGCTTATAGAAATGTATAAGATTCTAAGGGGGCCTGACAGGGTTGATGCTGAGAGGATGTTCCCCCTTGTGGGGAATCTACAACTCGAGGGCATAGTTTCAGAATAAGGGGTCGCCCATTTAAGATGGAGATAATGAGGAATTTCTGCTCTCAATGGGGTGTGAATCTTTGTAATTCGCAGAGAGCTGTGAAAACTGGGTCATTGAATATATTCAAGGTGGAGATAGACAGATTTTTGAACTACATGAGAGTCAAAGGTTATTGGGAACAGGCAGGAAAGTGGAGTTGAGGCCAAGATCAGATCAGCCATGATTTTATTGAATTGGGGAGCAGGCTCGAGGGGATCGAGGGTCTAGTGAGAAGGAGGAACTGAAGGATATCCTTATTAAGCGGGAAATTGTGTTAGGGAAATTGATGGGATTGAAGGCCGATAAATCCTCGGGGCTTGATAGTCTGCATTCCAGAGTACTTAAGGAAGTTAGCCCTAGAAATAGTGGATGTATTGGTGATCATTTTCCAACAGTATATCGACTCTGGATCCGTTCCTATGGACTGGAGGGTAGGTAATGTAACACCACTTTTTAAGAAAGGAGGGAGAGAGAAAACGGGTAATTTTTGACTGATTAGCCTGACATCAGTAGTGGGGAAAATGTTGGAATCAATTAATAAAGATGAAATAGCAGCACATTTGGAAAGCAGTGATGGGATCGGTCCAAGTCAGCATGGATTTATGAAAGGGAAATCTTGCTTGACAAATCTTCTAGAATTTTTTGAGGATGTAACTAGTAGAGTGGACAAGGAAGAACCAGTGGATGTGGTGTATTTGGACTTTCAAAAGGCTTTTGACAAGGTCCCACACAAGAGATTGGTGTGCAAAATAAAAGCACATGGTATTGGGGGTAATGTACTGACGTGGATAGAGAATTGGTTGGCAGACAGGAAGCAGAGAGTCGGGATAAACGGGTCCTTCTCAGAATGGCAGGCAGTGACTAGTGGGGTGCCGCAGGGCTTAGTGCTGGGACCCCTGTAATTTAAAATATACATGAATGATTTGGAAGAGAGAATTGAGTGTAAAATCGCCAAATTTGCAGATGACAATAAGCTGGGTGGTGGTGTGAGCTGTGAGGAGGACGCTAAAAGGCTGCAGGATGACTTAGACAGGTTAGGTGAGTGGGCAAACGCATGGCAGATGCAGTATAATGTGGATAAATGTGAGGTTATCCACTTTGGTCGCAAAAACACGAAGGCAGAATATTATCTGCATGGTGGCAGATTAGGAATAGGGGAGGTGCAACGAGACCTGGGTGTCATGGTACATCAGTCATTGAAAGTTGGCATGCAGGTCCAGCAGGCAGTGAAGACGGCAAATTGTATGTTGACCTTCATAGCTAGAGGATTTGAGTATAGGAGCAGGGAGGTCTTACTGCAGTTGTACAGGGCCTCACCTGGAATATTGTGTTCAGTTTTGGTCTATTAATCTGAGGAAGGATGTTCTTGCTATTGAGGGAGTGCAGCGAAGGTTCACCAGACTGATTCCCGGTATGGCAGGACTGACATATGAGGAGAGACTGGATCGACTGGGCCTGTATTCACTGGAGTTTAGAAGGATGAGAGGGGATCTCATGAAACATATAAAATTCTGATGGAACTGGACAGGTTAGATGCAGGAAGAATGTTCCCGATGTTGGGGAAGTCCAGAACCAGGGGACACAGTCTAAGGATAAGGGGTAAGCCATTTAGGACTGAGATGAGGAGAAACTTATTCACACAGAGAGTTGTTAACCAGTGGAATTCCCTACCTCAGAGAGTTGTTGATGCCAGTTCATTGGATATATTCAAGAGGGAGTTAGATATGACCCTTATGGCTAAAGGGATCAAGGGGTATGGAGAGAAAGCAGGAAAGGGGTACTGAGGTGAATGATCAGCCATTATCTTATTGAATGATGGTACAGGCTCGAAGGGCCGAATGGCCTACTCCTGCACCTATTTTCTATGTTTCTATATTTCTAAATGGCCCACTCCTGCTCCTATTTCTTATGTTCTTATATAATACCAAGCTGTACTTCCATTACTTTGATGTTCCAGCATCTTCCTTCTTCATTCCCCTCCCCTGGCCCCTGTAGCATTGTATCATCATGTTCCATGGCATCTTTGATCATCTGAACTTATACTTGTCTCTAAGCATGTGGATAAATTTGAATTCACTCATAACAAATCACTAGGAATGATTGGCAATACTGGAACCTTCCTGTTTAGCTCCTATTAAATATTCAGGACAATAACCCTGATTCTATCTATCTCTATCTTTGACTGATTGCACAACCCAGTGTCCTGTTTGACCCCACCATGCGTCTCCAACCCCAAATCTTAGCCACTTTCTATGTCCACCTGCAACACCCCACCTCCACCTCTACCTACTGGCGGAGCAGGCTCGAGGGGCTAGATAGCCTACTCCTGTTCCTAATTCTTATGTTCTCACCTTCATTGTCGCTGAAATATTGATTCATGCGTTCTTCGCTTCCAAGCTTGGTTCCTCCAACACCCTCCCTGCTGGCCTCGCAAGTTCCACTCTTCATAAACTCCAACTCATCCAAAGCTTCATCACCCACATCCTAAACCACACTATGTCCCGCTCTCTTCTCACCCCATCCTCGCTGACCGCTGTTGGCTCCCCATCCCCCACTGTACCAGATTCACAAGCTTCATCCTAATTTCCCTCTATTGTGCCCCCTTTCCCGACCCCTGCAACCTCCAATCTCTAACTACATTCATCCTCCACTCTTCTGACTCCGACCTTTACATCCCCTCTCCTCGCTCCACCTTCAGTGGCGGAGCCTTCAGCCACCTCATCTCCGCACTTTGGGAAATGCTCCGTGAACCTTCCACTTTGATATCTTGCTCCCTTCCTTCAAATGACTCCTCAAAACCTACCTCTTTGACCATGAATTCATATCTTCAGTCAATTCCCTTAAACTTTCACCCATCACTTTTTGGTTATCATCCCTGTGAAGTGCTTTGGGATGTTTTGTTGCACTAAAGATGTTATAAATTGCAAACTGTTGTTGATTTCTGTTTCAATTGGAAGTGATGAAAGTATTAATTTAATACACACTACATATGATATGATTTTTCTATTTTTCTATTTTTTTCCTTTGCGGTGAGAGAGGTCAGCATCAGGCAATGAAATATTTTTCCAACTTCTTGCAGTATTAGCATCTACAATTAGGTGCGACAGAGCACTCCCAGTAACTGTCCAACATAGCTCAATTTCAGAAGGATATTCCCTCCCCACTTCATCAGTGTGACATTTTTATTTCATACACAAATCATCCTTGTTATCTGTGAGACGTTCAATATGGAGCCAATTAGTGCTAAACTGTAGCTCAGGTTATAATAGTGGTCCTGCATTCAATAGAAACTGGATTGAAACTTTGAACTCATTAAATTTAGGATCCTATTAGATACAGCAAACTGTCACAGCACCAGTCCAGCTGGATTTGATTGTTGACTTTGATCTCAAAGCTGTTCGAACACACTGAAAACATTTAGAATGTGCGAGATTTACATTGTCACTAAAGGACAAATCAATCCAAAAATCACAGGACAAAGATAAAATGAAGGTCACAGGAAAGTAAAATGGAAAATATAGGTTGAGTGAATAATATACTGAACAGCAAGATATTCAGATCAAGATAAACATGCGATATAAATCAGTTTGAACAGAGTTAAAATAAGAACAGACAAATCAGTGGCTGCATGATGAGTGATGGGTAATACACAGAAAAGTTCATATCCTGCTGTCGAAGTGAAAGCCATTTCTGAAGCAGCTGAAGCATAAGACGGAACAATGATTCGTCCCTGGTGAATTGCTCCACCCAGTGGTCATATTGAGAACTGGTAAATCTACTCACTCTTAATGGCAGGTGTCCCATGCACTGAATGCCAGGGATAGGAAGTGCCAATTAAGGAGAGACTGAAGACAGCGCATCTCAGGTATTTGGCTGGTCACACTGATGTAAGGTAATATGGGTTCTAACAGTCACAAACCCAGCAATTTTCAGTTGGCAATATGAGAACTGGCACTGCGAGGACAGATTTTTTTGTATTTTTCCATTGATGGTATCAAACATCTTCGGTCCTGTCAGTATGTCTTCATTTTAATCTCAAACTCAGTGGGCCAGCTATTCCTCATTGCATTAGTGTCATATTTATCTTTCATATACTTGATTGTACCCTAATTTCCATAAATATAATGAATATAAAACCACGAGAGTTGTCCTGTCTGTGGACAAAGAGGGACAAATTTGTGTTCGCCAGCAAAGTTTTCGGTGTTACCAGCAACTGCAGTTAACGGCCGCTGGAAACGGCTGCAAATCAAACCGAGTGAAATTGGTCTGGGGGTGGGGGGCATGGAGATAGGGGGCGCAGTGCTCAACTGCCCTGGTGCAATGCTGTCCTGGTGGGTTGCTGGAGGGATCGGGAACGAAGTTTCTGTCCAGGCCCGGCATTACAGCTTCCCACAGCCTCTGTGAGCGAAGCTGTGGAGTTCGCAGGGAATTGTGAGCAAAAAAGAGATCTGAGATTTAAAGGGGCCATACACACTGAAGCAATACAAAATAAAATACAGTGAATCAATACATTTTTCAGCCTTTTCTGCCTTTTTACAAATATTTCATATTTAGAAGAAGTTCCAAATGTGAATATTCAGCTGTTAAAGCTGAATTATCTTCCTAACCTCTACAAATGGCAAAACTACCTCAGCAAATGGCTCAGCAAGCCAGGGAAGAGGCACTGAGGGTCTCATAAGCAGCACTCCAGCCTTGTGCAGGGGGTCAACACTGCAAGAGCGGCCCTCCACCCACAGGGGCCAGGAGGCATCGAGAAAGAACCAGAAAGAAGTATATCACTAAGGTTGTCACTGCCAGCAGTGTCACCACCCCCCCCCCCCCACCACCCCCCAACTTGGCTCCAGTGCTCAAAGAAGCTTCATGACCTCAGACCACTTGTCAAGGTCAATGAATGCATCTTCAAAAGCCATCTCCTACCACCTATACCACTAGCCTCACACACTGCTCAATGCACAACTCCCAATCACTCACCTACCAACAATCTGCACCAATGACAAGGCACATCTCCCATTCCTAGCTTCACCTCACCCCCTTGGAGGAGATGGTGCTGGCCATTCTTGGCAGGGCATGGTTAAGCCCTTGGCCAGTGGCGGGGCTGAAAGGATACAAGATACGGGTATCCTCGTACATTATCCCCCTTCTGACATGCATCTCTTGCTTTAACACTCTCCCATCAGCACAACTTCAGTCTTGTGCTTTCCTCATTTCACACATCAAGAAATGCAACCTGCCCCTGAGATGCATTCTTCCGTCTGATTCCTCTTCGGCTTTCTCCGCTTCTGCGTCTTCCTCATCTGCATCTTCCTCGCCCCTTTGCAAGCGGATGCTGTAAATGTGAAATGACAGCATAAGAACATAAGAAATAGGAGCAGGAGAAGGCCGTACAGCCCCTCGAGCCTGTTCTGCCATTTAATACGATCATGGCTGATCTGATCATGGACTCAGGTCCACTTCCCTGCACGCTCTCCATAATCCCTTATTTCCCTATCTTTTAAAAAACTGGCTATTTCTTCGCTCTTTTGCGCTATCCAATGTGCTCCTCTCCCAGCTCACTGCTCTCACCAGCATCAGTCTCCACAGCGTGCTGTGTCGTCTGCGCCTCTCCCTCCATTATAGGCACCAAATTCGGGCAAATATCTGGCTGGTAACAGCTAATTTTTTTCCCCCAATTTGCTTAAAGCTCTAAACTCTCTCTCCTTCCTCCCAAAGCAGCCACACCACACCCACACACGCCTTCAGTCCCTTTCAGCTCCCTCTCTCTCTGTCTCCTCTCATGTGTATGTCATGATGAGCCTTGACCTCCTGAATCGCAGGAATCGAGTGTTACCCATGCCGTTGCTAAGGACGGCGAGACTTTACGGCAGAAGATCAAGGAGATTTAACTCTACCGCCCTTTTCATATCGCTCGCGGTAATGCCCAATTTCAAAAACGGAGACTAGGGGCTTTGAGAATGGGCGACAAGTCAGTGATCTGAAAACCCATTTATACCGCCCACGCTGAAAATAACGCCCATTTTTGGGCGATCTGCACAAAAGTGTAAAATCTAGCCCATGGACTATGTACAGCAGGCACCTCGGAACACTGGAGAACTACCACCAATGCTGCCTCCGTAAGATCCTACAAATCCATTGGGAGGATAGGCGCACCAACGTCAGTTCCTCGTTCAGGCCAACATCCCCAGCATCGAAGCATTGATCATGCTCCATTGGACAAGCCACATCATCTGCATGCCTGACAAGAGACTCCCAAAACAAGTGCTCCACTTGGAGCTCCGACACGGCAAGCGAGCCCCAGGTGGGCAGCGGAAATGCTTCAAGGACACCCTCAAAGCCTCCCCGAAAAAATGCAACATCCCCACCGACACCTGGGAATTCTTGGCCCAAGACCGCTCAAAGTGGACGAAAAGCATCCAGGAGGACGCTGAACACCTCGAGTCTCTTCGCTGAGAGCAAGTTGAAGCCAAGCGTTGACAGCGGAAGGAGTGTGCGGCAACCCACGCCCCCCACCCGCCCGTCCCTTAAACCACCGTCTGCCCCACCTGTGACAGAAACTGTAGGTCCCGCATTGGACTCACCAGTCAGCTGAGAACCCATTTTTAGCGTGGAAACAAGTCATCCTCAACTCTGAGGGACTGCCTATGATGACGACTAATTTGCAATCTTAGTTCTTAAAAAAATTGTGGTTAGCAATAAATATAATATTTTCAAAGGGCTGGATTTTTGGCATTTTAAATTTCGGGGCGGTAATGATGGTAGGGTGTTCCTGATATCGCCTGGAAAAAGTTTACACCCTCGTCAGCAAAATTCGGCAGAAAGTGAGGTTCCATGATCAGGGGCGCAAAATCAGACGTTACCCAAGGTAGTTTTCCTACCCCCGGCAAAAATCGCAGTGTTAAAAAATATATATATTTCGCGTATGCACAGATGAATTCGCATCTTCCTGGGCTCAGGCGAAACTTTAGAGCGCGGCGATTTCCTTTGCGCATGCGCAGATGCATCGGCCCACTTCCATCACAGCGGGAGAGATGGCGCAGCAGGAGGGGAGACAAAGAGCACACTGCTTGTTTGCAGCGGCTGCTGAGGTATTAGTGCAGGCCATAGAGAGGAGGTGGCATGCATCACATCTCGTGGGTGGAAGGAGGCCCGTGCCCAGTGTGTTCCAGAGGATATGGACAGAGATTGCCCTGGAGGTGTCAGGGCAGGCACAGTGGCCAGAATTGCCACCCAATGCTGCAAGAAGTTTAACGACCTCACAAGCGTCACCCGGATGAGTACCATTCACATTTGTGCACCCCTGCCATGGTTGCAAGATCACTGTCTCACACAATGTAAAGTCTTTGACAGAGCTACCCCTTCTCTATGTGTTCCAGGCCACGGTGTGGGTTGTTGAATCCACCTGAAAGCTGCAGTCTCACTTCTGCAGCCATGCCCTCTGCATTCAGGGTGCATGGACCCTCTTGTCTCCTAATCATTGTCAACCCTCCTTGCACTCCCCTTCCATTGTTGATGTGCATTGTCCAAACATTACCCTGAGCCACTATGCTACCTGGCTCTAACCTCCTCCCAGTTTTTCCACATACTCAGTCAGCAGCCACACACATTGTACTGAACACACTTGCACTTGCACACAGTGGCAGCTATTGAACCATGGAAAGCACAAGAGGAGGTGGACACTTACTCAACCCTTCTTGTTGCTTTTATTACAGGCCAAGCTGTCGCTTGAGGGTGAGTCGGCACAGGAGTCCCGCTGAGAGACAGGCAGTCGTGGACCTGGACTTGGTGGCTATGTCCAGGGAGAACACGGAAATGCACAGCGAGCTCATGGGTGCATTGGGTAGGGTCCCGCAGAGCATCGACACACTTGCTGTGAGTATGGCGGAGGCCGCCTCACGCATTATCTGTGTATCTGAGGACTCCAGCGTACCCATCTTTGCCCGCTCACAGAGGCAGATGGGTTCCAGCAGCGACAGTAGAGTCCCAGGGTGGGTGGTGTGTGCCATGGATGACATTGCAGCAGCGATCGCACCACAGGCACAATCTACGCTCCAGCTTGGTGATGTCATGCGATCACTGACTACTGCCATCCTCTCTGCGTTTCCCACTGTCCAACGGGGAAGTGACATGCTGAAGCAGGCCAGCAACTTGTGGTCACACATCGTGCTCTGAATGCTGAGGCTCAGCCCTGTGTGAGTGTCAGTGGTCCCCAGGAATTGGAAGGCGCTGTCCTTTCTCAAGATGACAGCATTCCCACTCCCACCATGGACCCCCTCCACAACCCCACCACACAAGCGGAGCATCACTACAATGAGAGCCATGCCGCCACCCACAACATCATCGAACAGACAATTGTGGTGCTCCCACCACTGACTCTCCGACCTTGCACTTAACATGGTCCACTCCCGATCCATCAGAGACTGCTGCCGCCGATCAGTAGTTGAGACCAATTCACTAAATATATTCAAAAAGGAGTGAGATGAAGTCCTTACTACTAGGGGGATCAAGGGGTATGGCGAGAAAGCAGGAAGTGGGTACTGAAGTTGCATGTTCAGCCATGAACTCATTGAATGGCGGTGCAGGCTGGAAGGGCTGAATGGCCTACTCCTGCACCTATTTTCTATGTTTCTATGTTTCTATGTTTCTATGATGCTGAGGTGCAACAGTCTGCAGCCGGGCCTTCCAGGCCCAGAGCTGGTCAGGGCATCATCCTAGGCTGTCTGCACTGTCTGGCCCACCAACACAGCAACCCTCAAGCAGCCTTGCTCTCGGCACTGAGTCCTCATTGAGGAGGAGCAGCATGCATGGGAGGGTGGTGCGGGGTGGGGCGGTAAAGGTTGGGGGTGGGCAAAGCTCAGGGCAAATCCGAATAAGTTGCAGGATAACATTGTGGAATGCCCTAATTTTTCTTTATGCCGCCAGTAAATAGTTAAGGTGAATTAATGCACTTCATTGTTGGTCAGTGCCTTGCAACAGAATGTTGCATATTGTATGATTTTTATTTTGGTGGGGGAAATGTTTGTTACTTTGTTCCAGTAAAATGTGACTTTGACTCTTTGCCATTAGTGTCTTATATATCATTCCAGAGTTCACCAGTGATGTGCCTTTATGGTGGCAAATAGCGTGGCCGGTATTAACTCCATCCATCAGCTTCCTCTATTCAAGAGAAAAGGGGGCAGACAAAAGGCAGATAACAATAGGCCGGTTAGTTTAACATCTGTAGTGGGGAAAATGCTTGAAACTATCATGAAGGAAGAAATAGCGGGACATCTAGATAGGAATAGTGCAATCAAGCAGACGCAGCATGGATTCATGAAGGGGAAATCGTGTTTAACTAATTTACTGGAATTCTTTGAGGATGTAACGAGCATGGTGGATAGAGGTGTACCGATGGATGAGGTGTATTTAGATTTTCAAAAGGCATTCGATAAGGTGCCACACAAAAGGTTACTGCAGAAGATAAGGGTACGCGGAGTCAGAGGAAATGTATTAGCATGGATAGAGAATTGGCTGGTGAACAGAAAGCAGAGAGTCGGGATAAATGGATCCTTTTCGGGTTGGAAATCGGTGGTTAGTGGTGTGCCACAGGGATCGGTGCTGGGACCACAACTGTTTACAATATACATAGATGACCTGGAAGAGGGAACAGAGTATCGTGTAACAAAATTTGCAGATGAAACAAAGATTAGTGGGAAAGCGGGTTGTGTAGAGGACACAGAAAGGCTGCAAAGAGATTTAGATAGGTTAAGCGAATGGGCTAAGGTTTGGCAGATGGAATACAATGTCGGAAAGTGTGAGGTCATCCACCTTGGGAAAAAAAACAGTAAAAGGGAATATTATTTGAATGGGGAGAAATTACAACATGCTGCGGTGCAGAGGGACCTGGGGGTCCTTGTGCATAAATCCCAAAAAGTTAGTTTGCAGGTGCAGCAGGTAATCAGGAAGGCGAATGGAATGTTGGCCTTCATTGCGAGAGGGATGGAGTACAAAAGCAGGGAGGTCCTTCTGCAACTGTATAGGGTATTGGTGAGGCTGCACCTGGAGTACTGCGTGCAGTTTTGGTCACCTTACTTAAGGAAGGATATACTAGTTTTGGAGGGGGTACAGAGACGATTCACGAGGCTGATTCCGGAGATGAGGGGGTTATCTTATGATGATAGATTGAGTAGACTGGGTCTTTACTCGTTGGAGTTCAGAAGGATGAGGGGTGATCTTATAGAAACATTTAAAATAATGAAAGGGATAGACAGGATAGAGGCAGAGAGGTTGTTTCCACTGGTCGGGGAGACTAGAACTAGGGGGCACAACCTCAAAATACAGGGGAGCCAATTTAAAACCGAGTTGAGAAGGAATTTCTTCTCCCAGAGGGTTGTGAATCTGTGGAATTCTCTGCCCAAGGAAGCAGTTGAGGCTAGCTCATTGAATGTATTCAAGTCACAGATAGATAGATTTTTAACCAATAAGGGAATTAAGGGTTACGGGGAGCGCGCGGGTAAGTGGAGCTGAGTCCACGACCAGATCAGCCATGATCTTGTTGAATGGCGGAGCAGGCTCGAGGGGCTAGATGGCCTACTCCTGCTCCTAATTCTTATGTTCTTATGTTCGTATGATCCAGTATGAGCTGCCAACATGCAGCTCTTGGTCCGGCAGAACCTCCACGCTGCCTCTCCTGTGGATGGGGTGGCTGTCCAATTGGGGCCTCGCCAGGCTCCTCTTCATCATCCTCCTCCTCTTGAGGTGGGCCTGTAATCCCCACTGGCAATGCCTAGCCCCTCATGATGGTGAAGTTGTATGCAGAAGACTGCAATGAATTCAGATACCTGCTGAGGGGAGCATTGAAGGCTGCCTCCAGAGCGATCCAGGCATTGGAATCGTTGCTTGAGCACCACAATTATCTGCTCGATGATGTAGGTGGCGGCATGGCTCTCAATGTAGTGATGCTCCTCTTCTGTGATGCGGTCGTGGAGGGGGGTCATGAGGCAGGTGGTTCAGCCGTATCCTTTGTCCCGAGCAGCCAGCCGTGCCGTTCCATTGGTGACTGGAACAATCGTGGCACAGTGCTCTCAGCAAGCTGAAAGCCACATGTGCGCTCCCGAGATAGCGGGCACACCAGCTGCACGTTTAGGGAGTGGTATCCCTTTCGGTTTCTGAATACCTCTGCAATGTAATATGGTGCTCGCAAGGCCACGAGTGTGCAGTCAATGGCTTCTTGAAACCTTGGGAAGCTCGCAATTCTGCCAAACCCACATGGGGATCTCATAGAAACATATAAAATTCTGACAGGATTGGACAGGTTAGAGGCAGGAAGAATGTTCCCATTGCTGGGGAGTTCCAGAACCAGGGTCACAGTCTAAGAATAAGGGGTAAGCCATTTAGGACTGAGATGAGGAGAAACTTCCTCACTCAGAGAGTGGTTAACCTGTGGAATTCTCTACCGCAGAAAGTTGTTGAGGTCAGTTCATTAAATATATTCAAAAGGGAGTTAGATATGGCTCTTACGGCCAAAGGGATCAAGGGGTATGGCGAGAAAGCAGGAAAGGGGTACTGAGGTTGAATGATCAGCCATGATCTTATTGAATGGCAGTGCAGACTCGCAGGGTCGAATGGCCTGCTCCTGCACCCAACTTCTATGTTTCTATGTTTCTATGCTCGCTCATTATGGCTCTCCCTGATCATTGGGAACTTAATGAAGTCCATTCTGCGGGCCTACAGAGCCTTTGTGACGTGGCGAATGCAGCAATGTGCAACATATTGAGAGATGCTGCATACATCCCGTGCTGCAGACTGGAAGGAGCCGGAGACATAGAAGGCAAGCGCCACAGTCACCTTCACTGTGACGGGCAGCACAGTCTTGTTGGCATTGTAAGGCTGTAGGTCTCTCTGTAGGCGATGGCATATCTCTGTCAGCACTTTTTTTTGGAAGCCTAGCCTTCTCACACACTGCTCCTCAGAGAGCTGGAGATATGAGCGTTGATGCCTGTAAACTCGTGGGGAGTAAGCTCTCCTCCCCAGACTTCTTTGGCCTCTTCTCATCTGTGGGCAGACATAGCCAAGAGCCCTTCTTCTATCCTGACACCACTTAGAAATAGCATGGGGCATGATACACTGGCGAACTAGTAATACCCCCATTAAATTATTTCGCTGAAGTTGTAAGGAGCCTGTAATATCAGATAAAGCTGCCACTTTCAAGTCAGAGCATCATGCAGCATGCTGTGTGCAAACGTTGCAGTCAATGTGACCTGCAATGTCGGATCCTCCTCCCTCAAAGTAAATCTATGGCAAATATTGTCTAATGGACCATAGGACCACCTAGTTTTTCAGGCGTCTCTTGGGGTGGGCGTATAATGCAGCGTTAGAGCCTAATTTTGCACTAGCACAGCATTTAACAACGATTGACATCATGATCTCATTGAAACTACAGGGCGGGGCGGTAAGTTCTTGCACCATAGCAAACCCTGAGCCGAATTTGCCATCCGGGCGGTAAAAGCTGGCCGCCCATCGTTACACCTTCAAACAAACTTTACTGCCCCTCCGGGGCCCTACCACGTGCTAGTCACAGTAGGAATCACAGAATAGCTCAGATGAATACATGGCTTGAGGAGTGGTGCAGAAGGGAGGGATTCAAATTCCTGGGACATT
This sequence comes from Pristiophorus japonicus, assembly GCF_044704955.1. Lineage (NCBI taxonomy): Eukaryota > Metazoa > Chordata > Chondrichthyes > Pristiophoridae > Pristiophorus > Pristiophorus japonicus. The sequence continues at coordinate 229,290,332 of NC_091981.1, forward strand.
GGAACCAGTTCTGGGGGAGGTGGGACCAGTACAAACCGGACGGTCTGCACCTGGGCAGGACTGGAACCAATGTCCTTGGGGGAGTGTTTTCTAGTGCTGTTAGGGAGGAGTTAAACTAATATGGCAGGGGGATGGGAACCTATGCAGGGAGACAGAGGGAAGTAGAATGGGGGCAGAAGCAAAAGATAGAAAGAAGAAAAGTAAAAGTGGAGGGCAAAGAAACCCAAGGCAAAAAGCAAAAAGGGCCACATTACAGCAAAATTCTAAAGGGACAAAGGGTGTTAAAAAGACAAGCCTGAAGGCTCTGTGCCTCAATGCAAGGAGTATTCGGAATAAGGTGGACGAATTAACTGCGCAGATAGCAGTTGACGGATATTATGTAATTGGCATCACGGAGACATGGCTCCAGGGTGATCAAGGCTGGGAACTCAACATCCAGGGGTATTCAACATTTAGGAAGGATAGACAGAAAGGAAAATGAGATGGGGTGGCATTGCTGGTTAAAGTGGAAATTAATGCAATAGTAAGAAGGACATTAGCTTGGATGATGTGGAATCGGTATGGGTGGAGCTACAGAATATCAAAGGGCAGAAAACGCTAGTGAGAGTTGTGTACAGACCACCAAACAGTAGTAATGAGGTTGGGGACAGCATCAAACAAGAAATTAGGAATGCGTGCAATAAATGTACAGCAGTTATCATGGGCAACTTTAATCTGCATATTGATTGGGCTAACCAAACTGGTAGCAATGCGGTGGAGGAGGATTTCCTGGAAAGTATTAGGGATGGCTTTCTAGACCAATATCTCGAGGAACCAACTAGAGGGCTGGCCATCCTAGATTGGGTGATGTGTAATGAGAAAGGATTAATTAACAATCTTGTTGTGCGAAGCCCCTTGGGGAAGAGTGACCATAATATGGTAGAATTCTTTATTAAGGTAGAGAGTGACACAGTTAATTCAGAGACCAGGGTCCTGAACTTAAGGAAAGGTAATTTCGATGGTATGAGACGTGAATTGGCTAGAATAGACTGGCAAATAATACTTAAAGGGTTGACGGTGGATAGGCAATGGCAAACATTTAAAGATCACATGGATGAACTTCAACAATTGTACATCCCTGTCTGGAGTAAAAGTAAAACGGGGAAGGTGGCTCAACCGTGGTTAACAAGGGAAATTAAGGATAGTGTTAAATCCAAGGAAGAAGCATATAAATTGGCCAGAAAAAGCAGCAAACCTGAGGATTGGGAAAATTTTGTAATACAGCAGAGGAGGACAAAGGGTTTAATTAGGAGGGGAAAATAGAGTATGAGAGGAAGCTTGCCGGGAACATAAAAACTGACTGCAAAAGCTTCTATAGATATGTGAAGTGAAAAGATTAGTGAAAACAAACATAGGTCCCTTGCAGTCAGATTCAGGTGAATTTATAATGGGGAACAAAGAAATGGCAGACCAGTTAAACAAATACTTTGATTCTGTCTTCATGAAGGAAGACACAAATAACTTCCTGGAAATACGAGGGTCTAGTGAGAAGGAGGAACTAAAGGAAATCCTTATTAGGCGGAAAATTGTGTTCGGGAAATTGAAGGCCGATAAATCCCCGGGCCTGATAGTTTGCATCCCAGAGTACTTAAGGAAGTAGCCCTAGAAATAGTGGATGCATTGGTGATCATTTTCCAACAGTCTATCGACTCTGGATCGGTTCCTATGGACTGGAGGGTAGCTAATGTAACCACACTTTTTAAGAAAGGAGGGAGAGAGAAAATGGCTAATTATTGACTAGTTAGCCTGACATCAGTAGTGGGGAAAATGTTGGAATCAATTATTAAAGATGAAATAGCAGCACATTTGGAAAGCAGTGACGGGATTGGTCCATGTCAGCATGGATTTATGAAAGGGAAATCCTGCTTGACAAATCTAGAATTTTTTGAGGATGTAACTAGTAGAGTGGACAAGGGAGAATCAGTGGATGTGGTATATTTGGACTTTCAAAAGGCTTTTGAAAAGGTCCCACACAAGAGATTGCGTGCAAAATTAAAGCACATGGTATTGGGGGTAATGTACTGACGTGGATAGAGAATTGGTTGGCAGACAGGAAGCAGAGAGTCGGGATAAACGGGTCCTTTTCAGAATGGCAGACAGTGACTAGTGAGGTGCCGTAGGACTCAGTGCTGGGACCCCAGCTCTTTACAATATACATTAATGATTTGGATGAGGGAATTGAGAGTAATATCTCCAAGTTTGCAGATGGCACTAGCTGGGTAGTGATATGAGCTGTGAGGAGGACGCTAAAAGGCTGCAGGGTGATTTGGACAGGTTAGGTGAGTGGGCAAATGCGTGGCAGATGTAGTGTAATGTGGATACATGTGAGGGTATCCACTTTAATGGCAAAATCACGAAGGCAGAATATTATCTGAATGGTGGCAGATTAGGAAAAGGGGAGGTGCAACGAGACCTGGGTGTCATGGTACATCAGTCATTGAAAGTTGGCATGCAGGTACAGCAGGCAGTGAAGAAGGCAAATGGTATGTTGGCCTTCATAGCTAGGGGATTTGAGTACAGGAGCAGGGAGGTCTTACTGCAGTTGTACAGGGCCTTAGTTAGGCCTCACCTGGAATATTGTGTTCAGTTTTCGTCTCCTAATCTGAGGAAGGACGTTCTTGCTATTGAGGGAGTGCAGCGAAGGTTCACCAGACTGATTTCCGGGATGGCAGGACTGACATATGAGGAGAGACTGGATCGACTGGGCCTGTAGTCACTGGCGTTTAGAAGGATGAGAGGGGATCACATAGAAACATATAAAATTCTAACGGGATTGGATAGGTTAGATGCAGGAAGAATGTTCCCAATGTTGGGGAAGTCCAGAACCAGGGGATATAGTCTAAGGATAAGGGGTAAGCCATTTAGGACTGAGATGAGAAGAAACGTGTTCTCTCAGAATTGTTAACCTGTGGAATTCCCTACAGCAGAGAGTTGTTGCTAGTTCATTGGATATATTCAAGAGGGAGTTAGATATGGCCCTTACGGCTAAAGGGATCAAGGGATATGGAGAGAAGGCAGGAAAGGGATACTGAGGTGAATGATCAGCCATGATCTTATTGAATGGTGGTGCAGGTTCGAAGGGCCGAATGACCTACTCCTGCACCTATTTTCTATGTTTCAATGTTTCTACCAGAGGCACAAGGGAGCCGAAAATATAAGAAGAGAATATTTGCTTTTAGATTCATTTTTATTCTATTTTGTTACATCAGTAAAGTTTACATTTTAAGAAGTTTGAAGTAATACACGGCTTAAAGGAAAATTGTTGGGGTAAAAACCATCAATTAAAGCAATTTTCCCTTTCATGGGAGTAAGATAAGTGGACATAGGGTCAAATTGTAAAAGATAATTTTATGACTGGCATCAGAAAGTTCTTCACACAGGCAGTCATCAACGTTTGGAACCGTTTTCCAGATAAAGGTTGAGGCTAAAATTCTGGATACATTTAAGAAACAATTAGATTCTGCAATAGGCGACTGTGGGATGCTTCTGGCCAGATGAACTAATATGGGCCAAATAGTTTTCCCCTTCTGTTGGGCTAGAAATTTGGCCGGGGCGCTAAATTTTGAAAAGTTGAAAAATTAGCGTTGGGTGCTTATCATTCTCTCCTCCAGCGATATTCAGATTTAGCACTCCAAAAGGGAAATGGAGCGCTAAATCAAGCGCTAACCACTTCTCTTAGGGCGCTAAAGTTCAAGAGAGGGGCGGTAGTGGCTGAGCGCTAAACAATTTTGAGCGCATTGGTAATGGCATCAGAGGCTGTTTCCCTTGCACAAAGGGAAGGGCAAATGATGCTGCACAAGCTAGTTGTCGGCAGTTCTGTTTTGCTAGGCAACCTGCACGCCCCAAATATTCTCACAAAGTGAAGGGCTTGGACATTTTGCATCAGTGAAACATGAAAAACTTTGCGCAGGCACCAGACTAGTGCAAATAATAAAGGTTGCGCTAGCTGAAAACCATTGCCTTTAATTACCGTTCCCAAGCAGCCAGCCAAGTTCACAATGCCTCCTCTTGCTGGCGTTGTCAGCGTGAGGCGATACAGCAGGGGGCAAGAGTCTATTTTATAACGGGGCACTGCGCATTGTATGACGTCCCGATCTGCGAGGTGCTAAAGGCTCATGTGCTATAAGTTAGCACCAGCACTAAACCGGCACTAAAGTTCACAGGCATTACTGCATTCGCCATGCCCGATTGCTAACCACTTAGTGCCCCATTAGCGACCCCCTAGGCTGCTAATCTACCAAATTTCTAACCCGTTATTTCTTGTGGTTTTGTGGAGTAGCAGTACTGCCAGAACCATCGAGGAGCCCATATACATTGTTCTTTTCTCTTTACAGATGTTGGCTATCCCGCTGTTTATTTCTACTATTTTTTGTTTTAATTCATATACAAAAGTATGATTGTTTATGAATGAGAGCCATCAAAATAATATGCAGACTGAAGCCATGATTTCAAATTAATTCGTCAATGTTCTGATTATTCAACCTTAAGTTTGGTATTTTTGAAGATTCACATTAATAAGCCAAGGAAGCTTAAACTTTTGTAACTACTGTTTCTGAGAAATTATGAAATTGCCAATCTAAAGACGCATTCCAAAGTCCTTCGATTGAACGCAGGGATGTATGACTTATTATTTGATAAGTATGACTTATTATTTGACACAGTACTGACTTTCATAGGAACAGGAGTAGGCCATTTAGCCCCACAAGCCTGTTCCGCCATTCAATTAGATCATGACTGATCTGCGACCTAACTCCATATATCCGCCTTTGCCCTATATGCCTTAATACCTTTGGATAACAGCTATCTATCAATCTCTGAATTAAAATGAACAATTGTTCTAGCATCAATTGCTGTTTGCAGAAGAGAGTTTCAAACTCCTACTACCCTTTGTGTGTAAACTTTTTTCCTAATTTCACCCCTGAAAGGTCTGGCTCTAATGTTTAGACTATGCCCCCTAGTCCTAGACTCCCCAACCAGCAGAAATAGTCTCTCTCTATCTATCCTATCTGTTCCCCTTAATAGCTTGAAAACTCCGATTAGATCATGCCTTAACCTCCTAAATTCTAAGGAATACAACCATAATTTGTGTAATCTCTCCTTGTAATTTAACCCTTGGAGTCCGGGTATCATTCTAGTGAACTTAGGCTGCACTCTCCCCAAGGCAAATATATCCTTCCTAAGCTGTGGCGCCCAGAACTGCTCACAGTACTCCAGGTGTGGTCTCACCAGGGCTTTGTATAGCTGCAGCATAACTTCAACCCCCGTTGTATTCTAGTCCTCTAGGTATAAAGGCCAGCATTCCATTAGCATTTTTGATTATTTTCTGTACCTGTTCATGACGTTTTAATATCTATGTACCTGGACCCCCCAAGTCTCTTTGGACCTCCACTGTTTTTAGCTCTTCATCATTTAGAAAGTTCCATCCTTTTAACGTCCAAAGTGAATAGCCTCACAGTTACCTACATTGAAATCCATTTGCCACAGTTTTGCCCATTCACTTAATCTATCGATGTCCCTTTGTAATTTTATGTTTTCACTAAACTGCCTACAATGCTACATATTTTTGTGTCATTGGCAAATTTGGATATCTTGCTTTCTATGCCATCATCTAAGCCATTAATAAACACTGTGAATAGTTTAGGCCCCAACACAGATCCCTGTGGGACACTACTAGACACATCCTGCCAATTAGAGTAGCTTCTGATTATCCCTACTCTCTGTCTCCTGCCGCTCAGCCAATTTCCTAACCAGGTCAATTAATTGCTTTCAATTGCATGGGCTTCTACCTTAGTTAACTTATGTGGGACTTTATCAAATGCCTTTTGGAAGTCCATATAAATAACATCCACAGACATGCCCCCGTCCACTCTTTCAATCCGGTTTATCAGGCATGACCTACCTTTTATAAATCCATGCTGGCTCCCTCTGAACAGCTGAAAATTTTCCTTAATTATAGACTCTAGTAATTTCCCAACAACAGATGTTAGGCTAATCGGTCTATAATTCCCTGATTTCTCTCCTTTCTTAAATAGCAGAGTGTCATGTGTAATTTTCGAATCTAAAGGAACGGTTTCTGAATTGAGAGAACTTTGGAAGATTATAGTTGAGCATCTGCAATGTGCTCACTTACTTCTTTCAAAACCCTGCGATGGAAACTGTTATGTATGAATAAAGAGTCTGACTGGATACTGTGAGCTCAAAGTAAAGTATGACTTTAGTATTTTATTGCAGGTTTCCAGAGTGCCTCTCCAGCCTGTGAGGCCTCCTAAGTATCTGTGCTCCCAAGGGATTGTGGGACCCCTTGGGACTCCAGGGAATGAGCCCTCTGGTGGCGATACAAGGCATATACATATATAACAACACTCCCCCCCCCCCCCAAGGTCAACAGTGTAACTATTTACAAGGTGAGTCGATCTGAGGCCTTTATTTCCCTGGTTGATCGTCTCGGTGCAAATGCTGGTTTTGGTGAATCGTTTGTTGGGCCCTCGCTGGGCTGCTGTGCAGCTGGCCTTGCTGGGCTGCCTGGTGTGGTGAGTCCTGCTGAGCTGCTGGAGGTGATGGGTTCTGCTTCATGGCCAACCGTGGTGTCAGTTGCCACTGGTGTGTATGTTGGGGGGGTCAAAGAAGGTAGGGTCCAAAGTGGGTTGCTCAGGATAGTCCGTGAATCTGAGTTTGATTTGGTCCAAGTGTTTCCGGTGAATGAGTCCATTTGAAAGTTTGACCCAAAACACCCTGCTTCCCTCTTTGGCCATAATAGTGCCGGGAAGCCACTTGGGACCTTCTCCATAATTTAACACAAATACAGGATCATTGATTTCAATTTCCCATGACACATTTGTGCTATCATGATATGTACTTTGTTGAAGTACATGTAGATCAGGGTGAACTAACGAGATCCTTGTCTTAAGTGCCCTTTTCATGAGCAGTTCAGCAGGTGGAATCCCAGTGAGTGAGTGGGGTCTCGTGCGATAGCTATGCAGGACTTGGGATAGGCGAGTCTGCAGTGAGCCTTCAGTTACCCTCTTCAAGCCTTGCTTGATAGTTTGCACTGCTCTCTTTGCCTGACCATTGGATGCTGGTTTAAATGGAGCAGATGTGACATGTTTGATCCCATTGCTGGTCATGAACTCTTTGAACTCGGCACTGGTGAAACATGGCCTGTTGTCATTCACAAGGACATCAGGCAGCCTGTGCATGGCAAACATGGCCCGCAGGCTTTCTGTGGTGGCAGCGGATGTGCTTGCCGACATTATCTCACATTCAATCCATTTGGAGTACACATCTACAACCACAAAGAACATTTTATACAAAAACGGGCCTGCATAGTCAACACAGAGCCTGGACCACGGTTTGGAGGGCCAAGACCATAAACTTAGTGGCGCCTCCTTGGGTGCATTGCTTAACTGCCCACGTGTTACATTTGTGCACGCAGGAATCTAAGTCTGCATCGATACCAGGCCACCACAAGTGGGATCTGGCTATTGCTTTCATCATTACAATGCCTGGGTGAGTACTGTGAGGTCACTGATGAAAGTGTCCCTGTCCTTCTTGGGGACCACTACCCAATTACCCCACAGAAGGCAGTCTGCCTGTATAGACATTTCATCTTTGCGCCGCTGGTATGGCTTTATCTCTTCCTGCATTTCTACTGGGACACTGAACCAGCTCCTGTGAAGCACACAATTGTTTTACTAGGCACAGTAAGGGGTCCTGGTTCGTCCAGGTTCTAATCTGTCAGGCTGTGACGGGTGATTGCTCATTCTCGAATGCTTCCATAACCATGACTAAATCTGTGGGCTGTGCCATTTCCACCCCCGTGGTGGGCAATAGCAGCATACTGAGTGTATCGGCACAGTTTTCTGTGCCTGGCCTGTGGCAGATGGCATAGTTGTTTGCGGACAACATGAGCGCCCATCTCTGGATGCGGGCCGTGCATTCGTATTTATCCCCTTTCGGAAAAAAAGGATATCAGTGGCTTATGGTCAGTTTCCAATTCAAATTTGAACCCAAACTGATACTGATGCATTTTCCTTATCCCATAAACACACGCTAATGCTTCTTTTTCAATCATGCTGTAGGCTCTCTCAGCCTTAGACAGACTTCTGGATGCATAAGCAACTGGTTGCAATTTCCCCGATTCATTACACACCTGACGACGACGCATCACATGATGGTACCAAACTCTTACATGGATCATACAACACAAGCAATTTGTTTGAGCATAACTATTTTCTAGCTTTTACAAAGGCATTTCCTTTTGCCCCATACCCATTTGTCTCCTTTACGAAACGACCGCAGCTCAGTCATGTTCTGTGGCCTTGATGAATTCTCAATTGCCTCCGCCTTCGAATTGGTGGGCCTGATGCCATCCACAATGATTCTTCTCCCCAGGAGCTCCACTTCAGGCACCAGGAACATGCACTTCGAGTGTTTTAACCTGAGCCCCACGCGGTTGAGTCGAATAAAAACCTCCTCCAGGTTCTGCAGATGCTCGACTGTGTCCCGACCTGTCACCAAGATGTCATCTTAGAAGACCACTGTGCATGGGACCGACTTCAGTAAGCTTTCCACGTTTCTCTGGAATATCAACGCGGCTGATCAAATCCCAAATGGGCATCGGTTGTAAATGAAGAGACCTTTGTGCGTGTTGATGCAGGTGAGGCCCTTCGATGATTCCTCCAGCTCCTGCGTCATGTAGGCCGAGGTCAAGTCGAGCTTCGTGAACGTCTTCCCTCCCGCCACCATTGCAAAAAGGTCATCAGCCGTTGGTAGTAGCTATTGATCCTGCAGGGAGAAACGATTGATAGTTACTTTGTAATCACCACAAATTCTGACGGTGCCATCTCCCTTGACGACTGGAACAATTGGATTGGCCCACTCGTTGAATTCGATCGACAAAATGATGCCCTCACGTTGCAGCCGTTCCAGCTCGATCTCTACCCTTTCTCTCATCCTATACAGTACTGCTCTCGCCTTATGATGGATGGGTGGAATTATGTGGATCTGCACTTTTGCTACTTGGAACTTCCTGATGCCTGGTTCGAACAACGAGGGGAGCTTGTTTAAGACCTGGGCACAAGAAGTGTCGTCGAAGGACAAAAGCTCATGGACTTCGTCCCAGTTCCAGCGTATCTTTTGCAGCCAGCTCCTGTCGAGCAGCGTGGGACCATCGCCCGGTACCACCCAGAGTGGTAGCTTCTGCACCGCTCCATCGAAGGAGACCTTTACAGTAGCACTGCTGATTAAGGGAATCAGTTCCTTTCAGTAAGTTCTCAGTTTCGTGCGAATGGGAGTCAAGACTGGCCTTGAGGCCTTGCTGAATCAGTTTATCAAAAGTCTTTTTGCTCATAACGGACTGGCTCGCGCTCGTGTCCAGCTCCATTGACACCGGGAGTCCATTTAATTCAACCTTCAGCATTATCGGGGAGAATTTGTGGTAAATGTGTTCACCCCGTATCGTATACTTCTGCCTCCTTGGTCTGAGGCTTTAGTTCATCGTGATCCGCCGTGGATCTGTCCTCCTCTGCAACATGATGGTTTGCAGGATTAACAGGGTTTGCAGCTCGCCTGTACATACGCTGGAGGTGTCCCATTGTTCCACAGCCCTTGCAAATGTATCCTTTGAAGTGGCATGAATGGAAATGATGATCACCCCGGCAGCGTCAACAAGGTGTTAATGGCCTTGCATTCATCATCCTGATGGTGGACTCTGAGACATCTGCGGACTTGCAGCTGCAGGCATGTGGGGCCTGCCCTGTACATTGTGATTTGAAAACAACATCAATTTGTTCACATTACTTGTAGTAGCACTCGTGTGTTCCTGAGAGTTTTGCTTGGTATTGTCACTGGTGACAATGAATGTCTGGGTTATCGCTATGGCTTTGCTCAAGGTTGGGGTCTCTACAGTCAAAAGTTTGCGAAGTATCACTTCATGGCCAAAGCCAAGTACGAAGAAGTCTCTGAGCATGTGCTCCAAATGTCCTTCAAATTCTCACTGTCTTGCAAGGCGTCTTAGCTCGGCGACAGAAATCGCCACTTCCCGGCCTTCAGACCTCTTGTAGGTGTAGAACTGGTACCTCGCCATCAGAATGCTTTCCTTCGGGTTCAGATGTTCCCAGACCAGTGTACACAAATCATTGTACGATTTCTCTGTGGGTTTCGCTGGAGCAAGCAGATTTTTCATGAGGCCATACGTTGGTGCCCCGCAGACGGTGAGGAGAATCGCCCTTCGTTTAGCAATGTTCGCTTCTCCTTCCAGCTTGTTGGCCACGAAGTGCTGGTCGAGTCACTCCATGAAGGTTTCCCAATCATCTCCCTCCGAGAATTTCTTCAGGATGCCCACTGTTCTCTGCATCATTGGGTTCGTCAATTGTATCTCGTCGCCAATTGTTATGTATGAATAAAGACTGGATACTGTGAGCTCAAAGTAAAGTGTGACCTTAGTCTTTTATTGCAAGACTCCAGAATGCCTCTCCAGCTGTGAGGCCTCCTTAAATACCTGTGCTCCCAAGGAATTGTGGGATCCCTTGGGACTCCAGGGGATGAGCCCTCTGGTAACTATACAAGGTATATACAGGTTTACATATATAACAGAAACCATCTGGTCCTGTTGTTTGGTCACTCTTTAGTGTCATTATTTTCTTTGTTATTTTTGTCTATGTTAATTTTATTGAGTCCCTGTCTCTGATTCAATATTAGTTTACTTTGGATGTCTGGTATGCTATCCTCTTCCTCTATTGTGAATACTGATGCAAAGTGATTATTCAACCTGTCCGTCGTTTACTTATTATCACTGACAATATCACCGATATCAGTTTTTAAGGGACCAACATTGCTCTTGATTACCATCTTTTTCTTAATACAATTGTAATAATTCTTTGTGTTGAATTTGATATCCCTTGCAAGTTTCTTTTCATAGCTCTTCCGATTTGTTTAGTGACCCCTTGCTGTTCTTAGAAACTGGTTCTGTAACACTAATATGAGTGATCATAGCATGGTTGAATTTCAAATTCAGATGGAGGGTGAGAAAGTTGGATTTCAAACCAGCGTACTAAGCTTAAATAAAGGAGACCACAAAGGTGTGAGGCCAGAGTTGGCTAAGGTGGACTGGAAATATAGATTAAAGTGTAGGATGATTGATGACCAGTGACGTACATTTAAGGAGATATTTCATAACTCTCTAGAAAAATATATTCCAGTGAGGAGGAAAGGGTGTAAAAGAAAAGATAGCCGTCCGTGGCTAACTAAACAAATAAAGGATGGCATCCAATTAAAAACAAGGGCATACAAAGTGTCCAAAACTAGTGGGAGGACAGAAGATTGGGAAGCTTTTAAAAGCCAGCAAAAGAATGACTAAAAAAAACGATTAAGAAATGGAAGATAGACTATGAAAGTAAACGAGCACGAAATATAAAAACAGAGAGCAAGAGTTTCTATAGGTATAGAAAAAGGAAAAGAATCTCTAAAGTAAATGTTGGTCCCTTAGAGGACGAGACCGGGGAATTAGTAATGGGGAACATGGAGATAACAGAAACTCTGATCAAATATTTTGTATTAGTCTTCACGGTAGAGGACACTAACAATATCCCAACAGTGGATAGTCAAGGGGTAATGGGGGGGGAGGAACTTAACCCAATCACAATCACGAAGGAGGTGGTACTCAGTAAGATAATGGGACTAAAGATGAATGAATCCCCTGGACTTGATGGCTTGCATCCTATGGCCTTAAGAGAAGTAACGGCAGGGATAGTGGATGCATTGGTTGTAATTTACCATCATTCCCTGGATTCTGGGGAGGTTCCAGCAGATTGGAAAATGTAACGCCCCTATTTAAAAAAGGAGGCAGACAAAAAGCAGGAAACTATAGACCAGTTAGCCTAACATCTGTGGTTGGGAAAATGTTGGAGTTTGTATTAAAAAAGCAATAGCAGGACATTTGGAAAAACATAATTCAGTCAGGCCAAATCAGCATGGATTTGTGAAAGGGAAGTCATGTTTGACAAGTTTGCTAGAATTATTTGAAAATGTAATGAACGGGGTGGATAAAGGGGAACCAGTGGATGTGGTGTATTTGGACTTTGAGAAGGCATTTGACAAGATGCCACATAAAAGGTTACTGCACAAGATAAAAGTTCACGGCGTTGGGGGTAATATATTAGCATGGATAGAGGACAGTTTTTCACTGTCCTGGGGTCCTGGCTCGTCCAGGTTCTAATCTGTCAGGCGGTAACAGATGATTGCTCACTCTCGAATGCTTCCATTACCATAACTAAATCTGGGCTGTGCCATTTCCATCCCTGTGGTGGGCAATGGCAGCCTACTGAGAGCATTGGCACAGTTTTCTGTGACTGACCTGTGGCGGATGGCATAGTTGTATGCGGACAATGTGAGTGTCCATCTCTGGATGCGGGCCGATGCATTCGTATTTATCCCCTTACTTTCCAAAAAGAGCGATATCAGTGGCTTATGGTGAGTTTCCAATTCAAATTTGAGCCCAAACTGATATTGATGCATTTTCTTTACCCCATAAACACACGCTAACGCTTCTTTTTCAATCATGCTGTAGGCTCTCTCAGCCTTAGACAGACTCCTGGATGCTTAAGCAACCGGTTGCAATTTCCCAGATTCATTAGCTTGTTGCAATACACACCTGATGCTGTATGACGACGCATCACATGTTACTACTAAACGCTTACGTGGATCATATAACACAAGCAATTTGTTTGAGGATAACAGTTTTCTAGCTTTTACAAAGGCATTTTCTTGGCTTTTACCCCATACCCAATCGTCTCCTTTACGCAGTAAAGCGTGCAGTGGTTCTAACAGTGTACTGAGACCCGGTAAAAAGTTACCAAAGTAGTTCAGGAGTCCTAGAAACGGCCGCAGCTCCATCATGTTCTGTGGCCTCAGTGCATTCTCAATTGCCTCCATCTTCGAATCGGTGGGCCTGATGCCGTCCGCCGCGATTCTTCTCCCCAGGAACTCCACTTCAGGCACCAGAAAAATGCACATAGAGTGTTTTAACCTGATTCCCACACGATTAAGCCGACTATAACCTCCTCCAGGTTCTGCAGATGCTCGACTGTGTCCCGACCTGTAACCAAGATATCGTCTTGGAAGACCACCATGCGCGGGACCGACTTCAGTAAGCTTTCCATGTTTCTCTGGAATATCAACGCGGCTGATCGAATCCCAAATGGACATCGGTTGTAAATGAAGAGACCTTTGTGCGTGTTGATGCAGTTGAGGCCCTTCGATGATTCCTCCAGCTCCTGCGTCATGTAGGCCGAGGTCAAGTCCAGCTTTGTGAACGTCTTTCCTCCCACCAGCATCGCAAAAAGGTCGTCTGCCTTTGGTAGTGGGTATTTATCCTGCAGGGAGAAACGATTGATAGTTTCAATCACCACAGATTCTGATGGTGCCGTCTCCCTTAAGGACTAGAACAATTGGACTGGCCCACTCATTAAATTCGATCAGCGAAATTATGCCCTCTCGTTGCAGCTGGTCCAGCTCGATCTCCACCCTCTCGCTCATCATATACGGTACTGCTCTCGCCTTGTGTTGGATGGGTCACTCCCCCGGAATTAGGTGGATCTGCACTTTTACTCCTTGGACATTCCCGATGCCTGGTTCGAACAGCGAGGGGAACTTATTTACGACCTGGGCAAATGAAGTGTCGCCGACAGGCGAGAGTGCTCGGACGTCATCCCAATTCCAGCGTATCTTCCTCAGCCAGTTTCTGCCGAGCAGCGTGGGCTGTAAGGGGTGGTCTCAGGGGTTAGATTCACTTCTGACCTTCTGAGTGGTTTGAATCACTCCCACTCCCTTGGGTTCTAGACTCTGGATTTATTTGGGGGATGTGATAAAGTGCAAGAGACAACTGGTTTGGTGCAAAAGAACTTTGATTTTATTAAAGACAAGAAAATACAATGTCAAACTTATAATTACTCTAATAAAGAACAGTACATCACACATTCAAAGGGGCTACAGTGAATAATACACCTCCCCCCTCCCAATACCTAACACTGACTAGATTAAACTTAGGGCAAACAGGGACTATGCTTACTAATCCTTTATGGTCAGTTGGCAGTAGTTCACGATTTTGGGGTTCTCTGGATTCTGTAGGTTCTGCTTGTCATACCCCAAACGTCGGAGAAGACTTCTTACTGCACAATCTTTAGTTGGGTGGTGTCCACTGATGCGGTAGGGTGCGTTTTGGACTTAAGGGGTAAGTGCCCGTTTTCTTTCGTTGGAAATAGGTTTAAAGTCTCTTAAGATAATGTTTTCACCTGTTGGTAGTCAGGACTTAGATTGTAGAGTGGAAACTTTCGATTCTTCACTTTCTTCCTTGTGGAGCTTTGTTTCGAAGTTGGTCGATCGCGGAGGTTTCAGTGGTACCACGTTGGCTGTGGTCGGTTGCTGCCGCGATGGTGATATTCTTCCTCCCTTTTTCCGATTTCAGGACGTCGAGGCTGGAGAAGTTAGTTACAACTGCTACGGTGGTCTCTCTCCCTTCTTCATGCTAAGCATCCCCAGCAGTGTCTTCTGAGGCAGTAGCATACCCTTTGTTAAAGCAGGGCCCAGTTAAACTGTTGGAGCTGTTCTAATCTTCGCGCCAAATCAGCCTGGATTCTTTGTGTAACTTTTGGCGGGCTTGCTATTTCTTTGTCATATTTTGGCGGGCTCATTAAAATGTTAACTTGTCTCGGGTGTGCCGATCTTCTAAATCGGTTTCTTGATGGAAATATTAGATTGGTATTTGCAATGTCTGTTTGTGCTTGGGTTTTTTCTATGCGGGCTGGATGGGGCTTTGTTTGTTATGCATATGCTGAAATGGCTTTCCAGATTCAGGCTGATGGTTAGCTATGTCTGGGTTAATTGTTGCTATGTTAATGTCTCTTGTGGAGAAGGATGTTCGAGTATCCATAATTCTCCAGACAATTTACTTTAGTTCCAATGCCCCAGACAGCTTCAATACTCAAACTGGTTTCTTTGTAGGATAGCCATCCTTTAGTTCTCTATCCCTACCCAGACAGACTAAATTTGTCTCGTAAAATCCCAAATTCAATTAAAGTTCATAGTTTCTTCCATGTGTACTTTAGGATTTCAAACTTTCTGGTAGATAGTGTAGAATTTACCAATATTTCGCAAAGATTCCTTGTACCTTTCCCCTGCAGAGGAGAAGAATCCCTTTCTGGACTTTTAAAATGGAAGGAAAAACCTCGGGAATCAAACGAGTTTAAAGGGGCAGACGAGGCCTGCAGGGGATAAAAGGGGATGCACTCATAGGAAAGGGAACTTAATTTGGAACTCGATGAACATTTTGGTATCCTAGGAAAAACTCTGAGGAAGATACCTAAGAGCTTTACAAGTTTAAGATCTCCAAAGGAACATTTTTGGAACAGACTGCCAGAACAGAAGGTGGGACTTCACTCAGGAATTGGGTATTGGAGTTAATTCAATCTGTCTGGGAGAATGAGTCGATCGATAACTAACAAGAACTGCGAGACATAAAAATTTACTCCCTAGTGACAATAAACGCATCAAGAGCTATCAGGCTAATCACCGGAGAACATTAGTGGTATGCATGTGCAAATAGACCTATAGAAATCACGGGCCCGGCCCAATGGCCCAAGAGTTTAAACACTGCCAGCAATGCCAACCGGTGATTTTCCACATTAACACATCATAATCAAATTACTGCTGAACGAGCCCGACAAATTCTGACAAAGAAGAGAGCTCAAAACTAATGAGCGGCTCCCTTGAAACAAAGAGCTGGGCCAGATTTGGTGGGAGATAAGGAAGCATTTTTGCGGTATATCTATTCCCAGTTTTACAAGGAAAAGAACACAAGCAGCCGGAGGTGGGGAGTGAAGAAATGGATTAGTGGAGAAAACTAAAAGAAATCATCAAGGATCGACCGAGCATGATGCCCATGAAATGGAAGGTTGTCCGCAACCAAATTGACAACCTGGGACACCACAACCAGCGAAACGACCAACCGAAACCAACTCAGCAAAAACCGAAGAATTGACATTTATTTCCATGCTACAATCTACTTCTGAATGACCAACGGGTGAGAAATTACCAAAAAGGATGAACTAAAACTATTCCTAACCAAAGAAAGTGGTTACTTACCCCATACATCCAAAACGCAAGTTACCGCATCAACGGACTCACCCCAACTGAGGACTACACAATCCGACGTCCTCTCCTCCGTCCGGGTGCACTAGAAGGCCAAGTGCAGCGAACCCTGAAATCGCGATTCACTGGCAACTGTCGAAAGGGATTGGTGAGCATAGCCCCTGAACCCCCAGAGCTATAACTTAGTTGGTTAGGGGAATTGGGAGGGGGAGGCTGGGATAACTTGTGTAAATGTATCTGCATTCTCCTCTTTACCCCATTTAGAGTTTAAGCTGTATTCTTTTCCCCACAAGCTGTAGGTTGACAATTTATTCAACGTGTTGTACCTTTCAGTGTGTATTGGTATCACTATTCTCTGTGTGTTATTAAAGTTGTGCCTTTTACTTCCTTTTAGATACAATAAAGCCATACCTGCTTCCTACCTTGAAACCGATTGTCTGTCCAAGTCTGTCACAGTCCCTTCAAAATTCCAGAGTCTAGAACCAAGGGTGTGGGAGCGATTCTAAACCGCTCATATAAGGTCAGAAGGGAAAGCTGACCCCCCCTCGAAGACAACCCCTTACAATAGTTCCAAGTTAAATTTCCTTTCCAATGAGTCCAAACACTGGGGAGGGGGGGGTTCCCACGAATTTTGCACCCTTCAGGGCCCATCGCCCGGTACCACCCAGAGTGGTAACTTGTGCATCGCTCCATCGTAGGAGACCTTTACAGTAACACTGCCGATTACGGGAATCAGCTCCTGTGTGTAAATTCTCAGTTTAGTGAGAATGGGAGTCAGGACTGGCCTTGAGGCCTTGCTCACGGCAATTTTTTGCTCATAATGGACTGGCTCGCGCCCATGTCCAGCTCCATTGACACCGGGAATCCAGTTAATTCAACATTCAGCATTATCGGGGGACACTCTGTGGTAAATGTGTGCACCCCATATACCTCTGCCTCCTCAGTCTGAGGCTCTGGTTCGTCGTGATCCACCGTGGATCTGTCCTCCTCTGCAACATGGTGATTTATAGGATTAGCAGGGTTTGCAGCTTCTCTGCACATACTTTGGAGATGTCCCATTGTTCCACAGCCCTTGCAAATGTATCCTTTGAAGCAGCATGAATGGAAACGATGATCACCTCCGCAACGCCAACAAGGTGTTAATGGCCTAGCATTCATCACCCTTGTGAGGCCTGCCCTGTACGTTGCGATTCGAAAACAACGTTACTTTGTTCACAGTACTTGTAGCAGCACTCGCGTGCTGAGAGATTTGCTTGCTTTTGTCACTGGTGACGAAGAATGCCTGGGCTATCACTATTACTCAAGGTTGGGGTCTCTACAGTCAAAAGTTTGTGAAGTATTACATAGAAACATAGAAACATAGAAAATAGGTGCAGGAGTAGGCCATTCGGCCCTTCGAGTCTGCACCGCCATTCAATGAGTTAATGGCTGAACATGCAACTTCAGTACCCCATTCCTGCTTTCTCGCCATACCCCTTGATCCCCCTAGTAGTAAGGACTACATCTAACTCCTTTTTGAATATATTTAGTGAACTGGCCTCAACAACTTTCTGTGGTAGAGAATTCCACAGGTTCACCACTCTCTGGGTGAAGATGTTTCTCCTCATCTCGGTCCTAAATGGCTTACCCCTTATCCTTAGACTGTGAGCCCTGGTTCTGGACTTCCCCAAAATTGGGAACATTCTTCCTGCATCTAACCTGTCTAAATCCATCAGACTGTTAAATGTTTCTATGAGATCCCCTCTCATTCTTCTGAACTCCAGTGAATACAAGCCCAGTTGATCCAGTCTTTCTTGATATGCCAGTCCCGACATCCCGGGAATCAGTCTGGTGAACCTTCGATGCACTCCCTCAATAGCAAGAATGTCCTTCCTCAAGTTCGGAGACCAAAACTGTACACAATACTCCAGGTGTGGCCTCACCAAGGCCCTGTACAACTGTAGTAACACCTCCCTGCCCCTGTACTCAAATCCCCTTGCTATGAAGGCCAACATGCCATTTGCTTTTTTAACTGCCTGCTGTACCTGCATGCCAACCTTCAATGACTGATGTACCATGACACCCAGATCTCGTTGCACCTCCCCTTTTCCTAATCTGTCACGATTCAGATAATAGCTTGTCTCTCTGTTTTTACCACCAAAGTCGATAACCTCACATTTATCCACATTATACTTCATCTGCCATGCATGTGCCCACTCACCTAACCTATCCAAATCACTCTGCAGCCTCATAGCATCCTCCTCGCAGCTCACACTGCCACCCAACTTAGTGTCATCCGCAAATTTGGAGATACTGCATTTAATCCCCTTGTCTAAATCATTAATGTACAATGTAAACAGCTGGGGCCCCAGCACAGAACCTTGTGGTACCCCACTAGTCACTGCCTGCCATTCTGAAAAGTACCCATTTACTCCTACTCTTTGCTTCCTGTCTGCCAACCAGTTCTCAATCCACGTCAGCACACTACCCCCAATCCCATGTGCTTTAACTTTGCACATTAATCTCTTGTGTGGGACCTTGTTGAAAGCCTTCTGAAAGTCCAAATACACCACATCAACTGGTTCTCCCTTGTCCACTCTACTGGAAACATCCTCGAAAAATTCCAGAAGATTTGTCAAGCATGATTTCCCTTTCACAAATCCATGCTGACTTGGACCTATCATGTCACCTCTTTCCAAATGCGCTGCTATGACATCCTTAATAATTGATTCCATCATTTTACCCACTACAGATGTCTATAATTCCCTGTTTTCTCTCTCCCTCCTTTTTTAAAAAGTGGGGTTACATTGGCTACCCTCCACTCCATAGGAACTGATCCAGAGTCTATGGAATGTTGGAAAATGACTGTCAATGCATCCGCTATTTCCAAGGCCACTTCCTTAAGTAGTCTGGGATGCAGTCCATCCGGCCCTGGGGATTTATCGGCCTTCAATCCCATCAATTTTCCCAACACAATTTCCCGACTAATAAGGATTTCCCTCAGTTCCTCCTTCTTACTTGACCCTCTGACCCCTTTTATATCTGGAAGGTTGTTTGTGTCCTCCTTAGTGAATACCGAACCAAAGTACTTGTTCAATTGGTCTGCCATTTCTTTGTTCCCCGTTATGACTTCCCCTGATTCTGAATGCAGAGGACCTACATTTGTCTTTACTAACCTTTTTCTCTTTACATAGCTATAGAAACTTTTGCAGAACGTCTTAATGTTCCCTGCAAGCTTCCTCTCGTACTCTATTTTCCCTGCCCTAATCAAAACCTTTGTCCTCCTCTGCTGAGTTCTAAATTTCTCCCAGTCCCGGGTTCACTGCTATTTCTGGCCAATTTGTCTGCCACTTCCTTGGCTTTAATACTATCCCTGATTTCCCTTGATAGCCACGGTTGAGCCACCTTCCCTTTTTTATTTTTACGCCAGACAGGGATGTACAATTGTTGTAGTTCATCCATACGGTCTCTATATGTCTGCCATTGCCCATCCACAGTCAACCCCTTAAGTATTCACCAATCTATCCTAGCCAATTCACGCCTCATACCTTCAAAGTTACCATTCTTTAAGTTCTGGACCATGATCTCTGAATTAACTGTTTCATTCTCCATCCTAATGTAGAATTACACCATATTATGGTCACTCTTTCCCAAGGGGCCTCGCACAACGAGATTGCTAATTAATCCTCTCTCATTACACAACACCCAGTCTAAACTGGCCTCCCCCCTAGTTGGTTCCTCGACATATTGGTCTAGAAAACCATCCCTTATGCACTCCAAGAAATCCTCCTCCACCGTATTGCTTCCAGTTTGGTTAGCCCAATCTATATGCATATTAAAGTCACCCAAGATAACTGCTGCACCTTTATTGCATGCACCTCTAATTTCCTGTATGATGTCCTCCCCAACATCACTACTACTGTTTGGAGGTCTGTACACAACTCCCACTCACGTTTTTTGCCCTTTGGTGTTCTGCAGCTCTACCCATATAGATTCCACATCATCCAAGCTAATGTCCTTCCTAACTATTGCATTAATCTCCTCTTTAACCAGCAATGCTACCCCACCTCCTTTTCCTTTTATTCGATCCTTCCTGAATGTTGAATACCCCTGGATGTTGAGTTCCCAGCCCTGATCATCTTGGAGCCACGTCTCTGTAATCCCAATCACATCATATCTGTTAACATCTAATTGCACAGTTAATTCCTCCACCTTATTACGAATACTCCTTGCATTAAGACACAAAGCCTTCAGGCTTGTTTTTTTAACACCCTTTGTCCTTTTAGAATTATGATGTAGTGTGGCCCTTTTTATTTCTTGCCTTTGTTTACTCGGCCTTCCACTATTGCTTTTTACCTTTCTACCATCTGTTTCTGACTCCATATTACTTTGCCCTGTCTCACTGCATAGGTTCCCATCCCCCTGCCATATTAGTTTAAACAGTCCTGAACTGCATTAGCAAATGTTATCCCCAGGACATCATTTCCAGTCCTGCCCAAGTGCAGACCGTCCCTTTTGTACAGGTCCCACTTCCAAAGTACAAAGAAGTCCCTGAGCATGTGCTCTAAATGTCCTTCAAATTTGCAATATCCTGCAAGGCGTCTTAGCTCAGCGACATAGCTCGTCAGTTCCTGGCCTTCAGACCTCTTGTATGTGTAGAACCGGTACCTCGCCATCAGAACGCTTTCCTTCGGGTTAAGATGCTCCCGGACCAGTGTGCACAAATCATCATATGACTTCTCTGTGGGTTTCGCTGGAGCAAGCAGATTTTTCATGATGCCATACATTGGTGCCCCACAAACGGTGAGGAGAATCGCCCTTCATTTGGTAGCTTTCGCTTCTCCTTCCAGCTCATTGGTCATGAAGTATTGATCGCTCCACGAAGGTTTCCCAATCATCTCCCTCCGAAAATTTCACCAGGATGCCCACATCGTTGTGGTGGGGTTCGTCACCTGTACCTCATCGACAGTTATCGTGTACGAATAAAGAGTCTGACCAGATACAGTGAGCTCAAAGTAAAATGTGACCTTCGTCTTTTATTGTAGGTTTCCAGAGTGCTTCTCCAGCCTGTGAGGCCTCCTTAAGTACCTGTGCTCCCAAGGGATTGTGGGATCCCTTGGGATTCCAGGGGATGAGCCCTCTGGTGGTGAAACAAGGTACTTACAGGTTTACATCTATAACAGTTTTCAACTTCACTTGTTATCAAGTTGTACTGTTAGGTCTGCTGCCACTGCAAACTCGGAGGCTCACGCACAGTACTCTGTGTAAACATTGCACTGTGACCTTCGAGGGAAGCACTTCCTCATCCCTTTAAGTAGCCACCAGTTAACAAATATGTACTAACTGTTTAAACTACTGTCCTAGCTTAGAAAGATAAAATGTTAATACTCTCCAACCAATCACCTATCTGCTGTGCTGTGACATCACTGCTTGTTTTTTATTATTGTTTTTGAATTCACCAGAGATTCCCTAGCTTTGCTGCTGCCACCACTCAGGTCCACTCTCTGTCCTCGGCCTACCGCTTTACTTGTTCTTTGCCTCCGCCGCTGCTGCTGCTCAGGTCCATGCTGCCTCAACTTCCCACTATGTTTATACTCTGCCATCTCTGTTGCTGCTGCCTGCTACAAACAACATCAGGCTGGTTCAGCACCACAAGGAAGGAAGCAGTGCTGGATCTAATTCTAGGGAATGAAGTAGGGCAAGTGGTGTATGTTTCAGTGGCAGAACATCTGGGTAATAGTGATTATAACATAATCAGGTTTAAGGTAGTCATGGCAAGGGATAAAGAAAAATCAAAGGTGAAAATATCCAACTGGAAGAGAGAGAATTTCAGTGATTTGAAAAAGGATTTAGCACCGGTGGACTGGAAACAAATATTGGCTAGGATAACAGTAAATGACCAATAGATAGTTTGGATACAAAGCAAGCATATTCCCATAAAGAGGAAAGATGGGGCATCAAAAGCTAGAGCTCCCTGGAAGACAAAGGAAATAGAGGTTAATATAGCACAGAAAAAGGAGGTTTATGACAAATGTCAGATACAGAAAACAATTGAAAACCAGGTAAAATATTGAGAGTGCAGGGGGAAATTGAAAAAGGATATCAGCAGGGCAAATAGGGTATGAGTAAAGATTTAAAAAGTAAAATGATAGTTAAAGGAATGGTGGGGCTGATTAAGGACAAATAAAGAAATCTTCTTGTGGAGGCAGAGGGCATGACTGAGGTACTGAATGAATATATTGCATCTGTCTTCACAAAAGAAAAGGATGAAGTAGAGGAGAGAGGTGTAGAGATATTGGATATGATAAAATAGATTGAAAGGAGGTGTTAAATAGGTTGGCATCACTGAAAGTTAACAAGTCACCCAGTCCAAATGGAACACATCCTATTTTTCTGAGGCGCACGAGGGTGGAGATAGCAGAAGGCAAATCATGTCTGACTAATCTGATTGAGTTCTTTGATGAATTAACAGAGAGGATTAATGAAGATAATACAGTAGATGTATATATGGACTTTAAAAAGACATTTGATAAAGTACCACGTAACAAACTTATTCAGAAAATAGAAGCACATGGTATTAAAGGCAGTGGTAACTTGGGTACGTAATTGGCTAAGGGATAGGAGGCAGAGAGTAATGGTGAACGGGTGTTTTTCTAACTGGAGAGGAGTATGCAGTGGGATCCCCCAGGGTTTGATATTAGGACCAATGCTTTTCTTATATATAAATTACCTGGACTTGAGTACAGGGAGTACAATTTCTAAGTTTGTAGAAAATACAATACTTGGCAACATAATAAACAGTGAGCAGGATAGCAGCAGACTTCAGAAGGACATCAACTGACTGGTTAAATGGGCAGAGACATAGGAGATGTAATTTACAGTGGATAAGTGTGAAGTGATACACTTTGGGAGAAACAACGTGGAGAGGCAATATAACCTAAAGGGTGCTATTTTGAAGAGTGTGGGGGCGGAGTGGGGGGGGGGGGGTTTCAAGAACAGAGGGACCTGAGGGTGCATTTCACATCTCTTTGCAGGTGGAGAAGGTGGTTAAGAAAGGGTATGGAACACTTAGCTTTGTAAATAGGGGGACTGAATACAAAAACAAGAAAATAATGCTAAACCTTTACAAGTTTCTGGTTAGGCCTCAGCCATGGCTCAGTTGGTAGCACTCTTGCCTCTGAGTCAGAAGGTTGTGGGATCAAGCACTACTCCAGAGACTTCAGCACATAAATCTAGACTGACACTTCAGTGCAGTGCTAAGGAAGTGCTGCACTGTCTGAGGTGCTGTCTTTCAGATGTGACATTAAAGCCGTCTGCCCTCTCACGTGAATGTAAAAGATCCCATGGCACTATTTCGAAGATGAGCAGAGGGGTTTTCCCCGGTGCCATGGCCAATATTTATCCCTCAATCAACATCTAAAACAGATTCTCTGGCCCTTATCAAGTTGCTGTTTGTGGGAGCTTGATGTGCACAAATTGGCTGCCGCGTTACCTATATTATAATAGTGACTACATGTCAAAAGTATTTCATTGACTGTAAAGTGCTTTGGGATGCCCTGTGGTCATGAAAGGCTTTCTTTCAGCTGAAGTATTGTATACATTTCTGAGCACCATACTTTAGGAATGATGCCAAGGAGGCAATCCTCTGTCAGAGGTCAGTAATCACCAGGTATTGGTAGCCATGAAAATATCAATATGGGCTGAGTTGGCGCTGAGATATGCTAAGAACAGATATATGACTGTGGAAATACCTCTGTAGGCTCTTTGGTAGAACCATCCAAAACTCACACCAACATCTTGCTCTCTTTAGTACGATCGGCCTCAGTACACCTGGGATTGGAAGGGAAAATTTCAGCATAGGGGGCACGCTCTTGATTGGTATCTGGTGACCACTGCTAAAAAAACACTGGTATGTGGCAGTCACTCAAGAACTGGATTACGCTTGGGTATAATGCTGTTCAATATTCACTGTCTAAGCTTACACTTGAAAAATGTCTAGTGATGCGAGGTACCAGAGAGCGCTGAATCGTTTGGACCTGCACATCAATAGGAGTCACTACTTCAAGAGAGGAGAGTGGAAAAAGTTAAAGGATGAAAGAAAAGCCCAAACTGAGGCACCCTGGATTTAGTGCTGAAACTCATCAAGCAATGTGCCTCCATTTAATGCTGCCATAGTGAACTCGCTGATATGTGAAGAAAGTCTGAATGTGAACAACAGCTGAGACAAAGGGACCAATTTTCAGAGCCTCCTCCCGGGAGGGAACATGGTAGCGGGCTGAAAATGACAGCGGACTAGTTATCACCCCATTTCTGATACGACTGCTGCCATTTCCAACCCCTGGTGAAAATGGGTGGCCAGAGCAGGAGATTCAGGCAGGAGTCTGCTTTTAATATGCAAATCGGGGTCCTACGCTGGTTGTAGGACCCTGTTGCAATTTTGAGGTACCAATGGATGAAGCTTGGGCTGTGGTACTCGGCCTAACCAACAGCAATTAAAGGGCCTTCCGGAAATAGGTAAGTAGAGTTTTGCGCATGATTTTTGTGTGGCCAACACGAGCCCTCCCCCTACTTGTGATTGCTTCTCTTCCTTTAACGTGAAACATTTGGTCCAGCTCCATGGAGGAATCATCGGAATTCCCGACTGGTGAGCTACCCGTGAATGCTGGTTCAGTGCTCGAGCCTCGCTGGCATTATCAAAATGGCTCGGACCTCTCACCGAAGACATTGGACTGGTCAGCGCGATCTAACCACAATGGCTGCCTGCCTGAAATCAATATCAGCCCCGTGGAATTAAAGATGGTGCATGTCGATTAAGGTGAGCAGCTTGATCTGTTTCAGTAAAATCTAACTGAAAATTACAGCTGATGTTATATACATTTAGTTGAGTATTTAAAAGTCTTTGGGGGAAAAATTCAGTTAGTAAGCACCTCTCGTTAGTGCCTGTAGCTAGCTCTGATGCAGTAGCTCCAGGTCGTAGCAAACCTAGCGGCACATGGTAAATCCGGACCGTCACTGAGCACCCGATCTGTCAAATTCATTATGGACACTTAGGGGTCGAAATTCGGTTGCGTTGTTTTTGCAGCGGTGTCACCGCCTGAGAGCTGATTTTACCGCCGGGCGTTAGGTGCAGGCGTTGCACACTCATCCTCGGGCCGGAGCTCAAGAGGCCGACTGAATTTCGCATCGGGAGACTGCCGCCATGCTAGCTGGAAAACAGGAAGAAAAGAAAGAAGAAAGAAAAAAAATCAAACTTCTCCGACACACACATACACAAACTTCCCCACTGTTACAATTGATGAAAAAAATGGAGAAATAAATAAAGATAAAAACTTACCTTGCTCTCTGGCCAATTCCGCCCGAGTTCCGCTATTTACTCACCACTTTTTCCAGGCTGTAAGAACGCCTGCCGGGAAGGCTGACGTTCAAATTAAATATAGTGATAGAGGCGCCAAGGAGGCGTTGCACGTTAGTTAAGGTCACCACGAGGGTGGCAATAACTGGCGCAGCGGTAACTCTTGGCGCCTCTGCCAAATAACAAAGTGAATTTCTGCGCAGGTGTAGACGCCGCTTACCGTCGAACGTAGACCTTTGCCGTCCATTAGTCACTTCCCACGTGCGGTAAAGGGAGCTGGTATAAATTGAATTTAGACCTCTTACCTTTGCACCGTGACCAGACAATGACAGGTAGAGTAGGTGCACAGCTGCAGGTCGCCAGCTCCAGGAACATTATTTAAAGGTATCTGCATTAATCACTCGCATCTATCAGGGTAGGTCAGTTTCTGTGGTTTCTTGTCAGTTTCAGCTCGTCGGATGAATTTTCATGAGTAATTTCAAGGTTAATTTTTATCAGCATTGTTCTGGCAAGTGTAAAATGGCTACATTTATTGTTCAAAGGTTCAAACAGCTACACTTGGCAACATTAATGGGAGCTGTACTGGCATGTCACCTCGTCCTCCAGGGTCTACGGCGGAGGGATCGTAGGCAGCGAGAAATACGGAAACATGTCCGTGCTGTAAATTTCTATGATTCTATGTGCACAGAGGGACGAGGAAGATATCAGGGCTTTCAACATGATGACTTAAACCCCAGATCCCTTTTGCTCACCATATGCCCGTCATACCATCCCTGTGCCATGCCATATCACAGCGAGCTCCTGGGCGCAAAGTTAAATGAGAGATACCACAAAATATTGCAAACTCCATTAATAAATGTATGCATAAACATACCTCACAAATCACATTCATTCGAATAACTAATGACCCTTGTGGCTGCCATAGTTGAATAGCTGTCACTGTGTGCAAGGTGTGAGATGTGGGTGTGCGTGTTGCTAGGTAGAGATTGCTGGTGAGTGAGTGCTGGGGGTCTGGTGATTTGGGCAGTGTGTGAAGCTTCTGGTCATCATCATAGGCAGTCCCTCAAAACGAGGATGACTTGCTTCCATGCCAAAAAGGGATGAGTTCAAAGGTGTTTCAATGAAGGACCTAATATTCCAGGTCCCGAACTACATATTGAAGGGTGGAAGATGCCTGGGCATGGATTTTTTTTAACGTGTGGTGGCCGTTGCACACCAGCCACCACACGGGTTTGACAGAGCTAAGTCTTGGTCCAGTTGTAAGGATAAACCAAGACGACAAGTGACCAGCTCTGCTGCATGGACCTAGTGTGCACACATATCGCAGTGTGGGCTGGCCCGTGCTACATAGAAACATAGAAACATAGAAAATAGATGCAGGAGTAGGCCATTCGGCCCTTCGAGCCTGCACCGCCATTCAATAGCATCATGGCTGATTATTCATCTCAGTACCCCTTTCCTGCTTTCTCTCCATACCCCTTGATCCCTTTAGCCGTAAGGGCCATATCTAACTCCCTCTTGAATATATCCAATGAACTGGCATCAACAACTCTCTGCGGCAGGGAATTCAATAGGGTAACAACTCTCTGAGTGAAGAAGTTTCTCCTCATCTCAGTCCTAAATGGCCTGCCCCTTATCTTTAGACTGTGTCTCCTGGTTCTGGACTTCCCCAACATCGGGAACATTCTTCCCGCATCTAACCTGTCCAGTCCCATCAGAATCTTATACGTTTCAATGAGATCCCCTCTCATCCTTCTAAACTCCAGTGAATAAAGGCCCAGTTGATCCAGTCTCTCCTCATATTTCAGTCCAGCCATCAGTCTGGTGAACCTTCGCTGCACTCCCTCAATAGCAAGAATGTCCTTCCTCAGATTAGGAGACAAAACTGAACACAATATTCCAGGTGAGGCCTCACCAAGGCCCTGTACAACTGCAGTAAGGTCTCCCTGCTCCTATATTCAAATCCCCTAGCTATGAAGGCCAACATACCATTTGCCTTCTTCACCGCCTGCTGTACCTACATGCCCACTTTCAGTGACTGATGAACCATGACACCCAGGTCTCGTTGCACCTCCCCTTTTCCTAATCTGTCGCCATTCAGATAAAACATTCTGCCTTCGTGTTTTTTCCCCCAAAATGGATAACCTCACGTTTATCCACATTATACTGCATCTGCCATGCATTTGCCCACTCACCTAACCTGTCCAAGTCACCCTGCAGCCTCTTAGCGTCCTCCTCACAGCTCAAACTGCCACCCAGTTTAGTGTCATTTGCAAACATGGAGATATTTCACTCAATTCCTTCATCTAAATCATAAATGTATATTGTAAGGAGCTGGGGTCCCAGCACTGAGCCCTGTGGCACTCCACTAGTCACTGCCTGCTGCCCCTCGGCCCTCGCCTCTTCTGGGCCCCGAACTTTCGCCTCTGCTGGGCCCCAATCACATCCCTCCACAGTCTCTCACCACTCCTGCTGTATCTGCCCACGCTCCAATCACCGACCTGGACTTTGATGACGTCCCTCTTTGTTACCGTCGCCCACCTGTGCCAGCTCGCGCTGTACCTCGCCGTGGTATGCCGCTGCGCTGTCCAGGAGCCGCCGCTCGCCGCTCCTTTTATGGCTGGTCACACTGGCACAGTGAAAGACTTGCATTTCTGTAGCGCCTTTCACCACTTCAGGATATCCCAAAGTGCCTCACAGGCAATGAAGCGCTTTTGGAGTGTAGTCGCTGTTGTAATATGGGAAACGCGGCAGCCAATTTGCACACAGCAAGATCCCACAAATGGTGGTACAGATGGTGGTATGTAGCATTTATTGAAGCATTCAATCACCCTGACCACCCAACTGAGGTGGATATGTTATGAGCATACCTGCTTCAGTCCTCCGGCTCCATCTCCTTGTGCTTCTCCTTGCTGAGGCAGCTGCATAGCCAGCAATGCTGAAATAAATGACGTCAACTATCGGAAAGTACCTGAAAGCAGACTGTTGCTTTTTATTTGTTGTGAATAGGGTGATATATTTCCTAGAAATAGAAACAATGTAGCAGATTCTGGGAAAGGACCCACGCTTCTGGTTAAATGCAGTGACAACATATCAGCAGCACATCCCCACCCCTCGCAGTGAGCAACTCAGCATTTTTACCACCCAGATTCTTCTGCCTGCTACACTCAGCCTGTCCTGAGCACTATTGCCAAACAGCAACAGTTTTACAGACCTCAATTAATCATCCTGGGATCTGTTCCAACCCATTCAGAAGTGTCATATCTGTAGTAGACATCCCTGTGTGATGCTGTCATTGTCATCATCATAGGCGGGTCCCTCGAATGAGGATGACTTGCTTCCACAAGAGTTCACAGATATTTTAATGAAGGACCCAATGTCCCAGTCCTGAACTCCAATTGAGGGGGTGGAAGATGCCTGTGCGTGGATTTTTTTAACGTGTGGTGACCATTGGTCATCAGCCACCATACAGGCTCGACAGAGCTGTAGCCCAGTAAGAGCTAGCTTCTTTAGGATAAGAAGGGAAAACATTTTTAAAAATGCTGCATGCAAAGTCTTAATGGTATTCGAAGAATTCATTTCAAAATGGTCTGGCAACATCTGGTATTGGTTTCAAAGGAGTGGTCAAGATACTTTTTAAAAGCTGCATATTTCGTGGAAGGAACTCTCTATATTCCTGACGGGAATTTCTCTTTTTCCCCCCAAGTACATGCTGTTCCCCAACTGGATGGTATGTTGCCTCCTAGGTGCCAGGGTCAAGGATGTCACTGAGCAACTGCAGAACATTCTGAGGGGGGAGGGTCAACAGCCAGAGATTGTGGTCCATATCGGTACTAATGACACAGGTAGAAAGAGGGATGAGATCATGGAGCTTCCCCTTTTACACCTGAAAGTCCAGGTTAGGAGTGTCTCCCACAAGTTCACCACCTAGTGGTCAATGTTCTCACAGTGTACAACTTAGTTCAGTTTATACATGGATTACAATAACAGTTGAATACATGACAGATCCTTTACTAGGAAATTGGTTATTAATCTTGTCTCATTATACAGTACCAGATCTAAGATAGCCTGCCACCTGATTGGTTCCGCAACGTAGTTTTCAAGGAAACTATCCCAGATACACTCTATGAACTCTTCCTCAAGGCTATCCTGGTAATTTGCTTTGTCCAATCAATAATGAAAGTTAAAATCGCCCATGATTATTGCCGTTCCTTTTTTACAAGCCTCCATTATTTCTTGATTTATACTCTGTCCAACAGTGTAGCTCCTGTTAG
The DNA here is from genome assembly GCF_044704955.1 of Pristiophorus japonicus. Classification (NCBI taxonomy): domain Eukaryota; kingdom Metazoa; phylum Chordata; class Chondrichthyes; family Pristiophoridae; genus Pristiophorus; species Pristiophorus japonicus. The sequence continues at coordinate 229,320,119 of NC_091981.1, forward strand.
TGGGCTTATATACTACACCCACCAGCGACTTTTTCCCATTATTATTCCTTATCTCCACCCAAACTGATTCATCATCTTGATCTTCCGAGTCAATATCATTTCGCACTAATGCACTGATCTCATCCTTTATTAACAGAGCTACCCCACCTTCTTTTCCTTTCTGTCTGACCTTCCAAATTGTCAAATACCCCTGAATATTTAGTTCCCAGTCCTGGTCACCTTGCAACCACATCTCTGTAATGGCTATCAGATCATATCCATTTGTATGTATTTTTGCTGTCAACTCATCTATTTTGTTACGAATGCTGCGTGCATTCAGATAAAGAGCCTTTAAATTTTTTTTAAACCATTTTTTGCTGCTTTGACCCCACTTTCTGATTCACCTTTATGTTTATACATTCTGTCCCTTCCTGTCACGCTCTGGTTTTCATTTCCCCCAGTGTTACTCTGCTCTAATACCTTCTCCTTATTCTTTGACTTTTAAAATTTCCGCTCACCTGAACCCTCTCCCCCCACTAATTATATTGGTGTGATGCAATCTTAACAGAATCAGTGCTATAAAGCTGCCTTAAGTGCCTTGAAATGCTGGATTTTCCCCTTCAAGCTCCCCTGGAGCAGACCTGTTACACCAGATCCTTGCCTATTTGTGCAGCTGCAGATTATCCAACATCTTTTTTGCCACAATATGGATGTGCCTGTCCAAATATGGTGAAGTTTAAACAAAGTGTTAATGATGTGGTGACATAATGCAAGTGCCCACATAAAATATTTAAATGATGTTGACACTGGAAAATGTTGTCGTGTCAATCAGTACCATACCACAGACCAGAGGCACTGTCACCAGAGAGGAAAATCGAGGGCGTCAAAATTCGGTATCGCCCCGTTTGGGAGTGGAACCGAGGCGAAGTGGGACTTCCTGCGACTGACGCAGAGGTCCTGCCCCGGCCACGAAATTGGAGGTTCTGCCCCCGAGAGAAAGTGGAACGCAATGTCGGGCACTCCACTTCTTCTTGGGGGCAGAACCAGGGCGGTAAGCGGCTCATTTTCCAGCGCTGCACGGCCTCGCCACATAATGCTGGCACGAGCACAGGACCTTCCCCTTCCGTTAAAAGGGGAGGGCATGCTGCGAGCTCCGCAGTGGGGTGAGGGGCCTCTACTATGCCACTGGTGATGCGGGATGCCGTGGTTGCAGCCCAGCACAGAAGCAAAGTGCCGGGCAGCACCATTGCGGTACGGATTAAACAAAATAGACTACGACAGGTCGGGAAAAAAAATGGCGCTCCGCACCTCGCCTTTACTTTTCGCCCTGCGAGCGAAGTGCGGCCCAGTTCGCGACCCGCAACGCTGTCGTTGACATCGCCCGCAGCGGCCTCACAGGGCGCTGCCCAATTTCCACTGCAGGCTGACAACGGGTTGCTGCACACGGTGATGACATCATCATCGCTGGCACAGCGGCTCACGGCACTACAGATAGCAGCGGGGCACTGCTGGTCTTGAGCCTCCGCGAACACCCGCACAAATTTGGAGGTGAGAAATTGTTTGCGTCCCAGGGGGTGCTAACAGGAGGCGCAAACAATGCAAATTTCTCCCCCTAGGTTTTTATGTCGAACTAGATTTATTATTTCTCACTGCACTATTTACCACAGATCTGTTATGAAGTTTGATTTCACTTTAGTGCAGTTTTATTTCAATTGTCATGAAAATCACATAGAACTGGGAAACCAGATGAGTCAGCAAAGTGTTGCAATGTCCTTTCTATAAATCAATCATAGGGAGAAATTTTTTTTAAATCCAACAAATTTTGTTGATAAAATGATCCGTCTTTCATCCCCGTGTCAGAGTAAAGGAAGAGAAATGACAATATGAAACAAAGCTCATGAAAGCAAATGTTCTTGACTGGATTCCTGTTATTGACTGCCTGTCACATGACAGGATATTCTACTTGGGCATCTGTACTTATCAGCTCAGCGTCTGCTAGGAGGAGCATTTTTAATTAGGAGTTTCCTTTGTCACTAACTACCTTTTTTTCGGGAAAGTAAGATCATTTAAAACCCTGCCACCTTTGCAAAGAATAATGAAATGCCGATGATGTCTGGAATTCTGTTTCTTGCTTTTCTTTGTTTTATCCAAACTGTCACATGTGGAGGTAAGTTATTTCATTTGTGGATTTATTTTTCTTGTGGTGCTTTTTTCTATATCTCATTGAAACATTTGAACCCGAAGGTTCCTGCATATTGTAGCAGGCATCTATTTTAGCTCAAAGCTTGCTTTACATATCTGAATATCAACACTCTTACTAATCGGGTGGCTGTTTCAGAGAGCCAACTCAAGCGCACTGCACTTTAGTGCTTCAAACTTCTTTGATTCTACAATTACTCATTGTGCAACAATTCTTTGCTTGCTTTAGTTAAAAGGTTAGTTTTTAGTCCGTTTTGCTATGTGTAAAAGTTGATGCAAACATTTTATGCTCGCAGTACTTTTCAGAAGGTGGTTGCATTTACTGTTATCTAATAGAGCCAAAGAATGTTTATTGAATGGAAGTCGCCTTTGTTCGTATGCCTATTTTTGAAAGTAGATATTGTTCAGAATATAATATTTATACTGGCGAGAGTCAAGTCGATTTAAGCAGACAGCAAAATGATGCACCTCACTGAGCAGGCTTCCATTAATGAAGAGGGAGATTGCATTTAATAAAACTATACTTTTAACAGAGCTTTATACCAAAGTGAAGACAATATCTTGCTTGATTTCAAATTACAATTGTGCCAAGTGCAAAAACATAAAACAATGGATGTTACAGATATGAAGGGCTAGAAATTTCCTTCCACCCGTTTGGGGCTGATAATTCAAATTGTTCAGATTATGACCGCCTGGCGGGAGTCAGAGGGAAGAGCTGGAAAATTCAGCTCTTTAACTCTGACACCGCCTCCGAGCGCTTTGGGGCGCTGTTTGAGGTGGTGTAGGGATGGGTTCAGGTCGGGAGAGGGGCGGTGTCCATCACTGCCGCACTGACATGTCGCAACATCCCTCCCCTTCACTTAAAGTGGAGGGATGCTGCGATGCCTACATGGAGCGCACTGGGCCACCCGGGATGGGTGCCAGCCCGACCGAACCAGCAGCCGCCATTGACAGTCCGACTCAGGATTCGGCCCACAATTAAAACAAAATGGTTGCCACAGCAGTATGCCCTCCCCTTTAAGGGCACCACCCCGCCACTGGCAGTTTCCCGCCACGCGAAGCTGTTGGGCACACCGACCGGAGGCGGCCAGACTCCTGCGTGGCAATTTCCCTCGCTGTGCATAAAAAGGTCGCCGCCGGGTGGTAAGGGGTCAGCGCGCCAGGTGGGGCGGAAACTCGGGCGCGGCAGAAACCCATTCCCACCACCCAGGTCCGGGGCAATTGTGGATGGGTTAGCCCTGCCACCTGCCGTCAGGCGGAAAGGCCTTATAGAAGAGGGCAATTTCCCCCCCAAAGTGTTTATCACTCACTCTCTGGGTATGAGAAGAAAGCAAAAGAACACCAAAACAATACATAATATGGCAGATGGGATTTTACAGAAGCTTTGAAAAATATATGTATAGTATATTATATAAGATGATGAAGTTTCCTCTCATTATCATACTTGATTGGATGTTAACTGTTAACTAGAATCAGGTAGGAGTTTGAAGTGGAATGGCAAAAAATGGTTGAAGTGTATGAAAAATCTACCCAAAATCTTGGCATTAGTTAGCAATGGGCAGTTCAAATGATTATTAGCTGGCAGCATTTCATCAAATATAATGGTACTGTTGACATACTTTAATCATCTTGTCCAATGTCCCTGCGAAATCCCTGTGAAAGTAATGAAAATTGCTGAAATTTCTGAGTAGATAAATGATTGAACTGCTACAGATAAATTATATTGATAAACCTCAGATATTAATCTTAATTTGGGTTAGTTGATGGCATGCCACAGGGAAAGATGGCATTTCGCTTGGAGGGGAAGAGTTAAACATGGACATTTTTCATCTTGCCCAGTTTGAATCATAAGCCATCAGTAAATTAGCACAGGTGCAGCTGAACCAATGACACAACCATGAAAAGAAACATAACCGTTTTTCCTGCTTGTGTTCCAGATCCCAACATTTTTCTAATATACAATCAAGATCACAAGAAATGTGTGGAGGCAAAAAGTGAACAATCTGTGGAAACAAATGTGTGTGACACCTCTGCGGAGTCACAGCAGTTTAGATGGGTTTCTGGTCAGAGACTCATGAGCATCAAGTTCAAACTGTGCCTTGGAGTTCCCAGCAAGGCAGACTGGGTGTTGATAACTCTCTATCCATGCAAAGAAACAAATGATCTGCAGAGATGGAGATGCAGGAATGACACACTGCTGAGCATCCAGGGAGCTGATTTCAACTTCAACTATGGAAACGGAAATGTGAATATCGTGCTTTACAAAGGAAGTGGATTGTGGAGCAGATGGAAAATTTATGGCACCATAAATGATCTTTGTTCGATAAACTATGAAGGTATGGCAAATAATCTAACACCAGGGATTACTGTATAGAAGTATGTACTTCCTAACTGTGTGAATATATGTGTCACTCTTTGTTACTTATTTTCAGTATGTATGATAGTACCTGTCATCTGGAATGCTAACTGATTTGATTTCATCTTTAAGTTTGCACAAGATTTGTTTGTGTTATGTTGCCATTCAGAGAGCTCCAGTTCAAAGTCAAGATTTTACTGATATCCAAACACACTGGTCTCTATAGACAAATTTTGCCAGTTCTTGGCTGGATCACTTTGTAATAGAGTAGTGCTGTATCCCAGGAGAGGAAAGATTAACAGCAGGACCTATCCTGACTCACAAAGCACCCCTTCAGTTTGGCAATACTGAGCAGGAACAGGTCAGACTGACCCATCTTCAGTTGAAGAATTATTGTGAACAAATAAGTAATTGAAATATTTTCATATATGATGACAGATCATTTATGGGACTGGAAAATGTATTTGATTCCTGAAGTCATGTGACTCATCACATGACACACATGCATAGCATTCAAAAAAATCTGGACCAGTTAAGTAGACCGGCTTAGGAATTGGAAATTAATTTTAAAGGGAAGGTGATGAAAAAATGAAAGATGGAGAATGTAAATGATTTGTTTGTGATTATTGATCATTTATTAAGTTTTAAGTCAATATGAAGCTTCTGTTAATGAGACTAATCAAATGCCAGGATGTACCTCAAGGGTATTTGAGTATAAGTTAAAACAAGTTATTCTTACCTTATGCAGATTGTTGTTAGAACAAAATTTGGAATATTGAACTTTGAGAGGACACTAGTATCCTGGAATGGGTTCAGAGGAGGGCAAAAAGGATGAGTACAGCACCTTTTCCTGCTCTACTGCTGTAACTTCAGCAGGAGTTTGGTGGAAAACCCTGAACTTGGGGCATTAGATTAGCTATGTAGTCTAATTAACAACTGAACTTGTTTTCATCGGAAAAATATTGAATTGAGCAGGATATGGAATATAAAATGCTAAGAGCCATAGAATTAAGTACACTATTTGACCTGGAATGTGAATGTAGAATTAGAAAGCGCAGGCTTCAAATAAACCAGTCTTAAATAGAAACAAAGATTAGGGCCCCGAAATTGGAGCCTTTAGTGCCAGCCAGTAAGACTGGTTTGGAAGAAAAAATGGCGTCCGTCTCGCTTCTGCCCGCTTCTGGCGGATCCCGCGGCAGCTGTCATTTTGGGCAGGTCGGCAACACTGCCATTGCCTGTGCTCACTGCAGAAATGGAAATTAGGCAGGTCGTGACGTCAATGGGCATGCAATGCTTTCAACTTCCCAGCTCGCCATGGACTCTGTGACTGCCCCTTCAAATAATGTCCAGAACTGCTTCATCCAGTTCTGTCAGGTTCTGCAGACGTGCATTTGGTCTTGTTATGAGTGACCTTTTCCAGAAAGAGATATAGAAGCATGTCACTGAGTGTGGTGCAATGTGTTTGGGTGCTGTGCCTGGTTGAATAGCTGGCACAGTGTGCCAGGTGTGAGATGTGGTTGTGAGTCTTGCAGTAAATGTGTGAGGGTGAAATGAAGCTATGATTGTGAGGTATGAGTGGTGATTGCTAGAGATTGTTGGCAGGTGTTGTGCATTGAGCAGTGTGTGAGGCGTGTGTATGTTTTAAAGTTTAATTTGTTTTAATTGCCGGGGTTTTTAGTGTCCCCCTCCCCTTTTATAGGGGGCACTGGTAAGATATGGAATTTTAATGCCCTAAAAAAAAACACCAAAAAAAACCTACAAAAAATACAAAAAAAACCCCAAAAAAACAAAAAAATAAGGGCCTTGCAAAATATTTGGAGTGTCCCCCAGATTGGGGGGCACTTGACCTCATGTTTATTTGTTTACTCTAAAAGAGTTGTGAGGCGTGTGGTGCAGGTGGTGGGATATGGATGATGCATTCACTGATCTTGACCACTTGTGTGAGGTCATTAAACTTATTGTGGCACTGCATCCAGGTCTTGGACACACCACTTGTCAGAGTGATGGCTTCACTGATCTCCTCCCACAGACTTCTGTTATTCTGCATTGAGGGCCTCTTGCCCCACTGCGAGTAGAGGATCTGACAGCTTCTTTACCCCCAGGACTAAGGCCTCCAGTGCCGTATTTGAAAATCTCCTCATCCTTTCCCTAGGTTTTTGGGCCATGGTTCTCTCCACAATGACAATAAGGTGGTTCAGCAACAAAGCACTTCCACTTTAAGTAGCCTTTTCTTATAATTAAGAACACTTCAACTAGGTATCATCTTGGTCAACTTCCTCTATACCCTCTCCAGGTCCGAATATCCTTTGCCATATTCAACACAATACTCGGATGTACCAAAGCCTAATATAGCCTAAATGTACCGTTCTTTGTCTTATACTCATAAGGTCCCAGTAATGTAAGCTAAAAGCCCATGAAATATTTTGGACTTTCATCTGTATGGCTTGTGCAGGATTTTATTTTAATTTATCTCATGATATTGCTATAATATTAGATTCAGTTTACAAGGGGCTACTTCCCAGGGGATTACAGCATTCTTTGACAACATTAATTGGTAGACATAAAATTATGGGTGGCAGCTTTGATGATTTGAAGTGTTAATTAGCTATTCAAAAAGAGATGGTCCAGCTATAACACAATTTCTCTATATGAATTTCTATAGTTTTGAGACAATGGGTATTGTTGGGTAAATGTTTCTGCAATTCTTACCACTGTGATTGTTATATCTCAAATAAAGCAATGTGACTGAGTACTGTAGACTTGAGTGAGTGTGACCTTAGTCTCTTTATTCTGACGCCAGAGTGCTGTCACAGCATGGGATGCCTGCTTATATGCAGTGCTCCCAAGGGATGCTGGGATCCCTTCGGACTCCAACAGATGTGCCCTCTTGTGGCAGTAGAATGCTGGTTACAACATGTTGCATACATAACATCGCTTCCCCCCAAAGTCAATAGTACACTTATTTACAGGGTGAGACGATCTGGGGCTTTCCGCTCCCTAGTAGATCGTCTCAGTACAAACACAGGTGCAGGTGAGTTGGTTGGGCCTTCGGTAGGCTGCTGCACAGCTGGCCTTGCAGGGCTGCTGGGGATGATGAGTTCAGCTTCATGGTCAACCGTGATGTCGGTTGCCACTTGTGTGTGTATCGGAGAGTCGAAGTTGATGGTGTCCTCTTCAGGTTGCTCGAGACTGTCTATGAATCGCAGTTTGGTTTGGTCCAAATGCTTTTTGCAAGTTGGTCCATTTGCAAGTTTGACCTCAAACACCCTACTCCCTTCTTTGGCTATGACAGTGCCAGCAAACCATTTGGGATCATGTCCATAGTTGAGTACAAATACAGGGTCATTGACTTCAATATTGCGTGACAAATTTGCGCGATCATGGTACATGCTTTGTTGATGCCACCTGCCCTTGACATGATTATGGAGATCAGGGTGGACTAGAGAGAGCCGTGTTTTGAGTGCCCTTTTCATGAGCAGTTCGGCAGACGGAACCCCGGTGAGCGAGTGGGGTCTTGTGCGGTAGCTGAACAGGTCTCAGGATAGGCAGGTTTGCAGGGAGCCTTCCGACACGCGTTTCAAGCTTTGTTTGATGGTTTGGACTGCCCGTTCTGCCTGGCCATTAGATGCGGGTTTTAACGGGGCAGATGTGACGTACTTGATCCCATTGCAGGTCATGAATTCCTTGAATTCAGCGCTTGTGAAGCATGGCCCATTGTCGCTGACAAGGACATCGGGCAGGCCGTGCGTGGCAAACAGGGCTCGTAGGCTTTGGATAGTGGTAGTGGACGTGCTTACAGACATTATTACACATTCAATCCATTTTGAATAAGCATCCACAACAACCAAAAACATTTTGCCTAGAAACGGGCCAGTGAAGTCAACGTGGATCCTAGACTACGGTTTGGAGGGCCATAACCACAAACTTAGCGGTGCCTCCCTGGGTGCATTGCTCAGTTGAGAGCAAGTGTTGCATTGGCACAAGCAAGACTCCAAATCTGAGTCGATGCCGGGCCACCACACATGGGATCTGGCTATAGCTTTCATCATTACTATGCCTGAGTGGGTACTGTGTAGGTCGCGTATGAACATTTCCCTGCCTTTCTTAGGCAAAACGATGCGATTACCCCACAAAAGACAGTCTGCCTGTATGGACATTTCGTCTTTGTGCCGCTGGAACGGCTTGATCTCTTCATGCATCTCCGCTGGGACGCTGGACCAGTTCCCATGGAGGTCACAGTTTTTTACAAGCGACAGTAAAGAATCCTGGCTGGTCCAGGTCCTGATCTAGCGGGCCATAACAGGTAACTTTTCATTTTCAAATGCATCCATCATCAAGAACAAGTCTGCAGGCTGTGCCATTTTCATCCCAGTGGTGGGCAATGGTAGCCGACTGAGAGCATCAGCGCAGTTCTCTGTGCCTGGCCTATGGCGAATTACATAGTTATATGCAGACATCGTGAGTGCCATCTTTGGATGCGAGCAGAGGCATTGGTATTAATACCTTTGCCCTTTGAGAATAGCGATATGAGTGGCTTATGGTCAGTTTCTAACTCAAACTTAAGCCCAAACAGATACTGGTGCATTTTTTTCACCCCGTAAATGCATGCCAGAGCTTCTTTTTCAATCATGCTGTAGGCCCTTTCAGCCTTGGACAAACTCATGGGCGCATAAGCGACCGGTTGCAATGTTCCCGATTCGTTTACTTGTTCTCACACACACCCAACCCCGTACAAAGACGCATCGCAAGCTAGCACTAAATATTTACATGTGTCATACAGAACAAGTAGTTTGTTGGAACATAACAGATTTCTGGCTTTCTCAAAAGCAGTCTCTTGTGATTTCCCCCATACCCAGCCATCTCCCTTGCGTAGCAACAGAGGTAGAAGTTCTAGCCAGGTGCTTAACCCTGGTAGGAAATTACCAAAATAATTGAGGAGTCCTAGAAACGACCGCAGCTCCGTCATCTTCTGTGGTCTCAGTGCTTTCTTGATGGCCTCCGTCTTGGCGCCGGTGGGTCTGATGCCGTCTGCCGCGATTCTTCTCCCCAAGAGCTCGACCTCTGGTGCCAGGAAAACACACTTCGAGCATTTCAACCTGATTCCAACATGATCTAGCCAACTTAGCACCTCTTCCAGTTGTTCAATGGTGTCCCGACCTGTGATCAATATGTCGTCCTAGAAAACCACGATGCGCGGAACCGACTTTAGCAGACTCTCCATGTTCCTTTGAAAAATAGCCGTGGCCGATCAAATCCCAAATGGACATCTATTGTAGATGAACAGACCTTTGTCAGTGTTGATGCAAGTGAGGCCTTTCGTAGATTCCGCCAGCTCCTGCGTCATGTAGGCCGAGGTCATGTCCAACTTGGTGAACGCCTTTCCTCCTGCCAGGGTCGCAAATAGGTCATCTGCCTTGGGTAGTGGGTACTGGTCCTGCTTTATAGTCCCCACAAATTCTGACCGTGCAATTACCTTTGAGGACCGGAACAATCAGACTGGCCCATTTGTTGAACTCCACCGGCACGATGATGCCCTCTCGTTGCAGCCTGTCCAGCTCGATCTCCACTTTCTCTCGCATCATGTATGGCACCGCACGTGCCTTGTGGTGGATGGGTCGTGTACCGGGAACCAAGTGGATCTACACCTTCGCCCCCGAGAAATTTCCGATACCAGGCTCAAACAATGACGGGAACTTGTTCAAAACCTGGGCACATGAGGCATCATCGATGGACGAAAGCGCTCGGATGTCGTCCCAGTTCCAGCGGATTTTTCCTAGCCAGCTTCTGCCGAACAGTGTGGGGCCATCTCCTGTACAATCCATAGTGGTAGTTCGTGCACCGTCCCATCATAGGAGACTTTTACTGCTGCACTGCCAATTACAGGGATCAGCTCTTTAGTGTAAGTTCTCAGCTTGGTATGAATAGGGCTCAGCTTGGACCTTTGTGCCTTGTTGCACCACAGCCTCTCGAAGGCCTCTTTGCTCATGATAGACTGACTCGCACCCGTGTCCAATTCCATGGATACTGTTATTCCGTTCAGTTCAACTTTTAACATGATCGGTGGACATTTCGTGGTGAAGGTGTGCACCCTGTACACTTCTGCCTCCTCGGTTCAGTCTATAGTTCAGTTTGATCCACTATGGATCGGTCTTCCTCAGCAATGTGGTGGTTTGCAGGGTTTGCAGCTCATCTGCACATTAGCTGGAGGTGCTCCATTGTTCCACAGCCTTTGCACGCATAGTGTTTGAAGCGGCATTGATGGGCTCGATGATCACCTCCGCAGCACCAACAAGGTGTCAATTGCCTCACATTCACACTTGATGGCAGACTCTGAGTCATCTGAGGTCGTGCAGCTGCAGGTGTGTAAACTCTGCCATATGCATTCCTGCCTGAAAATGATGTTACTTTGTGTACAATACTTGCCGATGCATCTTTGAGCTGCAAAATTTGTTTGGTCTTATAGCTGGTGGACATAACTGCCTGGGCTATTGTTATGGCTTTGCTCAGGTTCAGTGCTTCAACAGTCAATAGCTTGCGAAGGATAACCTCATGGCCAATGTCAAGCACAAAAAAGTTTCTTAGCATTTGTTCTAGGAATCCATCAAATTCGCAATGTCCTGCAAGGCACTTTAGTTCGGCAATGTAGCTCGCCACTTCCTGGCCTTCAGATCGTTGACATGTATAAAATCGATACCTTGCCATCAGAACATTCTCCTTTGGATTTAGTGCTCCTGGACCAGTGCACACAGTTCTTCATAGGATTTGGTTTCACCAGAGCAAGAAGATTCTTCATGAGGCCATAGGTTGTTGCCCGGCAGACGGTGAGGAGGATCACCCTACATTTGGCAGCATTCTCATTCCCTTCCAGCTTGTTGGCCACGAAGTATTGGTCGAGTCGCTCCATGAAGGCTTCCCAATCTTCACCTTCTGAGAATTTCTCCAGGATACCAATAGTTCTCTGCATTTTCGCGTGATGGTTCGTTATCTATTACTCATTGCCAGTTTTATGTCTCAAATAAAGCAATGTGACTGAGTACTGTAGACTCGAGTAAGTGTGACCTTAGTCTCTTTATTCTGACTCCAGAGTGCCGGCACAGCATGGGAGACCTGCTTATATGCAGTACTCCCAAGGGATGCTGGGATCCCTTGGGACTCCAACAGATGTGCCCTCTGTGGCAGTAGAATGCTGTTTACAAGGTGTTGCATACATAGCAGTGATGAAATGGTTTCTGTATGACACCAAAATGGCAAGAAGAGTCTCCATTCACTGGGGTATTTGAACAATTCAGAAGGACAGACGGAAAGGAAAAGGAGGTGGGGTAGCTCTGTTAATAAAGGATGAGATCAGTGCGTTAGTGAGAAATGATATTGGCTCAGACAATCAAGATGTTGAATCAGTTTGGGTGGAGATAAGGAATAATAAAGGGAAAAAGTCGCTGGTGGGCGTCGTCTATAGGCCCCCTAATAGTAACTACACTGTTGGACGGAATATAAATCAAGAAATAATAGAGGCTTGTAAATAAGAAATGGCAATACTCATGGGTGATTTTAACCTTCATATTGATTGGACAAGGCAAATTGGTCAGGGTAGCCTTGAGGAAGTGTTCATAGAGTGTATCCGGGATAGTTTCCTTGAACAGTATGTTGCGGAACCAACCAGGGAGCAGGCTATCTTAGATCTGGTACTGTGCAATGAGACAGGATTAATAAACAATCTCCAAGTAAAGGATCCCCTAGGAATGAGTGACCATAACATGGTTGAATTTCAAATTCAGTTGGAGGGTGAGAATGTTGGATCTCAAACCAGTGTCCTAAGCTTAAATAAAGGAGACTACAAAGGTATGAAAGCAGAGTTGGCTAAAGTGGACTGGGAAAACAGGTTAAAGTGTGGGATGGTTGATGAGCAGTGGCAGACATTTAAGGAGATATTTCATATCTCGCAACAAAAATATATCCTAATGAGAAGGAAAGACTATAAGAGAAGGGATAACTATCCGTGGATAACTAAGGAAATAAGGGATGGTATCAAATTGAAAACAAGGGCATAAAGAGTGGCCAACGAGTGGGAGTAAAACATTTAAAAGCCAGCAAAGAACGATTAAAGAAATAATAAAGAGAGGGAAGATAGATTATGAAAGAAAACTCGCGTGATTTATATAAACACAGATAGTAAGAGTTTCTACAGGTACATAAAAAGGAAAAGAGTGGCTAAAGTAAATGTTGGTCCCTCAGAGGATAAGACTGGGGAATTAATAATGGGGAACAGGGAAATGGCAGAGACTTTGAACAAATATTTTGTATCGGTCTTCACGGTAGAAGACACTAAAAACATCCCAATAGTGGATAATCAAGGGGCTATAGGGAGGGAGGAATTTAATACAATCAGTATCACTAAAGAAAGGTGCTCAGTAAAATAATGGGACTAAAGGCAGACAAGTCCCCTGGATCTGATAGCTTGCATCCTAGGATCTTAAAAAAAGTGGCTGCAGAGATAGTGGAATCATTGGTTGTAATCTATCAAAATTCCCTGGATTCTGGGGAGGTCCCAGCACATTGGAAAACCATAAATGTAACGCCCCTATTTAAAAAAGGAGTCAGACAGAAAGCAGGAAACTATAGACCAGTTAGCCTAACATCTGTTATTGCACGAGTGCATTATTAAGGAAGCAGTAGCAGGAAATTTGAAAAAACATAATTCAATCAAGCAGAGTCAGCATTTTATGAAAGGGAAATCATGTTTGACAAATTTGCTGGAGTTCTTTGAGGATGTAATGAGCAGGGTGGATAAGGGGGAACTAGTGGATATGGTGTATTTGGTTTTCAGAAAGCATTCGATACGGTGCCACATAAAAGGTTACTGCACAAGATAAAATTTCACAGGTTTGGGGGGTAATATATTAGCGTGGATTGAGGAATGGCTAACTAACAGAAAACAGAGAGTCGGGAAAAATGGGTCATTTTCCGGTTTGTAATGAATGGGGTGCCGCAGGGATCAGTGCCTCAACTATTTACAATCTATATTAATCACTTGGATGAAGGGACTGAGTGTAATGCAGCCAAGTTTGCTGATGATACAAAGATGGGTGGGAAAGCAAATTGTGAGGAGCACACAAAAAATCTGCAAAGGGATATAGACAGGCTAAGTGAGTGGGCAAACATTTGGCAGATGGAGTATAATGTGGGAAAATGTGAGGTTATCTACTTTGGCAGAAAAAATAGAAAAGCAAATTATAATTTAAATGGAGAAAAATTGCAAAGTGCTGCAGTACAGAGGGACCTGTGGGTCCTTGTGCATGAAACACAAAAAGTTAGTATGCAGGTACAGCAAGTAATCAGGAAGGCAAATGGAATGTTGGCATTTATTGCAAGGGGGATAGTGCATAAAAGCAGAGAAGTCCTACTACAACAATACAGGGTATTGGTGAGGCCACACCTAGAGTATTGCGTGCAGTTTTGGTCTCCGTATTTAAGGAAGGATCATCATTATCATAGGCAGTCCCTCGGAATCAAGGAAGACTTGCTTCCACTCCTGAAGTGAGTTCTTTGTTGGCTGAACAGTCCAATACGAGAGCCACAGACTCTGTCACAGGTGGGACAGATAGTTGTTGAGGGAAGGGGTGGGTGGGACTGGTTTGCCGCACGCTCTTTCCGCTGCCTGCGCTTGATTTCTACATGCTTTCAGTGTTGAGACTCGAGGTGCTCAGCGCCCTCCAGGATGCACTTCCTCCACTTAGGGCAGTCTTGGGCCAGGGACTCCTGTGTGTCGTCGGGGGGGATGTCGCACTTTATCAGGGAGGCTTTGAGGGTGTCCTTGTAACATTTCCGCTGCCCACCGTCAGCTCATTTACCGTGAAGGAGCTCCGAGTAGAGCACTTGCTTTGGGAGTCTCGTGTCTGGCATGTGAACTATGTGGCCTGCCCAGCGGAGCTGATCGAGTGTGGTCAGTGCTTCAATACTCCTCCTCCCAGGATGTTAGCCTGGACAAGGACGCTGATGTTGGTGCGCCTGTCCTCCCAGGGGATTTGTAGGATCTTGCGGAGACATTGTTGGTGATATTTCTCCAGCGACTTGGTCCATGTCTCTGAGCCATGCTTTCGTACGTCTCAGTAAATATGTCGGCTATCCTGGAGTTCAGCCTCTGTATGTGCGCAGACGCAGGCGTTGTCCGCGTCCTGTAGCTTGATGACAGAGGTTGGGGTGGTCTTGGACCTGGCCTGGAAGGAGGCTGTTCAGAGAAGGTTCACTAGGTTGATTCCGGAGATGAGGGGGTTGACTTATGAAGATAGGTTGAGTAGGTTAGGTCTATACTCATTGGAGTTCAGAAGAATGAGAGGTGATCTTATCGAAACATATAAGATCATATAGGGGCTTGATAAGGTGGATTCAGAGAGGATATTTCCACTCATAGGGAAAACTAAAACTAGGCTCAGAATTAGGGGCCACCCATTTAAAACAGAGATGAGCAGGAGTTTCTTCTCTCAGATGGTTGTAAATCTATGGAATTCTCTGCCCCCGAGAGCTGTGGAGGCTGGGTCATTGAATATATTTAAGGCGGAGATAGACAGATTTTTGATTGATAAGGGAATAAAGGATTATGGGGAGCGGGCAGGGAAGTGGAGCTGTCCATGATCAGATTAGCCATGATTTTATTAAATGGCGGAGCAGGCTCGAGGGGCCAGATGGCCTACTCCCGCTTGTATTTCTTATGTTTCTTATGTTTTAATGTGCTCAGCAGAAGGCTTAGTTAAACAGACATCTAGGCTCCTACATCAAAAAGAGGTAGTTTGATCAGAGTGGTAACTTCGATTGAAAGCTCAGTGGATCAATTTTTCACACAAAGCATTGTGAAAGTTCATAGAGCACTTAGTCTCTGTCTATCTGTCTGACACTCTCTCTTTTTTTCTCTTTCTGGTAGAGAGACACCAGACTAGACATTACAAATACATGCAGACTGTTACAGAACATGGCTTGTTTAGAAAGCTTGGATTTAGCTATTTTGAAAGTGGCTTATTGCCTACAACAATTGCAGAGTACTTGGAACAGCAGTAGTAAGAATGTCATGATTCTCATTGTGAAAATGTATTCTGTTCATTCATATCATTTATGTAAAACACTTCAAATCATCAAGCCAACGTTAAATTAGTCTCAGCTTGAAGTTTTAGTACAGTGTTAGGTTTCTATCGTAGCTGTTTCTCAAACTACAATAAAATTGACATGTCCTGAAATGATGCTGTCATTTTGCATTGCTCTGAATGTAAGTAAGCCTACATTTTTTTTCAAAGCAGAAGTTACCATTCCCTTGTTTATTGGACATTGCAGTGCTTTACACCACAGACAAAACGATTCCATTTAAGTAAGAAAAATATAAGGAATGACAAAAATATCTGTAAAATATTAAAGTTGACCAACTTAAGATTCAAAATGCATGACAGCAGTATCTGATACGCTCCCTTTTAATGCAATATTCAAAATAAACTAAAACAACATATTTGTCTTCGGATAAGTGCAGAATTTGAAGTACAAATAAAATTGGATCTATTTTAATTAAACTTAAAACATCAGAATTTGATGTTCCTGGTTCTAACATTTTCAGGAGAGGTGGAGAAGGGCAAAAAGTAAGGTGCGGATGGTGGGAGGAGAAAGTATTAGCAAAGGATTCTATCACAGTGCCGAACTTCTCGCCACAGAGATTACAAGATCGTTGAGGGAAGCTTATTTTGGGGCCAGCGGCAAACACCTTTGCTTCGCTGCTGCCTGCAAGTTATGGGCCTAAGTAGCATGCTTGTTCAAGAAGAGACAGAAGTATAAACTGGGTAACTATAGACCAGTTAGTCTCAGGTTAGTTAGGGGCAAACTATTAGAACCTATAATTCAAGATGAAACTAGTGCAAATTCAAAAATATATGGGATAATCAAAGACAGCCAGATGGATTTATTAAAGGAAAATCATGTAAGATGACTTAATGGTCTTTAAAGCAATATTTCTAATTATGTTACTTATGTTGTATTAAATCAGTTCTGAGGAAGCCAGTTTCTCTTTCAGATCTATTTACAATTAGCGGCAATTCAAATGGTCAACCATGTGTAATTCCTTTCAAGTACGTTGATAAGTGGTATCTGGACTGCACGACTGAGGGCAGATCAGACGGCTTGCTTTGGTGTGCAACTACCTCAGACTATACTGATGGCAGGTGGGGATTTTGCCCAGTAAAATGTAAGTATGCCAAAATATTATCTACCGTTCTATAATTATATGACTATATAATGTGCTCTGGTTTTCCTTTCTAACAATTATTGTACATTATGATTAATGGCAAATAACAAGAAGCATCCTCTTCGGCCATTTTTACCTGCAATTTTTGACAGCCTCCTGAAGTACCCACCCATTTTTGAGTTTCCCTTTGGGATTTCCCCCCAGTATATTTTGTTTTTGGAAGCAGAGGAGGAGCAATGGAGAGATGACAGGTTGGCCAGGGAGCACCAGAGATATATGGCATCCTCTTGCTGCTACCCTGACACCAGAATAAACAGGCAAAGGCATATGTGCATTTGTGGAAGGAGCAGTGTCACCTGCAGCAACCTGATCTGCAAGCCTTCTCTACCACTCGCACACCTGTGAAGATCACAACCATCCTGAACTTCTATGTTATGTCATACACTCCTGTCACTGAGATATAACCTAAGTGATGCACTAATCTAGGACAAAAAGCACTCACCGCATACACTGGCACCAAAGTGAAGCACATATGATAGAGGTACTACTCACATATACAACATCGTTTTTCATTAAAATTTTACTTGCGCTATAGTTCTTCTGGGCTACTACAAACTTTGCGTCTGCACTAAATGTTATCTCTGGTTCAGTGTCACCAGTAACTCCACTAAGTGGGCCTTTCATAACCTGCAATCTGGAAAGTGCCTTTACTGTCCAAAATCTAGAGTGTGATGAGTAAGACTACTCATTGTGCATACTGGATGTTGCAAACTCTCATGAACTGCCACATGTGATTTCCTATCTTAGAAAGCTGAACTGACAAGCACACTAGTGATGCAAGGCTAATTGTAAACCAACAAACTGGATTATTTTTGCATGAAATATATAAATGAAGAAAATGTTGTTTTGCAGTGAAATTTACCTATTTCCTGTCATTCCGTGTACTGTCACAATAATAAATTATGTAATTCTGCCATTTATTATGGACATTAATCTTAGAAAGTGAAACCTCTTTGCCTCTCTCACTGTTCCAGGCTGAAACTAAGCTGGACTGACTTTTCCAGAGGTAGAAAAAAATGAATGACTTGCATTTATCTGGCTCCTTTCACGACTGCCAGATGTCCCAAAGCGCTTTACAGCCAATGAAGTACCTTTTGAAGTGTAGGCCGTGATTTCGCCGACTGAGGCGGGACCGAGGCAGGCGATGTAGTGGCGGGGTCCGACTGCAGTCCTCTCTCCATCCTGGCCTCCCACACGACTTTCCCCTGATTGGCCTTGTTAAGTCTGCCCAGCGCGATTTCCGGCCAATTAAAAGGAAGCGAGTCTGATGATATCATTGATGATGTGTCATCAGCTTGTTTCCTTAAAGGGAGCATGCACAAATTGATTTTGCCAGCCGTGCTGTCAGTGTTCTACAACATTGAGGTGCTGCAAACACTGACAAGCACTGCACAGAGGTGCACAGCTGCACCCAAGCTCTCTCATGACTCCTTATGGAGGAAGTCACAGCACGCAGAGAAGTTCTCTTCCCTTCCAATGGGCGGAAGAGACCGCCAGAGGAGACCAACACAGCCTGGTTGCACATTGCACAGGAGGGCACAAGCAGGGAAGTCATCAGGAGGACCTGGCTGCAGTGGCGCAAACCTTTCAATGATTTCAGAAGTTCACAAAACGTTACTGCAAAGCCACCCTCAATCTCATCCTGCTGTGGCACTCATCACATCCCCATCACTCTGCCTTCCCTACCCTACACCTGCACATCTTTACTCACACCAACTCTTGCATCTCACCCATCCCTCTCTCTCTATCTACATTATCACTTCCCCATCTCACTAACGACAGCTCATACTCACCCTCATCCTAATGCAAGTATACCAACTAACAACACACAAAGGTAGGCACTTGGATGCTTTTGTCAATGTTCATGTAAAGTTTCTGTTAATGTGTTGTCAAACATTGAAATCTTTATTTTCAAAACATTGCGTTCTTGAACAGATTTGTATGCTCCTTTGGAAGTGGCTTAGTGAATGGTGAGAAATAACGGTACCCCTCGCAATGGTGATGAGTATGAAAGGAATGGCTTGGGCATTGTAGGGATCCTTTATGGTGCTGGTGTGGGGTGGTGTCAACCTGACGCATCATGTGGCAGCCAGGGTGTACAGCATCAAGTGAAGTAAATGTGGCCATGGTGAGGCCAACCCTGGCATCCCAGGCAGCAATGTGCTCAGGTGCTGATGCCCTCTCTCCTGTGCAGCATCAGCTGATTGCGGAGAAGGTTGGTGTTGTTGTTGGTACTGCTGGTGTGCCTGGTGCTGCTGGTGTTGGGGATGATCGTGGCAGGATTTTGAGGAACAAGGTGAGATAGCTTGAAGGGCACCAATGCTAATAGATGACATGTGAACTTGAGATGACAGAAGTGATTTGTCAATGGAGAGAGGTTGTTCCAATGAGGTGACACTGGATAAAACATAAGAAATAGGAGCAGGAGTAGGCCCCTCGAGCCTGCTCTGACATTCAATAAGATCATGGCTGGTCTTCTACCTGAACTCCACTTTCCTGCACTATCCCCATATCCCTTGATAAGATCATAACAAATATAGAGAGATTGCTCCAAAAAATTGCAAATGCATAAAGCTCAATGTGCCTTCCAAAAGCAGTATGTATGAATTTTTGATCGTGGAAAGTGAACAGCTCTGAGACGGGAACTTTCATAGCACATTTTCAGCTTTCAGGTAAAGAAATTAGTTCATGCTGATACAACTCCCGACATCCTTACTGTTTTATATGTAAACTTGTATTTACTCTGTACAGCCACCAGAGGGCTCATCCCTGGGAGTCCCAAGGGATCCCATAATCCCTTGGGAGCACAGGTATTTAAAGAGGCTTCACAGGTTCGAGGGGCAGTCTGGAGACCTGCAATAAAAGACTAAGGTCACACTTTACTTTGAGCTCACTGTGTTCAGTCTGACTCTTTCTCCATGCACAACAACTGGCGATGAGCTACAGATAACGAACCCAAAGATGCAGAGAACAGTGGGCATCCTGGAGAAATTCTCGGAGGGAGATGATTGGGAAACTTTTGTGGAGCGACTCAACCAATACTTCGTGGCCAACGAGCTAGATGGGGAAGAGAGCGCTGCCAAACAAAGGACGATCTTCCTCACTGTCTGTGGGGCACCAACGTATGGCCTCATGTAGAATCTGCTCACTCCAGCAAAACCCACGGAGAACTCGTACAATGATTTGTGCACACTGGTCCGAGAGCATTTAAACCCAATGGAAAGCGTTCTGATGGCGAGATACTGGTTCTACACCTACAAAAGGTTTGAAGGCCAGGAAGTGGCGAGTTAAGTTGCCGAGCTAAGACGCCTTGCAGGACATTGCGAATTTGAAGGACATTTGGAGCACATGCTCAGAGACTTTTTCGTACTTGGCATTGGCCATGAAACCATACTTCGCAAACTTTTGACTGGAGAGACCCCATCCTTGAGTAAGGCCATAGCAATAGCCCAGGTGTTCATTGCCACCAGTGACAATACGAAGCAAATCTCTCAGCACACAAGTGCTGCTTCAAGTACGGTGAACAAAGTGATGTTGTTTTTGAATTGTAACGTAAAGGGCAGATCACACATGCCTGCAGCTGCACGTCCGCAGATGTCTCAGAGTCCACCATCAAGGGTGATGAATGCAAGGCCATTAACACCTTGTTGGCGCTGCGGGGTGATCATCGTTTCCATTCATGCCGATTCAAAGAGTACATTTGCAAGGGCTGTGGAACAATGGGACACCTCCAACGAGCGAGCTGCAAAGCCTGTTAAACCTGCAAACCACCATGTTGCAGAGGAGGACAGATCCACGGAGGATCACGATGAACCAAAGCCTCAGATTGAGGAGGCAGAGGTACATGGGGTGCACACATTCACCACGAAATTTCCCCCGATAATGCAGAATGTTGAACTAAATGGACTCCCGGTGTCAATGTAGCTGGACATGGGTGTAAGCCAGTCCATCATGGGTAAAAAGACTTTCGAAAGGTTGTGGTGCAACAAGGCCTCAAGGCCAGTCTTAACTCCAATTCGCACGAAACTAAGAACTTACACAAAATAACTGATTCCTGTAATCGGCAGTGCTACTGTAAAGGTCTCCTACGATGGAGCGGTGCACAAGCTACCACTCTGGGTGGTACCGGGTGATGGTCCCATGCTGCTCGGCAGGAGCTGGCTGGAAAAGATACGCTGGAACTGGGACGACATCCAAGTGCTATCGCCTGCTGACGACACTTCGTGTGCCCAGGTCTTAAACAAATTTCCTTCGCTGTTTGAACCAGGCATCGGGAAATTCCAAGGAGCATAAGTGCAGATCCACCTAATTCCGGGGGCGCGACCCATCCATCACAAAGCGAGAGCAGTACCGTACATGATGAGAGAAAGGCTGGAGATCAAGCTAGACCGGCTGTAAAGAGATGGCATCATTTCCCCGATCGAGTTCAACGAATGGGCCAGTCCTATCGTCCTAGTCCTCAAGGGAGATTGCACCGTCAGAATCTGTGGCTACAAAGTAACTATCAATCGTTTCTCCCAACAGGACCAATACGCACTACCAAAGGCTGACAACCTCTTTGAAAGGCTGTCGAGAGGAAAGACATTTACGAAGCTGGATCTGACTTCAGCCTACATGGAACAGGAACTGGAGGATTCATCGGAGGCCCTCACCTGCATCAACACACACAAAGGTCTTTTTGTTTATAACAGATGCCTGTTTGGAATCCGATCAGTGGCGGCGATATTCCAGAGAAACATGGAAAGTTTACTGAAGTCGGTCCCCCACACCGTGGTCTTCCAGGACGACATCTTGGTCACAGGTTGGAACACAGTCGAGCACCTGCAGAACCTGGAGGAGGTTCTTAATCGGCTCAACCGTGTGGGGCTCAGGTTAAAATGCTCGAAGTGCGTTTTCCTGGCGCCTGAAGTGGAGTTCTTGGGAAGGAAGACTGCGGCGGACGACATCAGGCCCACCAACGTGAAGACGGCGGCAATCGAGAACGCACTGAGGCCACAGAACGTGACGGAGCTGCGGTCGTTTCTGGGACTCCTGAACTACTTTGGTAAATTCTTACCGGGTCTCAGCACACTGTTAGAACCACTGCATGCTTTTCTACGAAAAGGGGACGAATGAGTTTGGGGCAAAAGCCAAGAAAATGCCTTTGTAAAAGCGAGAAAATTGTTATGCTAAAACAAATTGCTTGTGTTGTATAATCCATGTAAGCGTTTGGCACTAGCATGTGATGCACCGTCATATGGCGTTGGGTGTGTATTGCAACAAGCTAATGATTTCAGGAAACTGCAACTGGTTGCTTATGCATCCAGGAATCTGTCCAAGGCTGAGTGCGCCTACAGCATGATTGAAAACGAAGCGTTATCGTGTGTCTATGGGGTAGAGAAAATGCATTAATACCTGTTTGGGCTAAAATTCGAATTGGAAACTGACCATAAGCCACTTATATCCCTGTTCTCCGAGAATAAAAGGATAAATATCAATGCATCGGCCCGCATCCAGAGATGGGCGCTCATGTTGTCCACATACAACTACGCTATCTGCCACAGGCCAGGCACAGAAAACTGTGCTGGTACTATCAGTAGGCTGCCATTGCCCACCACGAGGGTGGAAATGGCAGAATCCGCAGATCTAGCCATGGTTATGGAAGCATTTGAGAGTGAGCAATCGCCCGTCACTGCCCAGCAAATCAAAACCTGGACAAGCCATGACCCCTTATTATCTCCAGTCAAAAGCTGTGTGCTTCACAGGAGCTGGTCCAGTGTCCCAGTGGAAATGCAGGAAGAGATAAAGCCATTCCAGCGGCGCAAAGATGAAATGTCTATACAGGCAGACTGTCTTCTGTGGGCAATCGAGTAGTGGTCCCCAAGAAGGGCAGAGACACCTTCATCAATGACCTCCACAGTACCCACCCAGGCATCGTAATGATGAAAGCGATAGCCAGATCCCATGTGTGGTGGCCCGGTATCCATGTAGACTTAGAGTCCTGCGTTCACAGATGTAATACATGCTCGCAGTTAAGCAATGTACCCAGGGAGGCACCGCTACGTTTATGATCTTGGCCTTCCAAACCGTGGTCTAGGGTACACGTCGATTATGCAGGCCCGTTCTTGGGTAAAATGTTCTTTGTGGTTGTAGACGCATACTCCAAGTGGATTGAATGTGAGATAATCTCAGCTAGCATGTCCACTGCCACCACTGAAAGCCTGCGGGCCATGTTTGCCACTCACTGCTTACCCGATGTGCTGGTGAGCGAAAACAGCCATGTTTTACCAATGCTGAGTTCAAAGAATTCATGACCTGTAAAGGGATTAAACATGTCACATCTGCCCCGTTTAAACCAGCATCCAATGGTCAGGCAGAGAGAGCAGTGCAAACCATCATGCAAGGCTTAAAGAGGGTAACTGAAGGCTCACTGCAGACTCGCCTATCCCGAGTCCTGCTTAGCTACCGCACGAGACCCCACTCACTCACTGGGATCCCACCTGCTGAACTGCTCATGAAAAGAGCACTTAAGAGAAGGCTGTCGTTAGTTCACCCTGATCTACATGAACAGGTAGAGAGCAGGCGGCTTCAACAAAATGCATACCACGATAGCACAAATGTGTCATGTGAGATTGAAATCAATGTTCCTGTATTTGTATTAAATTATGGACAAGGTCCCAAGTGGCTTCCCGGCACTGTTGTGGCCAAAGAGGGGAGCAGGGTGTTTCGGGTCAAACTTTCAAATGGACTCATTCACCGGAAACATTTGGACCAAATCAAACTCAGATTCACGGACTATCCTGATCAACCCACCTTGGATCCTACCTTTTTTGATCCCCCAACATACACACCAGTGGCAACCAGCACCACGGTTGACCACGAGCAGAACCCATCATCCACAGCAGCCCAGCAGGGCCCAACACACCAGGCAGCCCAGAAAGGCCAACTGCTCAGCAGCCCAGCGAGGGCCCAACAAATGATTCAACAACACCAGCATTCACACTGAGATGATCAACCAGGGCAAGAAGGGCCCCAGATCGACTCACATTGTAAATAGATACACTATTGACTTTGGGGGGGGGGAGTGTTGTTACATATGTAAATGTTTATTTACTCTGTACAGCCACCAGAGGGCTCATCGCCAGAGTCCCAAGGGATCCCATAATCCCTTGGGAGCACATGTATTTAAGGAGGCTTCACAGGTTCGAGAGGCACTCTGGAGACCTACAATAAAAGACCAAGGTCACACTTTATTTTGAGCTCACAGTGTTCAGTCTGACCCTTTCTCCATACACAACACTTACCTGATGTGATCCCCAAGCAGCAAACTCGTGGAAAATTGTCTTTAATAGTCTCTTAACAGACCTGATATCTGGGGAAGTAGCATGACAGTGGGGTGACTGCAGGGTCCCAACATTTCATGTTCATTTTAACAGCTGGCCCGCCACCAATCCCATCCTCTGAACGCCGGCAAAATTCTGGCTGTACACACTGTTGTCATGTAGGAAATGCGGGCAATTTGTGCACAGCAAGCTCCCACTAAGAGAGATGGAGGCTACCCTCTGAACCTTTCCTCAGGAATTGGCTCCCACAGCCACCAGTTAAAGATGCCGCTTTGAAGCAGAAGCACCCACTCTTGGTGTGGGTGCTGTAACAATTATTCTGTTTGTTTAGCTGAGCTCCCACATTGGGCAGCTGAATGAAGAACCTTACAGCACTAGAGGCACGAATAGTTCTGAAATATATTGGCGAACTCCCCTTCTGGGGGAGGTGGGACCTGTACAATCCAGACAGGTTGCACCTCAACAGAGCTGGGACCAATATCCTTGCGGGCGGCGGGGGGGTAGGGGTTTGCAAGTGCTGTTGTGGAGGGTTTAAACTAACTTGGCAGGGGGATGAAAACCTGAGAATAGATTCAGCAGGGAGGGGAGTAAAGCTGGAATTAGAAAGCAAAACTGAAGAAAGTGAGTTTGAAGGAGAGAGGAAACAAGCAGGAAAAAATGGTAAAAAAACAAATTTAAATGTTCTTTGTCTAAATGCACATAGCATTCGTAACAAAATAGATGAGTTGATGGCACAAATAGATACAAATGGGTATGATCTGATGGCCATTACAGAGATGTGGTTGCAAGGTGACCAGGACTGGGAACTAAATATTCAGGGGTGCTTGACAATCCATAAGGACAGACAGAAAGGAAAAGGAGATGGGGTAGCTCTGTTGATAAAGGATGGAATCAATGAAATAGTGAGAAACGATATTGGCTCAAATGATCAGGATGTTGAAACAGTTTGGGCGGAGATAAGGAATAATAAGTGGAAAAAGTCACTGGTTGGCGTAGTCCAATAGGTCCCCTAACAGTAGCAACTCTGTTGGTCGGAGTATAAAGCAAGAAATAGTGGGGGTTTGTAAAAAGGGAACAGCAATAATCATGGGTGATTTTAACCTCCATATTGATTGGACAAATCAAATTGGTCAGGGTAGCCTTGAGGAAGAGGTAATAGAATGCATAAGGGACGGGTTCCTTGAGCAGTATGTAACAGAGCCACCAGGGGGCAGGCTATCTTAGATCTGTCCTGTGTAATGAGACAGGATTAATAAACAATTTCCTAATACAGGAACCCCTTGGAATGAGTGATCACAGCATGGTTGAATTTCAAATTCAGATGGAGCGCGAGAAAGTTGAATCCCAAACCAGCGTAATAAGCTTAAATAAAGGAGACTACAAAGGTATGAGGGCAGAGTTGGCTAAAGTGGACTAGGAAAATAGATTAAATTTTTGTAGGACGGTTGATGAACAGTGGCATACATTTAAGGAGATAATTCATAACTCTCAAGAAAAATATATTCCAGTGAGGAGGAAAGGGTGTAAAAGAAAAGATAGCCATCTGTGACTAACTAAAGAAATAAAGGATGGTATCCAATTAAAAACAAGGGCATACAAAGTGGCCAAAACTACTGGGAGGACGTAAGATTGGGAAGCTTTTAAAAGCCAGCAAAGAATGACTAAAAAAGGATTAAGAAAGGGAAGATAGACTATTAAAGTAAACTAGCATGAAATATAAACACAAATAGCAAGAGTTTCTACAGATATATAAAAAGGAAAAGAGTGGCTAAAGTAAAAGTTGGTCCCTTAGAGGACAAGACCGGGGAATTAGTGATTGGGAACATGGAGATGGCAGAAACTCTGAACAAATATTTTGTATCAGTCTTCACGGTAGAGGACACTAAAAATATTCCAACAGTGGATAATCAAGGGGCTATAGCACAATCACTAAGGAGGTGGTACTCAGTAAGATAATGGGACTAAAGGCGGATAGACTGTAAATGTAACACCCCTATTTAAAAAGGGAGGCAGGCAAAAAGCAGGAAACTATAGACCAGTTAGCCTAACATCTGTGGTTGGGAAAATGTTGGAATTCATTATTAAAGAAGCAGTAGCAGGACATTTGGAAAAGCATAATTCAGTCAGGCAGAGTCAGCATGGATTTATGAAGGGGAAGTCATGTTTGACAAATTTGCTGGAATTCTTTGAGGATGTAACGAACAAGGTGGATAAAGGGGAACCAGTGGATGTGGTGTATTTGGACTTCCAGAAGGCATTTTACAAGGTGCCACATAAAAGGTTACTGCACAAGATAAAAGTTCACGGGCTGGGTGTGATATGTTAGCACGGATAGAGGATTGGCTAACTAACAGAACACAGAGAGTCGGGATAAATGGTTCATTCTCGGGTTGGCAATTAGTCACTAGTGGGGTGCAGCAGGGATCAACTGGGACACCAACTATTTACAATCTATATTAATGACTTGGATGAAAGACCGGATATAATGTAGCCAAGTTTGCTGATGATACAAAGATGGGAGGAAAAGCAATGTGTGAGGAGGACACAAAAAACCTGCAAAAGGACATAGAAAAGGAAAAGAGTGGCTAGAGTAAATGTTGGTCCCTTACAGGACGAGAACAGGGAATTAGTAATGGGGAACATGGAGATGGCAGAAACTCTGAACAAATATTTTATATCAGTCTTTACGGTAGAGGACACAAACAATATCCCATCAATGCATAGTCAAGGGATTATAGGCGGAGGAGGAACTTAACACAACCACAATCACTAAGGAGGTGGTACTCAGTAAGATAATGGGACTAAAGGCAGATAAATCCTCTGGACCTGATGGCATGCATCCTAGGGTCTTAAGAGAAGTAGCGGCATGGATAGTGGACGCATTGGTTGTAATTTACAAAAATTCCCTGGATTCTGGGGAGGTCCCAGCGCATTGGAAAACTGCAAATGTTACACCCCTATTTAAAAAATGAGGCAGACAAAAAGCAGAAAACTATAGACCAGTTAGCCTAACATCTGTCGTTGGGAAAATGTTAGAGTCCATTATTAAAGAAGCAGTAGCAGGACATTTGGAAAAGCATAAATCAGTCAGGCAGAGTCTGCATGGATTTATGAAGGGGAAGTCATGTTTGACAAATTTGCTGGAATTCTTTGAGGATGTAATGAACAGGGTGGATAAAGGGGAACCAGTGGATGTGATGTATTTGGACTTCCAGAAGGCATTTGACAAGGTGCCACATAAAAGGTTACTGCACAAGATAAAAGTTCACGGGGTTGTGGGTAATATATTAGCATGGATAGAGGATTGGCTAATGAACAGAAAACAGAGAGTCGGGATAAATGACTCTCATTCTCTGGTTGGCAACCAGTAAGTAGTGGGGTGCCGCAGGGATCAGTGCTGGGACCCCAACTATTTACAATCTGTATTAACGACTTGGAAGAAGGGACTGAGTGTAACATAGCCAAGTTTGCTGACGATACAAAGATGGGAGGAAAAGCAATGTGTGAGAAGGACACAAGAAATCTGCAAAAGGCCATAGACAGGCTAAGGGGGCAAAAATTTGGAAGATGGAGTATAATGTTGGAAATTGTGAGGTCATGCACTTTGGCAGAAAAAATCAAAGAGCAAGTTATTATTTAAATGGAGACGAATTGCAAAGTGCTGCAGTACAGTGGGAGCTGGGGGTCCTGGTGCATGAAACACAAAAGGATAGTATGCAGGTATAGCAAGTGATCAGGAAGGCTAATGGAATCTTGGCCTTTATTGCAAAGGGGATGGAGTATAAAAGCAAGGAAGTCTTGCTACAGTTATACAGGTTATTGGTGAGGCCACACCTGGTATACTGAATACAGTTTTGTATTCCATTTTTAAGAAAGGATATATTTGCTTTGGAGGCAGTTCAGAGAATGTTCACTAGGTTGATTCTGGAGATGAGGGGGTTGACATGAAGAAAGATTGAGAAGGTTGGGCCTCTACTCATTGGAATTCAGAAGAATGAGAGGTGATCTTATCGAAACGTATAAGATTATGAGGGGGCTTGACAAGGTGGATGCAGAGAGGATGTTTCCACTGATAGGGGAGACTAGAACTAGGGGGCATAATCTTAGAATAAGGGGCTGCCCATTTAAAATTGAGATGAGGAGGAATTTCTTCTCTCAGAGGGTTGTAAATCTGTGGAATTCGCTGCCTGAGAGAGCTGTGGAAGCTGAGTAATTGAATAAATTTAAGACAGAGATAGACAGCTTCTTAACCGATGAGGGAATAAGGGGTTATGGGGAGCGAGCAGGGAAGTGGACCTGAGTCCATGATCGGATCAGCCATACTCGTATTAAATGGCGGAGCAGTATCGAGGGGCCATATGGCCTACTCCTGCTCCTATTTCTTATGTTCTTATATTCTTTGTCTGAAACTGATCTGGTGTGTGTGTATATACAATTTTGATAGCTGTTTTGTCTGGTAATCAAATTAATGGTCCTCACCAACATCCTGGATAATTTGTGTCATAAGAATATAGCAACATAGGAACATTAGGAACTGGAGTAGGCCATTCAGTCCCTTGGGCTTGCTCCGTCTTTCAATGAGATCATGGCTGATTGGCACCTCAACTCCATTTTCCCACCTTTGTTACCCTTGCCTCGCAAAAACCTATCAATCTCAGTCTTGAAAGCTCTAATTGTCCTGGCATCCATAACCAAGGGAGAGAGTGACAAATTTCTACCAACCTTTGTGTGAAAAAGTGCATTCTGTTTTTGCCCTGAATGGCCTAGCTATAAATTTAAGATTATGTCCCCATGATTTTGATCCTCCCCAACAAGAAAATAGTTTCTCCGTATCTACCCGATCAAATCCTTTTAACATTTTAAATATGTTCATCAGATCACCCTCAATCTCCTATAATTAAGACTACAAAACAAGTTTATGCAACCTTTCAGTGCTGGTTACTTTTCTGCTGATTCTGCACTGCACCCCCTTCATGGCCAGTATACCTTCCTGAGGTGCAGTGCCCAAAACCGAACACAGCACTCCAGATAGGGTTCTATAGAACTGAAGGATAACTTCCTCCCATTGTATTCCAGTCCCTTGTGTTAAAAACTAGCATTCCTTTTTGATTGCTTAGTCTACCTGGCTTTTAATAGTTTGTATACTTGGACTCTCATATCTTTTTGCTTCTCTACAGTCCCTACTTTCTCACCATTTAGAAAATGTTCCAATTTATCTTTCTTGGGTGCAAAGACCTCACACTTGCCCACATTGAACTCCATTGCCATAGATTTGCCCACTTACATAATCTGTCTATGTACCATTACAACTTCCTGCTCCCATCTGCACTATTTACTGTTTCTCCTAACTTAGTGTCTCTTGGAGTAAATGCTTTGTGAACTGCCTTTGAGGCCATTGTGAACATTAGCTAATCAATTGGGTACAAATGCAGTAAAAAAATCACAGATTCTAATGTGTGTGTGTGTGGGATCCTGGCCTAGAAGAGCCCAGAAAAAATACCATTGCCTGATTGGATCAGCAATATTTAGTTGTGTGCCAGCAGTTGTGAGGCGGCTCGCCTGTTGAATCCACAATGCCCATTCGGTGCTGCTTTCCCCGTCCACCTTCCCTATCCTGGCGGGAGCCAAAGATACATCTGTATTGATATGGGTGCCCATCGCTGCCATGTGAATGATGTAACCTCTTCTGACCCTGATACTCTGGGGATGTCAGCAGTGGTCACTGGCACCAGCTCAGCTGCACTTGTATCGATGGCTCTGTTCAAATTCAGAGCCATTATGTTCAATTTTAGGTGCCTTACTTTAAAAAGAATGTCAAAGACATGACACATATGCAGAAGAGATTCATTATGAGACCAATGAAGAGATGATGTAGCTATGAGGAGAGACTAGAGAAACTGGGGCTCTTTTCACTAGAACAGAGTAATTATGAAGGGTTGTAGTAAAGTCAATAGGGAAGAAGATATTTCCATTAGTCAGTGAATCAGTAACTAAATTTAGGATCATCATCAATAGAACAAAGGGAAAGGTTAGGAGATAGTGTTTATGCAGAAGTAAGGTTCACTACTTGGAAAATAAAAATTGAAAAGGCTAAGGGGGAAAAGGACAGGGTTATAGGACTGTGGATAACTCTTCCAGAGATACAGCACATGTACAATGGGTTGAATGGCCTCTGTGGAATAAAATTCCTATGGTTTTATGATTCTATGTGCATTTTACTTACGTTTATCTAATCAAATGGTTCAGCTGTCATTTCCTGTTTTCTAATGTTGATGATGATAGATTCAATTAATAACACTTGACGTTGAAATGTGCTGCGTTATCTCAGCTCGTCCAGCAGGCAAAGTTTCATTTGAAACTGCTTTCACTGGCACATCAGACTCATGTTGTCTACTATCTTTAGGTGCCACTCTCATCATGGCTAACTCTGCTGTGAATCAACATGTGAATGAATTGCTGACGTGGAAAATTTAGTCCCTGTAATCATGTTCCTGTTAGAAGTGAAATGGAGCCCAAGAGAACCTTCAGAAATCATCAGCAAATTCCATCGCTCTTTCAAGGCCTCTGATTCATTTCCCATTTGGAATCATTAGTGAGATTAACTTTGTTTACAGTTAACAGTCAACTCATGTTTTTATTGCACATAGACATATACATAATTCTAGCCCCGAAATTATTCCTGGCAATGTTATTGGATGGCGCTTAATATGTTCGTATGAGTTTCCTCTGCCAATTCTTGTAAGGCACCATTAACATATTTATTTTAAGTAGGTTGGTGCTTCTGCTAAAATAGAAGAAAAGGAATGGTATCCAAACACAATTAGAGCTCACGCATCGATATTGCCAGCTGTCCTTTTTAAACTTGTATGAAAATGTATTTTAAGGTTATGGCTTTTGTTATTCCTAAGGGCAACAGAGAGCTGGTGTTATTTACACAAATCTATCGCTTTTGGCTGTTAAAGCTAAAAGTTCCAAGGTCAGCTGACCAATTTCCTGGCAAACCTTCACTTTTACATAATGCCAAGAATGGTGTTATTGGACTCAATTTTCCCCAATGATTTGAGCCATTTTTTTGGAGTAGGCTGTTTTTTTTGACATATTGAGTAAAATTTTTGGCGTATGTTTTTTTTCAAACTTTCCCCCTGCGATCTGCGCCGGCGTAACGGACTTCGTTGCGATTTTTCAAGGCTGTATTTTTTTACCTCAAAGGGGGCGTTCCCTCATGCCTGTGCCGGTTTTTTCAGTTGTTCACAGTTTGGCCAACATTTTTCTCCATTATGTTGGCATATCTGGCCATTCCCAAAAAACCTTCTCGTGACTTGAAACCAGCGCACATTCACAAATCTGCACTGAAAAGACACCATTGTTTTTAAATCGAAGATTCTGGAGGGAGTCAAGAACACTCTCAAAATCAATAATAAAGTTCAACTTTTTTTTATCTGTCAATGTAGAAATGTAAATTTGTTGGATTTCACAAGTTTTCTCTTTTTTTTTTACTCACTTACATGCCACTACCGAACATCTTGAAGAAGGCCTGGAGGGTTGTAGGTTTGGCCAGCAGAATTGGCCTCGCGTCCAGATACAGCGGCTCGGGGTTCGGCTACAAAACAAGCCGTGGTAGGGGGGGGGCGGGGAGGAGAAACAGAGATAGCCGATCTTACGGCTAGTAGCCCGGGGAGGAAGACAGATAGCCGATCTTACTGCTTGTAGTCCGGGGAGGGAGAGGGAGAGAGAAAGCCGATCTTAAGGCTTGTAGCCCGGGGAGGGAGGAGATTGCCAATCTTATGGCTAGAAGCCCGGGGTGGGAGGGAGATAGCCGATCTTACGGCTTGTAGCCCGGGGAGGGAGGTAATAGCCAATCTTACAGCTTGTAGCCCGGGGAGGGAGAGGGAGAGAGAAAGCCGACCTTATGGCTTGTAGCCCGGGGAGTGGGAGGGAAAAAGAGGTCACAAGACTCAAGGTGGGGGGTGGGGGGGAGAGAAGAGAGGTCATAAGACCTTTGTGTGTGGTCCATCCATACAGACCTGGGGAGAGAGAGAACTGCGAATCTGTGCTGCCTACTTTCCTGCCATTTTGAGCTTCTTTGAAAGTTTAACTTTAAGTTTGGGGGCAATACTGACAATGCCATACCTTGTGCGAGCATTCTGAAGAAGGCAGTGAAGAAGGCAAATGGTATGTTGGCCTTCATAGCCAGGGAATTTGAGTATAGGAGCAGGGAGGCCTTACTGCAGTTGTACAGGGCCTTGGTGAGGCCTCACCTGGAATATTGTGTTCAGTTTTGATCTCCTAATCTGAGGAAGGACGTTCTTGCTAGTGAGGGAGTGCAGCGAAGGTTCACCAGACTG
This sequence comes from Pristiophorus japonicus, assembly GCF_044704955.1. Taxonomy (NCBI): domain Eukaryota; kingdom Metazoa; phylum Chordata; class Chondrichthyes; family Pristiophoridae; genus Pristiophorus; species Pristiophorus japonicus. The sequence goes on from NC_091981.1 coordinate 229,352,594, forward strand.
ATTCCTGCGATGGCAGGACTGACAAATGAGGAGAGACTGGATCAACTGGGCCTTTATTCACTGGAGTTTAGAAGGATGAGAGGGGATCTCATAGAAACATATAAAATTCTGATGGGACTGGACAGGTTAGATGCAGGAAAAATGTTCCCGATGTTGGGGAAGTCCAGAACCAGGGGACTTAGTCTAAGGATAAGGGGTAAGCCATTTAGGACTGAGATGAGGAGAAACTTCTTCACTCAGAGAGTTGTTAACCTGTGGAATTCCCTACCGCAGAGAGTTGTTGAGCCAGTTCATCGGATATATTCAAGAGGGAGTTAGATATGGCCCTTACGGCTAAAGGGATCAAGGGGTATGGAGAGAAAGCAGGAAAGAGGTACTGAGGTGAAAGATCAGCCATGATCTTATTGAATGGTGGTGCAGGCTCGAAGGGCCGAATGGCCTACTCCTGCACCTATTTTTTATGTTTCTATGCATCATGGTGCTACATAGGAGATAATTGATTGGAGCTCATCGCATCAGGAACATCAGAGCCTATAGGGTACTGGGCAGGAGGCCTTACCCACCTCGGGTATATCGAGACAGGCGTTCGTACCTGCACCTAAGTGATGCAAACTGTGTCAGAAGGCTGCGTTTGCGCAAATAAGTTGTTCGTGAGATCTATGAGTTGGTGAAACCAGATCTGTAGCCGAGAAGCATCATGAAGACTGCTTTGTCAGCTGAAGTGAAGGTTACAGCTGCACTTTCATTCTATGCCTCCGGATCATTTCAAGCTACAACTGGGGATGTGTGCGCTATTTCGCAGCATGCAACACATGTCTCCATTTGCCAGGTCACGGCTGCACTGTATGCGCGGAGGAATGACTTCATCAAGTTCCCGATGACCACCCAAGCAATCCATGACATGGCTGTGGGCTTCTCAAGGATTGTTGGCTTCCCAAAGGCACAGGGCTGCATTGATTGTACCCACGTCGCCTTGCGAGCACCTTTGCAGGATTCCAAGATGTACAGGAATAGAAAAGGCTTCCACTCCATTAATGTGCAGCTCACGTGTGATGACATGCATTGCCTCATGTCGATGCAAGATACCCTGGCAGCACCCATGATGCATTCATCCTACGCGACAGCGTTATATCTGCCATGTTTGAGCAACAGCCAGAAGGGCAGAGCTGGCTACTGGGAGACAAAGGGTACGGCCTCGCCACCTGGTTCATGACGCCCCTACGTGTAACTCGGACGGAAGCTGACCGTCAATACAACATGTCGCATATTGCGACATGCAGCATCATTGAGAGCACCATTGGCATATTGAAACAGCGTTTCCGATGCCTGGACCATTCTGGAGCTACTTGCTATACTCCCCTGAGATTGTTGGTCAGTTCATTGTTGTGTGCTGCATGCTGCATAACTTAGCCATCATGAGGCAGCAGCACCTGGTAGTGGAAGACCTACCTGCGGTGAGAGTGGCTGATGATAATTATGTGGAAGATGCAGGTGACGAGCAGGAGGAGGAGGAGGAGGAGGAGGAGGTGGAGGATGATGACGAGGATGAGGAAGCCATGCAAGTGCCTGAGGTCGGAGCACGACGATGGAGGAGGGCGGGCCATCGTGCTCCTTTAACGATTGCTCGAGCCTTGCGCCAGCAGCTCATCCGTAAACGTTTACTGATGCCTGAGGGCTCAGCGACAACTATTCCACAGGGACATGTTTATTGTTTGGAGTTGTTCCGTAGTGTTGTGTTGTGTGAATGGAACATGATTCAGTTTTAATGTAAAATATATTTATTTAAAAGTTTACAATGTACTTAACTTAACTTTAATAAAATTATTCTCGTATCGAACTTTACTTTAATATAACTCTTTAAGATCACTTATAAACTTGTAAATTTACATAACTTACAAAAACTTTTAATTTGAGAACAGTTACAACAGTAACAATAATAATAACTACGACAGCAGCAAAGAAAGGCTGCACCCATCTCTCATCCCCTTAGTCTAAGACCGCCCGCTGCGCTTGGTCTTGGACTTTCCACCACCCCTGCCCGCAGGCGGTGGCGCAGTGTTTCTGGGCTTGGTAGCAAGCTTATTCCTTCTAACATCTCGGGTACTGCACACCTCTTGATGGGGTGGGGGGGGGGGGGTGGTCAGGTGGTAATGTGGAAGGCCCAGCTGGGGCTCTTCAGAGGCTGGTGTGGGGATTGGAGTGGGAGTGTCAGTTGTTTCTGTCAATGGGTGCAGGGTCTGGGCGTGTTCCCTTATTGCAGCAGCGAACTCACACATGCCGTCCCTCATGCACCCTGACAGTGTCTCAGCAGACTGCAACAATCCCTCCCTAATGGCCAGTAATACCTCTGACATTCCTTCCCGGTGAGCGTTGTTACTCCTCCCGACAGTCCCGCTACCTCATCATTCACCCCACTGATGGTGTCCAGGAGTGATCGGGTAAGGTCAATGCTCTCTGCACTCAATTACATCATTTCAACCACATCTGTTACATCCTGCATCTCAGGAGAGTGTGGTTGAGCTCTCCTTCCCCTCCTCACCCTGGGTGTGCCTCTCTGCATCCCACTGGGACCCACAGCCTGGGACAGTGGGGCCCTGGGTGTGCCTCGCTGCACCCCACTATTGGGACCCGCAACCTCAGAAGGTGTGAAACCATGGACTGTCTCACCAACACTCAAACCACTAGTCACAGAAGGGGCACCTCTATGAGTGGCACATCCTCCAAAGTCAGTACAACAGTGGGAGCTTCATCCAGCTCCATCCCCTTCCCCTCACCCCCATGGTCTTGGTCTGGAGGGTTGGATTGGAAGATGTTCTCCTCTTCAGGCACATCCTTCTCTGAATCTTCTTCTGCATTGTCAGGATTGGCCTCAAGTTCTGCAAAAGATAACAGTCAAATGGTTAGCCGCAGAGGAGGGGGCAGGGTGAGTGGCATGAGTAGGTTCACACATCGCAGGCCAGGCAGCAGGCTGATTTGAAGGACCGCGATGAATTTGCAGAACTTACCCTCTCCCTCGAGTGTGGGCCCAGCTTGTGCAGTACTGATTGCTTTTTTCCAGGCAGGACCCATCAAAGCAGCAACCCTCTCTTCCAAAGGTGTCAGTGGGTGCAAATTTGCCGGGCCTCCTCCTGTTTGAGTTCTTTCCCTTTTATTATGTGCCACCTTCCTCTGCAAAGATGAAAATGCAACTTTTTAGAGAGGGTGTCTTTCTGCTGGGTGGGACATATACAGCTGGTCACATTTACAATTGCATTGAATAAATGAAAATATTACTTACTCTAACTACTTGACCAAGGTCCGGCCATTTCTTTTTACACTGGCTTCCAGATATCATGGTGTTCACCACTGCGCAGTAGTCTTCTGCAACTTGGTTCCAGCGTTTCTTCATTTCTTTTGGTGGAACTTTTATGTGACCTCTGCTGGTATCCAGCTCCTGCCATCTGTTCTCAATCACAGTAACTAGTGCCTACATTTCTTCCAGCAACAAATTCTTGGTCCTTGGTCTGCGTTGCATCTTGTATTGTTCCAGCTGTGATTTTTCGAATACTCTCATACAGCACTCCTTCTCACACACACACACAAAACTGTCTCTTTAAAAATGGCCGATTGCTAAATCCGAGCTGTACTGAGCATACGCGTCCATTGGAACGATGTTAAAAATGTTACTTTTTTTCCCGCGCATGTGCAAAAGGTGTGGCATTGTTTTTAGGCGCAGACAGCAGGCTCCACCCCCCCGAGGAGACTGGACACGCTGCGCGGCACCAAATTCAAAATATACAGTGGGGAAAATTTGGCAAAATATTTCTGCCGCATTTCTGGCCTAGAAAACCCGGTGTAACTCTGGCAATATGCCAGAAAACGGGCTTGGGGAAAATTGAGCCCACAGTTACTAAGAATGTCCCATGACCATTTTGGTCCACACTCTGCAGCCTTGTCCCTTACGGAAATGAGTGCACAGTACAAAGTGCCAGTAAAAGGTGTAAAATGTTCCAGAGTGTTACATATTATAATGTTCCCTACTTAAAGTAACTCCTATTTTGTGTGTTAAATAGCAATAACGGTCTATTATGGCATATAAAAAAGTTTTAAAATAAGTGCTACATGAGGCATCTCGCATTTTGTATTTGTCCCATTTTTCAAGGCCTGAAAATGCTGAGGTAAAGATATATGGTCGTTAGCTTACGATTGAAGAGCCAGCCCATGCAGTTCCTATAAAATGTTGTGAAAAATGTGTATTGTGATAAGCTAACTTATTAAGCTCAGAAAAACTGACAGCCACAAAAAAACAATTTCCCCTTTATCTCCTTCTCTGCCCCCAAGTTTGCCTGGTCTCGCAACCTCTCCAGCCCTGAAGCTTCAACATTTTACAGATAGTTTCCTTTCTACCTGCTCACTTTTTCAAAATTGATTTCTTCTACGAGACCACCACCTGCTTGATCGTAAGAGCTGAAGTGGATGTCTGAATGCTATACGCAATGGTTTCATATGTTTTCTTGTATTTACAATATCACTGCATGCAGTTGGAAATGAAAACCCCATTTCCATGATGCTCTACACCGACATGCCTGCACTGTATCCCATTCAGTCTATCCTTATACTGTGCCAATCGCACCGTGACAGACCCCTATACTGCACACACACACCCCAATCCCTACACTGTGCCAATCACACCCTGACAGACCCCTACTCTGCACACACACACCCCAATCCCTACACTGTGCCAATCCAACCAAGATGGGACTAATACATTGTACTAGCTGCATCCACACACCCGACCCTACACTGGCAGCACCATCCGGATATCCCCAGCCCTACATTGTCCGTCCCACCTAGACATCCCCACCCCGACACTATGTCAAGATTTGAAAGAAAATATGAGTTACTTTAAATGTTGTGTTTTAAGAGCACAGCACATTGCTCTAAAAAGGCAGTCTGTGACAATAAATATTTAAGATACTAATAAGTTAACCTTGATGTTGTTTTCTCATTGACCATAAATATGTGGTTCAGTGGGCCCAAGTTTCCACATGATAAAAAATGGGCGCCCCTCCGAGCTGGGCGTCCGTTTTTCGCGCCTAAAACGGCGCCGGAAAAAAAACGAGCGATTCTGGAGCGCTTTGCAGCTCCTTGTCTGCTTGGCGTGGCGCCCAGGGGTGCGGAGCCTACACTCGCGCCGATTTTGTAAGTGGGAGGGTACTATTTAAATTAGTTTTTTTTCCTCCCCCGGCAATGCTGCAAGTGCGCGTTGGAGCGTTCGCGCATACTCAGTGTGAAAAAAACATTGGCACTCGGCCATTTTTGTAGTTCTTTGTAGTTCTTTGTAGCTGTTTAGTTTTTGAACAGTTTTTAATAAAAGTACATTGCCATCAGCACAGAGTCTTCTTGCAGCAGTGAGAAGGGTGCAGGAAGCCTCAGAAAGTTGAGGCAGCCGTTTCCCGACGACCTCCCCCTTTTGCCGTCGGGAAATGGCTCCTCAATTTCTGAGGCTTCCTGCAGCCTTCTCTCTTTCCCGCCATCCGTCTGGAACGGCTCCATTCCCTTCCCCTCCCCCCCCCGCGTTCGGTCGGCTCCCTCCCTCCCCCCCCCCGCGTTCGGTCGGCTCCCTCCCTCCCCCCCCCCGCGTTCGGTAGGCTCCCTCCCTGGCTCCCTCCCTCCCCCGCGTTCGGTCGGCTCCCTCGTTTTGTGAGGCTTGCTGCACCATTCTTCCTGGCTGAAGCACTTTCACACAGGTAGGAAGAGGGTTTATTTAATCTTTTCTTTGCTTATAAATGTTTATTCAGGTTGGATTTATTTGTATAATATTTGTATAAGTATAAATAAGGATTGATTGTAGAATTTAATGAGTTCCCTTCCCGCCCCCACTCCCCCCCCCACCTCGTTCTGGACGCCTGATTTGTAACCTGCGCCTGATTTTTTAATGTGTAGAACAGGTTTTTTCAGTTCTACAAAAATCTTCACTTGCTCCATTCTACTTTAGTTTGGAGTACGTTTTCACTGTGGAAACTTTCAAATCAGGCGTCAGTGGCCAGACAAGTCCCCTTTTGAAGAAAAAATTCTGTTCCAAAGTAGAACTGTTCTACCTGACTAGAACTGCAGAAAAAAAAATGTGGAGAATTGCGAATTCTAAGATAGTCTGTTCTCCACCAGTTGCTCCTAAAAATCAGGCGCAAATCATGTGGAAACTTGGGCCCATTGTGTTGGAAGGGTCTTGATCTCTTTCTGACTATGAATAGTCAGGAAATAAAGCACAATGTCAACCACCTAAAAAGCAACAGTCTGGCCTTTCAACAGAAGGTTCAGTTGATGCAAAGATACCTCAGGAAAGCAAACTCAATATAATCACAATGAAAAGGAGTGGGTCTGTTTAAATCAAGCAAGGTGCCCCACAAAGGTAGTGTAGCATGTTCATTATGTTATCACACAGAGATAAGTTGAATTGCTTCATCTAAATTAATCTGATCATAAGTATTGTTCTATACTTTCATCTTACTGTGGAATAAAGCAGAAGAAAGATTTGAACCAGGCTTTGACTCATCCGATGTTGATTCTGCCTTCAGAGAGATTGAAGAATTACACGTGCAAAAGACATAGACAACTGGTGCAGGTTACAAGGGGCTTTCATTATTACATCCCCAGGTCTCCATCCCCAGGTCTCACTGTTGTACAAATGGAATTGGATAGAATGACATAGAATGTACAGCACAGAAACAGGCTATTCGGCCCAACTGGTCCATGCCGGTGCTTATGCTCCACATAAGCCTCCTCCCACCCCTCTTCCTCTCATCCTATCAGTATAATCATCTATTCCTTTCTCCCTCATGTGTTTATCTAGCCTCCCCTTAAATTCATCTATGCTATTTGCCTCAACTACTCCTTGTGGTACTGAGCTCCACATTCTAACCACTCTCTGAGTAAGGAGGTTTCTTCTGAATTCCCTATTGGATTTAGTGACTACCTTATATTTATGGCCCCTAGTTCTGGTCTCACCCATGAGTGGAAACATCTTCTCTACGTCTACCCTTTCAAAGCCTTTCATAATCTTTAAGACCTCTATCATACAGACATAGATCAATGTATATGACATATGTGAGTCAACTCCCATAAAAGTAGGACAGTCAGACTAGTTATGGGAATAACTGATGCCACTGAATCTGAGAAAGTATTTATGGCAAACCTGAATTCGTAACAGCTTATTTCCAGCTTGTTTTTAGACATTTCTTTTTGTTGTTATTGTCAACTGCTTTGAAATCTTGTGCTATTTGTTGTGGGCCTGTCATTTTTACAAGAGGTTTACTTTTAGGAATTTCCTGTGGTTTTGCTTTTTGTAAGAAGAGGAGGAGCAATGAATAGATGCCAAGCTGGTCAAGTAGCACTGGAGACCCCCAGTAAATGACCCGCTGATAGTTCTTAACTTTAGTATTATGGGGTTATTTCTGATTGCCACAGGGGACATTAGTGACTTTAGCCAATCAGCTGTGTACAGAGGCATTGAATCAATCATGGATGCATTCTTTGCTAGAGTTAGCAATTTAATTTCCTTCCTTATGGACAGTTGCAGCAGCGCAAAAGGGCACAGCAATTTTACAGAGTGGCAGGATTCCCAAAGGTACAAAATTACATAAATTGCACTCTTGTGGTCATACATGATCCCTTCCTCAATGCCACTAATGTCAACCCCGGAAAGGATTCCATTCTCTCAATAGTCAGCTCATTTGTAGCCAGCAGAACCACAATATGTAAGTCAATCCTCATTTCCCTGGGAGCTGCCCCAATTTTAGAGCATTCTTTGATAAATTGAAGGTGTACTTCTGGTATCTGAATCAATCTGGGGCTGCCCTGCCATATAATCCATCCCAGAGTTGTGGCTGTGTGCATAGCCTTGGAGGTAGAGGCAGTTAAGATACAGAGCAGCCATGATCCAATTTAATCGTGGAACAGGCTCAAGGGGCTGAGTGACCTACTCCTCCTGTTCCTATGCTCCTGGGTTCCTTCCTTCCTACAAAGAGCCTCATCCTAGACATCCTTGATGAAAGAAAATACGTGGGGATAACAAGGGGATCAGCAAAGGAGCTGCAGTAGCCTGAAGGGTCACAGAGGACAACGCATTGCCACCCACGTGTCACTGTCATACAGGAGACCTTCTCTTGACTTCCACATCTGGACAATGTGTCAACAGTCTGCTCTACATCTTTACCCTTCCCTCCACAAACATGCCAATCTTTTAGAGAACCTTATCTCTGTGCAACGCATTATAATGCTCCCACCTGATGTCAGGGCAAACACTCAGGGAAATACAATTGGACTTGGCACTTCTGGGGTGGACTGGGAAAGAAAAATCAGTCGTGGCCCCTGCTCCTAATTGATATCCATTGACTTCCTGTGCAATGTTTGTGTGGACAGCGTTTAAGGCAGCATTAGGCTCGACTATGATGCCTCCTGAGTCAAATAGCCTCTCCAGGCTCACACTGGGAAACTTGCTAACTAGTCAAGGGTATGAATCAGCTTTTTTTCAGAAGAGGAGGAGAAAAAATGAAACTACATTAAGCCATGGAAGGAAGCTTTCTGTAACAGAAGTTAAAAAGAAAGACTTGGATTTATACAGTTTCACGACTACTGGATGCCTTAAAGCGCTTTACAGCCACTGAAGTGTACTCACTGTTGTAATGTAGGAAACGCAGCAAGCAAGCTCCCACAAACAACAATGTGATAATGACCAGATAATCTGTTTTTTTGTTATGTTGATTGAGGTTAAATATTGGCCAGAACACCAGGGATAACTCCCCTGCTCTTCAAAATTATGCCATGGGATCTTTTACATCCACCTGAGAGAGCAGGCGGGGCCTCAATTTAACATCTCATCCGAAACACAGCACCTCCCTCAGCACTGCACTGGAGTGTCAGCCTAGATATTTTGCACTCAAATCCCTGGAGTGGGGCTTGAACACACAACCTTCTGACTCAGAGGCAAGTGTGCTACTCACTGATCCACAGCTGACACTCTGATTTAAAATATATATATATATTCTCTTCAATATAGTAGTACAGACACTGCAGCAATATTCTGATGATATAATTTTGTTGATAAAATAATGTAGTACTGTTTTCATGCTCTGTTTAAATTACAGAAGCTAGTATATGTGAACTAACATAAAATCAAGTGTGGACGTGAGATTTTGTGATGATGTAGTTGTAAGAAAGCTTTGTACATATATCAAACATTAACTTGCCTTCAAAGCTGGTCATTGTTCCAGATAGGAAAAAGCTCCTTAGGCTCTGAAGAGAGGTAGTGCAAGACATCTAAACGACGGTTCGATGAAAGTGTTTGAGAGGAAAATTACAGTGCAAATAAAAGTTTTCTGGCATAATAAGCAGTTTAATTTTGTACAGGGTGACTTCTGTATCCTTTCTTCAGTGAAAAAAACAGCTGCAAAATAAACAGTCTGGAAGTCATAACGGACTAAAGAAATAAAAGTACATCCTTAATCCATCACCAGCAGCAACTGTCTCCAGTGTATCCACGGCCTCTTCCTCTCATTGTTCTGCAGAAGTGCATCATATCTGCATAATCTAAATGCAAGAGCACCATGCTGTGTTGGGTAGCAATTTTCTGGTGTCCAGATATGAGACCTTAAAGAGAAAAGTTGAAAGCAGATCTGATGCTTTTGATCAGCGATGCGTAGTGAAGATCCTGAACTCCCATTGAATCAGCAATGTGTTTTTCCTTCTGATGTCACTAAGTGTGTCTCTCCTTGCACATTACACCATAACTGTGGGTCCCAGAGAATCTAACCAAGTTCACAAATTACATACACTTTTACAATCATCTATGTCTATTCCCGCACAAATCCATGGATACCCCATAGATGGGCCTAGGCTTTCCAGTTGGGAGGCATCTCCATCAGAGCAGGACTTTCACCCACCATACAAATGTTCCTATGACTCTGGCTGACTTAATGGCCCTGGGAATTATTTGAATGTTGGAGGTGGGATTCCAGGCCAGGGTGTTGTCCCAGATTGGCGGCTAAGACTTGCTGCAGCAGGCCTTGGGAGAAAGTAGGCACTCACCAAACTGTACGAGGAAAATACTTTTTTCCCCCCAGAAAACTTTTTTTCCTGCTGATGGGATCTGTGCGCAGCCATGATGGTGTCCTGGCCAATATGTATCCCTCAATCAACTTTACTAAAACAGATTACTTGGTCATTATCTCATTGGTGTCTGTGCGGCCTTGCTATGCGCAATTTGGCTGCTGCGTTTCCTACATTACAGCACAGACTACTCTTTGAAAGTATTTTTGTTGGCTATAAAGCGCTTTGGGATGTCCGGAGGTTGTGAAAGACACTGTATTTTCTTTCATTCTATTGCCACCATTACATTTTTGTCGTCCTAATTAAGTATTAAGTTACTTACCATTGTGTAATCTAACGAAGAGATGGAAGTCTCACAACACAAACATTAAGAAAGAAAGAAACAATCTCATAATATTTCCTATTTAAGTAATAAAAACCAACATAAGAATTTTAGGTTTTAACTCTGAAGTACAAATTTGAGCTGTCCTTGCAATTCATAAGAACAGGCATTTGTGTTTGTGTTACTGAGCCTTGCTGACCAGGAAAGTCTGAGGTTTGATCCCTCACCTGTGTTGAGTTTAGCTGATGTTAACTGGGTCACAGTACATTGAGTTACATCACGTATACAGGACAGAAACAGGCCATTCAGCCCAACTGGTTTACACCAGTGTTTATGCTCCACATGAGCCTCCTCTCACCTGTAGAGATAATACAGTTGTCCTCAGCAGAACCTGAATAATTAAGGGGGGAAATAAGTCAGCCAGGGTTTCTGCCGTTACTTGTTAAACAGTGACCGTGCTGGAAATTGCTCATGTGTGGGTGTGAAGCCGAATACAAGACCAAACTTGGTTTGATGCTGCCTGTGTTTGAAGAGTCTGCTCAGATTCCCTGACTAGGCGCACATGTGATGAATAACCATTCAGGAGAAACATTGTGTAACCATTCCCCGGCAACAGTGAGTGCCTTCAGGAAAGGAGGGGGAAATAGGGGAGAAAAATGAAAATATTTGAAAAAATAACATGTTGATACCTAAATTGCTGTTGTGTAATTATAATAGAAACTTGAAAGTGTTATGTAATGTAATTTTTGATCACACAACAGGTAACTTTATTTATTATTCTACTCTTCCTAAAGAAATACTTTATTACACCAACAAGTAAATAGGAGAACAGAATTTTCAAGGGAGATTTGTTACCTGTAAATCTAGAAACAAGTGTTTCCGCCAGTGATTGGAGATCGAGCTTCAGGTGACTGAGACAAACTAGTCCCGTGTTTTATATTGGACCTCACATAACTTATCTCTTACAACACAATGGATAAAGAATAATCACTGAGTCAAACAGTTGAGATTTCTGACAGCTGTGAATCACCACAAAATATTTCAAAGTCATTAACTGTCATTTATTTAATCCTGTAAGTAAATATCTCAACTAGTGGAAATGTTCTGTGAAAAGTTATAACCAGAAAAATTATTTTCATGATAATGTAACTGTTCCTGTAACTGTTTCGAACTTTCAGTCACAGAGTTCAGCCAACAGGAAGCAAGAAATCTCTACTCCTGACAAAGATCACAATGTAGGAGTAACCAGAATAAATAGGTTTCAGGAAACATTATATGTGCTTGTGATAGCACTTATCATTTAACACAACTTTCCAGTGATTCACAAAAAAGATTTTCCTCTAATGGGCCTGACTCTCAGCCCCCCACTGGATCGGGTTCTCAGTCCTCCACTGGGCTCGGACGCTGCTCCAATGGGCCTGGTTCTCAGTCCTCCGCTGGACTCAGGTGCCACTACAATGGGCCCGACTCTCAGCCACCACCGCCCGCCCCCGGGCTCAGACGTCGCTCTAATGGGCTGCCTGTACTCTAGTGTCATCAGTCCTGTTATGTATTAATGTGTGTATCGTCCTGGTACCTTAAATGTATAATAAGCACAATGGTACACCACAGAGAGCGCTGTGATGGGAGACCTGAAAGTACCTGCAAGAGGCAGTATAAAAGGCTGACCACCACACCTGAGAGTCACTCTGGAGCTGTTCAATAAAGGACGAAGGTCATAGCAGTTAGATTAACACCAGACCGTGTGGAGTCATTGATTTGTGTGCTACATATATCACATTGGTGACAAGGAAGCGGACGAACTCCACGCAACCATGGCTACTCTGGGCTCGCTAAAGGATTTTACCGTGGGCAATGATTGGGAGGCCTTTATGGAAAGGCTCGAGTACTACTTCACAGCAAACGACCTGACGGAGGACACGGACGCAATGAGAGATAAGCGTAAGGCGATATTGCTTTCCAGTTGTGGAGATGAGGTTTACTGTCTCGTCAGGGATTTGCTGGCACCCGAGAGCGCTAGGGACAAGTCATATGAGGAGTTGATTGAACTCATTCGTGACCAGTTGAAACCGAAGGAGAGCATCCTCACGGCCAGATACAAATTTTACCATCAATGCAGACCCGAGGGCCAGGATGTCAGCAAATATGCTGTGGACCTCAGGAGACTCGCGGCGCCGTGTGATTTTGGCGCACACCTTGACGAGGCGCTGCGGGAGGTTTTTGTCATAGGGATTGGCCACGAGGACCCCCTTCACAAGCTGCTGGCCATGGAATCCACAGTCACCCTGACAAAGGCCATCACAATCAGCCGTGCATATATGACCTCGACTTGCAGCACCAAACAAATGATCCACAGTCTCGAACCCGGCAGGCACTGTCCACAGGATAGCGCCCATCACGGACAAAACTGCAGAACGTGGCTCTGCCTGGGTCAGAGAGCATGGACCTCGGGATCCTGGAATTCAGAGTCCGCTGAGGGGGGCCAATCAAGCAGCACCATGCTGGCGCTGCGGAGGAAGCCATGGGGCTCACCGGTGCAGGTTTGCGGAGTACACGTGCAATACCTGCCACCTGAAAGGCCACCTTCAGCGTATGTGTAAAATAAATCGGACTCACCGTGTGGCTGAGGAGATGGGGGATGATCCACTGTTCAGTGAGGAGCAGGCAGAAGAAGATGAGGTGTTGGGACTGCACACGTGCACCGACGATTCGCCCCCAGTGGTAATAGAAGTAAAAATCAACGGAGTCCCTGTCAGTATGGAAGTGGACACGGGCTTGGGTCCATCATTAATGAGTCAGAGAACTTTTGATAAACTGTGGATTAACCCAGCTGCACGACCCAAGCTGGCCCTGGTCACGACAAAGCTGCGGACCTACACCAGGGAACTGATACCTGTTCTTGGCAGAACAGAGGTACAGGTATCCCATGGAAACAAGACGCACGGTTTACCTTTGTGGGTCGTTGCAGGTGATGGGCCGACACTCCTCGGCCGGAGGTGGATGGGGACGGTCCGTGGGAGCTGGGAAGACTTCATCACTCCACAGGCTGCTGCTCCCCGGGGTGCTGCCGTGCCCCGGGTCCCCAGAGAGCAGCGCCGACCAAGCTGGAGCTGCAGCCTCAATCCACCCACAGTCAAACAGAGCAAGCCCCAGCCCCGGACCTCAAGCCACAGAGATCCTGCAGCCTTAGCCCCCACAGGCAAGCAGCCCTGCAGAGACAGGTCTAGTGGGGGGCGGGGGGGGATGAGCCGGCGGGGCACTCCGAGCAGGCTGCGAGGGATCCAGGATGGCCGGCGGATCGGAGGGGCCCACGCAGAGGGAGAGTTGGGCGGCGGCAGCAGCTGGAGGTCGGCGGCCACGACGGCCGTAGAGAGGGCCGCTACGGAGGCCGCAGGGGAGGCAGCAAGTGCGGCGGCTGGAGAGGTCATGACGGCTGCAGGAGAGGCGGCAAGTCAGGTGGCAGCAGAGGGGAGTGGAGGCTGCGGCAGCGGAGGGCATCCGGAGCGGCGGAGAGCAAGATGGCGGTGGCCTCGTGTCCAGAGCAGCAGAGCATCAAAGATGGCGGCGCCCAAGGAGAAGCCTCATGGAATCCTGCTGCATCAAAGATGGTGCCTTAAAAAGAAAATGCACCCGGGAGTCTTAAAAGGACCTTATCACGTGGTGGTCCCCACAAAGTGACTTCTGTAAGGCAAGAGCGAGTCTAAAATGAGCTATGTTAATGTGAGATGACGGATTTATAATAAAAATTAATATTTTAATGCTGAATGGTCACTGTATTTGTGTAAAATAATGCATATGAAGTACAATTAATGATAAGAGCTAATAAGGAAATCAGGGATCCGTTACCAGTTAATAACTATTTAATGTAACCGGTCAGTGTACCCGCAACCCGTTGACGCAACATCTGTACCAGATAACATGTACCATACAAATGCACTGTCTATGCATACCTGCCTTCAGTTGGACAAACAAGGTCAAGATCCCTGGCAACGGCTTCGGGACTGGGGGGTAGTGAGATGTTATGTATTGATGTGTGTATCGTCCTGCGCCTGGGGGGTAGTGAGATGTTATGTATCGATGTGTGTATCGTCCTGGTACCTTAAATGTATAATAAGCACAATGGTACACCGCAGAGGGCGCTGTGGTGGGAGACCTGAAAGTACATGCAAGAGGCAGTATAAAAGGCTGACCACCACACCTGAGAGGCACTCTGGAGCTGTTCAACAAAGGACGAAGGTCACAGCAGTTAGATTAACACCAGACCGTGTGGAGTCAGTGATTTGTGTGCTACATACACCACAAGTCCAGTCGTTCATCTAGAAGGGGTCGCACTCCTAGGATCAGCTCGCACACCTCGCTGCAGTGGCTAGCTCTGATACTTATACCCCGCCTGCCGGTGCTGTTCTCTCAGAGGTCGGGGGGGGGAGGAGGCGCTGTAAACAATGTAGCTGTTTATTGAATCAATCAACAATTAGAATAAGGTCAGCCAAAGAAAATATTTCTTGTGGGAGAACTCCCTAATGAATGTAATGTTGACTCACTCCTTCCGACTTGTCGCACTCTGCAAGATCCTACAAATCCCCTGGGAGGACAGGCACACCAACATTAATGTCCTCATCCAGGCTAACATCCCCAGCATTGAAGCACTGACCACACTTGATCAGTTCCACTGGGCAGGCCACATTGTCCGCATGCCAGACACCAGACTCCCAAATCAAGCACTCTGCTCGGAACTCCTCCACGGCAAACGAGCCAAAGGTGGGCAGAGGAAACGTTACAAGGACACCCTCAAAGCCTCTCTGATAAAATGCAACATCCCCACTGATACCTGGGAGTCCCTGGCCAATGACCGCCCTAAGTGGAGGAAGTGCATCCGGGAGGGTGTTGAGCACCTCGAGTCTCGTCGCTGAGAGCATGCAGAAATCAAGTGCAGGCAGCGGAAAGAGCGTGCGACACCCTTTCCCTCAACGACTATCTGTCCCACCTGTGACAGGGACTGTGGTTCTCGTATTGGACTGTTCAGCCACCGAAGGACTCATTTTAAGAGTGAAAGAAAGTCTTCCTCAATTCCGAGGTACTGCCTATGATGGTGACATTATACAACACTCAAAACACATCTGAGCTTCTGATTTATTCATTACAGCTGATCAAGTCTCTACACAAGTAATCAATGTCTTAACTTACATAAGAACATAAGAAATAGGAGCAGGAGTAGGCCATTTGGCCCCTCGAGCCTGCTCCGCCATTCAATAAGATCATGGCTGATCTGATCATGGACTCAGCTCCACTTCCCTGCCTGCTCCCCATAACCCTTTATTCCTATCGTTCAACAATCTGTATGTGTCCCTCTTAAATATATTCAGTGGCCCAGCCACCACAGCTCTCTGGGGCAGAGAATTCCATAGATTTACAACTCTCTGAGAGAAGAAATTTCTCCTCATCTCAGTTTTAAATGGGCGGCCCCATATTCTGAGACCATGGGCTAGAGTTTCCTCATTTTTTGCAAGCTTAACACCCATTTAACGTCCATTTTACCGCTGAAATGACGTATAAAGCCCATATATCGTCCATTTAGCCACAAAATGGAAATTGACGGGCATTTTTCGGAAACATATCGCCGAACGTTACTTTCCCCATGTGCATAACGCCGGGAAAAAATAATACTGCCTGCCCACTTTTTTTGGGCGGAAGCATCAGAATGGGCAAAATCAACGGCCATAATATCGCTCAGCGTTACTTTCCGCACGGAGTTAACACCGAGATTCAATAATACTGCCCACCCACTTTTTTTTGTCGTAAAGATCATATTTGCCAAAACTAGCGGCCATGGGATCACCCAGCGTCACTTTCACCACCTCGCATACATATCGCCCACAATATCGCTTGCCCAAAATAACACCCAGAAAAAGTGGAACTATAACCGGAACAAATCACAGCATTATGGATGCCATGTTCTACATCACATGTTGCATCCTTTAAAAGGCTGCTGCACTTCAACCTCGGGGGAGTTCGGATGTACTCTGGAGGTCGTTGGCGTTGATGTGAACATCTGTACAAACATCTTGACCATACTGTGAACGATTAGAATTTAATAGATGTCTTCGTCGGGACCTTCATTATTTGTGACCAATCGGTGGAAAACAGAGAGCTATTGCAATGGAGCCTGTCCTTTCTCACCCTCTCTTGATGACCAATTACATGCTGCAGACTCGAGATGGCCGAAGGTACGCTTCACAGCATTGTGTGCCCAATGTAAGACATGCCAGACTGATGAGGAGGACCAGACACCCTTCGCAAGTACAGGGAGAAGTAGTCTTACCTCGACTTGCCCGACACCACCTGCCTTCGGAGACTGCGCTTCCACAAAGAGGCTATCACTGAGGTATGCCAGTTCATAAGGGGGAGACCTGCAGCCCGCCAGCACCATCAGTACTGCACTGTCTGTCGAGGTCAAAGTCACCACGGCACTGTCGTTCTACGCATTGGGTTCTTTTCAGGCCTCAGCTGGTGACATTTGTGGTCTGTCTCAGCATGCCACACATTGCTGCATTAGACAGGTCACTGAAGCCCTGTGCACATGCAGGAGGGAATTGATCAACTTCCCTATGACCAGGAAGACACAGAGTGAGAGGGCTCTAGGTTTCTCCAGAATTGCAAACTTCCCCAAGGTGCAGGGAGCAATAGACTGTATGCACATCGCGATGCGGTCAACTTTTCAGGATGCAGAAGTTTTCAGGAACCACAAGTGATTCCACTCCCTGAATGTGCAACTTGTTGTCGACCACCAGCAAATTATTATGGCAGTGAATGCTCAATTTCCAGACAGCATTCATGATGCTCACATCCTGCGTGAGAGCACTGTATCTGACTTGTTAAACAATCAGCCACAAGGTCAATGCTGGATGCTTGATGACAAAGGATATGGCCTCGCCACCTGGTGGATGACTCCCATGCGTGACACCCACACCAAAGCCGAGAGGCGATACAATGAGAGCCACGGAGCCACTCGCATTATCGTGGAGACAACCATTGGAGTGCTTAAGCAATGCTTTAGATGCCTGGACCACTCGGGAGGCAAGCTCCAATATCGCGCTGAGCAGGTAGCACAATTCGTGGTGGTGTGCTCCATGCTACACAACTTGGCTATCAGGAGGGGACAAGAATTGCCTGATGAGTCTGACAGTCCACCTCATCAGAGAGAGGAAGAGGAGGATGAGGAGGCAGACGCTGACATTGGCCCACACAATCAGACTGAAACTGAAGCCATGCCCCCGCCCCGCTGTAGACCGCATGAAAGGACCTGTGGTAGCATGATAACTGCAAGAGCCTTACGTCAGGAGCTCATCATTGAGCGCTTTGCCTGAAAGAATGTTGGTGTTATTTACAAGGCTGACACACTGCTGGGCGTGTAGGTCATACATAAATGGTGGGCACCACCTTGGTGACAGTTAAAGTTTAAGTTGATTGAAGTTAAGTGTAATTATACCCTTTCATGTTAAGGAATCACCAATGTGTAATAGTGCAGTTTTCTGAGCCAATGCGCAACAAGGTTTTGTTAAATAAAAAACATTTAAACCGAACAGTTGTCTGAAATCATCAGTATTTCTGTAAAAAACAACCCTTCCACCCCCGCCCCGCTTCTCCTCCCCACCTCTACCCCTTCCCCTCCTGACTCCAAGCCGCCTAGCCGAGGAGCTCCTCAGGGGATGCTTCATTGGCGGGTGGGGGGCGGAATGACGGCCGAACCGCTGCTTAGACGGATACGGGAGAGGCTGGTCCTGAGGTGGGAACGTACTCTGAGCCAGAAGCAAGATGTTGCTCCTGGCTATCATGTGTGATTGGCAATGGAGGTGTGGCGCCTTGGAGTACAGTGGCACGTTCTGGGACCACTGGGAGCCCTCTGCCACCATTGTTCCTAGCTACCAGCTCTAAGGCCTCCACCATCCCTTCCATGTTATATCTTATTTTCTGGACAAAAACTCAATGCCAACTGTGTTCTTGGTGCTTATTGCTTGGTTCTTAGGCTTTTTACTGCTGGTGAATCTCCCTCATGCTTCCCATAACAGCCAAACAAGCACGCATCATAGCCACATACGCTTCAGTCCCTCTCAGCTCACTCTCTCTCTGTCTCCTCTTCTGCGCATGTCATGATGACCCTTGACCTCATGAATCACGGGAATCGAGCATTACCATGCTGTTGCTAAGGACGGCGACACTTTACGGCAGAAGGTCAGCGAGATTTAACGCTACCGCCCATTTCATATCATTCGCGGTAATGCCTAATTTGAAAAATGGAGACTAGGTGCTTTGAGAATGGGACGATCTGAAAACCCTTTTTACCGCCCACGCCGGCAATAACGCCCATTTGTGGACGATATGCACAACAGTGTAAAATCTAGCCCTATGTCCCCTAGTTTTAGTTTCCCTTATGAGTGGAAATATCCTCAGTGAATCCATCTTGTTGAGCCCCTTCATTATCTTATATGTTTCAATAAGAACACCTCTCATTCTTCTGAACTCCAATGTGCATAGGCCCAACCTACTCAACCTATCTTCATAAGTCAACCCCCTCATCTCCGGAATCAACTTAATTAACCTTTTCTGAATAGCCTCCAATGCAAGTATATTCTTCCTTAAATACAGAGACCAAAATTGTACGGAGTACTCCAGGTGTGGCCTTATCAATACCCTGACAATTGTAGCAGGACTTCCCTGCTTTTATACTCCATCCCCCTTGCAATGAAGGCCAACATTCCATTTGCCATCCTGATTTCGTGCTGTACCTGCATACTCACTTTTAGTGTTTCATGCACAAGGACCCCCAGGTCCCTCTGTTCTGCAGCATTTTGTAATGTCTCTCTATTTAAATTATAATTTGCTTTTCTATAATTTCTGCTAAAGAGGATAACCTCACAATTTCCCACGTTATATTCCATCTGCCAAATTTTTGCCCACTCACTTAGCCTGTCTATATCCCTTTGAACATTATTTGTGTCCTCCTCACAATTTGCTTTCCCACCCATCTTTGTATCATCAGCAACTTGGCTACATTACACTCAATCCCTTCATCCAAGTCATTAATATAGATTATAAATAGTTGAGAAACATAGAAACATAGAAAATAGGTGCAGGAGTAGGCCATTCGGCCTTCGAGCCTGCACCACCATTCAAAAAGTTCATCGCGGATCATTCACCTCAGTACCCCTTTCCTGCTTTCTCTCCATACCCCTTGGTCCCTTTAGCTGTAAGGGCCATATCTAAATCCCTCTTGAATATATCCAATGAACTGGCATCAACAACTCTCTGTGGTCGAGAATTCCACAGGTTAACAACTCTCTGAGTGAAGAAGTTTCTCCTCATCTCGATCCTAAATGGCTTACCCCTTATCCTTAGACTGTGTCCGCTGGTTCTGGACTTCCCCAACATCGGGAACATTCTTCATGCATCTAACCTGTTCAATCCCGTCAGAATTTTATATGTTTCTATGAGATCCCCTCTCATCCTTCTAAACTCCAGTGAATATAGGCCCAGTTGATCCAGTCTCTCCTCGTGTGTCAGTCCTACCATCCCGGGAATCAGTCTGGTGAACCTTCGTTGCACTCCCTCAATAGCAAGAACGTCCTTCCTCAGATTAGGAGACCAAAACTGAGCACAATATTCCAGGTGAAGCCTCACCAAGGCCCTGCACAACTGCAGTAAGTCCTCCCTGCTCCATATACTCAAATCTCTGAGCCATTTGCCTTCTTCACCGCCTGCTGTACCTGCATGCCAACTTTCATTGACTGATGTACCATGACATCGAGGTCTCGTTGCACCTCCCCTTTTCCTAATCTGTCGCCATTCAGATAATATTCTGCCTTTGTGATTTTGCCACCAAAGTGGATAAATTCACATTTACCCACATTATACTGCATCTGCCATGCATTTGCCCACTCACCTAACCTGTCCAAGTCACCTTGCAGCCTCTTAGCACCCTCCTCACAGCTCACATTGCCACCCAGCTTAGTGTCATCTGCAAACTTGGAGATATTACACTCAATTCCTTCATCTAAATCATTAATGTATATTGTAAATAGCTGGGGTCCCAGCACTGAACCCTGCGGCACCCGACTAGTCACTGCCTGCCATCCTGAAAAGGACTCGTTTATCCCGACTCTCTGCTTCCTGTCTGCCAACCAGTTCTCTATCCACGTCAGTATATTACCCCCAATACCATGTGCTTTAATTTTGCACACCAATCTCTTGTGTGGGACCTTGTCAAAAGCCTTTTGAAAGTCCAAATACACCACATCAACTAGTTCTCCCTTGTCCACTCTACTAGTTACATCCTCAAAAAATTCCAGAAGATTTGTCAAGCATGATTTCCCTTTCATAAATTCATGCTGACTTGGACCGATCCTGTCACTGCTTTCCAAATGCGCTGCTATTTAATCTTTAATAATTGATTCCAACATTTTCCCCACTACTGATGTCAGGCTAACTGGTCTATAATTATTCGTTTTCTCTCTCCCTCCTTTTTTAAAAAGTGGTGTTGCATTAGCTACCCTCCAGTCCATAGGAACTGATCCAGAGCCAATAGACTGTTGGAAAATGATCACCAATGCATCCACTATTTTTAGGGCCACTTCCTTAAGTACTCTGGGATGCAGACTATCAGCCATCAATCCTATCAATTTCCCTAACACAATTTCCCACCTAATAAGGATTTCCTTCAGTTCCTCCTTCTCACTAGACCCTCGGTTCCCTAGTATTTCCGGAAGGTTATTTGTGTCTTCCTTTGTGAAGACAGAACCAAAGTATTTGTTCAACTGGTCTGCCATTTCTTTGTTCCCCATTATAAATTCACCTGAATCTGAATGCAAGGAACCTATGTTTGTCTTCACTAATCCTTTTTCTTCACATATCTATGGAAGCTTTTGCCGTCAGTTTTTATGCTCCCAGCAAGCTTCTTCTCAAACTCTATTTTCTCCCTCCTAATTAAACCCTTTGTCCTCCTCTGCTGAATTCTAAATTTCTCCCAGTCCTCAGGATTGCTGCTTTTTCTGGCCAATTTATATGCCTCTTCCTTGGATTTAACACTAACCTTATTTCCCTTGTTAGCCACGGTTGAGCCACCTTCCCCGTTTTATTTTTACTCCAGACAGGAATGTACAATTGTTGAAGTTCATCCATGTGATCTTTAAATGTTTGCCATTGCCTATCCACCGTCAACCCTTTAAGTATCATTTGCCAGTCTATTCTAGCCAATTCACATCTCATACCACCGAAGTTATCTTTCCTTAAGTTCAGGACCCTAGTCTCTGTATTAGCTGTGTCACTCTCCATCTTAATAAAGAATTCTACCATATTATGGTCACTCTTCACCAAGGGGCCTCACACAACAAGATTGTTAATTAGTCCTTTCTCATTACACATCACCCAGTCTAGGATGGCCAACCCTCTCGTTGCTTCCTCGACATATTGGTCTAGAAAACCGTCCCTAATACACTCCAGGAAATCCTCCTCCACCGTATTGGTAAGAGTTTGCTTAGCCCAATATATATGTAGATTAAAGTCGCCCATGATAACTGCTGTACCTTTATTGCACGCATCCCTAATTTCTTGCTTGATGCTGTCCCCCACCCTCACTACTACTGTTTGGTGGTATGTACACAACTCCCACTAGCATTTTCTGCCCTTTGTTATTCCGTAGCTCCAACCATACAGATTTCACATCCTCCAAGCTATTGTCCTTCTTTACTATTGCGTTAATTTCCTCTTTAACCAGCAACGCTACCCCACCTCCTTTTTCTTTCTGTCTATCCTTCCTGAATGTTGAATACCCTTGGATGTTGAGTTCCCAGCCTTGGTCACCCTGGAGCCATGTCTCCATGATTCCAATTTTATCATATTCGTTAATTGCTGCCTGCGCAGTTAATTCGTCCACCTTATGAAAGTAAAATCCTGCTTGACAAATCTTCTGGAAATTTTTGAGCATGTAACTGGTGTAGTGGTCAAGGGAAAACTGGTGGATGTGACGTACTTGGACTTTCAAAAGGCTTATGACAAGGTCCCACACAAGAGATTGGTGTGCAAAATTAAAGCAAATGGTATTGAGGGTAATGTACTGACGTGGATAGAGAACTGGTTGGCAGACAGGAAGCACAGAGTCCTGATAAATGAGTCCTTTTCAGAATGGCAGGCAGTGAATAGTGGGGTGCCGCAGGGCTCAGCGCTGGGACCCCAGCTATTTACAACATACATTAAAGATTTGGATGAGGGAATTGAGTGTAATATCTCCAAGTTTACAGATGACACTAAGCTGGGTGGCAGTGTGAGCTGTGAGGAGGATGCTAAAAGGCTGCAGGGTGACTTGGACAGGTTAGGTGAGCAGGCAAATGAGTGGCAGATTCAGTATAATGTGCATAAATGTGAGGTTATCCACTTTGGTGACAAAAACACAAAGGCAGAATATTACCTGAATGTTGACAGATTAGGAAAAGGGGAGGTACAACATTACCTGGGTGTCATGATACATCAGTCATTGAAAGTTGGCATGCAGGTACAGGAGGCGGTGAAGAAGGCAAATGGTATGTTGGCCTTCATAGCTAAGGGATTTGAGTATAGGAGCAGGGAGGTCTTACTGCAGTTGTACAGGGCCTTGGTGAGGCCTCACCTGGAATATTGTGTTCAGTTTTGGTCTCCTAATCTGAGGAAGGACGTTTTTTGCTATTGAGGGAGTGCAGCAAAGGTTCACCAGACTGATTCCCTGGATGGTAGGACTGACATATGAGGAGAGACTGGATCGACTGGCCCTGCATATGTTCCCATCTCCCTGCTATATTAGTTTAACCCCTCCCCAACAGCACTAGTAAACACTCCCCCGAGGACATTGGTTCCGGTCCTGCCCAGGTGTAGACCGTCTGGTTTGTACTGGTCACACCTCCCCCAGAACCGGTTCCAATATCCCAGGAATTTGAATCCCTCCCTTCTGCACCACTCCTCAAGCCACATATTCATCTGAGCTATCCTGCTATTCCTACTCTGACCAGCACGTAGATTACTACATTTGAGGTCCTACTTTTGAATTTAACTCCTAGCTCATTAATTCAGCTTGTAGGACCTCATCCCGTGTTTTAACTATATCGTTGGTACCTATATGCACCACGACAACTGGCTGTTCACCCTCCCCCTCCCAAATGTCCTGCAGCCGCTCCGAGACATCCTTGACCCTTGCACCAGGGAGGCAACATACCTGCCTGGAGTCTCGATTGCAGCCGCAGAAGCATCTATCTATTCCCCTTACAATAGAATCCCCTACCACTATAGCTCTCCCACTCTTTTTCCTGCCCTCCTGTGCAGCAGAGCCACCCACGGTGCCATGAACTTTGCTGCTGCTGCTCTCCCCTGATGAGTCATCGCCCCCAACAGTACCCAAAACGGTGGATCTGTTTTGGAGGAGGATGACCGCAGGGGACCCCTGCACTACCCCTTCCTTTCACTGCTGTTCCTGCTGGTCACCCATTCCCTATCTGTCTGTGTAACCTTCACCTGCGGTATGACCAACTCACTAAACGTGCTATTCACGGCATCCTCAGCATCATGGATGCTCCAGAGTGAATCCACCCGCAGCTCCAGTGCCGCAATGCGGTCTGTCAGGAGCTGCAGCAGGATACACTTCCCGCACATGTAGTCATCAGGGTCACTGGAAGCATCCCTGAGTTCCCACATAGCACAGGAGAGGTTGACATGTGTCCGTGCTCTCCTGCCATGACTTAACCGCTAGATTAACTTAATTTGGCAACAACAATGATAAAGGTTACCGAGTGATAAAGGAAAAAAAAAGAGAAAAACTACTCACCAATCTCCAGCCAATCACTTACCCCTTTGGCTGTCACAGTACCCTTCAATTTCTTTCTACTTCTTTTTTGCTCCGATCCCTGCGGCACCCCACTAGTCACTGTTTGCCAACCGGAAAATTACCCATTTATCCCGACTCTCTGTTTTCTGTTAGTTAGCCAATTCTCTATCCATGCTACTATATTACCCCCAACCACATAAGCTTTTATCTTGTGCAGTAACCTTTTATGTGGCACCTTATCGAATGCCTTCTGGAAATCCACTGGTTCCCCCTCAGCCACACTGCTCGTTACATCCTCAAAGAATTCCAACAAATTTGTCAAACATGGTTTCCCTTTCATAAAACCATGCTGACTCTGCTTGATTGAATCATGCTTTTCCAAATATCCTGCTACTGCTTCCTTAATAATGGACTCCAGCATTTTCTCAACAACAGATGTTAGGCTAACTGGTCTATAGTTTCCTGTTTTTTGTCTGCCTCCTTTTTTAAATAGGGGCATTACATTTGCGGTTTTCCAATACGCTGGGACCGCCCCAGAATCCAGGGAATTTTGGTAGATTACAAACCAATGCATCACTATCTCTGCAACCACTTCTCTTAAGACCCTCGAATGTAAGCCATCAGGTCCAGGGGACTTGTCCGCCTTTAGTCCCATTATTTTACTGAGTACTACTTCATTAGTGATAGTGATTGTATTAACTTCCTCACTATAGCCCCTTGGGATGTTTTTAGTGTCTTCTACCATGGAGACCGATACAAAATATTTCTTCAATGTCTCTGCTATTTCCCTGTTTTCCATTATTAATTCTCCAGTCTCATCCTCTAGGGGACCAACATTTACTTTAGTCACTCTTTTCCTTTTTTATGTACCTGTAGAAACTCTTGCTATCTATTTTTATATTTCGTGCTAGTTTAATTTCATAATCTATCTTACCTCTCTCTATCATTTCTTTTGTCGTTCATTGCTGGCTTTAAAAAATGTCCCCATCCTCTGGCCTCCCTCTAGTCTTGACCATATTGTATGCCCTTGTTTTCAATTTGATATCCAACATTCTCACCCTCCAACTGAATTTGAAATTCAACCATGTTATGGTCATTCATTCCTAGAGGATCCTTTACTATGAGATCATTTATTAATTCTGCCTCATTATACAGTAGTAGATCTAAGATAGCCTGCTCCCTGTTTGGTTCGCAACATACTGTTCAAGGAAACTATTCCGGATACACTTTATGAACTCAACCCTGGCCAATTTGCGTTGTTCAATCTACATGAAAGTTAAAATCACCCATGAGTATTGCCATTCCTTTCTTACAAGCCTCCATTATTTCTTGAGTTATACTCCGTCCAACATTGTAGCTATTGTTAGGGGGCCTACAAACTACGCCCGCTAGCCACTTTTTCCCTTTATTACTCCTTATCTCCACCCAGACTGATTCAACATCCTGATCCTCTGAGCTCATATCATTTCTCACTAATGCACTAATCTCATCCTTTATTAATAGTGCTACCCTACCTCCCTTTCCTTTCTATCTGTCCTTCCGAATTGTTAAATACCCCTGAATATTTAGTTCCCAGTCTTGGTCACCTTGCAACCATGATTCTGTAATGGCTGTCAGATCATACCGATTTGTATCTATTTGTGCCGTCAACTTATCTATTTTGTTACGAATGTTACGTGCAATTAGACAAAGAGCTTTTAAATTATTTTTTTTTACCTTTTTTTCTGCTTGTTTCCTCTGTCTTTCAAATTCACTTTCTACATTTTTGCTTTCCAATTCCAGCTTTACATCCCTCCCCACTGAATCTATTCTCAGGTTCCCATACGCCTACCAAGCTAGTTTAAACCCTCCTCAACAGCACTAGCAACCCCCCCCCCCCCCCACCCCGTGAGGATATTGGTCCCAGCTCTGTTGAGGTGCAACCCGTTCGGCTTGTACTGGTCACACCTCCCCCACATGTGGTCCCAATGCCTCAGGAATCTAAAGCCCTCCCTCCTGCATCATCTCTCCAGCCATCCATCCATCTGCTCTAGCCTCTTATTTCTGTACTCACTAGCTCATGGCACCAGGAGTAATCCGGAGTTTATTACTTTTGAGGTCCTGCTTTTTAATCTCTCTCCTAACTCCCTAAACTCTGCCTGCAGGACGTCATTCCTCTTTCTACCTATGTCATTAGTCCTGTTATGGACCACGACCTCTGGCTGTTCACCCTCTCCCCCCAGAATGCCCTGCAGCTACTCGTTGACACCCTTGACGCTGGCACCAGGGAGGCAACATACCATCCTGGAGTCACGTCTGCGGCTGCAGAAACGCCTGTCTGCTCCCCTGACTATTGAATCTCTTGCCACCAGAGCTCTTCCATTCTTCTTCCTCCCCACCCTGTGCAGCTGAGCCACCCGTGGTGCCGTGGATTTGGCTCCGGCTGCATTCCCCAGAGGCACCATTGCCCCCACTGGTACTCAGAAGAGAATATCGGTTGGAGAGCAAGATGAACTCAGGGGACTCCTGCACTACCTGCCTAGTTGTCCTCTTCTGTCTGGCGGTCATCCACTCACTCTCTGCCTGCACACTGTTAAGCCGAGGAGTGACTGCCTCTAGAAACGTGCTATCCACGTAGCTCTCAGTCTCGCGGATGCACCACAGTGACTCCAGCCGCCGCTCGAGCTCCAAAACGCGGAGCTCGAGTTGGTGCAGCTGAAGACACTTTCTGCACACATGGTTGTCCAGGCTGCACGAAGCGTCCAGGACTTCGCCACATGCCACAGGATGCGCAATCCATGGGACTGAGCTGCCCTGCCATCTCTCTAGTTAGATTTGGAACTATCAAGCAAAAATAAACTCTAAACTTTAGCAAAACACACCCAGGCGCTACTCAGCAAACAGCTTATTTAATTAATTAGGACTTTTAGATAATAAATATCACTAATCTATTTAATTGGAGCTCCTAACTTACACCAATGCCCAAGATTTTAAAAGAAAAGAAAAGAAAAATACTCACTCATCCACCAAACAGTCACTTACTTGCTTGGCTATGACGTCACACTTCGATTGAGATTTTTTTACTTTCTATCTCTTACTCTTGTCGCTGCTGCAGATTGCTGCTCTTGATCTCCGGCTCCTCCCGATCAGTGGTTCTCTCGCTGTGTGCCGCATTTTTACGCCCCCACTCTGGTCAGGTCTCGCGATGTTAGGCTGCTCCTCCCGATTTTCACAGCTAATATTCAGACATTTAATGGTAACTGTAAGTTATGCAAGTAACTTTATTTATGCTGTGATTTATAATCATTTAGCTGCACCAGATCCTTTTTTTATAATTCACACACACAAAAACAAAACCAGCACACACAAGAAGGATTAAATTGGAACAACCCCACATTCTTGCTTCAACCAATATCGTCAAAATGAGTTAACTGCCTTGCTGTAAACAAAATGGCGGCTACATTTGCTTATGCAGCAACACTGATTAGAATTGAATGTAATTAATTTTTGTGAAGTGCTTCTGGAAGTTCTGAGAGATGTGAAAAGATGGTACATAAATGCAAGTTTTATTTTCTTTCAATTGTAGAGTACCTACCTATCGGCACCAACAAAAACTGTTTTAAAACTGTTCTTCCAAGTTGGCTTCTAGAAACCTGGCATCTGTAAGCTGATTCCAAGCGTTTATGCTATTAAGTCCATTTCCATGGCCGGGCCACAGACCCACAGACCTATTTTCACCTGGACCTGTGAATTTGCTGCTAGGCCACAGAAAATGGATTGAGCAGCATATAAGATCATCAATGCTAGACTCCCAGAATCAAAATTAAAAGAACACTATGAAAGCAGCTAGACTTTAAGAAAGATAAAACTTGCATGTATATAGCAGCTTATCATGTCGTTACGACATTTCAAAATGCTTCTCAGCCAATTTTAAAGTAAAATCAGTGTGCTTGTATAGGCAAATGTGTGCAATAGAAATCAGAATTAGAAATCTCTATTGTTTAGGTTTAGATTAATGGTATATTCATTTTGTACATTTGCCTGTTCAGATAGATGGAATAGATCCCAAGCCACTATTAGAACATAAAAACATAAGAAATTAAGCAATAGAAACAGGAGTAGGCTATACGGCCCCTTGAGCCTGCTCTACCATTCAATAAGATCATGGCTGATCTGATCATGGACACAGCTCCACTTCCCCGCCCGCTCTCCATAACCTTTTATCCCCTTATCATTTAAGAAACTGTCTATTTCTGTCTTAAATTTATTCAATATCCCAGATGTTGTGTATCTGTAAAGCATGCATTCCCATGTTCCGCCACCAGGGAGCTCATCCCCTGAAGTCCCAAGGGATCCCAGCATCTCTTGGGAGCACTGTATATCAGCCGGCCCCTAAGGCCTGTTCTTCACTCTGGAGTGTCTTATTAAAGACTGAGGTCACTGTTACTTTAACCTCCCTGTGTGCCGCCTCATATGTGTTAGGAACACAATAACTGGCGACGAGAATAAGAATCCAATGCAAAGATGCAACAAACTGTGGGCACCCTGGAGAAGTTCTCGGAGGGTGAGGACTGGGAAGTCTATGTCGAACGGCTAGACCTGTACTTTGTAGCCAACGAGCTGGACGGAGAAGGAAGCGCTGCAAAAAGGAGAGCGGTCCTCCTCACAGTCTGCTGGGCACCGACCTACAGCCTCATGAAGAATCATCTGGCTCCGGTAAAACCCACAGATAAGTCATATGAAGAGCTGTGTACACTGGTTCGGGAGCATCTTAACCCGAGGGAGAGCGTGCTGATGGCGAGGTATCGGTTCGACACGTGCCAGCGATCTGAAGGTCAGGAACTGGCGAGCTACGTCGCCGAGCTAAGACGACTTGCAGGACAATGTGAGCTTGATGGCTACCTGGAGCAAATGCTCAGAAACTTTTTTGTACTGGGCATTGGCCACGAGACCATCCTACGAAAACTTTTGACTGTAGAGACACCGACCCTCATTAAGGCCATGGTGATAGCACAAGCATTTATGTCCACCTGTGATAACACCAAACAAATCTCTCAGCACACAAGTGCTTGCAATGTTCATAAATTAACTGAAACTGTGTTTGCGAGCAGAAATGTACAGGGCAGAACCCACGAGTCTGCAACTGCCAGCAGGCCTCAGGTGACCCAGATGACAGAGTCCCCAACAAAGGATGAATGCAAGGCAATTCACACATTGTTGGTGTTGTGGAGGCTTCCATTCAGCCTATTCATGCCACTTCAAAATGTATGTTTGCAAGAGCTGTGGAACAATGGGGCACCTCCAATGAGCTTGCACATGAGCTGCAAGCTCTGCAAAACCTGCTAACCACCACGTGGCAGAGGAAGATCGGTCCATGGTGGATCAAAACAATTTCGAGGCTCAGAGAGAGGAGGCAGATGCTGAAGTACACGGGGTGTACACATTTTCGATGAAATGTCCACCTATAATGCTCAACGTAAAATTGAATGGCTTACCCCTAGCCATGGAACACTGGCGCTAACCAATCCATCATGAATAAAAAGATGTTTGAGAGACTGTGGTGCAACAAGGCATTCAGATCAGCCCTGAGCCCCATCCACACGAAACTGAGAACGTACACCAAAGAGCTTATCACTGTCCTGGGCAGCTTCATGGTCAAGGTCAGCTACGAGGGCACGGTGCACAAACTGCCACTCTGGATTGTCCCGGGCGATGGCCCCACACTGCTTGGAAGAAGCTGGCTGGGCAAAATCCGCTGGAACTGGGATGACATCCGAGCGCTATCACATGTTGATGAGGCCTCATGTACCCAGGTTCTTTATAAATTTCCTTCCCTTGTCAGGCATTGGAAACTTTTCCGGGGCAAAGGTGCGGATCCACTTGGTCCCAGAGGCATGACTCATTCACCACAAGGCGCGAGCGGTACCTCACATGATGAGGGAGAGAATGGAAATCGAGCTGGACAGGCTGCAACGCGAGGGCATCATCTCCCCAGTGGAATTCAGCGAATGGGCCAGCCCGATTGTTCCAGTACTCAAAAGTGATGGCATGGTCAGGATTATAAAGTAACTGTTAATCGTTTCTCGCTACAGGACCAATACCTGCTACCGAAGGCAGACGACCTATTTGCGATGCTGGCAGGAGGCAAGACCTTCACCAAGCTCGACCTGACTTCGGCCTACATGATGCAGGAGCTGGAGGAGTCTTCGAAGGGCCTCACCTGCATCAACACGCACAAGGGACTGTTCCTCTTCAACAGATGCCCGTTTGGAATTCGGTCGGCTGCAGCGATCTTCCAGAGAAACATGGAGAGCCACTCAAGTCGGTACCACACACGGTGGTCTTTCAGGACGACATATTGGTCATGGGTCGGGACACTGCCGAGCACCTACAAAACCTGGAGGAGGTCCTCCAGCGACTGGATCGCGTAGGGCTATGGCTGAAGAGGTCGAAATGCATCTTCATGGCAACAGAAGTGGAATTTTTGGGAGAAAGATCATGGCGGACGACAGTCGGCCCACAGATGCCAAAACAGAGGCTCTCAGGAACGCGCCAGGCCACAGAACGTCACGGAGCTGCGGTCGTTCCTGGGACTCCTCAACTATTTTGGTAACTTCCTACCGGGGTTAAGCACCCTTTTAGAGCCCCGACATATGTTATTGTGCAAAGGTAAGAACTGGTTATGGGAAAAAAACAAGTAATTGCTTTTGAGAAAGCCAGAAACATCTTATGCTCTAACAAGCTGCTTGTATTGTATAACCTGTGTAAAAGACTTGTGCTAGCATGTGATGCGTCATAGTACGGAATCGGGTGTGTATTACAACAAGCTAATGTTGTGGGGAAGTTGCAACCTGTCGCTTATGCTTCCAGGAGATTGTCTAAGGTCGAGAGGGCCTACAGCATGATTGAGAAAGAGGTATTAGCGTGTGTGTTCGGGGTAAAGAAAATGCATCACTACCTTTGGCCTCAAATTTGAGCTGGAAACTGATCACAAGACCCTCACATCCCTGTTCGCTGAAAACAAGGGAATAAATACTAATGCCTCAGCCCGCATACAAAGGTGGGCACTCACGCTATCAGTGTATAACTATACCATCCACCACAGGCCAGGCACCGAGAACTGTGTGGATGCTCTCAGTTGGCTACCATTGCCCACCACAGGGGTGGAAATGGCGCAGCCTGCAAACTTGTTGATGGTGGCGCAGCCCGCAGACTTGTTGATCGTCATAGAAGCGTTTGAAAATGATAAATCACCTGTCACGGCCTGCCAGATTCGGACTTGGACCAGCCAAGATCCTCTGCTGTCCCTAGTAAAAAACTGTGTACTGCATGGGAGCTGGGCCAGCATCCCCGTTGAAATGCCAGAGCCAATCAAGCCGCTCCAGCGGCAAAAGGACGAGCTGCCCATTCAGGCAGACTGCCTGTTGTGGGGTAACCGCGTAGTGCTACCAAAAAAGGGCAGCGAGACGTTCATCTCGGATCTCCATAGCACACATGATGAAAGTGATAGCCAGATCCCACATGTGGTGGCCCGGTATCGACTCTGACTTAGAGCCCTGTGTACGACAATGCGGCGTATGTGCTCAGTTGAGAAACGCTCCCAGAGAGGCACCACTAAGTTTGTGGTCCTGGCCCTCCAGACTATGGTCGAGAATCCATTCGACTATGTGGGCCCTTTTCTCGGTAAAATATTCCTGGTGGTGGTGGATGCTTTTTCAAAATGGAATGAATGTGAAATAATGTCGGGAAGCACCGCCACCGCCACCATTGAAAGCCTGAGGGCCATGTTTGCCACCCACGGCCTGCCTGACATACTGGTCAGTGACAACGGGCCATGTTTCACCAGTGACGAAATTAAAGAATTCATGACCCGCAATGGGATCAAACATGTCATCTCGGCCCCGTTTAAACCAGCCTCCAATGGGCAGGCAGAGCGGGCAGTACAAACCAACACACAGAGCCTTAAACGAGTCACAGAAGGCTCACTCCAAACCCGCCTGTCCCAAGTACTGCTCAGCTACCGCACGAGACCCCACTCCCTCACAGGGTTGCCCCCGGCTGAGCTATTCATGGAAAGGACACTTAAAACCAGACTCTCTGTAAAGTCCTGCCCCTCAGTACAGATTCATACGAGGCATGTAGTGAAGTCAAGGTCACTCTGGACCTGCACCTTTATTTCACAGCTCTGGAATGCTGCACTTGCCTGAGACCTGTCCTTATATAGCTGTCTCTTGCAAGTGCACCCCTGGTGGTAAGGTATGCTGGTGGTTACAGGTCATATCTTATTACAGTCATGTATAGCTTGTTAGGATACAGTTATATATAATAATGTAAGATACATGACATCACCCTCCCCCAAGGTCTTATTGCCTTTATAGGTTCAGTCTCTCAGGTGGTCTATGCTCTCGCGTGGAGTATCTGAGTTGTGGTTCAGTTGTTTGCCTTGGTGTCTGTTTTTCTTTGGGTATGGTTGCTGGTATCTCGCCTGTGCTGTCTGTTTCGATTGGTGTGATTGTTGTTGACTCGCCTGAGCTGTCTGCTGGGATTGCCCTTTCCTCAGGTTGTTCCCTCTGTCTGTCCACCAGGTGTGGTGCAAGTTCCACATTGTAGTCTGCCTCTGGTTCCGCAGTGTTGTTGGTAAATCTGCTTTTGACTTGGTCTACATGCCTCCGGCAGGTTTTGCCATTGTCCATTTGTACTACCAGTAATCTGTTTCCTTCCTTGCCCGTTATTGTCCCTGCAAGCCATTTGGGACCCCTGCCATAGTTTACTACAAACACTTTGTCCCCTATCTCATTCCATCTCCCCCTCGAATTTCTGTCATGGTACTCAGTCAGCTTACGGCACTTTGCCTCAACGATTTTGTGCATGTCTGGGAGGATTAATGAGAGCCTTGTTTTTAAAGTCCTTTTCATCAACAGTTGCGCGGGGGGGATCCCAGCCAGTGAGTGCGGACGAGATCTGTATGTCAGCAGCAGTCGCGACAGGCGACCCTGCAGCATGGGACCTTGGATTTTAAGCATGCCTTGTTCAATGATTTGCACTGCTCTCTCCGCCTGGCTGCTGGAGTCCGGCTTGAACGGTGCCATAGCAGTGCATTTGGAAAGAGGTGACATGATAAGTCCAAGTCAGCATGGATTTGTGAAAGGCAAATCATGCTTGACAAATCTTCTGGAATTTTTTGAGGATGTTTCCAGTAGAGTGGATAAGGGAGAACCAGTTGATGTGGTATATTTGGACTTTCAGAAGGCGTTCGACAAGGTCCCACACAAGAGATTGATGTGCAAAGTTAGAGCACATGGGATTGGGGGTAGTGTACTGACATGGATTGAGAACTGGTTGTCAGACAGGAAGCAAAGAGTAGGAGTAAATGGGTACTTTTCAGAATGGCAGGCAGTGACTAGTGGGGTACCGCAAGGTTCTGTGCTGGGGCCCCAGCTGTTTACACTGTACATTAATGATTTAAATGAGGGGATTAAATGTAGTATCTCCAAATTTGCGGATGACACTAAGTTGGGTGGCAGTGTGAGCTGCAAGGAGGATGCTGTGAGGCTGCAGAGCGACTTGGATAGGTTAGGTGAGTGGGCAAATGCACGGCAGATGAAGTATAATGTGGATAAATGTGAGGTTATCCACTTTGGTGGTAAAAACAGAGAGGCAGACTATTATCTGAATGGTGACAGATTAGGAAAAGGGGAGGTGCAAAGAGACCTGGGTGTCATAGTACATCAGTCATTGAAGGTTGGCATGCAGGTGCAGCAGGTGGTTAAGAAAGCAAATGGCATGTTGGCCTTCATAGCAAGGGGATTTGAGTACAGGGGCAGGGAGGTGTTGCTACAGTTGTACAGTGCATTGGTGAGGCCACACCTGGAGTATTGTGTACAGTTTTGGTCTCCTAACATGAGGAAGGACATTCTTGCTATTGAGGGAGTGCAGCGAAGGTTCACCAGACTGATTCCCGGGATGACGGGACTGACCTATCAAGAAAGACTGGATCAACTGGGCTTGTATTCACTGGAGTTCAGAAGAATGAGAGGGGACCTCATAGAAACATTTAAAATTCTGACGGGGTTAGACAGGTTAGATGCAGGAAGAATGTTCCCAATGTTGGGGAAGTCCAGAACCAGAGGTCACAGTCTAAGGATAAGGGGTAAGCAATTTAGGACCGAGATGCGGAGGAACTTCTTCACCCAGAGAGTGGTGAACCTGTGGAATTCTCTACCACAGAAAGTTGTTGAGGCCAATTCACTAAATATATTCAAAAAGGAGTTAGATGAGGTCCTTACTACTAGGGGGATCAAGGGGTATGGCGAGAAAGCAGGAATGGGGTACTGAAGTTGAATGTTCAGCCATGAACTCATTGAATGGCGGTGCAGGCTAGAAGGGCCGAATGGCCTACTCCTGCACCTATTTTCTATGTTTCTATGTTTCTATGTCTTGACGTGATTTATGCCGTGGTCAATTATAAAGTCTTGGAATTCTGCGCTGGTGAAGCACAGACCATTGTCACTGACCAATATGTCAGGGATTCCGTGCATTGCAAACATGGTTCCGAGGCTCTCCACAGTGGTGGAGGTTGTGCTCGAGTTTAAAATGGTGCATTCGATCTACTTTGAAAATGCATCTACAACTACAAGGAACATTTTGCCCATGAATGGGCCTGCATAGTCTACGTGCACCCGCGACCACGGTTTGGTAGGCCAGGGCCAGGGGCTCAGTGGAGCCTCCCTGTGGGCATTGCTGAGTTGGGCACAAATGGTGCTCCTTCGGACGCAGAGCTCCAAGTCCGTGTCAATACCAGGCCACCAGACGTGGGATCTGGCTATGACCTTCATGAGAATGATCCCCGGGTGCTCGCGGTGGAGCTCCCGGACAAATGTCTCTCTGCCTCGCAGAGGCATGACTACTCGTCTGCCCCAAATCAGGTAGTCTGCTTGTAGTGATAGCTCATGCATACACCTTTGAAAGGGTTTTAATTCCTCGGGGAAGGCATCGCGAGCCTCTGCCCAGTCACCGGTTAGGACACATCTTTTTACTAAGGATATCGTGGGGTCGCTGGCCATCCAGGCTCTGATTTGGCGAGCCGTCATGGGCGAACCTGTGGATTCAAAGGCATTGATTGCCATGACTATCTCACAGTCCTGTTCGTCAGACCCTTCCGTGGTTGCCAGGGGTAGCCTGCTGAGCGCGTCGGCACAGTTGTCTGTGCCTGGTCTGTGCCTTATTGTGTAGTCGTAGGACGCCAGCATGAGTGCCCACCATTGAATTCGCGCTGAGAAGTTGCCGTTTATTGCCTTGCTCTTGGATAGGAGGGACGTGAGGGGCTTGTATTCGGTTTCTAATGTGAACTTGGCCCCGAAAAGGTATTGGTGCATCTTTTTGACACCATACACGCACGCGAGCGCCTCCTTCTCAACCATTCCGTACCCGCGCTCCGCCCGCGAAAGTGACCTGGAGGCATAAGCTATGGGTTGTAATTTGCTCGCACTATTGACATGTTGCAAAACGCACCCGGCCCCATACGCTGACGCATCGCATGTGAGAACTAGCTTTTTACCTGGGTCAAAGAAAGTCAAAACACTGTTGGAACACAGAAGGTTGCGTGCCTTATTGAAGGCGCGTTCCTGGGTGTCCCCCCAAAACCAATCGCACCCCTTCCTGAGTAGCACGAAGAGAGGCTCCATCAGCGTGCTTATGTTCTGCATAAAGTTCCCAAAGTAATTGAGTAGCCCGAGAAAGGTGCGCAGTTCTGAGACATTCCGGGGCCTGGGTGCCAGGCGAATTGCTTCTGTTTTGGAGTCTGTTGGGCGGATTCCATCAGCGGCAATCCTTCTGCCCAAAAATTCAACCTCGGGTGCGAGAAACAGGCACTTGGATTTCTTGACTCGTAGGCCTACCCGATCCAACCGCTTTCATACTTCCTCCAAATTACGGAGATGGGAGTCGGTGTCCCTGACCATGATAAGTATGTCGTCTTGAAATACAACCGTCCCCGGGATGGACTTGAGCAGACTCTCCATGTTGCGCTGGAATATGGCAGTTGCCGACCTGATGCCGAATGGGCATCGATTGTACATGTAAAGGCCTCGATGTGTGTTGATGGTGGTGAGTAGCTTGGATTCCTCGGTCAATTCTTGCATCATATACGCAGATGTGAGGTCTAATTTTGAGAAAAGTTTACCTCCAGCCAATGTGGCAAATAAGTCCTCCGCTCTGGGCAGCGGGTACTGGTCCTGTAGGGAGACTCTGTTTATGGTAGATTTGTAGTCCCCACAGATTCGTACGGATCCATCAGGCTTCATGACTGGGACGATGGGACTTGCCCAGACGCTAAATTCCACAGGTGATATAACGCCTTCCCGCAGAAGCCTGTCTAGTTCCTGTTCAATCTTTTCCCTCATCACATAGGGTACAGCTCTGGCCTTGTGATGGACCGGTCTAGCATCCTGTGTGATGTAGATTTTGACCTTGGCCCCTTTGAAAGTGCCCACACCTGGCTGAAAGAGATGTTCAAATCACTTTATAACTGTTGAGCAGGAGGTCCATTCCTCTAATGACGTGGCATGGACATCATCCCATTTCCAGTTTAGTTTTACCAGCCAGCTTCTCCCCAGCAGTGCTGGGGGGTCTCCGGGGACAATCCACAGGGGAAGTCGGTTCACTGTCCCTTTGTGTGTGACAGAGAGCATGGCGCTGCCGAGGGCTGGTACGATTTATTTGGTATAGGTACTTAGTGTGGTATCGACCCTTGTGAGTTTTGGTCTGTCTCTTTTATGCGGCCACAGTTGTTCAAATTGTTGAGCGCCCATGAGAGATTGACTCGCTCCCGTATCCAGCTCCATGTTGACAGATATCCCGTTGAGTAGGACCCTCATCATTATAGGAGGCGTCCTGTTGTAGGAGCAGCGGCCATTGATCGTGTTGACCCGCTGTACATCGGTGTTCCGTGTACTGTCCCCACCGTCTTCTGGTCCGCTTTCCGACCCATCCGATTCGTATACCAGCCGAGCTGCCGTTTCTTTGCACATGCGGGCCAAATGCCCTGGATATTCACAATTTCTGCAAGCAGCCTGCTGAAATCGACATCCACTTGATGAGTGTCCACCCCCACATCTCCAGCACAGATCTGTTCTATTGTTTAAAGTGTTCCCAAAGAATGAGCTGCGTCTGGCTGATCTCTCTTGAGCTTCTCTCAGTTTGTAGTTGATTGCTCGCATTGTGGGTTGATGAGGTGTGAACGGCCATTCCTGTGGCCCTTGATGGCTTCTGCCTGCTGTCGAGAGCCTGTTCTCCCGGTTTTGTCTGTGTGTGGGGGTAGCAGCTTGTTTAGTGCTGTGAACTTCTTGTTCCGATATTTCGTTAGTTGTCGTACCTGCATTGTAAATCAACCTCGTTTCTTCTTCCCCAACCAAGAATGTCTGTGCAACCAGTGCTTCTGCCTCTAAGGTCAGGTTCTTGGTCTCTATGAGCTTTCGGAATATGCCTGCGTGGCCTATTCCTTCAATGAAAAAGTCTCTCAGCATTTCTCTCCTCAGTTCATCGGAGAACTCACATAAACTAGCCAACCTCCGAAGTTCCGCCACGAAGTCGGGTATGCTCTGGCCCACACAGCGTCTGTAGTTGTAGAACCTGTGTCTGGCCATGTGTAGGCTGCTCGCTGGCTTCAGGTGGTCTCTTACCAATGTGCTCAATTCTTCAAACGACTTGCTTGCTGGTTTCGCGGGTGCCAACAGATCCTTCATTAAAGCGTATGTTTTCGAGCCACAGCTGGTCAAGAGATGGGCTCTTCTCTTGTCTGCCTTATCGTCGCCTAACCAGTCTTTGGTTACAAAGCTTTGCTGGAGCCTTTCTATAAAGTCCTCCCAATTGTCTCCCGCATTGTACTTTTCATCTGATCTGTTGTTCGCCATTCTGTGGATTCTGTAATCCCGTAACTCGTCGCCACTGTAAAGTCCTGTGCCCCTCAGTACAGATTCACACGAGGCATGTAGTGAAGTCAAGGTCACTCTGGACCTGCACTTTTATTTCACAGCTCTGGAATGCTGCACTTGCCTGAGACCTGTCCTTATATACCTATCTCTTGCAAGTGCACCACTGGTGGTAAAGTCTGCTGGTGGTTACAGGTCATATCTTATTAGAGTCATGTATTGCTTGTTAGGATACAGTTATATATAATAATGTAAGATACATGACACTCTCGCTGGTTCACCCCAGCCTGCAATATCAGGTCGAGAGCAGGCGGCAGCAACAAAATGTAAACGATGGTCACGCCACTGTGTCACGGGAAAGTGATCTGAATGACCCTGTGTATGTGCTAAACTATGGACATGGTCCCAAGTGGATCGCGGGCACAATGATAGCTGAAGAAGGGAATACGGTGTTTGTGGTGAAAATAGACAATGGACCAGAAAGCACCTGGACCAAACGAGGCTGTGGTTCACAGACTGCCCTGAACAACCCACAGCAGACACCACCTTTTTCGAGCCCACAACACACCCAAAGGATCAACGACACCACGCCGAACCAGGAAATCAAACCCATCACGCCCATAAGCCCAGCAAGGCCAGGCTCACCGAGCAGCCCTGTAGGGCCAAAAACACGCCAGCCCAGCGAGGGC
The DNA here is from genome assembly GCF_044704955.1 of Pristiophorus japonicus. Classification (NCBI taxonomy): domain Eukaryota; kingdom Metazoa; phylum Chordata; class Chondrichthyes; family Pristiophoridae; genus Pristiophorus; species Pristiophorus japonicus. The sequence goes on from NC_091981.1 coordinate 229,391,438, forward strand.
ACAGCCAACACACCAGAACTGACATTTGTACCAAGGCAGTCCACCAGGGGAAGAAAGGCTCCCGACCGCCTCACCTTGTAAATAGTTTTCACTTTGACTTTGCGGGGGGGCGCGGGAGTGATGTTCTCTATCTGTAAAGCATGCATTCCCATGTTCCGCCACCAGGGAGCTCATCCCCTGAAGTCCCAAGGGATCCCAGCATCCCTTGGGAGCACCGTATACAAGCCGGCCCCTTAGGCTTGTTCCTCAGTCTGGAGTGTCTTATTGAAGACTGAGGTCACTGTTACTTTAACCCCCCTGTGTGCAGCCTCATCTGTGTTAGGAACACAATACCAGCTTCCACAGCTGTCTGAGGCAGTGAATTGCACAGATTTACAACCCTCTGAGAGAAGAAATTTCTCCTCGTCGCTGTTTTTAATGGGTGGCCCATTATTCTAAGATCTTGCCCCCTAGTTCTAGTTTCCTCTATCAGTGGAAACATCCTCTCTGCATCCATCTCTTCAAGCCCCCTCATAATCTTATACGTTTCGGTAAGATCACCTCTCATTCTTCTGAATTCCAATGAGTAAAGGCCCAACCTACTCAACCTTTCCTCATAAGTCAACCCCCTCATTCCCGGAATCAACTTAGTGAATCTTCTCGGAACTGTCCCAAAGCAAGTATATCCTTTCGTAAATCTGGAAACCAAAACTGCACGCAGTTTTCCACGTGTGAACTGGGAGTTATGCCAGTGTCCTGACCATCATTCCTTCCTCAGTTAGCATTGCAAACTGGGTTAACTGGCCATTCATCTCATTGGTTGTTTGTGGGGTTTTGTGGTGCACAAATTGCTCCCACATTTGCTGACATTGGTCTCAATTTTCTCAGGTCATTTACACTGTTTGTTTGACGTGCGCCAGTTTTTTTGGCGTAATTATTTAATTCAAAGCTTCCCCCTGGATTCTGCACCGGCATAACTGATTTCGTTACAATTTTTCTAGGTTAGGTTTTTTTGAGGCCATTTTTTAGCATTGTTTGCAGTTTGACCCAAAAATGTTTATCCTCGGTTGGCGTATTTGGCTACTCTCGAAAAACATTCCGGTGAGTTAACAGAAAGCAGCTCATAGACACCATCGTTTTTCATCAAAGTTTTTGGAGGGAGTCACTCACACTTGAAATATCCATAATAAATGTTCAACTTTTTTTACCTTTCAACGGTGAACATGGAAGTTTCTTGGATTTCTGAAGATTCAATTTTTTTTTACTTACACGCCATCACCGAACATCTTAGAAACATAGAAAATAGGTGCAGGAGTAGGCCATTCGGCCCTTCAAGCCTGCACCACCATTCAATAGGATCATGGCTGATCATTCCCTCAGTACCCCTTTCTTGCTTTCTCTCCATACCCCTTGATCCCTTTAGCCGTAAGCGCCATGTCGAACTCCCTCTTGAATATATCCAATGAACTGGCATCAACAACTCTTTGCGGTAGGGAATTCTACTGGTTAACAACTCTCTGAGTAAAGAAGTTTCTCCTCATCTCAGTCCTAAATGGCTTACCCCTTATGCTTAGACTGTGACCCCTAATTCTGGACTTCCCCAACATCAGGAACATTCTTCCTGCATTTAATCTGTCCAATCCTGAAATAATTTTATATGCTTCTATGAGATTCCCTCTCATTCTTCTAAATTCCAGTGAATATAAGCCTAGTCGATTCAGTCTTTCTTCATATGTCAGTCCTGCCATCCTCATATGTCAGTCCTGCCATCCTGGAATCAGTCTGGTGAACCTTTGCTGCACTCTCTCAATAGCAAGAATGTCCTTCCTCCGATTAGGAGACCAAAACTGCACACAATACTCAAGGTGTGGTCTCACCAAGGCCCTGTGCAACTGCAGCAAGACCTCCCTGCTCCTATACTCAAATCCTCTCGCTATAAAGGCCAACATGCCATTTGCTTTCTTCACTGCCTGTTGTACCTGCATGCCTACTTTCAATGACTGATGTACCATGACACCCACGTCTCGTTGCACCTCCCCTTTTATTAATCTGCCACGATTCTGATAATAATCTGCCTTCCTGTTTTTACCACCAAAGTGGATAACCTCACACTTATCCACATTGTACAGCATCTTCCATGCATTTGCCCACTCACCGAACCTGTCCAAGTCACCCTGCAGCATCTTAACATCCTCCTCACAGCTCGCACTGACACCCAGCTTAGTGTCATCTGCAAACTTGGAGATATTACATTCAATTCCTTCGTCTAAATCATTAATATATATTGTAAAAAGCTGGGGTCCCAGCACTGAACCTTGCAGTAGCCCACTAGTCACTGACTGCCATTCTGAAAAGGACCCGTTTATTCCCACTCTTTGCTTCCTGTCTGCCAACCAGTTCTCTATCCACATCAATACATTACCCCCAATCCCATGTGCCTTAATTTTGTACACTAATCTCTTGTGTGGAACCTTGTCAAAAGCCTTTTGAAAGCCCATATACACCACATCCACTTAAGGAAGGATATACTAGCTTTGGAGGGGGTTCAGAGACGATTCACTAGGCTGATTCCGGAGATGAGGGGGTTACGTTATGATGATAGATTGAGTAGACTGGGTCTTTACTCGTTGGAGTTCAGAAGGATGAGGGGTGATCTTATAGAAACATTTAAAATAATGAAAGGGATAGACAAGATAAAGGCAGAGAGGTTGTTTCCACTGGTCGGGGAGACTAGAACTAGGGGGCACAGCCGCAAAATACGGGGGAGCCAATGTAAAACCGAGTTGAGAAGGAATTTCTTCTCCCAGAGGGTTGTGAATCTGTGGCATTCTCTGCCCAGGGAAGCAGTTGAGGCTAGCTCATTGAATGTATTCAAATCACAGATAGATAGATTTTTAACCAATAATGGAATTAAGGGGTATGGGGAGCAGGCGGGTAAGTGGAGGTGAGTCCACGGCCAGATCAGCCATGATCTTGTTGAATGGCGGAGCAGGCTCGAGGGGCTAGATGGCCTACTCCTGTTCCTAATTCTTATGTTCTTATGTTCTCCCTTATCCACTCTACTAGTTATATGCTCAAAAAATTCTAGAAGATTTGTCAAGCATGATTTCCCTTTCAAAAATCCATGCTGACTTGGACCGATTCTGTCACTGCTTTCCAAATGCGCTGCTATTACATCTTTAATAATTGATTCCAGCATTTTCCCCACTACCGATGTCAGGCTAACAGGTCTATAATTCCCTGTTTTCTTTCCTTCCTTTTTTAAAAAGTGGGGTTACTTTAGCCACCCTCCAATCCATAGGAACTGATCCAGAGTCTATAGAATGCTGGAAAATGACCAACAGTGCTTCTATTTCTGGGGCCACTTCTTTAAGTACTCTGAGATGCAGACTATCAGGCCGTGGTGATTTATCGGCCTTCAATCCCATCAATTTTCCTAAACACCATTTCTTCCCTAAGTTCCGTCAGTTCCTCCTTCTCGCTAGACCTTCATTCCCCTGGTATGTTCGGGAGGTTATTTGTGTCTTCCTCAATGAAGACAGAACCAAAGTATTTGTTCAATTGGTCTGCCATTTCCTTGTTCCCATTATGAATTACCTGATTCTGACTGCAAGGGACCTACATTTGTCTTCACTAATCTTTTTCTCTTCACATATGTATAGAAGCTTTTGCAGTCAGTTTTTATGTTCCCTGCAAGCTTACTCTCATATTCTATTTTCCATCTCCTAATTAAACCCTTAGTCTTCCTCTGCTGAATTCTAAATATTTTCCAGTCCTCAAGTTTGCTGCTTTTTCTGGCCAATTTACATACCTCTTTCTTGTATTTAACATTATCCCTAATTTCCCTTTTTAGCCACGGTTGAGCCACTTTCTCCGATTTATTTTTGCGCCAGACAGGGATGTACAATTGTTGTAGTTCATCCATGCAATCTTTAAATGTCTAATATTGCCTATCTACCGTCAACCCTTTAAGTATCATTTGCCAGTCTATCCTAGCCAATTCACGTCTCATACAATCGAAGTTGACTTTCTTTAAGTTCAGGACCCTAGTCTCTGAATTAACTGTGTCACTCTCCATCCTAATAAAGAATTCTACCACTCTTCTCCAAGGGGCAGGGGCCTCGCACAACAAGAATGCTAATTAATCCTCTCTCATTACACAAGACTCACTCTCGGATGGCCTGCTCTCTAGTTGGTTTCTCGACATATTGCTCTAGAAAACCATCCCTTATACACTCCAGGAAATCCTCCTCCACAGTATTGCTACCAGTTTAGTTAGCCCAATCTATATGTAGATTAAAGTCGCCCATGATAACTGCTGTATCTTTATTGCACGAGTCACCATTTTCCTGTTTGATGCCATCCCCAACCTTACTACTACTGTTTGGTGGTCTGTACACAACTCCCACTAACGTTTTCTGTCCTTTGGTGTTTTGCAGCTCTACCCATACAGATTCCACATCATCCAAGCTAATGCCCTTCCTTACTATTGCGTTAATGTTTTCTTTAACCAGCAACGCTACCCCACCTCCTTTTCCTTTCTGTCTATCCTTCCTGAATATTGAAAACCCTGGATGTTGAGTTCCCAGCCTTGGTCACCCTGGAGCCATGTCTCCGTAATCCCAATTACATCATATCTGTTAACAACTATTTGCGCAGTTAATTCATCCACCTTATTACGAATGCTTCTTGCATTGAGAATCAGAGCATTCAGGCTTGTTTTTTTTAACACTCTTTGTCCTTTTAGAATTATTTTGTAATGCGGCCCTTTTTGATTTTTGCTCTTGATTTCTCTGCCCTCCACTCTTACTTTTCTCCTTCCTATCTTTTGCTTCTGCCCCCTTTTTACTTCCCTCTGCCTCCCTGCAAAGATTCCCATCATCCTGCCATATTAGTTTAAACCTTCACCAATAGCACTAGCAAACACGCCAACTGGGATATCGGTTCCAGTCCTGCCTTGGTGCAGACCGTCCGGTTTGTACTGGTCCCACCTCCCCCAGAACCGGTTCCAATGTCCCAGGAATTTGAATCCCTCCCTTCTGCACCACTCCTCAAGCCATGTATTCATCTGAGCTATCCTGCAATTCCTACTCTGACTATCACGTGGCACTGGTAGCAATCCTGGGATTACTACCTTTGAGGTCCTACTTTTTAAATTTATATCCTAGTTCCCCAAATTCAGCTTGTAGGACCTCATCCTATTTTTTTACCTATATCGTTGGTACCTCTATGCACCACGACAGCTGGCTGTTCACTCTCCCCCACCAGAATGCCCTGCAGCCACTCCAAGACATCCTTGACCCTTGCACCAGGGAGGCAACATATCATCCTGGAATCTCGTTTGCAGCCATAGAAATGCCTATCTATTCCCCTTACAATAGAATCCCCTATCACTGTAGCTTTCCCATTCTTTTTCCTGCCCTCCTGTGCAGCAGAGTCACCCCTGGTGCCATGAACTTGGCTGCTGCTGCCTTACCCTGATGAGCCACCTCCCTCAACAGTATCCAAAATGGTATATCTGTTTTGAAGGGAGGTGACCACAGGGAACCCCTGCACTACTTTCCTTCCCCTACTCTTCCTGATGGTCACACATTCCCTATCTGCCTGCTTAACCTTTACCTACGGTGTGATCAGCTCACTAAATGTGCTATCCACGTCATTCTCAGTATCGTGCATGATCCAGAGTGAATCCATGCGCAGCTCCAGTGCCACAATGTAGTCAGGCAGGAGCTGCAGCTGAACAAACTTCCCACACACATAGTAGCCAGGGACACTGGAAGTGTCCCTGACTTGCCACATTGTACAGGAGGAGCATGACATGGCTCTGGGCTCTCCAGCCATGACTTAACCCTTAGATTACCTTAATTTGGCAACAATGCCAAAGGTTTCCTACTGATAAGAAAAGAAAAAGAAAAAGAAAAAGAAAAAATATTCACCAATCTACCAGCCAATCACTTACCCGCTTAGCTGTGAGGTCACACTTCGATTTCTTTTTACTTCTATTTTGCCTTTTGTCCCTGCACCAGCTGACTCCTCCCGGCTGCTGCTCCTCCAACTGCCACTGGCCTTTTATAGGCCTCGAGCCTCCCGCTCCCGCTGGCTGCTCCTAACTGCTGCTCCTCCAACAGCCACTGGCCTTTTATAGGTCTCGAGCCTCCCGCTCCCGCTGGCTGCTCCTGACTGCTGCTCCTCCAACAGCCACTGGCCTTTTATTGGGTCTTCAAGCAGGGCTGGAGGGGTTCATAGTGTTGGCCGTCAGAATCGGCCCTACAGGGGCTCGGGACTCGGCTGGAAAACAAGCCCGGGGAGGGGGATGTGGGGTCAGGGTGGTGGGAGGGGGGGCAAGTGGCGATCGGAAGACTTCTGCACTGAGCCCGGGGAGGGAGGTGGCGATCGGAAGATTGCTGCTGCACGAGGCACAAAACTGCAATGAGTTTGGGAGAGGGAGGAGAAGTCACAAGACCTGGGTGTAGTCCATCCATACAGACCTTGGGGAAAGAGAACAAAGAACCTGTGTTGCCTGCCTTACTGCCATTTTGAGCTTCTTGCAAAGGTAAAATTTAACTATGGGGGCAATACTGACAATGCCATACCTTGTGCGAGCCTCTGCATGATGGTGCTATGTAGGAGACAATTGATTCGACGACATCGCATGAGGAACATCAGAGCCCATAGGGTGCTGGGCAGGAGGCCTTACTCACGTCGGGTATATGGAGACAGGAGTTTGTACCTCCATCTGAGCAATGCAGACTGTGTCAGAAGGTTGCGTTTCCACAAAGAAGTTGTAACTGAGATCTGTGAGTTGATGGAAGCCAACCTGCAACGTAGAAGTGTCAGGAGGACTGCTTTTTCAGTTGAAGTGAAGGGTACAGCTGCACTTTTATTCTATGCCTCTGGATCATTTCAGGCTACAACTGGGGATGTGTGCACTATCTCTCAGCATGCAACACATGTCTGCATTCGGCAGGTGACAGCTGCAATATGTGCACAGAGGAATGACTACATAAAGTTCCCCATGACCGCCCAAGCAATGCGTGACAGGACTGCTCCAGGATTGCTGGCTTCCCAAAGGTACAGGGTTTGCATTGATTGTACCCACATCGCCTTGCGAGCACCTTTGGAGGATTCCGAGATATACAGAAACAGAAAAAACTTCCACTTCATTAATGTACATACGTGTGTGATGACATGTATCGAATCATGTCAGTCGATGCAAGATCCCCTGGCAGCATCCATGATGTGTTCATCCTACGCGAGAGCATTATATCTGCCATGTTTCAGCAGCAGCTATTTCTTTTTACACTGGTCTCCAGATCTTGTGGTGGTCACCATTGTGCAGTAATCTTCTGCAACTTGGTTCCAGCGTTTCTTCATTTCTTTGGGTGGAATTTTTATGTGACCTCTGCTGGTGTCCAGCTCCTGCCATCTGTTCTCAATCACAGTAACCAGTGCCTCCACTTCATCCTGTAAGAAATTCTTGGTCCTTGCACCGCGTTGCATCTTGTACTGCTGCAGATCTGCTTTTTCCAATGCTCCCACACAGCACTCCTTCTCACACATACAACTGGCTCTTTAAAAATGGCTGATTGCCAACCCAGAGCTGTAGTGCGCATGCCCGTCCATTGAAATAATGTCAAAAACGTCACTTTTTTTGTCGTGCATGCACAGAAGGTGCGGCATCGGTTTTTTTTCGCAGACTGCAGGGCCCACCCCCCGAGGAGACTGGACACGCTGCGCGGCACCAAATTTGAATTATACATCGGGGAAACTTTGGCAAAATATTTCTGCCACATTTCTGGCCTTGAAAAACGGGCGCGACTCTGGCAATACGCCAGAAAACGAGCTTGGGCAAAATTGAGCCCTAAATACACTTCAAAAAGTAGTGCATTGGATATGAAGTGATTTGGGAAGACCTGAGAGGTGTGATAAGGCACAAATGAAAGTTCTTTTAAGTTTCTTTTTACATAGTAAACCAAAAGATTCACGAACACTTATGTTCAGCTTAATCTTTTGTGAATTTACATTTAGTACTCCACTAATTTTTGATCAATATATCAACCATAATATAAAATATTTACAAAAGGCAAATGCAGTAAGTAACCCCTGTATTATTGATACCAGCATGGCAAAATAATTTGCAATTGCTGTGCCGTTTTATTACAAAGAAGGATTTATGGTGTTAAATCCATTTATGTAATGCAGTGGAGTTAGGTATACTCAGTTTTAACTGGGTCTACAAGGCAGCTACAGGAAATTGATTTCATTGCATAAAAGTTGGGAGCCAACTGACTGTTTTAGTATTACCAAAATGGCAATTGAACAGCTGTAGTTCCCTGAAGTTTTAGTGCACAGAAGCATAACTGGTTCCTTCTCACATATTATCCTAAGGGGCGTGTGCAAAAACAGTCTTAAATCAGGTATGAGGCCAACATCCTTTTTCTATTACCCTGTTTACACAGTGGAACTTGTATCAAAGTAAAGTTAACTTTGACTGGATTTTGGCATAAACTTAATGGTGTGACCTGAACAATATTGACAATCGTGCATTTGTCAATATCATGCTGGTATAATCTTCAAAATGTACACAGCTCTCAAGTAGGTGCTTCCATCTTGGTGAATATATATTTTGGTTTATATACAGGACACCCATGGATGAGAAGTCTTTGGATGAGTAAAGCAAATTATTTTCTGCCATAAATAAGAGACAGAAACTGCATTAGTCACAAGGAGGATATTTAATGAGTAAATGTGGAAAATTGAATTAATTCTATTATGAACTGTCAAGGTGTTGCATTCTGCATTACATAATTATGCAGTCATCTAAAAATGGCATTTACAATAAGTGCACTTTACTCCAAAAAACTGAATTGATTTTGAAAAGACATTTTAAATACCCAAATACAGTCATGGAACTAAAGGTTTGATAGCTGTTCTGTTATTTCCAAGTACATAGGCTGACTAAGCAGATGAGAACTGTGAGAGTCCACACAGGGGGCCCAAGTTTCCACATGATTCGCGCCTGATTTTTAGGAGCAACTGGTGGAGAACGGACTATTTTAGAAATCGCAATTCTCCACATTTTTTTTTCTAGTGAGGTAAAACAGTTCTAGTTTAGAACAGAATTTTTTCTTCAAAAGGGGGCGTGTCCGGCCACTGACGCCTGATTTGAAAGTTTCCACAGTGAAAATGTACTCCAAACTAAGGTAGAATGGAGCAAGTGAAGATTTTTGTAGAACTGAAAAAACCAGTTCTACACATTAAAAAATCAGGCGCAGGTTACAAATTAGGCATCCAGAATGAGGTGGGGGGGAGGGAAGGGAACTCATTAAATTCGACAATAAATCCTTATTTATACTTCTACAAATATTATACAAATAAATCCAACCTGAATAAACATTTATAAGCCAAGAAAAGATTAAATAAACCATCTTCCTACCTGTGTGAAAGTGCTTCAGCCAGGGAGAATTTTAGGCGCGAAAGAGGGGCGCCCGTTTTTTTTCTTGTGGAAACTTGGGCCCAGGGTGTCTACTGTATTATGGCCAAATAGTTGCTGGGTATGGATGGAGGGAGAAATAGATCCGATTATGATGTTACTTGGTGAATATAATTCACTGGCTGATTGTTTTAAATTGTCCTGTTCTTAATTCCAATCGGTATCAATATTAAGCTAGGGTAAATGTGGCATTGTTAGCTATATGTTCTGGCCAATAGTTATCCCTCAATCAACATAACAAAACAGATTATGTGGTCATCATCACATCGCTGCCTGTGAGAGCCCGCTTGTGTGCAAATTGGCTGTTGCGCCTCCCACACCACAACAGCCTCTGCACTCCAAAAATAACCCGCCGGCTGCAAAGCGCCCCGTGATGTCCGGTGGTCGTGAAAGGCGCTATATTAATGCAAGTCTTTCTGACTTTATTGTGCTATATAAAACATGTTTCCATGTGCATTATAATTACATATTTTTCTTCTTAGGAATTCAATGATTTACTTCGCCAATTCTTGATCATTTTACTGATTTCCCACAATAATCAGAATTACAGCTTTATGTTAATAGACAACTTTGAAACCCCACACCAGTTTAAAAAGGAACTGATTTGGCAAATGTGTGGATGGCTGCAGACAATGTCTAAGATTTTTTGTTGTTTACCAATTTTCCTTCAATAATAGAGTTGGTGACCCTCATAGAAAGTAACACTGGCTGAACCTTGACTTCAACCTGCAAGGTTCATCCCAGTGTTACTTATTACATAAGACCATGTGAAAATTAATTGCTCAGTCATTTGCTTTTTGTGTTCATATTGATATTGGGAAAAGTAAGTTGATTTATTTTGTTAAGGTCTGCTATTTTGAATCATTTACTTTATGAAAACACAATTGCCATTTGCAAATCAGCTGTTTTAATTGCCTACTTGAGGAAGTTAAGTTGCTGATAGTATACTTTCCGAACTATTCAGGATGATCTTCCTTTGGCAATCATTGATAAGAACTAAAATAATTAATGCAGTGTTTATATAACCCACTTGACATGTTGCCTTAATGACCCATAAGTACGTAATGGCTTGTAACAATAACAGTGCTGTTGGCACAATGTAATGGTGATGGAGTTGATGGCAAGTACAAAGTGAGGTACTCCAACTTACCTCACATGAACTTGCAAACTGCATTTATTATAGGTTAAGAGTTGTGCATTTTCAGTGCATTGTGAAGCGTTACTTGGAGCTGGTGAACTTGGCCATGGACTTTGTCCCTTCTAACATGGCCTGCTTGCACAATCCCTGGGCAGGAACAGGCCCATGGCAGTCTGGATCTTCCCGAGAGCTGATGGACAAGCTTGTTGTAATGAACCAGGCGGGCAGCTTCATTCATGCTATGCTCAAAAATATTGAGTTGTCGCCATTCGCACTGAAACGGATCTGGAAGTCCAGTAGCTCCATATTCAAATCTCATCTATGCTATAGTGTTCCCCATGACAGTATTTGGGGAACACTGCAGTAATTTCTTGAATTCCTTTTAGTTGTGACCAATTTTAAGGATTAAATAAACACAGTTAAGAGATGTCTGTTGATAGTTTATTTGCAAGACAATTTTTGAACTTAAGTGTTCATTAAATGCCTAGAAAGAATCATATAAGAATTGATTCACTGCACTCTAATTTTCAACTGTCTTCTCCCCGTGGCCGAGGAGCTCCTCCCGGAGTCACAGTGCGGATTTCGTCGCCTATGGGGCACAACGGACATGATTTTTGCAGCGCGGCTGATACAGGAAAATTGCAGAGAAAAGCGCCAGCCCTTATACATGGCCTTCTTCAACCTTACAAAGGCCTTTGACACTGTCAACCGCGAGGGTCTATGGAACGTCCTCCTCCGTTTCGGATGCCCCCTAAAGTTCGTCACCATCCTCCACCTGCTCCACGACGACATGCAGGCCGTGATCCTTACTAGCGGATCCACCACAGACCCAATTCAAGTCCAGACCGGTGTCAAACAGGGCTGCGTCATCGCCCCAACCCTCTTCTCGCGCCATGCTCCACCTCACAGTCAACAAGCTCCCCGCTGGAGTGGAACTAAACTACAGAACCAGTGGGAACCTGTTCAACATGTGCTGTCTCCAGGCCAGATCCAAGACCACCCCAACCTCTGTCGTCGAGCTACAGTACGTGGACGATGCCTGCGCCTGCGCACATACAGAGGCCGCATTCCAGGATATAGTCGACGTATTTACTGAGGTGTACGAAAGCATGGGCCTTACGCTAAACATCCGTAAGACAAAGGTCCTCCACCAACCTGTCCCCACCACAAAGCACTGCCCCCCAGTCATCAAGATCCACGGCGCTGCCCTGGACACCGTGGACCACTTCCCATATCTCGGGAGCCTCCTATCAACAAGAGCAGGCTTAGATGATGAGATCCAACACTGCCTCCAGTGTGCCAGTGCAGCCTTTGGTCACCTGAGGAAAAGAGTGTTTGAAGACCAGGCCCTCCAAACTGCCACCAAGCTCATGGTCTACAGGGCTGTAGTAATACCTGCCCTCCTGTATGGCTCAGAGACATGGACCATGTACAGTAGACATCTCAAGTTGCTGGAGAAATATCACCAACGATGTCTCCGCAAGATCCTACTAATCCCCTGGGAGGACAGGTGCACCAACATCAGCGTCCTCACTCAGGCTAACATCCCCATCATTGAAGCACTGACCACACTCCATCAGCCCCGCTGGGCAGGCCACATAGTTTGCATGCCAGACACGAGACTCCCAAAGCAAGTGCTTTACTCGGAGCTCATTTATGGCAAATGAGCCAAAGGTGGGCAGCGGAAATGCTGCAAGGACACCCTCAAAGACTTCCTGATAAAGTGCAACATCCCCACTGACACCTGGGAGACCCTGGCCCAAGATCGCCCTAAGTGAAGGAAGTGCATCCGAGAGGGCGCTGAGTACCTCGAGTCTCAACGCCGAGAGCATGCACAAATCAAGCGCAGACAGCGGAAAGAGAGTGCGGCGAACCAATCCGACCCACCACTTCCCTCAACGATTATCTGTCCCACCTGTGTCAGAGTCTCTGGCTCTCGTATTGGACTGTTTAGCCACCAAAGAACTCACTTCAGGAGTGGAAGCAAGTCTTCCTCGATTCCGAGGGACTGCCTATGGTGATGAGAAAGAATCATATAAGAATTGATTCACTCTAATTTTCAACTCACAAGTACAATACGGACACATGGGCAAGCACGGCAGTGATAATTATACCTAATGTGATCTTTAGTAAATAATAATATAGTAATAATTCAAGAGAGAACATAGTTAAATCCAGATAAGGCATTTGACAAGATGCCACAAAAAAGGTTCCTGCACAAGATAAAAGTTCACGGGGTTGGGGATATTATATTAACATGGATAGAGGATTGGCTAACTAACGGAAAACAGAGAGTTGGGATAAATGGTTCATTCTCGAGTTGGCAATCAGTAACTAGTGGGGTGCCGCAGGGATCAGTGCTGGGACCCCAACTATTTACAATCTATATTAACGACTTGGAAGAAGGGACCGAGTGTAACGTAGCCAAGTTTGCTGAAGATACAAAGATGGGAGGAAAAGCAATGTGTGAGGAGGACACAAAAAATCTTCAAAAGGACATAGACAGGCTAAGTGAGTGGGCAAAAATTTGGCAGATGGCGTATAATGTTGGAAAGTGTGAGGTCTTGCACTTTGGCAGAAAAAATTGAAGAGCAAGTTATTATTTAAATGGAGAAAAATTGCAAAGTGCTGCAGCACAATGGGACCTGGGGGCACTTGTGCATGAAACACAAAAGGTTAGTATGCAGGTACAGCAAGTGATCAGGAAAGCCGATGGAATCTTGGCCTTTATTGCAAAGGGGATGGAGTATAAAAGCAGGAAAGTCTTGCTACAGCTATACAGGGTATTGGTGAGTGATTGGCTGGTGATTGGTGAGTAGTTTTTCTTTTTTCTCTTCTATAACAGTGAGTAAACGTTAACATTGTTGTTGCCAATTTAAGTGTATCTAAGGGTTAAGTCATGGCAGGAGAGCTCGGTCGGGTGTTATGCTCCTCCTGTACCAGGTGGGAACTCAGGGACGACTCCAGTGTCCCTGACGACTACGTGTACGGGAAGTGTAACCACCTCCAGCTCCTGACGGTCCGCGTTGCGGAGTTGGAGCTGAGGGTAGATTCACTCTGGAGCATCCACGATGCTGAGAATGATGTGAGTATCACGTGTAGCGAGTTGGTCGTACCGCAGGGAAAGGGTCCACAGCCAGATAGGGAATGGAAGACCAACAGGAAGAGCAGTGCAAGGAAGGTAGTGCAGGGGTCCCCTGTGGTCATCCCCCTGCAAAACAGATACACTGCTTTGGGTACTGTTGAGGGGGATGACTAATCAGGGGAGGGCAGCAGCAGCCAAGTTCATGGCACTGTGGCTGGCTCTGCTGCACAGGAGGGCAGGAAAAAGTGTGGGAGAGCGATAGTGATAGGGGATTCAATTGTAAGGGGAATAGATAGGCGTTTCTGCGGCCGCAACCGAGACTCCAGGATGGTATGTTGCCTCCCTGGTGCAAGGGTCAAGGATGTCTCGGAACGGGTGCAGGACATTCTGAAAAGGGAGGGTGAACAGCCAGTTGTCGTGGTGCACATTGGTACCAATGACATAGGTAAAAAAAGGGATGAGGTCCTACGAAACGAATTTAAGGAGCTAGGAGCTAAATTAAAAAGTAGGACCTCAAAAGTATTAATCTCGGGATTGCTACCAGTGCCACGTGCTAGCCAAAGTAGGAATCGCAGGATAGCGTAGATGAATACGTGGCTTGAGCAGTGGTGCAGCAGGGAGGGATTCAAATTCCTGGGGCATTGGAACTGGTTCTGGGGGAGGTGGGACCAGTACAAACCGGACGGTCTGCACCTGGGCAGGACCGGAACCAATGTCCAAGGGGGAGTGTTTGCTAGTGCTGTTGGGGAGGAGTTAAACTAATATGGCAGGGGGATGGGAACCAATGCAGGGAGACAGAGAGAAACAAAAAGGAGGCAAAAGCAAAAGACAGAAAGGAGATGAGGAAAAGTGGAGGGCAGAGAAACTCAAGGCAAAGAACAAAAAGGGCCATTGTAGAGCAAAATTCTAAAAGGACAAAGGGTGTTAAAAAAACAAGCCTGAAGGCTTTGTGTCTTAATGCAAGGAGTATCCGCAATAAGGTGGATGAATTAACTGTGCAAATAGATGTTAACAAATATGATGTGATTGGGATTACGGAGATGTGGCTCCAGGATGATCAGGGCTGGGAACTCAACATCCAGGGGTATTCAACATTCAGGAAGGATAGAATAAAAGGAAAAGGAGATGGGGTAGCATTGCTGGTTAAGGAGGAAATTAAGGCAATAGTTCGGAAGGACATTAGCTTGGATGATGTGGAATCTATATGGGTAGAGCTGCAGAACACCAAAGGGCAAAAAACGTTAGTGGGAGTTGTGTACAGACCTCCAAACAGTAGTAGTGATGTTGGGGAGGGCATCAAACATGAAATTAGGAGTGCATGCAATAAAGGTGCAGCAGTTATAATGGGTGACTTTAATATGCACATAGATTGGGCTAACCAAACTGGAAGCAATACGGTGGAGGAGGATTTCCTGGAGTGCATAAGGGATAGAACAATATGTCGAGGAACCAACTAGGGGGGAGGCCATCTTAGACTGGGTGTTGTGTAATGAGAGAGGATTAATTAGCAATCTCGTTGTGCGAGGCCCCTTGGGGAAGAGTGACCATAATATGGTGAAATTCTGCATTAGGATGGAGAATGAAACAGTTAATTCAGAGACCATGGTCCAGAACTTAAAGAAGGGTAACTTTGAAGGTATGAGGCGTGAATTGGCTAGGATAGATTGGCGAATGATACTTAAGGGGTTGACTGTGGATGGGCAATGGCAGACATTTAGAGACCGCATGCATGAACTACAACAATTGTACATTCCTGTCTGGCGTAAAAATAAAAAAGGAAAGGTGGCTCAACCGTGGCTATCAAGGGAAATCAGGGATAGTGTTAAAGCCAAGGAAGTGGCATACAAATTGGCCAGAAATAGCAGCGAACCCGGGGACTGGGAGAAATTTAGAACTCAGCAGAGGAGGACAAAGGGTTTGATTAGGGCAGGGAAAATGGAGTACGAGAAGAAGCTTGCAGGGAACATTAAGACGGATTGCAAAAGTTTCTATACATATGTAAAGAGAAAAAGTTTAGTAAAGACAAACATAGGTACCCTGCAGTCAGAATCAGGGGAAGTCATAACAGGGAACAAAGAAATGGCGGACCAATTGAACAAGTACTTTGGTTCGGTATTCACTAAGGAGGACACAAACAATCTTCCGGATATAAAAAGGGTCGGAGTGTCTAGTAAGGAGGAGGAACTGAGGGAAATCCTTATTAATCGGGAAATTGTGTTGGGGAAATTGATGGGATTGAAGGCCGATAAATCCCCAGGGCCTGATGGACTGCATCCCAGAGTACTTAAGGAGGTGGCCTTGGAAATAGTGGATGCATTGACAGTCATTTTCCAACATTCCATTGACTCTGGATCAGTTCCTATCGAGTGGAGGGTAGACAATGTAACCCCACTTTTTAAAAAAGGAGGGAAAGAGATAACAGGGAATTATAGACTGGTCAGCCTGACATCGGTAGTGGGTAAAATGATGGAATCAATTATTAAGGATGTCATAGCAGTGCATTTGGAAAGAGGTGACATGATAGGTCCAAGTCAGCATGGATTTGTGAAAGGGAAATCATGCTTGACAAATCTTCTGGAATTTTTTGAGGATGTTTCCAGTAGAGTGGACAAGGGAGAACCAGTTGATGTGGTATATTTGGACTTTCAGAAGGCTTTCGACAAGGTCCCACACAAGAGATTAATGTGCAAAGTTAAAGCACATGGGATTGGGGGCAGTGTGCTGACATGGATTGAGAACTGGTTGTCAGACAGGAAGCAAAGAGTAGGAGTAAATGGGGACTTTTCAGAATGGCAGGCAGTGACTAGTGGGGTACCGCAAGGTTCTGTGCTGGGGCCCCAGCTGTTTACACTGTACATTAATGATTTAGACGAGGGGATTAAATGTAGTATCTCCAAATTTGCAGATGACACTAAGTTGGGTGGCAGTGTGAGCTGTGAGGAGGATGCTATGAGGCTGCAGAGCGACTTGGATAGGTTAGGTGAGTGGGCAAATGCATGGCAGATAAAGTATAATGTGGATAAATGTGAGGTTATCCACTTTGGTGGTAAAAACAGAGAGACAGACTATTATCTGAATGGTGACAGATTAGGAAAAGGGGAGGTGCAAAGAGACCTGGGTGTCATGGTACATCAGTCATTGAAGGTTGGCACGCAGGTACAGCAGGCGGTTAAGAAAGCAAATGGCATGTGGCCTTCATAGCAAGGGGATTTGAGTACAGGGGCAGGGAGGTGTTCCTACAATTGTACAGGGCCTTGGTGAGGCCACACCTGGAGTATTGTGTACAGTTTTGGTCTCCTAACATGAGGAAGGACATTCTTGCTATTGAGGGAGTGCAGCGAAGGTTCACCAGACTGATTCCCGGGATGGCGGGACTGACCTATCAAGAAAGACTGGATCAACTGGGCTTGTATTCACTGGAGTTCAGAAGAATGAGAGGGGACCGCATAGAAACGTTTAAAATTCTGACGGGGTTAGACAGGTTAGATGCAGGAAGAATGTTCCCAATGTTGGGGAAGTCCAGAACCAGGGGACACAGTCTAAGGATAAGGGGTAAGCCATTTAGGACCGAGATGAGGAGGAATTTCTTCACCCAGAGAGTGGTGAACCTGTGGAATTCTCTACCACAGAAAGTTGTTGAGGCCAATTCACTAAATATATTCAAAAAGGAGTTAGATGAAGTCCTTCCTACTAGGGGGATCAAGGGGTATGGCAAGAAAGCAGGAATGGGGTACTGAAGTTGCATGTTCAGCCATGAACTCATTGAATGGTGGTGCAGGCTAGAAGGGCTGAATGGCCTACTCCTGCACCTATTTTCTATGTTTCTATGTTTCTATGGTGAGGCCACACCTCCAATACAGCGTGCATTTTGGTTTCCATATTTATGAAAGCATATACTTTCTTTGGAGGCAGTTCAGAGAAGGTTCACTGGGTTGATTCCGGAGATGAGGGGGTTGACTTATGAGGAAAGGTTGAGGAGGTTGGGCCTCTACTCATTGGAATTCAGAAGAATGAGAGGTGATCTTATCAAAACCTATAAGATTATGAGGGGGCTTGACAAGGTGGATGCAGAAAGGATGTTTTCACTGATGTGGGAGACTAAAACTAGAGGGCTTGACCTTTGAATAAGGGGCCCCCCATTTAAAACTGAGATGAGGAGAAATTTCTTCTCTCAGACGTTTATAAATCTGTGGAATTCACTGCCTCAGAGAGCTTGGAAGCTGGGACATTGAACAAATTTAAGACAGAAATAGATAGTTTCTTAAATGATAAGGGAATAAGGGGTGATGGGGAACGGGTAGGGAAGTGGACCTGAGTCTATGATCGGATCAGCCATAATCGTATTGAATGGCAGAACAGGCTCGAGGGGCCGTATGGCCTACTCCTGTTCCTATTTCTTATGTTCTTATGTTCTTATGAACACATCTGTTCCAAGCTAAATTATAAATTATACTTCAAGTGTAGCATTCACTTTTTTGAATAGAATTCTAATGGTAAGCCGAAGGTTTAAATACACTGTGCTATTCACAACTCAATCATACCTTATTTCAATTCCAATCGGCTTTAACATAGAGCTGATGGTAACTTAAATGCAAATGAACCACTTGACCCATGCTATTGACATGACATATTCATTCGCATCAACCCAGAAAACCAGCAAAAGCTGACCAATAACTAGAAAAAAATCTGACAACTCTTAAAAAGATGACAGATCCAATTTTATCTTTGACCGGGTGGGTAGCGAGGTGAGTGCAAAACTTGCCCACTGCTACTGAAATGAGGCATTATTTAAATCTCAGCTGGGGTTTCAAGGGAGGAGGATGCTCTGAGCTGACGATTGTGGCTTGTGTTATGTATGTGGATTTGTATTTACTCTGTACAGCCACCAGAGGGCTCATCCCCTGGAGTCCCAAGGGATCCCACAATCCCTTGGGAGCACAGGTATTTAAGGAGGCTTCACAGGTTGGAGAGGCACTCGAGAGACCTGCAATAAAAGACTAAAGTCACACTTTTCTTTGAGCTCACAGTGTTCAGTGTGACTCTTTCTCCATACTCAACAACTGGCGATGAGATACAAATAGCGAACTCAAAGATGCAGAGAACAGTGGGCATCCTGGATAAATTTTCGGAGGGAGATGATTGGGAAACTTTTGTGGAGTGACTTGACCAATACCTTGTGGCCAACGAGCTAGATGGGGAAAAGAGCACTGCCAAATGAAGGGCGATCCTCCTCACCGCCTGTGGGGCATCAACGTATGGCCTCATGAAGAATCTGCTCACTCCAGCGAAACACACGGAGAAATCGTATGACGATTTGTGCACACTGGTCCAAAAGCATTTGAACCTGAAGGAAAGCGTTCTGATGGCAAGATACCGGTTCTACACCTACAAAAGGTCTGAAGGCCAGGAAGTGGTGAGTTATGCCGCCGAGCTAAGACTCCTTGCAGGACATTGCGAATTTGAAGGACATTTGGAGCACATGCTCAGAGACTTTTTCGTACTTGGCATGGGCCATAAAACCATACTTCACAAACTTTTGACTATAGAGGCCCCAACCTTGAGTAAAGCCATAGCGATAGCCCAGGCGTTCATTGCCACCAGTGACAATACGAAGCAAATCTCTCAGCACACAAGTGAAACATAGAAACATAGAAACATAGAAAATAAGTGCAGGAGTAGGCCATTTGGCCCTTCAAGCCTGCACCGCCAGTCAATGAGTTCATGGCTGAACATGCAACTTCAGTACCCCATTCCTGCTTTCTCGCCATACCCCTTGATCCCCCTAATAGTAAGGACTACATCTAACTCCTGCTGCTACAAGTACCGTGAACAAAGTGATGTTGTTTTCGAATCATAATGTACAGGGCAGGTCATACATACCTGCAGCTGCACGTCCGCAGATGACCAGAGTCCACCATCAAGGGTGATGAATGCAAGGTAATTAACACCTTGTTGGCGCTGCGGGGATGATCATCGTTTCCATTCATGCCGATTCAAAGAGTACATTTGCAAGGGATATGGAACAATGGGACACCTCCAACAGGTCTGGCGAGCTGCAAAGCCTGTTAAACCTGCAAGCCACCATGTTGCAGAGGAGGACAGATCCAAGGAGGATCACGACGAACCAGAGCCTCGGATCGAGGAGGCAGAGGTACATGGGGTGCACACATTCACCACTAATTGTACCCCGATAATGCTGAATGTTGAACGAAATGGACTCCCAGTGTCAATGGAGCAGGACACAGGCGTGAGCCAGTCCATCATGGCAAAAAGACTTTCAAAAGGTTGTGGTGCAACAAGGCATCAAGGCCAGTCTTGACTCCCATTCGCACGAAACTAAAAACTTACACGAAAGAACTGATTCCTGTAATCGGCAGTGCTACCGTAAAGGTCTCCTGCGATGGAGCGGTTCACAAGCTACCACTCTGGGTGGTATTGGGCGATGGTCCCATGCTGCTCGGCAGGAGCTGGCTGGGAAAGATACGCTGGAACTGGGACAACTTCCGAGCGTTATCGCCCGCTGATTACACTTTGTGTGCCCAGGTCTTAAACAAATTTCCTTTGGTGTTCGAACGAGGCATCGTGAAATTCCAAGGAGCAAAAGTGTAGATCCACCTAATTCCGGGGGCGCGACCCATCCATCACAAGGCGAGAGCTGTACCGTACATGATGAGAGAAAGGGTAGAGATCGAATTAGACCGGCGGCAAAGAGAAAGCATCATTTCACCGATCGAGTTCAGCGAGTGGGCCAGTCCTATTGTCCCAGTCCTCAAGGGAGACGGTACTGTCAGAATCTGTGGTGATTACAAAGTAACTATCAATCGTTTCTCCCTGCAGGACCAATACCTACTACCAAAGGCCGACAACCTCTTTGCAACGCTGACGGGAGGGAAGATGTTCACAAAGCTGGATCTGACTTCAGCCTACATGACGCAGGAACTGGAGGGATCATCAAAGGCCCTCACCTGCATCAACACGCATAAAGGTCTTTTTGTTTATAACAGATGCCCGTTTGGAATCCGATCAGCGGTGGCGATATTCCAGAGAAACATGGAAAGTTTACTGAAGTCGGCCCTGCACACCGTGGTCTTCCAGGACGGCATTTTGGTCACAGGTCGGATCACAGTCGAGCATCTGCAGAACCTGGAGGAGGTTCTTAGTCGACTCAACCACGTGGGGCTCAGGTTAAAACGCTCGAAGTGCTTTTTCCTGGCGCCTGAAATGGAGTTCTTGGGAAGGAGGATTGCGGTGGATGGCATCAGGCCCACCAACGCGAAGACAGGCAATCGAGAATGTACCGAGGCCACAGAACGTGATGGAGCTGCGTTCATTTCTCGGACTCTTGAACTACTTTGGTAACTTCTTACCAGGTCTCAGCACACTGTTAGAACATGTCTTACTATGAAAAGGGGGCGAATAGGTTTGGGGCAAAAGCCAAGAAAATGCCTTTGTAAAAGCGAGAAAATTGTTATGCTCAAAAAAATTACTTGTGTTGTATGAACCATGTAAGCGTTTGGTACTAGCATGTGATGCGTCGTCATATGGTGTCGGGTGTGTATTGCAACAAGCTAATGATTTCGGGAAACTGCAACCGGTCGCTTATGCATCCAGGAGTCTGTCGAAGGCTGAGAGAGCCTACAGCATGATTGAAAAAGAAGCATTAGCCTGTGTCTATGGGGTAAAGAAAATGCATCAATACCTGTTTGGGCTAAAATTTGAATTGGAAACTGACCATAAGCCACTTATATCCCTGTTTTCTGAGGGTAAAGTGATAAATACCAATGCATCGGCCCACACCCAGAGATGGGCACTCACGTTGTCCACATACAATTGCGCCATCCGCCACAGGCCAGGCACAGAAAACTGCGCTGATGCTCTCAGTGGGCTGCCATTGCCCACCACGGGGGAGGAAATGGCGCAGTCCTCAGATCTAGCCATGGTTATGGAAGCATTTGAGAGTGAGCAATCACCTGTCACTGCCCAGCAGATCAAAACCTGGACAAGCCAGGACCCCTTATTATCTCTAGTCAAAAACTGTGTGCTTCATGGGAGCTGGTCCAGTGTCCCAGTGGAAATGCAGGAAGAGATAAAGTGGTTCCCGCGGCGCAAAGATGAAATGTCTATACAGGCAGACTGCCTTCTATGGGGCAATCGAGTAGTGGTCCCCAAGAAGGGCAGAGACACACCTTCAATGACCTCCACAGTACCCACCCAGGCATCGTAATGATGAAAGCGATAGCCAGAGCCCACGTGTGATGGCCCGGTATCGATGCGGATTTAAAGTCCTGCGTTCACAGATGTAATACATGCTCGCAGTTAAGCAATGTACTCAGGGAGGCGCTGCTAAGTTTATGGTCTTGGCCCTCCAAACCATGGTCTAGGGTACACATCGACTATGCAGGCCCATTCTTGGGTAAAATGTTCCTTGTGGTTGTAGACGCGTACTCCAAGTGGATTGAATGTGAGATAATATTGGCTAGCACATCCGCTGCCATGACTGAAAGCCTGCGGGCCATGTTTGCCACTCACGGCTTACCCGATGTCCTGGTGAGTGACAATGGGCCATGTTTTACCACTGCTGAGTTCAAAGAATTCATGACCCGTAACGGGATCAAACATGTCACATCTTTCATGTTTAAACCTGCGTCCAATGGTCAGGCAGAGAGAGCAGTGCAAACCATCAAGCAAGGTTTGAAGAGGGTAATTGAAGGCTCACTGCAGACTCGACTATCTCGAGTCCTGCTTAGCTACCGCACGAGACCCCACTCACTCAGTGGGATCCCAACTGCTGAACTGCTCATGAAAAGAGCACTTAAGACAAGGCTCTCGTTAGTTCACCCTGATCTACATGAATAGGTAGAGAGCATGCGGCTTGAACATAGAAACATAGAAAATAGGAGCAGTAGTAGGCCATTCAGCCCTTCGAGTCTGCACCGCCATTCAATATGATCATGGCTGATCCTCTATCTCAACATCATATTCCCGCTTTTTCCCCATACCCCTTGATGTCTTTTGTGTCTAGAAATCTATCTATCTCTCTCTTAAATATATTCAGTAACTTGGCTTCCACAGCCTTCTGTAGTAGAGAATTCCACAGGGTTCGCCACCCTCTGAGTGAAAACATTTCTCCTCATCTCGGTCCTAAATTTCCTACCCCGTATCCTGAGACTTCCCAGCCAGGGGAAACATATTCCCTGCATCCAGTCTATCCAACCCCATCAGAATTTTATATGTTTCAATGAGATCTTCTAAACTCTAGTGAATACAGGCCTAGTCGACCCAATCTCTCCTCATACGACAGTCCAGCCATCCCAGGAATGAGTCTGGTGAACCTTCAATGCACTCCCTCTAAGGCAAGTATATCCTTTCTTAGGCAAGGAGACCAAAACTGTACACAATACTCCAGGTGTGGTCTCACCAAGACCCTGTATAACTGCAGTTAATATATCCTTGCTCCTGTACTCAAATCCTCTTGCAATGAAAGCCAACATACCATTTGCCTTCCTAACTGCTTGCTGCACCTGCATGTTTGCTTTCAATGACTGGTATACAAGAACACCCAGGTCCCTCTGTACATCGACACTTCCCAAGCCATCACTATTTAAATAATACTTTGTCCTTATGTTTTTCCTACCAAAGTGGATAACTTCACATTTATCCACACTATACTGCATCTGCCATGTGTTTGCCCACTCACTCAACCTATCTAAATCATCTTGCAGCATCTTTGCATCCTCCTCACAACTCACAATCCCACCTAGTTTTGTGTCATCAGCAAACTTGGAAATATTACATTTGGTTCCGTCATCCAAATCATTTATATATAATATATATAGTGAATAGCTAGGGCCCAAGCATTGATCCCTGTGCCACCCCGAAAAAGACCCATTTATTCCTACTCTCTGTTTCCTGTCAGTTATCCAATTTTCAACCCATGCCAGTACATTACCCCCAATCCTATGTGCTTTAATTTTGCACACTAACCTCTTATGTGGGACTTTATCAAAGGCCTTCTGAAAATCCAAATACACTACATCCACTGGTTCTCCCTTATCTATTCTATCAGTTACATCCTCAAAAAACTCCAGTAGATTTGTCAAACATGATTTTCCGTTCATAAATCCATGTTGACTTTGTCTAATCCCGTTGATTTTATCTAAGTGTGCTGTTATCACATCCTTTATAATAGACTCCAGCATTTTCCCTACTACTGATGTTAGGCTAACCAGTCTGTAGTTCCCTGTTTTCTCTCTCCCACCTTTTTTAAATAGTGGGGTTACATTTACCACCCTCCAATCTGCAGGAACTGTTCCATAATCTATAGAATTTTGGAAGATGACAACCAATGCATCTACTATTTCCATGGCTACCTCTTTTAGTATTCTGGGATGCATTGGGGATTTATTGGCCTTCAGTCCCATTAGTTTCACCAGCACTATTTTCTTACTAATAATCATTTCCTTTAATTCCTCTTGCTCACCAGAGCCTTGGGACATTATTTTGGACCTCTTCCATGAAGACAGAACCAAAGTATTTATTTAATTGTTCTGCCACCCTGTTCCCCATTATAAATTCTCCCATTTCTGTCTGTAAAGGACCTACATTTGTCTTCACTAATCTTTTTCTTTTTACATACTTGTAGAAAATTTTGCAGTCGGTTTTTATGTTTCTTGCAAGTTTACTCTCATACTCTGTTTTTCCCCTCTTAATCAATCTCTTGGTGCTTTTTTGCTGAATTCTAAACTGCTCCCAATCCTCAGGCTTGCTACTTTTTCTGGCAACTTTGTATAACTTCTCTTTGAATCTAATTCTATCCTTAATTTCTTTTGTTAGCCATTTTGTGTTTGCACCAGAAAGGAATGTAGAATTGTTGCAATTCATGTATTCGTTCCATAAATGTTAGCCATTGCCTATCCACCATCATGCCTTTTAATGAATCTTCTCAATTTATCATAGCCAATTCATTCCTCATACCTTCGTAGTTTCCTTTGTTTAGATTTAGGACCCTAGTTTTGGATTGGACTACTTCACTTTCCATCTTAATAAAGAATTCAATCATGTTATGGTTACTCTTCCCTAAAGGACCCCGCACAACCAAACTATTAATTAACCCTTTCTCATTACACAATACCCAATCAAGGATAGCCTGTTCCCTATTGGCTCCTCAACATACTGATCTAAAAAAACATCTTGTACACACTCCAGGAATTCATCTGCCACAGTATTATTACTAATGTGGTTTGGCCAGTCTATATGTAGATTAAAGTCACCTATGATTACTGTAGTACCCTTATTACATGCATCTCTAATTTCCTGTTTGATGCTGTCCCCTACACTACCACTACTGTTTGGAGGCCTATAGACAACTCCCACTAATGTTTTCTACCCCATGGTACTTCTTAGCTCCACCCAGACTGACTCTACATCTTGATTTTCTGAGCCAATATCCTTTCTCACTATTGCTCTGATTTCACCTTTTATTAATAATGCCACACCATCCCTGGTGTCCTGGTCAATATTTATCTCTCAATCAACATAACAAAAAATAGATTATCTGGTCATTGTCACGTTGCTATTTGTGGGAGTTTGTTGTGCGCAAGTTGGCTGCCGTGTTTTCCACATTACACGAGTGACTACACTCCAAAAGTACTTAATTGGCTGTAAAGCGCTTTGAGACAACCGGTGGTCGTGAAAGGTGCTGTATAAATGTAAGTCTTTCTTACTTTTCCCTACCTTCACCCTTCCTCTTTAGCTGAAGGATGACCATCTCCTATAATATGCACTCGAAAAACTCTTCCTCCTTCCATACAATATGAAAAGTCTCTAATAGTTCCTCAAGCTCAGTAACTTTGAGCTTGAGTGAATCCACATGGAGGCATTTATTACACCAGGCTGTCCTGCACACTCACGGCCTTCTGAATGCAGGTTCCATCTGATACTGGTTCCCACTCCCCTGAATCAACTCAAAGGATTCAGAAATTCGATTAACTAAATATATAAAAGGCAAAGTTATGGTGGAGCTGCTGAGCAGGAACAAGGCTCTTTCCTATCGGACACACTTGAGTTGATAGGGAGTGAAGGCTTGCTTATAAGATTGGTCCTTGTTACTGAACATGAGAAATATCTGGTGCCGCCCAAAAATCATAACAGCAACTTCATCAATTTTTACCATTTTATCGTGTTACATTAAGTATACAAGTAATAGTGCCAATTTTATGCAATCATTTTATACAAGGGAATCAATAGATTTAAATTGTTTTGCTGATCTGGAATAACTCATGGAAATATTTTAGAATGCAGTCTGCAAACTGTTGCATTGATTATGATATTAACAGTTTTCAAATCTGCAAGAACGCTTTAGTCCACTGACATTTAGTGTTGATTGCTAATTGTATATTACAATCATTTTATTTTCCTGTTGACAATTCTTGGCACTTTACAAGTTGCCTTTAGAAATTCCAGTTTCCTTTCTTTCTTAATCTATGGCACAGCTTTCCTCCCCTTTAGGATCAGAGCAGTTTTAGTTGTTTGGAAACAGGAAGAGGAAGGGTCTCCATTTCTATTTTCACATCGATAATCTCCTACACCACTCTGGCCTCTGATCATTCTGTCATCCAAGCGGCCAGTGAACTCATGTGGAATCAAGTCACCCTCGTTCAAGGAACCAGCTATGAAGATGGTGATTTCCTTCTTTGCTTCTGCTTTATTAAATACACCAGCTCTTGAATGTACTTAGAGAACATCTGCATTTTGCAGAGTTTAATTCCTGTGCCTGTTTCCAAAGCAACTAAAACAGTATCAAGATATACTGTAAAGTGGTGTATAAAAATGCAATGATTTTTTATCTCTGTTGGCAGCAGGGCAGGGGGAGGGGAAGGGTTGTGGGGGAGATGGTGGGAGAACATACTGAACAGAGAATGGGGGGGTGAAATCCTGGGGCGTTAATGGGTCGGAGGAAACTTTTCGCTTGGGGAAGAGAGACGCTGCCGCCTCCTGGGAAAATGTCCAGGAATTTGTGGAGGCGCTGCAATGGCAGCGTGTGCCCCGCAGTTAGCGCCCCGGGCCGCCACACAGCTGCTGATCCCTCACTGCCCCACATCGAACCCTTACCGCCCTGCAGGGGAAGTTATCCCGCGGGTCGCGAAGTTGGCCAACATCCATCCTCGGGGCGCTAGTTAAAGGGGAATGCGCCAGTGCCTCGGGCTGCCATCTTTTTCTGATTGCTGCCTCTCGGGTCGACTCCACAATGGCGGCCCTAGCGTGGTCCGGGCCGCCATTGTGCAGCCCGGCACTCTGTTTTGGGTGCTCGGCTGCAGGCCTGGTCCAACACTGCCCTGGTGGCCTAGTGGAGGCCATCAGAGGCCTTGCAGAGTGCGCAGTGGCCTCCCCTTTAAGCCCCAGTAGCGCCCCGGTAACAGCCCCCAAAGGAAGTGGAGTGAGCGAGATTGTGCTATGCTTCCTTTGAAGGACGGTAAGCCAAATTCAGTGGCGGGACTTGTGCACAGAAAGTCCTGACCCCATATGGTTACCGCCCCCAACTGGGGCGCAGGGCGATTTCGTCCCCTGGCCTTTCCTAACAGGAGAAGGGACTAAACAGTGAAGGAAAAACTTTGGCAAGCTGTTGCATACATTAAAGCAGAGAATTGCAGAGCAGCATTGACAGAGACTTGGGTACAAATCATCTGCTTATACTTCAGTTGAGAAGTGCTACAAATGATTTGGGATAGGATGTTGCTAATATCTTGGAAATTTGGCCCATCATTGCTACCTGTATAAAGTTTCATTCGCAGTCTCAGTATTACAACAGCTTGCTCTGCTACTGTGAAGTCCATATATTAATATCTGCTAAATTGCTGTTTATAATTTTATTTGGTGTCATCTTTTTAGAAGTTCTAATTCATTTATATAACATATGTAGATGCTTGGTTTTGAAAATCATGCCAGTCAATTCAGTTCCTTTTTGACAAATACATTTCCCTCGCCTATTCCTTCTCTGTACTCCTGGTTTTATGCTTCAACAGATGCCTCATTAATTTCCAGTCACAGTACACAGGAGTAAATCAACTCTACAGTCCTAGTCATGCCTTTTCTCCTGTGGCCCATTGCACTGGAGGTAGTGCTTGCACAAAGGAATGTTTCACTTTAGTATTTTTCAAGAATGTTCTCATTCATTTCTAAAGGGAATTTTTCTTAGCTGGGAGCACCTCAGAAAGTCTATTACCCCTGCCACTGATTGCTTACAGCTGAGTAGCAAAGTGGAATCCAATAGGGAAATGTTTCATTTTCATATCGTGTATAGGTGCTTACACGAGTACAAATCGTGTTTACAGAGCCTCAGTTCTAAAAGAAAGACTTACATTTATGTAGCGCCTTTCACGATCGCCACACGTCTCAAAGCACTTTACAGCCAATGATGTACTTTTGGACTGTAATCACTGTTGTAATGTGGGAAATCACCATAACCTAAAAATATGGTTAAAAATTACATTTTAGAAAAACTTCCTTGTGCTATTATTATGCCATGACCATGCTGGACTAACAATAAACAATGATTTTGAGAACTATTAATTGCTAAGTGAACAATAGCAAAGCTTCATGACCTGGTATATATTTGCATGAGAATGCAAGTAATTATGCGTTGCGTATGTACATACCAGGAGAAGCAGTGTTTTTTTTATTACAGAGGACTTAAATACTTCCCGAGATATGATTTATGAGTAAAACTTGTCTGTTTTTACAGCCAGCAGCTGCAGTGCTTTATGGTATAAAGATTCTTTAACAAGCAACTGCTACCAAATCAACTACAATGCAGCTCTGACATGGCATGAAGCAAGAAGAAGTTGTCAGCAACAAAATTCAGACTTGCTGAGTGTGACAGAGCTACACATACAGACATATCTGTCAGGTAACAAATTGTTGCAAATATGTTTTTAAATGTTATTGTCAAGCAAAACAAAGATTCCATTACCCATACCCAGCAAGTTATTAACTTTATTGATTTGTTAGTGCTAGAATGGCCTCAAATACTTGCATCATTGTGTTGCAACATCCACCCACTATCTCCAGCACATTCATGGAAACCATCTCCAATGCCTGTACTTGAGTTATGTACTTCCGTACTATTTTCTCTTTGAAGACCTGGGTCCCTAGGCTCTTCATCTGATAGCAATCATGTTTTACTTCTTCGATCAGACTTCTATGCTTCCTTATTTCCACTCCCAAGTTCTTAACAGCAGAGAGATAACAGTGACAATGATGGAAGTTTTTGAGGCCATGCAGCCCATCCTGGACTGTGTGGAAATCCAGGAGAGATCAGTGGTTGCAAGGTCTCAGGAGCAGAATCTAAAGACAAACATGGCCTCAAGAATGGATTCCCAAACCTCTCCTTGTTGTGAAGGGTGCACTGCTTAGCCAGCAAAATTTGGCTGTTTTGGGCAACAACTGCAGATTCATGATGACCTTTTTTTATCTCTTCCCGTTCAGACTTTTGTACCCTGCATTACTCACCAGTAAACATTATCATGATACTGGAAGTGCCATGTGAACTCTGCTTCTCCTCCACAACTCCCTGTAGCTGTGTCAGAATAAGAAAATACATCCCACCACATCTGACCATGCCAGTAATGTTACATAATGCGATGTCCAGGTGCAATTAACACATATATCTCCCAAGTCTGTAGTATACTTGTTTTGGGGCATTTATTAGATTTCAATGTGACTCATTAACAGTGGGAAACATAGATAATATTCTTCCTGTTATTTTTAACCTTCATTTAAATTCCGTAGTATAATCTTTCGAATTCTCTAATGTTCTTATTCCATAATCATCAATGTATGAGTTGTCAATGTATTAAATTATTATTTACGATTTTGCACTCACAATCTTGTCAGTGAACTTAGGTCCTCTCATCCAATGACCTTTCCATGTCCTTGCCCAGCTTGACCTGGTTTTGATTCCAGCTCTTCGACAGTTCTTCTATATGAGTGGGAGAGCTATAGTGGGAGAGCTATAGTGGGAGAGCTATAGTGATAGGGGATTCTATTGTAACGGGAATAGATAGATGTTTCTGCGGCCACATCCGAGACTCCAGGATGGTATGTTGCCTCCCTGGTGCAAGGGTCAAGGATGTCTCGAAGTGGGTGCAGGACATTTTGAAGAGGGAGGGCGAACAGCCAGTTGTGGTGGTGCATATAGGTACCAACGATTATAGGTAAAAAATGGGATGAGGTCCTACAAGACGAATTTAGGGAGCTAGCAGCTAAATTAAAAAGTAGGACCTCAATAGTAGTATTCTCAGGATTGCTACCAGTGCCACATGCTAATTAGTGTAGGAATCGCAGGATAGCTCAGATGAATACGTGGCTTGAGGAGTGGTGCAGAAGGGAGGGATACAAATTCCTGGGACATTGGAACCGTTTCTGGGGGAGGTGGGACCAGTACAAACCGGATGGTCTGCACCTGGGCAGGATCGGAACCAATGTCATAGGGGGAGTATTTGCGAATGCTGTTGGGGAGGGGTTAAACTAATATGGCAGGGGGATGGGAACCTATGCAGGGAGACAGAGGGAAGTAGAATGGGGGCAGAAGCAAAAGATAGAAAGAAGAAAAGTAAAAGTGGAGGGCAGAGAAACTCAAGGCAAAAAACAAAAAGGGCCACGTTACAGCAAAAATTCTAAAGGGGCAAAGGGTGTTAATAAGACAAGCCTGAAGGCTCTGTGCCTCAATGCGAGGAGTATTCAGAATAAGGTAGATGAATTAACTGCGCAGATAGCAGTTAATGGATATGATGTAATTGGCATCACGGAGATATGGCTCTAGGGTGACCAAGGCTGGGAACTCAACAGACAGGGGTATTCAACATCTAGGAAGGACAGATAGAAAGGAAAATTAGTTGGGGTGGCATTGCTGGTTAAATAGGAAATTAATGCAACTGTAAGGAAGGACACTAGCTTGGATGATGTGGAATCGGTTATGGGTGGAGCTACGGAATAACAAAGAGCAGAAAACGCTGGTGGGAGTTGTGTACAGGCCACCAAACAGTAGTAGTGAGGTTGGGGACAGCATCAAACAAGAAATTAGGGATGCGTGCAATAAAGGTACAGCAGTTATCATGGGTGACTTTAATCTACATATTGATTGGGCTAACCAAACTGGTAGCAATGAGGTGGAGGAGGATTTCCTGGAGTGTATTAGGGATGGTTTCCTCAACCAATATGTCAAGGAACCAACTAGAGGGCTAGCCATCCTAGACTGGGTGATGTGTAATGAGAAAGGACTAATTAACAATCTTGCTGTGTGAGGCCCCTTGGGGAAGAGTGATCATAATATGGTAGAATTCTTTATTAAGATGGAGAGTGACACAGTTAATTCAGAGATTAGGGTCCTGAACTTAAGGAAAGGTAACTTCGATGGTATGAGATGTGAATTGGCAAGAATAGACTGGCGAGTGATACTTAAAGCGTTGATGGTGGATAGTCAATGGCAAACATTTAAAGATCACATGGATGAACTTCAACAATTGTAATCCCTGTCTGGAGTAAAAATAAAATGGGGAAGGTGGCTCAACCGTGGCTAACAATGGAAATTAAGGATAGTGTTAAAACCAAGGAAGCGGCATATAAACTGACTAGAAAAAGCAACAAACCTGAGGACTGGGAGAAATTTAGAATTCAACAGAGGAGGACTAAGGATTTAATTAAGAGGGTGAAAATTGAGTACGAGAGGAAGCTTGCAGGGAACATAAAAACTGACTTCAAAAGCTTCTATAAATATGTGAAGAGAAAAAGATTAGTGAAGACAAACGTAGATCCCTTGCAGTCGGATTCAGGTGAATTTATAATGGGGAACAAAGAAATGGCGGAACAATTGAACAAATACTTTGGTTCTGTCTTCACGAAGGAAGACATAAATAACCTTCCAGATGTACTAGGGGACAGTGGGTCTAGTGAGAAGGAGGAACTGAAGGATATCCTTATTAGGCGGGAAATTGTGTTAGAGAAATTGATGGGATTGAAGGCCAATAAATCTCCGGGGCCTGGTAGTCTGCATCCCAGAGTATTTAAGGAAGTGGCCCTAGAAATATTGGAAGCATTGGTGATCATTTTCTAACAGTCTACCGACTCTGGATCAGTTCCTATGAACTGGAGGGTAGCTAATGTAACACCACTTTTGAAATAAGATGGAGAGAGAAAACGGGTAATTATAGATCGGCTAGCCTGACATCAGTAGTGGGGAAAATGTTGGAATCAATCATTAAGGATGAAATAGCAGCGCATTTGGAAAGCAGTGACAGGATCGGTCCAAGTCAGCATGGATTTATGAAAAGGAAATTATGCTTGACAAATCTTCTGGAATTTTTTGAGGATGTAACTAGCAGAGTGGACAAGGGAGAACCAGTGGATGTGGTGTATTTGGACTTTCAAAAGGCTTTTGACAAGGTCCCGCACAAGAGATTGGTGTGCAAAATCAAAGCACATGGTATTGGGGGTAATGTACTGACATGGATAAAGAACTGGTTGGCAGACAGGAAGCAGAGAGTCGGGATAAACGGGTCCTTTTCAGAATGGCAGGCAGTGACTAGTGAAGTGCCGCAGGGCTCAGTGCTGGGAACCCAGCTCTTTACAATATACATTAATGATTTGGATGAAGGAATTGAGTGTAATATCTCCAAGTTTGCAGATGACACTAAACTGGGTGGTGGTGTGAGCTGTGAGGAGGATGCTAAGAGGCTGCAGGGTGACTTGGACAGGTTAGGTGAGTGGGCAAATGCATGGCAGATGCAGTATAATGTGGATAAATGTGAGGTTATCCATTTTGGGGGCAAAAACACAAAGGCAGAATATTACCTGAATGGCAGCAGATTAGGAAAAGGGGAGGTGCAATGAGACCTGGGTGTCATGGTTCATCAGTCATTGAAAGCTGGCATGCAGGTACAGCAGGCGGTGAAGAAGGCAAATGGTATGTTGGCCTTCATAGCTAGGGGATTTGAGTATAGGAGCAGGGAGGTCTTATTGCAGTTGTACAGGGCCTTGGTGAGGCCTCACCTGGAATATTGTGTACAGTTTTGGTCTCCTAATCTGAGGAAAGACATTCTTGGTATTGAGGGAGTGCAGCGAAGGTTCACCAGACTGATTTCAGGGATGGCTGGACTGACATATGAGGAGAGACTGGATCAACTAGGCCTTTATTCACTGAAGTTCAGAAGGATAAGAGGGTATCTCATAGAAACGTGTAAGTTTCTGACGGGACTGGACAGGTTAGATGCGGGAAGAATGTTCCCGATGTTGGGGAATTCCAAAACCAGTGGTCATAGTCGTAGAATAAGGGGTAGGCCATTTAGGACTGAGATGAGGAGAAACTTCTTCACTCAGAGAGTTGTTAACCTGTGGAATTCCCTGCCACAGAGAGTTGTTGATGCCAGTTCATTGGATATATTCAAGAGGGAATTAGATATGGCCCTTATAGCTAAAGTGATCAAGGGGTATGACAAGAAAGCAGGAAAGGGGTACTGAGGGAATGATCAGCCATGATCTTATTGAATGATGGTGCAGGCTCGAAGGGCTGAATGGCCTACTCCTGCACCTATTTTCTATGTTTCTATGTTTCTATGTTTTAAGTTTAATTTTGGTCTTGCTAGTTAGGAAAAGATGTTCCACATCAGCGTAACATGAATGACTCTTACACTGGCAATGGATTGTCCTCCGTTACTTCTTTTGGCTGCTACTGCACTTACTCTGGCTTTGCTCCCTGTGAGGTTGCTATTTTGTTACAGGAAATCATTTGCACTAAAATGTGAAAATAGGATAACCTGATGGGTAAAACGTAGTTATATGCAATACATTTTTTTTTTATTCAGCATTTGTAGCTAATTTGAAGACACCACTCTGGATAGGACTAAATAGCCTGGATTTTGACAGTGGGTGGCAATGGAGTGATCAAAATCCCTTCAGATATTTGAACTGGGCTCCTGGTAAGTAATAGGAAAATGAATGCTTCAGTATCAGAAGAATTGAAAAACAAAATGATAAATGCCCCTCAAGCTGATTTCATGCACTCCATAATCCCTGGGGTTGAAGGGCACAAACTTCGTTATTTATACCCGGCTCAACTGGGATTCAGCTCCATATGGATTGGACCTCAAATTTTGGATGGGATTAGCAACATTTGTGGAGACACAGATAAATTGATATTTCAGAGTTCTGACGAAGGACGCACACCTGAAATTTGAACTTATCTGTTTTCTCCACAGATGCTGATTGGCTTGTAATACAGGTACCGTACATCCATTAGCAGATCAATTCAACAATAACTTTATCAACTGCTTCATACTTGATTTCAATCTGGTCTCCAGTGTAATTGCCCCGGGACTAGTCACTCACTGAATACTTCTTATCTATGTATTAATTGCAGTACTGTAATTCTCCTCTTCTTCTTAGGCAGTCCCTCGGAGTCGAGGATGACTTGCTTCCACACTAATATGAGTTCTCGGTGACTGATCATTCTAGTGCGGGACCTGTAGTCTCTGTCACAGGTGGGGCAGATGGTGGTTGAAGGGACGGGTGGTTGGGGTGCTTGGGTTGTCGTGCGCTCCTTTCGCTGTTTGCGCTTGGCTTCCGCGTGCTCACAGCGAAGAGATTCGAAGTGTTCGGCGCCTTCCCGGATGCTTCTCCTCCACTTTGAGCGGTACTTTAATTAGCATCTTAATAACTCTTTTCTGAACATTATGGTTTTGTTTTTCTTTCTATGTGAATTAAGGGCATCCATCATCTGAATCAGAGCATACATGTGTGGTCCTGAATCCTTCAATGGGAGAAAAGTGGGAAAACAAAGCTTGTTCTCTGAAACTGGGATATGTTTGTCAGATTGATAATGGAAACACAAATTCTTCCAAGACTATTCCACTTTCAGGTTAGTCCTGTCGTGTGTATATCAGAGAGTTAATATTGCTGAGTAACTCTTGACATTAACTATTACAAGCATGTACGAGTTGAGCATAGAGCATTAAATTTCAACCAATTCAAGAGGTTACACCATGATGGAAATTGTTTCTAAAATGTTACTTTAATTGAGGTAAGAATTCCTGTGGTCATTTGTGTAGCAATTTCACAAATGCGTTCATGAAGATTCCTCTTTTAGAACATATTTATGATTTAGCTAGAAATAGCTACAGTTCTTCTCTATCTATAGCTCTTTATCTTCTTGTGCTTCAAATATTTATCCAAATTTTGCTCAAAAGAAGCTACAGTTTCCATCTCAACATAGAAAATAGGTGCAGGAGTAGGCCATTCAGCCCTTCGAGCCTGCACCGCCATTCAATAAGATCATGGCTGATCATTCCCTCAGAACCCCTTTCCTGCTTTCTCTCCATATCCCTTGATCCCCTTAGCCATAAGGGCCATATCTAACTCCCTCTTGAATATATCCAATGAACTGGCATCAACAACTCTCTGAGGCAGGGAATTCCATAGGTTAACAACTCTCCGAGTGAAGAAGTTTCTCCTCATCTCAGTCCTAAATGGCCTACCCCTTATCCTAAGACTATGTCACCTGGTCCTGGACTTCCCCAACATCAGGAACATTTTTCCCACATCTAACCTGTCCAGTCCCGTCAGAATCTTATACGTTTCTATGAGATCCCCTCTCATCCTTCTAAACGTCAGTGAATAAAGGCCCAGTTGATCCAGTCTCTCCTCATATGACAGTCCAGCCATCCCTGGAATTATTCTGGTGAACCTTCGCTGCACTCCCTCAATAGCAAGAACGTCCTTCCTCAGATTAGGAGACCAAAACTGAATACAATATTCCAGATGAGGCCTCACTAAGGCCCTGTACAACTGCAGTAAGACCTCCCTGCTCCTATACTCAAATCCCCTAGCTATGAAGGCCAACATACCATTTGCCTTCTTCACCACCTGCTGTACCTGCATGCCAATCTTCAATGACTGATGAACCATGACACTCAGGTCTCGTTGCACCTCCCCTTTTCTTATTCTACTGGCATTCAGATAATATTCTGCCATTGTGTTTTTGCCCCCAAAATGGATAACCTCACAGTCCTGCAGCAAATTATTTGATGTTCCAACAAACTGCTGCGTAAAGAAGATTCTCCTAATTTCTTTCTCACTCTCTTAGTAATAATTTTAAATTGATGATGTCACAGCATTAACTCCCCACCATTAGAAATAATCTTTCCTCAGTCACCCTATCAAAACCCTTTATACTCTCAGTATCTCAAGTCTCTCCTCATAACCTTAGTTTGCCATCCCTGGTATCTTCCGGGTGAATCTACACTGTTTGATCTTTATGGCTTTATTATCCTTTCTAAAATAAGGCACCCAAAACTGTACACATTATTTTAATTGTGGCCTAACCAAAGTTTTATCATTGTTGAAAGATCAGTCAGTAATCAACAATTCCAGATTAACGGTGTTTGCTCAGGACAAAGGAAGGAAACAGGAAAATAAACAACCTGAAGCATGGGATCTATGTCAAATTGAGGCTAGGTTTCGAAAGCAAGAATTTCGCAATGCTGACTACAAAATAAGTGCTAAAAGCCCAGAGAATCCTGGCTCTCCTCCAAATCTGCATTGAATCACACTCAAGTCCTTATGACAGGCTTCTGAACTGGCCGCATGTTGTTTCCTTCATCCACAGACTTCTGTAGTTTTAGTGGAACATGTTTCTTGTGCATTTCAAATATACAGAAGATATAGATATGTCTAGTAACATACTACAAATGTTTTCCCTGCACAAATCCATAGCCTAAAAATTCAATGGTGCCATGCTTATTTGAAAGAGTTCTATTTTAGTTATAACAGCATGAATTGTGGGATTAGGTTAAATCCAACAAGTGCCTCTTTTTACAATTGCAATTGCAATTGCAGGGAGCGATGAGTTATACAAACTAGTTTTAAACAAACAAAGCCAGACGAATAATCAACAACAAAAGAAAACTAACAATAATAATTCAAATAACAAATTCAAATTGGGGGAAGTCATAGAAAAGGATTTGGAAGTGATTATTAAACATACACTGAAAGTATCTAGTCAGTATGAGGCAGTTACTCATCAGGCAAATTCTGGAGGGCATTGGATTACAAGTTAGAACAAGTTATATCAACATTATATAGAAAGAAAGATGGAAAAAAGAAAGACTTGAATTTATATAGCGCCTTTCATGACCTCAAGCTGTTGAGGCCAATAGCAGTATCCACGCCATCATTCAAGATGGGGTCAGCTAATTAAACACAGACTGTGAACTGAACGTGATATTGTTTAAGCTTGCTGTATCATCAGGAGAGCTCTCTCTTGCTATATTCTGTCATTAGTGTCTGGGCAACTGTAACTCGAACAACATCTCTGAAGGTGGCTGTTAGATCCTTTCCCTATTATTTACTCATACTATGCCTGATAGTCTATTAGAGTGGATCTGTGCCTGATTTCGGTGGTGTCTGTTGGTGAGAAAGCTGGTTGACTTAGAGCTAGTACCTATGCACCCCAAGGTTCCAGTAACCTCAGTACATATCCATACAACCCAATGGGAAAACATATACAACAAAACTCAGCAGTGAGAGTGACGGGCAGGAGTCTGGATTCAGTGCATTGTATTTTACTTGTCTTTGAAATTCAATGACACTTGTTGGAATTAAAAATACTTAAAACAAACTTAATTTGACTCTGTCTTTCAGTGATCGATGTACCCATTTCTTGCCCAAAGGGATGGCAATCATTTGTAGGTTATTGCTATATTCTACACCGAGATCGCAAGACATGGCAGAAGTCTTTGACAGCCTGTCGCAAGGAGGAAGGTGACCTAGTTAGCATTCACAATATTGAAGAACACAGCTTTATCATTACCCAGCTTGGATATTGTGAGTACTAAATGCTAACTTTATGGGGATAGGGCAGTTTCTACAACAAATGAATATTTGAGGGGAATCATAGTGAACTACTGTTATAATGGGGTAAGGGCGGGAAAGTGGAGTTGATGTAGAATTTCAACCGTGGTCTTATTGAATGGCAGAACAGGGTCGCGGGACCTTATGGCCTATTCCTGCTCCTATTTCTTATGTTCTTTTGTCAGTGAGAGACTTCTACAAGTTATTTCACCAAGTTGTAAATAGATGTGTGAAGAACAAAAATGCCGCAGTTGATGTGTGGTTGCCAATGGATCTGGTGTTTCCAACTATTTATTCCAATAGAATTTAAATCAAAATCAAGAAAAAAATACCAAAACTGAGTAACAAAGCTTGATATATCTGCTGCAGACAAATGGTTCCCTACAGGCTACATGGGAAACTTTGCATTGGGTTTTAATAACAGTCTGTTCCAGAAACTGAATGTACCTTCCAAAACAGTGATGTCCCTTTAATCATGTATACTTTTATTGGGTGATATGGGATTATGGCGAGTAAATCAGTCCTGTATTAGAACAGCAGTTAGCAGAGAAGGAACAGCACAATGGACCGAATGGCCTCCTTCTGTGCTCTATCATTCTTTGAATGAGTCCTCAATGTCAGGTGACACACTAGGCATACCGTCAGGTCCCACTGGGATACAACACAACAGGACTACAATACCAGACATAGCTGCTGGCAAGGGCAGAAGACATGTACCTAATGAGGCTGGGACTTTATAGGGAAGCTGGGACACAGCTGTGCCATCGCCGTCAGGAAGATGTACGAGCATAATCTGACATCCATCCTCAATTTCTTTGGCTGGCTCCTTCCAGGCCAATACTTGGTACTTTTACAGTGTCAGCCAGTTTGCTATCCACAAGTGCATCAAAGGAGTCACCAATATATTATTCAGCAAATACATATGTTGCTGACCAATAGCAGCAACATTGAGAGGATAACATAATTCCACAGGTGGTTTACCCAGAGTTCAGGAGGCCATCAATTACACCCAGATTTCATTTGGGCCTACATACAATGATGTGCCCTGTATGAAAGGATTTTGTTTTTTCATTGGTATACAACCAGCAGCACAGAATCTATAAGTGAATGCCTGCTTCGCAGATCCTCTCACAATGTCTTTATTTTAAGTAAATCTTCCGTGCCAGGGAAAGGAAGAATTAAAGGAGGCTCCTTGGAGACCAAAGCAAATCTCTGCAGTCATAGTACATGACCATTCCACCAATCACAGGGAGAATCTGAATGCAGGAACAACAACGCATTACTATAACCAGAATGATTATCGAACGTACCATTGGGATTTTAAAGCTGTGCTTCAGATGTCTCGACTGTTCAGGTTAGGGTGGGGGTGGGTGAGGGTGTTACACCTTAAAATACAAGCCAACCAAAGGATTTCTTGAATAAATGTCAGCCATTGCATGTGTCACATTTAGCTTTGTGAAAATGCCTTACCATGTGGACTGAAAAATAGGATAGCAAAACCACAGCACAACAAGAGTGTGAAAATAACAGAGAAACTTGCTGCCGAACCAGCAATGGTTGGTGCACCAAGCACTAATTCAAAATGCCAGGCAATATATACCACAGCGAAACCATTTCTTAATGCTGTCCACCATCTATAAAGTAACTGTCCCCATTTATTATTTGATCTTCTAACTACTCCTCAAATCAATAGGGTTCTTACACATTGTGGTCAGTGTTCATAGTTTATTAAGCATGCAGTCCATGCAATCGTATTTAATATGTACAGATAGTACTTACTACCAAACCAGGGATGGATAGGTTGGGGACCCAAACGTGTTACAGTTCTGAGCTCAAGATACAGGTGAATCACACCTTTTTTGTATCCAAATATACTCATTGGAGTTTGCCACTTTCAAACATTTATCTCCCCCAAGTTGTTTAGGAGCAGGCTCATAGTTGCAATTCACAGCTGGTTGTCAGGATTATTACTTCTGTTTCATTGCTTGGCCTGTTCTGCAGGATTTAAAGCACACATTTTAATGCAGCTCCAGAAACCATGTGGTGATGGAGGAGTTAACCAGTGTGTGTAGTGATTGTCACAAACCTAGCTGGCCCATTAATAGTACATCAGCAACAATTTCTAAGCTCACATTATTTCCAATGAGAGCGAATAATCATAAACTTCTTTCAACAGTAATATTTTGTATCACGGGAAATTCCATTGTGAATTGTTTTCAGAGTATTTAGAGCTTTCCCAATATGAGTGCCTGACAGACCCCATGAACTTCTGGTGTGCTGCACCAGTGAGGATGCAATGTTTCTCCTCCTACGGGAACTCCAGGCATGGGCCTGCTCACCTGGTTGGCTTGTGTGCCTAAATTTAGGGATGGAAATCCAAGCACAGGCCTGTAGTTATTCTCTGGGCCACTGAGATCAATGGAGAGCTGCAGCCAGAAGATTTTGAGTACTTGAAATCATCCCTGGGGTTCGCAGGGAAGGGTGGGTAGGTTCCATTAGCAAAATTATAATACTGCATCTTCAGCTTGCACCTGGAGTCGCTGCAGACCCTCTGCTCCATCAGGGGTTGGGAGTAGACCCCTGCACAAAGAGGTCTGGGGCATTCAATGAGCAAGAATGAAATGGGCATCTGGGAATGCCTCCTCCAGTCTTACTAAATTACAAGTGCTGGGCCTGAACTCTTCTACAGACGCAGACACACCTACGCAGGATATCTCAGGGCAGTATAATTGGGAAGGTGACCTGATGTATCACATCTACGC
Source organism: Pristiophorus japonicus (assembly GCF_044704955.1). Classification (NCBI taxonomy): domain Eukaryota; kingdom Metazoa; phylum Chordata; class Chondrichthyes; family Pristiophoridae; genus Pristiophorus; species Pristiophorus japonicus. The sequence continues at coordinate 229,431,793 of NC_091981.1, forward strand.
TCTATGTTCTTCTTCTCTGCACCAAGGGGCACCAGTTCTCCAGCTGCCGGGTAGAGGATAATCTACCCTGTAGAGGATAATCTACCCTATCCTTCAAGATATTCTGCATGTTTGGAGTTGAATTCCATCCGTTAAAATGCATTGTTTTTGAATCTATTGCAGTATCCACTGATGAGGTGTGGATTGGAATGAATGATCTTAAGATGCAGATGCTGTTCGAATGGACAGATGGATCCCCAGTAACTTTTACTACTTGGCTGCATGATGAACCAAGTCACTTTAATAATAAGCAAGAGGATTGTGTTGTGATGAAGACAAAGGTGAGGGTTACAATAACATCTATTAAATCTCAAATTATGACAAATGTGTTGATGTGTAATAATTGGAGAAGAGATTTTTTTAAGAAAGCTAGCTGAAGTGATAAGGTCCACAGTACAGTGCATCTCCAAGCAAAGAAAGGTTGGGGAAGGGAAGGGATAAATCCATAAGCAGTGATTAGTCGATATTAAACTTAGACTTGAAAAAGACTAACTTAACATTTGCTTAAAAGGGAAGGTACAACACCATTCATTTCAACTGGGACTCTGACTGCCCAATTAGCAGTGATTGTTTTTCAATTCAAATGCCTTGGATTACCTATTAGGTCAGTTGAAAGCTCCCGTTAAAATCAATGGATTTATTCTAGGGCACAAAGGCCCTGAATTTTCTTCGGAGTTCGAGCAAACCCGTGTTGTAACTCGATCAGAATCCACTTGAAAACCTCAGAGGCTCAGTAGCACTAGGTCCCCACCATTTCTCAGGCAGCCTTGCAAGAAATGGAACCTCCACTCGCCCCCGGCCAGACAAATTATGTAAGTTGGCGAGCCGGATGCGAAGTGGTGGGTTGGCAAATTTTTACACTGGATATACCTTCTTTCTCGGCTCAGTCTGGATCCAGTGTAGGACTGGAGGCCAGTATGCTGAGTGAGGTTAGTTAGCCATTCAGACGGCCAGCAGTGAGTCCTTTTGGGGAAGCTCTTGGCCAGGGATGTAGCCTGAAACCCCAAAGACTGGAGAACATTGTTTAAAAGTTGTGATCAGCCTCCTTACACAGAGAGCCGAGGGAATACTGGGAACATGGGGCAGGCTGGAGATGCATCTGTGGGGCACCTGCTAGCACAATGCAAATTAGGTGCTCTCCTGCTGATCTCCATAAACTATGGTAAGGACAGCAGCTGTCACGATTGCAGTCAGAAATATCTAAGGTCAAAAGGGCCACTTCCATAATCTATATCACTGGTGTTGCCCAGGAATAGAGCATAGATCCAAAAGGAAGGATCTCCATCAGAATTGAAACACAGGGGTCGCAAAATTGGGAGGTTTAGCGCCGGCCGTTAAGGCCGGTTTTTCTGAAAAAATGGTGGCATCTTTGCTTCTGCCTGCATCCGGCACGGCTGCCATTTTGGGGATGTTGGTAGTGCTGCCATTGCAAGTGTTCTCCGCCCACGTGTAAATTATGCAGGTTGTGACATCAATCAGCGTGCAACATCTGAATTGATGCATGACTGTGATTTTGGACGTCGCCGCTCTTAATAACGTTCTCTCCAAACCATGCACGGTACAGAGGGACCTGGGGGTCCTCATACATGAAACACAAAAAGTTAGTATGCAGGTACCGCAAGTAACCAGGAAGGCAAATGGAATGTTGGCCTTTATTGCAAGGGAGATAGAGTATAAAAGTAGGGAAGTCTTGCTACAACTGTACAGGGTATTGGTGAGAACACACCTGCAGTACTGCATACAGTTTTGGTCTCCTCATTTAAGGAAGGATATACTTGCATTGGAGGCAGTTCAGAGAAGGTTCACGAGGTTGATTCCTGAGATGAGGGGGTTGTCTTATGAAGAAAGGTTGAGCCTATACTCATTGGAGTTTAGAAGAATGAGAGGTGATCTTATTGAGACATATAAGATTTTGAGGGGGCTCGACAAGGTAGATGCAGAGAGGATGTTTCCCCTCGTGGGGAATCTAGAACTAGGGGGCATAGTTTCAGAATGAGGGGTCGCCAATTTAAAACAAAGATGAGGAGGAATTTCTTCTCTCAGAGGGTCATGAACCTTTGGAATTCTCTACCCCGGAGAGCTGTGGAGGCTGGGTCATTGAATGTATTTAAGGTGAAGATCGGCAGATGTTTGAACGACAGGGATGTCAAGGGTTATGGGGAGCGGGCAGGAAAGTGGAGTTGAGGCCAAGATCAGATCAGCCATGATCTTATTAAATCGCAGAGCAGGCTCAAGGGGTCAAATGGCCTACTCCTGCTCCTGTTTCTTATGTCCTTATGCCTTATGTTCTTATAACCCAGACAGCTGCTTTCTGGCCGGGATATTCATGATCAAATCCTCCACCTGCAGTATCAGTGACCACCTCCCCAATTTGTCCTACATTTGTCCTACACCTTACCTTCCCTCTGTAACTGACCATCACAGCGTCTTCTTAATCAGAATGATGAAATAAAAGCCATCCCAAAGCAAACTTTCCAATCCAACCAGATATGCTCCCAGTATTACATCTAAAATTCAACTAATCACCCTTGTGCATTCCCTTAGTGACTGTTTTGCATCGGCCTTTGGCTATCCTAGTGATGTGCTACCCCAGTGGCTGCAGCATGGCTGGTGGAAGACTGCTGACACTGCGGCCTTGCAGTACGATCTCGAGCAGCTGGTGGCTGGAAGTGTGAAAACGTGTGAGGGCATTAATTCTTCTTCCGCACTCACCTCTCCCTCTTCTTGGTCAACTACTGGCTGGGCAGGCTGTATTTCTTGGTTGCCTGAACTGAGGAAGGCACAAGGGTAGGGTTGTGGTAAGGGGAGGGCGGGAAAGCAAGAGGTGCAAGCTTATACCATGTGCAGATATTGTGAGATTAAGGGGAAGTGGGATGTGAGAAGGAGGATAGCGTATGAGGATACCAGCATTTTGTATTCTTTCAGCCCCGCTGTTAGCCAAGGGCTCAGCCATGCTCTTGCCAAAATGGCCAACGAGATGAGATGAGGTGTGCCTCGTGTTTGGTAGAGGTCAGTGGTAGGTGAGTGACTGAGGTGTGGTGCATTGAGTAGTGTCTGAGGCTAGTGATGCATTTGGTAGGAGACAGCTTTTGAAGATGCATTCACTGACTTTGACCACTGGTCTGAGGTCATAAAATGACTTTGGGCACTGGAGCCAGGCCCTGGGGGTGGCACTGCTGGCATTGATGGCCTCGGCGATCTGGTTGAGTATCCATCTTTCTGGAGGGCCTCTTGTGGGTAGTGGACCTCTCTTCCAGAATTCAATTTGAAATTTCTCTGCCAGGCAGAACTGAAGAACCTGCTCCTTTCATACACACATTCTGTTTGACCTACTTTGAAGTGTACAATTGTAACATTTAATTTACTGTAACATATCATAATTGTTTCTCAGTTGAAACATCTGTTGAATATAACTACCAGCTGTACCAATGTGACCTGAAAATATACAAGCAAAATACTGCGGATGCTGGAATCTGAAGTAAAAACAGAGAATGCTGGAAATACTAAGCAGGTCAGGCAGCATCTGTGGAGAGAAACAGAGTTACAGTGGCTGAATTTGCCCCATGCCCGGTTTTGGGACGCACAGTTCGAAATAGAAATGACGAAAAAGTTAAAATCAATAATTAAATGGCGAAAGAACCAGAGGGGACATGAGGAGATGTTTTTCCGCAGTGAGTTGTTATGATCCGGAATGCACTGCCTGATGGTGATGGAAGCTGATTCTACGGGTCAGAGCTGGGGAGTGGGATGAATTGGATAGCTCTTTCATCGAGCCAAAAAGAAAGTAAAAGAAAGTCTGACATTAATACAGCGCCTTTCATGACCACCAGACGTCGCAAAGCGTTTTTCAGCCAATGAAGTACTTTTGGAATGTAGTCACTGTTATACTGTGGGAAATGCGGCAGCCAATTTGCGCACAGCAAGCTCCCACAAACAGCAATGTGATAATGATCAGAGAAACTGGTTTTGTTATGTTGATTGAGGGAAAAATATTGGCCAGGCCACCGGGGATAACTCCCCTGCTCTTCTTCGAAATAGTGCCATGGGATCTTTTACATCTACCTGAGAGAGCAGACGGGGCCTTGGTTTAACGTCTCATCTGAAAGATGGCACCTCTGACAGTGCTGCTCAGAGGCGATTGTGCTACCCACTGAGCCACAGCTGACACAGGCACGATTGGCCAAATGGCCACCTTCTGCGCTGTATCATTCTATGATCCTATATTTTTCACCATATACTCTCACTACTAATAGTACCTACTATCTGTGACCCTAGGCTAGATGTTGTTTGAATACTGGGATGAACTCCCCTCTTTTTGATATAGGTCCAAGAAATCTTTAACAACCACCTAAACCACCAGAACAGGCACTCAGGGTCAAAGGTTAACTTCTCATCTACTCATCACAAGGTCTAGAACATTTGTAGCAAAATAAACATTTGTCAATGCCTAGATTTTCTTTGTTTGCATATTATATTGTGCCCTGGAGTAGACAAAATCTTGCAGTTGAGAAATTTGAAATTGTTTTGACATTGTTACACAGACAGCAGGAAGACCTCCATTCTAGGACAAAAGGTATGTTCCTACTGGATGTTACTCAATTTTTTGAAAAGTTGAGCCATGAACAGTGTGTTTTTTCTTGGAGCAACTGGCTTTGCTGGAGCTGGTGTTCTGTAACAGCAAAATTATTTTCCCTGTAATTTGGGTAGATATTGTGGCAATTCTTGATAAATAAATAGGAATGTACAGGACTGGAAAATACCATTGCAAATGATGCAGCTAGTCGCAGGGAAATTAAAACATAAAACATCTCGGGGCCAAAATTGACCCTTTCCTTGAGGCCTGTTACCACCGGATATCGGTGACCACGCTGCAGAGTGGAATGGCCGCCGTTCGTCCAATTGCCCTGCCGCAGTTTACCGGCGGTGAGCATCACCACACCGTTTCCCCCCCCCCCACTTCCGTGGCGGTGCTGGCCAGCACTCCGAAGTGCGCCATCACTGTGTGCACCGCCGACATCCCGGGCCAGAAGCCACATTCCACTATAAAAATGATCCAACCACTCGGCAGTGCCAAGAGTTGTTTTTTTTGGGTGGTGCTTAGGTCCTGATGCACAGCACCAGAGTGCATTAAAAGTGTGTTGGTTTCTGTTGAATTTGTGTCGGCAACTTTTTCCCATTGTTTGAGAAGCAGTGCGAGGATAGTACTACAGTGCGCGATTGTTTGCGAGTGCTGGAGGCACCTCCACCTGCAGAACAGGGAGCCGACATCGAGGAGGCTGGGCTTGGGGAGGGGTTTGAAATGAGGGCAGTGCTGGTGGGCCAACGCCTCCTGCACATTGTGCGTGCAGCCGAGGCACGCAGGAAAAGGCAGCGCCGGGGGCAATGGTTGCAGAGGCAGCGGGCAAGGGCCGCAGCTATCATGGCGGCTCACGCAAGAGGTGGCGTCGCCATCGTGACCCTGCAAGGGAAGCTCAAAACCGTCTCATAGCTGCGCATTTCACATAACTGAATGCCCAGTTGAGCCTGCATCTGGCCATGTCCATGGGCTAATCTGTGAGCCCTCTCACACATCATTCCTGCACAGTCAAATGAGAGACCTCATAAGAAAATCCAAAACTAAAATAAATATTTATTAGAACACAAACAATGGGTTTCCAAAACATACACATAATTAATTTTCACCTTTCTGCAACTCCTTATTACTCCATCTTACCCAGACCTATCCTTGCAGTATGCCACAGTGTCTCCCCTGTGGCTGCCTCCTGGCTTTGGAAAGGCTGCTGTGTGACTGTCGAGGAAGCTACAGATGTCCTCCCCGGACGCCGTCAACCAGCAATGGCCCTGGAAGGGCCGCCTGCAGACTGGGCCGCATCGCCCTCTGGGCCTTCAGTTGGAAGTGGCTGGGGCGATTCCATGGTTGGTAGCAATGGCGGAGTGGCAGGTCTTGGCTCAGGGCTGATGTGAACCGGAGAGCCCACATCAGTCTCCTGGTCCGAGGAGTCAGCGCCACTCCCCTGGGGCAGCACCCCATCTCCCCCACCAAGCTGCTGGAGTACAGGTTGGCAGGGTGGGGTGGCACCGTTAGGCCCCCGGTGGATCATGGTGGACCCGACCGCAATGGCAGCAGTCAGATTTTGCGTAGCCTCAGGCTGAGACTGCATGAGAGCAGCCACTCTCTGGAAGCCACCAGAGACGACAGCAGTCAGAGGCTCCGTGCCTTGTTGCCCAGAATGCATGAGAGCATTCTGATCGTCTAGGGCAGCGGCCATCCTGTGCACAGAAGCACAGCCATGCTCGTTACCTTGCACCTGTGCTGCAATGGCAGCTGTCACCTTGGCCAAGGGACGCAGTATCGCAGCTGAATCCACACGGTCACTCTGGGATTCCACCATCGTCTGGATACTGACAATGATAGTCTCCATGGTGTGCGCAGAGCAATGCGGGAGGCGGACTCCTCTCTGCTCCTGACCACTTGCAACAGCCTCTCGGGCACCCCGTGCATTGCTGCCAAGAGCTTGGATTGTATGGCCTCCAACCTTTGTTCTTGAGCCCCAACATCAATGGATTCGTCCGAGTCCTCATCAGCAGGACTCAGCTGTGCACTCGCCCCCTGCCGGAGAGATGGCACCCAAGGTTCCCTTTGCCCTTCACCATGCTGCAGCTCGCTAGGCCCCGGTGCCTCAACCAGTGCAGACCCTTCTCCGAAATCTAAGGTACCCGACCATGTACTCCCAGTATTTGAGTTGGTGCATGGGACTGTATGAAGCAATGACGCGGTGTTGCTGGCACAACTCCCGCTCGCCATCTCCCTCATCTGACATGCCGCCAACATCATTCAGGGCATCAAGTGTCTCCTTCTGACTGTGGATGCCAGTTGCTGACACTCAGGGTATCATCTGCAATCATAAATGGGAGAAGGGGTGCCGTGAGGGTGAGGTGCTGCATAGCACCTTGCAGCAACAGTTTGCACACAAGCATAAGCAATAGGCAGGTAGCTCATTGCACGATCAGGGAGAGATGGCATTGCACAAAGGCCTTCACTTACCCATGCTGCCCCCAGCACCATCGGGGCAACCAACAGCCACAGGGATTCCAAGGTGCCTGCCCACTAGCCGCTGCACCCTTTCCTCTAGATCAGTGAGCTGGACGTTTTGCGACTCGCCCCCACCAGTGGCTTGTTGGTCAGCACGGTTGTGCGCCACCTTTGCCTGCAAAGCAGCGAAAGGTTGGTAAGTCGCAGTTTCCTGAGGCCTCGGCAATGAGTGCAAGTGTGGTCCATTACATGCAGCTGTGAGTCTCAGATGCAAGGGATTCTCCATGGTGACAGTGCTCACATACAGGCCTAACAATCAACAGCTACTTCAGCTACTATGTAGTGTTGGTGAGAAAGAAGTGAAGGTGAAGGAGAGTCTGGCAAATGAGTGATCAGCCAGGATCTTATTGAATGGTGGTGCAGGCGCGAAGGGCCGAATGGCCTACTCCTGCACCTATTTTTCTATGTTTCTATGTTTCTAATGTGAGGAGTTAGAGGAACATGTACTCACTTTCATTAGTCACATCAGATCGATGAGCCTTTTCCTGCATTGGGTGAAGGTGCACTGGTGAATGGAGGTCCCAGAAACCTCCTCCGCAATCTCCCACCAGGCATTTGTGAAGACGCTCCTTCTTGGTCTCCTACCACTGTCAGGGAAGAGTAGCCGCCTCCATCCCTCCACAGCTTCCATTAGAGTTTCCAGCTCTGCGTCGCTGAAGCAGCTGGCCCTCCTCAAACTTCCCCTTGCAGCCATTTCCTCTCAAGCAAGTCAGACCGAAGTCATGACACAGATGCAAAACCTGTCCTTTAAGAAGGCCAGGGAGCAGCTGTATTGTTAAGATCAATTGGTTAGGAGCGGGATTTCGCAATCCAAACGCCACTCCACTGCCACGCCACTGAAACCAACCCATTACCCCAGTTATTACCACTCCGCTCCGTTTTATGCTCGAAAAAGCGGAATTTCAATCATAGCAGCACCCCATCCATCTCGGCAGTAGCAGGCGCTAAAGTGCGGTACATGAACTCCATTTTGGGCAGAGGGCAATTTTGGCCCCCTAGCATCCTTTTTCTTTAAATGAGACATGAGCCCTCTTTCCCAAGGCTAATGTTTCTAAGTGATATATGCCTACAGATAACATTTTCCCTTAGCATTTACAGGAAGAACAAGACCACATACATCCACCCCACCACACCCACACACACACACACACACGTACACACACATACACACGTTATCTATCATGCAATGTGTGTCATCAGCTGAAACTGATGCCAAACTGTTTTATTAAAAATATATACTTTGGTTGACAGCATTACACCCATCTGTGGTGACTTTATTATCTTGTCCCTGTATGCCTCTTGCACCTACCTCTGTGTTTTATCACTGCTGCACACTGACAGTTAGGCAGTAATGTGAAAGCTTCAGCAACAGTGTTTTATCTTTGTCCTAGGCACTCTACAGTCCATTGGTATAAACATTGACTTCAGCATTTAAAAAGAGGGGTCGGGAGAACAAGTCAGGGGAGGTTTCAAAAAAATCCATTTCCAAGGAAAACATTGTTTTTCAGCGATTACTTTCCTGTCCAAAACAAAGTGGCAACTATAATTCTGAATAGTAGCACATTAGCTTGTGCTGCTTTGTACAGTCTACATAAGTATATCAACACTTCACAATTTGCAGAAAATCTTTATGCCAGTGTTAAGCGTAACAATATTATGACTAAAAAAAATGGATGTATAACTTAAGACTCTTTGTGAATATGGGTGGAGGGTTAACAATCTGGGACATCGTTGTGATGTATTATTTTGAATAGTTCAAATAGTCAGCTCAAACTAATATTGCTCATTATCCTGAGGGGAGGGGGTGATTTGCAGTACATTCAGTGTATGGTCCCGAGTTCAACATCAAACATTTTACTCAGTGTGGTCCTTGTGAGTACGTTTTCTGAAACCTAATGGCATCTATAAAGGAGCATCTGCAGGCATTGGGTACATGCAGATGTGATCACATTTTAAGTGAATGTTAACGTATTTCTTTTCTTTTTCAGGATGGTTATTGGGCAGATCATATGTGCGAAAAGCAGTATGGATATATCTGCAAACGCAAACCACTTCCAAAGCAACCTGGGCAGGAGGAGGTGATTCCTGTGGAAGAAGGATGCCCAAAGGTATGAAGAATTTATTGCTAAATAAGTCAAATCTGACACCACTTTAAATAATCCCACCGTCTGTTCGCTTAACTCCTCCGTTACTGTCTGTCATTAGTTTAACATATTGTTCACATTTATAAAAAGTAAATTAAGCAAAATATCATGGTTTTATGAAGTGGATGGATGGTAGATCATTTGAAATCTGTACTTTATATTACTGTATAAGCTTGTATATTGGTAGACAAAAGAACCAATGTCCTAGGGGGAGTGTTTGCTAGTGCTGTTGGGGAGGATTTAAACTAATATGGCAGGGGGATGGGAACCAATGCAGGGAGACAGAGGGAAACAAAAAGGAGGCAAAAGCAAAAGACAGAAAGGAGATGAAGAAAAGTGGAGGGCGGAGAAACCCAAAGCAAAGAACAAAAAGGGCCACCGTACAGCAAAATTCTAAAAGGACAAAGGGTGTTAAAAAAACAAGCCTGAAGGCTTTGTGTCTTAATGCAAGGAGTATCCGCAATAAGGTGGATGAATTAATTGTGTAAATAGATGTTAATAAATATGATCTGATTGGGATTACGGAGACGTGGCTCCAGGATGATCAGGCTGGGAACTCAACATTCAGGGGTATTCAACATTCAGGAAGGATAGAATAAAAGGAAAAGGAGGTGGGGTAGCATTGTTGGTTAAAGAGGAGATTAATGCAATAGTTAGGAAAGACATTAGCTTGGATGATGTGGAATCTATATGGGTAGAGCTGCAGAACACCAAAGGGCAAAAAACGTTAGTAGGAGTTGTGTACAGACCTCCAAACAGTAATAGGGATGTTGGGGAGGGCATCAAACAGGAAATTAGGGGTGCATGCAATAAAGGTGTAGCAGTTATAATGGGTGACTTTAATATGCACATAGATTGGGCTAGCCAAACTGAAAGCAATACGGTGGAGGAGGATTTCCTGGAGTGCATAAGGGATGGTTTTCTGGACCAATATGTTGAGGAACCAACTAGGGGGGAGGCCATCTTAGACTGGGTGTTGTGTAATGAGAGAGGATTAATTAGCAATCTCATTGTGCGAGGCCCCTTGGGGAAGAGTGACCATAATATGGTGGAATTCTGCATTAGGATGGAGAATGAAACAGTAAATTCAGAGACCATGGTCCAGAACTTAAAGAAGGCTAACTTTGAAGGTATGAGGCGTGAATTGGCTAGGATAGATTGGCGAATGATACTTAGGGGGTTGACTGTGGATGGGCAATGGCAGACATTTAGAGACCGCATGGATGAATTACAACAATTGTACATTCCTGTCTGGCGTAAAAATAAAAAAGGGAAGGTGGCTCAACCGTGGCTATCAAGGGAAATCAGGGATAGTATTAAAGCCAAGGAAGTGGCATACAAATTGGCCAGAAATAGCAGCGAACCTGGGGACTAGGAGAAATTTAGAACTCAGCAGAGGAGGACAAAGGGTTTGATTAGGGCAGGGAAAATGGAGTACGAGAAGAAGCTTGCAGGGAACATTAAGGTGGATTGCAAAAGTTTCTATAGGTATGTAAAGAGAAAAAGGTTAGTAAAGACAAACGTAGGTCCACTGCAGTCAGAATCAGGGGAAGTCATAACGGGGAACAAAGAAATGGCAGACCAATTGAACAAGTACTTTGGTTCGGTATTCACTAAGGAAGATACAAACAACCTTCCGGATATAAAAGGGATCAGAGGGTCTAGTAAGGAGGGGGAACTGAGGGAAATCTTTATTAGTCGGGAAATTGTGTTGGGGAAATTGATGGGATTGAAGGCCGATAAATCCCCAGGGCCTGATGGACTGCATCCCAGAGTACTTAAGGAGGTGGCCTTGGAAATAGCGGATGCATTGACAGTCATTTTCCAACATTCCATTGACTCTGGATCAGTTCCTATGGAGTGGAGGGTAGCCAATGTAACCCCACTTTTTAAAAAAGGAGGGAGAGAGAAAACAGGGAATTATAGACCGGTCAGCCTGACCTCAGTAGTGGGTAAAATGATGGAATCAATTATTAAGGATGTCATAGCAGTGCATCTGGAAAATGGTGACATGATAGGTCCAAGTCAGCATGGATTTGTGAAAGGGAAATCATGCTTGACAAATCTTCTGGAATTTTTTGAGGATGTTTCCAGTAAAGTGGACAAGGGAGAACCAGTTGATGTGGTATATTTGGACTTTCAGAAGGCTTTCGACAAGGTCCCACACAAGAGATTAATGTGCAAAGTTAAAGCACATGGGATTAGGGGTAGTGTGCTGACGTGGATTGAGAACTGGTTGTCAGACAGGAAGCAAAGAGTAGGAGTAAACGGGTACTTTTCAGAATGGCAGGCAGTGACTAGTGGGGTGCCGCAAGGTTCTGTGCTGGGGCCCCAGCTGTTTACATTGTACATTAATGATTTAGACGAGGGGATTAAATGCAGTATCTCCAAATTTGCGGATGACACTAAGTTGGGTGGCAGTGTGAGCTGCGAGGAGGATGCTATTAGGCTGCAGAGTAACTTGGATAGGTTAGGTGAGTGGGCAAATGCATGGCAGATGAAGTATAATGTGGATAAATGTGAGGTTATCCACTTTGGTGGTAAAAACAGAGAGACAGACTATTATCTGAATGGTGACAGATTAGGAAAAGGGAAGGTGCAACGAGACCTGGGTGTCATGGTACATCAGTCATTGAAGGTTAGCATGCAGGTACAGCAGGCGGTTAAGAAAGCAAATGGCATGTTGGCCTTCATAGCGAGGGGATTTGAATACAGGGGCAGGGAGGTATTGCTACAGTTGTACAGGGCCTTGGTGAGGCCACACCTGGGGTATTGTGTACAGTTTTGGTCTCCGAACTTGAGGAAGGACATTCTTGCTATTGAGGGAGTGCAGCGAAGATTCACCAGACTGATTCCCGGGATGGCGGGACTGACCTATCAAGAAAGACTGGATCAACTGGGCTTGTATTCACTGGAGTTCAGAAGAATGAGAGGGGACCTCATAGAAACGTTTAAAATTCTGACGGGTTTAGACAGGTTAGATGCAGGAAGAATGTTCCCAATGTTGGGGAAGTCCAGAACCAGGGGTCACAGTCTGAGGATAAGGGGTAAGCCATTTAGGACCGAGATGAGGAGAAACTTCTTCACCCAGAGAGTGGTGAACCTGTGGAATTCTCTACCACAGAAAGTAGTTGAGGCCAATTCACTAAATATATTCAAAAGGGAGTTAGATGAAGTCCTTACTACTCGGGGGATCAAGGGTTATGGCGAGAAAGCAGGAAGGGGGTACTGAAGTTTCATGTTCAGCCATGAACTCATTGAATGGCGGTGCAGGTTAGAAGGGCTGAATGGCCTGCTCCTGCACCTATTTTCTATGTTTCTATGTTTCTATGTAAATATTAGAAACTGATGTTTAGCTATTGTAATAAACTTACAAAAATGAAATACATAACTGATTTTAACTCAAACTATCTTGATCTTTTTTTTTCCTTCCATTTTTCTCCTCTTAACTCTCCTCTACTAAAGACGGTGACTTATGCTGGTGATAGTTCCACAGACTGCCAGCCTTCTGGTATTTCTTCCTGTGAGCATTCTTCACAAGCGAGGCTCTACTGTGGGTGTTAGTGGCAATGGTGGCTTGACGTCATGTTTCATCCTGCCTTTACCTGAGGCCCACACAAGCACATCTTCAGCAGGGCACACTGCGTAAAGATAAGGAGCAGGAACCCTGGCTGGTTTACCCCTGCCTGATGTCATTAAGCTCAATTGTAATGTCTCACTGCTTCTTCAGTTAGGGTTGGCTACCTTCTAACCTATATGGTTTTGTAGCACAAAATGAAGCAAGTGCCCAAGCACTTCTGGTCTCCCAATGCTGGTGAAAAATGGTAATCGTGTAGATGGTAGAACGCTGACTCCAGTGACCCTGATTTTTTAAAAAAACACTGCTTTAGGCGTGTCTCAGTGCTCCACAGGCAGTCCTACCTCAAGTTTTCCCCATTTAATTTTCTATTAATTCTCTCCCATTTTCTCCTGAAGGTGTTGATTACTCAGTAGGACACTGTTCCACAGGCAATGATGACCCGTTGTTATCTTGCCCAAGTGATCACTTTTCATATATGAGCCTAGACAGTGAGTGTCAGCAGCTTATTCAACTCTGGCTGGCATCAGTGTTGAGTTCCAATGTGTCCTCACCTGGTGCCCACACATGCGTACTTCCAGAGGGGGTTGTGGTCTTGTGATCAACAATCGACAACCTTCCTTTTCCTAATCTCGGCACTCTGAAGCCAGTTGTAATCTTCTTACTACTGCCCTGGGTGAAATCGGTCAACTCAGGGCAGACCTGGAATAAAACCTGGAGGTTTCTTGGTTTGTATCGACTCACCTATTCACCGTCTTAACCCATTGAGCCATCTGAGGATTTAGTATCCCTAATTTACCTCACAGCGATGCCACTGGAAGTAGGGCCTACTGTTGGCTGCAAGGTACTGTTACTGTTACTGTAAGGTAAATGCACCAAGTGTCAGCAGATTTACAGGAACCACTGTGCTGCAGAATACACTTTTGGATTATTAGCAAAGTGCTGAAAGATTACAGTGTCTTAGAAACAAAAGTTTCTCTATTGCCAAGAAAGCCGGACATGTTTATCATATTGTCACTGATAAGAAAGTAAGCAGGCTGCTTAAGTTTGACTCATTACCTTTTAAAGGAATGGTGTTGTAGATGTTATTCCTGCTTTTATATTTTGGGATTAATTGTCCCCAGGAAAGTCTCACTCAGCATGTCACGCATTTACTGTAATTTAAGCTTTCAAATTTAAGTATTTCCTTCCCAGAATCTTTGGCTAAAATTTAAATTTGCAGTGTAGTTACTTACAATATAATGAAAGCCCTGCTTTCTGTCTTGAATCCCAAACCTCATTTTGGTTTTGTCTGGCACATAATTTACCGCCCAACTCCTCTCCTGAAAATGCTGACTCATACGTTTCCATGGATGCCAGCTGTCCTGGGATGGCGCCCAAGTACTCAGTCTTCATGTGCAAGCCTAAACAGTGGGTATCAACTGGTTATTTGACTATAGAGACCAAATCTTATCCTTACCCTTTCAGAGGGTGTCACTGGATAACAATCAGGAGCAAGAATGCTGATGGAATGTTAGCCTCTGCCACTATGAGCTAGTGAATTTAACAATTGCATGTCTAAGCAGCCTCCTGCCTGCAACAGCCCATCGGCGCCATAGTAATGAGGAACTGCCCTCCAAATAGATCGAGCTTCCCACTGGCACTATCGGGCAGTCAGCGGGCATGCTCAGCGAGTTGGCCAACCGATATTTAAAATCTATTCCTCAGTAACAGCAACAAAGTAAATAGAAAAACTAAGCCGTTGACTTTTAAAGCTCTTAGCTCCTGCTGTACAATAAGATGTGTGCCTATATCGCCAGCATGTTGTAATTCATAGAAATGTCCATATGTGGATTTTTATTTACAGGGCTGGAAGCGACATGGGACATATTGCTATTTGATTGGGCAGACTATAAAGACATTCACTGAAGCAACTAATATGTGCCAGAGTCAGGATGCATCCCTTATTAATGTTCAAGAAAGGTAAGTAAGGTTGTGCCTGAAATCTAGAAAGTTCTGTTATACATAATGCTGAAATCTTACTGGAAAGTGATATAACACATAATGATTGAGTCAGGAAATTTTAATGATGGATAAAGACCGATATGCTGCCAAACACCAACATCTGAATCCCCAAACACCAACATCTGAACTATATTCCAATTTAATAATTTATTGGGAGAATTTGAGGAGCAGCTCAAACATTCTGATCCCTTGTATTATTCTGACTGAAGTTTTTTATTGAATTGCTCTAAACTTCAAGTTATTGGTTACAGACGGGAAGCGTTGATGAAAAATGGCTGATGCATTTGTAATCAGCTGGTATCTCTTAATTATACAAAACCAGGAGTCTCTGATACACTACATAGTCTATCAATTACAAACAGATACCACTATCTAACAAGGGAAGCTTGTATCTGCTAATGAGCAATTGGTAGATATCAATAATTCAACAGTATTTTAAATTCCTGGGATACTATTAATTATAAATACCTACCATAACTAAACAATAAATGTCTCTTAAATTCCAGTGAGCTATTTATCAATCGTAGGCAAACAATGCCAACTAAAGGCAGAGTTGAGAGAAACCCAAAAATCCACCTGTAACTAAACTAATTGTGAAGTGAAAATTCAATGGCAGAATCAAATTAGGGAGTAAATTAAGGTGCTAGCCAAAGAGAATGGGGTAAATTTTCATCTTCAGCATCTGGCTGGTAATCCATGGATCACCTGCTCATTATAGAATCCAACCGATTTTCATTCCATTGATTTATTTCTCCGGAACTTCGATTTGCGCAAATAACCACTATCTATTATGTTAACCTTGCTGATATAAGCAATATAAGCAATTAATAAGAAACTAGTAGGCAGGTAGAAAAAAACTATTTGCCACTGATACCAATGAACACAGAATGAACGACACAGAAGTAACCAATCAAAACGCTGACATTTAGCAAAGCTACCAATCAGGAACCAGCAACTGCTGCAAAACAATAATACGATTCCTGTCGATGGCCATGTTGTTTCCTCAATTGTACACACCAAAAAATACAAATTATTACATAAACACGTGATAATCCCCTTAACAATTTCCTGCTAACCAGACTGTAATTATCTGGTGTGTGCTTTATTTCTTTTTTCGAATACTGCAACTATATTTTCTATCCTCAAGTCTTCAGGTACTTCTCCAATATTTATGGAGCTCAGAAAATATCAATGAATGCATCCCTAATGTTCTTGCTTAAATCCTTAATATGAAACTTTGGGCTGCAAATTCGGTTCCAGCCATTTTGCGGCATTATTCATGGCAGGGTGGTAAGTATAGCATCTTCTAAAGGTTTGTGCCTCCAACCAGAAAATTTGTTTGAAACATAGCTAGATTGAAAGAGGGCGCTAAATCTGGTGCCTCTGCTTGGCCGCTCCAACCGAAAACCTCAGCGCTAAAATGCAAGGTGAAATGCGAATGCTCAGAGGCCCGCGATAGATCCCAAGCACCGCCGAATCTTAAAGGCGCGGCATTATAAGTTTACATAAGAACATAAGAACATAAGAGATAGGAACAGGAATAGGCCATACAGCCCCTCAAGCCTGTTCTGACATTCAATAAAATGGCTGATCCGATCATGGACTCAGCTCCACTTCCCTGCCCGCTCTCCATAACCCCTTATCCCCTTATCTCCTTATCGTTTAAGAAACGTTTAAGAAAAGTTTGTGTAAGGTCCTTACTCTACAGCATGAAACCACACGAGGCACATTCTGGGAATAAGGTCACTCTGTGACCGTAACTCTTTATTCACAGGCTTCCAAGTAATGACCCTGCGTGGGACCTCCCTTTTTATACCTGTGTGATCAGGTAAGGAATGTCTCCCACAAGTTCACCCCTTGTGGTCAAGGTGTGCATCTAGGTTGAGTGTATACAGTAATACATTGAGGTTACATATATGACATCACCTTCCCCCCAAAGTCTTATTGGGATCATAGGTTTAGTCTTTCAGGCAGTCTACGCTCCCTCGTGGAGCGCCATAGTTGGGGCTCTGGTTGTTGGACACTGACGTGAGTGTCTGTCACCTGTGGTGATTCCGGCCTGTCCGGGCTGACCGCAGGGACTGTGCATTCTTCTGATTGCTCTTGTTGCTCGTTCACTGGTGGTGTTGTGAGCTCCATCTCATGGTCTTCTTTGGGTTCCTCCGTGTCGATGCTGAACCTTTTTTTTAACTTGGTCCAGATGCTGACGGCATGTCGGACCATTGTTGAGTTTTACCACGATGACCCTATTCGCCTCTTTGTCAATTACAGTACCCTCGATCCATTTGGGCCCCATGGCGTGATTGAGGATGAATACAGGATCATTTATTTCTATACATCTCCCCCTCGCATTACGGTCATGGTACTCGTTTTGTGACTTGCACTTGCCCTCAACTATGTCGGTCAGGACTGGGTGAATGAGGGACAACAGAGTTTTGAGTGTCCGTTTCATTAGTAGCTCTGCGGGAGGGACCCCCGTGAGCGAGTGCGGTCGGGATCTATAGGCCAGCAGGAGGCGCGATAGGAGGCATTGTAGGGAGGGTCCTTGAATCCTGAGCATTCCTTGCTTAATGATTTGGACCGCACGTTCCGCCTGGCCATTGGAGGCCGGCTTGAACGGCGCAGTCCTGACGTGGTTGATGCCATTGCCCGACATAAACTCTCGGAATTCGTAGCTTGTGAAACATGGGCCATTATCACTAACCAGGATGTCCGGCAAGCCATGGGTTGCAAGGATTGTATGGAGGTTTTCCACGGTGGTGGATGATGTGCATGAATTTAGAATGATGCAATCGATCCATTTCGAGTACGTATCTTCCACAATAAGGAACATCTTACCCATGAACGGGTCCACATAGTCAGCATGAATGCGTGACCATGGCCTGGTGGGCCAGGGCCACGGGCTGAGCGGGGCCTCCCTGGGGGCATTACTCAGCTGGGCACAAGTCGTGCATCTGCGAACACAGTGTTCCAGGTCTGAATCAATTCCCAGCCACCAAACGTGTGACCGGGCAATGGCCTTCATCAGCACAATGCCTGGGTGCTCACTGTGGAGTTCCCGGATGAATGCCTCCCTGCCTTTCTGGGGCATAACTACCCGGCTGCCCTATAGTTCCATGTGCGGGTGCCCAATCCCCAGTCAGGACACATTTCTTAATCAGGGATAGGAGGGAATCTCTGTTTGTCCAGATTTTGATCTGTCGGGCTGTGATGGGGGAGCCTGCGCTGTCAAAGGCATCGACAGCCATGATCATCTCGGCGCTTTGCTCCGCTGCCCCCTCAGTGGTGGCCAGTAGAAGCCTGCTCAGCGCATCAGCGCAATTTTCAGTGCCGGGCCGGTGCCGGATGGAGTAGTCATAAGCAGCCAGCATGAGGGCCCATCGCTGTATGCGAGCTGATGCATTGGCATTGATAGCCTTGCTGTCAGATAACAGGGATGTTAATGGCTTGTGGTCCGTCTCTAACTCAAACGTCCTACCAAAGAGGTACTGATGCATTTTTTTTATGCTATAGACACATGCAAGCACTTCCTTCTCGACCATGCCATATCCCCGTTCTGCTTGAGAGAGCAACCTGGAGGCATAAGCCACAGGTTGTAGTTGACCCTCAGCATTGCTCTGCTGCAACACGCACCCAACTCCATAGGACGATGCATCACATGTCAGAACCAATTTTTTACAAGGGTCGTACAGTGTCAACAACTTGTTTGAACACAGTAGGTTTCGCGCCCGATCCAAAGCCTGTTCCTGACAGTCCCCCGAAAACCAATCGCAACCCTTACGCAGGAGCACGTGCAGTGGCTCCAACAACGTGCTCAAGTTCTGCAGAAAGCTCCCGAAATAGTTCAGCAGTCCCAGAAATGAATGCAACTCCGATGTGTTGCAGGGCCTGGGTGCTCGTCGAATCACTTCTGTTTTGTATTCGGTAGGCCGAATCCCATCTGCAGCAACCCTCCTGCCTAGAAACTCAACCTCAGGGGCTAAAAACACACATTTAGACTTCTTGAGTCACAGGCCTACCCGGTTCAGTCGGCGTAGCACCTCCTCCAGGTTGTGGAGGTGTTCCTCGGTGTCTCGACCTGTGATGAGGATGTCGTCCTGGATTACGATCGTTTCAGGAATGGATTTAAGCAGGCTTTCCATGTTTCGTTGAAACGTCGCTGCCGCTGATCGAATGCCAAACGGGCACCTGTTATAAACGAACAGTCCCTTGTGCATGGTGATGGTGGTCAGTAGTTTGGATTCGTCGGCCAGTGCCTGGGTCATATAGGCTGAAATGAAGTCCAACTTGGTGAACAGCTTGCCGCCTGCCAGCGTGGCGAAAAGGTCCTCCGCTCTCGGGAGCGGGTATTGGTCTTGTAGGGACACCCGATTGATGGTGGCCTTGTAGTCGCCACAGATCCTGACAGAGCCATCCGCTTATCGGATGGGAACGATGGGGCTCGCCCAGTTGCTGAATTCAACAGGTGAGATGATATCCTCGCTCAATAGCCGGTCCAATTCGCTCTCGATCTTTTCCCCCATTACATACGGCACCGCTCTGGCTTTGTGGTACACTGGCCTGGCGTCCGGGGTGATGTGTATCACTACTTTAGTGCCTTTGAAAGTCCCGATGCCAGGTTGGAATAGTGAATCGAATTGTTGCAGAACTTGTGCACATGAACTTCGCTCCACAGATGACATTGCGTGAACATCCCCCCATTTCCAGTTCATCTCGGCTAACCAGCTCCTCCCCAACAGTGCGGGACCATTGCCCGGGACAATCCAGAGCGGCAGCCGATTCACTAACCCATTGTGTGTGACAGCCAACATTGCACTGCTTAGCACCGGAATGATTTCTTTAGTGTAAGGCCGTAATTGTGTCTCAACATGTGCTAATTTTGGTCTACTGGCTTTTAATGGTCATAGCTTCTCAAATTTCTGAATGCCCATGAGTGACTGGCTGGCCCCAGTGTCCAGCTCCATGCATACAGGGATACCATTTAACAAAACCTTCATCATCATGGGTGGCGTTTTGGTGTATGAACTGTGAATATTCGCCACATGGACCCGCTGAACCTCAGCGTCCATCGATTCGCCCCAAAAGTCATCCTGCCTCAGAGGACCCTCTTCTGGTCCATCCGCCTCATATATTAGTCTGATTGCAGGCTTCCTGCACATTCAAGCTAAATGGTCACTGAGATTGCAGATCTCAGACAAACTGTTGAAATCTGCAAGATCTGGCTGGGTGTTTCCCCCCACACCTCCAGTATCAGTTAAAGTTTCCATTGTTGTGAACAAAGGGACTATGGCTAGGCATTCCGTGCTGGCTGTCCCTTTGACTGCTCTTAAGTACCCTATTAGTGGGTGTCAGTGGCCCCATCCCGGGCCGCATTATCCACTGTGATGGCGTGAATGTCCGTTCAGCCTGCCATTGTCTCTGTTGAAGTCCTACTCTGGGGTCTATTGCTGTCTGAGGGGTGTCGAACTGCCCCTGCCTGCCTGCGGGGCTCTGAGTCGCATTGATGATGTTGACTCCCTGATCCCTCGCCGTGTTAGAGGCATATATTATTTTTGTCTCTTCCTCCTCCACCATGAAAGTTTGAGCTAGCAATGCCGCCACTTCCAAGGTTAAATCCTTGCTCTCAATTAATTTGCGGAAAATCCCCGCATGACTGATGCCCTCGATAAAGAAGTCCCTTAACATCTCCTTCCTGCAGGCGTCTGTGAACTTACAGAGGCTGGCCAAACGCTGGAGGTCCGCTATGAAGTCCGGTATGCTCTGTCGGTTCCTGACATCGGTGGGTTTAGAATCTGTGTCGGGCCATATGTATGTTACTCGCCGGTTTGAGGTGCTCCCCGATCAATTTGCTAAGTTCTTCAAAGGTTTTGTCCACCGGCTTTTTGGGTGCTAGTAAGTCCTTCATGAGCGCGTAAGTCTTTGGCCCGCAGCTGGTCAAAAGATGAGCCCTTCGCTTGTCGGCCACTGCATCCCCCAGCCATTCTTTCGTAACGAAGCTTTGCTGAAGCCTCTCGACAAAATCATCCCAGTCTTCCCCAACACAGTACCATTCCTCTGTGATACCGGTGGCCATTCTTGTGGGTCATGAATTCCCGTTTCTCGTCGCCAATGTAAAGTCCTTACTCTACAGCATGAAACCACACACGGCACATTTTGGGAACTTAACTCTTTATTCACAGGACTCCAAAGACGATGACCCTGTGTGGGACCTCCCTTTTTATACCTGTGTGATCAGGTAAGGAGTGTCTCCCACAAGTTCACCCCTTGTGGTCAAGTTGTGCATCGAGGTTGAATGTGTACAGTAATACAGTGGTGTTACATTGAGGTTGCATACATGACAGTTTGTGCATGCACAGTTCCAAATGTGCATTTAGAGTAGAGCAGGAAAATAGAGTAGCAGGAAGTTCGCCATCGTGCATGCCGCTTCTCAGCCACGGCTGCTGAAGCATTGATAGAGGCTGTAGAGAGAAGGTGGCATGTCTTGCATCTTCCTGGAGGAAGGAAGCCCTTTCCAAGAGTTTTTCGGAGGGTTTGGAGGGAGGTGGCATAGGACATCTCAGCTAGAGACGTGGTGTCGCAAGAAGTTTAACGACCTCACGAGGGTCGTCAGGGTAAGTATCCTTTATATCAATGCACCAATGCCATGATTTCAAACTCACTCTCTCGCACAATGTAAAGTCTTTGCAGAACGTGCCCTTTCTCTATGTGTTCTAGGCCAAGGTGTGGTTTGGTGAAGCCATCTTGAAAAGTGGAGGCTCAGTTCACCAGCCATGCCCTGTGCATGCAAGTATCATGCACCTTCTTCTTCCCTGCTCATTCTCACCCCTCCTCTCAATACTCTTTGACTCTTGAAATGTGTTTTTAAAAACGTCACCCTGAACCGCAATCCACATGCTCTGTGCGCAGCCACGCAGATTGTTAAGTATCGAATAACTCTACGAGGCTAAGTACGGTGTGCTAGTTCAGGCATGACCTTACTCCAGTTTATTTATTCTCAAAGTGAGGATTCAACATGGTTGCCAACATTATATACACGGCTTGCATGTGTCTGCCAGTGACCATTAGTGTTATATGTAAACCTGTAAATACCTTATTTAACCACTAGAGGGCTCATCCCCTGGAGTCCCAAGGGATCCCACAATCCCTTGGGAACACCTGTACATAAGGAGGCCTCACAGGCTGGAGAGGCACTCTGGAGCCCTGTAATAAAGGACTATGGTCACACTTTACTTTGAGCTCACAGTATCTGGTAAGCACACCGTACTTAGCCTCGTAGAGTTATTCAATACATAACAACTGTCGATGAGATACAGATGACGAACCCCACCACAACGATGCAGAGAACAGTGGGCATCCTGCAGAAATTTTCGGAGCGAGATGATTGGGAAACCTTCATGGAACGACTCGACCAATACTTCGTGGCCAATGAGCTGGAAGGAGAAGGGAACGCTGCCAAACGAAAGGCGATTCTCCTCACAGTTTGCGGGGCACCAACATATGGCCTCATGAAAAATCTTCTTGCTGCAGTGAAACCCACAGAGAAGTCATATGATGATTTGTGCACACTGGTCTGGGAGCATCTAAACCCGAAGGAAAGCGTTCTGATGGTGAGGTACCGGTTCTACGCATACAAGAGGTCTGAAGGCCAGTAAGTGGCGAGCTACGTTGCCGAGCTAAGATGCCTTGCAAGACATTGCGAATTTGAAGGATGCTTGGAGGACATGCTCAGAGACTTTTTTGTACTTGGCATTGGCCATGAAGTAATACTTCGCAAGCTTTTGACTGTAGAGACCCCAACTTTGAGTAAAGCCATAGCGATAGCCCAGGCGTTCATTACCACCAGAGACAATACCAAACAAATCTCACAGCACACGAGTGCTGCTACAAGTACTGTGAACAAAGTAATGTTGTTTTCGAATCATAACGTACAGGGCAGGCCTCACATGCCTTCAGCTACACGTCCGCAGATGTCTCAGAGTCCACCATCAAGGGTGGTGAATGCAAGGCCATTAACATCTTGGCGGTGAGGGGTGATCATCATTTCCATTCATGCCGCTTCATAGGATACATTTGCAAGGGCTGTGGAACAATGGGACATTTCCAACGTATGTGCAGGCGAGCTGCAAACCCTGCTAATCCTGCAAACCACCATGTTGCAGAGAAGGACAGATCCACGGTGGATCACAATGAACCAGTGGGTCAGACCGAGGAGGCAGAGGTATATGGTGTGTGCACATTTACCACAAAGTGTCCCCCGATAATGCTGAAAGTTGAATTAAATGGACTCGCGGTGTCAATGGAGCTGGACACCGGTGCAAGCCAGTCCATTATGAGCAAAAGGACTTTCGATAAATTGTGTGCAGCAAGGCCTCAATGCCAGTCCTGACTCCCATTCACAATAAACTGAGAAGGTACACAAAGGAACTGATTCCCTTAATCGGCAGTGCTACTGTAAAGGTCTCTGAGTGGTACCGGGCGATGGCCCCATGCTGCTTGGCAGGAGCTGGCTGGGGAAGATACGCTGGAACTGGGACGAGGTCCGAGCACTCTTGTCCGTTGATGACACTTCAAGTGCCCAGGTCCGAAACAAGTTCCCCTCACTGTTCGAACCAGGCATCGGGAAGTTCCAAGGAGCAAAACTGCAGATCCACCTGATTCCGGGGGCACAACCCATCCATCACAAGGCGAGAGCAGTACCGTACATGATGAGAGAGAGGGTGGAGATCGAGCTGGACCATCTGCAACGAGAGGGCATAATTTCACCAATCGAATTCAACGAGTGGGCCAGTCCAATTGTTCCAGTCCTCAAGGGAGATGGCACCGTCAGAATCTGTGGTGATAGTTACAAAGTAACTATCAATTGTTTCTCCCTGCAGGATTAATACCCACTACCAAAGGCAGACGACTTATTTGGGACGCTGGCAGGAGGAAAAACGTTCACGGAGCTGGACTTGACCTCGGCCTACATGACGCAGGAGCTAGAGGAATCATCAAAGAGCCTCACCTGCATCAACATGCAAAAGGTCTCTTCATTTACAACAGATACCCATTTGGGATTCGATGAGCAGCGGCGATATTCCAGAGAAACATAGAAAGCTTGCTGAAGTTGGTCCTGCGCATCGTGGTCTTCCAGGACAACATCTTGGTTACA
Source organism: Pristiophorus japonicus (assembly GCF_044704955.1). Lineage (NCBI taxonomy): Eukaryota > Metazoa > Chordata > Chondrichthyes > Pristiophoridae > Pristiophorus > Pristiophorus japonicus. The sequence continues at coordinate 229,455,801 of NC_091981.1, forward strand.
GGTCGTGACACTATCGAGCAGCTGCAGAACCTGGAGGAGGTTCTTAGTTGGCTTAATTGTGTGGGGCTCAGGTTAAAACGCTCGAAGTGCATTTTCCTGGCACCTGAAGTGGAGTTCCTGGGGAGAAGAATCACGGCGGACAGCATCAGGCCCACCGATTCGAAGATGGAGGCAATCGAGAATGCACTGAGACCTCAGAACATGAGGGAGCTGCGGTCGTTTCTAGGAATCTTGAACTACTTTGGTAATTTCTTACCGGGTCTCAGCACACTGTTAGAACCTCTGCATGCTTTACTGCGTAAAAGAGAGGAATGGGTAAGGGGCAGAAACCAAGAAAATGCCTTTGTAAAAGCTAGAAAACTGTTATGCTCAAACAAATTGCTTGTGTTATATGACCCATGTAAGCGTTTGGTACTAGCATGTGATGCGTTGTCATACGGGGTCGAGTGTGTATAGCAGCAAACTAATGAATCTGGGAAATTGCAACAGGTTGCTTATGCATCCAGAAGTCTGTCGAAGGCTGAGAGGGCCTAGAGCATGATCGAAAAAGAAGCATTAGTGTGTGTTTATGGGGTAAAGAAAATGCATCAATATCTGTTTGGACTCAAATTTGAATTGGAAACCAACCACAAGCCACTGATAGCCCTTTTTTCTGAAAGTAAGAGAATAAATACTAATGCATCGGTCTGCATCCAGAGATGGGTGCTCACGTTGTTCGCATACAACTATGCCACCCGCCACAGGCCAGGCACCGAAAACTGTGCCGATGCTCTCAGTCGGCTGCCATTGCCCACCACGGGGGTGGAAATGGCACAGCCTGCAGATTTAGTTATGGTAATGGAAGCATTCGAGAGTGAGCAATCACTGTTACCGCCTGACAGATTAGAACCTGAACGAGCCAGGACCCCTTACTGTCCTTAGTGAAAAACTGTGTGCTCTACCGGAGTTGGTCCAGTATGTCGTTAGAAATGCAGGAAGAAATAAAACCGTACCAGTGGTGCAAAGATGAAATGTTTATACAAGCAGACTGCCTTCTGTGGGGTAATCAGGTAGTGGTGCCAAAAAAGGGCAGGGACACTTTTATTAGTGATCTCAACAGTACCCATCCAGGCATTATAATGATGAAAATGATGTAATATATGTTCTCAGTTAAGCAATGCACCCAGGGAGGCACCACTATGTTTATGGTCTTGGCCCTCCAAACCGTGGTCTAAGGTCCATGTCGACTATGCAGGCCCGTTCTTGGGAAAAATGTTCCCTGTGGTTGTAGACACGTATTCCAAGTGGATTGAAATGTGAGATAATGTCGGCAAGCACGTCCGCTGCCACCATTGAAAGCCTGCGGACCATGTTTGCCACACACGGCCTGCCTGACGTCCTTGTGAGTGACAATGGGCCGTGCTTCACCAGTGCCGAGTTCAAAGAGTTCATGACATGTAATGGGATCAAACATGTCACATTTTCCCCGTTTAAATCAGCATCCAATGGTCAGGCAGAGAGAGCAGTGTAAATAATCAAGCAGAGCTTGAAGAGGGTAACTGAAGGCTCACTGCAGACTCGCCTATCCCGAGTCCTGCTTAGTTACCGCACAAGACCCCACTCGTTCACTGGGATTCCTCCCGCTGAACTGCTCATGAAAAGGGCACTTAAGACAAGGCTCTCGTTAGTCCACCCTGATCTACATGAACAGAGCAGGCTGCTTCAACAGAATACATATCATGATGCGCCAATGTGTCACACGAAATTGAGATTAATGATCCTGTATTTGTGTTGAACTATGGACAAGGTCTCAAGTGGCTTCCCGGCACTGTCATGGCCAAAGAGGGGAGTAGGGTGTTTCTGGTCAAACTTGCAAATGGACTCACCTGCAGGAACCACTTGGACCAAACCAAACTCAGATTCACGGACTATCCAGAGCAACCCACAATAGACTCTACCTTATTTGACCCCCCCAACATACACACCAACGGCAACCGACCCAGTAGTTGACCACGAAGCAGAACCCATCACCCGCAGCAGCCCATCAGGACTCAGAACGCCAGGCAGCCCAGCAAGGCCAGCTGCTCAGCAGCCCAGCAAGGGCCTAACAAACAACTCACCAAAACCAGCATTTGCACCAAGACGATCAACCAGGGAAAGAAAGGCCCCAGATCGACTCACATTGTAAATAGTTATACCATTGACTTTGTGGGGAAGTGTTGTTATATGTAAACCTGTAAATACCTTATTTAACCACCAGAGGGCTCATCCCCTGGAGTCCCAAGGGATCCCACAATCCCTTGGGAGCACCATACATAAGGAGCCCTCACAGGCTGGAGAGGCACTCTGGAGACCTGTAATAAAGGACTACGGTCACATTTTACTTTGAGCTCACAGTATCTGGTCAGACTCTTTATTCAATACATAACAATTAGGACTCCGACAGTCGCACCCTCCAGTGGCAGGTAAAACCCAGTTAAAATACATAACATCATTCCCGGAAAAATCCTTGGTACAAGTTGAGATGGTATGGGCCCTTCCGCTCCCTGGTTGATCTTCTCAGTTCGAACCCAAGCTTGAGTGAGTTAGTAGGACCACTGCTGCACTGCGGAGCAGTCGGTCTGACAAGACTGTCGGGGATGGTAGGTTCGTCTTCATGAATGACACAAGGGCCAACTGATGGTTGGATGTTTGTTGGTTGGTCAATGATGATGTCATCTTTAATTTGTTCTGGGTTGTCTGTGAATCGCAGTTTGGTTTGGTCGATGTGCCTCTTGTACGTTTGGCCATTTAACAGTTTGACTACAAACACCCTGTTCCCCTCCTTGGTGAAAATCGTGCCAGCAACCCACTTTGGACCATGACCATAATTCAGGACAAACACAGGTTCATGAACAGCAACATCACATGATACGGCCGCGCGATCGTGGTACCATTGCTGCCGTTGCCTTCTGGTTTTGACGTGATCATTGAGATCCGGGTGTACAAGGGTGAGCCTGGTTTTGAGGCCTCTCTTCATTAACTGCTCGGCAGAACGGATCCCGGTGAGCGAGTGGGGTCTCGTCCGGTAACTGAGCGGAATGCGGGACAAGTGGGTCTGTAAGGAGCCGTGAGTCACGCATTTTAGGCTCTGCTTAATGGTTTGGACCGCCCGCTCCGCTTGACCCGTTAGATGCGGGTTTGAAAAGGGCATACCTGACATGCTTGATGCCGTTATGGGTCATAAACTCATGGAACTCCGAACTGGTAAAATGCTGACAAGGACGTTGGGCAGGCTATGGGTGGCGAACATGGCCCAGAGGCTTTCAATAGTGGCTATGCATGTGCTGGATGAAATGATTACGCCTTCAATCCATTTGGAATAAGCGTCCACTACCACTAAAAACATTTTGCCGAGAAAGGGGTCGGCAAAGTCTATGTGGATCCTTGACCACAGTTTGGATGGCCATGACCACAGACTCAGCGGAGCCTCCACAGGTGCGTTACTCAGTTGCATGCAAGTGTTGCACTGATGCACACATGACTCCAAGTCCAAGTCAATGCCGAGCCACCAAACGTGAAACCTGGCAATGGCCTTTATCATGACAATGCCTGGATGGGTACTGTGTAAATCCAGCACAAAAGTTTCTCTGTCTTTATTTGGTATAACAACATGATTACCCCATAACAGACAATCAGACTGAATAGATAATTCACCTTTGCGGTGGCTATAAGGCTTAATTTCATCCTGGATTTCCCTGGCAGACCAATTTCCATTTAGGACATACCTTTTTACACTTGACAGTACAGGATCCTGGCTGGTTCAGGTCCTAATTTGGCGAGCCATGATGAGTGACCCCTCACTCTCGAAAGCGTCCATGATCAGCAGCAAGTCTGCAGGCTGTGGCATTTCCACCCTCTTTGTGGGCAATTGTAGCCATCTACGTGGATCAGCACAGTTTTCAATGCCTGGTCTGTGACGGATGACATAATCATAAGCGGATAATGTCAGTGCCCATCTTTGGATGTGGAACGAGGCATTGGTGTTTATACCTTTGCTCTCAGAAAACAATGAAGTGAGCAGCTTGTGGTCTGTTTCAAGCTCAAACCGAAGCCCAAACAGGTATTGATGCATTTTCCTAACCCCATATACACATGCTAAAGCCTCTTTCCCAACCATACTATAGGCTCTTTCAGCCTTAGACAGATTTTGGATGCGTATGCAACTGGTTGGAGTTTGCCTGATACATTGGCTTGCTGGAGCACATAACCGACCCCATATGATGAGGCGTCACAGGCCAGCACTAACCACTTACATGGTCATAATGTACCAGTAATTTATTGGATCATAGCAGGTTCCTGACCTTCTCAAAGACTCTGTCTTGAGATTTGGCCCAAACCCATTTGTTACCCTTAATTAGTAACATGTGCAAGGGCTCTAGCAATGTGCTCAAACTATGTAGAAAATTACCAAAATAGTTGAGAAAACCCATGAACGAACGCAGCTCTGTCGCACTCTGGGGTCTGGGTGCATTCGTGATGGCTGTCTTCGAGTCCATAGACCTGATGCCATCTGCTGCAACCTTTCTCCTGTAAGGGGTGGTCCCGGGGGTCAGGTTCACCTCTGACCTACTTTAGCGGTTCGAATCGCTCCCACTCCCTTGGGTTCTAGACACTGGATTTATTTGGGGGGTGTGATAAAGTGCAAAAGACCACTGGTTTGGTGCAAAAGAACTTTGATTTTATTAAGGATAAGAAAATACAATGTCACACTTATAATTACACTAATAAAGAACAGTACATCACACATTCAAACGGGGTTGCATTGAAAATTACACCTCCCAAATACCTAATACTGGCTAGATTAGACTCCAGGCAGACAGGGACTATGCTTACCAATCCTTTCTGGTCAGTTAGCGGTAGTTCGCGGTTTTGGGGTTCGTTGGATTCGGTTAGGTTCTGCTTGCTGTACCTTGAACATCAGAGAGGACTTCTTACTGTGCAATCTTCAGTTGGGTTGAGTCCGCTGATGCGGTAGGGCGCGTTTTGGATTTGTGGGATAAGTACCCGTTTTATTTCGTGAGAAATAGATTTCAAGGTCCTTTTAGATAACATTTTCACCTGTTGGTAGTCAGGCCTAGATTGTAGAGTGGAAACTTTCGATTCTTCGGTTACTTCCTTGTGAAGTTTTGTTTCGAGGTTGGTCGATCACGGTGGTTTTTAGTGGTACCACGTTGGCTGTGGCCGGTTGCTGCCGCGATGGTGATGTTCTTCCTTCCTTTTTGATTTCAGGATGTCGAGGCTGGAGAAGTTAGTTTACAACTGTTGTGTTGGTTTTTCTCCCTTCTTGATGGCATAGGCGTAGTATGGCATACGCTTTTTTAAACAGTGGCCAGTTATACTGTAGGAGCTGTCCTAATCTTTGTGCCAAATCAGAAGAAAATTAATTGTTTAATTTTGGCGGGCTCAACATTTCTTTGTGATATTTTGGTGGGCTCGTTAAAAGTTAATATGTCTCGGGTGGGTTGATCTTCTAAATCTGTTTCTTGATGGAAATATTAGTTTGGTAATCGCAATGTTCTTTGTGCTTGGTTTTTGCATGCAGGCTGGAGTGGGCCTTTTGTTTTTATGCATAGGCTGAAAATGGCTTTCCAGGTTCAGGTTGATGGCTGGCCATCTCTGAGTTAATTGTTGCAATGTTAATGTCTCTTGTGGAGAAGGGTTTTCGAGTATCCATTTTCCAGACAAATTACTTTAGTCTCAATGCCCCAGACAGTTTCAATAATCAAACTGGCTTCTTTAGTTATCTAGACCTGCCCACAGACTTGATTTGTCTTGTCGAATCCCAAATTCGATTAAAGTTCATAGTTTCTCCCATGAGCATTTTGGGACTCGAAACATTTTGGTAGATAGTTCCAAATTAAATTTCCTTTCCAATGAGTCCAAACACGGGGGTGGGGGGGGGGGAGGAGTGGTGGGGAGGGGGAGGGGGTCCCACGAATTTTGCCCTTCTCTTACAGTCCCCCCTGTGACACTCTACACACTCGAGTGTCATGCAAGGTAAGCAAAATTCCTGACCCCGAGAGCCAACCTCCCCCGTGTTTACCTAGCTAAACATTAACGTGCATCCCTCTTTGAAATGCAATGCAGTTTACAGGCGAATACAGTCATTACAATTCGGTCACAGCGTAGAGGGGTCCGACGCCCCTCCTTTACTCTGTTTTCACAGTAAAATAACGATATATAGTCAAACACAACTTTTAGTACAGTAAAAATAAAAGGTACATAGTCAAACACAATCTTAAGTAACGCTCTTACAACACTTGATATTTGCATTCCACAGCAGGTAAAATTAAACACAAATTAAACAGGGTAGCATGGTGTCACCCCTCTCTGCGCGATTCCCAAGTTCGGCCAAGGAGCATACAGCACCCTTTGGTGCCTGACCTGATGGCCTCTGCGTTTCACTCGGCAAGTGAGACACCATAAGTAAAGAATAATTGCGAGTTGACAGATAACTAAAGTGTGGGAAACGATTCGGATCCAGACTGGGAGTTCTATATTTCTGAAAATGACCCACCAAGGCGGAATTGTAATCTCAAGAATCTTTCTCCCTATCTCAATTGTTTTCTGTTCCAGAGTATAGAAATGTTTTTGCGAGATTATTACAGATTTAGCAGAGCGGTAAGATGTTCGGGTAGAGGGGGAATTGCATAGCCAAAATGTACAACATAATCCTGCAGGTTTGTAATGTTTTCCTTCACAGTGAGGTGGACAGTGGAGGGTTCAGGAATGGAGACAATCCGTTCCTGGGCCACTTGAACTGATGGCTCAGGTTTGAAGCAAAAACTGCTGTCACTTACCGGACACCAGAAGTGTCCATGTTGGTAGTGGGGCGCACTGGTGGTGACACAATATGTCCCAGCCCCTATGTATGCTACCTGTGGAGGGACTTGGTCTTGTGCCATTACCTCCATGGCGCAGTTAATAGGCTGTGCACCAGCAGCTTTAAACCCACACTGTGAATTAGAATGGGCACTCAAGTGCTGAGTGCATCCCGGCTTCGGCACCCGGAGAGGTCAGTGCTCCCACTTTATGACATAGGGTGGGACTGCTGCGAAACAAATCTGGGCACCTCCCTGAATAACTCCAATGTTCTCCACCCGGTATACCGGTTCGGGTCGTGCTGTCCCACTATGACCGGCATCCTTAGTACTACTCCCATAATGGTGTGGTTAGATTTCCCACAGTCTATTGGGACAGGGTAGGCTTCAGAGGCTAGGCAGAGTTGACACGGGCTTAGTGAATTGCTGTACGGGTAGAGGGCTGCGAGGTGCTTGTTACTGATCCAGGAGGGGACTGAACCTTGTTTGAAATCTTCCAGGTTGTTGCGGCCCTCTCCCAACAACCATGCCCCATACAGCACGCACACCTCGTTCTGTGCAGTCTGGTCCGAAGCGTTTCTATCCTCCCGTATGAGTGCATTCACTGTCTGTGCATGTTTTTCCAGCTCAGCCACAATTTCTATCAAATGGACAGTCAAAGCCTGGTCCTCGTTTAGCTCTGAGCCTACTACTGTATTTTCTTGTTTCAGGATTTTCCTCAATTGGTTCTTTAGACCGTTTTTCTGTGTTTGCAGTTCTATATCATCTAGGCTATTTATTACAGAGGATCTTGTATTGTAGGCAGTAAAAACGTTGTTTATGATGACCCCTCTAGGTCTCCCCGTGCCCATGGTGTCCCTAGCATTTAGGGTATATAAATTTGCTTTGTCTACATTCCCAAAGTCTAACTCGTAAAATTTCTTGAACATTTCTCTAAGTAGGGCCTGGTAAAGCAGCTCTGTTTCCTTCGGGCACCATGCAGGTAAGTGTACCTCTGCAAGGTTTAAAATTACTGAAACTACTGCATAGTGTATCCCCTGGTATAACACCTTTTCGGTCGGTACCAATACTAATCCGTTCCCTGGTCCCTTGGTGGTGGTAGGACACCTTTCTATTACTGTGCATACTGGCGGGGTCGTGGGCAGGGGTTTCTTAATGTGTGCTCTTAGTTCGGTGGCGTTAATTGGGAGTGGGGAGTGTAGGACCGCACACCCTTGTAGGCTGGAATCCCACCCCATCCCTGCCCCTTCATCTTGCCATTGCCTGGTGAAGACGATTGATATGCCTGTGGGGCAAATGTTCTCTGATCCCCACATGCAAACGTAGATACCCTGCTCAGATTCCCACCATTTGTCCCAACACACTTTTACTCCTCCCCGTGTCCCCGTGATGGTGCGGTACGTATCATTACCGAGTCTTTCCCAGTCCGATTCCTGGTCCCACGCATCCTTGTTGAGTTTTCTGAGCCACGACCATCCTCCCAGGGGAATCTTTCCTTTGCAAATCAAACATACACGCTTCCCTCTGTAACACTGACTCGGGCAGCGATGATCCGTATCCGGGGGCATGGAACTGAGGCCTCCCCGTAGCTAAACCCTTCCTGGCTGGAGTAGCGGGTGGAATTAGATCCCATCCACCTCGGCCACCTTCCCTCGTGGGCGTAAACGGCGAGTTCTTCCACGTCCGGTGTGCTGCCCCCTGCAGTCACGATCGGCGCTCTCTCTCCTGAGCACCCATAAATGAGGGATTCTTCCACTTCTCCTCGGCCGCCGCTGCTCAGCCTTATCAAGGCGAGCAGGAACAGGATCCTTCTCATGTTGTTCTCTTTCCTGTAGGGGCACAAAAACAGATTGTCCAACCCTAAGAAAAGCTCTCTGGCTTGACAAAGGTGACCGAGTTCAAATTGGGCTCGTTTCTTCTCAGACACACAATACAGTATTTAATTGACTGGCTGTCTTATTCGGTTCCCTATGGAACTGGTGTCCGTCTTTAACTTTTGTCTCACAGCCGTTTTACTCTTATCTTACGGGTGCTTCCTTAATAGCTATACCGGTAGATTCTTCCTACTCCCGGGTGGTACCTGGCCTGTACCTCTTTTAATAGCTGCACAGGTGGATTTTTTCTCTTACCCTTGGATGGGCTTTTACACATTTTCCCCAATAACTATTACATATGTTCCTATCATTACACAGATAATCCTACACTACGCTAGATCCTTACTAAACATACTTAAATTCATAAAAGCACATATATCTGTTCATCTGCCACCCGTCTCCGGGTGGCCAGGTTAATTCCTGTCCTTCTCCTTTCTCCTCTGGCCTCTGGGTTTCCAACGGGGCTGGTATTAAGTCAGCCTGTACCACAGGTCCCGGAGTGTCCTGACCGGACGTGGGTTTGAGTCCCACACTATCGGGTGAACGCTCCCTCCAGTGCTGCAGCACACCGCTCCTTTGGGGGTGGCTGCATGGTTCATCTTGTCCCCTGGGGGTTCTGCCTGGTTGTGGGCTGTGTGCTGGGGACTCCCAATTGGTAGCTGGTCCAACACCATCTTTTCTGGGGTTCCCTCATTGCCCGAGGCTACCGGCTGGTCCCTGACCTTAGGTACCCTTTCGCAGCTGGTCCCTTTCCCGGGGCTGAACCATTTAAATTGGGGTGCTGGTGACCATGGTGTCTTTGGCCGTGGTGTGCGAGGAGTGCTTTTTAAGACTCTGGCTACTGGGAGTGCGTCCGAGTCCCAAATGATTGGGGGGACAGCTCCTCCAGTAACACAGTCCACTGCCCCTCTAGGTGCAGTCTGTGGGTCTGCGCATCCCCTGTGGGATTTCCACAGTCGGGGGCTGCTGGCTGGGGGTCCCTGTCTTTAGTATGGTTTACTGTTTTTGGCTGTCCCTTACATTTAGCTGCTGCCCCTGGGTTGAAAAGTTTGTACTGGTTTATGTGGAACCATTTTGTACGGCCGGGCATTTTTATGGCACAGACCATGGGGCTTGCCTTGTCGACAATGTGGTACGGTCCCATGTACAGTGCCTCAAAGACCCCTACTCTAGCGTATTCCTCACCATGACCTGGTCCCCTATCTCCCACTCGTGATGTTTGCGGGGTTCTAGCAACAGTCAATTGCTCCGATGCTGTTTTCCCATATTGTTAGCGGCCTGCCAGTGAATCTGTTTAAGGTGTTCAAACAGATTCCTGACAAAGCTGTCCCGGCTCGCTTCCCTAAGCTGACCTTCCGTGAGTACCGGGGCTAATACATGGGTGGCGATTCGCATGCTCTGCCGGTCATGAGCTCGTACGGGGAGTACCCCGTGCTCTTTGACTGGCTGGCCTGGATCCCCATGAGGACCAGTGGTAGGACCTCGACCCACCCTTTGGGTGAGTCCCCTGTCTCTTTGCGCAACCTTTCTTTGATGGTGCGGTTTAAACGCTCCACAGGCCCGGATTACTGCGGGTTATGGGCGACATGCCATTTCCCTTTGATGCCGAGCACCTTAAGGGTCTCCTGCATCACTTGCCCGGTGAAGTGACTCCCTTGGTCGGACTCCACGTATTGTGGTAGTCCCCATCAAAAGAACACTTCTCTGACCAGGATCCTGGCTGTTCCCAGGGCAGTGGCTGTTCGGCATGGGAAGGCTTCCTCCCATTTGGTGAATATGTCCACCAATACTAGGCAGTACTTGTAGCCTCCCTGGGCGGTGGGTACGGGCCCGGTGTAATCGATCTGGATCGACTGCCAGGGTCCCTCTACCCTCCTGATATGTCCCATGGACACCTTTCTTTTCTGGGGGTCGGGGTTGTTGGCAGCGCACATCAGACAGCTAGCACAGAACTCGCAGACGTCTTCCCTGAGTCCCGGCCACCACCCTGCCTGTTCCACCCATTGCCAAGTGGTCTCAGGTCCGGGTTGTCCTGCTCCTGGACCCTCATGGGCCAGCTGGAGGAATTATCTCCGGTGTTGTTGCGGTACTACCCATTGCTCCCCCCTGTACAGCATGCCTTCTTTAATGGCAATTGCCACGGTGCCATATGGGCCGTCTACCCTTTCCCCTTTTGCTAGTGTGGTCAGGACAGTTTTGAGGATGGGGTCTGGGGTCTGAACCGTTTTTAGGTCCAGGGGCAAAGCTATCCCTGCCCTCCCTGCCATCCCAATCGTGCCCCTGACTGCTGCAATGGGTCCTGGGTTGTACGGGTCCCAGGGCTTGTTCGTGCAAGCATCGTGCTTGGCCAACATGTCAGCCTGCTGGTTTCCCTCGCTACGGGGTTCTGTGGTAGAATGTGCCTTCACTTTATGTGTGTAAATATTCCCTTCCTCCTCTATGGCTGTCATGATCTTTTCCAGTAGGGGCTTAATTGCCAGGGGTCTTCCGTCTGCGGATGTGTATCCGCGGCGGGACCAGATAGCCAGGTACTCCATACATGAATTGCATGTGAACATATTGTCCGAGCAAATCATGTATGGGGTAGGGAATTCTTCGGGGTGTGTGACTACATATACCACCCCAGACAGTTCAGCGTGCTGGGCGCTCATAGTACTGGGGAGTTTAATCGCCAGGGCAGTGCCTGTCTCTGGGTCATAAACTCCACAGCCTGTGAGACATTCACCTGCAGATACTGTGCTTGAACCGTCCACATAGATCTCTCGGCCTGTGGGGTGTAACCCATCCCGAAAGCCTATGTTAATTTCCCATACCCCTTCTACAGAACACTGAAAGACTGTCCCTGGATAAATCATGTTGGCTGTGAGTCTTGGCTCGCAGATCCTTTACCCTTAGGTCCATTTGAGAGAGGAGCAGGGTCCAGCGAGCAATACGGCACTGCTCAGTGTGCCGTCCTTGATTCTCCTGTCCAAGAGCATTTGGGTGGATGTATGGTGGGTAAGGAGTGTGATAGGGGACCCCCCTGTGAAGATCAGTGATCTTTTCACAGCCCAGTGATTGGCTAGGAGGTGCCGCTCACAGTTGGAGTATCCCTTCTCCACATCCGTGAGTATCCTGGAGGAGTAGACCACTGGTCTCAGCCGGCCGTGCCGCTCTTTGAACAGTACTGCACTCAGGCTGTCCACACTGGCTGCTACCTCCAGGAAAAATACTTTACCCCCATCGATGGCCCCTAGAGCTGGCGCGGTCTGCAATTCTTTCTTGAGTTGGATAAATGCTGCCTCGCAACCTTTGTCCCATTCCCACTCCACTCCCTTGTGTAGGAGTCGGAGCAGAGGGGCTGCGGTGGCTGTATAATCCTCAATGAAATCGCGACAGTACCCGGTTAGCCCTAGAAAATATCTTACTCCTGTTACTGTGTTGGGGGCAGGTAACTTCTGCACTGCTTCCCTTCTCGCTTTGTCTATGGCTCTTTCCCCAGCGCGCACAGCCAGTCCCAGGAATTTTACTTCCTTCAGGCCGATCTGTGTCTTCTTGGGGTTTACTTTAAATCCTTCTTCTTTCAGCAGCTCCAGCAGCTCAGCCAGCAGTGGGCCATGCTCCTCCCCCTCATCGGTGAACAGGAGCAGGTCATCTACATACTGTACAAGCTGCTGGGGTCTGCTAAAGCTCTTTAAACAGTTGGCCACACACTGATGGAAAATACTGGAGCTGTTGTGGAAGCCCTGAGGGAGACAGTTCCAAGTATATTGCTGTCCCCTTAAAGGTAAACGCAAACTTGTACTGATCTTCCCTTCTTAAAGGTATGGACCAGAACCCATTGGAAATATCCAGCACCGTGAAGATGGTCACAGAGGCTGGGATACTTCCAATGAGGTTGGCGACGGCATCAACAGTGGGTGCACAGGTGGGGATGTTACGGTTGAGTACTCGATAGTCCAACGTGGCTCTCCAGGAGTTGTCCGGTTTCTTAACCGGCCAAAATGGAGAGTTCACATGGGTAGCTATTGGTCTCAATACCCCCTGTTTAACCAGAGAACCCAAGGCTGTTTCCATGTCTGCCTCCGCCTCCCTGGGGAAGTTGTAGTGTTTCTGTGGTCGGATCATGGGATCCCCATCTATGCTAACCTCGACCCCCATTATTCTTCCATAGTCGTGTTTGTGAGTGGCAAAAGCTGCAAGGTTTGCCCTCACATACTCTTGGTACTCTATCGGTGTGTTACTGACCAATGATTCAAGATCATAACCCTCCTTTGGTTTCATGGTGCACACTGTCCCTTTACCCCATTTTTCTGGGATAACCATCACTTCACTCTTCCGTCCCATGCAGACTGACCCCCAAAGACTGTGGTTTCTTAAATCCACTAGGATCCCGTGGCCTAGGATGAAGTCAGCCCCCAGGATCCCTCTCCCTTCCTGTTTCCACTTCATCAGGACACAAGTCCACTTAGTGTGGAGTGTACCTAAACGAATGGAGAGCGGAACGGAGAATGAGCCAGTCTGCTCCATGCCTGTGAAACCCACCAAGCTGTAGGGGACCCCGTTAGACAGAGGTGAGGTGGCGGGGTTAGCTGCAAAGACAAGGGTGCTTACGGCACCGGTATCCAGCAGGTAAGTCCCTTTCACCTTTTCCGCTTCCATCTGAACGGTCGGTCTCCCCCACGCATCATACTCGAGGACACACAGGTGGACAGGCTGTGTCTGTCCTAGTCACGGTTTTGGTTGGGAAGGGGCAGATGGGGTTTCGGTGCCGGTGGCGGTGGCTACCCTTCCAGGGCCATCTAACATTGTACGGAGCGCAGTTAGGAAGGTATCAAACGAGTGGGGAGGGACTGGCTTCTCAGTCTCCGTCTTTTGGGTAGGGGCTGGAGAACTCTTCCCTGCGCTACTCTGCCATGGATTTCTACAATCCTTTCTCCAGTGCCCACTCTTTCTGCACCTAAAACAGGTATGTTTTGTATCGGAGGGGTTGCCCCCCTCGTGGCGCCATTCCCTCTTATCCTGACTAGGCCTGACCTCGTGGACCCTTCCCTTGGGTAGGTGCTCTTCCGCCCCCCTGCCGTTCCGGTAGGCTAGGGTCAGTCGCCTGACTATTCCCTGTTCGGTGGCCTGGGGATTTCTTGGGTCAAACCAGGCCTCAGCCTTGGTTCTTATTCAGGGTAAACTGTTTGCTACCAGGCTTCGGAGCCAGTGGGCTCTCTCGTCCCGGCTTAAGTGATTTTGGTTGAGGTCCCCTGCACAGGCGCTCTGCTACATAGGTCACAGTCTGTCTGCGAAAGCCTGTGGGGTTTCCCCTGTGGAGCTGCACTGTTTTCTCTACTCTGGAGAAGGGACTCCCGTCATTACAGCCCATGGCTTCTAAAATGTCTTCCTGGATGGTGGCAAATGTTCTCTGTCCCCTTTTGCTCTCGGCAGAGAGGGATTGATACAGCTTGCCGTCCAGGGATAGGAGAAGCATCTTTGCTATCTCGGCATCATCGCCTATCCATTAATATCCCCTGCCTGTTCCACTTCCATGAAGTGAACTGAGGGGGTCTCCCTTTGGAGTTAGCTTTTCCAGGTGGCTTATCATAGCCCTAAGCTGTTGGGGAATGTGCAGGACCACAAACTGACTTTCCAGGGGCCCTTGACCCCTGGTACTGGTGGGTGGGCTAAACTTCTGTTGCCGGCCCTGGTTCTGGCTCTTCCTGCTCTGGCTCACCTACCCCTCCTCCCTGCGACCAAGCCGAGCTGAAACTCGGCCCCACAGGTGGTGGTGGTTCGCTATCCCTGTCCGCCCCGCAACTTGTTCGCCCCTCCTGCTGCTGAACTGGTGTAGTCACCGGTGCCACAGGTGGTGGCTGAACAGTTTCTTCCTTCTCTTCCAGGTTTACCTGGACCGTACCCGGGCTTATTAGGCATACCATGCCTTTTGCCTTGGACAGAGCAAGGTTTAAACTTTTGATTTGTTGTTGGCAGGGACCGTGTTCTCCTGACTCAAACCCGTTAGAGCTAGCTACTTTATATGCTGCCTGTACGTCTCTTAATTTCTCCTCCAGCTCTTTTACTTGTAGGTTGAGGCGAGTGCTTTCCTCCCGCAGTATCTTTTCATTATTTTTAGTCTCGGTAACCTGAAACTGAAAATAGTCCTGACTGTTCTTAAAACTTTCCATTAGCTGGGCCTTTCCCTATTTTAGCTTAGGGAGTTCTCTCCATAACCTTTCTTCTGCCATAGCCCTTTCCTGATGGATCTCTGCACATTCCCATAATTCTGCCTGTAGTGACTCAACGGTGTTGTCTAGGAGTTGGACCTGTCGCTGTAGACAGATGAACCAAATTGCCTTCTCTACTGACTCTTTATGGTCCTTGCTTGCTGTGCACTGGGCTGCAGCGTCAACTGGACGCTCAGCGCGCAATAGACCAAGCACCCATTCTTTAGTGACATTGACCTTCTTATACACATAGGAGGAAATCCTCTCTTCCATCTTGGTTCTTTCTCCCAAGCCAGCACTCTCTGCATCACACCCCTTATACCAGAGTCCTCCCACGGTTGCCATTTTGTAAGGGGTGGTCCCGGGGGTCAGGTTCACCTCTGATCTACTTGATCGCTCCCACTCCCTTGGGTTCTAGACTCTATTTATTTGGGGGATGTGATAAAGTGCAAAAGACCACTGGTTCGGTGCAAAAGAACTTTGATTTTATTAAGGATAAGATAATACAGTGTCACACTTATAATTACACTAATAAAGAACAGTACATCACACATTCAAAGGGGGTTGAGTGAAAATTACACCTCCCACCTCCCAAATACCTAATACTGGCTAGGTTAGGCTCCAGGGCAGACAGGGACTATGCTTAACAATCCTTTCTGGTCAGTTAGCGGTAGTTCGCAGTTTTGGGGTTCGTTGGATTTGGTAGGTTCTGCTTGCCATACCCCAAACGTCGGAGAGGACTTCTTACTGTGCAATCTTCAGTTGGGTTGAGTCCGCTGATGCGGTAGGGCATGTTTTGGATTTGTGGGGTAAGTACCCGTTTTATTTTGTTAGAAATAGGTTTCAAAGTCCTTTTAGGTAACGTTTTCACCTGTTGGTAGTCAGGCCTAGATTGTAGAGTGGAAACTTTCGATTTTTCGGTTTCTTCCTTGTGAAGTTTTGTTTCGAGGTTGGCCAATCGCGGTGGCTTTAGTGGTACCATGTTGGCTGTGGTCAGTTGCTGCCGCGATGGTGATGTTCTTCCTTCCTTTTCGATTTTACGACGTTGAGGCTGGAGAAGTTTGTTTATAACTGTCGCGTTGGTTTCTCTTCCTTCTTGATGGCATAGGCGTAGTATGGCATATCATTTGTTGAAACAGGAATACTTTGTTAATACTGTAGGAACTGTCCTAATCTTCGCGCCAAATCAGACCAAAATTCTTTGTTTAATTTTGGCGGGCTCGACATTTCTTTGTGATATTTTGGTGGGCTCGTTAAAAGTTATTATGTCTTGGGTGGGTTGATCTTCTAAATCTGTTTCTTGATGAAAATATTAGCTTGGTAATCGCAATGTTCTTTGTGCTTGGTTTTTGCATGCAGGCTGGAGTGGGCCTTTTGTTTTTATGAATAGGCCTGATGATAGCTCCCGCAATGCCAACAAGGCGAGAATTGATTCACCCCCGATGGTGGACTTTGAGCAGTTACAGGTTGTACGAACGCAGACGAGCAGGCCCTGCCATGAGCAACCCTGCCTGCCGATGATATTATTTTATGCACAGTACTTGCCGGTGAGGTTCAGGTTGATGGCTGGCCATCTCTGAGTTAATTATTGCAATGTTAATGTCTCTTGTGGAGAAGGATTTTCGAGTATCCATTTTCCAGACAATTTACTTTAGTCTCAATGCCCCAGACAGTTTCAATAATCAAACTGGCTTCTTTAGTTCTCTATAACTGCCCACAGTCTTAATTTGTCTTGTAAAATCCCAAATTCGATTAAAGTTCGTAGTTTCTTCGATGAGCATTTTAGAACTCCAAACTTTCTGGTAGATAGTTCCAAATTAAATTTCCTTTCCAATGAGTCCAAACACGGGGTGGGTGTCCCACGAAATTTGCCCTTCTCTTACACTCCCCAAGAATTCGATTTCTGGTGCCATGAAAATGCACGTGGAGCAATTTAGCCTGAGTCCCACACTGTCCGGACAACGTAGAACCTCTTCCAGGTTGTGCAGGTGTTCGGTGACGTTGCGACCGGTGATCAGGATGTCATCTTGGAACACGACGATTCTCGGGACGGACTTCAGCAAACTCTCCATGTTTCTCTGAAGTATGGCTGCCACCGAGTGAATTACGAAAGGGTATCTGTGGTATATGCACATCAGTTTTTTCGATGATTCAACCAGCTCCTATGTCATGTAAGTAGAGGTCAGGTCCAATTTGGTGAATGACATCCCCCCTGCTGGCATTGTAAACAGGTTGTCAGCCTTGGGTAATGGATACTGATCATGTATCGAGCCTCGTTTGATCGTTACCTTGTAGTCGCTGCAGATCCTGATCGTGACATCACTTTTCAACACCAGGACAATTGGACTGGCCCATTCGCTGAACTTGACTGGTGGTATGGTTCCTTCCCATTGAAGTCTGTCCAGTTCGATCTCGACTTTCTCCTTCATCATGTACGGAACTGCCCGAGCCTTGTGATGGACGGGTCTTACATTCGGGCCGAGGTGGATCTGCACCTTGGCTCACATGAAGTTGCTGATGCCTGGTTTGAACAAAGAGGGAAACTTGCTCAGCACTTGAGCACACGAAGCGTCATCCACTGATGATAAGGCTTTAATATTGTTCCAGTTCCATTTAATTTTCTCAAGCCAACTCATGCCGAACAGCGTTGGGCCATTGCCTGGAATGATCCACAGCGATAAATCATGAACACCTCCATCGTATGATACCTTTACTGCCGCGCTGCCAATGATTGGTATGAGCTCTTTGGTGTAGGTACGCAGCTTCGCATTGATTGGGTTCAGTTTGGGTCTTTTTGCCTCCGTGTCCCACAGTTTTTCGATAGCCCTCTGGTTCAGTATTGACTGATTCGCACCCATGTCCAATTCCATGGATACTGGAACCCCATTTAATTTAACTTCCAACATTATCGGAGGACTTTTGGTAAAAGAATGTATCCCATACATTTCTTTGTCCTGTACCTCAGGTTGCCTGTGCTGCTTGATCCATGCAGGATCGATCATCCTCAGCCACGTGGTGTGTCGCAGCACGCTTGCTCGGTTACGGACACATTCGCTGAAGGTGCCCCATTGATGGACAGCCTTTGCACACGCATTACTTGAATCGGCGTTGATGGGCCCGATGATAGCCCCCGCAATGCCAATAAGGCGAGATTTGATTCACCCCCAATGGTGGACTTTGAGCAATTACAGGTCGTACAAACACAGATGAGTAGGCCCTGCCATGTGCAGCTCTGCCTGCCGATGATATTATTTTATGCACAATATTTGCCGGTGAGTTTCGATGCTGGAAAGATATCTGTTTTGAGTTTTCGTCCGTGGACATGCATGCCTGGGCGATCGTGATGGCCCTGCTCAGGTCTAGAGATTCAGCAGCCAGCAGCTTTCAATGCCAAGCACGAAAAAGTCCCGCAGCATTTCCTCCAACGCAGCTCCGAAGTTGCACGGCCCAGTGAGACGTCTCAGGTCAGTGACAAATTCCGCCACACCCTGGCCCTCGGAGCGATTGGCGTATGGAAACGATACCTCGCAATGATGATGCTTTCTTTCGGTTTAAAGTGGTTCCGAACCAGCGTACACAATTCATCGTAAGTCTTATCCATTGGTCGAGTCGGTGGGAGTAGATTCTCGATAAGGCCATAAATTTTTGATCCACAAACGGTGAGGAGAACCGACCACCCTGCGTTGAATTGTGTTATCGGTTCCTTCCAATTCGGTTGACTATGAAGTACTGGTTGAGGTGATCAGTGAAAACCTCCCAGTCTTCCCTTTCCAAGAATCTCTCCAAAATTCCAACAGACATGTTTAACTCGTCGCCAATTGTTGAGTATCGAATAACTCCATGAGGCTAAGTACGGTGATCTAGTTCAGGCATGACCTTACTCCAGTTTATTTATTCTCAAAGTGAGGATTCAACATGGCTGCTAACATTATATACACGGCTTGCACATGTCTGCCAGTGACCATTAGGACTCCGACAGTCGTGCCCTCCGGTGGCAGGTAAAACCCAGTTAACATACATAACACAGATTATAATAAACATCTTTACACTTCCAGACAGTAGCAGCTACTCTACTATGGAAGGCACATGTGCCACACGATGAGCTGCACACTCACTCACACCTTCTTCTTTTTCTTATTGTAGGCAAAATTGTCGCATAATGATCAGGAGCAGCAGCGTACCGGAGGTGGGGAGCCTGATCTACAGGACCTCATTGAGGTCGAGCAGCAAGTGTCAGCCCTCATGGACACCCCAGTTGGCGCGGTGGTGGGTGACAAAGCAGAGTCCCCAATGGATAGAGATGGTATGTGAATGGCGTTTGCGTGAGTTCCGTGACCCCGATATCAATTAGCCTATCCGCTTTACATATATATGTCCAATTCCACCTTCCCCTTATTTCCCTGCCCCCTCTCTTGCTGCTAACCACACGTCAGTTGCTTTGTGCTTACAGATGATCAGGCAGAAGCGTGGCAGCCTGCCTGTGATCGTGCTACATCAACGAGAGAGAGGACGACAGTTTAATCACTGAGCGGGACACTCCATCAGTCCCACTGCGTGGGGGTACCACATTGGCGGAGGAACCTGAATTCATGGGGTTTGAAGAGCCTGAGGCTCCTGGTCCCAGTGGCCTACAGCAATGCCCAGCACGAGGTGAAGCTCGGAGGCCAGCTCCTGAGGGAGAGCCGGCTAAGGAGTCCATTGAGAGACAGTCAGACGTGACCCTGCACTTGGAGGCTATGTCCAAGGAGAACACGCAAATGCACCGCGAGCTCATGCATCCATTGGAGAAGGTTCCGCAGAGCATCGACGCACTTGTTGTGAGTGTGGGGGAGGCCGCCTCAAGCATTGCCCGTGACGCTCAGGTGTCCAACTTTGCCCGCTCAGAGAGGGAGATGGGCTCAACGGGCAATAGCGGAGTCCCAGAGGGGATGCCGCGTGCCCTGGTTGACGTGGTAGCAGCTATGACATCACAGGCCCAAGCCAGGGAAGAACTTTGTGATGTGATGCTGTCAGTGATTGCTGGCATGAACTCGCAGACTGCTGCGTTTCAGGCTCAGTGTGCTCTGAGTCAATCTCAGTGTAATGCCATGCAATCACAGACTGCTGCCATCCTCTCTGTGTTCCCCACAGTCAGATGGGGAAGTGATGGTGCAGAAGCAGGCCAGCAAGTTGTGCTCACACATCTTTCTTTGGATGCTGATGCTCCGCCCCGTGTCAGTGGCAATGGGCCGCTGGAAATGGAAGGTGCTGTCCTCCCTCAAGATGACAGCATTCCAGCTCCCACCACTGCCATTCCATACCTGAGCCATCCCAGACTGCTGCCGCCAATGCTGAGATGGTTGAGTCAGCAGCCGGGCCTTCCAGGCCCAGAGATCTTCCAGGGTGCCACACACACACAGCAGCCCTCAAGCAGCCTTGCTGTAGGCACTGAGGCCACATTGAGGAACACTATGTGTGGGAGGCTGGTAAAGGTGAGGGTGGGAAATGTCAGCCAAAGTCTGAGTGATGACTTCTCGCACCATGGTCAGATGTACTCACCATGTAAATAAAAGCTCTAAATATGTTGTTGCAATGTTTGATGCAACATATTGTTGTGAGTGTGTGTGCCTAATATGCTACACGGATGCAGCTGGAGGATGACTAATAGAAGGGGCCTTTGTCCATACATTGTTTAAGTTCATTGTGGTTGATGGCCTTTCAACGGGACATTGTGTTGTTGTTCTGTTACTTGCTGGCGAAGGCTTTGTTTGTGGTTTGGAGGCGACCACATTGATGTCATCAATAAAATTTTACTTTGACTGTTTTGCATTGGTGTCTTGAGTATGACTTTAACGTCATGTAAATAATAGCTCTAAATATGTTGTTGCATTGTTTGACGCAACCTATGTTAAAGTCTCCGTTGGGGACAGCATCAAACAACAAATTAGGGATGCACGCAATAAAGGTACAACAGTTATCATGGGTGACCTTAAGCTACATTTACATTGGGCTAACCAAACTGGTAGCAATACGGTGGAGGAGGATTTCCTGGAGTGTATTAGGCATGATTTTCGAGACCAATATGTCGAGGAACCAACTAGAGGGCTGGCCATCCTAGACTGGGTGATGTGTAATGAGAAAGGACTAATTAACAATCTTGAGGCCTCTTGAGGAAGAGTGACCATAATATGGTGGAGTTCTTTATTAAGATGGAGAGTAACACAGTTAATTCAGAGACGAGGGTTCTGAATTTAAGGAAAGGTAACTTCGATGGTATGAGACGTGAATTGGCTAGAATAGACTGGCAAATGATACTTAAAGAGTTGACATTGGCTAGGCAATGGCAAACATTTAAAGATCACATGGATGAACTTCAGCAATTGTACATCCCTGTCTGGAGTAAAAATAAAACGGGGAAGGTAGCTCAACCGTGGCTTACAAGGGAAATTAGGGATAGTGTTAAATCCAAGGACGAGGCATATAAATTGGCCAGAAAAAGCAGCAAACCCGAGGACTGGGAGAAATTTAGAATTCAGTTTAATTAGGAGGGGGAAAATAGAGTATGAGAAGAAGCTTGCTGGGAACATAAAAACTGACTGCAAAAGCTTCTATAGATATGTGAAGAGAAAAAGATTAGTGAAGACAAACGTAGCTCCCTTGCAGTCAGAATCAGGTGAATTTATAATGGGGAACAAAGAAATGGCAGAACAATTGAACAAATACTTTGGTTTTGTCTTCACGAAGGAGGACACAAATAACCTTTCAGAAATACTAGCGGACCGAGGGTCTAGCGAGATGGAGGAACTGAAGGAAATCCTTATTAGTCAGGAAATTGTAATAGGGAAATTGATGAGATTGAAGGCCAATAAATCCCCAATCACCAGGGCCTGATAGTCTGCATCCCAGAGCACTTAAGGAAGTGACCCTAGAAATAGTGGATGCATTGGTGATCATTTCCAACAGTCTATCGACTCTGGATCAGTTCCTATGGACTGAAGGGTAGCTAATGTAACAGCATTTTTGAAAAAAAGGAGGGAAGAGAGAAAACAGGGAATTATAGACCGGTTAGCCTGACATCAGTAGTGGGGAAAATTTTGGAATAAATTATTAAAGATGAGATAGTAGCGCATTTGGAAAGCAGTGACAGGATTGGTCCAAGTCAGCACGGATTTATGAAAGGGAAAACATGCTTGACAAATCTTTGAGAATTTTTTGAGGATGTAACCAGTAGAGTGGACAAGGGAGAACCAATGGATGTGGTGAATTTGGACTTTCAAAAGGCTTGTGACAAGGTCCCACACAAGAGATTGATGTGCAATATTAAAGCACATGGTATTGGGGGTAATGTATTGACGTGGATAGAGAACTGGTTGGCAGACAGGAAGCAGAGAGTTGGGATAAACGGGTCCTTTTCAGAATGGCAGGCAGTGACTAGTGGGGTGCCACAGGGCTCAGTGCTGGGACCCCAGCTATTTACAATATACATCAATGATTTAGATGAAGGAATTGAATGTAATATCTCCAAGTTTGCAGATGACACTAAGCTGGGTGTCAGTGTGAGCTGTGAGGAGGATGCTAAGAGGCTGCAGGGTGACTTGGACAGGTTAGGTGAGTGGGCAAATGCATGGCAGATGCAGTATAATGTGGATAAATGTGAGGTTATCCACTTTGGTGGCAAAAACATGAAGACAGAATATTATCTGAATGGCGGCAGATTAGGAAAAGGGGAGGTGCAATGAGACCTGAGTGTCATGGTACATCAGTCATTGAAGGTTGGCATGCAGGTGCAGCAGGCGGTGAAGAAGGCAAATGCCTTGTTGGCCTTCATAGCTAGCGGATTTGAGTATCGGAGCAGAAAGGTCTTACTGCAGTTGTACAGGGCCTTGGTGAGGCCTCACCTGGAATATTGTGTTCAGTTTTGGTCTCCTAATCTGAGGAAGGACGTTCTTGCTATTGAGGGACTGCAGCGAAGGTTCACCAGACTAATTCCAGGGATGGCTGGACTGTCATATGAGGAGAGACTGGATCAACTGGGCCTTTATTCACTGGCGTTTAGAAGGATGAGAGAGGATCTCATAGAAACGTATAAGATTCTGACGGGACTGGACAGGTTAGATGTGGGAAGAATGTTCCTGATGTTGGGGAAGTCCAGGACCAGGGGACATAGTCTTAGGATAAGGGGTAGGCCATTTAGGACTGAGATGAGGAGAAACTTCTTCACTCAGAGAGTTGTTAACCTGTGGAATTATCTACCGCAGAGAGTTGTTGATGCCAGTTCGTTAGATGTATTCAAGAGGGAATTAGATATGGTCCTTACAGCTAAAGGGATTAAGGGGTATGGAAGGAAAGCGGGAAAGGGGTACTGAGGTGAATGATCAGCCATGATTTTATTGAATGGTGGTGCAGGCTCGAAGGGCCGAATGACCTACTCCTGCACCTATTTTTTATGTTTCTATTTCTATGTTTCTAGGTTTCCTATTCTGGAGGCACATAGCATGGTCACTATTAGCTGCATCCCTCAGCTTCCTCCATTCAAGAGACCCGATGCATTACGAGCCACCGATGTGTGGCTTCACCGGCAGCATTGCCACGCTGCCTCTGATAGGTCCTTACTATACAGTATAAATGCACACGAGGTCCATGCTTGAGAGCAGGTCAGTCTGTGACCTGTCCTTTATTCCTTCGCACTCAAGTGATGAAGGTGGGTGGAGCTTCCCCTTTTGTACCTGAAAGTCCAGGTTAGGAGTGTCTCCCACCTAGTGGTCATTGTTCTCACAGTGTACAACTTAGGTCAGATTATATATGGGTTACAATGCTGGTTGAATACATGACATCATCGCCCCCCCAAAGTCTTATTGGGATCACAGGTTAAGTCTCTCTGGTGGTTTACGCTCTCTTGTAGAGCGCCTGAGTTGGGGCTCCGGTTGTTGGGCGCTGGCCTGAGTGTCTGCTGTTTGCGGTGCCTCAGGCTTATCCAGACTTCCCACATTGATTGGGCTCTCCTCCCTTTGGTTCCAGTGTGCGGTCACCTGTGGTGGAGTGAACTCTACATCGTGTTCTTCCTCTGCTCCTTCTATGGGGTTGCTGAACCTCCTTTTTGTTTGATCCACGAGTTTGCGGCAGATTTGTCCATTTGTAAGTTTAACTACCAGAATCCTATTTCCCTCTTTGGCAATCACAGTGCCTGCGAGCCATTTGGGGCCTGCAGTCTAGTTGAGGACAAAAACAGGATCATTTACATCAATACATCGCGCCCTCGCATTCCTGTCATAGTAGTCATAATGTGGCTGACGCCTGCTCTCGACAATTTCTTTCATGGTAGGGTGTATAAGGGATAGCTGGATTTTGAGCGTCCTTTTCATTAGCAGTTCTGCGGGTGGAACCCCTGTGAGCAAGTGTGGTCAGGATCTATAGGCCAACAGGAGGTGTGATAAGCGTCTTTGTAGGGAACCCCCTTGGATTCTGAGCATCCCCTGTTTGATTACCTGCACTGCTCGTTCTGCCTGGCCGTTTGAGGCCGGCTTGAACGATGCCATTCTGACATGGTTAATTCCATTGCCTGCCATGATGTCCTGGAATTCAGTGCTTGTGAAGCACGGGCCGTTGTCGCTGACCAAGACGTCCGGTAGACCGTGGGCGGCGAACATTGCAAGTAGACTTTCTACCGTGGCAGAGGATGTGCTTGAATTAAAAATGTCACACTCGATCCATTTGGAGTAGGCGTCTACTACAACCAAAAATGTTTTTCCCATGAAAGGACCTGCGTAGTCCACATGGATGCATGACCAAGGCTTGGCGGGCCATGGCCAGGGGCTAAAGGGTGCTTCCCTGGGCGCATTGCCCAGCTGGGCACACGTGTTGCACCTGCGAACACAAAAGTTCCAGATCTGCGTCTATCCCTGGCCACCAAACGCGTGACCTGGCAATTGCCTTCATCATGACAATGCCTGGGTGCTCATTGTGGAGTTCTCTGATGAACACCTCTCTGCCCATCTGGGGCATGACTACGCGGTTTCTCCACAGTAGGTAATCGGCCTGAATCGAGAGTTCATCCCTGCGCCTGTGAAATGGTTTAAATTCTTCAGGGCATGCCCTGTACGTGGCTGCCCAGTCCCCATTGAGGACACATTTCTTGACTGGAGACAATAGCGGGTCTCTATTTGTCCAGACTTTAATCTGACAGGCTGTCACGGGGGAGCCTTCGCTTCCGAAAGCTTCAACAGCCATGACCATCTCAGCAGCATGCTCAGTAGCCCCTTCAGTGGTGGCTAGCGGGAGCCTGCTGAATGCATCGGCACAGTTTTCAGTGCCCGGTCTGTGCCAAATTGTATAGTCATAGGCTGCTAACGTGAGTGCCCACCTCTGTATGCGAGCCGACGCATTTGCATTTATGGCCTTGTTGTCGGCCAAAAGGGACGTTAGGGGTTTGTGATCTGTCTCCAGCTCAAATTTCCTGCCAAACAGGTACTGGTGCATTTTCTTTACAGCAGATACACATGCGAGCGCCTCCTTTTCTACCATCCCGTAACCCCTTTCTGCCTGGGACAGGCTCCTGGAGGCATAAGCTACCGGCTGTAACTGACCCTTGGTATTGACATGCTGCAACACACACACGACACCATAGGATGACGCATCGCCAGTTAACAGAAGTTTCTTACATGGGTCGTATAGTGTTAACAGAGTGTTGGAACATAACAAATTGCGTGCTCTATTAAAAGCCCTTTCCTGGCTGTCCCCCCAGACCCATTCGCGACATTTGCGTAAGAGCACGTGTAGCGGCTCTAGCAGCATGCTCAATTTGGGAAGAAAGTTACCAAAATAGTTCAGGAGCCCCAGGAACGAATGCAGCTCCGTCGTGTTACGGGTTCTGGGTGCTCTCTCGATCGCTTCCGTCTTGGAATCAGTAGGACTGATCCCCCCTGCTGCTACCCTCATCCCCAGGAATTCAACCTCTGGAGCTCGGAAGACGCACTTCGCCTTTTTCAGTCGCAGCCCTACCCAGTCCAGTCTGCATAGCACCTCCTTTAGGTTGTGGAGGTGTTCTTCAGTATCATAACCCGTGATGAGGATGTCGTCCTGAAAAACCACCGTCCCTGGAATCGACTTGAGGAGGCTTTCCATATTTCGTTGGAAGATCGCGGCGGTCGCGCGAATCCCGAACGGACATCTGTTGTACTCAAACAACCCCTTGTGTGTCGTCATGGTGGTCAACTTCTTTGACTCACTCGCCAGCTCCTGGGTCATGTAAGCTGAGGTCAGGTCCAATTTTGAAAAAGGTTTGCCACCGGATAGCATCGCAAAGAGGTCCTCCGCTCTCGGTAGCAGGTACTGGTCTTGGAGTGACACCCGATTGATGGTGGCCTTGTAATCACCACATATCCTGACCAACCCATCCGCCTTGAGCACCGGCACGATCGGGCTCGCCCAGTCACTGAATTCGACTGGTGAGATGATGCCTTCCCTCAGCAGGCGGTCCAATTCGCCTTCTATCTTTTCCCGCATCACGTATGGCACCGCTCTGGCCTTGTGGTGTACTGGACTGGCGTCCGGGTTTATGTGAATCACTACCTTGGCCCCCATGAAAGTGCTGATGCCGGGTTGAAATAATGAGTCAAATTTGTCCAGGATCTGTGAGCGTGATACTCGCTCCACAGAGGAAATTGCATTGACATCGCCCCATTTCCAATTCATGACAGCAAGCCAACTCCTCCCCAGTAGTGCGGGACCGTCCTCTGGGACAATCCAGAGTGGCAACCTGTTCTCCGAATCTTTGTGGGGCACGACTACCATGGCGCTGCCTAGCACCGGAATGATCTGCTTTGTGTAAGTCCGTAGCTGTGCGTCAATCGGCGATAATTTTGGCCTCCTGGCCTTGGACACCCACAACTTTTCGAACTGTTTGATACCCATCAGGGACTGGCTGGCCCCCGTGTCTAGCTCCATTGATACTGGGATGCCATTGAGGAGCACTTTCATCATTATCAGTGGCGTCCTAGTGTATGAACTGTATACGTGCTCCACATGAACTCGCTGAACTTCAGCTTCCAGTGATTTCCCCCAGCGTTCATTTCTGCAATTTCTGCAGGTATTTTGCTCATCTCTGCAAACTCTGGCTGAGTGTGTGCCTCCACACCTCCAACATGAGCTGTTGTTGGAAACAAAAGGTCCCTTGCCAGTCGATCGTCCCTGACTGCCCCAGTGATTTTGTCCTTGAGTGCGCCATTAACAGGTGTTGATGGCCCCATTACTGGCCGCATTGTCCATGCAATGGTGTGAATCGCCATTCAGCTTGCTATTGTCTCTGTCGAACTCTCCCTCTGGGTTCGACTACATGTTGGGGCATGCCCGATTGCCCTTGTCTGCCTGGAGAACTGTGTGCTGCTTTAACAATGTTGAATCTCTGTCCCAACCATTCGTTAACACAGTACCTCTCGTCTGTTCTGCTCGTGGCCATGCTCGCGTGGATTAAATCCCAGTTTCTCGTCGCCATTGATAGGTCCTTACTATACAGTATAAATGCACACGAGGCCCATGCTTGAGAGAAGGTCAGTCTGTGACCTGTCCTTTATTCCTTAGCACTCAAGTTATGAAGGTGGGTGGAGCTTCCCCTTTTGTACCTGAAGGTCCAGGTTAGGAGTGTCTCTCACCTAGTGGTCATTGTTCTCACAGGTCAGATTATATATGGGTTACAATGCTGGTTGAATACATGACAGCCTCCACTGTGGATGGCGCTCCTGCTGGTGTGGCTGGCCATTTAGGCCCTCGCCAGGCTCCTGTTGCTCATTCTCCTCCTCCTGATGTGAGGCTGCAGGTCTGCCTGTGGGAGATGGCCTATCTCTCTCAGCACTTCCTCTCAGAAGCGTATCCTTCTCACACACTGCTCCTCAGAGAGGTGGAGGTATGACTGTTGCTGCCTCTAAACTTGTGGAGGGTAAGGCCTCCTTTCTAGACGTCCACGTCCTCTCCTCATTCGTGGCCCTGCATGGCCAACAGCCCTTCTATCTTCACGCCATCTAACGAGAGCATGGAGTAGACGATGCTGGTGAACTAGTAATGCACCCATTAAATTATTTCACTCAAGCTATAAGGACCCTGTGATGACAGATCCATCTTCCGATTTAAAGTCAGAGGTTCACGCAGCGTGCTGTGCGGAAATGTTGTATTCCATGTGATCTCCGATTTATGATCCTCCTCCTCCCTTTAGATAGGCTACAGATCGCGCCAATGGAACTTGGAACTGCCTGTTTTTTTCTGGTGTCATTTGGGGTGGACGCTAAACGAGGCCTATCCATCTAATTTTGCGACTGGTATGCGAGTGGGACATTGCACAATTGGCATCTTGATCTGAATGAAATTACATTAGTGTTGGGAACCGCTGCAAAACTGGCACCAAAGTGAGAATCCACATGCCAAAACTATTTTGCTCTCCACCCCCATTTCCCTGCCCTCTGTACTTG
This sequence comes from Pristiophorus japonicus, assembly GCF_044704955.1. NCBI lineage: Eukaryota > Metazoa > Chordata > Chondrichthyes > Pristiophoridae > Pristiophorus > Pristiophorus japonicus. The sequence continues at coordinate 229,484,144 of NC_091981.1, forward strand.
CTTAAAATCTATTACATCTGTACCATTTTCCAGTTCTCATGAAAGATCACTGTAAAGTCCTTACTCTACAGCATGAAACCACACGAGGCACAATCCAGGGACAAGGCCACTCTGTGACCTTAACTCTTTATTACAGGTCTCCAGAAGTGATGACCCTGCATGGGACCTCCCTTTATATACCTGTGTGATCAGGTAAGGAGTGTCTCCCACAAGTTCACCCCCTGTGGTCAAGGTGTTCATCGAAGTTGAGTGTATACAGTAATACAGTGGTGTTACATTGTCATTACAAACATGACAGTCAGCAACCTGAAACATAGGGGCAAAATTCGGGAGTGCTCCGTTTGGAGGCGATAACCTTTGTGAGGTGGGACTCCCTGCGCCCGACGCAGAAATCCCGCCTCGCAACCCAAATTAGGCTCACCCCACCTGACAGGAAGTGGAGTGCAATGTCAGGCGCTCCACGTACTGTCTGGGCTGGCACGGGGGTGCGACCCGGTATAAAGTCGTAGCGCTATGTGGCCTCTCCACGTAGCCCTGACGCGAACCCCATGGGGGATGTGGGGTGCCGTGGCTGCAGCGCTACACCATCGCGGCACAGACACCGCAAAAGACCGCTCTGAGGCTGGGCCAGTAAGTCGGCTGAAAACTTAAAATGGCGCTGTGTACTGCCCCTTTAATTTTGCTCCACATGCGGAATGCGGCCCGGTTCGCGACCTGCGGGGCAAAAACAGGCCGCAGCAGGGTGAAAAGGGGTCACGCGCATGGCTACTGGTTTTGCGCCGCTGTTAACTCCCACGCAGTTTCGCAAGAGCCAGTAGTGGCCATCCCCGACCCCCCCCGGGCAAAAGCACATAAGCCGCCCCCCCCCCCCACCTCCACCTCCAGGGATGCTAATGGGAGGCACACAGCAGGGCAATTTCTCCCATTAACTATGATTCTCTCTCCACAGATGCTGTCTGACCTGCTGAATGTTTCCAGCATTTTCTGTTTATATTTCAGATTTCCAGCATCTGCAGTATTTAGCCTTTGTGTCAGAACTATTAGGGGCCAAAAATGCCCGGGGTCCACCTCTGCCGTGGAATTGCCCACTGCACCCCTCAAACAAGGCGGAGCGCTGTCTCAGGTGCTTCACCTCATTGGTGGGGCACTCCCGGGGCGTCAGCATGGCGCTGAGGTCAGCTTCATGTCGTGCTGATGCACCACAATGTCCCTCCCATTCATTTAAAGGGGAGGGTCACTGCGGACTCTGCATGGCCCTTTGGTGGCCACTACTGAGCCACCAGGGACAATCTCGACCAGGCCAGTGGCCTGGCATGCAAAGAGAAGTGTCGGGCTGCATGATGGCGGTCCGGTCGAGGTGTGGGACGCCATAATCGGGCTGACGGAAAAATAGGCCAGCAAAAAACAATGGTGGCCCGGGTCACACACAGCCTTTCCTTTAAGGAGGGCCCCGGGCAGATGTCTGCACTCCGTGAACATAGGCCGGCACCAGCCTTGCGACCCACAGGGCAATATCCCCTATGCAGAACAAAGGGCTCGGCGCGGATGCCGATGATGTCATCACTGAGTGTGAGCCGGCCTGGGGTATAAATTGCGGGACGCGGCACAAACTCTAAATTGCCCCCAAAATCTCAGAGTCAATTTAGCCCCAGGCGATACCACAGCCACCCCTGGGCGAAAAGGCAATTGCGCCCCATTAGCACCAACCAGCAGCACTAACGGGGTGCAGAAAAGGGTCAGAAAAGGGCTGAACCCTTGGTTTCTTGGATATGAATATTCAAGGAAGTGAGTTCCAAAATAATCGGATTTGGATGCGATCCAATTTCGAGACCACTGTCTTCAATCTATCATGATGGGTTGAGATATGACAAATGGGTTTTAATGTAATTAGTGTAGGGTAATGTACATAGATATTGGTTAATCGTAAATGTGTTTTAGGTGAACGGGTCCGGTTTTGCAGGGGCCAGAAAAGGAAAAGGATTTGGGAGTGATCATTGATCACACTCTGAAAACATCTGATCAAGTCTGAGGAGGTTACTATTAAGGCAAATCAGTATGTAAATTCCGCGTAATAAGCTTTGGTTAAGTACATCTTGTTTTTTTTTTTGGTAATGTTAAAACAGCACAGCACAATGGGCCGAATGGCTTCCTTCTGTGCTATATCATTCTATGAAACTTGAACGTTTACATCAGAGTTTCTCCTTTTGGAAGGACATTTCTTGACTCAGTGGAGGGGAACCAGCCTTTCTATTGCTTAATATTTTTTCTCCATTCCAGATATGAGCAAGCTTTTCTGACAAGCTTAATTGGAATGCGACCTGAGACGTATTTTTGGATTGGCATAAAATCTGATACAGACAATCAAAAGGTCTTTACATCTGTGAGTGGGGAGTCAGTATCATTTACACATTGGAATATCGATATGCCAGGTGAGCATTAAGCACTGCGCATCCTAACATTGCGAGAGAGATTTAATTTAATGTATACTGATCTGCAGTTGTATAAATGGAAATCTTGAGGGTAATTTTAACTTGCTGGTTGGAAACCCAAGGAATTGGGTGGAACACCAGTTTTATACTCCGCCTAATGGGCCCAAGTTTCCACATGATTCGCGCCTGATTTTTAGGAGCAACTGTTGGAGAATGGACTATTTTAGAAATTGCAATTCTCCACATTTTTTTTCCTGCAGTTCTAGTCAGGTAGAACAGTTCTAGTTTAGAACAAAATTTTTTCTTCAAAAGGGGGCGTGTCCGGCCACTGACGCCTGATTTGAAAGTTTCCACAGTGAAAATGTACTCCAAACTAAAGTAGAATGGAGCCAGTGAAGATTTTTGTAGAACTGAAAAAACCTGTTCTACACATTAAAAAATCAGGCGCAGGTTACAAATTAGGCGTCCAGAACGAGGTGGGGGGAAGGGAACTCATTAAATTCGACAATAAATCCTTATTTATACTTCTACAAATATTATACAAATAAATCCAACCTGAATAAACATTTATAAGCCAAGAAAAGATTAAATAAACCATCTTCCTACCTGTGTGAAAGTGCTTCAGCCAGGGAGAATTCTGCAGCCGTTCGTGCCGCTGAGCGGGAGGGGGAGAGAGACAGAGAGAGAGAGAGAGAGCGAGGGAAAGAGAGAGAGGGGGAGCGAGGGAGGGAGGGTGAGAGAGGGGGGGGAGGGAGGGAGAGAGCGAGGGGAGGGAGGGAGAGAGGGGGGGGAGGGAGGGAGAGAGAGAGAGAGAGAGGGAGGGAGGGAGAGAGAGGGAGGGAGGGAGGGAGAAAGAGAGAGGGAGGGAGGGAGGGAGAGAGAGAGGGGAGGGAGGGAGAGAGAGAGAGGGGGAGGGAGGGAGAGAGAGAGAGGGGAGGGAGGGAGAAAGAGAGAGGGGAGGGAGGGAGTGAGAGAGAGGGGAGGGAGGGAGAGAGAGAGAGCGGGGGGGGGAGAGAGAGGGGGGGGGCGGTGAGGAAGGGAGAGGTCAGGTCGGATCGGATCCATTCCGGGAGTCGGGAGTCGGGTCCAGTGGGGGGGGGGGGGGCGGGTCGGGTCGGGGAACAGGAGCGCGGGTCGGGTCGGGTCAGTCGGGGGGTGGGGGAGTGGGTGTCGGGTCTCGGGTCGGGTCGGGGCGGGGGAGCGGATGTCGGGTCGGGTCTGGTCGGCAGGTGGGGGGGGAGCGGGTGTCTGGTCGGCTTGGTGAGGGGGGAGCGGGTGTCGGGTCGGGTCTGGTCGGCGGGGGTGGGGGGGAGCGGGTGTCGGGTCGGGTCTGGTCGGCGGGGGTGGGGGGAGCGGGTGTCGGGTCTTGTCGGGGGCGGGGAGCAGGAGCTGGCCGTGGGAGGAGCCCCAGTGAGGCCATTCGGCCAGAGCTAGGGGCTGCGTGCTTCGGGCCCCTCCCACACAGTTCGGCGCCTGGAGCTACTGCACTTGCGTGCCGACTGTAGCGCGCATGTGCAGAGGTCCCGGCACTGTTTTCAGCGCCGGGACCTGGCTCTGCCCCCCCCACAGCTCGTGCTGGCTGCGCCGAGGGCCAGAGGACCTGTAAATAGGTGGAGAATACCGAGGATTTTTTTAGGCGCCGTTTTAGGCGCGAAAAACGGGCGCCCATCTCGGAGGGGCGCCCGTTTTTTTTCTTGTGGAAACTTGGGCCCAATATTACTCACTTTGACTTCAGTGGAGAGTAAAGTGGCGCAGTGTGTAAAACCAGCGATGCACCCGATCCCTTCAGTTTCCCAATGGGCGCATTTGGTTAAAATTGTCCCCCTTCTCTTAGTCATGTCGGGCCCAACTTTGCCCAAGCAGTTTTTTTCGGCGTACTGACCTGAAGCGTGCCGACTTTGCACGCTGGAAAGGGCGCCAGAAAAAAGGGGCCCCATCCTGGCTGCTCTTCGAACTCCCCGAAGTTGTGGCGTGCAAACTGAAGGGTGGGGGGGCGGAACAACAGGCCAGCACAGAAAGCACTGCCGGCAGCTGCACGCATGCGCAGTGAAGTCTGAGCGCATGCTCCTGCCCTCCCAGCGGGCTGTGAGCAGGACACAATGCTTGCAGCCCCTATCCCCGGCCGAAGGGACGCCCGATCTCGCTGCACCCTATCCCCGGCCGAGTGGCCTCCCGCACCGGCTGGCCGGCCTGTTGAGTTCCCGGGCAAGGTAGGACTTCGGTTCTATTTTTTATTTAATGGCTGTGCTTGAGACTTTTGATTGGGGGGGGAGGGGAGGAGGAGAGTTTTTTTGGGGGGAGAGGAGGAGGGTTTTCGGGGGGGAGAGGAGGAAAGTTTTGCGAGGGGGAGAGAAAGCGTGTATTGGGGGAGGAGGAGGAGAGTTTTTTGGGGTTGGGAGCAAAAGTGTTTTTGAGGGAAGGGGGTAGAGAAAGACTGTTTTGTACACCAGCATCTCTCTCTCTCTCTGGCTATCCCCCTGCCCCCGTGACATCGCAGCCAGCAGCTCGCATTTCTCCGCTGGGATTTACTTCATTTTTATTAGTATTTTTATTGTTTGAGCTTTTCCTTGCAATGTTTGGTGCTTAGTTGTTGAACACCTCTCCAGTTCCCTTCTCTCCCCTATCCCTACCCTAATGTCTGCCGAATGTGCGCTGCTTTTTCTTAACTGTTCACAAGGTTTTTCAGAGCTGGCCACATACACTGACCTAAGTCAATTTGGAGTAAGTTTTTGCTGGCCAAAGTGGCACAAAAGACCAAAACTGGCGTAAGTGTCTGGGAACGCCCCCTTTTGAAAAAAAACTGACCAAAAAATATCATACCTGATACGTCCTTACTAAACAATATAAATGCATACGAGGCCCATGCTTCAGAGAAGGTCAGTCTGTGACCTGTCCTTTATTCCTTAGCACTCAAGTGATGAAGGTGGGTGGAGCTTCCCCTTTTGTACGTGAAGGTCCAGGTTAGGAGTGTCTCCCACCTAGTGGTCATTGTTCTCACAGTGTACAACTTAGGTCAGATTATATATGGGTTACAATGCTGGTTGAAAACATGACTTCACCTCCCCCTTAAAAGTCTTACTGGGATCACAGGTTGAGTCTCTCTGGTGGTTTACGCTCTCTTGTCAAGCGCCTGAGTTGGGGCTCCGGTTGTTGGGCGCTGGCCTGAGTGTCTGCTGTTTGCGGTGCCTCAGGCCTATCCAGACTGCCCACAGTGATTAGGCTCTCCTCCCTTTGGTTCTGGTGTTCGGTCACCTGTGGTGGAGTGAACTCTACATCGTGTTCTTCCTCTGCTTCTTCTATGGGGTTGCTGAACCTCCTTTTTGTTTGATCCACGTGTTTACGGCAGATTTGTCCATTGGTAAGTTTAACTACCAGAATTCTATTTCCCTCTTTGACAATCACAGTGCCAGCGAGCCATTTGGGCCCTGCAGCGTAGCTGAGGACAAAAACAGAATAATTTACATCAGTACATCGCGCCCTCGCATTCCTGTCATGGTCGTCATATTGTGGCTGTCGCCTGCTCTCGACAATTTCTTTCATGGTGGGGTGTATAAGGGATAACTTGGTTTTGAGCATCCTTTTCATTAGCAGTTCTGCGGATGGAACCCCTGTGAGCGAGTGTGGTCAGGATCTATAGGCCAACAGGAGCGTGATAAGCGGGTTTGTAGGGAACCCTCTTGGATTCTGAGCATCCCCTGTTTGATTATCTGCACTGCTCGTTCTGCCTGGCCGTTTGAGGCTGGCTTGAACGGTGCCGTTCTAACATGGTTAACTCCATTGCCTACCATGAAGTCCTGGAATTCAGTGCTTGTGAAGCACGTGCCATTGCCGCTGACCAAGACATCCAGTAGACCGTGGGCAGCGAACATTGCAAGTAGACTTTCTACCGTGGCAGAGGCTGTGCTTGAATTTAAAATGATACACTCGATCCATTTGGAGTAGGCGTCTACTACAACCAAAAACATTTTTCCCATGAAAGGACCTGCATAGTCCACATGGATGTGTGACCAAGGCTTGGCGGGCCATGGCCAGGGGCTAAGGGGGGCTTCCCTGGGCGCATTGCCCAGCTGTGCACACGTGTTCCACCTGCGAACACAAAGTTCCAGATCTGCGTCTATCCCTGGCCACCAAACGTGTGACCTGGCAATTGCCTTCATCGTGACAATGCCCGGGTGCTCATTGTGGAGTTCTCTGATGAACACCTCTCTGCCCATCTGGGGCATGACTACGTGGTTTCCCCACAGTAGGTAATCGGCCTGAATCGAGAGTTCATCCCTGCGCCTGTGAAATGGTTTAAATTCCTCAGGGCATGCCCTGTACGTGGCTGCCCAGTCCCCATTCAGGACACATTTCTTGACTGGAGACAATAGCGGGTCTCTATTTGTCTAGACTTTAATCTGACGGGCTGTCACGGGGGAGCGTTCGCTTCCGAAAGCTTCAACAGCCATGACCATCTCAGCAGCATGATCAGTAGCCCCCTCAGTGGTGGCTAGTGGGAGCCTGCTGAGTGCATCGGTGCAGTTTTCAGTGCCCGGTCTGTGCCGAATTGTATAGTCATAGGCGGCTAACGTGAGTGCCCACTTCTGTATGTGGGCCGATGCGTTTGCATTTATGGCCTTGTTGTCAGCCAAAAGGGACGTTAGGGGTTTGTGATCTGTCTCCAGCTCAAATTTCCTGCCAAACAGGTACTGGTGCATTTTCTTTACATGCGAGCGCCTCCTTTTCTACCATCCCGTAACCCCTTTCTGCCTGGAACAGACTTCTGGAGGCATAAGCTACCGGTTGTATCTGATCCTTGACATTGACATGCTGCAACACACACCCAACACCATAGGACGACGCATCGCACGTTAACACAAGTTACTTACATGGGTTGTATCGTGTTAACAGAGTGTTGGAACATAACAAATTGCGTGCTCTATTAAAAGCCCTTTCCTGGCTGTCCTCCCAGACCCATTCGCGACCTTTGCGTAGGAGCACGTGTAGCGGCTCTAGCAGCGTGCTCAATTTGGGAAGAAAGTTGCCAAAATAGTTCAGGAGCCCCAGGAACGAACGCAGCTCCGTCGTTTTACGGGGTCTGGGTGCTCTCTGGATCACTTTCGTCTTGGCCGCAGTAGGGCTGATCCAGTCTGCTGCTACCCTCATCCCCAGGAATTCTACCTCTGGAGCTAGGAAGTTGCATTTTGCCTTTTTCAGTCACAGCCCTACCCGGTCCAGTCTGTGTAGCACCTCCTCCAGATTGTGGAGGTGTTCTTCAGTATAATAACCAGTGATAAGGATGTCATCCTGAAAAACCACCGTCCCTGGAATCGATTTGAGGAGGCTTTCCATATTTCGTTGGAAGATTGCGGCGGCCGAGCGAATCCTGTACTTAAACAACTCCTTGTGTATCATGATGGTGGTCAGCTTCTTCGACTCATTCGTCAGCTCCTGGGTCATGTAAGCTGAGGTCAGGTCCAATTTGGAAAAATGTTTGTCACCGGAGAGCGTCACAAAGAGGTCCTCCGCTCTCGGTAGCGGGTACTGGTCTGGAGTGACACCCGATTGATGGTGGCCTTGTAATCATCACATATCCTGACCGAACCACCCGCCTTGAGCACCGGCATGATCGGGCTCGCCCAGTCACTGAATTCGACTGGTGAGATGATGCCTTCCCTCAGCAGGCGGTCCAATTCGCCTTCTATCTTTTCCCGCATCACATATAGCACCGCTCTGGCCTTGTGGTGTACTGGCCTGGCGTCCGGGTTTATGTGAATCACTACCTTGGCCCCCATGAAAGTGCCGATGCCGGGTTGAAATAATGAGTCAAATTTGTCCAGGATCTGTGAGCATGATGCTCGCTGCACAGAGGAAAGTGCATTGACATCGCCCCATTTCCAATTCATGACAGCAAGCCAACTCCTCCCAAGTGGTGCGGGACCGTCCCCTGGGACAATCCAGAGTGGCAACCTGTTCTCCGAATCTTTGTGAGTCACGACTACCATGGCGCTGCCTAGCACCAGAATGATCTGCTTTGTGTAAGTTCGTAGCTGTGCGTCAATCGGCGATAATTTTGGCCTCCTGGCCTTGGACGTCCACAACTTTTCGAACTGTTTGATACCCATCAGGGACTGGTTGGCCCCCGTGTCTAGCTCCATTGATTCTGGGATGCCATTGAGGAGCACTTTCATCATTATTGGTGGCGTCCTGGTGTATGAACTGTATATGTGCTCCACATGAACTTGCTGAACTTCAGCTTCCAGCGATTTCCCCCAGCATTCACTTCTGCAATTTCTGAAGGTATTTTGCTCATCTCTGCAAACTTCGACTGAGTGTGTGCCTCCACACCTCTAACATGAGCTGTTGTTGGAAACAAAAGGTCCCTTGCCAGTCGATCATCCCTGACTGCCACTGTGACTGTCCTTGAATGCGCCATTAACAGGTGTTGATGGCCCCATTACTGGCCGCATTGTCCCTTGCAATAGCGTGAATCACCGTTCGGCTAGCCATTTTCTCTGTCAAACTCCCCCTCTGGGTTCGACTACATGTTGGGGCATGCCCGATTGCCCTTGTCTGCCTGGAGAACTGTGTGCTGCTTTAATAATGTTGAATCTCTGTCCCAACCATTCCTTAACACAGTACCTCTCGTCTGTTCTGCTAGTGGCCATGCTCGCGCGGTTTAAATCCCAGTTTCTCGTCGCCATTATTACATCCTTACTATACAGTATAAATGCACACGAGGCCCATGCTTGAGAGAAGGTCAGTCTGTGACCTGTCCTTTATTCTTTAGCACTCAAGTGATGAAGGTGGGTGGAGCTTCCCCTTTTATACCTGAAGGTCCAGGTTAGGAGTGTCTCCCACTTAGTGGTCATTGTTCTCACAGTGTACAACTTAGGTCAGATTATACATGGGTTACAATGCTGGTTGAATACATGACAATACCTAACTGACTTACTCTGGAGCAAATTTTTTGGGGAAAATGGCATTTTTTAAGTTACGCATGAAAAAACAACTTACTCCAAAAAAATTGATGCAAGTCATGGCCATAATTGGGCCCATAAAAAGGAAATATCCCCAGCTTAGTGTTAATCACCACATCGCAATATGTAAATTTGTACCTGAATAAAAATGAAACGATTTAGTGCCGTTAATTAAATTATTGTTCATTTTTAAGTAAAATCCAATGGTTTCAAATTGTTTGAGGAATATTAATCTGTTTCTTACCTGTTAGTCCATTTGGTTACTTACAGGATATGATATTTGAACTATTATTTGCAGGGAGAAATGCTGGCTGCGTTGGTATGGCAACTGGAAATGCTGCTGGGTTATGGGGTATTTATGACTGTATGTTGAAGGCAAAATATATCTGCAAACGTTGGGCGGCTGGTGTGACACCTCCTGCAATTATACCAACAACTCCTGCCGCAACATGTCCGGAAGACTGGAAAACATACCAGGGCTCCGGATACTGCTTCAAAGTGAGTCTACCAAATATTTAAATTGTGTCCTTTTATAGTTTTGTATCTTATTAATGTCAAACTGTGTGCCGTCTCTTCAAAAACAGCCTGCAGCCATCTTGGGGTGAAATTTTAAATTTCCAGCGGAAACTTGCCATGGTGGGGGGGTTGGGGCGGCGATTAAAATGGAGCAGGTGAATTACTCACTCTGTCCACAATCCGATGTGACTTTAAATTGTCCGATTTTTCCGGCGTATCAGGCGCCCGCCTGAGTCAAGTGGGACTCTTACAATTGAGCAAATAGGGGTCCTATTATGTCAATTAAGACCAATGAGAAGAGCATGAAGGTAAGATTAAAGCTCACCTTTTTGGGGCCAGGAGGAGATAAGTTTTCCTCCGAGCCCCACAATGGAAGTATATTCCTCCCCTGCCAGGATGTCCTGCCACAACCTCCCCACTTCCTGAACGGCCGACTGCACTGGAGCTCATGCAGTTCCTCTCTGAAGATGGTTCGGCCAAGGAGACTTTCTGATGTCCTGGGACAATGATAACTGACCTCTACTGCATCTTCTTTTATATCGGGTATCACAGACCCAATCCATGTCCGGACCGGGGTCAAACAGGGCTGCGTCATCACCACAACCCTCTTCTCAATCTTTCTCACCGCCATGCTCCACCTCACAGTCAACAAGCTCCCCGCTGGAGTGGAACTAAACTACAGAACCAGTGGGAACCTGTTCAAACTGCGTCATCTCCAGGCCAGGTCCAAGACCACCCCAACCTCTGTCGTCGAACTACAGTACGCAGATGACGCCTGCGTCTGCGCACATAAAGAAGCTGAAATCCAGGACATAGTCGACGAATTTACTGAGACGTACGAAAGCATGGGCCTTACGCTAAACATCCGTAAGACAAAGGTCCTCCACAAGCCTGTCCTCACTGCACAGCACTGCCCCCCAGTCATCAAGATCTACGGCGAGGCCCTGGATGCCATGGACCACTTTCCATATCTCGGGAGCCTCCTATCAACACGAGCAGACATCGACGACAAGATCCAACACCGCCTCCAGTGCACCAGTGCAGCCTTCGGCCACCTGAGGAAAAGAGTGTTTGAAGACCAGGCCCTCAAAACTACCACCAAGCTCATGGCCTACAGGGCTGCAATAATACCTTCCCTCCTACATGGCTCAGAGACATGGACGATGTACAGAAGACACCTCAAGTTGCTGGAGAAATATCACCAACGATGTCTCTGCAAGATCCTACAAATCCCCTGGGAGGACAGGCGCACCAACATCAGTGTCCTCATCCAGGCTAACATCCCCAGCATTGAAGCACTGACCACACTCGATCAGCTTCGCTGGGCAGGCCACATAGTTCACATGCCAGACACGAGACTCCCAAAGCAAGTGCTCTACTCAGAGCTCCTTCATGGCAAACGAGCCAAAGGTGGGCAGCAGAAATGCTACAAGGACACCCTCAAAGCCTCCCTGATAAAGTGCGACACCTGGAAGTCCTTGGCCCAAGACTGCCCTAAGTGGAGGAAGTGCATACGAGAGGACATTGAGCACCTCGAGTCTTAACGCCGAGAGCATGCAGAAATCAAGCGCAGGCAGCGGAAAGAGCGTGCGCCAAACCAGTCCCACCCACCCCTTCCCTCAACGACTATCTGTCCCACCTGTGACAGAGTCTCTGGCTCTCATATTGGACTTTTCAGCCACCAAAGAACTCACTTCAGGAGTGGAAGCAAGTCTTCCTCAATTCCGAGGGACTGCCTATGATATCGGGTATGACACTAACCATTGGAGAATTTTCCTCTTGATCTGCAGTGACCTCAGGCTTGCCAGGGCTCCTTGACGTGCAGTCAAATGCTGCTTTGAATTGTCGAGTTCAGTTACTATCTCCTCCTCTCTGGCATTCAGCTCTTGTTTCCAAGTCTGGATTGAGGCTTAGATGTCACCTGGACCCAAGCAGTTCCAGCGGAGCCTGACCTACCTACAAAACAACAGTGGATACACTTAAAACTTAAATCAATGTCTGTGAAATTATTTGGGGATGTTCTGAAGATGTCCTCATTTTTCCTCCCATTTAGGTTTTTTTCTTTGCAGATAGCTTCACATTGGAACCCAATAGACTCACATTTTTGTGTCCTCTCTTCAGCTATTTTCTCTTTATTTCTCCTATTTTTCTCCACTTGTAAACCATTTGTCAGACAAAAAAGACAGGAGAGTCTCAAGCAGTTGTAATTATTCCTGAATATTAACGTTTATGGCCTAAAACCTGAACCACGTAATGGCTGTTATTTAGGTGCTACACCGCCTCCTAAATCCTAAAATGGCAGGAAGGAATCAGGCCACCCGCCATAGACAAACAAGATGCATCCTTTACCCATGACTGCAGTAGGTATTTGCCCTTTTCCATATGCAAATAAGAAGTGTAACGTTTGCTTGAGGTTTTTATTTGCAAGATTGGTTTGTCTTGAGACAGCCAGCGTCATCACAAGATGCACTCAGGGAAACCAACCTTGCAGACTGTCGGCAGCAAAAAATTATGTTACTTACCTGAATGTGGAGCTGCGAGGAGGTTCCTACACTGCAACAAACCCCCTCTTGAACGCCCCCTCTCCTGGACCCCTGGCCCCGAGATCCTCTCCCCCGATCTCCCTCTTCCACCCCCCCGACCTCGACTTCTGATTTTCATTCTCCCTGGCCCCGAGCTGCAGGCACACCCGATCTCCCTCGCCCCAACTACAACAGTGGCCTGAACTTTCACATTAACCTTCTTGGCCTTCTTCCGCAGTGCCATTTGTATCAGAATGGGGTCCAACGTTCTGATTTGAACACTTTAATCATTCCTTTAAATAGGTCTGGTATGCGCTCTTGACACCAATGGACAAGCCCAGTCCAATGTGGTGACGGTGTAATTCCGGATCGGAATGGGCGTATTAGAAAACAGGCACGCACCATCAAATTTCTAAGCAGTAATATTTTCACCCTCAATCATGTGACATAGAGGGCCAATTACTGCTGCGGAAAAAAAACGATTTTATTAACATGCAGATCGGCCAGCAAATTCAGGGAATTAAGAGATATGCCTTGAGTTGTGAATCTCCAGAAATTGCTGGTCAATTTATGCCGCTCTGTCATTTTCTTCGCACAAACGGGATGTCGCCCTTAGTTTCCTGCTGTTTTTAAGAACTTGCTGGATTTGCACATTCGTTGCCAATTAAACTCTCCACAGAAAACTAGGGCTGGTAATTAAGAGCAGGAGTACCCCTCTAACAGCATAATAATTGTTAATGCATTTCCAACCAACTTTTCCAGCCCAGAAAGGGAAAATTTAAATTGTTTAAAGATTTTAAAAAATTCAAAATGTTATTTTTTTCATTTTTTTCCCTTAATTTTCTTTTCTGACTTTTTTCTCTCTTAATCCAATTTTTCTTTCCTCCTCCTCTATTTCCCTTTCTGTAACTGATTTGACTCTAATTCACCCACCTTTGCTGCTCCTCTGTTTCTTTCTCAATCCTTAAATCTAATTGGTTAAGCATATACATTGTTGGTCCTGCCATTCACTAAGGACCCAGATGCCCTGTTGCCTTTGCTATGCTAACATCAGCTTGCATTTACAGCAAGTTACGGCGCAAAACCTTTGAGTGGCAGAGTGCGGGAAAATGTCTAATTAAGAGCATATGCACAAGGTGCCCCTCTCCAGCAAGATCTAGCCCATTGTTTCATTGCATCTGCTGTACTACACTGATGGGCAAATCTCAAGTTGTGCTTTTCCTGCAATGGGACCACAGTTAACATCAGAAAACCCGTCCTGTAAAATATCAGCCAGTAGGATAGAATGCACAAGCACCATAATAACCTATCAGACAATGGAACATGTTTAAACATCTAATCAATAGCCCGTTTAACTAACATGGTATGACCTCAACCCCTCCACATGCTTCATTTTAAACCATTTATCAACTCTGATCCTTCTAAGGTTGCCCTATTTTTCTTCGGCTGTGTCCCAAAGGTATTTGAAGATTAATAAGATACATGCTTTCCCACCTAGCTTTACATAAAGTCTGACGGAATTAAGAAATCATGGTTTGAAGCACGTAATTACTGTCGCGCAATGGGAGGAGATCTTGTCAGCATCCATGATACTTCTGAAGAAAGTTTTCTCTGGACTGAACTAGTGTAAGTATTTCATGTCTCCCATTCCTCCAAATATTTTACCTTCAGCAACTCACTAAGACCAATACAATATGAGTTACAATGGAAGGAATTAATAACATGAGTGAATTGTGGGATTGGGTGTGGGTGGGGTGTTAAATAGCGAAAAATTCCTAGCACGTTGGTGAGCCGGCTCCAACCCGCTGACTTCCGTGTTTTACGGAGGTGGGATAAAGAGCGGGCAGCCAATCCACTTCCAGGAGACAGGTTAGCATTTTAAATATGTTAAAGAAGCCGGCAGCCTCTGATTTAACCTGTGTTTTACTGTGGGTGGCCAGGTTTCCCAGGCCTTCACGGCACTGCTTGTGGGCTAGGAGAAGCATGTGTGCTTCCCCCTGGCCCCCAAAGCTACCCCCTATCAGACCCCATCTCCCCATACAAAGACCCCTAGGGTTTAAGATCTGACCCCTCCCCCGACAGCTGAAGTGAGGTGAGAATAGCTTTGGGGAGAAGGTAAGTGCCTTCACAGCACTGCTTGTGGGCTAGGAGGAGCAGGTGTGCTTCCCCCTGGCCTCCCAAACTCCTCACCCCCCTATCAGACCCCATCCCCCCATACAAAGACCCCTAGGGTTTAAGAACTGACCCCTCCCCCGGGATCGGACACCCGGGGTTGCGAATGGGACCTAGCTGGTCCTGTGGTCTGCTCCAAAGTGCTTCCTGCCCGACTGGAAGCTAAACCTGTCAATCAGGCTAACATTCGGACGGGATACCTGTCAGAGCCAAAAGATACACGCTGTGGAGTAAAATCTCCACAGAATGCGGGGACACCCAGACTTCTGAGTTTCCCATCCAGAACTCTGCCCCCCAACCCCCAACTTATGTAACCCGTCCCAGTAAATATCCAGGCCAACATTATTTGATTGTGCTGGAACTCAACATGACTGTTGTGTAACTCATTTCTCATTAAAAATGGCTTTCCAATCAATGAAAATTTCAAATGTATTCAGTCGTCAACTGAACCAGAGAAGTTGAAGAGAAGATTTAATATAAGGGTTTTTAAATTATGAAAGTATCAGAATAGGCAAAGACAATTTCCTCTGGTTGTAGAGTCAGTGATGAGGGGGTCATTGATTTAAAATTGTCACTAAGAGAGTGAGGATAGAGGTTCGGAGAATTTAGTTTGCATTTCTCCAATAAATGGCAACAGATGTGTTGGGCTGAATGACCTCTGATCTCTGATTTAAACTTCCAAGGTTGGATTTTCTTCACTAAACCCATTCCAAATCTAGTAACACAGTTCGGTAATGGAAGGAAAATATGACAACAAAGGGTCCCCCCGAAACTCGGGCCCATAAAGAGTCTATCAAATGTTCCTTTAGCATCTCTGGCAAGTCCACAATTATTGTCTATCCCTAGTTGCCCTGAGAAACTGGTGGTAACTGACTGGTTTGACAGACCACTTCAAAGACCAGTTAAGTGTCAATTACACTGATGTGGTATCAGAGTCACATATAGGCCGGACCAGTTAAGCATAACAGATTCCCTCCCTAAAGGACCAGTTGGGCTTTTATGACAATCGGCCAGCTTTGTATTCACTTTTGCTGATAGCTTTCTGTGATTGGTGGAGAAGCATGTAGTGTAGAGGAGGGAAGCGTTCAAAGTGTTACAGGGTGGGGGAAGTGCTATGGCTAGGTGTAAAATAGAGAAATATAAATGGTAAGACCTGCACTAACCTAATTGTCAGATTATTAAACCATTTCCTGCACTGAAACTTTGTCATAGAATAGAAATAGAGGGCTGGAATTTCCAATGGCTTACCGCCCAGTATCTGGGTGGAATTGGCCATTGTGATCGGTAATCAGGTGAGCGAAAATGTCCTTACTTGAGTTACACCAGTGATTTCGAGGTACCGCTGGGGAGCGGACCACCAGCGTACACCATCCTGAGATCGCCCTGGTGCGATAGTTAGCTGCACCATGAGCCGTAGGTAAGTTTTAAAATAACGCCCACGACGATCAGCACAGCTGAGCGGTAGGTGAGTATCTCTGCAAGAAAAAGGTTAGTAATTGTTGTAATTGTATTGTGGTTTTAAAGTGCCTTGGGAATATCTTTTTGATTTTTTTAGTTGATGTTTTTTGAAAAATTATTTTTATTGTTTTCCTGGTGTTAGGCCCAAAGTCTCAGCCTCGGGGTACATTTTTATTGATGTTTTTAAATTTTTCGCCCATTTTGTTTACGAACCGCCCAACTCAATCCTAAATTGTACATTTTTGCCCAGAATTGGGGTGCCAGGTGGATTTTATTATTTTTTGGGAGGAAGATTTCGCCGGCAATAATCTTCCCAGTCTTAGCGGTCTTTTGGGCAGTGATCAGGCTGATAGGAAATTCTAGCCCATAGACATTTAGAGCACGGAAAGAGGCCATTTTGGCCCACCATGTCCGCGCCGGTCAACAAAGAGCTATCAAATTTAATCCCACTTTCCAGCTCTTGGTCTGTAGGTCACAGAACTTCAAGTGCACATCCAAGTACTTTTTAAATGTGGTGAGGGTTTCTGCCTCTACCATGCCATCAGGCAATGAGTTCCAAACCCCCACCACCCTCTACGTGAAGAAATTTCCTCTCAAATCCCTTCTGAACCTCCTACCAATTACTTTAAATCTATGCTCCCTGGTTGTTGACTCCACTGCTAAGGGAAATAAGTCCTTCCTAGCCACTCTATTTAGGCCCTTTATAATTTTATACACCTCAATAAGGTCTTCCCTCAGCCTCCTCTGTTCCAAATAAAACAAACCCATAATCTCCAATCTTTCCTCATAGCTAAAATTCTCCAGTCCAGGCAACATCCTCATAAATCTCCTCTGCGCCCTCTCTAGTGCAATCACATTTTTCCTGTAATGTGGTGACCAGAACTGCACGCAGTAATCTAGCTGTGGTCTAACTATTGTTTTATACAGTTCCAGCATAACCTCCCTGTTCAAGTATTCCGTATACCTTCTTAACGATCTTATCTACCTGGCCTGTTACCTTCAGGGATTTGTGGACCTGCACTCCAAGGTCCCTTTGTTCCTCTACATTTTTCAGTGTCATACCATTTAATGTGTATTCCCCTGCCTTGTTAGTCCTCTCCAAATGCATTACCTCACACTTCTCCAGATTGAATTCCATTTGCCACTGTTCTGCCCACCTGACCAGTTAATTGACATTTCCGGCAGTCTACAGCTTTCTTCGTCATTATCAACCACGGAGCCAATTTTAGTATCATCTGCAAACTTTTTAATCATACCCCCTACATACAAGTCTTAATCATTGATATATATCACAAAAAGCAAGGAACCAAGTACTGAGTCCTGCGGAACTCCAATGGAAACAGCTTTGCTTCCTGCCTCTGAGCCAATTTTGGATCCAACTTGCTACTTTGCCCTGGATCCCATTTGCTTTTACTTTCATGACCAGTCTGCCATATGGAACCTTGTCGAAAGCCTTGCTAAAGTCTATATACACTACATCAAATGCATTACCCTCATCGACCCTCCTTGTTACCTCCTCAAAAAATTAAATCAATTTAGTCAGTCACAACCTTCCCTTAACAAATCCATGCTGACTGTCCTTGCTTAATCCATATCTTTCTACATGAAGATTTATCCTGTCCCTCAGAATTTTTTCCAATAATTTTCCCACCACCGTGGTCAGGCTGACTGGCCTGTAATTACTCAGTCTATCCCTTTCTCCCTTTTTAAACAAAGGTATAATGTTAGCAATCCTCCAGTCCTCTGGCACCACACCTGTTGCCAGAGAGGATTGGAAAATGATGGTCAGAGCCTCTGCAATTTCCTCTTTTGCTTCTCTTAACAGCCTGGGATACATTTCATCTGAGCCTGGGGATTTATCCACTTTCAAAGTTGCTAAGCACCTTAATACTTCTGCTCTCACTATGTTTATTTAGGTACCGGGGATAATGCTGAGAGGAGACGATAGTGAGTTATTAGAGGATAAATCGAAATTGGTGGGGATACTTAACAAACATTTCACATTAGTGTTCAGAAAAGGATATTGGGGAGGAGGTAAACCTGATTTGGTCAAAAATGATATGAGAGATATTATAATAATTAAAAGGAAGTATTAGAGAAATTGGTTAAACTGATGACATATATCCTAGAATGCTGAGGGAAATGAGGAAGAAATAACAGAGGCCCTAGAAATTATAGGGGGATTTTAACTGTTAACGGTTTTTGAACAGAGGATGGATGGGGTAGGTGGCCTTGAGCAAGCAATGAGCAGAATGGAGGGGGGTTGCAGAGCAGGAAAATGGCAGAAGGGTGATACATGGTGGTAAGGTCAAGAAATAACTTTCCCAGTGCAACCATGTGACAGCACTATGCTGCTTGCGCTTGCTGTAAGAACAACAGGACTGCTGAAGGTGCTGTTGAAAGTAGGAGAAGGGAAGCTTTAGTTCCCATTGCTCATTAGAGTATCAGTATCAGCAGGTGTGGAGGGATATGGGAATGTTGGGTGGTGGGGGGTGGCAGTGGTAGCGGGGGGGTGTCGCGGTTGGAAGTAATGTGCCAAGATGTGATGCCGAGAAGGAGTCATGACAAGAAAGAATTCTAACTGTGGCTAAATGTGTAGAAACATAGAAACATAGAAAATAGGTGAAGGAGCAGGCCATTCGGCCCTTTGAGCCTGCACCGCCATTCAATAAGATCATGGCTGATCATGCAACCCTTAGTACCCCATCCCTGCCTTCTCGCCATCTCCCTGATCCCTTTAGCCTTAAGGGCCACATCTAACTCCCTTTTGAATATGTCCAACGAACTGGACTCAACAACTTTCTGTGGCAGAGAATTCCACAGGTTCACAACTCTCTGGGTGAAAAAGTTTCTCCTCATCTCGGTCCTATATCTCGGCCCTTATCTTTAGACTGTGACCCCTGGTTCTGGGCTTCCCCAACATGGGAACATTCTTCCTGTATCTAACCTGTCCAGTCCCGTCAAAGTTTTTATAAGTTTCTATGAGATCCCCTCTCATTCTTCTAAATTCCAGTGAGTATAAGCATAGCCGATCCAGTCTTTCCTGCCATCCCGGGAATCAGTCTGGTGAACCTTCGCTGCACTCCCTTAATAGCAAGCACATCCTTCCTCAGATTAGGAGACCAAAATTGCACACAATACTCAAGGTGTGGTCTCACCAAGGCCCTGTACAACTGCAGTAAGACCTCCCTGCTCCTATACTCAAATCCCCTCGCTATGAAGGCCAGCATACCATTTGCCTTCTTTACTGCTTGCTGTACCTGCATGCCTACCTTCAATGACTGATGCACTATGACACCCAGGTCTCGTTGCACCTCCCGATAATAATCTGCCATCCTGTTTTTGCCACCAAAGTGGATAACCTCACATTTATCCACATTATACTGCATCTGCCATGCATTTGCCCGCTCACCTAACCTGTCCAAGTCCTCCTGCAGCCTCTTAGCATCCTCCTCACAGCTCGCACTGCCACCCCAGCATAGTGTCATCTGCAAACTTGGAGATATTACATTCAATTCCTTTGTCTAAGTCATTAATGTATATTGTAAATAGCTCGGGTCCCAGCACTGAACCCTGCGGCATCCCACTAGCCACTGCCTGCCATTCTGAAAAGGACCCGTTTATTCCCACTCTTTGCTTCCTGTCTGCCAACAAGTTCTCTATCCACGTCAATACATTACCCCCAATACCATGTGCCTTAATTTTGCACACTAATCTCTTGAGTGGCACCTAGTCAAAAGCTTTTTGAAAGTCCAAATACAGCACATCCACCGGTTCTCCCTTATCCACACTACTAGTTACATCTTCCCTTATCCATTCTACCAGTTACATCCCTTATATACTCTACTAGTTACTTGGACCGATCCTGTCACTGCTTTCCAAATGCGCTGCTATATCATCTTTAATAATTGATTCCAGCATTTTCCCCACCACCAATGTCCGGCTAACCGGTCTATAATTCCGTGTTTTCTCTCTCCCTCCTTTTTTAAAAAGTGGGGTTACATGAGTTACCCTCCAATCCATAGGAACTGATCCAGAGTCCATGGATTGTTGGAAAATGACCACGAATGCATCTACTATTTCTAGGGCCACTTCCTTAAGTAATCTGGGATGCAGATTATCAGGCCCTGGGGATTTATCGGCCTTCAGTCCCTTCAATTTCCCTAACACCATTTCCTGACTAATAAGCATTTCTCTCAGTTCCCCCTTCTCACTAGACCCTCGGTCCCCCAGTATTTTTGGGAGGTTATTCGTGTCTTCCTTAGAAAAGATAGAACCAAAGTCAATTGGTCTGCCATTTTCTTGCTCTCCATTATGAATTCATCTCATTCTAACTGCAAGGAACCTACATTAGTCTTCACTAATCTTTTTCTCTTCACATATCTATAGAAGCTTTTGCAGTCAATTTTTATGTTCCCTGCAAGCTTACTCTCATACTCTGTTTTCCCGCTCCTAATTAAACCCTTAGTCCTCTGCTGAATTCTAAATTTCTCCCAGTCCTCAAGTTTGCTGCTTTTTCTGGCCAATTTATATGCCTCTTCCTTGGATTTAACACTTTCCCTAATTTCCCTTGTTAGCCACGGTTGAGCCACCTTCTCTTTTTTATTCTTGCAACACACAGGGATGTACAATTGTTGTAGTTCATCCATGTGATATTTAAATGTCGGCCATTGCCTATCCACTGTCAACCCTTTAAGTATCATTCACCAGTCTATCCTAGCCAATTCACATCTCATACCGTCGATGTTTCCTTTCTTTAAGTTCAGGACCCTAGTCTCTGAATTAACTGTGTCATTCTCCATCTTAATGAAGAATTCTACCATATTATGGTCACTCTTCCCCAAGGGGCCCTGCATGACCAGATTGTTAATATATCCTCTCTCATTACACAAGACCCAGTCGAGGATGGACTACTCTCCAGTTGGTTCCTCGTCATATTGGTCCAGAAAACCATCCCTGATACACTCCAGGAAATCCTCCTCCATAATATTGCTACCAGTTTGGTTAGCCCTATCAATATGAAAATTAAAGTCACCCATGATAGCTGCTGTATCCTTATTGCACGCATCCCTAATTTCCTGTTTGATGCCATCCCCAAACTCCCTACTACTGTTTGGTGGACTGTACACAACTCCCACTAACGTTTTCTGCCCTTTGGTGTTACCCAGCTCCACCCATATAGATTTCACATCATCCAAGCTAATGACCTTCCTTACGATTGTGTTAATCTCCTCTTTAACCAGTAACGCTACCCCACCTCCTTTTCCTTCCTGTCTGTCCTTCCTGAATATTGAATACCCCTGGATGTTGGGTTCCCAGCTTTGGTTATCCTGGAGCCATGTCACCGTAATCCCAATTACATCATATCCGTTAACAGCTATCTGCACAGTCAATTTATCCACCGTATTACGAATGCTCCTCACATTGAGATTCAGAGCCTTCAGGCCTATTTTTTTTACACTCTTTGTCCTTTTAGAATCATGTTGTAATGTGACCCTTTTTGATTTTTGCCCTTGATTTCTCTGCCCTCCACTCTTGCGTTTCTCCTTCCTATCTTTTGCTTCTGCCCCCTTTTTATTTCCCTCTGTCTCCCTGCATAGATACCCATCCCCCTACCATTTTAGTTTAAATCCCCCCCAACAGCACTAGCAAACACTCTACCTTGGACATCGGTTCCGGTCCTGCCCAGGTGAAGACCGTTCAGTTTGTACTGGTCCCACCTCCCCCAGAACCGGTTCCAATGTCCCAGGAATTTAAATCCCTCCCACTTGCACCATTCCTCAAGCGACGTATTCATCTAAGCTATCCTGCAATTCCTACTCTGACTAGCACGTGGCACTGGTAGCAATCCTGAGATTACTACCTTTGAGGTCCTACATTTTAATTTATTCCTCGCTCCCTAAATTCAGCTTGTAGGACCTCATCCCGTTTTTTACCTATATCGTTGGTACCTATATGCACCACGACAACTGGCTGTTCACCCTCCCTCTCCAAAATGCGCTGCAGCCGCGCCGAGATATCCTTGACCCTTGTACCAGGGAGGCAACATACCATCCTGGAGGCTCATTTGTGGCCGCAGAAATGCCTATCTATTCCCTTTACAATAGAATCCCCTATCACTATAGCTCTCCCACTCTTTTTCCTGCCCTCCTATGTAGCAGGGCCACCCCTGGTACCATGGACTTGGCTGTTGCTGCCTTTCCCTGATGAACCATCTCCCCCAACAGTACCGAAGGTGGTGTATCTGTTTTGGAGGGAGATGACCACAGGGGACACCTGCACTACCTTCCTTCCACTGCTCTGCCTGATGGTCACCCATTCCTTATCTGACTGTGTAACCGTTACATTCGGTGTGACCAACTCACTAAACGTGCTATTCATGACACCCTCAGCTTCGCGGATGCTCCACAGTGAATCCATCTGCAGCTCCAGTGCCACAATGTGGTCTGTCAGGAGCTGCAGCTGGATACACTTCCTGCATCTGTAATTGTCAGGGACAATCGGTAAAAAAAGGGATGAGGTCCGACAAGACGGATTTAGGGAGCTAGGAGCTAAATGAAAATGTAGGACCTCAAAAGTAGTAATCTCAGGATTGCTACCAATGCCACGTGCTAGTCAGAGTAAGAATCACAGGATAGCTCAGATGAATACATGACTTGAGGAGTGGTGCAGCAGGGAGGGATTCAAATTCCTGGGACATTGGAACCGGTTCTGGGGGAGGTGGGACCAGTACAAACCGGACGATCTGCACCTGGGCAGGACCGGAACCAATGTCCTAGGGGGAGTGTTTGCTAGTGCTGTTCGGGAGGAGTTAAACTAATATGGCAGGAGGATGGGAACCTATGCAGGGAGACAGAGGGAACTAGAATGGGGGGCAGAAGCAAAAGATAAAAAGAAGAAAAGTAAAAGTGGATGGTAGAGAAACCTAAGGCAAAAAGCAAAAAGGGCCACATTACAGCAAAATTCTAAAGGGACAAAATGTGTTGGAAAGACAAGCCTAAAGGTTCTGTGCCTCAATGCGAGGTGTATTCGGAATAACTGCACAGATAGCAGTTAACGGGTATGATGTAATTGGCATCACGGAGACATGGTTCCAGGGTGACCAAGGCTGGGAACTCAACATCCAGGTGTATTCAACATTTAGGAAGGATAGACAGAAAGGAAAAGGAGGCGGAGTGGCATTGCTGGTTAAAGAGGAAATTAATGCAATAATAAGAAAGGACATTAGCTTGGATGATGTGGAATCGATATGGGTGGAGCTGCGAAATACCAAGGGGCAGAAAACGCTAATGGGAGTTGTGTACAGACTACCAATCAGTAGTAGTAAGGTTGGGGATAGCATCAAACAAAAAATTAGGGATGCATGCAATAAAGGTACAGCAGTTATCATGGGTGACTTTAATCTACATATTGATTGGGCTAACCAAACTGGTAGCAATGTGGTGGAGGAGGACTTCTGGAGTGTATTGGGGATGATTTTCGAGACCAATATGTCGAGGAACCAACCAGGGAGCTGGCCATCCTAGACTGGGTGATGTGTAATGAGAAAGGACTAATTAGCAATCTTCTTGGGTGAAAATCCTCGGGGAAGAGTGACTATAACATGGTAGAATTCTTTATTAAGATGGAGAGTGACACAGTTAATTCATGAAACTAGGGTCCTGAACTTAAGGAAAAGTAACTTTGATGGTTTGAGTCGTGGATTGGCTAGAATAGACTGGCAAATGATACTTAAAGGGTTGACAGTGGATAGGCAATGGCAAACATTTAAAGATCACATGGATGAACTTCAGCAATTGTACATCCCTGCCTGGAGTAAAAATAAAATGGGGAAGGTGGCTCAACCGTGGCTAACAAGGGAAATTAAGGATAGTGTTAAATCCAAGGAAGAGACATATAAATTAGTCAGAAAAAGCAGCAAACTTGAGGACTGAGAGAAATTTAGAATTCAGCAGAGGAGGACAAAGGGTTTAATTAAGAGGGGGAAAATAGAGTACGAGAAGAAGCTTGCCGGGTACATAAAAACTGACTGCAAAAGCTTTTATAGATATGTGAAGAGAAAAAGATTAGTGAAGACAAACATAGGTCCCTTGCAGTCGGATGCAGGTGAATTTATAATGGGGAACAAAGCAATGGCAAACCAATTGAACAAATACTTTGGTTCTGTCTTCGACACAAATAACTTCCGGAAGGACTAGGGGACCGAGGGTATAGTGAGAAGGAGGAAGTGAAGGATATCCTTATTTGGCGGGAAATTGTGTTAGGGAAATTGATGGGATTGAAGGTTGATAAATCCCCGGAGCCTGATAGTCTGCATCCCAGAGTACTTAAGGAAGTGGCCCTAGCAGTAGTGGATGCATTGGTGGTCATTTTCCAACAGTCTATCGACTCAGGATCAGTTCCTATGGACTGGAGGGTAGCTAATGTAACACTACTTTTTAAAAAGGGAGGGAGAGAGAAAGCGGGTAATTATAGACTGGTTAGCCTGACATCACTGGTGGGGAAAATGTTGGAATCAATTATTAAAGATGAAATAGCAGCGCATTTGGAAAGCAGTGACAGGATCGGTCCAAGTCAGCATGGATTTATGAAAGGGAAATCATGCTTGACAAATCTTCTGGAATTTTTTGAGAATGCAACTAGTAGAATGGACAAGGGAGAACCAGTGGATATGGTGTATTTGGACTTTCAAAAGGCTTTTGACAAGGTCCCACACAAGAGATTGGTGTGCAAAATCAAAGCACATGGTATTGGAGGTAATATACGGACGTGGAGAGAGAACTGATTGGCAGACAGGAATCAGAGAGTCAGGATAAACGGGTCCTTTTCAGAATGGCAGGCAGTGACTCGTGGAGTGCCGCAGGACTCAGTGCTGGGAACCCAGCTCTTTACAATATACATCAATGATTTGGATGAGTGTAATATCTCCAAGTTTGCAGATGACACCAAACTGGGTGGTGGTGTGAGCTGTGAGGGGGATGCTAGGAGGCTGCAGGGTGACTTGGACAGGTTAGGTGAGTGGGCAAATGCATGGCAGATGCAGTATAATGCGGATAAATGTGAGGTTATCCACTTTGGGGCCAAAAACACAAAGACAAAATATTACCTGAATGGTGGCAGATTAGGAAAAGGGGAGTTGCAACGAGACCTGGGTATCATGGTTCATGGAAACATAGAAACATAGAAAATAGGTGCAAGAGTAGGCCATTCGGCCCTTCTAGCCTGCACCGCCATTCAATGAGTTCATGGCTGAACATGCAACTTCAGTACCCCATTCCTGCTTTCTCACCATACCCCTTGATTCCCCTAGTAGTAAGGACTTCATCTAACTCCTTTTTGAATATATTTAGTGAATTGGCCTCAACAACTTCCTGTGGTAGAGAATTCCACAGGTTCACCACTCTCTGGGTGAAGAAATTCCTCCTCATCTCGGTCCTAAATGGCTTACCCCTTATCCTTCGACTGTGTCCCCTGGTTCTGGACTTCCCCAACATTGGGAACATTCTTCCTGCATCTAACCTGTCTAACCCCGTCAGAATTTTAAACGTTTCTATGAGGTCCCCTCTCATTCTTCTGAACTCCAGTGAATACAAGCCCAGTTGATCCAGTCTTTCTTGATAGGTCAGTCCCGCCATCCCGGGAATCAGTCTGGTGAACCTTCGCTGCACTCCCTCAATAGCAAGAATGTCCTTCCTCAGGTTAGGAGACCAAAATTGAACACAATACTCCAGGTGTGGCCTCACCAAGGCCCTGTACCAACTGTAGCAACACCTCCCTGCCCCTGTACTCAAATCCCCTCGCTATGAAGGCCAACATGCCATTTGCTTTCTTAACCGCCTGCTGTACCTGCATGCCAACCTTCAATGACTGATGTACCATGACACCCAGGTCTCGTTGCACCTCCCCTTTTCCTAATCTGTCACCATTCAGATAATAGTCTGTCTCTCTGTTTTTACCACCAAAGTGGATAACCTCACATTTATCTACATTATACTTCATCTGCCATGCATTTGCCCACTCACCTAACCTATCCAAGTCGCTCTGCAGCCTCATAGCATCCTCCTCACAGCTCACACTGCCACCCAACTTAGTGTCATCCGCAAATTTCATCAGTCATTGAAAATTTGCATACAGGTACAATAGGCGGTAAAGAAGGCAAATGCTATGTTGGCCTTCATAGCTAGGGGATTTGAGTATAGGAGCAGGGAGGTCTTACTGCAGTTGTACAGGGCCTTGGTGAGGCCTAACCTGGAATATTGTGTTCAATTTTGGTCTCCTAATCTGAGGAAGGACGTCTTGGTATTGAGGGAGTGCAGCAAAGGTTCACCAGACTGATTCCAGGGATGGCTGGCCTGACATATGAGGAGATACTGGATCAACTGGGCCTTTATACACTGGAGTTTAGAAGGATGAGAGGGGATCTCATAGAAACATACAAGATTCTGACGGGTCTGGACAGGTTAGATGCGGGTAGATTGTTCCTGATGTTGAGGAAGTCCAGAACCAGGGGACACAGTCTTAGGATAAGGGATAGGCCATTTAGGATTGAGATGAGAGAAACTTCTTCACTCAGAGAGTTGTTAACCTGTGGAATTCCCTGCCGCAGAGAGTTGTTGATGCCAGTTCATTGGATATATTCAAGAGGGAGTTAGATATGGCCTTTACGGCTAAGGGGATCAAGGGATATGGAGAGAAAGCAGGAAAGGGGTACTGAGGGAATGATCAGCCATGATCTTATCGACTGGTGGTGCAGGTTCGAAGGGCCGAATGGCCTACTCCTGCACCTATTTTCTATGTTTTTATGTTTCTATGTTTCCCACATAGCACAGGAGGAGCATGACATGGGTCTGGGCTCTCCTGCCATGACTTAACCCTTAAATTAACCTAATTGGTAACAATGCCAAAGGTTTCTTACTGATAAGAAAAGAAAAATATAAAGAAAAAAGAAAAACTACTCACCAATCGACCAGCCAATCACTTACCTGCTTGGCTGTGACATCACACTCAATTTCTTTCTACTTTTTTGCCTTTTGAACCTGAACCTGCTCTCCCTCTGTTGTGCTGCTCTCCCAACTGCTGCCCTTTTATGGGCCTCGCTCCCCCTCTGTTGAGCTGCTCTCCCGACTGCTTCCCTTTTATGGGCCTTGCTCTCCCTCTGTTGAGCTGCTCTCCCAACTGCTGCCCTTTTATGGGCCTCGCTCCCCCTCTGTTGAGCTGCTCTCCCGACTGCTGCCCTTTTATGGGCCTTGCTCTCACTCTGTTGAGCTGCTCTCCCGACTGCCGGCCTTAGGGGTGAGGCTGACTCCACTGATGGCTACGAGATCTTCCTCCAAATCTGCCCAGGGTCTGCCTGTGAGTTCAACTCTTAGCGGAAATACTGGCGCACCCTCGTTCCCTGCACTAAAATCTCCAGAATTGAGAATTGTGGTGCCCGTGGTTAAGACCTTGCTGATGCTCAATTTCACATTCGAGTGTTGCAGTGGTAACCCAACATCCTCGCTTTAAGAGAGGATGCATCTTGCTTTCAGAAGTGCAGCTTATCTTTTAGGTCCACCTGAAATCTCACCCCCTTCATTGGCTTGTCAACATCTGAAAACTCATGGGCAAACCCGCCTCTCGTAGGTTGATGAGGCCCAACCATCAAAATGGTCTCACGCTTTGTGTGGCACGTTTTCCCTGCCCATCCAGCACCAATTCAGTGCCTCAAGTTCAAATTGACCACAATATATTCTTCATTTTTTCTTTTTATTATATATAGGTCAGCTTTGGTTGATTCATCTGTGTGGATTGGACTAAATAAGCCTAGCCCGAATGGTGGATTTATCTGGAGTGATGGCAGTCCAGTAAGTATTTTGTCCTCAAGTGAGCAGCGGTGTGTAATTTAAAATAACTTCCTATTTTGTTTTTGAAATAAATAACCCCACATTTTAAAGTATGTCCATAGTTTAATTGTAATGCATTCCATTTTACTCATTATTTTGATGTCTTGCAGTGTGCTACATTTGCAGTTTTAGATATTTAACGAAGGCCTTTAAGAATTTAATTAGCGACAAACATTTGTAGAATTAACTTTTTTTTTCATTTGTTCACATTGTGATTTTCAAACTTAAAAGTTTTACTTAAAAGGAACAAAAGTATTATGGAATATCTGATCTTCTTCGAACGGTGCATTTACACAACAAGCTCACTACCGGGGCAAAGCACTTGTGTAAATGCACCAACACTAAACATGTGGTGCCCAAGTTTCCTCAGGTCATTCTCCACTGCCATAAGTACAGTGGGAAGGGACCCTTGACCACCCACTGGTTGCGTCTCTGACCCCATTCAACTTTCAGGCATCAGGGGCATTAGCATATATTGGATGTGTGCCCATGCCATTGTGGCACAACTTGGCATCCCACCTCAGGTTGGGGTCGAAAACTCACTGCAGTGAATAGCTGTAATGTGAGTGAAGCTGCCTGAAGCTTTTTAAAATCTTTTTCTAAAAGCCAGCTTCTAAGTAATCCAGTTTCTCTGCAGCATTCGATTACTTTATGATCGCTGATCAATTGTTGTAGAGAAACTGTTATTTACATGTGATATCCCCATGTGAGGCTCTTAGCAACTGTAGGTGCTAGGGACACACAAGCATGCCCTATTCTCAGTGTTGCTCAGTTGCAAATGGCACAAATGTCATGATGTAATTCCTTTGTGGCACATGCCTGCCCATTGGTGGTGGGCAGATGTATTATATAGGATTACATAGGATATACCACACAGAAACATAGAAACATAGAAACTAGGTGCAGGAGCAGGCCATTCAGCCCTTCTAGCCTGCACCACCATTCAATGAGTTCATGGCTGAACATGCAACTTCAGTACCCCCTTCCTGCTTTCACGCCATACCCCTTGATCCCCCGAGTCGTAAGGACTTCATCTAACTCCCTTTTGAATATATTTAGTGAATTGGCCTCAACTACTTTCTGTGGTAGAGAATTCCACAGGTTCATCACTCTCTGGGTGAAGAAGTTTCTCCTCATCTCAGTCCTAAATGGCTTACCCCTTATCCTTAGACTGTGACCCCTGGTTTTGGACTTCCCCAACATTGGGAACATCCGGCCCAACCAGTCCATGGCGGTGTTTATGCTCCACTCGAGCCTCCACCCATCTTTACTCATCTAACTCTATCCGCATAACCCTCTATTCTCTTCTCCCTCATACGCTTGTCTCGCCTCCCTTTAAATGCATCTATACGATTCGCTTCAACCACTCCCTGTGGTAGCAAGTTGCACATTCTCACCACTCTTTGGGTAAAGAAGTTTCTCCTCATTTCCCTATTGGGGCCGAAATTCAGGCACGCCAGAAAGCTGCCGCACCAACGATTTTTTACCTGTTTTTCCGCTGGGTGCGATGTGTCGGTCTTTGGATCGATTTTTGGTACTTTCAACTTTTTTTAACATTGGACTGGAAGTCGGTCATTGTGGGGGCGGAAGTGTGGCAGTAATTCATGCTGAGGGGTGGAAGTTGGGGCGGGATCGAGCCTCTGCTGCTGTCACTCAGTGGCGGAGCGGTGGTGACGTCACAGCGTGTGTGGGAGAGAATCGGGGAATCTTTAGTTTCAGCTACTAGGCCACCAGGGAGGGTTTCGGCCAGGCCAGCAGCCTGACACCCAAGAAGGGGTGCCAGGCTGCCTGTTGACGGCCCGGCTGAACCCAGAGTAATAATTTACCGGCCGATCGGGAAGTCGGCCAGCAAAAATAAAAACATGACGGGCACAGTCCAGTGCACCCTCGCCTTGAAGGGCCACTGCGCTGCTGGGCCGTACACGGACAGGAGACGGTGCACCAACAACGGAAGCTGTTGGGGGCACCGTGCGGCGGATCGGCGATTTTTTGATGTGAATTTGGGTCGGAGTGTTCTGGAGGTGTGGGAGAGCGGCGGTGCGCGTTTTGATGACATGCTTGAGGCGGTCGGCAGCAGTGGGGCAAAAGTGGAGACAGGCCGAAAAATCCCCGAGCTAAATTTGGGTCGGGACGGCCCATCGACTGCAACATGGCGGCCACTCGATTCTGCCGCATGGCCACCGCAAAACGATGGTAAGGGGCCTTATTCGGACCCTGAATTTCGGCTCCACTCTCTCTGTATCCACTCTATTAAAACCATTCATAATTTTAATGACCTCTATTAGGACCCACCTCAGCTTTTTTTCATGAGAAAAGAGGCCCAGCCTGTTCATCCTTTCCAGATATATATACCCTCTGGTATATGTCTGGTATCATCCTTGTAAATCTTCTCTGTATCGTCTCCAGTGCCTCTATATCCTTTTTATAATATGACGACCAGAACTGTACGCAGTACTCCAAGTGTAATCTAACCAAGTCGATACAGGTTTAGCATAACTTCCCTACTTTTTAATTCTATTCCTCTAGAAATAAACCCGATTGCTTGGTTTGCTTTTTTATTGCCTTGCTAACTAACCAATGTCGCAACTCGTAGTGATTTGTGTATTTGTACTCCGAGATCCCTTTTGTTCCTCCATCTCACCTAGACTCACACACCCTCAAAGTACTATGTGACCTCCCTATTCTTCCTACCAAAATGTCATAAGAAAGAAAGACTTGAATTTATATAGCACATTACATGACTACCGGACGTCTGAAAGTGCTTTACAGCCAATGAAGTACTTTTTGGAGTGCAGTCACTGTTGTAATGTACAAAACTTCACAATTAATACTTCACAATTATCTGTGCTGAACTTCATTTGTCAATCATATGACCATTCTGCAAGTTTATTAATGTCCTCCTGTAATTTTTTGCAGTCCTCCTCAGTATTGACTATCACCCACAATTTGGTGCCATCTGCAAGTTTAGAAATTGTGTTTTTGATTCCAAAATCTAATCATTAATATAAATTGTGAATAACAGTGGTCCCAGCACTGATCCTTGTAGAACACCACTACCTACCTTCTGCCACTGTGAATAGCTACCATTTACCCCCAGTCTCTGCTTTCTGTCTTGAAGCCAGCTAGCTATCCATTCTGCTACTTGTCCCCGACTCAGCAATTTCGAATCTTGTTCACCTTATCGAAGGCCTTTTGAAAATCTAGGTAAATTACATCTACTGCATTACCATTGTCTACTCTCTGTTACCTCTTCAAGCAAGACATTCTCTTTTGAAATCCATGCTGTCTATTCATTATTATATTTTTCATTTCTAGATGTTCTTCTATTTTCTCCTTTAGAAGGGATTCCATTATTTTTCCTACTATTGTTGTTAAGCTGAATTGGTCTATAATTCTCTGGACATGTTCTATCCCCTTTCTTAAATATAGTTATTATGTTAACTATCCACCAGTCCTCTGGCACTACACCTTTTTCTAATGAATTATTAAATATGTGTAATAATGCCTCTGCTATCTCTTCCAGATTTAAAAAAAAGTGTGGATGCAATCCATCCAGACCAGGGATTTTATCCTCTTTGAGTTTGATTAGCTTATTTAACTTTTCCCCTCTTTATTTTAAATATTTATCTTATTACCAATCTCATCATCCAATGTCATGTCCACCTGTTCTATCTCCCTAGTAAATAGTGAAATAAAATAATTATTTAAATATTTCTGCCACCTCTCTATTGTTACCTGTGGTATTATCCTCTCTATCCCTGAATGGCCCTATTCCCATCCCAAGCTTCCATTTTTTTATTGATGCGTCTGTAAAATATTTTACTATTTTATTTTATGTTTCTTGATAATTTAATTTCCTCTTTGCCTTCCTAATTGTTTTTTTTGACTTCTCTCCTAATCTTTTCATATTCTCCCTTATCATGCACTGCCCTGCTGTCTATGTACTTAATGTATGCCTCTTTCCTGACCCTCAATTGTTCCCTAATGACTTTATTCATCCATGGAGTCTCATTAGTGTTGGTTTGTACTTTCCTTTTAGTGGAACATATTGTTCCTGCACTCTTTTGAGCACCATTTTAAATGTTTCCCATTGCTGTTCTGCTTCGTTTTTTGCCAATATTGTTGCCCATTTTATTTTCCCAAGTTCTATTCGCAGCCCTTCAGAATCAGCTTTTCTCCAATCTGTTACCCTGATTTTCGTCATTCTCAATGATCAACTTAAAGCATGTTATATTTTGGTCACTATTGCCTAGATGTCCCCCTACTTTTACTTCTCTTAAGAACATAAGAACATAAGAAATAGGAACAGGAGTAGGCCATTAGGCCCCTCGAGCCTGCTCCGCCATTCAATAAAATCATGGCTGATCTGATCATGGACTCAGCTCCACTTCCCTACCCGCTCCCCATAAGCCCTTATCCCCTTGTCATTTAAGAAACTGTCTATTTCTGTCTTAAATTTATTCAATGTCCCAGCTTCCACAGCTCTCTGAGGCAGCAAATTCCACAAATTTACAACCCTCTGAGAGAAGAAATTTCTCCTCATCTCAGGTTTAAATGGGCGGCCCCTTATTCTAAGATCATGCCCTCTAGTTCTAGTCTCCCTTATTAGTGGAAACATCCTCTGTGCATCCACCTTATCAAGCCCCCTCATAATCTTTTACGTTTCGATAAGATCACCTCTCATTCTTCTGAATTCCAATGAGTAGAGGCCCAACCTACTCAACCTTTCCTCATAAGTCAACCCCCTCATCTCCGGAATCAACCTAGTGAATCTTCTCTGAACTGCCTCCAAAGCAACTATATCCTTTCGTAAATATGGAAACCAAAACTGCACACAGTATTCCAGGTGTGGCCTCACCAATACCCTGTATAGCTGTAGCAAGACTTCCCTGCTTTTATACTCCATCCCCATTACAATACCTGCTCTGGTTCATTCTCCATTACTAGATCTAGTAGCAAATCCTCTCTTGTTGGGCTTTTTACATATTGGTTTAGAAGTAAGTCCTGTGCACATTGTAGGAACTCCATTCCCTTATCTGCTTTATCTATCTCTTCTGTCCAATTAATATCAGGGTAGTTGAAATCCTCCATGATTATTATTCTATGTTTTTTACTCATTTCCCTATATATTTCTTCCTCCACCTCCCTTCCACTTTTAAGTGGTCTGTAGACTACACCTATTAATGTGATTGATTCTTTATTATCTTTTATCTCTGTCCATATGGATTCTATTTTTGTCTTGCAGATAGCTGTGTCAATTCTTTCAACTGTCATTATGTTAACCCTTATAAGTACAGCTACTCTACCTCCCCTTTTCTATCTCTATCTTTTTAAAATATGTTATACTCTGCAATGTTTAATTTCCAGTCCTGATTTTTCTGTAGCCATGTCTCAGTAATCCCTACTACATCTGGTTCCTTGCAACGTGTAATTGGCTCCAGCTCCCCTGTTTTATTATGGACACTGTATGTATTGCTGTACTCATTTTTAATATGATTTCCTCTCACTTTATGTTTAATCATTTATTTGACTCCTGTTCTGTAACTCTATTTATTCCCTTGCCATCAATGTCCTCCCCTGCTTTATTCTTTCCTATGCTCTCTTTCTCTGTTTTGTTTATATTTAGGCTGGTTACTTTTCTTGTAGATCCCTGCACCCACCCCCACCCCCCCACCTCCATCCCCACCTTACTAGTTTAAAGCCTTTGCCAGCTCACTATTTACCCTTCTGCTAGGACACGCATCCCATCCCAGTTCAGGTGGAGTCCGTCCCATCGGTACAGCTCCTTCCTGTCCCAGAACTGGTGCCAGTGTCCCATGAAAAGGAACCCCTCTTTCCCAATCACCCCAATTAGCCAAAGATTTCAGTGGGTGGAAACAGGGCCAAGGACTGGCCCCCAACCTCTGTCCCTACCCTCCGAGGTTCCACTCTATTTACAGCCCCTGGGTCATGGAAATTCAGTCCAATGCAGTGTAAATGGGTTGTCAAGGCTGAACTGACTTCAGAGAGTCTTACTCCACTTCACTGTGATGTCAGATCAGGCTCTGATTCTACATTTACACTATAACTACAGTGTTGGTGTGAAGTAAAACCATTTCACAAGGAAACAGTGCTGTGTGACCACACCCTAAATCTCTCATCTGCACTTTCAAATTTTTCCTGATATTAAGCATGTTCAAATAATATATCTATTTCCCCATTTAACATTTATCCCAATCCATCCATCCCATGCAAGGAATTGGGATCTTTTTTAAAAAAAACTTCAGATTTAGGTTTGTTTGAACTAAGTTACCTTTATGTAAACTCAAACTGCCTTTACTTGCCATTTTATTGTCGTGGTGCAGGCTCTTGTCCTAATTCATTGTATTTATTGCTATTTTTACTTTGTTTCCATATATTTCAAATAATGACACTGATAAAAATGTAGCTGTTTATGTCTTTGTTCTAGGTAGTGTATGAGAACTGGAATCCTGGTGAGCCCAACCAGTATCGTGGGATTGAGAACTGTGTTGAAACAGGAACAGGCAATAGCATGCAATGGAATGACCTATTTTGTGAAACGTTACATGACTGGATTTGCAAAATTAAAAAAGGCAAGGCTAAAAGAATGGATTCTCACCATTTATCACTCATATTGATTTGTATGTCAAGTGCTGTCAACATGAGCTACAAAGAAGCTGATGTCTGCTATAACCTGGACCTTACTGTTGGCGATGCCATCGTATTGTCGTCCAACACTTATGCTTTCTGGTTTCATGTTATTTTCTTAAAGAATTCAAAATAATTTTCACTTTCAGTCATGCCATGGACTGGATTTTCGTCTTTCGGGATTTTTCAATGAAAATAGTAGCAATACGTGAAACTTATCGGTTTCGCAGCGCTACCATTTTTAGCCCGAACTTTCGGCCTTTACGTCTGTGCCAGGGGTGTATCGGTAAGGGAGGCATTGCACAAACATTCGCAGCACAAACCGCAAGTTTCAGCAAATTTAGGCTGGGACCGGGAGCGCTGCGAGAGAGGTCTTGGGAGGGGTAAAACAACAAAAAATTAAAAAAAACACTCCAAAAACATTTCAAAACATTTACAAGACCCTTATCTATCGAATCGCTGAAACAAAATTAAAAATTAAAAACTTTAACTTCCCTTTTTTGCAGGTTTTTATACTTACTGTTGCTGACAGGGCTGCACCGACAGGTTTGACCTGTTGGTATTCTGGGCATGGCGTACAGGTCAGGAGAGTGCCTAAAGTCTGATGCAAATGCAATCTG
The DNA here is from genome assembly GCF_044704955.1 of Pristiophorus japonicus. Classification (NCBI taxonomy): domain Eukaryota; kingdom Metazoa; phylum Chordata; class Chondrichthyes; family Pristiophoridae; genus Pristiophorus; species Pristiophorus japonicus. Next base: position 229,519,350 of record NC_091981.1, read on the forward strand.
CGTCATTGCACGTCAGCGCACCTCTCCCCGGCAGTACTTGGAAGCATCGCTGCAAACAGGTACTCGAGGATCCCGCCCGGGCTTTGCAACAGAGTTTTCGCCACGGAAAGTCAAATCGCAGCGAAAACCCGATCTCAACCTGCCGAAAATCCGGCCCAATGGAGTTTTGTTAGGGGATTGGACATTTGTTTCTTTCCTGTGCAAGGTCACATGAAATAGCACTTTGGTTGCCATGGTGACTGACGTGGAGTTGGTCTTTGTGTTTTATACTGTATTAGCTGTGTAAATGTCACTGTTTGTACAGAAAGCTTAGTACTAGTTATTGCTGATGATTTGCTATGGTTACAGCAACTGCTTACTGCTGCCAAGTGCCAGTAAGCAGCCATTTGAGAGATTTTTCCAGCTACTGTATACATGTTAACCATTAAATAGCCACCCTGATGGTCAGCATTTGCTGATGAAAATCAGCATAAAGTAGGACTCTACCTTCCATGCCACTCCTAACCTAGTCCTGCTGCAACTTAAAGTGAATCTAGCCATTGCATATACAAGGGAATCTTTGCAGGAACAAGAATTCCAGCTCATAGGATCCAACAGCCAAAATCATTTCAAGTAGCAGTAGGTCTTGGGTTGGAGTGGCAGTGAAGGAAGGTCGGAAAAAGGAAATGGATGTCTGTGAAGGAGGGAGAGGGAAAGGAGAGCAATGGATAGCCATGTGGAGGAAAGGAAAGTAGAAATGTATGGCAATGAAGGAAGAGCAAAGGGGGAAATGGATGCAGTGAAGGTGTTAAAAATTAGAAGTGGCACTGTGGGATGGGGAGGAAGCTTTAACTGATTTAATTGAACTGGGGGAGGAGAGGAGAAATGCCAGGTGGTACTGGGAGAGGAAGGAATAGCTTGATCTGAAGGGATTGGAAGCGAACAAAAGCATTCGCTTCAACAAAGGAAGAAGTAGAGTGTCAAACTGAACAAGGGGCAGGGAAAGAGTACTAGCTGGAACTGAGGTGGAGGTGTTGAAGTGTCCTTGGTTCAACTGACACCCTTCAAAAATATGTCGCATTGCCTTTTGAAAGTTCCTGGGGGAGAAATTCAGGAGCGCCCCTGTTCGGGGCACTAATTTTTAAAAGTTGAAAAAATTAGCGAGAGGCACTAGTGTTTTTCAACTTTAAAAATATGTGGTGTTTGCGCTCCAGGAAGGAAGTGAAGCACTAAGCACTCCACATCGTTCCTGGAGCGCAACAGCCAGCAGGCGGGGTATGCAGCGCTGCCGTGTGGAATGCTCCTTCCCTCCCTTAAAGGAAAGGGCCATCACTGCAAAGCAAAACGTTACCTAGTCCCCGACGGCAGCCACGATCCGGCCCAATCAGCCCGACACACTGCAGCAGAGTGCCAGCTTGAATTATTTAGGCGAGGGTGAAGAGTTTAAGAGGCCGCAATTGGCACTTTCTTTAAGGTCTTTTACCACCTCAAATCGGCTGCAGAGTGCAATGGCCGCCAAATTTTCATGTGATGGCCGCCATTATCAAAATTTCACTCCTGCGGTATCTCGGCGGTGACCTGCTCACCCGCCACCCGCCCCGGCCCCCCCACACCGCTCCGTTTCTGCCGATCCACCCTAATTGCGTCATCAGAGTGCACATCGCCGATGTTCCCCCCGATGGTGAAATTCTGCTGAGAAAACCTTCCTGGCACCGGGCCGTGCTAAAAGCTGCTTTTTTCAGGTGGTACACCTTCTAAAATGTGGCCTTCTAAAATGGCGGTGTGGCTCCCATTAAAGGGGAGGACACACTGCCGCCATGTTTTATTTTTGTTGGACCGACAATTATGCCCCCGGGTTCAGCTGGGCCGCCCTCAGGCAGCCCTCTTGGGTGCCAGGCCGCTGGCCCGGCTGAAATTCACCAGATTCACCAGACTGATTCCCGGGATGGTGGGACTGACCTATCAAGAAAGACTGGATCAACTGGGCTTGTATTCACTGGAGTTCAGAAGAATGAGAGGGGACCTCATAGAAACGTTTAAAATTCTGACGGGTTTAGACAGGTTAGATGCAGGAAGAATGTTCCCAATGTTGGGGAAGTCCAGAACCAGGGGTCACAGTCTAAGGATAAGGGGTAAGCCATTTAGGACCGAGATGAGGAGAAACTTCTTCACCCAGAGAGTGGTGAACCTGTGGAATTCTCTACCACAGAAAGTAGTTGAGGCCAATTCACTAAATATATTCAAAAGGGAGTTAGATGAAGTCCTTACTACTAGGGGGATCAAGGGATATGGCGAGAAAGCAGGAAGGGGGTACTGAAGTTGCATGTTCAGCCATGAACTCATTTAATGGCGGTGCAGACTAGAAGGGCTGAATGGCCGACTCCTGCACCTATTTTCTATGTTTCTATGTTTCTATGTTTCTAAATCCTCCCTGGTAGCCAGTGGACCAAACTTTAAAAATCGCGTAGGTTCTCCCCTTTAAGTGAAGGGTAGAGCCGTGGTGATGCAGTGCTGTGATGACTGACAGTGGGGGACCCTCTAGTGTGCTCACCACTGTATACCTACCCCATTATGTGCCCCGCCAAAAAAAAAAGCCAAAGAGCTTTTCACCGTCGCTCAAGTGGCCACCGCGACGGTGAAAACCCGAGAAATGGGGTGCGCGCACCCTGTTTCCAGCGGTGGGCAATTTCAGCCCCCAAGTCTGAATTGGGAGGATTGGGGGTGAGCGAGAGTCCATGAAAGGGTGGGAGTTGGTGTGTAAGCGTGTACAGTTTTTTAGTACAAATTTACAGCTAGGCATTTTAACAATGGGCTGGATTCTCAACCAAATCTGATTAGCTAAAACCTGGAGCAGTGTTTAGAGAATCTAGAGATTTTATAGATTGCCTAAAATTTGATCTTGAACATACCTATAATCTATTAATCCTAAAGCCTACTGTTAGTAACCACTAAGTCTGACAAAAAAACTGTTAACGCTCCAAATCCCAGAAAATATTTTTTTTATTACTTTCCTCGCAAACTAACAGTCCCATTAATTAATCACTTCAGTTCCTATCTGATAATATTGTGCTTTTGGTTCCATAGGTCAACCTGTAAAGCCTGAACCCACAAACTCAGTTTCACAGGGTGAGTCAACACGTTTTACAATTTCTTTCCATGCTGTAATCTTATTGCCAATTCCCCCTCCCCCCTGACTCCCGCAAATTCTCCTCTTTTAAATCTTGCCATTTATATTCGGATGCACCCCTTGACTCATTTTCCAAAGGATAGAAAGGCAGCTAATTTAGGAGACACTGAACTGTTGCGTTCAGGCTCATAATAAAACTAGCTGTTAGCAACCGAAACAAATGGTTAGTAATGAGCTGAATATCCTTGTGGTAAGCATGTCTAAAGCATAGCTAACTGAAAATGATGCTCATATAGAACCTCTTCTGTGATCCACGTTGAGATTTGTAGCCTATTTGGATTGAAGAGCTTTCCAAATGTACTCTCAGAGTAGGCTATCAAACCTTTGACACTAACTGCAGCTTTGGGATGTGGCGTATGTGTAAGTGCATGCAGAAATCCCGAAGGTGCAGTCTGTCAGTGACAGCTGCAAAACTGTCTGCATTGTCCAACGCCTCTCCTCCAAAAGGATTAGGCGTAATGGGGTTTTAATAGCGGGTTGACTGAATTAAGGGCCAGGAATATGAATTTTAATTTTGTGCAGTGTCAAGTTTGTCCATTTTATTAAAAATGAAAGTTTTAAGAAAGTTCACAAAAAATGTTAAACACTGTTTTTAAGTTTGTGCATCTTTATTGTGCATCCCCATGTGAGAAGTCCAATATTTCATTTGCTCTCTCTAACTATTTTAAGAAGTTAGAATTTTAAGGGCTTACTCACTTCCTTGATCGCTGTCTGTGAGAATTCTGCCATTTGATTGGCTGCATAGACAGCCTGTTGACATCACAGCACTTCGCACAAGAGGATTCCCATTAATTTCCATTGAATTGAATTCAAGGTTGGAAAACCCGAAGTTCTAGACACAGAGATCGCGGAGCGTATTTTGGGGCCAGTAGTGAATGCATTCGCTTCGCTGCTGACCCCAAATTCCGGGCCTTTGTTGTTAGCTGCTGCCACAAACTCTGCTGCCTTACTGTTAACTCCATCCTTGTCCCTGGCCACACTCTGTCTGAACATGACCATGCAAAACCTTCGCGTCCTGATCAATACTACCGAGCTTCAAAGCCCACATCCTATCCATTACCAAAACTGCTTATTTCTATCTCTGTAAGCTCGCCCATCTCCAGTCCTACCTCTACTCCCGAAATTGTTATCTATGTTTTTGTCACCTCTAGCTGAGATGGGTAAGAAATGCAATTTTGTTTTGCCCAGTTTGTAGGTATAAAACGAGTGGGGAAAAAAAGTACCAAAATCAGGCTGGGATCTCCTGCGCCCAATTGGGACCTGAGGTTCATTGCCGCCATATTGGATTGGATGAAGGTAGTGCAGGGGTCCCATCTGGTCATCCCCCTGCAAAACAGATACACTGTTTTGAGTGCTGTTGAGGGAGATGACTCATTAGGGGAGAGCAACAGCAGCCAAGTTCATGGCACCGTGGCTGGCTCTGTTGTACAGGAGGGCATAAAAAAGAGTGGGAGAGCGATAGTGATAGGGGATTCAATCATAAGGGGAATAGATAGGCGTTTTTGCGGCCGCAATCGAGACTCCAGGATGGTATGTTGCCTCCCTGGTGCAAGGGTCAAGGATGTCTCCGAGCGAGTGCAGGACATTCTGAAAAGGGAGGGAGAACAGCCAGTTGTCGTGGTGCACATTGGTACCAACGACATAGGTAAAAAAAAGGGATAAGGTCCTACGAGACGAATTTAAGGAGCTAGGAGTTAAATTAAAAAGTAGGACCTCAAAAGTAGTAATCTCGGGATTGCTACCAGTGCCATGTGCTAGTCAGAGTAGGAATCGCAGGATAGCACAGATGAATACGTGGCTTGAGCAGTGGTGCAGCAGGGAGGGATTCAAATTCGTGGGGCATTGGAACAGGTTCTGGGGGAGGTGGGACCAGTACAAACCGGACGGTCTGCACTTGGGCAGGAACGGAACCAATGTCCTAGGGGGAGTGTTTGCTAGTGCTGTTGGTGAGGAGTTAAACTAATATGGCAGGGGGATGGGAACCAATACAGGGAGACAGAGGGAAACAAAAAGGAGACAAAAACAAAAGACAGAAAAGAGATGAGTAAAAGTGGAGGGCAGAGAAACCAAAGGCAAGAAACAAAAAAGGGCCACTGAATATAAAAGGGCTGCAGGATGGGTAAAAACTAAAAATCATGGTTTAAAAACGAGGATGGAAACACTCTACCTAAATGCACGCAGCATTAGAAATAAAGTAAATGAGTTGACGGCACAAATCATTACAAATGGGTATGATTTGGTGGCCATTACAGAGACATGGTTGCAAGGTGGCCAGGACTGAGAATTAAACATACAGGGGTATCTGACGATTCGGAAAGATAGGCAGGAAGGGAAGGGAGGTGGGGTAGCTCTGTTAATAAGGGATGATATCAGGGCAGTTGTGAGGGATGATATTGGCTCCAATGAACAAAATGTTGAATCATTGTGGGTGGAGATTAGAGATAGTAAGGGGAAAAAGTCACTGGTCGGCGTAGTTTATAGGCCCCCAAATAATAACTTCATGGTGGGGCGGGCAATAATCAAGGGAATAATGGAGGCATGTGAAAAAGGAACGGCAGTAGTTATGGAGGATTTTAACCTACATATCGATTGGTCAAATCAAATCGCAGGGGGTAGCCTGGAGGAGGAATTCATAGAATGCATACGCGATTATTTCTTAGAACAGTATGTAACAGAGCCTACAAGGGAGCAAGCCATTTTGGATCTGGTCCTGTGTAACGAGACAGGAAAAATAAACGATCTCCTCGTAAAAGATCCTCTCGGAATGAGTGATCACAATATGGTTGAATTTGTAATACAGACTGAGGATGAGGAAGTTGTGTCAGAAACGAGCGTACTATGCTTAAACAAAGGGGACTACAGTGGGATGAGGGCAGAGTTGGCTAAAGTAGACTGGAAACAATGACTAAACGGTGGCACAATTGAGGAACAGTGGAGGACTTTTAAGGAGCTCTTTCATAATGCGCAACAAAAATATATTCCAGTGAAAAAGAAGGGCGGCAAGAGAAGAGATAACCAGCCATGGATAACCAAGGAAATAAAGGAAAGTATCAAATCAAAGACCAATGCGTGTAAGGTGGCCAAGGTTAGTGGGAAACTAGAGGATTGGGAAAATTTTAAGCAACAGCAAAGAATGACTAAAAAAGCAATAAAGAAAGGGAAGATAGATTACGAAGGTAAACTTGCGCAAAACATAAAAACAGATAGTAAAAGCTTTTACAGATATATAAAAAGGAAAAGAGTGACTAAAGTAAATGTTGGTCCCTTAGAAGATGAAAAGGGGATTTAATAATGGGAAATGTGGAAATGGCTGAGACCTTAAACAATTATTTTGCTTCCGTCTTCACAGTGGAAGACACAAAAACCATGCCAAAAATTGCTGGTCATAGGAATGTGGGAAGAGAGAACCTTGAGTTGATCACTATCACTAGGGAGGTAGTGCTGGACAGACTAATGGGACTGAAGGTAGACAAGTCCCCTGGTCCTGATGAAATGCATCCCAGGGTATTAAAAGAGATGGCAGAAGTTATAGCAGATGCATTTGATATAATCTACCAAAATTCTCTGGACTCTGGGGAGGTACCAGCGGATTGGAGAGCAGCTAATGTAACGCCTCAGTTTAAAAAAGGGGCAGGCAAAAGGCAGGTAACTATAGGCCGGTTAGTTTAACATCTGTAGTGGGGAAAATGCTTGAAACTATCATTAAGGAAGAAATAGCGGGACATCTGGATAGGAATAGTGCAATCAAGCAGACACAGCATGGATTCATGAAAGGGAAATCATGTTTAACTAACTTACTGGAATTCTTTGAGGATATAACGAGCATGGTGGATAGAGGTGTACCGATGGATGTGGTGTATTTAGATTTCCAAAAGGCATTCGATAAGGTGCCACACAAAAGGTTACTGCAGAAGATAAAGGTACGCGGAGTCAGAGGAAATATATTAGCATGGATAGAGAATTGGCTGGCGAACAGAAAGCAGAGAGTCGGGATAAATGGGTCCTTTTCCGGTTGGAAATCAGTGGTTAGTGGTGTGCCACAGGGATCAGTGCTGGGACCACAACTGTTTACAATATACATAGATGACCTAGAGGAGGGGACAGAGTGTAGTGCAACAAAATTTGCAGATGACACTAAGATTAGTGGGAAAGCGGGTTGTGTAGAGGACTCAGAGAGGCTGCAAGGAGATTTGGATAGGTTAAGCGAATGGGCTAAGGTTTGGCAGATGGAATACAATATCGGAAAGTGTGAGGTCATCCACCTTGGGAAAAAAAACAGTAAAAGGGAATATTATTTGAATGGGGAGAAATTACAACATGCTGTGGTGCAGAGGGACCTGGGGGTCCTTGTGCATGAATCCCAAAAGGTTAGTTTGCAGGTGCAGCAGGTAATCAGGAAGGCAAATGGAATGTTGGCCTTCATAGCGAAAGGGATGGAGTACAAAAGCAGGGAGGTGTTGCTGCAACTGTATAAGGTATTGGTAAGGCCGCACCTGGAGTACTGCGTGCAGTTTTGGTCACCTTACTTAAGGAAGGATATACTAGCTTTGGAAGGGGTACAGAGACGATTCACTAGGCTGATTCGAGAAATGAGGGTGTTACCTTATGATGATAGATTGAGTAGACTGGGTCTTTACTCCTTGGAGTTCAGAAGGATGAGGGGTGATCTTATAGAAACATTTAAAATCATGAAAGGGATAGACAAGATAGAGGCAGAGAGGTTGTTTCCATTGGTGGGGGAGACTAGAACTAGGGGGCACAGCCTCAAAATACAGAGGAGCCAATTTAAAACCGAGTTGAGAAAGAATTTCTTCTCCCAGAGGGTTGTGAATCTGTGGAATTCTCTGCCCAAGGAAGCAGTTGAGGCTGGCTCATTGAATGTTTTCAAGTCAAAGATAGATAGATTTTTAAGCAATAAGGGAATTAAGGGTTACGGGGAGAGGGCGGGTAAGTGGAGCTGAGTCCACGACCAGATCAGCCATGATCTTATTGAATGGCGGAGCAGGCTCGAGGGGCTAGATGGCCTACTCCTGTTCCTAATTCTTATGTTCTTATGTTCTTCTGACTTTTAATCTTTTTGACCAAGCTTTCAGTCACCCCATCTAATCTTACAATTCATGACTCTATTTCTGTTCTTTTCACAATTCCTTGTTTTCTTTCCCTCTCATAAAGTGCCTTGGAATGTTTTCTATATTGAAAGTGTTGTATTGGTGCAAATTGTTGTAATTATGGTTCTGTTGTTGATGTCTGGATGCTGATCCATGTATTTTTCATTGATGTGCAGAGCAATGAAAATCTGTTTATATTGCTGTGATTTCCTTTGAAGCCACATTGTACCTCTGGGAAGATTGAGTCAGTGTTATTTTACAAACTGGTCATTCACAATTCCATGCAGGTTATTCCTGGCTTTTGAAAGGGGCCAGATTTCACAATAGTTGTTGCAATTGCCTTTCCTTACATTTTTTTGTACCTGTTACACTTAATTTGAAGTTACTAAATTCAAATTAAATGATAATTCAATTTTTTGTGCTAAATTCCTACTTTGCTTTGCTACTTATATTGTATTATTCAAATTTTTTGCACAAAAATTACTTTGAATTACCCCAAGTTTGGCTGTAAATGGTAACAATTGTCACGTTCTTTCGGCCTTGTTGGATTCCAGCCCTGCCAGGCACAAGTATGACATCAACTTCAGAGGTGCAGTATCGGTACACTTGGGTATACCTATTAGCAAATCACGAAGTGCTTTGTGCTATTCTGGTGTACAACATTGAATGCATAGAATCACGGAAATTTACAGCACAGAAGGAGGCCATTCCGCCTGTCAGGCCTGTGCTGGCTCTTTGAAAGAGCTGTCCAATTTAGTTCCACACCATAGCTTTTTCCCATCACCCTGCAAATTAGTTCCCTTCAGAAACATGCCCAATTGCCTTTTGGTAGTTCTTGTTTCCACCACCCTTTCAGGTAGTGCATTCCAGATCATAGCAACCCTCTGTGTAAAAACATTTCTCATCATTCTCTCTCTAGATCTTTTGCCAATTATTTTAAATCTATCACCTCTGGTTACCAACCCACTTGCCACTACCTACTTGCTCTATCAAAACCCCTCATAAATTTGAATACTTCTATTAGGTTTCCCCTTCAACTTTTTTGCTCTAACGAAGCTCTAAGCTTCTCCAATCTCTCCACATAACTGAAGTCTCTCATCCCTGGTATTAGTCTGGTAAACCTCCTCTGTTCTCTGTCCAAGGCCTTGACATCCTTCCTGAAGTGTGATGCCCAGAATTGTGCACAATACTTCAGCTGAGACGTAACCAGCAATTTGCAAAGGTTTAGCATGACTTCTTTGTTTTTGTATTCAATGCCCCTATTTACAAAACCAAATATCCCATACACTTTTTAAACGGCCTTATCAACTTGCGCTGCCCCCTTCAAGGATTTGTGAATATGCATCTCCAGGTCCCTCTGCTCTTGCAACCCCCTTAAAAAAGTACCATTTCGATTATACTACCTCTCTATGTTGTTTCTCCAAAGGTGCATCATTTCACACATATCCACATTAAATTGCATCTGCCATGTGTCTGCCCATTTCACCAGTCGGGTTTTGACCTCCTGATTTTGCCAAGTTTTGTAAAATACACAAACTTCAAAATTGTACTCCCTGTACCCAATTCCAATCATTTATATATAACAAGAAAAGCAATAGTCCTAATATTGACCCCTGGGGGACGGCACGGCATACTTCTCTCCAGTCAGTAATACATCCGTTCACCACTACTCTTTGCCTCCTATCAGTCAGCCAAATATATATCTAAGTTACCACCATTCCTTTAATGCCATCTGCTTCTATTTTGGTACAATCTAACTTTGGTTCTGCTGAGGGAGTTTGCGGAGCTCGGATCCAAATTAAAAAGCAGAACTTGAAAGGTAATAATCTCTGGATTGTTACCTAAATCACGTGGAAATTGACATAGCGACAAACAGATTAGAGGTTTGAATGCGTGGCTCAAAGAGTGGCAGGGGAGGAAGGGGTTTCAGTTCATGGGACACTGGAAAGAGGGGGCTGTCCGTTGGGATGGGCTCCACTTAAACAGGGCTGGGATCAGCGTCCTGGCGAAACAAATAATTAGAGCAGTACACAAGGCTTTAAACTAATGAAAGTAGGGTGGGAGGATTCAGGAATGAGTAAATTTCAAAGCAGCAAGAGAAATGTCATGGTTCTGGAGCAGAGTAGAGTTTTGGGTAATGTGCCACATAAGAGGTTATTAAACAAAATTAGTGCTCATGGGATTGGGGATAATGTACTAACATGGATTGATGATTGCTTAACGGGCAGAAAACAGAGAGTAGCAATAAAGAGGTCACTTTCGAGTTGGCAGGCTGTAATGAGTGGGGTGCCGCAAGGATCGTGCTTGGGCTTCAGCTATTCACACTATATATCAATGATTTGGATGAGAGGACCAAATGTAATATATCCAAGTTTGCTGATGATACAGTTATGCACTTTGATAGGAAAAATAGAAAAGCAGAGTATTTTTTAAATGGTGAGAGATTGGAAAATATTGGTCTTCAGAGGGACCTGGGTATCCTTGTACATGGATCACTGAAAGTTAACATGCAGATACAGCAAGCAATTACAAGAGGATTTGAGTATAAGAGTAAAGACGTCTTGCTGCAATTATATAGAGCCCTGGTAAGACCACACTTGGAGTATTGTGTACAGTTTTGGTATTCTTACCGAAGGAAGGACATACTTGCCATAGAGGGAGTGCAATGAAGGTTCACCAGACTGATTCCTGGGATGGGGGATTGTCCTATGAGGAGAGATTGAGTAGAGCAGGGTCATCGACCTGAAACATTAACTCTGTTTCTCACCACAGATGCTGCCTGACCCGCTGAGATTTTCAGCATTTTCTGTTTTTATTTTATTCTATATTCTCTCGAGTTTAGAAGAATGAGAGGTGATCTCATTGAAACATACAAAATTCTTACAGGGCTGAACAGGGTAGATGCAGGGAGGATGTTTCCCCTGGCAGGGGAGTCTTGAACCAGGGGTCATAGTCTTAGAATAAGGGGTCAGCCATTTAGGACTGAGGTGAGGAAAAATTTCTTCATGCAAAGGGTTGTGAATCTTTGGAATTCTCTACCCCAGAGGGCTGTGGAAGCTCAGTCATTGAATATATTCAAGACAGAGACTGATGGATTTTTGAATATTATGGGAATCAAGGGATATGGAGATAGTGCAGGCAAGTGGAGTTGAGAAAGATGATCAGCCATGATCTTATTGAATGACGGAGCAGGCTCGATGGACTAAATGGCCTACTCCTGCTCCTATTTCTTATCTTATGTTTTTAGTAATGTCATTGTGAATCACAAATCCGAAAGATAGCAGCATGTGGTACCTCCTCCATCTTTTTCCACTGGTAGACAATATAGCCAGCACCAGTTCCACCAGTTGATTAGCTTCATTCAGCCTGATCACACTCCATTCAGCAATCTCATGGATTGGATTACACAACTATAAAAAGAGAGAGCAAAAAGAAACAATATTTAAAATGTTTTCAATATAAAGCTGTTTAATTAAAAAGGAGTTCTACATTATTTGAAAAGATAGATTAACCATCACCTGAAGTCTGCAGGCAAGCAAAGGAGGCAAAATACCACCCAAGTAGAAGAAAATCTTGGGCCTGGAATTTCCTCAGAGCCTTTCCCGCTTCACTGGAGATTTGTCGAGAACCCTGTTTATATGCATAAACGGCATTTCTCTACACTTTCTGTGGAGTGGAAGCAGCTCTGGAATAATGGCATGGATTTTGTTGTAATAATAACAGCGTCACCATTATTACAGAGTAAATATGACAGCAATCCCTGGCATCCACACATGCGCAGTTGAATGTGGGACATAAGAATTAGGAGCAGGAGTAGGCCAGTCAGCCCCTCGAGCCTGCTCTGTCATTCAACTAGATCATGGCTGATCTTCTACCTCAACTCCACTTTCCTGCACTATCCCCATAGCCCTTGATTCCCTTAATATTCAAAAATCTATCGATCTCCATCTTGAATATACTCAAAGATTGAGCTGCCGCAGCACTCTGGGGTAAAGATTTCCAAAGATTCACTACCTTCTGAGTGAAGAAGTTTCTCCTCATCTCAGTCCTAAATGGCCAACCTCTTTTCTGAGTCTCTGATCCCTGGTTCCAGCCAGAGGAAACATCCTCTCTGCATCTACCCCTGTCAAGCCCTGTACGAATTTAGTATGTTTCAATGAGATCACCTTTCATTCTTCTAAACTCTAGAGAATATAGGCCAAGTCTACTCAATCACTCCTCATTGGACAATCCCCCCATCCCAGGAATCAGTCTGGTGAACCTTCGTTGCACACCCTCTATGGCAAGTAATCCAGAAGTTGTTGTCGGAGATACCCTGCTCCTGCACAGGGTACATTATTGCAGCCATTGCGATAGATTTAGTGCTGAAATCACTGTAACGGTGTGAACTCGGGGTGCTTCCCCATAGTTCAGCACTAAAAATGGCTGCAAATGTTAGGGCTAGTGCATTCAGGAGTAAGTGAGTCTTTTAACGGGGTAATAACTGATAATTACTGCTGAACAATCTCTCTGGCCATGAAAAATTAATTTTACAAGTGTGGAGTCTCATTCCCTCAGAAGAAAATTTATGTTGCCAATTGTTAGAAAAATAAGAAATAAAATATATATTTTTTAGTATTTCTGTTTTTCTGTTTTACATCTCTCCCTTAATCCCATCTGTATTTCCAAATCTTTATTTTGCTTCCTATACAATGTAATTTATATGTGCTGGTTTTGTTGCTTCCTGGTATGCAGTGTGTGTGTCTCAGTGAGAATTCTTGAATCTGATTGTTTGAAGAGCCTCCCTGTTACTTTACCTGCTCACAGACACCACAGATCCCCTGCAAAGAGCACCGCACTGGACTCGACGCAGGATTAGTAGATCTCCCCTGACAGGCCTGCGAAAAGTCTCTGGGCAACTGTATGTGAGATGAACAGCAAAAGCTGTTCCTTCATCGCTGAGAGCAAAATCTGGGCCATTGTGAGGATTCAAAGGAATGCAGATACACAGAGGTTGAGTGAAAGATGCTTATCATAAAGCATTCGAAGGTTATGGCAAATAGTTTTGATTGTGTCAATTTAGATTTTAATCTGAAAAATGATAAAGGAGTGAAGGACTGCCACAGGTAACACACTGGAGATATCAGGAGACATATGACAATCAGATTGATCATTTTAAGACATTCAGCATGTTTTATCATCTTCTGTCTGAATGCGTCTGTCATTCTTCGGGTATGTAAATGTGCATACTTATCTGAATTAATATCTTTTTTGAATGATGAACAGTGCCTGTAGTCACAGAAGATGGCTGGATAGTACATAGTGGTTCTCAGTATTACATTAACCATGATCCAATGCCATGGGATGAAGCAAGAACATTCTGCAAGAAGGGGTTTGGAGATCTTGCTATAATTACCAGTGCTTCCGAAAGAATGTTTTTGTGGAGAATGGTAATGTAGATTTTCTTTTAGAAATACTTCTCTTTGAATTATTGGTTAGCTTTATATTTTAATGCCGTTACATACCTTGGAAATAACCTAAAATATCATTTCAGATTTCGACAAATAGGAATCAATATTTTATTGGCTTGCTTGTGGGTCTTGACAAAAGTATTAAGTAAGTAAATATTCAGATAATATTTTCTGCCTTTACATTTCATTCAATTGATTTAGAGCATTTAGTGGGTAGACATACTGGCTAAAATTCTGATCCCAATATCAATGAAAAGCTAATTCAGCTGGTATGGAACTAAGCAAAACAGCCTGGTAGGTCCCATGTTTAATCCCTGGTTTGAGCTGAATTAGCTTTTCATTGATATTGGGATCAGAATTTCTCTTGTGGTGGCAGTGATAGACATTTTTCCATGTCATCCAGTAGAACCACCATGGAAATAAGGAATTTGGGTGGGGGAAATAATACCATCGAAATCCACCTCCACAATCAATCACTTCAGCCACTAACCTGGGCCTCAGTGACATCTCAAAGATGGGAAGTTCAACTGAGGTGACAGTTGGAGTACTACAGTTGGCCTCAGTGCTCCGGGACTAGGGAAGGGATTTACAATCAGTCATTGTTTGCACTCCTGACTGCTATCCAGTGACTAAGCTACAAGGTCAGTGAGCAAACGCACCACCTGCTGTGTCATGAGCCACATAGACCGGAATACGGCCAGATTCAATTCTGGCTTGTGCTGAATTATCTTGTTTTAATGAAGTTTCAATGCATAAATCTCAGTAAAGCCCAATAAAAAAAAAACAGGTAACTACAGGCCAATGAGTCTGACGTCGGTGGTGAGAATACTACTAGAGACTATTGTCAAGGACAAAATTAATTTTCACTTAGCAAAGCTTGGGTTAATAAGGGACAGCCAGCATGGAATTGTTAAAGGCAAATCATGTCTGACCAACTTGATTGAGTTCTTTGATGAAGTAACAGAGAGGGTTGATGAAGGTAGTGCAGTAGATGTTGTATATATGGACTTTCAAAAGGCTTTTGATAAAGTATCTCTTAACAACCAATTGGAAAATAGAGCACTTAGTGTTAATGGGATGGTGGTAACTTGGGTACGTAATTGGTTAAGTCACAGGAGGCAGAGAATAGTAGTAAACGGATGTTTTTCTGACCGGAGTTGCTATTAGACCATTATTTTTCTTGTTTTATATATATATATGACCTAGACTTGGGTATAGGGAGTACAAATATGAAGTCCGAAGATGATACAAAACTTGGCAACGTAGTAAATAGATGAGCAGGATAATAGTAGACTTCAAGAGGGTAGACAGACAGATGAAATGGGCAGATACATTTTAATGTAGATAAGTGTAAAATGAGGCACTTTGGAAGAAACAACATGGAGAGCAGTACAATCTAAATGGTACTATTTTGAGAAGGGTGCTGGAGCAGAGGGACCTGGGAGTACATATTAACAAATCTTGGAAGATGGCAGGGCAAGTTGATGATACGGTTAAGACAATATATGGGATACTTGGCTTTGTAAATAGGAGCATTGAATACAAAAACAAGGAAGTAATGATAAACTTTTACAAATTTCTGGTTAGGCCTTAGCTGAAGTATTGTGTACAATTCTGGGCATCACACTTCAGGAAGGATGTCAAGGCCTTGGAGAAGGTACAGAGGAAGTTTACCAGCATGAGACCATGGATGAGGGACTTCAGTAAAGTGGAGAGATTGGAGCAGCTGGGATTGTTCTCCTTCGATCATAGAAGTTTAAGAGTAGACCTTATTATTCAATGTCATAAGGGGTTTTGATAGAGCAAGTAGGTAGTGGCAAGTGAGTTGGTAACCAGTGGTGATAGATTTAAAATAATTGGCAAAAATAACTAGAGAGGAAATAAGAAGAAATGTTTTCAGATAGAGGGTCGTTAAAATCTGGAACACACTACCTGAAAGGGTGGTGGAATCAGATCCCATAGGAACTTTCAAAATGCAAAGAGTTGCAGGGTGATGGGAAAAAAACTGGTGTGTGGGACTAAATTGGAAAGCTCTTTCAAAGAGCCAGCACAGGCCTGATGGGCTGAATGGCCCCGTTAGGTGTCGTAAGATTCTATGGGGCTGAAATTGCCCACCACTGGAAATGGGGCTCATCTATCCTGTTTAGAACATAAGAACATAAGAAATAGGAGCAGGAGTAGGCCATACGGCCCCTCGAGCCTGCTCCGCCATTTAATACGATCATGGCTGATCTGATCATGGACTCAGCTCCACTTCCCTGCCCGCTCTCCATAACCCCTTATTCCCTTATCATTTAAGAAACTGTCTATTTCTGTCTTAAATTTATTCAATGTCTCAGCCTCCACAGCTCTCTGAGGCAGCGAATTCCACAGATTTACAACTCTGAGAGAAGAAATTTCTCCTCATCTCAATTTTAAATGGGTAGCCCTTTATTCTAAGATTATGCCCTCTAGTTCCAGTCTCCCCTATCAGTAGAAACATCCTCTCTGCATCCACCCTGTCAAGCCCCCTCATAATTTTATACCTTTCGATAAGATCACCTCTCATTCTTCTGAACTCCAATGAGTCGAGGCCCAACCTACTCAACCATTCCTCATAAGTCAACTCCCTCATCTCTGGAATCAACCTTGTGAACCTTCTCTGAACTGCCTCCAAAGCAAGTATATCCTTTCTTAAATATGGAAACCAAAACTGCACACAGTATTCCAGGTGTGTCCTCACCAATACCTTGCAGAGCTGTAGTAAGACTTCCCTGCTTTTATACTCCATCCCCTTTGCAATAAAGGCCAAGATACCATTGGCCTTCCTGATCACTTGCTGTACCTGCATACTAACCTTTTGTGTTTCATGCACAAGTACCCCCAGGTCCCGCTGTACTGCAGCACTTTGCAATCTTTCTCCATTTAAATAATAACTTGCTCTTTGATTTTTCAAGCCAACGTGCATGACCTCACAATTTCCAACATTATACTCCATCTGCCAAATTTTTGCCCAGTCACTTAGCCTGTTGATTTTACTGGCACGGAGGATACGATGGCCTCTTGATCGAAATTCCACTCTGTTTTTTTTTTAAATCGGCGAACCGCAAGTCGGTCATAATGGGGGCAGATGTGCAGTGGTAAGCGGATGTTCACAGTCTGAAGGGGCGGAAGTTGGGGGCGGGTGTAGTGGCGGCTGCTGCGGTCAGTCATCAGTGTCACCATGGCTCTCACTTTCACTTAAAGGGGAGAGCCTGCTTGATTCTTTAAGTTCGGTCCACTGGGCCACCAGGGAGGATTTCGGCCAGGCCAGCGGCCTGGAACTCAAGAGGGTGCATAATTGTCGCATAATTTTCAGCCCGACATGGCAGTCGACCGACAAAAAAAAAACACGGTAGCAGCGGCAGTAGGTGCTCCCCTTTAGTGGGAGCAGCACCGTCATTTTAGAAGGACTACAATCTCACTACGTCGGCAGAAAAAGCAACTTATGGCACCGCGCGGCGGGAGCAAGATTTATTTGGTGGAATTTCTCCATCGGGGGGGAACATCGGCGGTGCGCGCTCTGAAGACGCACCTAGGATGGATTGGCAGCAGCGGAGCGGGAGTGGAAGGAGCGGGTCACCGCCCGGATACCGCAGGAGTGGAATTTCCAAAATGGCGACCATTACATGAGAAATCGGCGGCCATTCCACGCCGCAGCATGGCTGCCAAATTCCGATGGTAACAGGCCTTAAGGGAAGGGGCAATTTCAGCCCCTATGAAATGGAGAAGGAGCAGGACAGTAGGATTTGTTTTGGGTTACTCTGCTAAAGACCTCGCACAGAAATGTTGGACTGAATGACTTCCTTCTGGTCCTCTTTTCAAACTTATTTTCTCAAATGAAAACAAGTTTTGTTCTGTGATTTCCTCTTCATAACTTAGATCACCAAGTCTCAGAATCAGAATTGTTTCTTTCCAATGTATCAGTGAAGGCAGTGCGCCTAAAACTGCAGATAATATTTCATATTTTATCTTACCAGATATCTGTGCAAGGTTAGAATAACGTATTTTTGACATCTATCATTGCTTGGAGTACATGTAGAGGAAGATGAAACTTGCGTCACCAGAGTGTTTCAGTTATTACAAAAATACAGCTAATTGGTCAAACAAAACCAATGTTTTAAAGTTTAAAATTTCAACTCTCCTATCTCACTGTGCATTTACTAAAAACTCCCTGGTTGTATTTAATTACTTTAGTTAATCCTCACCTTTACTGTACTGTAAAATTGCTTCAACTTACTGCTGTACTTTTTACCACCACATTCACTGAACTACAGTGCAGGATCCAGGTCTTGTATGATTACTCCCAAATGATTTGCTGCTTCTGACTTTGAAAAATAAAATGAACTCAAGGTTATCACAGTGCACCTCATAAAGACATTACACTGGATAAGAAGTAAAGCCTGACATTACTATTGTCAATCACAAGATACCACCAGTTGGATTCTTGTTCTAGTTTAGGCCATAACCATGGTTACAAAGATCGAGTGAGCTGACTTTTTCAGCAGTGGGAGTAAATACATTGAATTTCTATTTGACCTTATTTCAAAGCAAGGTATTAACTCATAATAGGAAGATTAAAGAAATTGGAGCTTCTTTTATAAGACTTTAATTACAGCACTACAAAATAGAATTATGTAACCTACTTATATTTTCTGTTCTCGTGAGACTAATGTTATGGTAATATTTTCTCAGGTGGATAGACAATACTCCAGTGGATTATGTTGCCTGGGAGCAACACGAACCTAATTTTGCAAACAATGATGAAAACTGTGTTGCCATGTACACTTCCCTGGGTAAGAAGACACTGGCTCTGTTTTTGGTCTTCACCATACTTCGGGCAGGTGGTGGGTAAAGTGATCGTAACACCTGCCCTCTGACACCAGCGAGAGCTTAGCCAAATTCAGTTGGCGAACTGCCTGTGTTTTTTGAGCCATTATATTATATTTTTGCCATTTTGGGAGGTGGGAAATCTGGCAGAGCAACCACAGAGCATGGGCCTGCTACAATGGGTCAAAGCAGAGAGCTGGGCTAATTGGGCAGTGGCAGAAAGAGTAATGAAGGGACAGAGGATTGTTAACAAGGAGAAGAGAGAGGATTAAAAGCCAAAAATCTGCAAAATAAATTATTTCTTGTTCTTGCCAGACTGCCTTCCATTTAAGTGACGTTGATTCTAACAGTTTCCCACAGTGTGCAGTGGGTGGCTTTACCCCCGGGAAGGTCCCGTGCAATAAGGCACCAAAATGGCATTGGGGTCTTACCTCTGTCAATGGACTGTAATTTCCATAACTTACTGTGGTTGATGTCTGTTTTGGGCAGGAGCGAGGCCTGTTGGGAATCGCAGCGGATGGGCCTTGGGTGCGAAGTAATATTTTAGTCTGTCTATCATCCCGTTCACACCAAAAACAAGGCAGTAGCGAGACTACAATCGAGGCCACTAACGTTAATTTCACACTGGCTAACTAACTTATTCTTATTTGAAATGTTGTTATTTAAAATACAAAATTCTTGCTGCCATAACTTGGCAGAATAAATGTAAAAGATTCTGTGGCACTTTTTTGAAGAAGACCTGGGACCTCTCTGGACATTCTGGCCAAGATCATTCGGTCAATCAAAACAGATGAACTGGTCATTCAACTAATTGCTGTTTGAAGGATTTGCGGCGCATAAATTGGTTGCTCCATTTACCTACACAAATAAGAATGACGACACTTCAAAACATAAATCATTGGTTGTGAAGCTTTTTATCTATCTTGTCCTGGGGATGTGAAAGGAGACATATACATGAAAGTGCAAACATGTCACTTGTGACCCATTGCATCCTTGAGCAGAAACAGTTTATAAGCAGTCTTCATGACCATGTGTGGGAGAAGAATTTAGATTAATGGGGGGCCAGATTCGGGCACTTTGTGCCTCCCATCAGCGACGTGGGGTGGGGGTGGTGTGGGGCACTGATGGGGCGCAAATTAGTTTTCATCCGGGAGCAGCGAAAATAGCACCTCCCGCTAAATTGGGTGAGGGCTTTGCAGCGGCGCTAATAGGTAGCACTCGCTCGGTTGCGCCCAGCGATGATGATGTCATCCTCATGCGCAGTGCCCCCGGAAGCTAAATTCGGTCACGCCCCCTGTATTATGGCCTGGCGCTGAAATGACAGCTTTAGCTGTTGAGTTTTAGTTGTGAGAAGGAGCGCTGTTTAAAGGCGTCATCTTTGGAAAAATGTTAGCTGGCAATTGCTGTTTGCAGTTTATTGACACATAGGCAGACTGGCTTTTTGACAGGTTTCAGCAATTTTCATTTGAAAGAGTGTTCTGGCTCTTAAACATTCCTGTCTTTCATTGAGGACAGATTTGAAACAACAGCATTTATATCGTTTCATGGGGGCTATGTTGGCACTCGACCTCCTGCTCCGACATCACTGTGGGAGGCAACTTAGGCAGAGAGAAAGGCAGCAAACTGTGGTCAGAGGGAGGAGGTCCAACAAGGCTGTCAACAGGAGACCTTACTCTCCCAGGATATTCCGGAAGCAGTTCTCCTACATTAATTTCACTGAGGAACAGTGTGTTTGAAGGCTGTGCTTCAGCAAGGACGTGGTCACAGAGCTCTGCCACCTCCTGCAACCAGACCTCGAACTGCAAACCAGAGTGAAGATGGCTCTCTCCGTGGCAGTCAAGGTCACCATCGCGCTCAATTTCTACGCCAGTGGATCCTTCCAGTGTCCATCTGCAACATCTCCCAGTTTGCCGTCCATTGCTCCATCCGCAAGGTCACAGATGCTCTCTACAGAAGGTGAAGGGACTACTTTCCCTTCTCCCTGATCAGAGAGAAGCAGCACAAGTGTACATGTGGTTTGCCAGGATAGCGGGCTTCCCCATGGGGCAGGGTGCCATTGACTGCACCCATGTTGCTTTGCGGGCACCGCATCACAATCCTGACGTATTCCGTAACCGCTAAGTCTACCACTCACGGAATGTATAGTTGGTGTGCGACCACATATGCAGAATCCTCACTGTCAATGCTTACTACCCTGGCAGCAGCCACGATGCATTTCTTGTGTGTCAGACCGGTGTGCCAGCTCTCTTCCAGCCACCACATGAAGCTCACGGCTGGCTGCTCGGAGACAAAGGCTATCTGCTCCCCAGCTGGCTCATGAATCCCCTCCGAAACCCCAACACCCCTGCCCAGCACTCATATAATGAGAGCCATGCCGCCCCCAGGAACATCATTGAGCAGACCATCGGAGTGCTCCAGCTACGGTTCCACTGCCTTGACCGCTCGGGAGGAGTCCTCCAGTACTCGGCTAAGTGGGTGTTCCTTTTCGTCGGCCTCATCTGCTGCATGCTGCACAACTTGGTCATCATGAGGGCGCAGCCATTGCCACCAGGCTTAGCTCCACCACCTCAGGAGGAGGAGGAGCAAGATGAGGAGGAACAGGAGCTGCAACACCAGTGACGGAGGAGGCAGTCAAACAATCGCGATTCTGCAAGGGTGGTCTGCGACCGTCTCATCAGACTTTGGATCCAGTGAATTCCATCCCACTTCCCGGTTCCTCTGCATGTCCCCATCAGCAGAACAATTTCCTCTTCCATACCACAGCACCAAAACTGAAATGAGAGACACCACAAATGAAACATTCCAATTAAAATGTATCTCATAACATTTAAAAATATCATAAACAACAAGTATATTTAACAATCACCCTTGTGCAATTCCTTATAATCCCCTTTTAACACTCGGTTTAACTATTCTACAGTTTCTCCGCAGTGTGTCCCCTGTGGTTGCAGCACAGCTGGTGGATAGCTGCTATGTGTCAGGACCAGAGACTACAGGCGGCCTTGCAGGACGCCTTGACCAGCTCTGGGCCTGGAAGGCCCAGCTGTAGAACCTCAGGTTCTGCGGCGGCAGTCTGGCCTGGCTGGGTGACAGGCAGCGACATGTGCAATGGCGGGTTCAGGAATGTCATCCTGAATGCCTGAGCACAGATTGGTGGCCTGCTGCAACACCGTGAGATCCCCGGTCAACTATGGTGGACCGAGCCACGATGGCAGTTGTCAGAGCACGCATGGCATCAAGCAGAGACTGCATGAGAGCAGCTTGCGCTTCGCTGCCACCAACCATTGACTGCATTACAGCACTGAAATGTGACGTTGCTTCCATCAGTGCTTCAACTGAAGTTGCCACATCGCCTATAACACGCATCATGAGATTTGGATACCCATGGTCTCTCTGGGTGTCCACCATAGACTGCAGACTGGAAATGATGGGCTCCATGGTGTGCGCAGAGCTCTGTACAATGTTGGAGGCAGACTCCTCCACGCTCCTTGTGAAGAAGCTCTCGGGCACCCTTGCCATTGCACCTACCATTTCGGAGTGCATGGCCATGACTCTTGTTGTGAACGCCTCCCCAGCGAGGTCCCCATCTGAGTCCTGTGCAGCAGAACTTGCACGGGAACTTTCCCTCCGGGGAGCTGGCTCCCGTGGTTCCCTTTCCCCTTGGCCTTGCAGCAGCCTGTTCGTTCCCAGTGCATCGCCCAGTGCAGACCCCTTTACTAAGCTAACCTCTAAGGATCACGTAGTGCCAGTCTCTGAGCAGCTGCCTGCGGGTGAGAGGTGCAATGATAGAGTGCTTGGGTCCTCCTCCTCTTCCATTTCTCATTCCTCAGTGTGACGGGGGCGCTCGGGTACAGCCTGCATCTGCTTGCTGATTATCTGAAAGCATAAATGGCACAACTATTGCGTTACGATGAGGGTGGGAGGATAGGAATGGAGCAAGGAAGGCAGAAAGTATCAGGAGCCGGAAAGTGATAAAGCCTTCTGGTGTGATGGGGAAGTGGGATGAGTAGAGAGGGGCTAAAGATACCATTGTTGCCTCCAACGGGCTCGAAGTCTCCGCCGGCCAAGGCGCCCACTACCCACGGGCCAATGAGTCGCAGCAGTAGCTCCTCCAGGTCAGACAGCTCCTGCAGTTGAGGTTCAGCTCCACCAGTCCTCTGCTGCTCCCTCCTATTATGTGCCATCTTGGCCTGCAAAGTAAAGGAATTTGTGTAAGTAAGAGTCCAGCTATGTATGTGGGAGATATGCCTGTCATTCTTGAATAGCTGTGAATGTAGGCAAGGCATGAGATGAGGGTGTGAGTTTGAGTAGCTGCACATATTTGGTGGGTGGGGGGGGGGGGGGTGGCGGTTTGCACAGAGTGCACAGACAGAGGTTCAGAGGCTGGTATGTAGGAGGTGTGGAAGCATGTACTCACCTTGATCTGCTGTCTGACGTCATTGAATTTCTTGCGGCAATGTGTCAGGACTCAATCAACTACAGTGCTGGCCGACACCTCCTTGGCCACTTCTCTCCACGTGTCTCTGACGACCCGTGGCAATGGCCTCCTTCCAGGTGCGAGGAACAGCGCATCCCTCCTTCTCTCCACTGTCCCCACCAATGCCTCCAATGCCACATCATTGAATCGCCTTGCCCTCTCCCTTGCAGCAGGATTTCGAGCAGCCATCCCAGAAAGTTATTTCAGTAGCTCACAGCTCTCCCTGAAATGCAGCATTGCTGAAAATTAGCTTGTGCAGCTTGCTATAACCTCCCCTTTAAGAGCTGGAATCAGTCAGTGTGAAGGAGTGAAGGATGATTGCTGAATACAAATCACCTGAAATTGGGTAGCGGTCTGCCATTAATGCCCCTGCAGCACCCCACTGAGGTCATTAGTGCCTCATTTACCACCCCTTCCTTCCTGGGGCACTAAAGCCCAATTTAGCAGAAGTTAGCAATCATTTGCATCTGGTGCTAACTTTTCAAACTTTTAAAAGATAATAACCCAAACAGGGCACGACCGAATTTCTCCCCAAATTATCATACTTTGCTTTAATATACCAGTCCAAAAAAACTACTAAATTAAATCTAATGTGCAAATTTGTTGATTAAAGTATACTTTTATCTTAAGAATATTTGTACCTTTATTTTGTTTCATGTTGGAAGGATTCTGGAATGACATGAGCTGTGGCTATCCATTACCTTTTATATGTGAAAGAAGTAACAGTTCAGTGAATGCAACATATGCTCCCACTGAAGCACCTGGGCCAGGAGGATGTCCTCACGACTGGATTCCATTTGGAAAGAAGGTACTTGTTTTCAAACATGTAAACATTGAAAAAGCAATTGGGTAGGTCTCTGGTGAAATATTGTAGGCTGCACAGACCGCAATGGTTGAAGAAGGCGATTCACCACCACCTTCTCAAGGGCAACTCGGGATGGACAATAAATTCCAGTCTTGTTAGCAATGCCCTACACAGAATGAATTAAAAATAAAAGTAGAGAAGTTATGGAAAGTCATCCTGATGGATCTAAGCTCTGATTTTCTGAGGCTCCATTAGCAACTCACTGAGAAAGTGCACAGGCCAAGAGATTGAATGTGTAAACCTATGTGACCAGGTCATAGCACACTGTATTTTTGTGGTGAAGATAACTGATAGAGAAAGGCAGGTTGTGCTGATGGCCAGTGCCAGCTTCATTGTAATATGTAAATCACATAACCAGATCCCACATATCCATCAGGTGAGCTCTATCCTCAGCACTTCCCTCATACATATAAAATTAATTTGTGACTGTTGACTGGTCTCTGGTCTGGGAACATAGGGCCCAAGTTTTGGGCCGCGCCTAAAACGGCGCAGCCCGGATCTGGACGCCTGTTTTTCGCGCCAGAAAGTGCGCCTAAAAAAAACTTACCTATTCTCCGGCTCCCTGCAGGCCCTCTGGAGCTGGGCGCGGCGCAGCATGAGCTGTAGGGGGCGGAGCCAGGTGCCTGTGCTGAAAACAGTGCCGGGACCTCTGCACAGGCGCGCTACAGTGGGCACACATGTTCAGTAGCTCCAGGGGCCCAAAACTGTGGGAGGGGCCCAAAGCACACAGCCCCTAGCCCTGGCCGAATGGCCTCACTGGGGCTGCGTGGATAAGGCTGCTTCCACCCGACCGGACCCCCGCTCTCCATCCCCCCCCCCCCCCCTCCCACGGACCTCCGCGACTCGACCTCTGCTTCCCCCTGCCCCCCGGCGACCCAACCTCCGCTCCCCTCCCCCCCCACCCGGACCTCCGCGACTCTTTCCCCCGCCCCCCCCCCCCCCGGGACCTCCGCGATCCCCCCCGAGACCCGACGCCACCTACCTGTAAATCCAACCCGAAGTCTTGGGCCCGGCCGTTCAGCCTCCTTCTCTCCCTTCCCCCACCTCCCCCTCTCTCCTTCCCTCCCTCCCTCCTCTCTCCTTCCCTCCCTCCCTCCAATCTCCTTCCCTCCCTCCCTCCTCTCTCCTTCCCTCCCTCCTCTCTCCCTCCCTCCAACCCTCCTCTCTCCTTCCCTCCCTCCTCTCTCCTTCCCTCCCTCCTCTCTCTCTTTCTCCATCCTCTCTCCTTCCCTCCCTCCTCTCTCCTTCCATCCCTCCTCTCTCCTTCCCTCTCTCCATCCTCTCTCCTTCCCTCCCTCCTCGCTCCTTCCCTCCCTGCATCCTCTCTCCCTTCTCCCCCTCTCTCCCCCTTCTCCCCCTCTCCCCCCCTCTCCTCCTCCCACCCCCCACCTCCCTCCTCCTCCTCCTCCCCCCCAACTCCTCGCCCCCTCCTCCACCCCCCTCCACCTCCTCCCCATCCCCTCCCCCACCCTCACCTCCTCTTCCCCCCCACCCCCTCCCCCATCCCCCTCCTCCTCCCTCCCCACCTCCTCCTCCCCGCCAACCCCCCCACCCTCCTCCTCCCCCCCCCCATCCCCTTCTCCCACTCCCTCCCCACCCCCCTTCTCCCCCTCCCTCTCCCACCTCCCTTCTCCCCCTCCCTCTCCCACCTCCCTTCTCCCCCTCCCTCTCCCACCTCCCTTCTCTCCCTCCACCTCCCACCCCCCCTTCTCCCCCTCCACCTCCCACCCCCCCTTCTCCCCCTCCCCTCGCTGTCAGAAACGCAGACACTGTCAGACAGAGAGTGAGAGACACACACACAGACAGACAGAGAGATAGAGACACTGACAGAGACACACTGGGGGGGCTGTCCAAGCACGCTGTTGGAGGGCTCCCTGGTGCTGCAGCCGGTAAGTAGAAAATGTTTTATTTATTGATTTTTTTAAAAAAAATTATTTTTTATTAATTTTTTTTGATTGATTTATTAAGAACATAAGAATTAGAAACAGGAGTAGGCCATCTAGCCCCTCGAACCTGCTCCGGCGTTCAATAAGATCATGGCTGATCTGGCCGTGGACTCAGCTCCACTTACCCGCCCTCTCCCCGTAACCCTTAATTCCCTTATTGGTTAAAAATCTATCTATCTGTGACTTGAATACATTCAATGAGCTAGCCTCAACTGCTTCCTTGGGCAGAGAATTCCACAGATTCACAACCCTCTGGGAGAAGAAATTCCTTCTCAACTCTCTTTTAAATTGGCTCCCCCGTATTTTGAGGCTGTGCCCCCTAGTTCTAGTCTCCCCGACCAGTGGAAACAACCTCTCTGCCTCTATCTTGTCTATCCCTTTCATGATTTTAAATGTTTCTATAAGATCACCCCTCATCCTTCTGAACTCCAACGAGTAAAGACCCAGTCTACTCATTCTATCATCATAAGGTAACCCCCTCATCTCCGGAATCAGCCTAGTGAATCGTCTCTGTGCCCCCTCCAAAGCTACTATATCCTTCCTTAAGTAAGGTGACCAAAACTGCACGCAGTACTCCAGGTGCGGCCTTACCAATACCCTATACAGTTGCAGCAGGACCTCCCTGCTTTTGTACTCCATCCCTCTCGCAATGAATGCTTTTGTACTCCATCCCTCTCGCAATGAATTATTGGTTGATTTATTGATGTATTTATCATTTATTATTGATGATGGCTCTTTATTTGTAAAACTGAAGTGTTTAATGTTTGTAAACTTCCTTTTAAACCCCTCCCCCCTCCCCCCCCCCATTCCCTACGCCTGATTTGTAACCTACGCCTGATTTTCTAAAGTGTAGACAAGGTTTTTTCGAACGTACAAAAATCTTCACTTACTGCATTCTAAGTTAGTTTGGAGTAAGTTTTCACTGCCTAAACTTTGAAAACAGGCGTAAGTGGCCGGACACGCCCCCTTTTGCAAAAAAATTCTGTTCCAAAGTGAAACTGTTCTAACTGACTAGAACTGGAGCAAACTAAATGCTGAGAAATCAAATTTCTAAGCCATTCTAAACCAGTTGCTCCAAAAAAACAGGAGCAACTCAGGCCGAAACTTGGTCCCAATGAAACAGGAGTAGGCCATGGAGCCCCTCAAGTCTGTTCTGTCATTTTATTGGATCGTATTATTATGAATATGAAATTTTTGTCAATCAGATGCAAGTATGACACTGAATTTTACATGTGCATATATATGAATCCAAATATGTAACATCAGAAGTGTAACGGACTAAATGAATGCTAGATATTCCTGACATCATTCCCAACAGTTTCCTGGGGTTTCTGTGACTCTCCTCCAAAGTTACAGCAGATGAGTGGGAGAATCCCTGCAGAAATTCACCTCACAGAATGGCTTTTAAGGAATGTAAATATGCTGCCATCTGAAATATTAATTTGAGTTAAATGCATTTGGGCAATTCTGCATTTCATCTCTTCTGCAGTTATCTAAATTAGATTTTGCTGCAATTATTTCAATGGTTGCAGAATTGATGAAGTGTTGCTGGACCAAAATAAGGCTTATATTGAAACTAGTGACTATCTCAAAAGATAATAGAGTTTACTATTCTGTCAAACCTGTTGATTAGACTGTATAATCAAGCTACAAGTTTCTGATTGTAATTGCTTAAATATTTGTTTTCAGACTATATATGTACAATAATACTGCTAGCATTCGGGATGCCATGAAATTTTTGTAGGAAAAATTATATTACATTTTTTAACTAGAAGCAGCATGTAAGGGGTCAACACCAAAAGTCACACCAGGCACCTTTATCAGAAAACTATCAGCTCAGAACAGATGTGTCATCCTCAAGATGAAAGCTTGTTTTGATCCACGTAATGATGGGGCGAATTGTTAGTTTTTTTAGGGTGGCATCACTTGCAGCCCCAAACAGCTTATGCTATTGTTAAAAAAGATGTTTTGCGATTGTCATGTATGTAACCTTCATGTAACTGTAACCTTCATGTAACAACACTGTACACTGTATACACCTAAGAAATTCACACCTTGACCACAGGGGGTGAACTTGTGGGAGACACTCCTCACCTGGTCATCCAGGTATATAAAGGGAGGTCCCATGCAGGGTCATCACTTCTTGGTCCTGTGAATAAAGGTACAGGTCACAGAGTGACTTTGTCTCCACTATGTGCCTCGTGTTGATTTACAGTAGAGTGTAAGGACACAACATTTGGTGATGAGAAACGAAAATCAACAACTCACGAGAATGGCCACCGGTAGCACAGAGGAACAGTACTGTGTGGGTGAGGACTGGGTCGATTTCGTTGAGAGGCTCCAGCAGATCTTTGTCACGAAGGACTGGCTGGGAGCGGCAGTGGCTGACAAGCGAAGGGCGCATCTACTGACCAGCTGTGGACCTAAGACGTACGCGCTGATGAAAGACTTGCTCGCACCCGAGAAGCCAGTGGACAAGATCTTTGAGGAGCTCAGCAAACTGATCGGTGAGCACCTCAAACTGGCGAGCAGTATACACATTGCCCGACACCGATTCTACACGCACCGATGTCGGGAAGGGCAGAGCATACCAGACTTTGTTGCGGACCTTCGGCACTTGGTCAGCCTCTGTAAGTTCACAGACACCTGCAGGGGGGAGATGTTACGGGATTTCTTCATTGAGGGCATTGGTCATGCGGGATTTTTAGGAAGCTAATTGAGACCAAGGACTTGACCTTGCAAGCAGCGGCGTTGATGGCTCAAACCTTCATGGCGGGGGAGGAAGAAACTAAGATCATATACGCGCGCAACCCTGCTCTCAACATGACAATGGAGCAGGGAGTTAACATGGTAAATGCGACTCAGAACCCCACAGGCAGGCAAGGGTAACTCAACACCAACCAGGCAGTAACAGACTCTAGGGTGGGTCCTCAAAACAGACAATGGCAGGTCGAACGGACAATTGCACCATCACAAGGGACAATACATCCTGGGATGGGGCCATTGACACCCACTAACAGAGTGCTCAAGAGTAATCAAAGAGACAATCAGAGAGGAATGCCTGGTAACAGCTCTTTTGTTCACAACAATCTCAGCTCCTGCAGGGACAGACATGCTGCGAAAACCTGCCGGTTTCAACAATTTATCTGCAGAAATTGTAACTTCAGTGGACA
Source organism: Pristiophorus japonicus (assembly GCF_044704955.1). Taxonomy (NCBI): domain Eukaryota; kingdom Metazoa; phylum Chordata; class Chondrichthyes; family Pristiophoridae; genus Pristiophorus; species Pristiophorus japonicus. The sequence continues at coordinate 229,548,383 of NC_091981.1, forward strand.
TTTTGCCAGAATGTGCAGGAAGCCCGCAGCGAGGCTGGTTTACGAAGCGGATGAACCACAAGAGGGGTCTGCAAGGCAGGGTTATGCTTGGGACACAGCAATGGACGCTGAACTTCAGCGGGTTCAGGTGGCAAACATCCACAGCTCATACACAAAGACGCCACCTATGATGATGAGAGTATTGTTAAATGGCATCCCGGTACGCATGGAGCTGGACACAGGAACCAGCCAATCACTTATGAGTGTCCAACAATTCGAGAAACTATGGCCACTCAGAGCTAGCAGACCCAAACTAGAACGCATTGACACGCAATTACGGACGTACACCAAAGAGATCATCCCAGTGCTAGGCAATGCAATGTTGGTGGTCACACATAATGGATCAGAGAACCGGCTGCCACTCTGGATTGTCCCGGGAAATGGTCCCGCGCTTATGGGGAGGAGCTGGCTAGCCGAGATGAACTGTAAATGAGGGGATGTGCACGCCATTTCATCTGTGGAGCGAAGTTCATGCTCACAGGTCCTACAGAAATTTGAGTCACTATTTCAACTTGGTGTCGGGACTTTCAAAGGTACCAAAATAGTGATACGCATCACCCCGGACGCCAGACCAGTGCACCATAAAGCCAGAGCTGTGCCGTATGTGATGCGGGAGGAAACTGAGAGTGAGTTGGACAGGTTGCTAAGCGAGGGCATAATTTCGTCCGTCGAATTCAGCAACTGGGCAAGCCCCATCGTCCCCGTCCTTAAAACAGATAGCTCGGTCAGGATCTGTGGCGACTACAAGGCCACTATCAACCGAGTGTCACTACAAGACCAATACCCGCTTCCGAGAGCAGAGGATCTTTTTGCCATGCTGGCAGGCGGCAAGCTGTTCACCAAGTTGGACCTCACTTCAGCCTCCATGACCCAGGAACTGGCCGAAGAATCCAAGCTACTGACCACCATCACCACGCACAAGGGGCTGTTTGTCTACAACAATGTCCGTTTGCAATCGTTCAGCAGCCGCTATCTTTCAAAGGAACATGGAAAGCCTGCTCAAATCCATCCCTGGAACAATCGTATTTCAGGACGACATCCTTATCACGGGTCGAGACACCGAGGAACTCCTCCTCAACCTGGAGGAGGTGCTACGCCGACTGGACCGTGTAGGCCTGCGACTAAAGAAGTCCAAGTGTGTGTTTTTGGCCCCAGGGGTTGAGTTTTTGGGCAGAAGGGTTGCCGCAGACGGGATCCGGCCTACCGAATCCAAAACGGAAGCGATCCGTCGCGCACCCAGGCCCAGCAACACATCTGAGTTGTGTTCATTTCTGGGACTATTGAACTATTTCGGGAACTTTCTGCCGAACTTAAGCATATTGTTGGAGCCGCTACACGTGCTCCTGCGTAAGGGTTGCGATTGGTTTTGGGGGGACTGTCAGGAACGGGCTTTCAATCGGGCGCAGAACCTGCTTTGTTCTAATAAGCTGTTGACCCTGTACAACCCCTGTAAGAAATTGGTTTTGACATGCGATGCATCATCCCATGGAGTTGGGTGCGTGTTGCAGCAGAGTAATGATGAGGGCCAACACCAACCTGTGCCTTATGCTTCCAGGTCGCTCTCCCAAGCAGAAAGGGGATATGGGATGGTTGAAAAGGAAGCACTCGCATATGTCTGCGGGGTGAAAAAGATGCACCTGTACCCTTTTTGCAGAAAGTACGAGTTAGAAATGGACCATAAGCTGTTAACATCCTTGCTGTCTGACAGCAAAGCTGTCAAAGCCAATGTGTCAGCTCGCATACAGCAATGGGTTCTCATGCTGGCTGCGTATGACTACACCATACGGCACTGGCCAGGCACCGAAAATTGCACTGACGCGTTCAGCAGGCTTCCACTGGCCACCATTGAGGGGGCAGCGGAGCAAAGCACTAAGATGGTCATGGCTGTCGATGCTTTCGACAGCGCAGGCTCTCCTATCACAGCCCAACAGATCAAAACATGGACAAACAGAGATCCCCTCCTATCCTTGATTAAGAAATGTGTCCTGACGGGATTGGGCACCCGCACACGGAGCATGCCCTGAAGAGGTCAGACAGTTTCACAGACGGATGGATGAACTCGCCATCCAAGCCGACTGCTTACTATGGGGCAGCTGGGTAGTCATGCCCCAGTAGGGAAGGGAAGCATTCATCAGGGAACTCCACAGCGAGCACCCTGGCATTGTGCTAATGAAGGCCATTGCCCGGTCACATGTATGGTGGCCGGGAATTGATACAGACCTGGGAACACTGTGTTCGCAGGTGCACGACGTGTGCCCAGCTGGGCAATGCTCGCAGGGAGGCCCCACTCAGCCCGTGGCCCTGACCCACCAAGCCATGGTCACGTATTCACGTAGACTACACGGGCCCGTTCATGGGGAAAATGTTCCTCGTTGTTGATGCGTATTCGAAATGGATCGAGTGCATCATATTGAATTTGTGCACAACATCCATCACAGTGGAGAGTCTGCATGCAGTCTTTGCGACCCACGGCTTGCCGGACATCCTGGTTAGCGACAACAGCCCGTGCTTCACTAGCTATGAATTCCGGGAGTTCATGTCGGGTAATGGCATCAAACATGTCAGGACAGCACCATTCAAGCCGGTTTCCAATGGCCAGGCAGAACATGCGGTCCAAATTATATAACAAGGCATGCTCCGGATTCAAAGACCCTCCCTTCAATGCCGCCTATCGCGCCTCCTGCTGGCCTATAGGTCCCGACCGCAATCGTTCACGGGAGTCCCGCCAGTGGAACTACTCATGAAATGCACACTTAAAACTCGGCTGTCCCTCATTCACCCAGTCCTGTCAGACATTGTTGAGGGCAAGCACCAGTCCCAAAATGAGTGCCATGACCGTAACTCAAAGGGGAGATGTATAGAAATCGATGACCCTGTATTTGTTCTTAATCACGCTTTGGGGCCCAGGTGGCTTGAGGGTACTGTAATTGGTAAAGAGGGGAATAGGGTCATAGTGGTCAGACTTAACAATGGACAGATATGCCGCAAGCATCTAGACCAAATAAAAAAAGGTTCAGCATGGACACTGAGGAACCTGAGGAAGATCATGAGATGCTACCCACACCACCGCCAGTGAACGAGCAACAAGAACCTTCAGCAGCATGCACAGTCCCTGCGGTCAGCCCGGATGAGCCGGAATCACCACAGGTGACAAAGACGCATGCCAAGGCTCAACAACCAGAGCCCCAACTGCGGCGGTCTATGAGAGAGTGTCGACCACCTGAAAGACTCAATCTTTGACCCAAAGACGTTGGGGGAGGGGGAGGTGATGTCATGTATGTAACTTTCATGTAACTGTAACCTTCATGTAACAACACTGTACATTGTATACACCTGAGAAATGCACATCTTGACCACAGGGGGTGAACTTGTGGGAGACACTCCTCATCTGGTCATCCAGGTATATAAAGGGAGGTCCCACGCAGGGACATCACTTCTTGGTCCTGTAAATAAAGGTTCAGGTCACAGAGTGACCTTGTCTCCAGTATGTGCCTCGTGTTGATTTACAGTAGAGTGCAAGGACACAATAGCGATAACTTAAGGTGTCATTCTATTTCATTTGCACTGCATGGTACATAGCCAATCAGACTATGAGAAACCTACGAGTCACACATCTGATAGGCCGTCCCTCGGAATGAGGAAGACTTGCTTCCACTCCTAAAATGAGTTCTTTGGAGGCTGAAAGGCCCAACATGAGAGCCACAGACCCTGTCACAGGTGGGACAGATATTCATCGGGGGAAGGGGGGAGGGTGGCACTGATTTACCACACTCTCCTTACGCTGCCTGCACCTGACCTCTTCACGCTCACAGCGTTCAGATTCGAAGAGCTCAGTGCCCTCCCGGATGCACTTTCTCCACCGAGGGCGGTCTACGGCCAAGGTCTCCCAGGTGTCAGTGGTGATGTCGCACTTCACCAGGGAGACTTTGAGCGTGTCCTTGTAATGTTTCCGCAGCCCATCTTTGGCTCGTTTGCCATGAAGAGCAATTGGTTAGGGAGTCTTGTGTCTGGCATGTGAACTATATGGCCTGCCCAACGAAGATAATCTAGTATGGTTAGTGCTTCAATGCTGGGGATGTTGGCCTGGACGAGGACACTAATGTTGATACATCTGTCCTTCCAGGGGATTTGCAGGATCTTGCGGAGACATAATTGGTGATATATCTCCAGCGACTTGATGTGTCTTCTGTACATCGTCCATGCCTCAGATCCATACAGGAAGACGGGTATTACTACAGCCCTGTAGACCATGAGGTTGGTGGTAGGTTTGAAGGCCTGGTCTTCGAACACTCTTTTCCTCAGGTGGCCGAAGGCTGCACTGGCGTACTGGAGGCAATGTTGAATCTCCGCATCAATGTCTGCCATTGTTGATAAAAGGCTCCCGAGGTATGGGAAGTGGTCCACATTGTCGAGGGCCGCGCTGTGAATCTTGATGACTAGGGGGCAGTGGTGTGTGGCGAGGACAGGTTGGTGGAGGACATTTGTCTTGCGGATGTTAAGTGTAAGGTCCATGCTTTCATATGCCTCGGTGAATACATCGACTATATCCTGGAGTTCAGCCTCAGAATGTGCGCCAAAGCAGGCGTCGTCCGCGTACTGCAGCTCAACGACAGAGGTTGGGGTGATCTTGGACCTGACCTGGAGGTGGCGTAGGTCAAGCAGCTTCCCGCTGGTTCTGCAGTTTAGTTTCACTCCAGCGGGGAGCTTGTTGACAGTGAGGTGGAGCATAGCAGCGAGGAAGATTAAGAAGAGGGTTGGAGCAATGACGCAGTCCTGTGTTTGACCCGGTCCGGACATGGAATGGGCCTGTAATGGATCTGCTGGCAAGGATCACTGCCTGCATGTCGTCATGGAGCAGGCGAAGGATGTTGACAAACTTTTTGGGGCATCCAAAACGGAGGAGGACGCTCCATAAGCCCTCACAGTCGACAGTGTCAAAGGCCTTTGTAAGATCGAAAAAGGCCATGTATAAGGGCTGGTGCTGCTCCCTGCATTTTACCTGCAGTTGTCCTGCTGCAAAGCCCGTAGGGGACGAAATCCGCACTGTGACTCCGGGAGGAACTCCTCGGCCACAAGAAGAAGACAGTTGAGGAGAACTCTAGCGACAACCTTCACAGTGCTTGATAGCAGGGAGATTCCCCTGTAGTTGCCGCAGTCGGATTTGTTCCCCTTTTTAAAAATGGACATGATCACTGCATCTCTGAGATCTCCCGGCCTGCTCTCCTCCCGCCAATTGAGAGAGATGAGGTCATGTATCCGCGCCAACAGTGCCTCTCCGCCATACTTTAGCGCCTCAGCAGGAATTCCATCCACACCCGTAGCCTTGTTATTCTTGAGCAATTTTATAGCTCTGCCTACCTCGTGCAGCGCTGGGCTCCACTGAGTTGGTGGCGGGTTGCATGCTGCGGGATGGAGTTGAGAACACGCGAGTCAAAGGCTGAGTCTCGATTGAGGAGATCTTCAAAGTGCTCCTTCCAGCAGGTCCTGACAGCCTCGGTGTCCTTGATGAGTGTTTCCCTGTTCTTGGCCAGAAGTGGGGTGGAGCCTTGGGAGTTTGGACCGTAGGTGGCTTTGACTGCAATGAAGAATCCTCACATATCGTGGCTGTCGGCCAGTTGTTGTAGCTCCTGTGCTTTCTCCATCCATCACCTGTTCTTTAGGTCCCGTGTTTTTTATTGTACCTCAGCCTTGAGCCGTGTGTAACATTGCTTTGTAGCTCCCGAGTTGGGTTGTTGCTTGAGGCTCAGAAATGCTGCGCGCTTGCGATCTATTAGTTCTTGGATCTCCTGATGGTTTTCATCAAACTAGTCCTGATGTTTTATGGTTGAGTGACCAAGTGTCTCTTCACAGGCACTGGTTATGGAGGCCTGGAGGGCAGACCAAGCGCTGTGGGCATTCAGCATCTCAGGGTCATCAAGGCATGCCAGATTGGCTGTGAGGCGCTGGCTGTATAGGGCTCTCATGGCCGTGTTTTTAAGTGCCCCGGCATTAACTTTTTTGCGGCACTGCTTCTGCTGTCCCCTCTGCTTTGAGGTTATGTTAATATTGATAATGGATCGGATTAGGCAGTGGTCTGTCCAGCAGTCGTCAGCTCCTGTCATGGCGTGGGTGATGCGCACATCCTTGCGATCCCTCGCTCGGACGATGACATAGTCCAGCAGGTGCCAGTGTTTGGAGCGAGGGTGTTGCCATGATGCCGTGCATTTATCCCTCTGGTGGAACAGGGTGTCGGTGATGAGGAGCTCGTGCCCTAGACATTTCGTCAGGAGTCGGGTGGCGTGGAGTTGGATTTCCCTGCCCCCTCTCTGCCAATCACGCCTCCCCAGAGGCCTGTGTCTTTGCCGACCCTGGCATTAAAGTCAACTAGGAGGATCAATTTGTCGCCCGTGGGGACGCGGAACAAAAACCCTCTTTAGCCTCATCCGTTGCATCCTTAGCAACAGCATGGCAACTCTCGATTCCCGCGATTCAGGAGGTCAAGAGTCACCATGACATGAATGTTGGGGCGTACGCACTGATGACTCTGGTGCACCGGCTCCGGGACAGGGCAAGGCGAAAGGTCACAGATCAGACCCTGTCTAAGTAGCGACCATGATTAACATCGAATTTTGAGGAACTTAAGAAGGAACTGCCCCTTGATTGGCTGCGCCCTTTTTCAGTGACCGCTCGATAGGCAATTAGCTGAGTGTACTAGCTGAGCAGAGAGAGCAGTGATTGTCCACAAAGCTCACAGTCAAAAGTTTCAAAGCTTTTTATTTTTAAAATTACTGTCAGCCTGGCCAGGGTGGCAGGCTAATGTGAGTTTACAGTAGGTGGACTTATATAGGAACATAGGGTTAGAACCTCCACTTTTGAGCTTATCACCCAAAAATGGGTGTTATTTCCGGCGTGGGCGGTAAAAAAGGGTTTTCAGACGCTAGCTTCTCGCCCATTCTCAAAACACCTAGTTTATATTTTTGAAAATGGGTGTTACTGTGAGTGATATCAAATGGCGGTACCGTTAAATTTTTTTGACTTTCTGCCGTAAAGTGTGGCCGTCATTAGCAACAGCATGGCAAATCTCGATTCCTGCGATTCAGGAGGTCAAAGGTCACCATGACATGCGCAGAAGAGGAGACAGAGAGAGAGAGAGGGAGCTCAGAGGGACTGAAGGCATGGCTGGGTGTGGTATGGCTGTTTTGGGAGGAAGGAGGGAGACTTCTGAGCTTCACAGCAAGTAGGCAAACAAAAAGTAGCTGTTAACAGCCACATATTGACCGAATTTGCCCTATAATGGAGGGAGAGGAGGAGGCATCACAGCACGCTGTGGAGACTGACGCTGGAGAGAGCAGTGAGGTGGGAGAGGAGCACATTGGAGGCTGCAAAAAGCCAAGAGGTTTTCGGATGAGGCAAATGCCTCCCTCCTGCAGGAGGTCGAGTCACGCTGGAGTGATTTGACACTGGAAGGGCGTGGGAAGCCCACCCCAAAGGCCTACCAGAGGATATGGACCAAGATAGCAGAGGTGGTCTCATCAGCAACCAACGAGGCACGTGAGGGCAACCAATGCTGCAAACAATGGAATGACATTGTGGGATCCGCAAGAGTAAGTATTATATTGATTTACATGTAGTTATGTATTTATATAATTTGATTTGTAACAATCATGAGTGACTATCAGCAGATGTGACGTCTTGCACTTTGACCAGGAATGTTTTACTCAAACCCTGCGGTCATGGTGTACGTCTTTAGGTAAAGAATGATAATAATCATAATAATTATGATTACATCTGTCGGTTATGTGTTGGATCAGTGTCTGTGACAGTATCTAGCAATGTTATCACGCAATGATCTCATGCCATGTCGTCCTGTCACCTTTTACAGAAGAAGCTATCGACGATGAGGTCCGTGCAGAGGTGAACGGGTGGGGGGCCACCAGTCCCCAGCGACATCACAGAGATGGCGGAGCGAGTGCTAGACATTAGTGACCAGCTCATCGAAGCTTTGGGAGGCATATCCCGACACCTGGCCACCATGACCGAGTACATTCCGCGCATGGCAGAGTCCCTGGATGCGATAGCCAGGAACATTGCTGCCACAACTCTCTCAGTGGTCCCAGAGCGCGGCACTCCACCCCAAGGTTCCGCACCACCACTGCGAATGACAGATGAGAGCAAGGACCAAGATCCTGCTTCTGCATCAAAGAATGTTGCTCTCTCAGCACTCCCCACTCCCGTACCCGTCCAACCAACGCATCTGCCTTCATCCCCCCTCAATGAGGCACCGCCTGAGGAGCTCCTCGGCCAGTCGCGTGGAACGAGGAGGGGAAGGGGTAGAGGGGAGAAGAAAGAGAGGGGAGAAGGAAAGTGAGGTGCATGTGCGCAGGTGATGGCTGTGTTATATCTCCATCTGGGTGTATGCAATTTGTTGCAATGTATGGGGGCTGGGGATCATGCTCCTGCTTTGCCTTTGTATTCTGTGTTGCTGGATATGTTGACCATGTGATTTATGTCACTGGTGGAAAAAGTGGGATGTGGCAGGGGTTGGGTGTTATTGGCTATGATACTTATGATTTCAGACCAATGTCGGAATTAAACTTTTGTTATTGAACATAAACTTGTTGCGCATTGTCTCAAATAGCTGGACCGTTACACACTGATGATTCCTTACCGTGAAAGGTTTAAATACAACTTTGCATCAATCAACATAAACTTCAACTGGCACCATTGATGTCTGAGCTGCGCACACACAGCAGTGTGTCAGCGTTGTCACTCACATCAGCGCTCTTTCAGGCAAATCTTTATGATGTCAGCTCCTGATGTAAGAGTGGGATTTAACAAATGCCAGCCACACCGCTGGCGTCCGTCCCAGTTCGTTCAACTTTTTGTGGGAGGTTTTTTGAGCGGGTGATATGTGTGCGAGGTGGTGAAATTGACGGTGGGCGATCTCCATTGCCGCTAGTTTGGGTCTTTACGACAAAAAACAGTCGCCAGGCGTTATTATTGAATCTCGGCGTTAAGTCTGTGAGGAAAGTAACGCTGCTGATTCCGCCCCAAAAAAGTGGGCGGGCGGTGATATTTTTTCTCGCCATTAAGCCCATTGGGAAAATAACGCTTGCCGATAAGTCTCCTAAAAAAAAGCCCGCCAGTTTCCATTTTGTGCCAAAATGGACGCTATATAGGCATTATATGTAATTTCAGTGGTTAAGTGGGCGTTAAGCAGGCAAAAAAAGTGGAGGTTCTAGCCCCAAGAGCCCTTCAGTTAGGTTCCACAATAATTTATTAAAAGCAGGGCATTCCAGGAGCTACAATAATGAGCTGCTGAAAGCAATGCAACGCTTCATATCTAAGCAATAATCTTGGCTTCCAAATGATGTTGCCGAACACTTCTAAAACTATTACTTTATCTGTTATACACTCTAATAATTTGGCATTTTTTAATGTTTTTTCTCAGTGTTTCATATTTTATGGTGAAGATGAAGCACAGCAATTGCCTTGGCATGATGCGAGAGACATTTGCATAACAAAAGGAGGAAACCTGGCATCAATTCAAAATGCTAAAGAACAAAGTATGTAATTATGGGCAATAATAGTATAAGACTGGAGTGCCCCTGTACTCACATACTTGCTTTTAATTGGTTTGTTTTCATTATGGAGGCACTTTTTCTCCCAGAAACAGGAGGTATTTCGGCAATGAACACCAGCCAGCATGCATATGATCACTTGGGTACCAAATTGGACAGCTTGTTTATTATTTAATATTCAAAATTAATAAATTAGTTCCTCAATTTAATCCCAAATAGGTTTGGTCCATATTTATGAAGCAATGAATAGCTCAGACCAACGGGAGCAATAATATCAAATTGATTATATGAGGGAAAGTAGTAGATTATGTCTGGAGTTAATTCCATGATATACTCATTAATATTTTCCACTTTAATTCTGTCAGGCACTAAAATTATCCATTGAGTGATAGCACATAAACATTCAATTAATTCATCTGTAACTCTGCTATTTTAACAAAACCATTAACCCATTTAAAATAAAAGAACTACGAGCTCAGCTAATACAATAGAGACAGAAATTTCAGATAAATGCGATAAGTATTCTGTTTGTACATTTGTATCCCAGGATATGATTTTTAGAACTTCAACTTTTTGCAAAGAAATATATGTATTTTGATTTCTTTTGATGATGTATTACATTTTCATAAATCATCTTCTTTATTGATGGTAATTGTTTTCAATGGGATGAAAATCAGGAGGGTGCTACAATAGGTGGGTAATCCACTCTGCCAGATTACTGCCCAGTCAATGACAGTGAAAATTACTCCCATTATTTTAATTGTTTTTCATAAATAATGCAACTTATCAGGAATACCATCCCTACTGTTACATGATAAGTTCATAGCTCAAATTTCCATTCCAAGTCAACAGTTCCTCAGACCAAATTTTACAACCATTTATTTTTTAGCATGTTAGTAGAATTATATGGAATTAGAGTTCATTTTATTTCTAAATCTAAATCTGGAATTAGTTCATTATTCTACTTTTTATATCTTGATCATGAAGCACCTTAGGGCTTTCTTCTATGTTAAAGTTGCTACAAAAATGCAAATAGTTGTTGTTGTTTTACATATCCATAATCTCAAATGATTTTAATCTGTTTTATTTTGCAGCATTTATTACCATGACCCTGAATGGTTTTCCTGTGAATGTCTGGATTGGATTAAATGATATTAATAGTGAGAGTAAATATCTGTGGACTGAAGGAAAAGGACTAGTCTATACTAACTGGGCCAAGGGTTATCCATCAGCACAAACTTACAGATTTGATGATCTGGTAATTACCAACCACACTCCATGTGCTCCAGCAATGGAGTAGACTATTTTTTAGTAATAGATTCTATTTATCTCCATGAATTCTCCAGCCTCTACAGGGAAGATGATGATTAACTCCATGAGGGCTCCAGAAACGGCAGCAGCAGACAACATTTGCATTTTCAGCAGGAATTTTTAAAAACACAATTAAAACTTACCTTACATTAAAATTATTAGCCAGTTAAATTTTTAAATATGGAAGGGCCAAATTTTCTGGAGAAGCCCTTTAGGGGTGGATCTGGGGTGGGAAACATTGGACCGTCCACTAGTTGTGCCTCAGGATTAGGATCATTTACATGGATCGGCAGGATGTCCACACCAACGGCACAACTGGAGCACTGGGCTCAGGAAACTGTACAAGGAGAATGGCCGCAGTGTAATTGTGTCAGCTTTGAAAAAATATAAACAAAAAAGATGAACTGGTGAGGCCGATTTCTGTACTGCAACTGCAATTGTCTGTTCTACAATCGATTGCAGGAGCAACGCCTTTTAAAATTTAAATGCCTCTGCCTCCCTGGCAATGCTGGATGCCACAGAAGTCCATTGTAGGCCATGGTGCTAAGGGTGCAAGTGCAGGAATTACATCATATGACATCTTTGCAGGCAGCGGCCAGAATTTTGCCGGCGCTTAGAGGGTGGGTTTGGAGGAGGGTCCGCTGTCAAAATATAAAATATTGACAACGGGTCGACAGCTGGCTGTCAATCCACCTTCTTGTCAGTTTCCCAAGTGCCGGGTCTGTCTGCATAGGGGTGAGTATGACGGGTGGCTAGGGAGAAGTGGATGTGATAATATAGATAGAGAGAGAGGGATGGATGGAGGTGCAAGGTAAGTTGGTGTGAGTAAGGACATGCAGGAGTAGGATAGGGAAGGCAAAGTGATGGGGATGTGATGAACATAAGAATATAAAAAATAGGAGCAGGAGTAGGCCATTTGGTCCCTTGAGCCTGCTCCTCCATTCAATAAGATTATGGCTGATCTGATCCTGACATCAGCTCCACCTCCCTGCCCGCTCCCCATAATCCTTATCTTTCAAAAATCTGTCCACACCTTAAATATCTTCAATGACCCAGCCTCCACAGCTCTCTGAGGTAGAGAATTCCAAAGGTTCACGACCCTCTGAGAGAAGAAATTAATTCTCATTTCCGTTTTAAATAGGCGACCCCTTATTCTGTAACTATGCCCCTTAGTTCTAGATTACCCCATGAGGGAAAACATTCTCTCTGCATCTACGCTGTCAAGCCCCCTCAGAATCTTATATGCTTCAATAAGATCACCTCTCAGTCTTCTAAACTCCACTAAGTATAGGCCCAACCTGCTCAACCTTTCTTCATATGACAACACCTTCATCTCAGGAATCAATCTCGTGAACCTTCTCTGAACTGCCTCCAGTGCAAGTGGCCCAGGAAAACCGTGGGCCATCCCCGACCTGCGAGAGGACACCACCATAGGTCGGGAGGATAAGAGTTTAGAAGACTGAGAGGTGATCTTATTGAAGCATATAAGATTCTGAGGGGGCTTGACAGCGTAGATGCAGAGAGAATGTTTTCCCTCATGGGGGAATCTAGAACTAAGGGGCATAGGATAAGAGCTGGAACATGCCACTACAGCTTCCAGTGCGAGCCGCTCCAAGTGTGCGACGACTTTGAGATGGGCGACTGGGTGACGTCATCAAGGCCCAGGTTGCCGGTTAGAGTGTGGGCTAGAATATCGGCAGGGCCCAGGCACAGCGGAGGAGCAGGAAAGTCATAGCAGCAAATGAGGGTACGGGTCCCAGAAGAGCCGAGGACCCAGGGGTAGTATGGGCTAGCCCACACTGTGATATGTGTGCGCACTAGGTCCGTGCAGCCGAACAGGTCTCCAGTCGTCCTGGTTTACCCTTGCCACTGGATAAAGGCCTAGCTCTGTCAAGCCCGTGTGGTGGCTGATGTGCAATGGTCACCACTAGTTAAAAAAATCCACGCACAGGCATCTTCCACCCCTGGAGTTCAGGACTGGAATATCGGGTCCTTCATTGAAACATCTATGAACTCATCCCTTTTGGTGTGGAAGCAAGTCATCCTCGTTCGAGGGACCAGCTATGATGATGATAATTCTTCCTTAAATAAGGAGACAAAAACTGTACGCAGTACTCCAGGTGTAGTCTTATCAACACCCTGTACAGTTGTAGCAGGACTTCCCTACTTTTATACTCCACCCCCCTTGCAATAAAGGCCAACATTCCATTTGGCTTCCTAATTACTTGCTGTATCTGCATACTAACATTTTGTGTTTCATGTACAAGGACTCCCAGATCCTTCTGCATTTTGTAATCTCTCTCCATTTAAATAATAATAATTTACTTTTTTATTTTTCCTACCAAAGTGGATAACCTCATATTTTCCTACATTGTAATCCATCTGCCAAATGTTTGCCCACTCACTTAGCCTATCTATATCCCTTTGCAGATTCTTTGCATCCTTCTCACAACTTGCTTTCCCACCTATCTTTGTATCCAGCAAATTTGGCTACATTACACTCAGTCCCTTAATCCAAGTCATTAATATAGATTAGAAGTAATTGAGGACCCAGCACCGAATGATCCCTTTGGCATCGCACTAGTCACTGTTTGCCAAGCTGAAAATTACCCATTTATCCCAACTCTCTATTTTCTGTTAGTTAGCCAATCCTCTATTACCCCCCGGGAGCTCTTATCTTGTGTAGTAACCTTTTATGTGGCACCGTATCGAATGTTTTCTGGAAATCCAAATACGCAATATCTACTGGTTCCCCTTTATCCACCCTGCTCATTACACCCTCAAAGAACTCGAGCAAATTTGTCAAACATAATTTCCCTTTCATAAAGCTATGCTGACTCTGCTTGACTTCATTATGATTTTCTAAATGGCCTACTACTACTTCCTTAATGATGGACTCCAGCATTTTTCCAATAACAAATGTTAGGCTAACTCGACTATAATTTCCTGATTTCTGTTTCCCTCCTTTCTTAAATAGAGGCATTACATTTGGGATTTTCCAAACTGCTGGGAGCTCTCCAAAATCCAGGGAATTTTGGTAGATTACAACCAATGCATCCACTATCTCGGCAGCCACCTCTTTTAAGACCCTAGCATGCAGATCATCAGGTCCAGGGGACTTGTCCACCTTTAGTCCAATTAGTTTGCCTAGTACATTTTCTCTAATGACAGTGATTGTTTTAATTTTCCCACAATGCCAATCGCCCCTTGATTATCAATTATTGGGATGCTTTTAGTGTCTTCTGCCATGAAGACTGATACAAAATATTTGTTCAAAGTTTCTGCCATTTCCCTGTTTCCCATTATTAATTCCCCAATCTCATCCTCTAAGGGACCAATGTTTACTTTAGCTACTCTCTTCCTTTTTATATACCTGTAGAAGCTCTTACTGTCTGTTTTTATATTTCTTGCTAGTTTACTTTCATAACCTATCTTCGCTCTCTTTATTATTGTTTTGGTCATCCTTTGCTGATTTCTAAAAAATTCCCAATCTTCTGACCTTCCACTGTTCTTTGCAACATTGTATGCCTTTGTTTTCAATTTGACACCATCCTTTACTTCCTTAGTTAGCCACGGATGGTTCATCCTTCTCTTAGAGTCTTTGTCACTGGAATATATCGTTGCTGAGAGTTATGAAATATCTCCTTAAATGTTTACCACTGCTTTTCTACAGTCTTACCCTTTAATATATTTTCCCAGTCCATTTTAACCAGCTCTACCTTCATACTTTTGTAATTACCATTATTTAAATCCAGGATACTAGTTTGAGAACGAGTTGTCTCGCCCTCAAACTGATTTTGAAATTCTACTATGCTATGATCGCTTTTAATTGGCCGGGAACCTTGCAGCATGAGCTTAACAAGTTCCATCAAGGTTAAATTATTTTCACAGAGCGGGATGGAGCCGAGAGAGCGGTTGCAACTGGACTTGCCTCAGTAGGCAAAATGGTTGCCAGATATTTTGGGTAAATGCTCCTGGAAAGCAAATTTCCCACTGGTAGTGCAAAGTTGCAAAATTAACTCTAGAACAACTCCATTACTTTGCCTTCTGCACCTCTGTCTCCAGAAACATTTTTGATTGTATTTGGACCCATTCATATCATCCATTTCACTGGGTTTCCTGAGTAACTGATTTCATAAGTCCATTACTTTTTATGTAAAAAGCAAATCTATCAGACTCGCAATGAGTTGCTTGACATTTTGCCACACAGCCCTCTATGTAATATCTGCAGGGCACATTGTCAATTAGTTATTGTTTGACATTCATCGCTTAATTATTAATTCCAGTTGGTAACTTTACAGGGACATGCTGGTGCCTGCTGTTGACTCTTATTTTTTGCTTTTATTGTGTAGAATACTGACTGTGTGTCTGTGAGTGTAAACGCAAGGAAAGATGCTGGAGCCTGGAGGGATGAATACTGTGGCTCTAAAAGAGGTTTTATATGCCAAAAGTACAAAGGTGAGCACTGGGTTGCCTTTTATATGACATTTCAAGGCTTCCTGCTGACAGTGTAGGCTCAAAAAATCAGCCCCATCATCTCAGTTAATACCCATTAAGCTTACTAAAACATCTTCTGGTTGGATTGAATCAATTGAATGTCCTCTTGATATCATAAAAAACAAACTGTATCCATAGAAATCTGAATGGAAATAACAAGTGCAGAATGTGATTTCTTCCACAGATCGTGCATTAACCTTCGGGCCCACAACTCTGCCAGCACCAAGCTACGTTACTTATGACAACAGTTCATACAAAATAATTACAGTCAAACTGAAATGGCAAGATGCTCGTAAGGTTTGTGAAGCAGAGGGTGCCCAGCTTGCCAGTATCATGAATGGCTTTGAAAATGCCTTCTTAATGTTAGAAGCTAATAAACTTGGAGAGAAACTATGGATTGGATTAAATGGCAATGAGGTAAGAAACAAATATTAACAATGTAAGCTGAAGAAAAGTATTAAATGCACTGCACGTCTAATATTTATTTCTGCCAGCACTTTGTACTATACCTCCCACAAGGTATTTGATAAAGACCTATATGAAAGTCAAATTAGAAGCTTGTTAGGGTTCAGAATAAATGCTGGGAATGGATAAGAATCTGATTGAAGGATAGAAAACAACGAGCACTTGTTAGAGGAGTTATATTGACCTGGGGAAAAGGATTCAGTGAGGTGTTGGGAATACTTCTATTTCTCATTTACATAAATGATGTAGAATCAGAAATGCAAAGCAAAGTAGTCAGAATTGCTGATGATACCAAATTAGAAGGGGCAGTGGAACAGCTCAAAAATTACAGAGTAAGTGTGTCAGCTGTGGCTCAGTGGGTAACACCCTCGCATCTGAGTCAAAAGGTGCAAGTGCCACTCCAGGGTCTTGAGCACAAATATCCTGGCTGACACTCCAGTGCAGTACTACGGCAGAACTATACTGTCTGAGCTGCCATTTTTCAGATGAGACAGTACATTTAGGCTGCATCTGCCCTCTCAGGTGGACATAAAAGATCTATGGCACTATTTCGAAGAAGAGCAGGGGAGTTATCCCGGTGTCCTAGCCAATATTTATCCCTCAATCAACATCAGTATAACAGATTATCTGGTCGTTATCACATTGCTGTTTGTGGGAGCTTTCTGTGCGCAAATTGGCTGCCGCGTTTACTACATTACAGCATAGACTACACTTCAAAAAGTACTTAATTGGCTCTAAAGTGCTTTAGAACGTTCGGTGGTCGTAAAAGGTGCTATTTAAATGAAAATCTTTAAATTGGACGAAATAAGTATTCAGGCAGATCCATGGCAGATGAAATATAACGTGGCCAAGTGCAAAGTACGGCTTATATGAAGGAAAACACATGCACCCCATGAATAGTTTTGAAGAGAACTAAGGATGAAGTGGAAGGAGACCCAAGACCCTTAGTAGACTTGATGCTAGACATATCTAACTAAGCAGAGCAGCAATCAACAGAGTCAATAGAATGTTGAACTATGTAGCTAAGACTGTTACATATAAATCAGAGGGATTCATGAGATGCTCTGGTCAGACCACACCTGTTCTGGTCTCCGAGAAGACAAAGAAGTAAATGGATAAAGAGCCAGAGGCGAAATGAGGACAATCTATTGACATAGCGAGTTGTTATGATCTGGAATGCATTGTTTAAAAGGGCGGTGAAAGCAGATTTAATAGTAATTTTAAAAGGGAATTGGATAAATACTTGAAGGGAAAAATTTTGTAGGGGAATGGGGGAAGAGCAGGGGAGTGGGACTAATTGGATAGCACTTTCAAAGAGCTGACAATGGCCTACTTCTGTGCTGTATCATTCTGTGATTCTATGAGACATTCAAGAGCTGGAAGCAGTTTAGAGAAGAGTTACAAGGCTGCTCACTAGTGCCAGAGGTCTGAGTCATGAAGAAAGGCAACTGAGAGTTGATCTTACAGAGATATGTAAAATACAAATGATATGTAACAATTCTATCTGGAATATTACTTCAAATTAAATTGTGGAATTAGGATAAGTGGGCACAGGATCAAATAAGTAAAAAGCTAACTTTAAGACTGATATCAGGAAGTTGTTCTTTATGCAGAGTGGTCAGCACTTAGAAAGGACCGGTGCATTGAAGAAAAAATTAAGGGGTAAATTTCCATGGGAGTTCTCCCACTCATACTCCATGGGCGAGAAATTGATGTCCTTACTGCTACCTGGTAGCACCAGCAATGCGCAAACATATGGTGGCCGCCGCTCTTGCGCCAGCTGGAGACTGTCCCAGTGGTTGCCGACATATTGGTCATCCCCTTTACTCTGCCAGTAATTGGTATTGCCCTGAAAAATAAAATGGCGGTGTGGTGACATCGGTCGGCATGCAACGCCAAATTAACATCACCTCCGCGAACTTCGACTCTAGCGCTCAATTCAGTGCTGGGGCCTAAGCATACCAGGTTATCTTGGCGTGCAAGCAGACTGACAGGGACGATATCTGCAGCCATTAAAGGGACACACACATCAATCAAATAAGTTTGAATGGAAGGGTTTGGATTGTTTTTTAAAATTTTATTGAAGTGGTGGTTTGCTGCAATAGATGTGAAAAGTTTTTTTTAAGTGTTTTGGAAGAGCTGCTGGACGCTTGCAAAAGGCTCGGATGGTAAGTGAACGCCTTTGAGAAGACAGAACATGCTGCGAATGCTCAGCAGGCCACGCAAGATCCGTGAAGTTCACGTCTCAGGTAGACATGCTGCCTGACCAAGTGAGTATTGGCAGCATTTTATGCTGTCATTTCACCTTTACAGCGCCCGCTTGCACATGGAAGAGGAAGACGCAGAAGAGGAAGACACAGAAGAGGAGCAAGCCAAAGAGGACGAATCAGAGGAGGGATGCATCCTACACAGCCTCTTTGTGGTCGGCATATCAGGATGGAATCATCTGCCTGCGGTCCCACTGGCTGGGCAGGCTGCATTTCTGAGTGTGTGAAATGAGGAATGCGACAAGAGTGGAATTGTGCTGATGGGAGGGCAGGAAGCCTAGAGGTGCATGCCAGAAGGAGGATAACATGAGAATACCTGCATCTTGTATCTGTTCAGCCCCGCCACTAGCCAAGGGCTCAACCATGCCCCTGCCTAGAATGGCCAGCACTATCTCCTCCAAGGGGGTGAGGTGATGCTAGCAATGGAAAGTGTGCCTCGTCATTGGTGCAGATCGTTGGTAGGTGAGTGATTGGGAGTCGTGCATTGAGGAGTGTGTGAGGCTAGTGGTGCAGTTGGTAAATGACATCGTTTGAAGATGCATTCACTGACCTTGACCAATGGTGTGAGGTCATGAAGCTTTTTTGAGCACTGGAGCCAGATGGTGGGGACGGCACTGCTGGCAGTGATGGCCTTGGTAATGTACTCCCACATTGTTTTTTTCTGTGGGTAGAGGGTCAGTCTTGCAGTGTTGATCCCCTGCATAAAGCTGGAGTGCTGTGTACCAGACCCTGGGTGCCCCTTTCCTGGCTTGCTGAGCCATTTGTGGTAGTGCTGAGGCAGTTTTCCCATTCAGTGAGTTTAGGAAGGTAATTCAAATTTAAGATCTGAATACTGACATTTGGAACTTCTCTTAAATATTGATTATTTGTTAAAATACAGAAAGGGCTGAAAAATTTATTGAATCAATGCATTTTATTTTCCCTTGCTTCAATCTGCATGGCCCTTTAAATTTCAGTGATTCTCAGTGCCCACAATGCATTGCGAGCTTCACAGCCGCGCACACAGACCATCGGGGAAGCAGCAACGGTGCACCAGGACTACAAATTGGTCCCAGATTCCTCATGCAAAGCCACCAGGACGGTGTTGCACCTAAGGTTAGCGCTGCGCCACCTACCTCCATGCCCCCCCACATCAATTTACCTTGTTTAGCGCGGCGGCCATTTTGACCGGCCGTTAATGGCAGTTAACAAGGACACTGATGGCTTTCCGGGTGACAGTGAATTCCCTCCCTCCCCCCCTCGCCCCCATAAATTTGGAGGAAGAAACATAAAAATCATGGAAAAATAGTATAACTGTCATTCATACTGTTACTCTGGGCTTTTCTGAGCTCTTCCACCAAAGTTATGAGCGATAAGTGAGAGAAGTCCCACAGAAATTCATCCACTTTGATTGGAGGGAATTTGGGGTGCCTCTGGTTGGATGACCTAATATGAATTGAAAGGTCTTCTGACCTTGTGATATCCAAAAACATCATAATTGAATTAATTTCCAGAGTGTTGAGAAATAGCTAATGTTGTCAGTCTTAGTCATGAAAAATGTGCTGTAGTTGTCTTTTGTTTTCATTTAATTTTGAACTACAACAGGAAGAAGTGTTGGAATTTCTGCCTTTCAGCATTTGATAAATAAGCATTCTAATTTGGGGCTTAGAAATAGGGTCATAGAGTAAGGAACATAGGTAATAATTTTGTACAAAACAATGGTTAGGCCACATATAAAGTACTGTGTGTGATTTTGGGCACCCAGTTATAGAAAGGACATTAATGCTGTAGAAAGTGTAGATGCACCAGGCTGATACCTGGGATGAGAAACTATAAAAATGAGGGATATCTATGGATTAGGTTGAGTGTTTGAGAATCAAAGGGACAAGTGATGTTACAATTCAGCGTCAAGAAAGGATAGCCACTGCTACTGCTGTAAGGTACAAAGAGCACAGCTCATAGACTCATAAATTCAAATGATTGTGAACATTGATGCAATATTTTAAAATTGAAATCTTTTTAGACGTCAAAACAGTACCGATGGATTGACCGGTGGAGACTGCGCTATTCCAACTGGGATGTTGGAGAGCCCAAGAACAATATTGGATGTATCTTCATTGATCCGAATGGACATTGGAAAACTTCGAAGTGTGACAATGAATATTATGCCGCTTGTAAAAAATCTTCTGGTAAGAAGCATTTAGCCTACCTTAAATTTCAGTACATTTTGTGATAAACAGACTTTTAAAATCAGGTTTTAATACCATTAAAATTATAAGTTAACAACACAAACTAGTTTCCACATGTTTGTACAACAGTCACAGTTTTTGCACACTAATAAAGGGAATAGATAACACCTGGAGAGAAAAGATAAATTTCATTGCTTTTAATTTCAGCATTGCAGTTTCCATAAGCACATAGTTCTAAAACGTGGGTCATGATAAACTTGGGAGCGATTTTCCCCGGATACTTTAGGCATTAAAGAGCTTCCATGGTGGCCTAGTTGGAGTCTTAAGCTGCATTGCTGGTTTAGCCCGTCTTTAGCACACAACGACACCTTGGTAAAGGGCTAGGAAAGGCCGCTCCGAGTTAAGAATCTGAATGACAATTAGAGCGTGAAAGGCAGCGTTCAGCTCTCTTACGCCCCGTCACGATCCTCCGCTCCCTAAGTAGCACCGCCAGGAAGAGCTGCACCGGATGTGCAACGCCTCTCGTTGCGACACCGGCACAAGTTTTGACTTTTGCCCAATCCGTCCGCCCAGAAGGGCACCTGCAGTGACTGCTTAGGTCTAGCATAGCCGGCAGCACAGAGGAAGGTAAAATATTCCAAAGGTAAGTGAGAGTTTTTGTTCTTTTAATGTTTTTAGTGATTTGTGTTCTGGTGGCGTGGGCAATGTTTTTTTTTAAGGTTTTCCCCCCCTCCCATCCCCCAGGCTTTTCTCGGAGCGCTCATGGCCCGGCAGTTTAGTTCGCGAGTTTCCCATCCTTGTGCCACAAAATGTGAATCACACTTCCCTTAACGTTGCATCCCCTGACGCAGAGCCCGAAAACAGAAAAGCCTAAATCTAGCCCTTAAATTGGCTGCTAGCGCTCATTAAAGAGGCTGTATACCATTTTGCTGGCTAGCGTTAGTGTCCTTGCCTAACAGCGACCAGCTGAACAGGAGTAAAGAAGAGTATTTCGAGCACCGCCATGCTTAGCTTTCACTATTCACTTGCTGGTGGAGATCGACTGACGACGCTGCCTTTGAAGAGAGATTTTGAGACACATCAGGAGATTTTGTGGGACATTTTGTTAAGACTTCCGCAACAATCTATCAATATTTTTTCTGGAAATTCCTGACGACTTCACCAAAAAACCGCAAGTGCTGTGCTACTCTACCTTATTGGAGACCTTTGGGAGTCAGGAGAAAGGGAGTGCTTGGTCATGGGAAACTTGCTAGGGGTTCCCCTTGGCCTAGAGGACGAATACGAAGAGGACATGAGGCCAGGCAGAGCAGCACCAGCTGCTGTGAGACAGATGGACGGAGGGTCAGTAGGGTGAGAATTACTCCTTACTCCTGCAGGTACAGAACATTCCTCTGGACCTCCCCACCAGGACCTCCAGTGTCTGAGAACCTGTGCACCCTCTCTCTCGGTCCCTGAGCCATCTTGAAACGTCCCGTTGTGTGACAGCTAGCTCACTCCATACCTTCAGTGGAAGTGGGTGCGTGGAGGCTACATATACTGCTCCCGGAAATTTGCTTCTAATCAGCGCTTGCGTGCTAAAAGTGCAGGTGTCTGTTTTAGCACATCCAGACACGTTAAAATTATGGTAATGACCAATTAGTCCCAAAAATGCAGGCTAAAAAACAGACTTTTAAACAGGCATTTCTTATTAGCACAGCATCCACTTAGTGTCTGATTTTACCCTTTCCCCAAAACAAACACCTGTCACTTTACATACATTTTTTGGAAATGGAGAAACAATAGGAGGGATGATGAGAGATAATCAGCAAGTAGTAGTTAGACAATGCCGAGTTTGCATGTAGGGAGGAAGGAAAAACTGAGGACATAAGTGTTCAGCAGTTTAGTTAACCTGGAAAAGAATGAGTTACAATCAGAGGCAGTACAAGCAATCTTGATTTCAACATTGTGAGGATGCAGCGGGAGAAACAGTAGAGCGTTTGGAGCTTAGAAGGAGTGAGAAAGTTCAATAACCATCATAGTAATGATAAAATGAAGAAAGGCAAAAAAGGTTTCAATAGAGAAACGGGTGAAGGGCATTCAAATTACAGATACCCCGATATGTGAATTTTAAGCATACACTTTAATGAAATGCCAACATTAAAATGTTCGCTCAGTTAATTATGAAAATAACTAACTTCCGACGTACCAAGTATTAAAGTAGCTGAAGGTACACAGATGTGTCAGTAAGCCACAGTGCTAAATCAACACTTGCAAAATGCAATACTATAACCGTTTTCTGCATTTATTGTCCATCCCTATTTGCCCTGAGAGCATTAAGAGTCCATGATGCATTGGGGGACTGGAGTCTGGAGTGGGTAGAATAGTCTGGGCAGGGGCAGTAGGATCCCTTCAGTGAAGAACATTACTGAACCAATTGGCTTCAGTACAATAATTCTGTAGTTTTTATTATCTTTTTTTCGAGTGCTGGTTCATAAGTGGCTGGATTTACTGCACTGAATTCCATAACTTATCATGGTAGGATTTGAGCTCATAACTGACTTGCTAGAATAATACCAGAATCACTGTTAGAAATAGCCAAGTTAAGGTGGTCTCTGGTCACTTTAATAATCAGGATCTATTGTAAACTAATATGGTGCGTATATTGGGGTCGAAATTCGGTTACTTGATGATAACGCCGGTGTTAGGTGTTAACTGGGAGTTAGGCAGTGTGGAATGGTGCTGGGTGCTGTTCACGCATGAAGTGAAATTCGGTGGTCATTTTTTAAGGGCATTAAAATGTTACATCCCGCCAGCTAACGCCATGGAAATCATGATGTCAGTATGCGTGCAATGCCTCACTTAATGGCTGGCTTCGATGAAACCTGAAAAAGTTAGACAAGGCGGAAAAACTAATTTGGGGCGTTAGTTAAAGAGTGTTGCAGCCAGGGCTCAAAGGTCTTGGTCAGTGCTGCATTTGATGCTTGCACAGAGAGTAGGATGTTGGCGTCATACTGCTGTTGACTCATCAGATTGACTATTGTATCACGGACACATTGTTGGGTTCAATATCGGAACAATGTGGAAGTTGCATTTCGCTGTGCCCTGTGCCAAGTGATGGGGGCAGTGATCACGTACCACATCGTCCTGCGGTGCCGACTTAAAAGGCATCGGCTGCAGAGACAGCTTAGGGCACATGTGGATCCTCCCCAGAGAAGATACCACAGGTGGCTGGGCAGGAGGCCGTACAGATGCAGGGTTTACCGCGCACAATACTCTTGTCTTGAGATGTCCAAGGGGCAGAGCTTAAGAAGGCTGAGGTTCCACAAGGAGGTGGTGACGGAGCTTTGCAACCTTCTGCTGACATAACTGGCAGCTGACATCGGCACCAGGACCTCGCTGTCAGTGGGAGTGAAAGTGACAGTAGCACTCAACTTCTATGCTTTCAGCTCCTTCCAGTCTCCTATAGGCGATATATGCAACATCTCGCACTTTGCAGTAAATTGCTGCATTCGCCAGGTGAC
This sequence comes from Pristiophorus japonicus, assembly GCF_044704955.1. NCBI lineage: Eukaryota > Metazoa > Chordata > Chondrichthyes > Pristiophoridae > Pristiophorus > Pristiophorus japonicus. Next base: position 229,572,190 of record NC_091981.1, read on the forward strand.
CGACGCTCTCTATGGCAAACAAATGGATTATATCAAGTTCAGCATGTCAAGGGAAGACCAGGATAAGCGCACCCGTGGATTCGCCAGGATAGCGGGCTTCCCCAGCGTTCAGGGAGCCATTGATTGTATGCATGTGGCATTGAGGGCCCCACCCCACAATGGAGAGATCTTTCAGAATCGCAAGGGATTCCACTCCTTCAACATACTGGTCTACAATCACAGGCAGATGATCTTCGCTGTCAATGCCCGATATCCTGGCAGCTACCACCATGCCTTCATCGTGCAGGAGACCAGTGTGCCACGACTCTTCAAGCTATCGCATAAAGGCCTTGGCTGGCTCCTGGGAAACAAAGGATATGGTGTAGCCCCCTGGCTGATGACATCACTCTGCAATCCCACCACCCCTGCCAAGCAGTGCTACCATAGCAGCCATAACACAACCCGGGCGATTATCGAGCAAACTATCGGAGTTCTGAAGCAGCGTTTCTGCTGCCTTGCCCATTCTGGACGGGCATTCCAGTACTTGCCTGATAGAGTCTCCACGTTCACCATTGTCTGCTGCATGCTGCACAACCTGGCCATAATGAGGGGCAAGCCATTACCACCGGGGATAGATGATCTACCTCAGGAGGAGGATGACGAGGAAGACGAGGAGCCTCAGCCAAGGACGAGACAGCTTGACACTGCTACGGCTGGAAGGGCTGCTCGTCAGTGGGGCTCATCTCTCAACGATTCCAATGAATGAGTCTTGACGTGCCGAATGGCCAGCCCATACACCTGGGCATCAACTCAACACATCGCTACACACTCTGCAACTTTCCATTTTCAATAATTACTGCATCATCATGTGAACAATCCAAACTTGGTTTATTGCAAACATAAATCAAGGGTGCTGAAAAGAAATACAAGACAACAACTTCATCCCCAACACATCAACATACCCACAAAACCCCTTCAAACATTCTCAGACATCCAAGTGCATCTATTGACAACAGTTCATTTTGTAACAAGGTATTCATCTCTGGTGAGTACCAAACAATTGTTACATCATTCACCCAAGTGCAAAAATTTACACGAGCTCACATTGCAACAACCTATCCATCTCTGTTGACTATCAAGCAAGTGTTTGGTGGGTCATACAAGTGCAACTAGTTTTAAAAGGTCATATCTTCACACGGTGAGCATATGTGGCCACCTTCCCACACGTATTTATTTTGTCTTAAAGGGGGCTTTACCACCCCTTCCCTTCTCCCCGCTCCCACGTCTACTGCTCCTCCTCAATGGGGTCTCAGGGCTTTCAGCAAGGCTGGTAGTCGGTTGCTGACTTGGAACTGCAGCCACACATGATGGCCTAGCAGGACATTCCCGACTAACTCGGGCCCTGGAAGATCCAGCTGCGGACTGCATAACCGCAGCATGGACGGAAGCACTTTGTTGTGGGTGGGATGCAGAGAGCGGCAGCTGCGAAGGTGGAATGATGTCATCCTGAGAAAGGACATAACGTTCCAATTGGCCCAATAGGCCAGAGCATCATCATCTGCAGAAATCAGGATGAGGTCAGAGTCCTGCCCTGGTTCAACAAGGTTAGGTCCCCATTGAACTGATGGGGTTCCAGATCAGATGGCAGCGGTCAGTGCATCCGTTGGATCTATTTGCCTCTGCATCAAGAGTGTTTGCGACTGCAGTACACCAGAGAGCTGACTCAGGACACCACGCACTGATGACATTTGTGTATGGAGGCCTACAATAGCATCGGCCTGGTGCTCAATAGCCACTGGAACATCAGCCATAACTCGTGCCACTATGTCTGGGACCCCTTGGTCACTAGTTGCATCCGACATTCATTGGTATCTACCAAGGACGGGCTCAGTGGACTGCTGAGAGGCATGAACAAGAGTTGAGGCAGATTCCTCTTCCTCACAGCTAGTGCATCAAGACTCTGTGATTCCCTTGCTATTACACCCTCCACATTGCTGTGCAACTACAGGGGACTGTCTTGCGACAACGTCTAGTTCAGGCTCATCGTCAGAGTTCTGCTGAGCATCACTCAGGTGCACACTCACCCTCCGGGGAGCTGGCCCCCTGCCTTGCCCTCCCCCGTGGCGTTGCTGGAGGCCACTGGGTCCTGGAACATCACCCACCTCTGCCTCCCCAGTAACCCCTTCACCAACAGTGCTGTTGGCCCCGCTCTCAGATAGCGCAGCCTCCTGTGTGAGGTCGAAGGAGGTCTTGTCCTCCTGCTCCTCCTCCGTCCTTTTTGTCGTCGCCACCATCTGCACCCGTGGTAGGCGCCCGAGAAAGCCCCAGTGAATTTGGCTGATCATCTGAAAGCACAAACACAGAACAGTGGTTACCTGTAGGGAAGGGGCCCAAGAGCAGAAAAGGCATTTGTGAATGCCAGTCTCATGGAAATAGCTGCACGTTGATGGTGTGACGACCAAGTGTCCTGCAGGTCGCTGCAAAGGAACTCAACATACTGTCACTGGACCCACCACCATTGCATCAACTTTGATGCTCATCAGGGAAGCTATCCATTCCTCCAATGGAGTGAGCACTTGGAGGTCTGGCTCCCATCCACCAGTCCACATTTGCTCCCGTCGGTTGTGTGCGAGCTTCGACTGTAACATTAAAGAGAAAGTTGTAGTTAGAGGCCTTCCATCAGTGCGTCGCAAGTGCCTTATATACTTTAGTACAATTTACTCTGACAGTCTTCACAGTTCGATGTAAGTACCATTCGCTGCGTGCACTTGCTATTGTAATGGTGGGATTAGGGTGCCAGAACCTAACAGTAACGGGGAGGCTACCATCATCGAGACGCATATGAAGACTAAGGACATGTGAGCAGTTCACTGGCTTGCAGCCTCTTTCTCTTCATCTAGAGTTTGCTTCAGTAAAGCATGGAATCGCCCAACTTCTGTTTCGCTCATCCCTCACACCATTTGTGTGGACAGCCTTGAGCAAGCTATTTTAATTCTCTTTTTAGGGGTGGGCCTAAAATGGGACTTTAACAAGATCTTTTGACCTATAGAGGTGCCCCTAAAACCTTAATGCCCAATGGGACTTCTGGTTCTTTTTCTTGATTCTCATGTCAAAGCCAGCCCTAACGATGTCTCATGTTCTTGTCCATATTTCTTGTCTGTGTATACTTTCTTAGGGTTTCTTCCTTTGAAATTTGTGTCCTATCTCTTTCATCTATATTCTCTCTTTGATCTCATGAGGCCAAACCAGACAATTGCTTCTTTACGACATAGCAAATTGTTTACATTAACTCCGACAACTTCCATCCATTCCAAGTCTTTCTATAATAAATTGTCTTAAAAATGCATAAACCAAGTTGAAGTCTTAACTTAAAAAAACAACAGATAATACATTTTGTACACCCCTGATTTCTAACAACTGTGTCCCATTACTGCCTTATCAAAGCAGTAAAGTACACCTGCAAATTTTTACCGAAAATTCATCAAACTCCTGATCAATAAGGAGTACAGATCAATACAAATTATTATTAATAAACTATTTACTAGGTTAACTTTGCATCAGAAAACAAGCAGCATTACTCAACAGATATCCATATGGAAGTGAAGAAAAAATCAAATATCAACTAAATAGTGAAAAGACAGAAGCCATTGTCTTTGGGCCCCGCCACAAACTCCGTTCCCTAGCCACCGACTCCATCCCTCTGGCAACTATCTGAAGCTGAACTAGACTGTTTACAACCTTGATGTCGTGTTTGACCCCGAGATGAGTTTCTGACCACATATCTGCGCCATTACTAAGATCGCCTATTTCCACCTGCATAACATTGCCCATCTCTGCCACTGCCTTAACTCATCTGCTGCTGAAACATAGAAATATAGAAAATAGCTGCAGGAGTAGGCCATTCGCCTCTTCGAGCCTGCACCACCATTCAATATGATCATGGCTGATCATGCAACTTCAGTACCCCATTCCTGCTTTCACTCCATACCCCTTGATCCCTTTAGCCGTAAGGGCCACATCTAATTCTCTTTTGAATATATCTAACGAACTGGCCTCAACAACTTTCTGTGGTGGAGAATTCCACATGCTCACAACTCTCTGAGTGAAGAGGTTTCTCCTCATCTCGGTCCTAAATGGCTTACCCCTTATCCTTAGACTGTGACCACTGGTTCTGGACTTCCCCAACATTGGGAACATTCTTCCTGCATCTAACCTGTTCAGTCCCATCAGAATTTTATATGTTTCTATGAGATCCCCTCTCATTCTTTTAAATTCCATTGAATATAAGCCTCGTCGATTCAATCTTTCTTCATATGTCAGTTCTGTCATCCCGGGAATCAGTCTGGTGAACCTTCGCTGCACTCCCTCAATAGCAAGAATGTACTTCCTCAGAGTGCTGAAACACTCATCCATGCAATTGTTACCTCCAGACTTGACTATTCCAATGCATTCCTGGCTGGCCTCCCATGTTCCACCCTCTGTAAACTTGAGGTCATGCAAAACTCTGCTGCCTGTGTCCAAACTCGCACCAAGACCCGTTCACCCATCAGTTCTATGCTCGCTAACTTACATTGGCTCCCGGTTAAGCGAAACCTCGATTTTAAAATTCTCATCCTTTTGTTTTCAAATCCATGGTTTCGCCCCTCCCTATTTCTGTGGCCCTCTGACACATCTGCATTCCTCCAATTCTGGCTTCTTGAGCAACCCCGATTTTAATCGCTCCACCATTGGCGGCTGTGCCTTCAGCTGCCAAGGCCGTGAGCTCTGGAATTCCCTCACTAAACTTCTCTGCCTCTCTCCCTCTCTTTCTTCCTTTAAGATGCTCCTTAAAACCTAACTCTTTATCCAAGATTTCGGCCATCTGCCCTAATATCTCCTTAAGTTGCTTGGTGTCAAATTGTGTTTGCTAACGTTCCTCTGAAGCACCGTGGGATGTTTTATTATGTAAAAGATGCTATATAAATAACATTTTTTATCATTCTTTGTTGCTCAAGAAATATTTGCAACCTGCTTTTTTCAGAGGTCAGTAAGATTGGTAAGGGGAGATTTTGGCTTACCCCTGAAAATGGGCGTGGGGATCGTGGTGTGTGATTAATTTGCAATTACTCTGCGCCCGTTCATTGACTCATGCTGCTTTCTGCTTTACATGATTACTGCGTGCAGCCAATGCTACCTGCACACATCAGCAGGGGGCCTGATATCGTGAGTGGCTCACGCTATTTAAAGACAATCTGCCCTCTTAAAGGGAAAATGCATTGCAGCTGCAATGTGGTAGGAGCCATTTGAAAACTGAATCTTGCTGTTCTACTTTGAGCAATGGCTGAGTATGCGAGAGAGTGAGCACCAAGATTTTCAGGCACTGCACTGAAGAAGGTCTTGGTGGAAAAGGTGGAAAATAGGAGAGACATCCTGTATCCGAAGGGGGACAGGAGGTCCTCCAGACATATGCTCAGGAGGCAGTGGTAACAAGTAACGGGGGGAGTCAATGCCAGGAGTACAGCTCCAAGAACATGGATGGAGTGTAGGTAAAAGTTTAACGATCTCACACGTGTTGTCAAGATGTGTGAGTTCATCTTCAAATGGGATATCCCATCAACTGGACCAATAGCCCCACCCACTGCTCAATTCACCACATCTCCATCACCCACCCACCAACAATCTCTATCAATCAGTACTCAACCCTAAAATTCATATGCTTTACCTCACCTTCACACACCAAACACTGTTTCAAGTCTCGGAATCACAGCTCACACACACTGGCGGCTATTCACCCATGACATCCAAATATATTGCAGGATATTCACTGACACACTTCCTTCTTAGGAGAAGGTGGCGTGTAGCAATGGGCAGCAACTAATTACCCTTGTGCATTCCCTTAGGCCAGAACTGATATGTCCTTACTATACAGTACAAATTCACACGAGGCCCATGCTTGTGAGAAGGTCATTTTGTGACCAGCAACTTTTATTCCAGCACTGAAGTGATGAAGGTGGGTGGAGCTTTCCCTTTTATACCTGAAAGATCAGGTTAGGAGTGCCTCCCACAAGTTCACCACCTAGTGGTCAATGTTTTCACAGTGTACAACTAGTCAGTTTATACATGGGTTACAATGACAGTTAAATACATGGCATCACCTCCCATCAAAGTCTTATTGGGATCACAGGTTAAGTCTCTCTGGTGGTTTACGCTCCCTTGTAGAGCGCCTGAGTTGGGGCTCCGGTTGTTGGGCGCTGGCCTGAGTGTCTGCAGATGGCGGTGCCTCAGACCTGTCCGGACTAACCACAGTGACTGGGCTCTCTTCCACTTGGTTCCGGTGTTCGGCCATCTGTGGAGAAGTGAACTCTACATCGTGTTCTTCCTCTGCTTCTTCTATGAGGTTGCTGAACCTCCTTTTTGTTTGATCCGCGTGCTTACGGCAGATTTGTCCATTGGTAAGTTTAACTACCAGAATCCTATTCCGCTCTTTGGCAATCACAGTGCCTGCAAGCCATTTAGGCCCTGCACGTAGTTGAGAATAAAGACAGGGTCATTGACATCAATACATCGCGCCCTCGCATTCCCGTCGTGGTAGTCACATTGTGACTGGCGCCTGCTCTCAATAATTTCTTTCATGGTGGGGTGTGTAAGGGATAACCTGGTTTTGAGCGTCCTTTTCATGAGCAGCTCTGCGGGTGGGAACCCTGTGAGTGAGTGTGGTCGGGATCTACTGGCCAACAGGAGGTGTGATAAGCGGCTTTCTAGGGAACCGCCTTGGATTCTGAGCATCCCCTGTTTGATTATCAGCACTGCTCGTTCTGCCTGGCCGTTTGAGGTCGGCTTGAACAGTGCCGTTCTGACATGGTTGATACCATTTCCTGCCATGAAGTCCTGGAATTCAATGCTTGTAAAGCACGGGCCATTGTTACTGACCAAGACGTCAGGTAGACCATGGGCGGCGAACATTGCCCGTAGACTTTCTACCGTGGCCGAGGACGTGCTTGAATTGAGAATGTCACACTCGATCCATTTGGAGTAGGCATCTACTACAACCAAAATCATTTTTCCCATGAAAGGACCTGCGTAGTCCACATGGATGCGTGACCATGGTTTGGCGGGCCAGGACCAGGGGCTAAGGGGAGCTTCCCTGGGCACATTGCCCAGCTGGGCACACGTGTTGCACCTGCAAACACAAAGTTCCAGGTTTGCATCTATCCCTGGCCACCAAACGTGTGACCTGGCAATTGCCTTCATCATGACAATGCCCGGGTGCTCATTGTGGAGTTCTCTGATGAACGCCTCTCTGCCCATCTGGGGTAAGCAATCGGCCTGAATCGAGAGTTCATCCCTGCGCCTGTGAAATGGTTTAAATTCCTCAGGGCATGCCCCGTATGTGGCTGCCCAGTCCCCATTAAGGACACATTTCTTGACTAATGACAGTAGCGGGTCTCTATTTGTCCAGACTTTGATCTGATGGGCTGTCACGGGTGAGCCTTCGCTTTCGAAAGCTTCCACAGCCATGACCATCTCAGCAGCATGCTCGGTTGCCCCCCTCGGTAGTGGCTAGTGAGAGCCTGCTGTGTGCATCGGCGCAGTTTTCAGTGCCCGGTCTGTGCCAAATTGTATAATCATAGGCGGCTAACGTGAGTGCCCACCTCTGTATGCGGGCCGATGCATTTGCATTTATGGCCTTGTTGTTGGCCAAAGGGGACGTTAGGGGTTTGTGATCTGTCTCCGGCTCAAATTTCCTGACGAACAGGTACTGGTGCATTTTTTTTACAGCATATACACATGCAAGCGCTTCCTTTTCTACCATCCCGTAGCCCCGTTCTGCCTGGGACAGACTTCTGGAGGCATAAGCTACCGTCTGTAACTGACCCTTGGCATTAACATGCTGCAACACACACCCGACCCCATAGCACGACGCGTCGCACGTTAAAACAAGTTTCTTACATGGGTCATATAGCGTTAACAGATTGTTGGAGCATAACAAATTTCGTGCTCTCTCAAAAGCCCTTTCCTGGCTGTCCCCCCAGACACATTCACGACCTTTGCGTAGGAGCACGTGTAGCGGCTCTAGCAGCGTGCTCAATTTGGGAAGAAAGTTACCAAAATAGTTCAGGAGCCCCAGGAACGAACGCAGCTCTGTCGTGTTACAGGGTCTGGGTGCTCTCTGGATCGCTTCTGTTTTGGATGCAGTAGGTCTGATCCCGTCTGCTGCTACCCTCATCCCCAGGAATTCTACCTCAGGAGTTAGGAAGACGCACTTCGCCTTTTTCAGTCGCAGACCTACCCGGTCCAGCCTGCGTAGCACCTCCTCCAGGTTGCGGAGGTGTACTTCAGTATCACAACCCGTGATGAGGATGTCGTCTTGAAAAACCACTGTCTTTGCAATTGACTTGAGGAGGCTTTCCATATTGCGTTGAAAGATTGCGGCGGCCGAGCGAATCCCAAACGGACATCTGTTGTACTCAAACAACCCCTTGTGTGTCGTGATGGTGGTCAGCTTCTTCGACTCACTCGCCAGCTCCTGTGTCATGTAAGCTGAGGTTAGGTCCAATTTTGAAAAAAGTTTGCCACCGGATAGCGTCACAAAGAGGTCCTCCGCTCCCGGTAGCGGGTACTGGTCTTGGAGTGACACCCGATTGATGGTGGCCTTGTAATCACCACATATCCTGACCGACCCATCCGCCTTGAGCACCGGCACAATCAGGCTCACCCAGTCACTGAATTCAACTGGCGAGATGATGCCTTCCCTCAGAAAACGGTCCAATTCGCCTTCTATCTTTTCCCGCATCACGTACGGCACCGCTTTGGCCTTGTGGTGGACTGGCCTGGCATCCGGGTTTATGTTAATCACTACCTTGGCCCCAATGAAAGTGCCAATGCCGGGCTGAAATAGTGAGTCAAATTTGTCCAGAACCTGTGAGCATGATATTCGCTCCACAGAAGAAATTGCATTGACATCGCCCCATTTCCAGTTCATGACAGCCAGCCAACTCCTCCCCAGTAGTGCGGGACCGTCCCCCGGAAGAATCCAGAGTGACAACCTGTTTTCCGAATCTTTGTGGGTCATGACTACCATGGCGCTGCCTAGCACCGGAATGATCTCCTTTGTATATGTCAGTAGCTGTGCGTCAATCGGCAATAATTTTGGCCTCCTGGCTTTGGACGCCCACAGCTTGTCGAACTGTTTGATACTCATCAGGGATTGGCTGGCCCCTGTGTCTAGCTCCATTGATACTGAGATGCCATTGAGGAGCAATTTCATCATTATCAGAGGCGTCCTCGTGTATGAACTGTATATGTGCTCCACATGAAGTCGCTGAACTTCAGCTTCCAGCGATTTCTCCCGGTGTCCATTTGGCCCCGTCGGGCTTACATCGTCCCCGTCCTCCTCGTACATCAACCTGGCTGCAGACTTCCTGCACATACGCACCAAGTGACTGCTGACGTTGCAATTTCTGCAGGTGTATTGCTGATACCTGCAAGCTCTGGCTGTGTGTTTGCCTCCATACCTCCAACATGAGCCGTTGTTGGAAACTAAAGGCCCATTACCAGTCAATTGTCTCTGACTGTGTAACTGTTTTTAAGCACACCATTAACAGGTGTTGATGGCCCCATTACTGGCCGCATTGTCCCTTGCAATGGCATGAATCGCTGTTCAGCTAGCCATTGTCTCTGTTGAATTCCTCCCTTTGGGTTCGACTACATGCTCGGGCATGTCCGATTACCCTTGTCTGCCTGGAGAACTGTGTGCCGCGTTAACAATGTTGACTCCCTGTCCATTTGCTGCATTTCAACCAAGATTTTTGTCAAACATCATTCTGGTCTCTTCCTTCCCTGAGATAAATGCCTGCGCCATAAAAGCCGCCGTTTCCAGGGTCAAGTCTTTGGTCTCAATCAGTTTCCTGAAAACCCCAGCGTGCCCGATGCCCTCAATAAAAAAGTCTCGCAGCATCTCCGCTCTGCATGCATCTGGGAACTTACATCGGCTCGCCAGTCGGCGGAGGTCTGCCACGAAGTCTGGAATGCTTTGCCCTTCTCGCCGCCAGTGCGTATAAAACCGATGTCTCGCCATGTGCATGCTGCTCGCTGGTTTAAAGTGTTCCTCGATCAACTTACTGAGCTCTTCAAAAATCTTGTCCGCCGGCTTCTCTGGCGCTAGAAGGTCCTTCAGCAGGGAGTATGTCCTGGATCCACAAACCGTCAGGAGATGAGCCCTGCGTTTGTCGGCCGAATCCTACCCCAGCCATTCCTTAGTGATGAAGCTTTGCTGTAGTCTCTCAATAAAGTCATCCCAATCATCACCAACACAGTATCTCTCTTCTGTGCTGCTAGTGGCCATGCTTGCGTGGTTTAATTCCCAGTTTCTCGTCGCTAATGATATGTCCTTACTATACAGTACAAATGCACACGAGGTTCATGGTTGGAGAAGGTCACTCTGTGACCAGCAACTTTTATTCCAGCACTGAAGTGATGAAGGTGGGTTCAGCTTCCCCTTTTATACCTGAAAGACCAGGTTAGGAGTGTCTCCCACAAGTTCACCACCTAGTGGTCAATGTACTCACAGTGTATAACTAGTCAGTTTATACATGGGTTGCAATGACAGTTAACTACATGACAAGATCTTTCTGGGGTCCGTGCAGGCACAATCGGAGGCGGGCCGGGTGGGAAATTTGAAAAAAGTCGGAGCGGGTCAGGAACCTGCCATCGGCCCGCCCCCACGTGCCTTCCCCTTGGTCGCGTTTGCCGGTGTGGCAGCGACCCGACCGGCAGAGGTGGGCGACCTAATTGAAATGATCATAGGCTTGTTGTCAGACACTTAAGAGCCTTTTTCCACTCGCTCAGAGACTGCCCTGGGCATATTTTAGAGGCTAGGATAGAGGAGGGATCTGCACGTGGTGAGATACCGGGCACAAGTGCGCAGCAGCCACGGCGGGAGAAAGGATAGCGCAGGTGCCAGCTCACCGGAGGGTGAGGGCACACACTAGTTCTGCTGCAGAAGAGACAGATGAGGACTTCGATGGGCCAGGCTACAGAAGAAGACTAATACAAAAGCAAAATACTGCAAGGGCTGAAATGGTGCAGTCTGAAGCCGGGCCTTCTGTGCCCAGAGCTGCGAGGTCGCCCCCCAAGGCCTGACGAAGAGTCACAGACCTGAAACGTTGTCTCTGTTTCTTTCCACAGATGTTGCCTGACCCGCTGAAATTTCCAACATTTTCTGTTTTTATTACAGTAGAAGACTGATGGGTGTACATAACTAAATGCTTGGTGCATTGGAAACTCTGCCATAAAGTCTGCGCTCAGTGTCAAGAGGAGTCCAGCACTAATTAGGCACTGGGCTTGGAGTTCATCCTTTCCAACATGGAACGGGAGGTCACCTCCAACAGCGCAGGAACCCAGGATGCAGCATCTGATGGCCGATGTCACAGCTTGCATTACAGCGCAAACAGCTTCCATCAAAAGTCTGACTGCTGCAGAAACCTCAGACTGCTGCCTGGGGAGTTCAAACTTCTGTCATCCTGACTCTGGATACCACTGGATACCACGGGGAGTGGAAGGAGCAGCGTGGCAGCATACCACTCCAGGGAGCAGCATGTGCTGGAGCAGGAGAGCAATGACAGTGAAGAGGGACGTCACCAAGGTCCAGGTCGGTGATTGGAGCGTGGGCAGGTACTGCAGCAGCAGCGAAGTCGGGGCGAAGGAGCGGCGAGAGATTGTAGACAGATGTGATCAGGGCCCAGAAGAGACGCGAGTTTGGAAAAGCAAGGGCCCAGGGGCAGCACAGGCCAGCCCATACTGCGATATGTGTGCGCACTAGGTCCGTGCAGCAGAGCAGGTCTCCAGTCGTCTTGGTTAATCCTTGCCACTGGACCAAGACCTAGCTCTGTCAAGCCTGTGTGGTGGCTGCTGTGCAATGGCCACCACATGTTAAAAAAATCCACACACAGGCATCTTCCACCCTTCAAGATTTAGTTCGGGACCTGGAATTTTAGGTCCTTTATTGAAACACCTGTGAACTTTTTGACGTGGAAGCAAGTCATCCTCGATTCGAGGGACTGCCTATGATGATGATGGGATACCACTGTTCAAAGTTGCTTCAGGAGCATTACAGCAGTCCATCAATGTGTTCCATGGAACATGAACCTGCTTTCCTCTCTCATGTTGACAGTATTGGTGGTCTCACCCCTGCCACTCCGTCAGTTAGCCAGCCAACCTAGACTGCTGCAGCCTGGGCTGAAATGGTGCTATCTGAAGCCAGGCCTTCTATGCCCAGAGCTGTGTGGTGGCCCTCCAAGGCCATCGGCAGTCTCCTCAACCCATGCTGCAGCCACTGGGGAAGCATCTCGTAGAGCACTCGGTGAGGCAAAGGCACACGGAGGACAGGTGCTAAGGGAATGCACAAGAGTGATTCGTTCATTTTTGTCATGATACATTATGAAATGATTGAATTTATAAATTTGGATTGGAATGTTTATTATCTGGTAGTTTTTATTTTTGTTGTTTGTGGGAAAGAGGATGATGTGATGGTCAGTGATAGAGGAACGGTAAGGAGTGTGAGACTATTGGTGAATGGGGAGGGGTGGTTGAGCTTGCTGGTATTGCTCATGAATTATTTGAACACATAGAGCCCGGGCAGAAAAGGGGCTGCCTGCATTGTAGCCTTCCTTACTCTTCATGCTCCTCCACTTCCTGTTGAACTTTCTCCTCCTCCACTTCATTCTCCTCCTCCTCTGCCTCGTGCTCTGGTTCCTCAGCTTCTCACCTGTTAGGCGGTGGCAAGGGCTGTTTCTTCAATGGCTAGGTTGTGCAGCATGCAGCATACTACCACAAACCGCTCAGCTGTGTACTGCAAGGCTCCTTCAGAGCGGTCCAGGCAGCGGAAGTGTTGCTTCAGGACGCTCCTTGTGGTAGCATGGTTCTCACTGTAGGGCTGCTGTGACATGTGCGTGAGTCATGAGTCACATCATGAGTGGATAACCCTTATCGCCCAGTAACCAGCCTTTGTCTTGCCATGTTGGGTCAAATACAGGTGGCACAGAGGACTGACACACAATGAAGGAATCATGACTACTGCCAGGATACTGGGCATTGACCTGTATGATGTGCTGGCTGTGGTCACGCACCAGCATGGTTCTCGCTGTAGGGCTGCTGTGACATGTGCGTGGGTCATGAGTCACATCATGAGTGGATAACCCTTGTTGCCCACCAACCAGCCTTTGATTTGCCATCGTGGGTCAAATACAGGTGGCACAGAGGACTGACACACAATGAAGGAATCGTGACTACTGCCAGGATACTGGACATTGACCTGTATGATGTGCTGGCTGTGGTCGCGCATCAGTTGCACATTGACGGAGTGGAGTCCCTTTCAGTTCATGAAAATGGTATAGCTCACATGAGGTGCACGCAAATCCTTGTGCTCGCTCTGCCTGCCCGTCTCTGGCAAAAGGGAATGAGATTAAGCTGTCTCTCTGTGCATAGAGAGACTCAGTGACCTCCAGTCCATGCGCTCCTTTGAGGTTGCAGTTGTAACGGCAGCAGTTGGCAGAATTCAGACATGACCTCTTTAGTGAAGCAAAAATGTCTCATGTATTGGTTCTCACTGAAGTTGAGGTCGAAGAGTTGCTCACTAAAGACCCTCGCAGATATGGCCTCCTGCTGAGAGCCCTTCTCCCCCTCCTCCTCCTCCCTCTTTTAGCAGCTTGTCCTGCTCTGCATGGCCTCTCTTCGTTCTCCCAGTCATGCTCAATTCCAAGAGGAAGGCCTACCAGGCCATCCATGTCTAAAAGCAACTTGTTTCAGCACAACCTTTTAAATGACCACAAAAGTACAGCAGTACTAGCCAGACTATTGAAACTTTAGGCAAGTATAGGAAAGCTCTAAACATGCATGCAATTGCACCAGCAGCCAGAAGAAATAATGCAGCAACTAACCTGTAATTAGTTTATGATCACTTTAGATAGTGCCGCTGTGGGGGTTGGGGTTTGGGGGTGGGGGGGGAGGGGATGCTTCATGGTGTAGGGTGGAGCATGGCATCTGATTTTTCCCCCATAATTTACCTCTTCTCAGGGAGAGACTGAGGCAACACTGAAGACTGATTCAACTTGTGACGCTCTTTCATGCACCTCCTAGTGGTCGGTTAAAGCACAGCAATGGCAGGAGCCGAATAGATAATTTGCCCATCCTTTCAAATGGGAAATGGTGCATGTTAGGAGAGATTTAAAGGGAAGGGAAATGTAGAATTTTCTTTTTAAATGTGAATAATAACATAATTGGTTATCTGCACTTTAACTGAAGATTTAACTGAAAGCACCATCGGATAGGCTTAGTCAGCAGGATCTTTATTTTAATATTGTTTTTTTTTGCCAGCGCAACCACCTACTGATGTACCTCAACTCCCTGGAAAATGTCCAGAAACAAAGATGACCAAATCTTGGGTCCCATTCCGTGGCCACTGCTATTTATTTGAAACAGCGTTTGTAAAAAGCTGGGCCGCTGCCAGCCTTGAATGCATTCGTGCTGGTAAGAACTTTGCTTGCGGTAGCTGTGAAATCACACTTTTCACATATTATCCTTCTTTTTCCCTGCCTTGAAGAGGAAAGTGAAGATTAAAAACTTAAAGTGAACCCATGTCCAACCAGCAAAGCACAGAGTCCACCAGTATCCGAAATATTACAATGATTGGCATTTTAAAATGCAAATTGAAATTATTGCAAGCAAATGAACGGCAGCACACAGCCAGGTGGCTTTTAATCTATTTAACACAATCCCAATCACCCATTTTTCTCAATGGAGCATACTCCAAAATAGATATCATTCTCTATATAAAGCGTACAGGAGACATTCTTTCCTGTAACATGTAGTAAAATGATATCCGATATTGATACAATTTGAGTCTTTTGATTCACAAATGAAAACCATCATCATTACGAAAACTGGTTGAAAATGAACAAACTGCAACAATACAGATTGCAGTTTTTTCAAGTCTGTCATAGAGGTAAATATACAGATAACATTTTTAAAAATTAATAATTAATCTTGTTTAGGACACCTGTGAAATCTTTCAACATGCCACAATCCAGTTTTTGTGCTGTTCTTTCTGTAACACATTTACACCCCTATTCTCTGTGTACATTACAACATAAGAAAGGAGCAGGAGTAGGCCATTTGGCTCCTCGAGCCTGCTCCACCATTCAATACGATCATGGCTGATCTGATCTTAGCCTCAAGATTGACTGTTTATTTAGCCTCTGTATGTTGGCACAATCTTAGCAGTTGTTTTGTTAGATGTAAATAAATATGAAAAACGTTTACGTTTTCCCCAACCTGATCTGCAATCATTTACAAAGAGCCACTTAAAAAGGACTGATCTCAATAATTCTTGATGGATTGCAAAATGCACATTAATCATACTTGCTTGATGACCTGTTAAATTATTTTTCCTTTTTATACTTGAATGAATAATATATATCTATTTTCTTTTTGCAGGAGCTTCATTAGTAAGTGTAGACGACCTTGCAGAAAGCACCTTTTTACTACACACAACAGAAATGGTGACTGACAAGACAAAAACTTTCTGGATAGGAATGTATAGGAATGTCGAAGGTAAAAATATTTCTTCCTTCTGAATCAAATGCTGCTCCTTTGAGCCAAAATTAGAGTTTCCAGAACTATCTATGTAGGAGTTACCTGGATGTGTAACTAATACATTAAATAAGTGCCTTCTGTGCTAAATTTCATTGATGTAATATTGTCTAAACAAAGAATCATAGAATGATACTTTCTTGATCAGTACATTTCTGGCCCAAAAAGGAAGGAGGCATTGCTGGATTAGGTTTTGGGAAAGAGATGGGTCAGGTGGATCAAGTTTCAGCAGGGGAATATTTAAGATACAGTGTGCATAGTATCATAAAATTTAGGTTAGCTATGGAAAAGGACAAAGAACAATCTAGAGTCAAAATACTTAATTGGAGGAGGGCCAATTTAAGTGGGTTGAGAACAGACCTGACCAGGGTAAATTGGAATCAAAGATTGGGAGGCAAAACTGTAATTGAACAATGGGCTGCCTTTAAAGAGGAGATGGTTCGGGTACATTCGAGGTACATTCCCACGAGGGGGAAAGGTAGGGCAACCAAAGCCAGAGCTCACTGGATGACTAAAGAGATAGAGATTAAGATGAATCAGAAAAAGGGGTCGTATGTCAGATGTCAGGTTGAGAATACAAGTGAGAACCAGGCTGAATGTAGAAAGTTCAGAGGGAAAGTGAAAAAGGAAATAAGAAGGACAAAGTGGGAGTACGAGAAAAAACTGGCAGCTAACATAAAAAGGAATCCAAAAATCTTCTGTAGGCATATAAATAGTCAATGGATAGGAAGAGGAGGGGTGTGGGGCTGATTAGGGACCAAAAAGGAGATGTACGCATGGAGGCAGAGGTATGGCGGAGGTACTAAATGATTACTTTGCATGCTGTCAAAGTCAAAGTGAAAGAGGAGGTAGTTGAGATACTGGATGGGATAAAAATTGATAAAAAGGAGGTACCAGAAAGGTTGGCTGTACTTAAAGTAGATAAGTCACCAGGATCGGTTGGGATGCATCCAAGGACACTGAGGGAATTGACAACGTGCCATAATCTTTCAATCCTCCTTGGATGCGGGGGTGGTGCCAGAGCAGTGAAGAATTGCAAATGTTCCACCTTTTTTCAAAAATTATCTAAGGATAAACCCAGCAACTATAGACCAGTCAGCTTAACTCGGTGGTGGGGAAGATTTTAATCCAGATAATCCGGGACAAAATTAATAGTCACTTGGACAAGTGTGGATTAATTAGAGAAAGCCAGCACAGATTTGTTAAAGGCAAATAGTGTTTGACTAACTTGATGGAATTTTTTGATGAGGTAACAGAGAGGGTTGATGAGGGCAATGCAGTTTTTGTGGTGTAAATGGACTTCCAAAAGGCATTTGATAAATTGCCACATAATAGGTTTGCCAGCAAAGTTGAAGCCCATGGAATAAAAGGGACAGTGGCAGCACGGATACGAAATTGGCTAACTGACAGGAAACAGAGAGTCGTGGTGAAAGAATGGCCTAGAAATCCCGGTCGGCTTCTTCCTGCGGGCGATCGGGTAAAAAAAGTTTAAAAAGATGCGCACTTACCTGAAGCTGCTGTGCCAACGAGAGATCCCGGTCCTGAGGTCTTCACTGACTGCGCGTCAGAACACGTGCACGTCAGGACATGCACAGGGCTGGAGCTGCAGTCACATAGCTCTGGGCAGCCGATCCAGGTAAAATATATTGGGGCAGAAATTCCGGCCTCCCGGGCCCGTACTGAGCGTCTACAGACTTGGGAAGGCATTGCAAAAGCCAGTTTTCAGCACACAATGCGCAGGCGCTGAAAACCAGCTTTTCCGATCTGTCAAGCTGGAGCGAGGACATTTGCAAGGGCAAGATTGCAGGATTTATCCATATGTTGCCCAGCAAATGTCCTCAAAAGTCTTGCGCCTGATAAAAGCAGGCACTTAGTCTACTTTTACAGGCGTAAGAGTTTTAAAATACACAAAAACATTTAAAAATAAAATTACAAAACACATTTTATTGTTTAAAAACCCTCCCCACTACGGTAAGTTTATTTTAAACAATAATTAAATAAACTTTAAAAAAAATAGGAACATTATATATTTTTAAAATACATAAATAACTAATGTAAATTAATTAAAATCTGTTGTGTATTTTTTCTATTTTTTATTATTGGTTTTGTGTGTTTTGGGGGCTGTTTCTTATTCATAATTGTAAGGGGGAGATGGGAAGGCTTCCTCTCCCACGAGCGGGCCCACTGATATAGAGGGTCGACGCTCGCCCCAGCCCACGTAGCAATTCTCGAAGTTAGCAGACAGAGACGGATGGCAAAGTATGACGATCTTTATTACGAACGTCCGGGAACACCTCTTATCACAGTAGCTTGTGAGTGGAGATGTTCTCCGAACAGCACAATCATACAACTCTTATACATTTCAAAACCCCTCTGTTCCCGGACAAGACCTCCCTAGATTTCTAATTGGACTACCTTATCAGTGCTACTTCTCTAATTGGACTACCTTATTAGTGCTACTTTGGATTGACAGGCCAAGACCCTCGTGACCGCTTTAGGCCGTGACTAGAATGACTTCATTAGGTCGGAATTTGTTATACATTTCCTTGGTGCCTTGAGTCGCCTCGAGCCTCTTCGCAAGGACATCAATGTCTGTTTAGGTTCTCACATCGTATCCTGTCAGAATATTATTGAATTGATAACTTCTGGAGCCTTGGTACAAGGCCGATGAGGGGCCTTTTACCTCCTTATTGGCCATTGCAGGAACCAGCACTTTAACCCTTGTCCCGCTGGTACCCCTAATGCCAAATTTCTCTTACAATAATAATGGGAACTCCAACTTACAGAGTTCCCATTATTATGAATGAGAACATATTTTATCTGATTGGCTGCTCAGAGCCATGTGACTGCAGCTCCAGGCCTGCACACGTCCTGACGTGCACGCGCTGCGACTCGCACATTTTTTAAAAGTTTTTTAACCCGATTGCTCGCGGGATGCAGCCGACCGAGATTTCTGGGCCATTCTCATTCATAATAATGGGAACATGGTAAGTTGGAGTTCGCATTATTATGATTGAGAAACCCCACCAAACACCCAAAACAAAAATAAAAAAATAGAAAACATACCACATATTTAACAATAATTTAAATTAGTTATTTATGTATTATAAAAAAAAATATTTTCTGATTTTTAAAAAAATTATGGTTTAAAATTAACTTACCTTAGCGGGGAGGGTTTTTAACAATAAATTGTGTTTTTTACATTTTATTTTATTAGGTTTTTGTCTTTTTTAAAGCTCTTACACCTGTAAAAGTAGGCTATGTACCTGCTTTTATCAGGCGCAAGAGTTTTCAGGACATCCACTGGGCAAGATATGGATAACTACCACAATCTTACCCATGCAAATGTCCAGGCTGTCGAGATGCATGTGATCTGTCAAGCTCCAGATCGGAACAGCTGGTTTTCAGCGCATGCGTATTGTGCACTGAAAACTGGCTTTTGCGATGCCTTCCCGGGTCCGTACACACTCCGTACAGACCTGGGAAGGCCGGGATTTCTGGGCCATTGTCTTTCGGACTGGAGGAAAGTATACAGTGGTGTTCCCCAGGGGTCAGTACTGAGACCACTGCTTTTCTTGATATATATTAATGATTTGGACTTATGTGTACAGGGCACTATTTCAAAATTTGCAGATGAAACAAAACCTGGAAGTATAGTGAACAGTGAGGAGGAGAGTGATAGACTTCAAGAGGGCATTGACAGGCTGGTGGAATGAGCGGATACATGGCAACTACAGTTTAATGCAGAAAAGTGTGAAGTGATACATTTTGTAGAAAGATCGAGGAGAGGCAATATAAACTAAAGGATACAATTCTAAAGGGGGTGCAGGAACAGAGACACATAAAAACATAAGGAGCAGGAACAAGCTATTCGGCTCCTCGAACCCGCTCCGCCATTCAATGAGATCCTGGTTGATCTTCTACCTCAACTCCACTTTCCTGCACTATCCCCATATCCCTTGATTGTCTTAATATCCAAATATCTATCAATCTCTGTCTTGAATATACTCAACGACTGATCTTCCACAGCCTTCTGGGATAGAGAATTCCAAAGATTCACAACCCTCTGAGAGAAGAAATTTATCCTTATCTCAGTCCTAAATGGCTGATCCCTTATTCTGAGACTATGACCCCTGGATCTAGACTCCCCAGCCAGGGGAAAAGACCTTTGGGTACATGTGCACAAATCGTTGAAGGTAGCAGGACAGGTTGAGAAAGCAGTTAAAAAAGCATATGGAATCATTGGCTATATAAATAGAGGCATAGAGTACAAAAGCATGATGAACATTTATAAAACATTGGTTAGGCCGCAACTGGAGTATTGTGTCTAATTCTGGGCACTGCACTTTGGGAAGGATGTGAAGGCTTTAGAGAGGGTGCAGAAAAGATTGACAAGAATGGTTTCAGGGATGAGGGACTTCAGTTACATGGATAGACTGGAGAGGCTGGGGTTGTTCTCTATAGCGCAGAGAATATTGAGAGAAGAATTGATAGAAAGGTTCAAAATCATCAAGGGTCTAGACAGAGTAGATAGAGACAAACTGTTCCCATTGGCTGAAGGGTCAAGAACCAGAGGACACAGATTTAAGATGATTGGTAGAAGATCCAAAGGTGACATGAGGAAAAACATTTTTACGCAGCGAGTGGTTATGATCTGGAATGCACGGCCTGAAAGTACGGTGGAGGCAGATTCAATCATGCCTTTGAAAAGGGAATTGGATAAGTATCTGAAGGAAAAAAAAAATTGCAGGGCTATGGAGGAAGGGCGGGGGAGTGGGACTAGCTGAAGTACTCTCGCAGAGAGCTGGCACGGGGTTGATGGGCTGAATGGCCTCCTACTGTGCTGTAACCATTCTATGATTCTATGACAGAACAGAAGGAGGCCATTGTGCCCGTGCTGGCTCTTTGAAAGAGCTAACCAATTAGTTCCACTCCCCTGCTCTTTTCCCATAGCCCAATAAATATTTCCTTTTTAAGTGTTTATCCAATTCCCTTTTGAAAGTTATTATTGTTTATACTTCCACCACCGTTACAGGCATATTATAGAAAACATTATTTGTTATTCCGAAAGCAAAATTTGAATGGTTGCACCAAGTGTTCAGTTAAACATTTCTCACTGGTTGCTAGATGCAACTCTTACCCTGTTGAAGGGGACAGATATGCAGGAATGCATATAACACATCACAGAGTGCTGGGTAGGAGCTCAATCAGATTACATTCCTACTCAGAGTATCTGAGACCCTTTCTATTCAAAATGGAGCATTTTACAAGGGAACTATTGGAGGTGTGGGGAGGAAAACACCCAAATTCACATTGTGCTAAATTAAAACCACTGTGGATGGAATATTGGGGACCCACTTAATTATAGTGCCAGCTTGGCTCAGTTGGTATGAATGGAAGTCTTTGGGCTCAATTTTCCCCAAAGCATTTTTTTTGGCATACTTGAAGAGTTACACCTGTTTTTTGGGGGCCCAAGTATGCCAAAAAAAATGTTCTAAGTTTCCCCATTTGATTTCTTCATTTTGGCGCAGCCGAACCTGTCCTTTAGTTTTGGGGGTGGAGCCTTGATCTGCGCCAAAAAGATCCTGTTGCCACGGTAATCAGGGACATAATGCAGGCTGAGGCTGGAAAGTGAAATATACAGCCAGCTCACAGTAACCTGCACAAGCACATTAAAATACATTGCAGCAACTTCACAAACACATTAAAATACATTGCAGCAACTTATCTCCATTAAATTATAAAATTACCCCCCACCCTCCCCTCCTCCCGATGCCGGTCCACTCCTCCGTCCCTATCCCAGGCTGAACGGCTCCCGGTCCACTCCCCCACACCTATCCCAGGCCGAATGGCCTCCCGGTCCCGGTTCCCGCACCTATCCCAGGCCGAATAGCCTCCTCCCTCCCGGTCCCCACACCTAACTATACCTGAAAAGCTTCCTCCCCTCTCTCCCCCTCTCTCTTACCTCTCCTGCTGTTGCTGTCCGAGCATCTGCTGCACTTACCTGCGCCGATTTCCTTACCTGCACCAATTTCCTTAACTCTCCAGAAGGTTTTTCTACAGAGGCCACATACGCTGGCCAAAGAAGAACTGAAGTAATTCTCAGCTGGCCAAACCTGCCTAAATGGCCAGAATTGCTGCGGATGGCAGGTTACGCCCCCTTTAGCTGAAAAAAACGTAACTAAATAAATCGTAACTAACTGAGTTACACTGGTGCAAATTGTTTGGGGAAACTGTGATTTTTTAACTTAGGCCAAAAAAAGCAGCCTGTTCCAAAAAAAACGGCGCAAATCACTGGGAAAAATTGAGCCCCTTATTTATTATTTTCTTTTAATACTTGGATCTCTTATTGCCCTTAATCTGTATCCTTGGATTCAGGGCGCATGCATCAGTTTCCAAATAGTGGGAAAATATTTTAATCTCAGCACATGACGGTGAGAAGCTTGATTTTCTGTGGTTTTTATTGCAATTATTATATTTGGAAAAATATTCACAAAGTTCTGTATTTTCACCATAAATTGTAACAATGTAATACTTTTGGATATATTACTGTTAATTTTGCAAAATGACAATTTTGTGTCATCATTTTTGTTCTCCCCTCCCCAACCCCCAAGGTACAGTCTCTTCATTTGTTTCAGATTTCCAGCATTTAGAATTATTTTTTATTATGTGTGTTTGATCAACGTTAACACTCTAACACGGGTATAATCCCGCAGGTGCTGGCAAACCTTTGATACCTTCTCCAAGTGGCTATTCATCATTTGCAACCTAGGTGGTCAATGTCAACAGACTAGTTGACAATGGAGAGCTTTGCAGCTGAGCCCAATGTTACCCTCACCCAAAGACTGCACCGATGCAGGGGTCACTGGATAGCAATCAAGAGGACAAGCCCTGGCTCATTATATTCCTTACTAGCCCAGGGATACAGAGGGCAATTGCAACAACTCAAACCAGCAATAGCAATGAAATCAGTACGGACCAGTGAGCCCTTACTGGTCTCTGTGGCTCACTGTCATACTCGAGGCTGCATTTACCCACTTAGTCATTGTAGAAAACCAAGCTGCTGACCACCCGAATTCCCTTCCTGGCTCCTCTGTTAGCAGACATTATTAAAGGTCCCCTCTCCTCAGGTACTGACCCACTCCCCTTCAAATCTGCCGACATCACATCTTGTCTCAAAAAACCCACCCTTGACCCCTCTGTCCTTTCAAACTACCCTCCCACCTCTCCAACTTGCCTTTCCTCTCTAAATTCCTTCAACGTATTGTCATCTCCCAAATCCCTGTGCCCATTTCCTGTAACTCCCATGTTTGAACGTCCCGAATTAGGTATCGCCCCTGCCACACCACTGAAATGATACTTATCACAGTCACAAATGACACCCTATGTGACTGTGACCATGGTAAACTATCCCTCCTCATCCTTCTTTCTTACATTACAATAGTGACTACACTCCAAAAGTACTTCATTGGCTGTAAAGTGCTTTGAGATGTTTAGTGGTCATGAAAGGTGCTATATAAATCCAAGTCTTTTTCTTTTTTTTTTCTTCTCGACCTATCTGCGGCCTTTGACATGACTGACCATACCATCCATCTCCAAAGCCTCTTTCTGTCGTCTAGCTGAATGGGACTGCCCTTGCATGGTTCCATTTTTATCTATTCAGTCGTAGCCAGAGAATCACCTGCAATGGTTTTTCTTCCTGCTCTCACACCGTTAACTCTATGTCCTCCAAGGATTTATCCTTGTCCCCCTCCTATTTTGTATTTACATGCTTCCCTTCATAGACATCATCCAAAAACACATCGGGTTTCAGATGTACACTGACAACAACCAGCTCTACCTCACCACCACCTCTCCTGACCACTCCTGCTTGTCTGACATCCATGTCTTTGTTACCTCTGGACTCGATTATTGTAAAGCTCTCTTGAACTTGAACTCATTCAAAGCTCTGCTGCCCATATCGTATCCTGCACAAAGTCCCATTCACCCATCACCCCTGTGCTCACTGACCTTCATTGCCTCCTTGTCTCGCAAGACTAAGGGGGAGAAATTCGGCTGCATAGCGTCTTGTGGGTGGGGGTGGGAGGGGGGGTCGCTAACGGGGCGCTCAGGCAGTAGCGCTATGGTGGGGTGAATCCCACGCTGCATGTCACATTCGCAGGCCCTGTAGCGCTGGCAATAACCGTTAGCACACTGGCACCTTTCGCCATGCAGATCGTGATGGCAACGAGCATGCAACGCTCACTGGGCACCCGATCTGCAAACTTCAGTCGTGCCCCCGCCTTACCGCCTCACACTGACAGCGACAGGGAGCAGAGGCATGAACAAGCCAGCTGCCGGGGCGCTACTTAAAGGGATGCCCCCAGTACTTCCGTTCCAAAGGTCATTAATGTGTGCCAGAGAGCGCAAGATGTATCTACAGCCAGATAAATGCTGCTTAGTCCCTGGAGTGTTGTGGACCGTCAAAGGCTTTGCATTTCATCCTATTGCATATCGCCATTCTGCACTCCCCAAATCATTGGGGGCTGGTGTGCAGACTCCAGTCACCCTCACCTTTAATGGCAGGAAGGCGCCTTCGCCAATGCAGCGATTATTCAACACCTCATTTGCGTCACCGCTTGGAGCCTAACGCCACTCATCTAGGCCATTAGCACCTGATTTAATGTTCCCCCTGCATTCTTTCAGTGCAGAGACTCAATTTCACGAGCGTGCAGATTGATTGGCGCTAATCTTACAACTTTTCTAAAGGAAGCGCCCCAAACGAGGCGATACGGAATTTCGAGCCATAAATGTTTTAATTCTCATCCTTCTTTCAAATCCCTTGATGGTCTTGCCTCCCCCATCTCAGCAACCTCCTCCAGCCCTACAACCATCCGAGATCTTTGCACCCCTCCAATTCTGACCTCTTGCGCATTCCCGATTTTAATCGATCCACCAGTGGCGGCCATTCATTCAGCTGCCTGGGCCCTAGGCTCTAGAAATAGTCTCTCTGCCTCTCTACCTCTTTCTCCTCCTTGAAGACCTCCTATAAACCTACCTCTTTAACCAACCTGTTTTAATATCTCCTGATGTGGCTCGGTGTTAAATTCCATTTGATAACGCTCCTGTGACGTGCCTTGGGATGTTTTATTATGTAAAAGGTGCTATATAAATGCAAGTTGTTGTTGAATTCAAAATGGCACCTTCATGGCATGAAAAAAGTCCAGACATTCTATTCATGTTAACTATTTATTTTCTCATTTCAGGTAATTGGTTATGGATAGACAACAATGTGGTGGACTTTGTGAACTGGAATAAAGGAGAACCTTCAGATCATAAAAATGAAGACTGTGTTGAAATGTACTCAGAGTCAAGCTACTGGAACAATGCTCCATGTACTACTTATAAATCCTATATTTGCAAAATGCCAAAAAGTAAGTTAAGCGGTAGAATGGCCTCCTAAAGAAATTTGTTGCAGAATTTATTGAATAATAACCAACATTTCTTCTTTACAGTTATTGAACTAACTGAGGCACCTTCACAACTGGAAGGTAAGAGCTATTTACACCAAAGGAAATGTTATTGTTGTGCCTGCTTTATAAGTTTCTATTTACCCAGAGATGCTACTTGCCAGTCCATAGTTTTCTCCTCCTGGGAAAGTAGGATGCTTCAGGTTGTAGACGTCTTTATGACTATTATGAATGATTTGACCAACATAACTAACACAGAACAATATCGTGCAGTAAGTAGAGAATGCCACTTCTCTGCTCTGCCAATATGTCAAATTCTGGAGCTGTATCTAGTCCTCCATAAATCCCCTTGGGGGACACTGTGGGGCCAAATATTGCTAATTCTCAGTGCCACAGAACAGGATCATTGCGGTGTGCCTCACTGCTTAGATCCCAATTTGGATGCTTTGAGCACAAAAGTGCTAAGCGAAGACTGGCATCTCTCAACATGTGGAATGGAATATCAGAGAGAAAATCACATGGTTGGCACCTGGCATCCCCTAGCAGCTGGTGGAGGCCTGGGAATAGACCTGTGTCCACATTCTCAGCTACAAAGGTGTCATGCCAGGTGGATAAAGAAAGGGCAAAATCAGAGAATAAAAGGGGGCACAAATTGCCTCATAATAATTCAAAAGCAGAAATTAACAAAGCCAATGTCATCAATAGTGATGAATGAGTATTTACATTATGTAGAATATACAGCACAAAAACAAGCCATTTGGCCCATCCAGTCTATGCAAGAGTTTATGCTCCATTCGAGCTGTCTTTCCTCATCTAACTCTATCAGCATATCTCTCTATTCCCATCTCGCTCCTATGCTTATCTAACCCTGCCTTAAATGCATCTATACTGTTTGCTTCATTCAATCCCTGTGGTAGCGAGTTCCACATTCTTACCACTCTGGGTAAAAAAGTTCCTTCTGAATTCCCTATTTAATTTCTTGGTGATTATCTTATATTGATGGCCTCTAGTTATGCTCTTCCCCACAAGTGGAAACATTCTCTGTCAAAACCTTTCAGAATTTTAAAGACCTCTATTGGGTCACCTCTCATGAGAAAAGAGACCCAGCTTGTTCATCCTTTCCTGATATGTATACCCTCACATTTCTGGTATCATCCTTAGAAATCTTCTCTGCACTTTCTCTAGTGCCTCTATATCCTTTTTATAATATGGCAACCAGAATTGTATGCAGTACTCCAAGTGTGATCGAACCAAGGTTCAATACAGGTTTAGCATAACTTCCCTACTTTTCAATTCTATCCCTCTAGAAATAAACTCTAGTGCTTGGTTTGCTTGTTATTGGCCGCCTTCACCTGTGTTGCTACTTTCAGTGATTTGTGTATTTGTACTCCGATCCTTTTTGTTCCTCTACCCCACCCAGACTCACACCCTTCAAGTAATAAGTGACCTATTTATTCTTCCTACCAAAATGTAACACCTCACATTTATCTGTGTTGAAATTCATTTGTCAATTATATGCCCATTCTGCAAGTTTATTAATGTCTTCCTGTAATTTGTTGTCGTCCTCCTCACTATTGAATATCACCCCCCCCCTCCCAAATTTGGTGTCATCCACAAATTTAGAAAGTGTTTTTGATTTCAAAGTCTAAATCGTTAATATAAGTTGTGAACAACAGTGGTCCCAGCACTGATCCTTGTGGAACACCACTACCCACCTTCTGCCACTCTGAATAGCTACCCTTTAAACCTACCCTTTGCTTTCTTTCTGTCTTGAAGCCAGCTAGCTATCCAGTCTGCTACTTATCCCCGACCCTACATTCCCTGAGCTTGTTCATTGGTCTTTTATGTGGTAATTTATAAAAGCCTTTTGAAAATCTTGATAAATGATATTTACTACATTACCTGTTACCCCTTCAAAAAATTAAATGAAGTTGGTCAAGCAAAACTTTCCATTTTGAATTCCATGCTGACTATTCGTTATTATATTTTTTATTTCTAGATGTTTTTCTATTTTCTCCTTTAGTAGGGATTCCATTATTATTCTTACCACCGATGTTCAGCTGACTGGTCTATAGTTCCCTGAACATGTTCTATCTCCCTTCTTAAATATAGATATTGCGTTAGCTATCCGTCAGTCCTCTGGCACTACACCTTGTTCTAACGAGTTATTAAATATGTGTAGTAATGCCTCTGCTATCTCCTCCATAGATTATTTTAAAATGTAGTCCATCTGGGCAAGCGGTTTCATCCTATTTGAGTTTGATTAGTTTATTTAATATATCTCCTCTTTTTATTTTAAATGCAGTTATCTTATTAATAATCTCATCTTCCAATGTCATGTTCTACCTCCCTGGTAATACTGAATCAAAGTAATTATTTAATATCTCTTTATCGCTGTCTGTGACATTATTCTATCCACCCCTTAGTGGTCCTACTTCTATCCCAAACTTCCGTTTTTTAATCAAGTATCTGTAAAATATTTAACTATTTTAGTTTTAAGTACCTTGATAATTCAATTTAATAGTTCCTATTTGTCTTTTTAATTGATTTTTGACTTCTCTCCTAATCTCTTCATATTCTCCCTTATCATGCTCTCCCCTGCTATCCATATACTTAATATACATCTCTTTCCTTACCCTCAATATTTCACTTATGGCTTTATTCATCCATGGAGTATCATTAATGTTTAGCTTGTTCTTGTTTTTTAGTGGAACATTTTATTCTCGGACTCTGTTGAATACCATTTTACATGCTTCCCATTGCTGTGTTATATCATTGTTTGCCAATATTCTCCATTTTATTTTCCCAAGTTCTATTCTCAGCCTCTCAAAATCAGCTTTTCTCCAATCTATTATCCTGGCTTTCGTCATACTTATGTTCTTCTCAATTATTATCTTAAGGAATTTTATATTATGGTCACTAATGCCGAGATGTTCCCCTACTTTTACTTCTCTTATCTGCTCTGGTTCATTCCCCATTACTAGTTCTTCTTCTTACGCAGTCCCTCGGAGTCGAAGATGACTTGCTACCACACTAAAATGAGTTCTCAGGTGTTCGATCTGTCGCTGTTGGGGCTGTCCATGAGGGACCTGACGTTCCAGGTCCCGAACTTAATTTTAAAGGGTGGAAGATGCCTGTGCATGAATTCTTTTAACGTGGGTGGTCGTTGCTACCACATGGGCTTGACAGAGCAAGTTCTTGGTCCACTGACAAGGGGATCCAAGATGGTTGGAGACCAGGCTCTGCTGCATGAGCCTAGCACACACACACACACACATATTCCTACTGTCACCCTCCCTCCTTCCCACAGGTCCTCTCTCCCTGGGTTTCAAAGAATGCAGTGTAGGCCTTCCAACCTCTCTGCTGGCCTGCGCTGCACCACCCCTCGGCCCCGACCTCGCTGCTGGTCTACACTGCACTACTCCTGGGCCCCGACCTCGCTGCTGGTCTACACTGCACTACTCCTGGGCCCCGACCTCGCCCCTTCGCTCCTCCCGACCTCGCCCCTTCGCTCCTCCCGACCTCGCTCCTCCCGACCTCGCTCCTCCCGACCTCGCCCCTTCGCTCCTCCCGACCTCGCTCCTCCCGACCTCGCTCCTCCCGACCTCGCCCCTTCGCTCCTCCCGACCTCGCTCCTCCCGACCTCGCTCCTCCCGACCTCCCCCCTTCGCTCCTCCCGACCTCCCCCCTTCGCTCCTCCCGACCTCCCCCCTTCGCTCCTCCCGACCTCCCCCCTTCGCTCCTCCCGACCTCGTCCCTTCGCTCCTCCCCCCTTCGCTCCTCCCGACCTCGCTCCTCCCGACCTCGCCCCTTCGCTCCTCCCCCCTTCGCTCCTCCCGACCTCGCCCCTTCGCTCCTCCCGACCTCGCTCCTCCCGACCTCGCTCCTCCCGACCTCGCTCCTCCCGACCTCCCCCCTTCGCTCCTCCCGACCTCGCTCCTCCCGACCTCGCTCCTCCCGACCTCGCTCCTCCCGACCTCGCTCCTCCCGACCTCCCCCCTTCGCTCCTCCCGACCTCGCTCCTCCCGACCTCGCTCCTCCCGACCTCCCCGCTTCGCTCCTCCCGACCTCGCCCCTTCGCTCCTCCCGACCTCGCTCCTCCCGACCTCCCCCCTTCGCTCCTCCCGACCTCCCCCCTTCGCTCCTCTCCACCTCGCTCCTCTCCACCTCGCTCCTCCCCACCTCGCTCCTCCCCACCTCGCTCCTCTCCACCTCGCTCCTCTCCACCTCGCTCCTCCCGACCTCGCTCCTCCCCCCTTCGCTCCTCCCACCTCGCTCCTCTCCACCTCGCTCCTCCCACCTCGCTCCTCTCCACCTCGCTCCTCCCGACCTCGCTCCTCCCCACCTCGCTCCTCTCCACCTCGCTCCTCTCCACCTCGCTCCTCCCACCTCGCTCCTCTCCACCTCGCTCCTCTCCACCTCGCTCCTCCCACCTCGCTCCTCTCCACCTCGCTCCTCCCCACCTCGCTCCTCTCCACCTCGCTCCTCCCGACCTCGCTCCTCCCCCCTTCGCTCCTCCCGACCTCCCCCTTTCGCTCCTCTCCACCTCGCTCCTCCCACCTCGCTCCTCTCCACCTCGCTCCTCCCCACCTCGCTCCTCTCCACCTCGCTCCTCTCCACCTCGCTCCTCCCCACCTCGCTCCTCTCCACCTCGCTCCTCTCCACCTCGCTCCTCCCACCTCGCTCCTCTCCACCTCGCTCCTCCCCACCTCGCTCCTCTCCACCTCGCTCCTCTCCACCTCGCTCCTCTCCACCTCGCTCCTCCCGACCTCCCCCCTTCGCTCCTCCCCCCTTCGCTCCTCCCCACCTCGCTCCTCCCCACCTCGCTCCTCTCCACCTCGCTCCTCTCCACCTCGCTCCTCCCACCTCGCTTCTCCCCACCTCGCTCCTCCCCACCTCGCTCTTCCCGACCTCGCTCCTTCGCTTCTCCCGACCTCGCTCCTCTCGACCTTGCTCCTCTCAACCTCGCTCCTGCCCACCTCGCTCCTCCCCACCTCGCTCCTCTCGACCTCATCCCTTCGCTCCTCTCGACCTCGCTCCTCCCCACCTCGCTCCTCTCGACCTCGCTCCTCCCGACCTCGCTCCTCCCGACCTCGCTCCTCTCGACCTCATCCCTTCGCTCCTCCCGACCTCGCTCCTCCCGACCTCGCTCCTCTCGACCTCATCCCTTCGCTCCTCCCGACCTCGCTCCTCCCGACCTCGCTCCTCTCGACCTCATCCCTTCGCTCCTCCCCACCTCGTTCCTCCCCACCTCGCTCATTATTAGATCCAATAGTGAATCCTTCCTTGTTGGGCTTTTTACATATTTAGTTCGAAAGCAGTCCTGCATACAATATAGGAACTCTATTGCCTTATCCCCTTAGCTACCTCTTCTGTCCAATTAATATCAGGGTAATTGAAATCCCCCATGATTATTATTCTATGTTTTTTACTTATTTTCCTAATTTTTTTGCGTATTTCTCCCTCCTCCTCCGTTCCACTATTAGGTGGTCTGTAGACTAGCCCGATTAGTGTCCTTGATCTTTTATTATCTTTTATCTCTATTCACATGGATTTTATTTCTGTCTTGAGTGTGAATGATGAACAAGCATTAAACCATTACAATTTGGTGGAGCAATAATCTGCTGATTTTTACAACTTGGCTGTTTCGGCCTCTAAGCGCCGTTAGCTCCTTATTACCAACATAACAAGATGGCAACTGTTAGTTGCATTGTCCTGCCTTTCATTGCTTGCAATAGGGTCAGTTTATGATTTAATTGGGAATAATAGCTATGAATTCTTCTCAGACTTTTGGACCTTATATGGAAGATATGGTCCTGGACACCCGATTTTAAAAAGGATATTCGACCTAGTTCATGACCCGCGAGACTGGCACTGACACCGCTCGCACCAGCCACGCGGGGCATGAGGCAATATCGCTGCGGGGTGGAAAGTTGGCGGCGCACACTGATGACTTCATCGTCAGTCGCACAGCAGCCCTGGGCACTAACCACAGGCCACGCGCTAAATATTTCAGGATACTTGACTTTTAGAAAACATAGGCAAAAATGGAAAAGGAGATGGGATAGCCCTGATAATAAAGAATGATATAAAGGCTGTAGAGAGAAACGACCTGAGCCCAGAAAATCAGGGTGTGGAATCATTATGGGTGGAGCTAAGAAAAGACAAAGGGCAGAAAACAATGCCAGGAATGGTTTATAGGCCCCCTAACAGTATTCAAAGTGTTGGGCAGAGTATAAATCAAGAAATTAGAGGAGCATGTAGCAATAATTGTGGGAAAATATAATCTTCATATAGACTGGGCAAACCACATTGGCAAAAGTAGCTTGGAGAAGGAGTACGTGGAATGTTTTCAAGAACAATATGCCGAGATACTAACTAGGGAATAGACTATTGTCGATCTAGTATTGTGTAATTAGTAATCTTATAGTAAAGGATTCTCTAGAGAAGAGGGATCATAAATGATAGAATTTCATGTTAAGTTTGAGAGTGATGTGGTTAAGTCCGAAACTAGTGTTTTAAATTTAAACAAAGTCCATTACGGAATTATATGGGGCCAGTTGGCTGAGATAGTTTGGGAAATTAGATAAGAAATGACGGTAGATAAGCAATGACAAACCCTTAAAGTAATAATTTATAATTCTCAACAAACATACATTCCCTTGAGGAATAAAAACTTCACTGGTACAGCCATAACTAACTACAACAACAACGTACTTATTATAGCAACTTTAATGTAGTAAAACGTCCCAAGGTGCTTCACAGCTGTGTTATAAGACAAAACAAATAAATTTGACACCAAGCCACTAAGAAGAAATTACGGCAGATGACCAAAAGCTTGGTCAAAGAGATAGGTTTTAAGGAGCATCTTAAAGGAGGAAAGAGGTAGAGAGGTGGAGAGGTTTAGAAACATAGAAACATAGAAAATAGGTGCAGGAGTAGGCCATTAGGCCCTTCGAGCCTGCACCGCCATTCAACAAGATCATGGCTGATCACCCATCCCAGCACCTTCCCCACACACCCCCTCCACACCCCCCCCGACCCCCCCCCAACCGCAAGGACCACATCCAACTCCCTCCCGAACACATCCAATGAACTGGCATCAACAACTCTCCGCGACAGGGAACCCCACAGGCCAACAACTCCACGAGTGAAGAAGTCTCTCCCAATCCCAGCCCCATACAGCCCACCCCCCATCCCAAGAGGGTGCCCCCAACCCCGGCTCCAGACCCACCCAACACCGGGATCACTCCCCCCCGCACCCAACCCGCCCCGTCCCGTCAGAATCCTTCCCAAATGTCGAACACCTCCGGATGTCGAGCCCCCAGCCCCGGCCACCCCGGAGCCACGCCCCTGCGATGCCAACCACACCACATCCACCAACCGCCACCTGCGCAGTCAACCCGTCCACCCCACTCTGATCACTCCCCGCACCGAGGCACAGAGCCCCCAGGCCCGCTCCTCCAACACACTTCGCCCCCCCCCCAGACCTCCGCTGCAATGTGGCCCCTCCTGTCCCCCACCCTGGGTTTCTCCGCCCCCCCACCTCCACCACTCTCCCCTCCATCCTCCACCCCCGTCTCCCCTCAACTTCCCTCTGCCTCCCACAGGCTCCCATCTTGGGGGCGGTAACCTTCTGGGGCAGGGAATTTTAGCCCCCAGCGTGGAAGTCCTGCTCCCGCCGCAGAATTTGCCTTACAACCCCTCAACGGAAGCGGAGTGCAATTTCCCACACTCCACTTCCTTTGGGGGCAATTACCGGGGCAAGACTGGATGCTCCTGTGATAGTTGGAACTGATGCTCTCCACTCTCCCATCCTGTGACAGTTGGAACTGGTGCTCTCCACTCTCTGTCCTGTGACAGTTGGAACTGGTGCTCTCCACTCTCTCTCCTGCGACAGTTTGAACTGACGCTCTCCACTCTCTCTCCTGCGACAGTTGGAACTGGTGCTCTCGACTCTCCCGTCTTGTGACAGTTGGAACTGATGCTCTCCACTCTCCCGTCCTGTGACAGTTGGAACTGATGCTCTCCACTCTCTGTCCTGTGACAGTTGGAACTGGTGCTCTCCACTCTCCCGTCCTGTGACAGTTTGAACTGATGCTCTCCACTCTCTGTCCTGTGACAGTTTGAACTGGTGCTCTCCACTCTCCCATCCTGTGACAGTTGGAACTGGTGCTCTCCACTCTCTGTCCTGTGACAGTTTGAACTGATGCTCTCCACTCTCCTCTCCTGTGACAGTTGGAAATGGTGCTCCCCACTCTCCCATCCTGTGACAATTGGAACTGGTGCTCTCCACTCTCCCATCCTGTGACAGTTTGAACTGATGCTCTCCACTCTCTGTCCTGTGACAGTTGGAACTGGTGCTCTTCACTCTCTGTCCTGTGACAGTTGGAACTAGTGCTCTCCACTCTGTCCTGTGACAGTTTGAACTGATGCTCTTCACTCTCCTCTCCTGTGACAGTTTGAACTGATGCTCTCCACTCTCTGTCCTGTGACAGTTTGAACTGGTGCTCTCCACTCTCTGTCCTGTGACAGTTTGAACTGATGCTCTCCACTCTCCGCTCCTGTGACAGTTTGAACTGATGCTCTCCACTCTCCCGTCCTGTGACAGTTGGAACTGATGCTCTCCACGCTCTCTCCTGTGACAGTTTGTACTGATGCTCTCCACTCTCCCGTCCTGTGACAGTTTGAACTGATGCTCTCCACTCTCCTGTCCTGTGACAGTTGGAACTGGTGCTCTCCACTCTCCTGTCCTGTGACAGTTGGAACTGGTGCTCTCCACTCTCTCTCCTGTGACAGTTTGAACTGATGCTCTCCACTCTCCTCTCCTGTGACAGTTTGAACTGATGCTCTCCACTCTCTCTCCTGTGACAGTTTGAACTGATGCTCTCCACTCTCCTCTCCTGTGACAGTTTGAACTGGTGCTCACCACTCTCCCGTCCTGTGACAGTTTGAACTGATGCTCTCCACTCTCCCGTCCTGTGACAGTGGGAACTGGTGCTCTCCACTCTCCTCTCCTGTGACAGTTTGAACTGATGCTCTCCACTCTCTGTCCTGTGACAGTTGGAACTGATGCTCTCCACTCTCTGTTCGGTGACAGTTTGAACTGATGCTCTCCACTCTCCCGTTCTGTGACAGTTTGAACTGATGCTCTCCACTCTCCTCTCCTGTGACAGTTTGAACTGGTGCTCTCCACTCTCCCGTCCTGTGACAGTTTGAACTGATGCTCTCCACTCTCCCGTCCTGTGACAGTTGGAACTGTGCTCTCCACTCTCCTCTCCTGTGACAGTTTGAACTGATGCTCTCCACTCTCTCTCCTGTGACAGTTTGAACTGATGCTCTCCACTCTCCCGTCCTGTGACAGTTTGAACTGATGCTCTCCACTCTCCTGTCCTGTGACAGTTGGAACTGGTGCTCTCCACTCTCTGTCCTGTGACAGTTGGAACTGGTGCTCTCCACTCTCTCTCCTGTGACAGTTGGAACTGGTGCTCTCCACTCTCTCTCCTGCGACAGTTTGAACTGACGCTCTCCACTCTCTCTCCTGCGACAGTTGGAACTGGTGCTCTCCACTCTCCCGTCTTGTGACAGTTGGAACTGATGCTCTCCACTCTCCCGTCCTGTGACAGTTGGAACTGATGCTCTCCACTCTCCCGTCTTGTGACAGTTTGAACTGGTGCTCTCCACTCTCTGTCCTGTGACAGTTGGAACTAGTGCTCTCCACTCTCCCATCCTGTGACAGTTGGAACTGGTGCTCTCCACTCTCCCATCCTGTGACAGTTGGAACTGGTGCTCTCCACTCTCCCATCCTGTGACAGTTGGAACTGGTGCTCTCCACTCTCCCATCCTGTGACAATTGGAACTGGTGCTCTCCACTCTCCCATCCTGTGACAGTTTGAACTGATGCTCTCCACTCTCTGTCCTGTGACAGTTGGAACTGGTGCCCTTCACTCTCTGTCCTGTGACAGTTGGAACTGGTGCTCTCCACTCTCCCATCCTGTGACAGTTGGAACTGGTGCTCTCCACTCTCTGTCCTGTGACAGTTGGAACTGGTGCTCTCCACTCTCCCATCCTGTGACAGTTGGAACTGGTGCTCTCCACTCTCTCTCCTGTGACAGTTGGAACTGTTACTCTCCACTCTCTCTCCTGTGACAGTTGGAACTGGTGCTCTCCACTCTCTCTCCTGTGACAGTTTGAACTGACGCTCTTCACTCTCTCTCCTGCGACAGTTGGAACTGGTGCTCTCCACTCTCCCGTCTTGTGACAGTTGGAACTGATGCTCTCCACTCTCCCGTCCTGTGACAGTTCGAACTGATGCTCTCCACTCTCTGTCCTGTGACAGTTGGAACTGGTGCTCTCCACTCTCCCGTCCTGTGACAGTTTGAACTGATGCTCTCCACTCTCTGTCCTGTGACAGTTTGAACTGGTGCTCTCCACTCTCCCATCCTGTGACAGTTGGAACTGGTGCTCTCCACTCTCTGTCCTGTGACAGTTTGAACTGATGCTCTCCACTCTCCTCTCCTGTGACAGTTGGAACTGGTGCTCTCCACTCTCCCATCCTGTGACAATTGGAACTGGTGCTCTCCACTCTCCCATCCTGTGACAGTTTGAACTGGTGCTCTTCACTCTCTGTCTTGTGACAGTTGGAACTGGTGCTCTCTACTCTCTGTCCTGTGACAGTTTGAACTGATGCTCTTCACTCTCCTCTCCTGTGACAGTTTGAACTGATGCTCTCCACTCTCTGTCCTGTGACAGTTGGAACTGGTGCTCTCCACTCTCTGTCCTGTGACAGTTTGAACTGATGCTCTCCACTCTCCTCTCCTGTGACAGTTGGAACTGATGCTCTCCACTCTTTGTTCGGTGACAGTTTGAACTGATGCTCTTCACTCTCCTCTCCTGTGACAGTTTGAACTGATGCTCTCCACTCTCTGTCCTGTGACAGTTGGAACTGGTGCTCTCCACTCTCTGTCCTGTGACAGTTTGAACTGATGCTCACCACTCTCCTCTCCTGTGACAGTTGGAACTGGTGCTCTCCACTCTCCCATCCTGTGACAGTTTGAAAAGGTGCTCTCCACTCTCTGTCCTGTGACAGTTTGAACTGATGCTCTCCACTCTCTGTCCTGTGACAGTTGGAACTGGTGCTCTTCACTCTCTGTCCTGTGACAGTTGGAACTGGTGCTCTCCACTCTCTGTCCTGTGACAGTTTGAACTGATGCTCTTCACTCTCCTCTCCTGTGACAGTTGGAACTGGTGCTCTCCACTCTCTGTCCTGTGACAGTTTGAACTGATGCTCTCCACTCTCCTCTCCTGTGACAGTTGGAACTGGTGCTCTCCACTCTCCCATCCTGTGACAGTTTGAACTGGTGCTCTCCACTCTCTGTCCTGTGACAGTTTGAACTGATGCTCTCCACTCTCCTCTCCTGTGACAGTTTGAACTGATGCTCTCCACTCTCTGTCCTGTGACAGTTGGAACTGGTGCTCTCCACTCTCTGTCCTGTGCAGTTTGAACTGATGCTCTCCACTCTCCTCTCCTGTGACAGTTTGAACTGATGCTCTCCACTCTCTCTCCTGTGACAGTTTGAACTGATGCTCTCCACTCTCCCGTCCTGTGACAGTTTGAACTGATGCTCTCCACTCTCCTGTCCTGTGACAGTTGGAACTGGTGCTCTCCACTCTCCCATCCTGTGACAGTTTGAACTGGTGCTCTCCACTCTCTGTCCTGTGACAGTTTGAACTGATGCTCTCCACTCTCTGTCCTGTGACAGTTGGAACTGGTGCTCTCCACTCTCTGTCCTGTGACAGTTTGAACTGATGCTCTCCACTCTCCTCTCCTGTGACAGTTGGAACTGGTGCTCTCCACTCTCCCATCCTGTGACAGTTTGAACTGGTGCTCTCCACTCTCTGTCCTGTGACAGTTTGAACTGATGCTCTCCACTCTCCTCTCCTGTGACAGTTTGAACTGATGCTCTCCACTCTCTGTCCTGTGACAGTTGGAACTGGTGCTCTCCACTCTCTGTCCTGTGACAGTTTGAACTGATGCTCTCCACTCTCCTCTCCTGTGACAGTTGGAACTGATGCTCTCCACTCTCTGTTCGGTGACAGTTTGAACTGATGCTCTCCACTCTCCCGTCCTGTGACAGTTTGAACTGATGCTCTCCACTCTCCTCTCCTGTGATAGTTTGAACTGGTGCTCTCCACTCTCCCGTCCTGTGACAGTTTGAACTGATGCTCTCCACTCTCCCGTCCTGTGACAGTTGGAACTGTGCTCTCCACTCTCCTCTCCTGTGACAGTTTGAACTGATGCTCTCCACTCTCTCTCCTGTGACAGTTTGAACTGATGCTCTCCACTCTCCCGTCCTGTGACAGTTTGAACTGATGCTCTCCACTCTCCTGTCCTGTGACAGTTGGAACTGGTGCTCTCCACTCTCTGTCCTGTGACAGTTGGAACTGGTGCTCTCCACTCTCTCTCCTGTGACAGTTTGAACTGGTGCTCTCCACTCTCTCTCCTGCGACAGTTTGAACTGACGCTCTCCACTCTCTCTCCTGCGACAGTTGGAACTGGTGCTCTCCACTCTCCCGTCTTGTGACAGTTGGAACTGATGCTCTCCACTCTCCCGTCCTGTGACAGTTGGAACTGATGCTCTCCACTCTCCCGTCTTGTGACAGTTTGAACTGGTGCTCTCCACTCTCTGTCCTGTGACAGTTGGAACTGGTGCTCTCCACTCTCCCATCCTGTGACAATTGGAACTGGTGCTCTCCACTCTCCCATCCTGTGACAGTTTGAACTGATGCTCTCCACTCTCTGTCCTGTGACAGTTGGAACTGGTGCTCTTCACTCTGTGTCCTGTGACAGTTGGAACTGGTGCTCTCCACTCTCTGTCCTGTGACAGTTTGAACTGATGCTCTCCACTCTCCTCTCCTGTGACAGTTGGAACTGATGCTCTCCACTCTCTGTCCTGTGACAATTGGAACTGGTGCTCTCCACTCTCCCATCCTGTGACAGTTTGAACTGATGCTCTCCACTCTCTGTCCTGTGACAGTTAGAACTGGTGCTCTCCACTTTCTGTCCTGTGACAGTTTGAACTGATGCTCTCCACTCTCCTCTCCTGTGACAGTTGGAACTGGTGCTCTCCACTCTCCCATCCTGTGACAGTTTGAACTGATGCTCTCCACTCTCTGTCCTGTGACAGTTGGAACTGGTGCTCTCCACTCTCCCGTCCTGTGACAGTTTGAACTGATGCTCTCCACTCTCTGTCCTGTGACAGTTTGAACTGGTGCTCTCCACTCTCCCATCCTGTGACAGTTGGAACTGGTGCTCTCCACTCTCTGTCCTGTGACAGTTTGAACTGATGCTCTCCACTCTCCTCTCCTGTGACAGTTGGAACTGGTGCTCCCCACTCTCCCATCCTGTGACAATTGGAACTGGTGCTCTCCACTCTCCCATCCTGTGACAGTTTGAACTGATGCTCTCCACTCTCTGTCCTGTGACAGTTGGAACTGGTGCTCTTCACTCTCTGTCCTGTGACAGTTGGAACTAGTGCTCTCCACTCTGTCCTGTGACAGTTTGAACTGATGCTCTTCACTCTCCTCTCCTGTGACAGTTTGAACTGATGCTCTCCACTCTCTGTCCTGTGACAGTTTGAACTGGTGCTCTCCACTCTCTGTCCTGTGACAGTTTGAACTGATGCTCTCCACTCTCCTCTCCTGTGACAGTTTGAACTGGTGCTCTCCACTCTCCCGTCCTGTGACAGTTGGAACTGATGCTCTCCACTCTCCCGTCCTGTGACAGTTGGAACTGATGCTCTCCACGCTCTCTCCTGTGACAGTTTGTACTGATGCTCTCCACTCTCCCGTCCTGTGACAGTTTGAACTGATGCTCTCCACTCTCCTGTCCTGTGACAGTTGGAACTGGTGCTCTTCACTCTCTGTCCTGTGACAGTTGGAACTGGTGCTCTCCACGCTCTGTCCTGTGACAGTTGGAACTGATGCTCTCCACGCTCTCTCCTGTGACAGTTTGAAAAGGTGCTCTCCACTCTCTGTCCTGTGACAGTTTGAACTGATGCTCTCCACTCTCTGTCCTGTGACAGTTGGAACTGGTGCTCTTCACTCTCTGTCCTGTGACAGTTGGAACTGGTGCTCTCCACTCTCTGTCCTGTGACAGTTTGAACTGATGCTCTTCACTCTCCTCTCCTGTGACAGTTGGAACTGGTGCTCTCCACTCTCTGTCCTGTGACAGTTTGAACTGATGCTCTCCACTCTCCTCTCCTGTGACAGTTGGAACTGGTGCTCTCCACTCTCCCATCCTGTGACAGTTTGAACTGGTGCTCTCCACTCTCTGTCCTGTGACAGTTTGAACTGATGCTCTCCACTCTCCTCTCCTGTGACAGTTTGAACTGATGCTCTCCACTCTCTGTCCTGTGACAGTTGGAACTGGTGCTCTCCACTCTCTGTCCTGTGACAGTTTGAACTGATGCTCTCCACTCTCCTCTCCTGTGACAGTTGGAACTGATGCTCTCCACTCTCTGTTCGGTGACAGTTTGAACTGATGCTCTCCACTCTCCCGTCCTGTGACAG
This sequence comes from Pristiophorus japonicus, assembly GCF_044704955.1. Taxonomy (NCBI): domain Eukaryota; kingdom Metazoa; phylum Chordata; class Chondrichthyes; family Pristiophoridae; genus Pristiophorus; species Pristiophorus japonicus. The sequence goes on from NC_091981.1 coordinate 229,611,816, forward strand.
TTTGAACTGATGCTCTCCACTCTCCTCTCCTGTGATAGTTTGAACTGGTGCTCTCCACTCTCCCGTCCTGTGACAGTTTGAACTGATGCTCTCCACTCTCCCGTCCTGTGACAGTTGGAACTGTGCTCTCCACTCTCCTCTCCTGTGACAGTTTGAACTGATGCTCTCCACTCTCTCTCCTGTGACAGTTTGAACTGATGCTCTCCACTCTCCCGTCCTGTGACAGTTTGAACTGATGCTCTCCACTCTCCTGTCCTGTGACAGTTGGAACTGGTGCTCTCCACTCTCTGTCCTGTGACAGTTGGAACTGGTGCTCTCCACTCTCTCTCCTGTGACAGTTTGAACTGGTGCTCTCCACTCTCTCTCCTGCGACAGTTTGAACTGACGCTCTCTACTCTCTCTCCTGCGACAGTTGGAACTGGTGCTCTCCACTCTCCCGTCTTGTGACAGTTGGAACTGATGCTCTCCACTCTCCCGTCCTGTGACAGTTGGAACTGATGCTCTTCACTCTCCCGTCTTGTGACAGTTTGAACTGGTGCTCTCCACTCTCTGTCCTGTGACAGTTGGAACTGGTGCTCTCCACTCTCCCATCCTGTGACAATTGGAACTGGTGCTCTCCACTCTCCCATCCTGTGACAGTTTGAACTGATGCTCTCCACTCTCTGTCCTGTGACAGTTGGAACTGGTGCTCTTCACTCTGTGTCCTGTGACAGTTGGAACTGGTGCTCTCCACTCTCTGTCCTGTGACAGTTGGAACTGGTGCTCTCCACTCTCCCATCCTGTGACAATTGGAACTGGTGCTCTCCACTCTCTGTCCTGTGACAGTTGGAACTGGTGCTCTCCACTCTCCCATCCTGTGACAGTTTGAACTGATGCTCTCCACTCTCTGTCCTGTGACAGTTAGAACTGGTGCTCTCCACTCTCCCGTCCTGTGACAGTTTGAACTGATGCTCTCCACTCTCTGTCCTGTGACAGTTTGAACTGGTGCTCTCCACTCTCCCATCCTGTGACAGTTGGAACTGGTGCTCTCCACTCTCTGTCCTGTGACAGTTTGAACTGATGCTCTCCACTCTCCTCTCCTGTGACAGTTGGAACTGGTGCTCCCCACTCTCCCATCCTGTGACAATTGGAACTGGTGCTCTCCACTCTCCCATCCTGTGACAGTTTGAACTGATGCTCTCCACTCTCTGTCCTGTGACAGTTGGAACTGGTGCTCTTCACTCTCTGTCCTGTGACAGTTGGAACTAGTGCTCTCCACTCTGTCCTGTGACAGTTTGAACTGATGCTCTTCACTCTCGTCTCCTGTGACAGTTTGAACTGATGCTCTCCACTCTCTGTCCTGTGACAGTTTGAACTGGTGCTCTCCACTCTCTGTCCTGTGACAGTTTGAACTGATGCTCTCCACTCTCCTCTCCTGTGACAGTTTGAACTGGTGCTCTCCACTCTCCCGTCCTGTGACAGTTTGAACTGATGCTCTCCACTCTCCCGTCCTGTGACAGTTGGAACTGATGCTCTCCACGCTCTCTCCTGTGACAGTTTGTACTGATGCTCTCCACTCTCCCGTCCTGTGACAGTTTGAACTGATGCTCTCCACTCTCCTGTCCTGTGACAGTTGGAACTGGTGCTCTCCACTCTACTGTCCTGTGACAGTTGGAACTGGTGCTCTCCACTCTCTCTCCTGTGACAGTTTGAACTGATGCTCTCCACTCTCCTCTCCTGTGACAGTTTGAACTGATGCTCTCCACTCTCTCTCCTGTGACAGTTTGAACTGATGCTCTCCACTCTCTGTCCTGTGACAGTTTGAACTGATGCTCTCCACTCTCCTCTCCTGTGACAGTTGGAACTGATGCTCTCCACTCTCTGTCCTGTAACAGTTTGAACTGATGCTCTCCACTCTCCCGTCCTGTGACAGTTTGAACTGATGCTCTCCACTCTCCTCTCCTGTGATAGTTTGAACTGGTGCTCTCCACTCTCCTGTCCTGTGACAGTTGGAACTGGTGCTCTCCACTCTCTCTCCTGTGACAGTTTGAACTGATGCTCTCCACTCTCCTCTCCTGTGACAGTTTGAACTGATGCTCTCCACTCTCTCTCCTGTGACAGTTTGAACTGATGCTCTCCACTCTCTGTCCTGTGACAGTTTGAACTGATGCTCTCCACTCTCCTCTCCTGTGACAGTTGGAACTGATGCTCTCCACTCTCTGTTCGGTGACAGTTTGAACTGATGCTCTCCACTCTCCCGTCCTGTGACAGTTTGAACTGATGCTCTCCACTCTCCTCTCCTATGATAGTTTGAACTGGTGCTCTCCACTCTCCCGTCCTGTGACAGTTTGAACTGATGCTCTCCACTCTCCCGTCCTGTGACAGTTGGAACTGTGCTCTCCACTCTCCTCTCCTGTGACAGTTTGAACTGATGCTCTCCACTCTCTCTCCTGTGACAGTTTGAACTGATGCTCTCCACTCTCCCGTCCTGTGACAGTTTGAACTGATGCTCTCCACTCTCCTGTCCTGTGACAGTTGGAACTGGTGCTCTCCACTCTCTGTCCTGTGACAGTTGGAACTGGTGCTCTCCACTCTCTCTCCTGTGACAGTTTGAACTGGTGCTCTCCACTCTCTCTCCTGCGACAGTTTGAACTGACGCTCTCCACTCTCTCTCCTGCGACAGTTGGAACTGGTGCTCTCCACTCTCCCGTCTTGTGACAGTTGGAACTGATGCTCTCCACTCTCCCGTCCTGTGACAGTTGGAACTGATGCTCTCCACTCTCCCGTCTTGTGACAGTTTGAACTGGTGCTCTCCACTCTCTGTCCTGTGACAGTTGGAACTGGTGCTCTCCACTCTCCCATCCTGTGACAATTGGAACTGGTGCTCTCCACTCTCCCATCCTGTGACAGTTTGAACTGATGCTCTCCACTCTCTGTCCTGTGACAGTTGGAACTGGTGCTCTTCACTCTGTGTCCTGTGACAGTTGGAACTGGTGCTCTCCACTCTCTGTCCTGTGACAGTTTGAACTGATGCTCTCCACTCTCCTCTCCTGTGACAGTTGGAACTGATGCTCTCCACTCTCTTGTCCTGTGACAATTGGAACTGGTGCTCTCCACTCTCCCATCCTGTGACAGTTTGAACTGATGCTCTCCACTCTCTGTCCTGTGACAGTTAGAACTGGTGCTCTCCACTTTCTGTCCTGTGACAGTTTGAACTGATGCTCTCCACTCTCCTCTCCTGTGACAGTTGGAACTGGTGCTCTCCACTCTCCCATCCTGTGACAATTGGAACTGGTGCTCTCCACTCTCTGTCCTGTGACAGTTGGAACTGGTGCTCTCCACTCTCCCATCCTGTGACAGTTTGAACTGATGCTCTCCACTCTCTGTCCTGTGACAGTTAGAACTGGTGCTCTCCACTCTCCCGTCCTGTGACAGTTTGAACTGATGCTCTCCACTCTCTGTCCTGTGACAGTTTGAACTGGTGCTCTCCACTCTCCCATCCTGTGACAGTTGGAACTGGTGCTCTCCACTCTCTGTCCTGTGACAGTTTGAACTGATGCTCTCCACTCTCCTCTCCTGTGACAGTTGGAACTGGTGCTCCCCACTCTCCCATCCTGTGACAATTGGAACTCGTGCTCTCCACTCTCCCATCCTGTGACAGTTTGAACTGATGCTCTCCACTCTCTGTCCTGTGACAGTTGGAACTGGTGCTCTCCACTCTCTGTCCTGTGACAGTTGGAACTGGTGCTCTTCACTCTCTGTCCTGTGACAGTTGGAACTAGTGCTCTCCACTCTGTCCTGTGACAGTTTGAACTGATGCTCTCCACTCTCTGTCCTGTGACAGTTTGAACTGGTGCTCTCCACTCTCTGTCCTGTGACAGTTTGAACTGATGCTCTCCACTCTCCTCTCCTGTGACAGTTTGAACTGGTGCTCTCCACTCTCCCGTCCTGTGACAGTTTGAACTGATGCTCTCCACTCTCCCGTCCTGTGACAGTTGGAACTGATGCTCTCCACGCTCTCTCCTGTGACAGTTTGTACTGATGCTCTCCACTCTCCCGTCCTGTGACAGTTTGAACTGGTGCTCTCCACTCTCCCATCCTGTGACAATTGGAACTGGTGCTCTCCACTCTCTGTCCTGTGACAGTTGGAACTGGTGCTCTCCACTCTCCCATCCTGTGACAGTTTGAACTGATGCTCTCCACTCTCTGTCCTGTGACAGTTAGAACTGGTGCTCTCCACTCTCCCGTCCTGTGACAGTTTGAACTGATGCTCTCCACTCTCTGTCCTGTGACAGTTTGAACTGGTGCTCTCCACTCTCCCATCCTGTGACAGTTGGAACTGGTGCTCTCCACTCTCTGTCCTGTGACAGTTTGAACTGATGCTCTCCACTCTCCTCTCCTGTGACAGTTGGAACTGGTGCTCCCCACTCTCCCATCCTGTGACAATTGGAACTGGTGCTCTCCACTCTCCCATCCTGTGACAGTTTGAACTGATGCTCTCCACTCTCTGTCCTGTGACAGTTGGAACTGGTGCTCTCCACTCTCTGTCCTGTGACAGTTGGATCTGGTGCTCTTCACTCTCTGTCCTGTGACAGTTGGAACTAGTGCTCTCCACTCTGTCCTGTGACAGTTTGAACTGATGCTCTCCACTCTCTGTCCTGTGACAGTTTGAACTGGTGCTCTCCACTCTCTGTCCTGTGACAGTTTGAACTGATGCTCTCCACTCTCCTCTCCTGTGACAGTTGGAACTGGTGCTCTCCACTCTCCCATCCTGTGACAGTTTGAACTGGTGCTCTCCACTCTCTGTCCTGTGACAGTTTGAACTGATGCTCTCCACTCTCCTCTCCTGTGACAGTTTGAACTGATGCTCTCCACTCTCTGTCCTGTGACAGTTGGAACTGGTGCTCTCCACTCTCTGTCCTGTGACAGTTTGAACTGATGCTCTCCACTCTCCTCTCCTGTGACAGTTGGAACTGATGCTCTCCACTCTCTGTTCGGTGACAGTTTGAACTGATGCTCTCCACTCTCCCGTCCTGTGACAGTTTGAACTGATGCTCTCCACTCTCCTCTCCTGTGATAGTTTGAACTGGTGCTCTCCACTCTCCCGTCCTGTGACAGTTTGAACTGATGCTCTCCACTCTCCCGTCCTGTGACAGTTGGAACTGTGCTCTCCACTCTCCTCTCCTGTGACAGTTTGAACTGATGCTCTCCACTCTCTCTCCTGTGACAGTTTGAACTGATGCTCTCCACTCTCCCGTCCTGTGACAGTTTGAACTGATGCTCTCCACTCTCCTGTCCTGTGACAGTTGGAACTGGTGCTCTCCACTCTCTGTCCTGTGACAGTTGGAACTGGTGCTCTCCACTCTCTCTCCTGTGACAGTTTGAACTGGTGCTCTCCACTCTCTCTCCTGCGACAGTTTGAACTGACGCTCTCTACTCTCTCTCCTGCGACAGTTGGAACTGGTGCTCTCCACTCTCCCGTCTTGTGACAGTTGGAACTGATGCTCTCCACTCTCCCGTCCTGTGACAGTTGGAACTGATGCTCTTCACTCTCCCGTCTTGTGACAGTTTGAACTGGTGCTCTCCACTCTCTGTCCTGTGACAGTTGGAACTGGTGCTCTCCACTCTCCCATCCTGTGACAATTGGAACTGGTGCTCTCCACTCTCCCATCCTGTGACAGTTTGAACTGATGCTCTCCACTCTCTGTCCTGTGACAGTTGGAACTGGTGCTCTTCACTCTGTGTCCTGTGACAGTTGGAACTGGTGCTCTCCACTCTCTGTCCTGTGACAGTTGGAACTGGTGCTCTCCACTCTCCCATCCTGTGACAATTGGAACTGGTGCTCTCCACTCTCTGTCCTGTGACAGTTGGAACTGGTGCTCTCCACTCTCCCATCCTGTGACAGTTTGAACTGATGCTCTCCACTCTCTGTCCTGTGACAGTTAGAACTGGTGCTCTCCACTCTCCCGTCCTGTGACAGTTTGAACTGATGCTCTCCACTCTCTGTCCTGTGACAGTTTGAACTGGTGCTCTCCACTCTCCCATCCTGTGACAGTTGGAACTGGTGCTCTCCACTCTCTGTCCTGTGACAGTTTGAACTGATGCTCTCCACTCTCCTCTCCTGTGACAGTTGGAACTGGTGCTCCCCACTCTCCCATCCTGTGACAATTGGAACTGGTGCTCTCCACTCTCCCATCCTGTGACAGTTTGAACTGATGCTCTCCACTCTCTGTCCTGTGACAGTTGGAACTGGTGCTCTTCACTCTCTGTCCTGTGACAGTTGGAACTAGTGCTCTCCACTCTGTCCTGTGACAGTTTGAACTGATGCTCTTCACTCTCGTCTCCTGTGACAGTTTGAACTGATGCTCTCCACTCTCTGTCCTGTGACAGTTTGAACTGGTGCTCTCCACTCTCTCTCCTGTGACAGTTTGAACTGATGCTCTCCACTCTCCTCTCCTGTGACAGTTTGAACTGATGCTCTCCACTCTCTCTCCTGTGACAGTTTGAACTGATGCTCTCCACTCTCTGTCCTGTGACAGTTTGAACTGATGCTCTCCACTCTCCTCTCCTGTGACAGTTGGAACTGATGCTCTCCACTCTCTGTCCTGTAACAGTTTGAACTGATGCTCTCCACTCTCCCGTCCTGTGACAGTTTGAACTGATGCTCTCCACTCTCCTCTCCTGTGATAGTTTGAACTGGTGCTCTCCACTCTCCTGTCCTGTGACAGTTGGAACTGGTGCTCTCCACTCTCTCTCCTGTGACAGTTTGAACTGATGCTCTCCACTCTCCTCTCCTGTGACAGTTTGAACTGATGCTCTCCACTCTCTCTCCTGTGACAGTTTGAACTGATGCTCTCCACTCTCTGTCCTGTGACAGTTTGAACTGATGCTCTCCACTCTCCTCTCCTGTGACAGTTGGAACTGATGCTCTCCACTCTCTGTTCGGTGACAGTTTGAACTGATGCTCTCCACTCTCCCGTCCTGTGACAGTTTGAACTGATGCTCTCCACTCTCCTCTCCTGTGATAGTTTGAACTGGTGCTCTCCACTCTCCCGTCCTGTGTCAGTTTGAACTGATGCTCTCCACTCTCCCGTCCTGTGACAGTTGGAACTGTGCTCTCCACTCTCCTCTCCTGTGACAGTTTGAACTGATGCTCTCCACTCTCTCTCCTGTGACAGTTTGAACTGATGCTCTCCACTCTCCCGTCCTGTGACAGTTTGAACTGATGCTCTCCACTCTCCTGTCCTGTGACAGTTGGAACTGGTGCTCTCCACTCTCTGTCCTGTGACAGTTGGAACTGGTGCTCTCCACTCTCTCTCCTGTGACAGTTTGAACTGGTGCTCTCCACTCTCTCTCCTGCGACAGTTTGAACTGACGCTCTCCACTCTCTCTCCTGCGACAGTTGGAACTGGTGCTCTCCACTCTCCCGTCTTGTGACAGTTGGAACTGATGCTCTCCACTCTCCCGTCCTGTGACAGTTGGAACTGATGCTCTCCACTCTCCCGTCTTGTGACAGTTTGAACTGGTGCTCTCCACTCTCTGTCCTGTGACAGTTGGAACTGGTGCTCTCCACTCTCCCATCCTGTGACAATTGGAACTGGTGCTCTCCACTCTCCCATCCTGTGACAGTTTGAACTGATGCTCTCCACTCTCTGTCCTGTGACAGTTGGAACTGGTGCTCTTCACTCTGTGTCCTGTGACAGTTGGAACTGGTGCTCTCCACTCTCTGTCCTGTGACAGTTTGAACTGATGCTCTCCACTCTCCTCTCCTGTGACAGTTGGAACTGATGCTCTCCACTCTCTTGTCCTGTGACAATTGGAACTGGTGCTCTCCACTCTCCCATCCTGTGACAGTTTGAACTGATGCTCTCCACTCTCTGTCCTGTGACAGTTAGAACTGGTGCTCTCCACTTTCTGTCCTGTGACAGTTTGAACTGATGCTCTCCACTCTCCTCTCCTGTGACAGTTGGAACTGGTGCTCTCCACTCTCCCATCCTGTGACAATTGGAACTGGTGCTCTCCACTCTCTGTCCTGTGACAGTTGGAACTGGTGCTCTCCACTCTCCCATCCTGTGACAGTTTGAACTGATGCTCTCCACTCTCTGTCCTGTGACAGTTAGAACTGGTGCTCTCCACTCTCCCGTCCTGTGACAGTTTGAACTGATGCTCTCCACTCTCTGTCCTGTGACAGTTTGAACTGGTGCTCTCCACTCTCCCATCCTGTGACAGTTGGAACTGGTGCTCTCCACTCTCTGTCCTGTGACAGTTTGAACTGATGCTCTCCACTCTCCTCTCCTGTGACAGTTGGAACTGGTGCTCCCCACTCTCCCATCCTGTGACAATTGGAACTGGTGCTCTCCACTCTCCCATCCTGTGACAGTTTGAACTGATGCTCTCCACTCTCTGTCCTGTGACAGTTGGAACTGGTGCTCTCCACTCTCTGTCCTGTGACAGTTGGAACTGGTGCTCTTCACTCTCTGTCCTGTGACAGTTGGAACTAGTGCTCTCCACTCTGTCCTGTGACAGTTTGAACTGATGCTCTCCACTCTCTGTCCTGTGACAGTTTGAACTGGTGCTCTCCACTCTCTGTCCTGTGACAGTTTGAACTGATGCTCTCCACTCTCCTCTCCTGTGACAGTTTGAACTGGTGCTCTCCACTCTCCCGTCCTGTGACAGTTTGAACTGATGCTCTCCACTCTCCCGTCCTGTGACAGTTGGAACTGATGCTCTCCACGCTCTCTCCTGTGACAGTTTGTACTGATGCTCTCCACTCTCCCGTCCTGTGACAGTTTGAACTGGTGCTCTCCACTCTCCCATCCTGTGACAATTGGAACTGGTGCTCTCCACTCTCTGTCCTGTGACAGTTGGAACTGGTGCTCTCCACTCTCCCATCCTGTGACAGTTTGAACTGATGCTCTCCACTCTCTGTCCTGTGACAGTTAGAACTGGTGCTCTCCACTCTCCCGTCCTGTGACAGTTTGAACTGATGCTCTCCACTCTCTGTCCTGTGACAGTTTGAACTGGTGCTCTCCACTCTCCCATCCTGTGACAGTTGGAACTGGTGCTCTCCACTCTCTGTCCTGTGACAGTTTGAACTGATGCTCTCCACTCTCCTCTCCTGTGACAGTTGGAACTGGTGCTCCCCACTCTCCCATCCTGTGACAATTGGAACTGGTGCTCTCCACTCTCCCATCCTGTGACAGTTTGAACTGATGCTCTCCACTCTCTGTCCTGTGACAGTTGGAACTGGTGCTCTCCACTCTCTGTCCTGTGACAGTTGGATCTGGTGCTCTTCACTCTCTGTCCTGTGACAGTTGGAACTAGTGCTCTCCACTCTGTCCTGTGACAGTTTGAACTGATGCTCTCCACTCTCTGTCCTGTGACAGTTTGAACTGGTGCTCTCCACTCTCTGTCCTGTGACAGTTTGAACTGATGCTCTCCACTCTCCTCTCCTGTGACAGTTTGAACTGGTGCTCTCCACTCTCCCGTCCTGTGACAGTTTGAACTGATGCTCTCCACTCTCCCGTCCTGTGACAGTTGGAACTGATGCTCTCCACGCTCTCTCCTGTGACAGTTTGTACTGATGCTCTCCACTCTCCCGTCCTGTGACAGTTTGAACTGATGCTCTCCACTCTCCTGTCCTGTGACAGTTGGAACTGATGCTCTCCACTCTCCTGTCCTGTGACAGTTGGAACTGGTGCTCTCCACTCTCTCTCCTGTGACAGTTTGAACTGATGCTCTCCACTCTCCTCTCCTGTGACAGTTTGAACTGATGCTCTCCACTCTCTCTCCTGTGACAGTTTGAACTGATGCTCTCCACTCTCCTCTCCTGTGACAGTTTGAACTGGTGCTCACCACTCTCCCATCCTGTGACAGTTTGAACTGATGCTCTCCACTCTCCCGTCCTGTGACAGTTGGAACTGTGCTCTCCACTCTCCTCTCCTGTGACAGTTTGAACTGATGCTCTCCACTCTCTGTCCTGTGACAGTTGGAACTGATGCTCTCCACTCTCTGTTCGGTGACAGTTTGAACTGATGCTCTCCACTCTCCCGTCCTGTGACAGTTTGAACTGATGCTCTCCACTCTCCTCTCCTGTGACAGTTTGAACTGGTGCTCTCCACTCTCCCGTCCTGTGACAGTTTGAACTGATGCTCTCCACTCTCCCGTCCTGTGACAGTTGGAACTGTGCTCTCCACTCTCCTCTCCTGTGACAGTTTGAACTGATGCTCTCCACTCTCTCTCCTGTGACAGTTTGAACTGATGCTCTCCACTCTCCCGTCCTGTGACAGTTTGAACTGATGCTCTCCACTCTCCTGTCCTGTGACAGTTGGAACTGGTGCTCTCCACTCTCTCTCCTGTGACAGTTGGAACTGGTGCTCTCCACTCTCTCTCCTGCGACAGTTTGAACTGACACTCTCCACTCTCTCTCCTGCGACAGTTGGAACTGGTGCTCTCCACTCTCCCGTCTTGTGACAGTTGGAACTGATGCTCTCCACTCTCCCGTCCTGTGACAGTTGGAACTGATGCTCTCCACTCTCCCGTCTTGTGACAGTTTGAACTGGTGCTCTCCACTCTCTGTCCTGTGACAGTTGGAACTAGTGCTCTCCACTCTCCCATCCTGTGACAGTTGGAACTGGTGCTCTCCACTCTCCCATCCTGTGACAGTTGGAACTGGTGCTCTCCACTCTCCCATCCTGTGACAGTTGGAACTGGTGCTCTCCACTCTCCCATCCTGTGACAATTGGAACTGGTGCTCTCCACTCTCCCATCCTGTGACAGTTTGAACTGATGCTCTCCACTCTCTGTCCTGTGACAGTTGGAACTGGTGCTCTTCACTCTCTGTCCTGTGACAGTTGGAACTGGTGCTCTCCACTCTCCCATCCTGTGACAGTTGGAACTGGTGCTCTCCACTCTCTGTCCTGTGACAGTTGGAACTGGTGCTCTCCACTCTCCCATCCTGTGACAGTTGGAACTGGTGCTCTCCACTCTCTCTCCTGTGACAGTTGGAACTGTTACTCTCCACTCTCTCTCCTGTGACAGTTGGAACTGGTGCTCTCCACTCTCTCTCCTGTGACAGTTTGAACTGACGCTCTCCACTCTCTCTCCTGCGACAGTTGGAACTGGTGCTCTCCACTCTCCCGTCTTGTGACAGTTGGAACTGATGCTCTCCACTCTCCCGTCCTGTGACAGTTCGAACTGATGCTCTCCACTCTCTGTCCTGTGACAGTTGGAACTGGTGCTCTCCACTCTCCCGTCCTGTGACAGTTTGAACTGATGCTCTCCACTCTCTGTCCTGTGACAGTTTGAACTGGTGCTCTCCACTCTCCCATCCTGTGACAGTTGGAACTGGTGCTCTCCACTCTTTGTCCTGTGACAGTTTGAACTGATGCTCTCCACTCTCCTCTCCTGTGACAGTTGGAACTGGTGCTCTCCACTCTCCCATCCTGTGACAATTGGAACTGGTGCTCTCCACTCTCCCATCCTGTGACAGTTTGAACTGATGCTCTCCACTCTCCTCTCCTGTGACAGTTTGAACTAGTGCTCACCACTCTCCCATCCTGTGACAGTTTGAACTGATGCTCTCCACTCTCCCGTCCTGTGACAGTTGGAACTGTGCTCTCCACTCTCCTCTCCTGTGACAGTTTGAACTGATGCTCTCCACTCTCTGTCCTGTGACAGTTGGAACTGATGCTCTCCACTCTCTGTTCGGTGACAGTTTGAACTGATGCTCTTCACTCTCCCGTCCTGTGACAGTTTGAACTGATGCTCTCCACTCTCCTCTCCTGTGACAGTTTGAACTGGTGCTCTCCACTCTCCCGTCCTGTGACAGTTTGAACTGATGCTCTCCACTCTCCCGTCCTGTGACAGTTGGAACTGTGCTCTCCACTCTCCCGTCCTGTGACAGTTTGAACTGATGCTCTCCACTCTCCTGTCCTGTGACAGTTTGAACTGATGCTCTTCACTCTCCCGTCCTGTGACAGTTTGAACTGATGCTCTCCACTCTCTGTCCTGTGACAGTTTGAACTGGTGCTCTCCACTCTCCCATCCTGTGACAGTTGGAACTGGTGCTCTCCACTCTCTGTCCTGTGACAGTTTGAACTGATGCTCTCCACTCTCCTCTCCTGTGACAGTTGGAACTGGTGCTCCCCACTCTCCCATCCTGTGACAATTGGAACTGGTGCTCTCCACTCTCCCATCCTGTGACAGTTTGAACTGATGCTCTCCACTCTCTGTCCTGTGACAGTTGGAACTGGTGCTCTTCACTCTCTGTCCTGTGACAGTTGGAACTAGTGCTCTCCACTCTGTCCTGTGACAGTTTGAACTGATGCTCTTCACTCTCGTCTCCTGTGACAGTTTGAACTGATGCTCTCCACTCTCTGTCCTGTGACAGTTTGAACTGGTGCTCTCCACTCTCTGTCCTGTGACAGTTTGAACTGATGCTCTCCACTCTCCTCTCCTGTGACAGTTTGAACTGGTGCTCTCCACTCTCCCGTCCTGTGACAGTTTGAACTGATGCTCTCCACTCTCCCGTCCTGTGACAGTTGGAACTGATGCTCTCCACGCTCTCTCCTGTGACAGTTTGTACTGATGCTCTCCACTCTCCCGTCCTGTGACAGTTTGAACTGATGCTCTCCACTCTCCTGTCCTGTGACAGTTGGAACTGGTGCTCTCCACTCTACTGTCCTGTGACAGTTGGAACTGGTGCTCTCCACTCTCTCTCCTGTGACAGTTTGAACTGATGCTCTCCACTCTCCTCTCCTGTGACAGTTTGAACTGATGCTCTCCACTCTCTCTCCTGTGACAGTTTGAACTGATGCTCTCCACTCTCTGTCCTGTGACAGTTTGAACTGATGCTCTCCACTCTCCTCTCCTGTGACAGTTGGAACTGATGCTCTCCACTCTCTGTTCGGTGACAGTTTGAACTGATGCTCTCCACTCTCCCGTCCTGTGACAGTTTGAACTGATGCTCTCCACTCTCCTCTCCTGTGATAGTTTGAACTGGTGCTCTCCACTCTCCTGTCCTGTGACAGTTGGAACTGGTGCTCTCCACTCTCTCTCCTGTGACAGTTTGAACTGATGCTCTCCACTCTCCTCTCCTGTGACAGTTTGAACTGATGCTCTCCACTCTCTCTCCTGTGACAGTTTGAACTGATGCTCTCCACTCTCTGTCCTGTGACAGTTTGAACTGATGCTCTCCACTCTCCTCTCCTGTGACAGTTGGAACTGATGCTCTCCACTCTCTGTTCGGTGACAGTTTGAACTGATGCTCTCCACTCTCCCGTCCTGTGACAGTTTGAACTGATGCTCTCCACTCTCCTCTCCTGTGATAGTTTGAACTGGTGCTCTCCACTCTCCCGTCCTGTGACAGTTTGAACTGATGCTCTCCACTCTCCCGTCCTGTGACAGTTGGAACTGTGCTCTCCACTCTCCTCTCCTGTGACAGTTTGAACTGATGCTCTCCACTCTCTCTCCTGTGACAGTTTGAACTGATGCTCTCCACTCTCCCGTCCTGTGACAGTTTGAACTGATGCTCTCCACTCTCCTGTCCTGTGACAGTTGGAACTGGTGCTCTCCACTCTCTGTCCTGTGACAGTTGGAACTGGTGCTCTCCACTCTCTCTCCTGTGACAGTTTGAACTGGTGCTCTCCACTCTCTCTCCTGCGACAGTTTGAACTGACGCTCTCCACTCTCTCTCCTGCGACAGTTGGAACTGGTGCTCTCCACTCTCCCGTCTTGTGACAGTTGGAACTGATGGTCTCCACTCTCCCGTCCTGTGACAGTTGGAACTGATGCTCTCCACTCTCCCGTCTTGTGACAGTTTGAACTGGTGCTCTCCACTCTCTGTCCTGTGACAGTTGGAACTGGTGCTCTCCACTCTCCCATCCTGTGACAATTGGAACTGGTGCTCTCCACTCTCCCATCCTGTGACAGTTTGAACTGATGCTCTCCACTCTCTGTCCTGTGACAGTTGGAACTGGTGCTCTTCACTCTGTGTCCTGTGACAGTTGGAACTGGTGCTCTCCACTCTCTGTCCTGTGACAGTTTGAACTGATGCTCTCCACTCTCCTCTCCTGTGACAGTTGGAACTGATGCTCTCCACTCTCTGTCCTGTGACAATTGGAACTGGTGCTCTCCACTCTCCCATCCTGTGACAGTTTGAACTGATGCTCTCCACTCTCTGTCCTGTGACAGTTAGAACTGGTGCTCTCCACTTTCTGTCCTGTGACAGTTTGAACTGATGCTCTCCACTCTCCTCTCCTGTGACAGTTGGAACTGGTGCTCTCCACTCTCCCATCCTGTGACAATTGGAACTGGTGCTCTCCACTCTCTGTCCTGTGACAGTTGGAACTGGTGCTCTCCACTCTCCCATCCTGTGACAGTTTGAACTGATGCTCTCCACTCTCTGTCCTGTGACAGTTAGAACTGGTGCTCTCCACTCTCCCGTCCTGTGACAGTTTGAACTGATGCTCTCCACTCTCTGTCCTGTGACAGTTTGAACTGGTGCTCTCCACTCTCCCATCCTGTGACAGTTGGAACTGGTGCTCTCCACTCTCTGTCCTGTGACAGTTTGAACTGATGCTCTCCACTCTCCTCTCCTGTGACAGTTGGAACTGGTGCTCCCCACTCTCCCATCCTGTGACAATTGGAACTGGTGCTCTCCACTCTCCCATCCTGTGACAGTTTGAACTGATGCTCTCCACTCTCTGTCCTGTGACAGTTGGAACTGGTGCTCTCCACTCTCTGTCCTGTGACAGTTGGAACTGGTGCTCTTCACTCTCTGTCCTGTGACAGTTGGAACTAGTGCTCTCCACTCTGTCCTGTGACAGTTTGAACTGATGCTCTCCACTCTCTGTCCTGTGACAGTTTGAACTGGTGCTCTCCACTCTCTGTCCTGTGACAGTTTGAACTGATGCTCTCCACTCTCCTCTCCTGTGACAGTTTGAACTGGTGCTCTCCACTCTCCCGTCCTGTGACAGTTTGAACTGATGCTCTCCACTCTCCCGTCCTGTGACAGTTGGAACTGATGCTCTCCACGCTCTCTCCTGTGACAGTTTGTACTGATGCTCTCCACTCTCCCGTCCTGTGACAGTTTGAACTGGTGCTCTCCACTCTCCCATCCTGTGACAATTGGAACTGGTGCTCTCCACTCTCTGTCCTGTGACAGTTGGAACTGGTGCTCTCCACTCTCCCATCCTGTGACAGTTTGAACTGATGCTCTCCACTCTCTGTCCTGTGACAGTTAGAACTGGTGCTCTCCACTCTCCCGTCCTGTGACAGTTTGAACTGATGCTCTCCACTCTCTGTCCTGTGACAGTTTGAACTGGTGCTCTCCACTCTCCCATCCTGTGACAGTTGGAACTGGTGCTCTCCACTCTCTGTCCTGTGACAGTTTGAACTGATGCTCTCCACTCTCCTCTCCTGTGACAGTTGGAACTGGTGCTCCCCACTCTCCCATCCTGTGACAATTGGAACTGGTGCTCTCCACTCTCCCATCCTGTGACAGTTTGAACTGATGCTCTCCACTCTCTGTCCTGTGACAGTTGGAACTGGTGCTCTCCACTCTCTGTCCTGTGACAGTTGGATCTGGTGCTCTTCACTCTCTGTCCTGTGACAGTTGGAACTAGTGCTCTCCACTCTGTCCTGTGACAGTTTGAACTGATGCTCTCCACTCTCTGTCCTGTGACAGTTTGAACTGGTGCTCTCCACTCTCTGTCCTGTGACAGTTTGAACTGATGCTCTCCACTCTCCTCTCCTGTGACAGTTTGAACTGGTGCTCTCCACTCTCCCGTCCTGTGACAGTTTGAACTGATGCTCTCCACTCTCCCGTCCTGTGACAGTTGGAACTGATGCTCTCCACGCTCTCTCCTGTGACAGTTTGTACTGATGCTCTCCACTCTCCCGTCCTGTGACAGTTTGAACTGATGCTCTCCACTCTCCTGTCCTGTGACAGTTGGAACTGATGCTCTCCACTCTCCTGTCCTGTGACAGTTGGAACTGGTGCTCTCCACTCTCTCTCCTGTGACAGTTTGAACTGATGCTCTCCACTCTCCTCTCCTGTGACAGTTTGAACTGATGCTCTCCACTCTCTCTCCTGTGACAGTTTGAACTGATGCTCTCCACTCTCCTCTCCTGTGACAGTTTGAACTGGTGCTCACCACTCTCCCATCCTGTGACAGTTTGAACTGATGCTCTCCACTCTCCCGTCCTGTGACAGTTGGAACTGTGCTCTCCACTCTCCTCTCCTGTGACAGTTTGAACTGATGCTCTCCACTCTCTGTCCTGTGACAGTTGGAACTGATGCTCTCCACTCTCTGTTCGGTGACAGTTTGAACTGATGCTCTCCACTCTCCCGTCCTGTGACAGTTTGAACTGATGCTCTCCACTCTCCTCTCCTGTGACAGTTGGAACTGTGCTCTCCACTCTCCCGTCCTGTGACAGTTTGAACTGATGCTCTCCACTCTCCCGTCCTGTGACAGTTGGAACTGTGCTCTCCACTCTCCTCTCCTGTGACAGTTTGAACTGATGCTCTCCACTCTCTCTCCTGTGACAGTTTGAACTGATGCTCTCCACTCTCCCGTCCTGTGACAGTTTGAACTGATGCTCTCCACTCTCCTGTCCTGTGACAGTTGGAACTGGTGCTCTCCACTCTCTCTCCTGTGACAGTTGGAACTGGTGCTCTCCACTCTCTCTCCTGCGACAGTTTGAACTGACACTCTCCACTCTCTCTCCTGCGACAGTTGGAACTGGTGCTCTCCACTCTCCCGTCTTGTGACAGTTGGAACTGATGCTCTCCACTCTCCCGTCCTGTGACAGTTGGAACTGATGCTCTCCACTCTCCCGTCTTGTGACAGTTTGAACTGGTGCTCTCCACTCTCTGTCCTGTGACAGTTGGAACTAGTGCTCTCCACTCTCCCATCCTGTGACAGTTGGAACTGGTGCTCTCCACTCTCCCATCCTGTGACAGTTGGAACTGGTGCTCTCCACTCTCCCATCCTGTGACAGTTGGAACTGGTGCTCTCCACTCTCCCATCCTGTGACAATTGGAACTGGTGCTCTCCACTCTCCCATCCTGTGACAGTTTGAACTGATGCTCTCCACTCTCTGTCCTGTGACAGTTGGAACTGGTGCTCTTCACTCTCTGTCCTGTGACAGTTGGAACTGGTGCTCTCCATTCTCCCATCCTGTGACAGTTGGAACTGGTGCTCTCCACTCTCTGTCCTGTGACAGTTGGAACTGGTGCTCTCCACTCTCCCATCCTGTGACAGTTGGAACTGGTGCTCTCCACTCTCTCTCCTGTGACAGTTGGAACTGTTACTCTCCACTCTCTCTCCTGTGACAGTTGGAACTGGTGCTCTCCACTCTCTCTCCTGTGACAGTTTGAACTGACGCTCTCCACTCTCTCTCCTGCGACAGTTGGAACTGGTGCTCTCCACTCTCCCGTCTTGTGACAGTTGGAACTGATGCTCTCCACTCTCCCGTCCTGTGACAGTTCGAACTGATGCTCTCCACTCTCTGTCCTGTGACAGTTGGAACTGGTGCTCTCCACTCTCCCGTCCTGTGACAGTTTGAACTGATGCTCTCCACTCTCTGTCCTGTGACAGTTTGAACTGGTGCTCTCCACTCTCCCATCCTGTGACAGTTGGAACTGGTGCTCTCCACTCTTTGTCCTGTGACAGTTTGAACTGATGCTCTCCACTCTCCTCTCCTGTGACAGTTGGAACTGGTGCTCTCCACTCTCCCATCCTGTGACAATTGGAACTGGTGCTCTCCACTCTCCCATCCTGTGACAGTTTGAACTGATGCTCTCCACTCTCCTCTCCTGTGACAGTTTGAACTAGTGCTCACCACTCTCCCATCCTGTGACAGTTTGAACTGATGCTCTCCACTCTCCCGTCCTGTGACAGTTGGAACTGTGCTCTCCACTCTCCTCTCCTGTGACAGTTTGAACTGATGCTCTCCACTCTCTGTCCTGTGACAGTTGGAACTGATGCTCTCCACTCTCTGTTCGGTGACAGTTTGAACTGATGCTCTTCACTCTCCCGTCCTGTGACAGTTTGAACTGATGCTCTCCACTCTCCTCTCCTGTGACAGTTTGAACTGGTGCTCTCCACTCTCCCGTCCTGTGACAGTTTGAACTGATGCTCTCCACTCTCCCGTCCTGTGACAGTTGGAACTGTGCTCTCCACTCTCCTCTCCTGTGACAGTTTGAACTGATGCTCTCCACTCTCTCTCCTGTGACAGTTTGAACTGATGCTCTCCACTCTCCCGTCCTGTGACAGTTTGAACTGATGCTCTCCACTCTCCTGTCCTGTGACAGTTGGAACTGGTGCTCTCCACTCTCTGTCCTGTGACAGTTGGAACTAGTGCTCTCCACTCTCTCTCCTGTGACAGTTGGAACTGGTGCTCTCCACTCTCTCTCCTGCGACAGTTTGAACTTACGCTCTCCACTCTCTCTCCTGCGACAGTTGGAACTGGTGCTCTCCACTCTCCCGTCTTGTGACAGTTGGAGCTGATGCTCTCCACTCTCCCGTCCTGTGACAGTTGGAACTGATGCCCTCCACTCTCCCGTCTTGTGACAGTTTGAACTGGTGCTCTCCAATCTCTGTCCTGTGACAGTTGGAACTAGTGCTCTCCACTCTCCCATCCTGTGACAGTTGGAACTGGTGCTCTCCACTCTCCCATCCTGTGACAGTTGGAACTGGTGCTCTCCACTCTCCCATCCTGTGACAGTTGGAACTGGTGCTCTCCACTCTCCCATCCTGTGACAATTGGAACTGGTGCTCTCCACTCTCCCATCCTGTGACAGTTTGAACTGATGCTCTCCACTCTCTGTCCTGTGACAGTTGGAACTGGTGCTCTTCACTCTCTGTCCTGTGACAGTTGGAACTGGTGCTCTCCACTCTCCCATCCTGTGACAGTTGGAACTGGTGCTCTCCACTCTCTGTCCTGTGACAGTTGGAACTGGTGCTCTCCACTCTCCCATCCTGTGACAGTTGGAACTGGTGCTCTCCACTCTCTCTCCTGTGACAGTTGGAACTGTTACTCTCCACTCTCTCTCCTGTGACAGTTGGAACTGGTGCTCTCCACTCTCTTTCCTGTGACAGTTTGAACTGACGCTCTCCACTCTCTCTCCTGCGACAGTTGGAACTGGTGCTCTCCACTCTCCCGTCTTGTGACAGTTGGAACTGATGCTCTCCACTCTCCCGTCCTGTGACAGTTCGAACTGATGCTCTCCACTCTCTGTCCTGTGACAGTTGGAACTGGTGCTCTCCACTCTCCCGTCCTGTGACAGTTTGAACTGATGCTCTCCACTCTCTGTCCTGTGACAGTTTGAACTGGTGCTCTCCACTCTCCCATCCTGTGACAGTTGGAACTGGTGCTCTCCACTCTCTGTCCTGTGACAGTTTGAACTGATGCTCTCCACTCTCCTCTCCTGTGACAGTTGGAACTGGTGCTCTCCACTCTCCCATCCTGTGACAATTGGAACTGGTGCTCTCCACTCTCCCATCCTGTGACAGTTTGAACTGATGCTCTCCACTCTCTGTCCTGTGACAGTTGGAACTGGTGCTCTTCACTCTCTGTCTTGTGACAGTTGGAACTGGTGCTCTCCACTCTCTGTCCTGTGACAGTTTGAACTGATGCTCTTCACTCTCCTCTCCTGTGACAGTTTGAACTGATGCTCTCCACTCTCCCGTCCTGTGACAGTTGGAACTGGTGCTCTCCACTCTCTGTCCTGTGACAGTTTGAACTGATGCTCTCCACTCTCCTCTCCTGTGACAATTTGAACTGATGCTCTCCACTCTCTGTCCTGTGACAGTTGGAACTGGTGCTCTCCACTCTCTGTCCTGTGACAGTTTGAACTGATGCTCTCCACTCTCCTCTCCTGTGACAGTTGGAACTGATGCTCTCCACTCTTTGTTCGGTGACAGTTTGAACTGATGCTCTCCACTCTCTGTCCTGTGACAGTTTGAACTGATGCTCTTCACTCTCCTCTCCTGTGACAGTTTGAACTGATGCTCTCCACTCTCTGTCCTGTGACAGTTGGAACTGGTGCTCTCCACTCTCTGTCCTGTGACAGTTTGAACTGATGCTCTCCACTCTCCTCTCCTGTGACAGTTGGAACTGGTGCTCTCCACTCTCCCATCCTGTGACAGTTTGAACTGGTGCTCTCCACTCTCTGTCCTGTGACAGTTTGAACTGATGCTCTCCACTCTCTGTCCTGTGACAGTTGGAACTGGTGCTCTTCACTCTCTGTCCTGTGACAGTTGGAACTGGTGCTCTCCACTCTCTGTCCTGTGACAGTTTGAACTGATGCTCTTCACTCTCCTCTCCTGTGACAGTTGGAACTGGTGCTCTCCACTCTCTGTCCTGTGACAGTTTGAACTGATGCTCTCCACTCTCCTCTCCTGTGAAAGTTGGAACTGGTGCTCTCCACTCTCCCATCCTGTGACAGTTTGAACTGGTGCTCTCCACTCTCTGTCCTGTGACAGTTTGAACTGATGCTCTCCACTCTCCTCTCCTGTGACAGTTTGAACTGATGCTCTCCACTCTCTGTCCTGTGACAGTTGGAACTGGTGCTCTCCACTCTCTGTCCTGTGACAGTTTGAACTGATGCTCTCCACTCTCCTCTCCTGTGACAGTTGGAACTGATGCTCTCCACTCTCTGTTCGGTGACAGTTTGAACTGATGCTCTCCACTCTCCCGTCCTGTGACAGTTTGAACTGATGCTCTCCACTCTCCTCTCCTGTGATAGTTTGAACTGGTGCTCTCCACTCTCCCGTCCTGTGACAGTTTGAACTTATGCTCTCCACTCTCCCGTCCTGTGACAGTTGGAACTGTGCTCTCCACTCTCCTCTCCTGTGACAGTTTGAACTGATGCTCTCCACTCTCTCTCCTGTGACAGTTTGAACTGATGCTCTCCACTCTCCCGTCCTGTGACAGTTTGAACTGATGCTCTCCACTCTCCTGTCCTGTGACAGTTGGAACTGGTGCTCTCCACTCTCTGTCCTGTGACAGTTGGAACTGGTGCTCTCCACTCTCTCTCCTGTGGCAGTTTGAACTGATGCTCTCCACTCTCTCTCCTGCGACAGTTTGAACTGACGCTCTCCACTCTCTCTCCTGCGACAGTTGGAACTGGTGCTCTCCACTCTCCCGTCTTGTGACAGTTGGAACTGATGCTCTCCACTCTCCCGTCCTGTGACAGTTGGAACTGATGCTCTCCACTCTCCCGTCTTGTGACAGTTTGAACTGGTGCTCTCCACTCTCTGTCCTGTGACAGTTGGAACTGGTGCTCTCCACTCTCCCATCCTGTGACAATTGGAACTGGTGCTCTCCACTCTCCCATCCTGTGACAGTTTGAACTGATGCTCTCCACTCTCTGTCCTGTGACAGTTGGAACTGGTGCTCTTCACTCTCTGTCCTGTGACAGTTGGAACTGGTGCTCTCCACTCTCTGTCCTGTGACAGTTGGAACTGATGCTCTCCACTCTCTGTCCTGTGACAATTGGAACTGGTGCTCTCCACTCTCCCATCCTGTGACAGTTTGAACTGATGCTCTCCACTCTCTGTCCTGTGACAGTTAGAACTGGTGCTCTCCACTCTCTGTCCTGTGACAGTTTGAACTGATGCTCTCCACTCTCCTCTCCTGTGACAGTTGGAACTGGTGCTCTCCACTCTCCCATCCTGTGACAATTGGAACTGGTGCTCTCCACTCTCCTCTCCTGTGACAGTTGGAACTGGTGCTCTCCACTCTCCCATCCTGTGACAGTTTGAACTGGTGCTCTCCACTCTCTGTCCTGTGACAGTTTGAACTGATGCTCTCCACTCTCCTCTCCTGTGACAGTTGGAACTGATGCTCTCCACTCTCTGTTCGGTGACAGTTTGAACTGATGCTCTCCACTCTCCCGTCCTGTGACAGTTTGAACTGATGCTCTCCACTCTCCTGCCCTGTGACAGTTGGAACTGTGCTCTCCACTCTCCTCTCCTGTGACAGTTTGAACTGATGCTCTCCACTCTCTCTCCTGTGACAGTTTGAACTGATGCTCTCCACTCTCCTCTCCTGTGACAGTTTGAACTGATGCTCTCCACTCTCTGTCCTGTGACAGTTGGAACTGGTGCTCTCCACTCTCTGTCCTGTGACAGTTTGAACTGATGCTCTCCACTCTCCTCTCCTGTGACAGTTGGAACTGGTGCTCTCCACTCTCCCATCCTGTGACAGTTTGAATTGGTGCTCTCCACTCTCTGTCCTGTGACAGTTTGAACTGATGCTCTCCACTCTCTGTCCAGTGACAGTTGGAACTGGTGCTCTCCACTCTCTGTCCTGTGACAGTTTGAACTGATGCTCTCCACTCTCCTCTCCTGTGACAGTTGGAACTGGTGCTCTCCACGCTCCCATCCTGTGACAGTTTGAACTGGTGCTCTCCACTCTCTGTCCTGTGACAGTTTGAACTGATGCTCTCCACTCTCCTCTCCTGTGACAGTTTGAACTGATGCTCTCCACTCTCTGTCCTGTGACAGTTGGAACTGGTGCTCTCCACTCTCTGTCCTGTGACAGTTTGAACTGATGCTCTCCACTCTCCTCTCCTGTGACAGTTGGAACTGATGCTCTCCACTCTCCTCTCCTGTGACAGTTGGAACTGATGCTCTCCACTCTCTGTTCGGTGACAGTTTGAACTGGTGCTCTCCACTCTCTGTCCTGTGACAGTTTGAACTGATGCTCTCCACTCTCCTCTCCTGTGACAGTTGGAACTGATGCTCTGCACTCTCCTCTCCTGTGACAGTTGGAACTGATGCTCTCCACTCTCTGTTCGGTGACAGTTTGAACTGATGCTCTCCACTCTCTCTCCTGTGACAGTTTGAACTGATGCTCTCCACTCTCCCGTCCTGTGACAGTTGGAACTGTGCTCTCCACTCTCCTCTCCTGTGACAGTTTGAACTGATGCTCTCCACTCTCTCTCCTGTGACAGTTTGAACTGATGCTCTCCACTCTCCCGTCCTGTGACAGTTTGAACTGATGCTCTCCACTCTCCTGTCCTGTGACAGTTGGAACTGGTGCTCTCCACTCTCCCATCCTGTGACAGTTTGAACTGGTGCTCTCCACTCTCTGTCCTGTGACAGTTTGAACTGATGCTCTCCACTCTCTGTCCTGTGACAGTTGGAACTGGTGCTCTCCACTCTCTGTCCTGTGACAGTTTGAACTGATGCTCTCCACTCTCCTCTCCTGTGACAGTTGGAACTGGTGCTCTCCACTCTCCCATCCTGTGACAGTTTGAACTGGTGCTCTCCACTCTCTGTCCTGTGACAGTTTGAACTGATGCTCTCCACTCTCCTCTCCTGTGACAGTTTGAACTGATGCTCTCCACTCTCTGTCCTGTGACAGTTGGAACTGGTGCTCTCCACTCTCTGTCCTGTGACAGTTTGAACTGATGCTCTCCACTCTCCTCTCCTGTGACAGTTGGAACTGGTGCTCTCCACTCTCCCATCCTGTGACAGTTTGAACTGGTGCTCTCCACTCTCTGTCCTGTGACAGTTTGAACTGATGCTCTCCACTCTCTGTCCTGTGACAGTTGGAACTGGTGCTCTTCACTCTCTGTCCTGTGACAGTTGGAACTGGTGCTCTCCACTCTCTGTCCTGTGACAGTTTGAACTGATGCTCTTCACTCTCCTCTCCTGTGACAGTTGGAACTGGTGCTCTCCACTCTCTGTCCTGTGACAGTTTGAACTGATGCTCTCCACTCTCCTCTCCTGTGAAAGTTGGAACTGGTGCTCTCCACTCTCCCATCCTGTGACAGTTTGAACTGGTGCTCTCCACTCTCTGTCCTGTGACAGTTTGAACTGATGCTCTCCACTCTCCTCTCCTGTGACAGTTTGAACTGATGCTCTCCACTCTCTGTCCTGTGACAGTTGGAACTGGTGCTCTCCACTCTCTGTCCTGTGACAGTTTGAACTGATGCTCTCCACTCTCCTCTCCTGTGACAGTTGGAACTGATGCTCTCCACTCTCTGTTCGGTGACAGTTTGAACTGATGCTCTCCACTCTCCCGTCCTGTGACAGTTTGAACTGATGCTCTCCACTCTCCTCTCCTGTGATAGTTTGAACTGGTGCTCTCCACTCTCCCGTCCTGTGACAGTTTGAACTTATGCTCTCCACTCTCCCGTCCTGTGACAGTTGGAACTGTGCTCTCCACTCTCCTCTCCTGTGACAGTTTGAACTGATGCTCTCCACTCTCTCTCCTGTGACAGTTTGAACTGATGCTCTCCACTCTCCCGTCCTGTGACAGTTTGAACTGATGCTCTCCACTCTCCTGTCCTGTGACAGTTGGAACTGGTGCTCTCCACTCTCTGTCCTGTGACAGTTGGAACTGGTGCTCTCCACTCTCTCTCCTGTGGCAGTTTGAACTGATGCTCTCCACTCTCTCTCCTGCGACAGTTTGAACTGACGCTCTCCACTCTCTCTCCTGCGACAGTTGGAACTGGTGCTCTCCACTCTCCCGTCTTGTGACAGTTGGAACTGATGCTCTCCACTCTCCCGTCCTGTGACAGTTGGAACTGATGCTCTCCACTCTCCCGTCTTGTGACAGTTTGAACTGGTGCTCTCCACTCTCTGTCCTGTGACAGTTGGAACTGGTGCTCTCCACTCTCCCATCCTGTGACAATTGGAACTGGTGCTCTCCACTCTCCCATCCTGTGACAGTTTGAACTGATGCTCTCCACTCTCTGTCCTGTGACAGTTGGAACTGGTGCTCTTCACTCTCTGTCCTGTGACAGTTGGAACTGGTGCTCTCCACTCTCTGTCCTGTGACAGTTGGAACTGATGCTCTCCACTCTCTGTCCTGTGACAATTGGAACTGGTGCTCTCCACTCTCCCATCCTGTGACAGTTTGAACTGATGCTCTCCACTCTCTGTCCTGTGACAGTTAGAACTGGTGCTCTCCACTCTCTGTCCTGTGACAGTTTGAACTGATGCTCTCCACTCTCCTCTCCTGTGACAGTTGGAACTGGTGCTCTCCACTCTCCCATCCTGTGACAATTGGAACTGGTGCTCTCCACTCTCTGTCCTGTGACAGTTGGAACTGGTGCTCTCCACTCTCTGTCCTGTGACAGTTTGAACTGATGCTCTCCACTCTCCTCTCCTGTGACAGTTGGAACTGGTGCTCTCCACTCTCCCATCCTGTGACAGTTTGAACTGGTGCTCTCCACTCTCTGTCCTGTGACAGTTTGAACTGATGCTCTCCACTCTCCTCTCCTGTGACAGTTGGAACTGATGCTCTCCACTCTCTGTTCGGTGACAGTTTGAACTGATGCTCTCCACTCTCCCGTCCTGTGACAGTTTGAACTGATGCTCTCCACTCTCCCGCCCTGTGACAGTTGGAACTGTGCTCTCCACTCTCCTCTCCTGTGACAGTTTGAACTGATGCTCTCCACTCTCTCTCCTGTGACAGTTTGAACTGATGCTCTCCACTCTCCTCTCCTGTGACAGTTTGAACTGATGCTCTCCACTCTCTGTCCTGTGACAGTTGGAACTGGTGCTCTCCACTCTCTGTCCTGTGACAGTTTGAACTGATGCTCTCCACTCTCCTCTCCTGTGACAGTTGGAACTGGTGCTCTCCACTCTCCCATCCTGTGACAGTTTGAATTGGTGCTCTCCACTCTCTGTCCTGTGACAGTTTGAACTGATGCTCTCCACTCTCTGTCCAGTGACAGTTGGAACTGGTGCTCTCCACTCTCTGTCCTGTGACAGTTTGAACTGATGCTCTCCACTCTCCTCTCCTGTGACAGTTGGAACTGGTGCTCTCCACGCTCCCATCCTGTGACAGTTTGAACTGGTGCTCTCCACTCTCTGTCCTGTGACAGTTTGAACTGATGCTCTCCACTCTCCTCTCCTGTGACAGTTTGAACTGATGCTCTCCACTCTCTGTCCTGTGACAGTTGGAACTGGTGCTCTCCACTCTCTGTCCTGTGACAGTTTGAACTGATGCTCTCCACTCTCCTCTCCTGTGACAGTTGGAACTGATGCTCTCCACTCTCCTCTCTGTGACAGTTGGAACTGATGCTCTCCACTCTCTGTTCGGTGACAGTTTGAACTGGTGCTCTCCACTCTCTGTCCTGTGACAGTTTGAACTGATGCTCTCCACTCTCCTCTCCTGTGACAGTTGGAACTGATGCTCTGCACTCTCCTCTCCTGTGACAGTTGGAACTGATGCTCTCCACTCTCTGTTCGGTGACAGTTTGAACTGATGCTCTCCACTCTCTCTCCTGTGACAGTTTGAACTGATGCTCTCCACTCTCCCGTCCTGTGACAGTTGGAACTGTGCTCTCCACTCTCCTCTCCTGTGACAGTTTGAACTGATGCTCTCCACTCTCTCTCCTGTGACAGTTTGAACTGATGCTCTCCACTCTCCCGTCCTGTGACAGTTTGAACTGATGCTCTCCACTCTCCTGTCCTGTGACAGTTGGAACTGGTGCTCTCCACTCTCCCATCCTGTGACAGTTTGAACTGGTGCTCTCCACTCTCTGTCCTGTGACAGTTTGAACTGATGCTCTCCACTCTCTGTCCTGTGACAGTTGGAACTGGTGCTCTCCACTCTCTGTCCTGTGACAGTTTGAACTGATGCTCTCCACTCTCCTCTCCTGTGACAGTTGGAACTGGTGCTCTCCACTCTCCCATCCTGTGACAGTTTGAACTGGTGCTCTCCACTCTCTGTCCTGTGACAGTTTGAACTGATGCTCTCCACTCTCCTCTCCTGTGACAGTTTGAACTGATGCTCTCCACTCTCTGTCCTGTGACAGTTGGAACTGGTGCTCTCCACTCTCTGTCCTGTGACAGTTTGAACTGATGCTCTCCACTCTCCTCTCCTGTGACAGTTGGAACTGATGCTCTCCACTCTCCTCTCCTGTGACAGTTGGAACTGATGCTCTCCACTCTCTGTTCGGTGACAGTTTGATCTGATGCTCTCCACTCTCTCTCCTGTGACAGTTTGAACTGGTGCTCTCCACTCTCCCGTCCTGTGACAGTTTGAACTGATGCTCTCCACTCTCCTGTCCTGTGACAGTTGGAACTGGTGCTCTCCACTCTCCCATCCTGTGACAGTTTGAACTGGTGCTCTCCACACTCTGTCCTGTGACAGTTTGAACTGATGCTCTCCACTCTCTGTCCTGTGACAGTTGGAACTGGTGCTCTCCACTCTCTGTCCTGTGACAGTTTGAACTGATGCTCTCCACTCTCCTCTCCTGTGACAGTTGGAACTGGTGCTCTCCACTCTCCCATCCTGTGACAGTTTGAACTGGTGCTCTCCACTCTCTGTCCTGTGACAGTTTGAACTGATGCTCTCCACTCTCCTCTCCTGTGACAGTTTGAACTGTTGCTCTCCACTCTCTGTCCTGTGACAGTTGGAACTGGTGCTCTCCACTCTCTGTCCTGTGACAGTTTGAACTGATGCTCTCCACTCTCCTCTCCTGTGACAGTTGGAACTGATGCTCTCCACTCTCCTCTCCTGTGACAGTTGGAACTGATGCTCTCCACTCTCTGTTCGGTGACAGTTTGAACTGATGCTCTCCACTCTCTCTCCTGTGACAGTTTGAACTGGTGCTCTCCACTCTCCCGTCCTGTGACAGTTTGAACTGATGCTCTCCACTCTCCCGTCCTGTGACAGTTGGAACTGTGCTCTCCACTCTCCTCTCCTGTGACAGTTTGAACTGATGCTCTCCACTCTCTCTCCTGTGACAGTTTGAACTGATGCTCTCCACTCTCCCGTCCTGTGACAGTTTGAACTGATGCTCTCCACTCTCTGTCCTGTGACAGTTGGAACTGGTGCTCTCCACTCTCTCTCCTGTGACAGTTGGAACTGTTACTCTCCACTCTCTCTCCTGTGACAGTTGGAACTGGTGCTCTCCACTCTCTCTCCTGCGACAGTTGGAACTGATGCTCTCCACTCTCCCGTCTTGTGACAGTTGGAACTGATGCTCTCCACTCTCCCGTCCTGTGACAGTTGGAACTGATGCTCTCCACTCTCCCGTCTTGTGACAGTTGGAACTGATGCTCTCCACTCTCCTGTCTTGTGACAGTTTGAACTGATGCTCTCCACTCTCCCGTCTTGTGACAGTTGGAACTGATGCTCTCCACTCTCCTGTCCTGTGACAGTTGGAACTGGTGCTCTCCACTCTCCCATCCTGTGACAGTTTGAACTGGTGCTCTCCACACTCTGTCCTGTGACAGTTTGAACTGATGCTCTCCACTCTCTGTCCTGTGACAGTTGGAACTGGTGCTCTCCACTCTCTGTCCTGTGACAGTTTGAACTGATGCTCTCCACTCTCCTCTCCTGTGACAGTTGGAACTGGTGCTCTCCACTCTCCCATCCTGTGACAGTTTGAACTGGTGCTCTCCACTCTCTGTCCTGTGACAGTTTGAACTGATGCTCTCCACTCTCCTCTCCTGTGACAGTTTGAACTGATGCTCTCCACTCTCTGTCCTGTGACAGTTGGAACTGGTGCTCTCCACTCTCTGTCCTGTGACAGTTTGAACTGATGCTCTCCACTCTCCTCTCCTGTGACAGTTGGAACTGATGCTCTCCACTCTCCTCTCCTGTGACAGTTGGAACTGATGCTCTCCACTCTCTGTTCGGTGACAGTTTGAACTGATGCTCTCCACTCTCTCTCCTGTGACAGTTTGAACTGGTGCTATCCACTCTCCCGTCCTGTGACAGTTTGAACTGATGCTCTCCACTCTCCCGTCCTGTGACAGTTGGAACTGTGCTCTCCACTCTCCTCTCCTGTGACAGTTTGAACTGATGCTCTCCACTCTCTCTCCTGTGACAGTTTGAACTGATGCTCTCCACTCTCCCGTCCTGTGACAGTTTGAACTGATGCTCTCCACTCTCCTGTCCTGTGACAGTTGGAACTGGTGCTCTCCACTCTCTGTCCTGTGACAGTTGGAACTGGTGCTCTCCACTCTCTCTCCTGTGACAGTTGGAACTGTTACTCTCCACTCTCTCTCCTGTGACAGTTGGAACTGGTGCTCTCCACTCTCTCTCCTGCGACAGTTGGAACTGATGCTCTCCACTCTCCCGTCTTGTGACAGTTGGAACTGATGCTCTCCACTCTCCCGTCCTGTGACAGTTGGAACTGATGCTCTCCACTCTCCCGTCTTGTGACAGTTGGAACTGGTGCTCTCCACTCTCCTGTCTTGTGACAGTTTGAACTGATGCTCTCCACTCTCCCGTCTTGTGACAGTTGGAACTGATGCTCTCCACTCTCTCTCCTGTGACAGTTTGAACTGGTGCTCTCCACTCTCCCGTCCTGTGACAGTTGGAACTGATGCTCTCCACTCTCTCTCCTGTGACAGTTGGAACTGGTGCTCTCCACTCTCCCGTCCTGTGACAGTTGGAACTGGTGCTCTCCACTCTCTCTCCTGCGACAGTTTGAACTGATGCTCTCCACTCTCCCGTCCTGTGACTGTTGGAACTGGTGCTCTCCACTCTCCCGTCTTGTGACAGTTGGAACTGATGCTCTCCACTCTCTGTTCGGTGACAGTTTGAACTGATGCTCTCCACTCTCCCGTCCTGTGACAGTTTGAACTGATGCTCTCCACTCTCCTGTCCTGTATACCATTTGCCTTCTTCACCGCCTGCTGTACCTGCATGCCAACTTTCAATGACTGATGTACCATGACAACCAGGTCTCGTTGCACCTCCCTTTTAGGGAGGGAGTTCCAGAGCTTGGGGCCTTGGCAACAGAAGGCGCGGCTACCAATGGTTGACAAGTTATAATCAGGGATGCTCAAAAGGGCAGAATTTGAGCAGCGCAGGCATCTCGGGTGAGTGTGAAGCTAAAGGAGATTACAGAGATAGGGAGAGGCGAGGCCATGGAGGGATTTGTAAACAAGGGTGAGAATTTTGAAATTGAGGCATTGCTTAACCAGGAGCCAATGTAGGTCAGCGAGCACAGGGGTGATGGGTGAGCGGGACTTGGTGTGAGTTAGGACACGGGCAAACGAATTTTGGATGACCTCAAGTTTATGTAGGGTAGAATGTGGGAGTCCAGGCGGGAGTGCATTGGATTAGTCAAATCTAAAGATAACAAAGGCACGGATGAGAGTTTCAGCAGCAGATGAGCTGAGGCAGGATGGAGACGGGCGATGTTATGGGGATGGAACTAGGCGCTTTTAGTTATGCTGTGGATATGTGGCCGGAAGCTCATTTCAGGGTCAAATATGATACCTCGGTTACAAACAGTCTGGTTCAGCTTGAGACAGATGCTAGGGAGAGGGATGCAGTCAGTGGCTAGGGAAAGCTGTTTGTGGCGGGGACCAAAGACAATGGCTTCGGTCTTCCCAATTTTTAATTGGAGAAAATTTCTGCTCATCCATCACTGGATGTCGGACAAGCAATCTGACAATTTAGAGATCATGGAGGGGTCGAGAGCAGTCACAGTAGAAGTCACAAAGAACATATCAGAAATTGTGGGTACACAAGGATCTAATAAGAGTGAGGAGCTTCAAGTAATTAATATTATTAAAGAAAAAGTACTGGAGAAATTAATAGGACTAAAAGCTGACAAATCCCCTGAACCTGATGGCCTACATCCTGGAGTTTCAAAAGAGGTGCCTTCAGTTAGCCTGACAACAGTCATAGGGAAAATGCTACAATCTATTATTAAGAAAGTACTAAAAGGGCGCTTGTAAAATCAAAATATGATTAGGCAAAGTCAACATCGTTTTATGAAAGCGAAATTGTGTTTGATAAATCTATTAGAATTTTTTGAGGGTGCAACTAGCAAGGTAGATTGGTGCTGGGGCCTCAACTATTTACAATCTATGTTAATGACTTGGATGAAGGGACCGAGTGTAATGTAGCCAAGTTTGCTAATGATACAAAGATGGGTGGGAAAGCAAATTGTGAGGAGGACACAATAATCTGCAAAGGGATATAGACAGGCTAAGTGAGTGGGCAAACATTTGGCAGATGGAGTATTATGTGGGAAAATGTGAGGTTATCCACTTCGGCAGAAAAAATAGACAAGCAAATTATAATTTAACTAGAGAAAAATTGCAAGTGCTGCAATACAGAGGGACCTGGGGATCCTTGTGCATGATACACAAAAAGTTAGTATGCAGGTACAGCAAGTAATCAGAAAGGCAAATGGAATGTTGGCCTTTACTGCAAGGGGGATAGGGTACAGGGTATTGGTGAGGTCACACCTGGAGTACTGCGTACAGTTTTGGTCTCCGTATTTAAGGAAGGATATACTTGCATTGGAGGCTATTCAGAGAAGGTTAACTAGGTTGATTCCGGAGACGAGGGTGTTGACTTATGAAGATAGGTTGAGTAGGTTGGGTCTATACTCATTGGAGTCAGAAGAATGAGAGGTGATCTTATTGAAACATCTAAGATAACGAGGGGGCTCGACAAGATGGATGCAGATGCAGAAAGGATATTTCCAGTCATAGGGGAAACTAAAACTAGTGGACTCGGGGCTAGATTTTACACTTTTGTGCAGATCGCCCAAAAATGGACGGTATTTATGGCGTGGGCAGTAAAAATGGGTTTTCAGATTGCCGGCTTGTCGCCTATTTTCAAAGCCCCTAGTCTCCATTTTAAAAATTGGGCTTTACCACGAGCGATATGAGATGGGCGTTAGCATTAAATATCTCTGACCTTCTGCCATAAAGTGTCGCCGTCCTTAGCAATGACATGGCAACGCTCATTTCCCGCGATTCAGGAGGTCAGGGGTCATTATTACATGCGCAGAAGAGGAGACGGAGAGAGAGGGAGCAGAGAGGGACTGAAAGCGTGTGTGGGTGTGGTGTGTGCTTGTTTGGCTGTTGTGGGAGGAATGAGGGAGATTCAACAATAGCAAAAAGCCTACTAAGCACCAAGAACATAGTTGGCACCGAGTTTTTGTCCAACCAATAATATATAACATGGAAGGGATGGAGGAGGCCCTGCAGCTGTTAGCCAGGAACACTGGTGGCAGAGGGCTCCCAGTGGTCCCGGAGCGTGACACTGCACCCCAAGGTGCCACACCCCCCTTGCCAACCACACATGAGAGCTAGGAGCAACATCTTGCTTCTGGCTCGGAGCACGTTCCCACCTCAGGACCGTCCTCGCCCATATCCGTCCAAGCAGCGATTCAGCCGTCATCCCCTCCCCCCCAATGAAGCAGTGCTTGAGGAACTCCTCAGCCAGGTGGCTTGGAGTCAGGAGGGGAAGGGGAAGGGGTAGAGGGTGGGATGAGTAGCGTGGAGGGGGGGGCGGGTGCGGGGTAGGGTTGGTTTTTACAGATATACTTATGATTTCAGACAAATGTTCGGTTGAAAGGTTTTTTATTTAACATAACCTTCTTCTGCATTGGCTCAGATAGCTGCTCCGTTATACACTGGTGATTCCTTAACAGGGTATAATTACACTTAACTTCAATCAACTTAAACTTTAACTGTCACCAAGGTGATGCCCACCATTGATGTATGACCTGCACACCCAGCAGTATTTCAGCCTTGTAAATACCACCAACGTTCTTTCAGGCAAAGTGCTCATTTATGAGCTCCTGACATAAGAGTCTTGCAGCTATGATGCCACCATGGGCCCTTTCAAGTGGTCTACAGGGGGCGGTGGCATGGCTTCAGCGTCAGCCTGATTGTGTGGCCCGATGTCAGCGTCCACCTCATCATCCTCCTCTTCCTCTCTCTCCTGAGGTGGAACGTCACACCCTTCTGACAATTCTTGTTCCCTCCTGATAGCCAAGTTGTGCAGCATGGAGCACACCACCACGAATTGAGCTACCTGCTCAGGGTGGTATTGGAGCTCACCTCCTGAGTGGTCCAGGCATCTAAAGCGCTGCTTAAGCTCTCCAATGGTTTTCTCAACCATATTGCGAGTGGTTCTGTGGCTCTCGTTGTATCACTTCTCGGCTTCGGTGTGGGTGTCACGCAGGGGGGGGTCATTAGTCAGGTGGCAAGGCCATATCGTTTGTCACCAAGCGTCCAGCATTGACCTTGTGGCTGATTGTTAAACAAGTCAGATACAGCGCTCTCACGCAGGATGTGAGCGTCATGGATGCTGCCCAGAAATTTAGCATTCACTGCCGTAATAATTTGTTCTTGGTCGACAGCGAGTTGCACATTCAGGGAGTGGAATCCCTTGCGGTTCCTGAAAACCTCAGCATCCTGAAAAGGTGCCCGCATCGTGATATGCATACAGTCTATTGCTCCCTGCACCTTGAGGAAGTTAGCAATTCGGTAGAATGCTAAAACCCTCTCAGTCTGAGCCTCCCTGGTCATAGGGAAGCTGATAAAGTCCATCCCGCATGCGTACAGGGCTTCAGTGACCTGTCGAATGCAGCAATGTGTGGCATGCTGAGGCAGAGCGCAAATGTCTCCAGCTGAGGCCTGAAAAAAACCCGACGCATAGAACGACAGTGCCGCGGTGACTTTGACCTCGACGGACAGTGCAGTACTGATGGTGCTGCCAGGCTGCAGATCTTCCCTTATGAGCTGGCATACCTCAGTGATAACCTCTTTGTGGAAGCGCAGTCTCTGAAGGCAGGTGGTGTCAGGTAAGTTGAGGTAAGACTGCTTCTCCCTGTACTTGCGGGGGGCTGTAACGTCTGGTCCTCCTCATCAGTCTGTCACGTCTTACATTGGCCACATAATGCAGTGGAGCATACCTTCTGTCATCTTGTGTCTGCAGCATGAAAGTGGTCATCAAGAGAGGGTGAGAAAGGACAGGCCCCATTCCAATAGCTATCTGTTTTCCATCGATTGGTCACAAAAAATGAATGTTCCCATGAAGACAACTATTAAATTCCAATCGTCCACAGTATGATAAAGATGTTTGATCAGATGTTCACATCACCTCCAAAAACCTCCAGAGTACATCCGAACTCCCCCGAGGTTGAAGCAGAGCAGCCTTTTAAATGATGCGACATGTGATGAAGAACATGGCGTCCATACCGCTGCGAGTAGTTCCGGTTAGTTCCACTTTTTCGGCAAGTGATATTGTGGGCGAGATGTGTGCGAGGTGCCGAAAGTAAGGATGGGTGATATACCAGGCGTTAGTTTTGGCAAATGTGATCTTTACAATAAAAAACAATGGCCAGGCGGTATTATTAAATCTCAGACTTAATTATGTGCCGAAAGTAATGCTGGGCGATATTATGGGCGTTGGGATCACCCATTCTGATGATTCTGCCCCAAAAAAGTGGGCGGACGGTATTATTTACTCTCGGCGTTACACACATGGGGAAAGTAACGCTCTGTGATAAGTTTCCGAGAAATGGCTGTTCGTTTCCATTTTGTGGCTAACAGGGCGATATCTGGGCGTTACACATCATTTCAGCGTTAAAATGAACGTTATGCATGCAAAAATAATGGAAAATCTAGCCCATAGTCTCAGAATAAGGGGCCGTCCATTTAAAACTTAGATGAGGAGGAATTTGTAAATCTATGGGATTCTCTGCCCCAGAGAGCTGTGGAGGCTGGGTCATTGAATATATTTAAGGCAGAGATGGACAGATTTTTGAGCGATAAGGGAGTAAAGGGTTATGGGGAGCGGGCAGGGAAGTGGAGCTGAGTCCATGATCAGATCAGCCATGATCCTACTGAATGGTGGAGCAGGCTCGAGGGGTCGGGTGGCCTACTCCTGCTCCTATTTCTTATGTTCTTATGTTCTTAGATAAGTGGGAATCAGTGCATGTTGTATATTTGGATTTTCTAAAGGCATTCGATTAGGTGCCACACAAGAGGATGTTACACAAGATTAGGGCTCATGGGCTTGGGGGTAATATATTAGCATGGATTGATGATTGGTTAACAGACAGTAAACAGAATAGGAATCAATGGGTCATTTTTGGGACGGCAGGGTGTAACTAGTGGAATGCCACTTGGATGATTCCTTTGACCTCAGTTATTTACAATCTATATCAATGACTTATATAAGGGGACTGAGTGTAATATATCCAAGGTTATTGACAATACATAACTTGCCCACCTAGCCATCAGTGAGGAGGACGCGAAGAGGCTACAAAGAGATATAGGGCTGGAACCGCCACTTTTCTTGCCTGCTTAATGCCCATTTAACGCCCATTTAACCACTGAAATGACGTATAACACCCAGATAGCGCCCATTTTGGCACAAAATGGAAACTGACGGGCTTTTTTAGGAGACTTATTGCCGAGCGTTATTTTCCCAATGGGCTTAAGGCTGAGAAAAAATATTACCGCCTGCCCACTTTTTTGGGGCGGAATCAGGAGAATGGGGGATTTCAACTCCCATCATTACTTTCCTCACAGACTTAACGCCAAGATTCAATAATAACTCCCGGCGATTGTTTTTTGTCGAAAAGAGCATATTTACCCAAACTAGCGGCCATGGAGATCGCCCACAGTCAATTTCACCACCTCCCACACATATCGCCCAGAATATCACCCACTCAAAAAAACACCCACTAAGAGTGGAACTAACCGGGACAGATGCCAGCTGTGTGGCTGGCATTTGTTAAGTCCCACCCTTATGTGAGGAGCTGATATCGGAAAGATTTGCCTGAAAGAGCGCTGATGTGAGTGACAACGCTGACACACTACTGTGTGTGTGCAGCTCAGACATCAATGGTGCCCATCAACTTGGTGCCAGTTAAAGTTTACGTTGATTGATGTTAGGTTGTATTTAATCCTTTCACAGTAAGGAATCATCAGTATGTCACGATCCATCTGAGACAATGAGCAACAAGGTTATGTTCAATAACAAAAGTTTAATACCAACATTGGTCTGAAATCATAAGTATCACAGCCAATAACACCCAACCCCCACCCACACCACGTTTTTTCCACCATTGACATGAATCACATGGTCAACATGTCCAGCAACACAGAATACAAAGGCAAAGCAGGAGCGTGGTCTCCAGCCCCCATACATTGCAACAAATTGCATACACCCAGATGGAGATATAACACAGCCATCACCTGCGCACATGCACCTCACTTTCCTTCCCCCCTCTCTTTCTTCTCCCCACATCTATCCCTTCCCCTCCTCGCTCCACGGTGCCTGGCCAAGGAGCTCCTCAGGCGGTGCCTCATAGGTGGGGGTGAAGGCAGATGTGTTGGTTGGACGAGTACGGGAGTGGGGGGGGTGCCAAGGGGGCAACATTCTCTAATGCAGAAGCAGGATCTTGGTCCTTGCTCTCATCTGTCGTTCACAGTGGTGGTGCTGAATCTAGGGGTGGAGTGCCACGCTCTTGGACCACTGGGAGGGCTGTGGCAGCAGTTTTCCTGGCTATCACATCCAGGGACTCCGCCATGCGTGAAATGCACTCGGTCATGGTGGCCAGGTGTCGGGATATGCCCCCCAATGATTCGATGAGCTGGTCACCAATGTCTACAGTCCTCCTGGACAACTGAACCATCTCTCCGCTGTCATGTCGCGCTTGTTGAACAGATCTGCCACATCCATGAGGCCTCCGCGGGATCGGCGCCGTCCTGGGGTCAAATGGGGTGCCCTGTGGAGAGGTGCTTGGGGCCGGCACCTCCAGAGTAGAGGTGGGAATGACCGGAGGAACAATAGATGGCCTTGGAGTGGAATGGGTTCTGGAATGTGGCGATGCAGGTTCTTCGAAGCCTGCACTCTCATCCGTCGAGAACAGACCCAGTGGATTGACAGGTGACAATCAGAACTCCTCAGCACCAGATGTAGTAGGATCGTCCGCCGACTCCTGCCCTGCGCCCCCACCTTCTGGCCTCTGTGGCCTTGCCTGGGGCCGCGCTGTCTGCTGAGCTGCAAGATACAAATGAGGTTGTTAGAGGAGAGGGGAGTGCTAGGGTGACAAGGTAAGTCCAGCGCTACTCACAGCATATGCACAACAAAAGCACCACAACTCTCAAAATCATCAATGACATCACATGTATGACCATCATTGTGGATTGCAATGATTTTCATTAGTCCAGCGTTATTTCTATGACACTTTTAGAAATCATCTATCATATATGATTGGTCGGATATGAGTTGGTGTGGCATCTATTGATTTACATCTCGCAATGGTGTAAGCTTTACTCACGTGGCATCATTTCAGGGTCTGCCGATGCATCCATGGCTGTCCGGAGATGCTTCCCCACGAGTGCGAGCATTCGCTCCTCCATATCAGTGATGTCGCTGGGGACTGGTGGCCCCCCACCCGTTCGCCTCTGCTTGGACCTCATCGTCGATAGCTTCTTCTGTAAAAGGTGACAGGACGACATGGCATGAGATCATTGTGTGATTTCATTGCTGGGTACTGTCACAGACACTATTACAACACATAACCGACAGATGTAATCGTGATTATGATGATTATTATCATTCTTTACATAAGCTTTACCGCAAGCTTTGAATAAAACATTCCCGGTCAAAGTGCAAGACCTCACATCTGCTGATAGTCACTCATGATTGTTA
The DNA here is from genome assembly GCF_044704955.1 of Pristiophorus japonicus. NCBI lineage: Eukaryota > Metazoa > Chordata > Chondrichthyes > Pristiophoridae > Pristiophorus > Pristiophorus japonicus. The sequence goes on from NC_091981.1 coordinate 229,649,208, forward strand.
CAATTCAAATTATATAAATATATAAGTACATGTAAATCAATGTAATACTTACTCTTGCGGATCCCACAAGGTTGTTCCATCGTTTGCGGCATTGGTTACCCTCACGCACCTCGTTGGTCGCCGACGAGACCACCTCTGCTATCTCGGGCCATATCCTCTGGTAGGGCTTTGGGGTGGGCTTCCCACGCCCTCCACATGTCAAATCACCCCAGCGTGCCTCGACTTCCTGCAGGAGGGAGGCATTTGCCTCATCCGAGAACCTCCTGGCTCTTTTGCGGCCTCCAATATGCTCCTCTCCCACCTCACTGCTCTCTTCAGCATCAGTCTCCACAGCGTGCTGTGATGTCTCCTCCTCGCCCTCCATTATAGGCAAATTCAGTCAAATATGTGGCTGGTAACAGCTACTTTTTGATTGCCTAATCGCTGTGAAGCTCTTAAGTCTCCCTCCTTCCTCCCAAAGCAGCCACACCACACCCAGCCACGCCTTCAGTCCCTCTGAGCTCCCTTTCTCTTTGTCTCCTCTTCTGTGCATGTCATGGAGACCCTTGACCTCCTGGATCATGGGAATCGAGCGTTGCCATGCCGTTGCTAATGACGGCCACATTTTACAGCAGAAGGTCAAAAAAATTTAACGTTATCGCCCATTTGATATCGCTCGCGGTAAAGCCCATTTGCAAAAATGTAAACTAGGTGTTTTGAGAATGGGCGAGAAGCCGGCGATCTGAAAACCCTTTTTTATCGCCCACGCCGAAAATAACGCCCATTTTTGGGTGATAAGCTCAAAAGTGGAGGTTCTAGCCCATAGACCAGTGAAGTAATTGGGCAAGAAGTTGGCAATGGAGTATAAAGTGTGGAGGTGTGAAATTATGCACTTTGGTCAGAAGAATGGAATAGCAAAATATTTTTTGAAATGTGAGAGATTAGAAAATGTTAGTATTCAGAGGGATTTGAGTGTCCTTGCACACGAATCACAGAAAGTTAACATGCACGTACTGCAAGCAATTAGGAAGGCAAGTAGTATGTTAGCCTTTATTAGAAGTGGGTTGTAGTATAAAAGTAGGGAAGTCTTGCTGCAATTATATCATGATCATGATCATGATCATCATCATCATAGGCAGTCCCTCATATCGAGGATGACTTGCTTCCACGCCAAAAAGGAATGAGTTCACAGGTGTTTCAATGAAGGACCTAATATTCCAGGTCCCAAACTATATCATCAAGGGTGGAAGATGCCTGTGCTTGGATTTTTTTCATCTGTGGTGGCCGTTGCACACCAGCCACCACACGGGCTTGACAGAGGTCTTGGTCCAGTGGCAAGGATTAACCAAGACGACTGGAGACCAGCAATGCTGCACGGACCTAGAGCGCACATATATCGCACTGTGGACTGGCCCGTGCTGCTGCTGGGCCCTTGCCTTTTCTGGGCCCCGAACTCACACCTCTCCTGGGTCCCGATCACATCGCTCCATGATCACTCGACGCTCCTGCACTTCTTTCTGAATGTCTGGCCGATATGTGACTCCAGACCCACAGCAATGTGGTTGGCCTAGCGAGCCCCTCATTTGTATCAAACCGCTATCTGTACTTGTGCACTGTGCTTGGTGTCCTCAGTTTAACAGGGTAGTGTATGATTCATACATTCACCCTCTTGCTTCATTGAGTCCTAGTTCGACGGGAAGGGCAGAGAGAAACACTGTATTAAAAACTGGTAACAATTTTTTTTTGCTTCTAAATTTGTTCTCTGGCTGGAGGTAATGCTACCTAGGCTGCAGTTGTCTCCCATTCCTAGTTCTCCTGAAGGGGTTGAGCGTCAATCAGCTCGTTTGGAGCTGGTGTACACCGGTAGGCCAGACTGAGGTGGGAGAGGGGTGTGACAACTTTTTATTTAAGACATAAAGAAACCAAGTAGTCACGGCTGGCATCCTGAACTCTCAGCCTCTAACTTGCAGTTATACAGAGCTTTGGTGAGACCACACCTTGAGTACTGTGCATAGTTTTGTTCTCCTTCCCTAAAGGATAAATCTCCTTACTTAAGGAAGGTGGAACAAAGTTTCACTCGAATGATTCCTGGGAGGAGATCATAAAATCATGGAAATTTATGGCACAGAAGGAGGCCATTCAACCTACCATGCTGGTGCTGGCGAAAAAAGGCTATCCTGCCTAATCCCACTTTCTAGCTCTTGGTCCGTAGCCCTGCAGGTTACAGCACTTCAAGTGCATATCCAAGTGTGTTTTAAATGTGGTGAGCGTTTCTGCCTCTATCACCCCTTCAGGCAGTGAACTCCAGACCCCCACCACCCTCTGGGTGAAAAAAGTCCTCCTCAACTCCACTCTAATCCTTCTACCAATTACTTTAAATCTATGCCCCCCCCCGCCACCCCGGTTATTGATCTCTCTGCTAAGATGAAGTAGCTCCTTCCTAACCACTCTATCTAGGACTCTCATAATTTTATACACTTCAATAAGGTCTCCCCTCAGCCTCCACTGTTCCAAAGAAAATAACCCCAGCCTATCCAATCTTTCCTCATTGCTAAAATTCTCCTGCCTGGCAACATCTTCGTAAATCTCCTCTATACTCTCTCTAGTACAATCACATCTTTCCTGTAATTTAGTGACCAGAACTGTATGCAGTACTCTTGCTGTGGCCTCACGATTGTTTTATACAATTCAAACATAACCTCTCTGCTCTTATATTCCATGCCTCAGCAGATAAAGGCAAGCATCCTGTATGCCTTCTTAATCACCTTCTCTATCTCTCCTGCTCCCTTCAGAGATCTGTGGACAGGCACTCCAAGGTCCCTCTGTTCCTCAAGAGGGCTGTCCAATGAGGAGAGTTTGAGTAGAATGGGCCTATATTCTCTGCATTTTAGAAGAATGAGAGGTGATCTCATTGAAATGTATAAAATTCTTAGAGGGCTTCACAGGGTAGATGCTGAGAGGCTGTTTCCCCTGGCTAGTCTCGAACTAGGGGTCATAGTCTCACGATAACGGGTCGGCCATTTAGGACTGCGGTGAAGAGAACTTTCTTCACTCGGGGGGTTTTGAATCTTTGGAATTCTCTACCCCAGAAGGCTTTGGACGCTCAGTCGATGAGTATATTCAAGACTGAAATCGATAGAATTTTGCGCACTAAGGAAATTAATGGATATGGAGATAGGGTGGGAAAGTGGAGTTGATGTAGAAGTTCAGCCATGATCTTATTGAATAGCGGAGCAGGCTCAATGGACCATATGGCCTACTCCTGCTCCTATTTCTTATGTTTTTATGTAAAGGCCAGGGAAATTGCCCGAGAGTAGATAGCTCCAATTTAATAGCGAGCATCTGTACAGACATACAAATCGAAAATACTGCAGATGCTGGAAATCTGAAATGAAAACAGAAAATGCTGAAAATACTCAGTAAGTCAGGCAATATCTGTAGAGAGAGAAACAAAGTAAATGTTTCAGGTCAATGCCCATTCATCAGAACTGAACAAAGGTCATCGACCTGAAACGTTAACTTTGTTTCTCTCTCCACACATGCTGTCTGATCTTCTCAGTATTTCCAGCATTTTCTGTTTTTATACCTGTACAGACATGACTGGCTGAATGGCCCCCTCCAGTTGGGTATTACCTTTGATGACATTACTTTGGAAATTTATTGTGTTTTTCTTCCTTTATCAGATTTACAGCCAAAAGCGATCACATCGTACAGCATAACGGGGATTGTGGTGGTGCTGGTTATTGTCTGTGCTGTAGGAGTAGTTCTTGCAGGCTACTTCATTCGAAAGCACAGGATGAAGACAACAGATGTGGATACAAATTTCGATAACACTCTTTATTTCAAAGGAGAGCCTACAGCTGGGCCCTGTGATATGAAATCTCTCGTGACAAATATAGAACAGAATGAACAAGGTTTAATGTAATTTGTATAAAGTGTTTAAAATATAGTGAAATAAACCTACTATGAACTGTACACAGTTAGACTGGAAACCAGCTTTAGCAACTTGAGTATTTGGCTAAAGCATGCTTTTGCTGCAATGTTTTGCTGTATTACTGTCTTTATATATATATATATATAGATATATATAGATTACTTTTGTTTTTATTCATGGCAAATCTTCCTGGCATAAGCTTTTAGAATTATGTTCAGTACTTTAGTAATTTTACTATTACAATCATTATACTCGGTTTCTTATGTAAATAGGAGAGAGGTGACACCTTATGGCATCATGACAAAGAAAACACTGGTATTGATATTCTTTAGCTGCTTGACATACTGCTCAAGTGATTATTGTAACTATCTGGCTAAGGGTTTCAATGAAGAAAACAGAAGACATGCAAACACCACACACATAGATATAGTCATTAAAAGCATAAGCTTCGAGCAAAAACAATAACATCAAATCAATAACAGAAAAAAATGGGCTTGAAATTCAGTTGAAGGTTTTTAAGGCGCTAAGGTCGGGCGGGCATTAAATTTAGCGCCAGAAAATAGTTTGCTATGGCAGCCAAGAAATTCAACTGTTGCGCCCTGACAGTGGAGTGGAGCGCTAAGGGGAACGTTCCACACTTCTCTTAGGGCTCTAGGCCGGGTGAGCAATTGAATATCCCGTGCTAAAGAGCCGGCTTCATAGCGCGCTAAGAGAGACCTCCCTGCAATAAAACAATCGGCACAAAAAACATTCCCTCACCCCAAATAATGGTAAATCGCAAAAAAAAGAATAGTATCAATCACACTTACCTCATGCAGTTATTCCTTCCCATAGTGCCCCAGGACAGCATTGCATGCCAGCTTTCTCTGATGGTGTTATTATGGGGCGCTACGGGTGCAGCGCAAACCAAATTTTGCATCCATATCGAAACCGGGGCATTGCGCACCAGCGCTGCGCTCCCGGGCAATACTGCTCAGTGCCGCCGGTACCGGCACACTGAATTTGCCGAGCGGCACGAATGCCAGAGCTCGCGGCTATAAACCTTGTCCAAATGAATTTCTAGCCCAAAGTATTTCACGTCCACAGTCATCCCGTTGTTTAGTTTTAAAAACAAACATGTAAGTATATACAAGATTAAACAATATTTTGTGAATTTTTAAAAAGACAACAAATTGCTCAAACTTTGCATCCTTCGATAAATTTCTGTTCACTATTAATGAGTGATGATGTGATATACGACCATTCAGTTTCATAGGCTCATTCAAAGTGCACAGATTGATGAAGTTGCTGGTAGTTTCTACACTGTTTCACATCTATACATCTGTAGAAATAGTATATAGGCAAACTTTTCGTGTTCCTGCAGAATGCAGCAAGCTGTGGGAATCCATCAAAACCTTGAATGTAACATTTATAAATAATGAAATCTGCAAAAAGGAAACCATATTCTAATAGCTAAAGCAGACTGATTTTTATTTTCTTAAATATATTGAAGTGATGTGTTGTTTTAATGTGAACAGTTTTGCAGAATTTCTGGCACATTACCATTTCTGTGGCCTACATATGACCAAGGAATGAATTGTATCCAGAATGCTTTAAAAACAGCAGTTACAAGCAAGGCAACAAATAAAATTTGTTCCCAGTAGACAACAAGGGTACAAATAACTTTTTCATGTGTGTGTATTGTATTTATTTTAGAAATCATATAATCTGTTCATGAATATACTCATCAGAAGCTAAGTAGCTGGCACCATGTGGTGGATTAACTTTTGATAAGAAAGATAGAATGTGATTCTGCACATGATGGTAAAAAAAAAGCATGAAAAAAAAATTGGGAAGACTTTGCTGGATAGTTTCGGAAGCAAAAGAGGTGATGATCACACAATATGTCTTCTGTTGTGTATAGAAGAACTCCATGAGGCTGAGTACTGTGAACTAAACTTAGTATGACCTTAGTCTTCTTTATTACAACTCCAGAGTGCCTAAACAACATGGCAACCAACCTTTAATACTGGCCCTGCACGTGTGTGCAGGTGACCATTTGGACTCCAACAGTCGTGCCCTCTGGTGGCAAGTATTACATAGTATACATACACAAGTATACATACCATCACTCCCCATCCAAAGTCTTCGGTACAAATTATTTACAAGTTGAGGTGATCCGGAGTCCTTCGCTCCCTGGTTGATCTTCTAAGTTCAAACCCAGGCGTGTGTGAGTTGGTCAGACCATTGCTGCACTGCACCACGGCTGGTCTGACCAGACTGTCAGGAACGGTGGATTCATCCTCATGATTGACAGTGAGGTCGATTGCAGGTTGGGTGTGTGTTGGTGGATTGTCGATGTCCACTTCAAGTCGATCCTGGTTATCAGTAAATTGCAATTTGGTATGATCTAAATGCTTTCTGCACATTTGGCCATTTAACAGTTTGATTATAAACACCCTATTCCCTTCCTTGGCCAAAACAGTGCCAGCAACCCACTTGGGACCATGACTGTAATTCAGGATAAACACAGGGTCGTTAACATCAATGTCATGTGAAACAGCCGCGCGATCATGGTACATGTTCTGCCGGTGACGCTGGGTTTCCATGTGATCATTAAGATCTGGGTGGACTAGGGAGAGCCTGGTTTTGAGGTCGCTCTTCATCAACAATTATGCCAGGGAAACCCCGGTGAGCGAGTGGGGTCGCGTCCGGTAACTAAGCAGAATGCGAGACAAGCGGGTCTGCAGGGAGCCATCCGTCACGTGTTTTATGCTCTGCTTGATTATTTGGACTGCCCGCTCCGCTTGACCATTACCCAGGCTTAAACGGAGCAGACCTGACATGCTTGATGCCATTGCGGGTCATAAACTCGTTGAGTTCCGAGCTGGTGAAATATGGTCCATTGTCGCTGACAAGGATGTCGGGCAAGCCGTGAGTGGCGAACATGGTCCGGAGCCTTTCAATGGTGGCTGTGGACGTGCTGGATGACATGATTACACATTCAATCCATTTGGTGTAAGCGTCCACAACTACTAAAGACATCTTTCCTAGAAAGGGGCCGGCAAAATCTATGTGGATCCTGGACCATGGTTTGGAGGGCCATGACCACAGACTCAGTGGCGTCTCCCTTGGTGTACTGCTCAGTTGCGAGCAAGTGTTGCACTGATGCACGCATGACTCCAAGTCCGAGTCAATGCCGGGCACCAAACATGCGATCTGGCAATTGCCTTCATCATGACAATGCCTGGGTGGGTATTGTATCGGTCATGTATAAATATTTTCCACCCTTTTTTTAGCAAAATCACGCGATTACCCCATAACAGACAATCCGACTGGATGGACATTTCATCTTTGCGTCGGTGAAACGGCTTAATTTCATCTTGCATTTCCCCGGGAACAGCTGACCAGTTCCCATTTAGGATGCAACTCTTTACTAATGATAGCAAGGGATCCTGGCTGGTCCAGGTCCTGATCTGGCGAGCTGTGACGGGTGACCCCTCGCTCTCAAAAGCATCCATGACCAGTAGCAAGTGCGGGCTGCGCCATTTCAACCCCAGTGGTGGGTAATGGTAGCCGGCTGAGAGCATCGGCACAGTTTTCAGTGCCTGGTCTGTGGCAGATAACATAGACATAGGCGGATAATGTTAGTGCCCATCTTTGGATGCGGGATGAAGCATCGGTGTTTATACCTTTACTCTCTGAAAACAGCGAAATGAGCGGCTTGTGGTCAGTTTCAAGTTCAAACCGAAGTCCAAATAGGTATTGGTGCATTTTCTTAACCCTATATACACATGCTAACACCTCTTTCTCGACCATACCATAGGCTCTCTCAGCCTTAGACAGACTTCTAGACGCGTATGTAACCGGCTCGAGGTTGCTCGATACAATGGCTTGCTGTAACACACAGCCGACCCCATACGATGAGGTATCACAAGCTATCACTAAACGTTTACATGGGTCATAGTGTACAAGTAACTTATTTGAACATAGCAGGTTCCTAGCCTTCTCAAAGGCTGTGTCTTGAGATTTGCCCCAAACCCAGTCGTCACCCTTACATAGCAACATGTGCAAAGGCTCTAACAATGTACTCAACCCGGGTAGAAAGTTACTGAAATAATTGAGGAGTCCCAGGAATGAATGCAGTTCCATCACATTCTGTGGTCTGGGTGCATTCTTGATGGCCTCTGTCTTCGGGTCTGCTGTCAAGATCTAAAAGATTGACAGCAGGTCTGGATCCTGCTGCGAACCCGCCTCCATGTCAATTTTCAAAGTGCCAGGTCTGTCTGCTCTTTACAGACCCGACACTAAGCAGCGGGTGAGCCAATTGAAATAATTAAGAGGTTGTTAAAAGGTGCTTAAATAGCATTTTACCATCTACTTACCATTTTTCCAGCTTTTTGATGAATTTCACGGCACTCAGGGATCAGATCAGGTAAGTAGGTCGAGTTTTCACTAACTCTCTATTCCTCTGAATAGGTGACAGCTGTAAAAGAGGTATAAAAGCTACCATTTCACAGCTGTTCACTTTCCAATGTTAGAAGCTGGAGCATTCAGGATTTGGAATACACTTTTCAGTTTTAGGAAGGTTTGAAGTGTTTGGAGTAAATTCTCTATCCAGTATCACCTCCTTGGAGCAATCTCTCTCACCATTGACAGATTGCTTCTGTCATCTCAACTTCAGCTGCCATCTATTCCAGCAGCTTCGGTGCCCTTGAAAACATCTCACCTTGGTCCTCAGAATCCCACCATGAACAACTCCAACACCAGCATCACCAGGCACACCAACATCACCAACAACAACACCAAACTGCTCCGCAATCACCTGATGCTGCACAGGTTATCAGCACCCTGATCACATTGCTGCCCAGGACGCCAGGGATGGCCTCACCATGGCCAGATTTACTTCATTTGATGCTGTACACCCTGGCTGCCACATGATGCACCAGGTTGGCACCACCCCACACCAACACCATAAAGCATCCCTGCAATGTCCAAGCCATTCCTTTCATACTCATCACCATTCCTACATTACAACAGTGACTACACTACGAAAGTACTTCAGTGGCTGCAAAGCGCTTTGAGATGTCCAGTGGTCATGAACAATGCTATATAAATCCAAATCTTTATTTTTTTATTGTGGGAGGCACCATTATTTCTCACCATTCACTACAATTCACTGAGCCATTTTCAAAGGTGCACACAAATCTGCCCAAGAAGGCAAAGTGTTGAAAATAAAAATGTCAATGTTTGGCAACACGTCAACAGAAACTTTACATGAACATTGGCTAAAAGATCCAAGTGCCTACCCTTGTGTGTTGGTATGAATGGTTGAGGGTGAGTGTGAACGGTGGTTCAAACATGAAAACATAAGAAAGAATATTAGAAATAGGAGCAGGATAGGCCATTTGACCCCTCGAGCCTGCTCCATTTAATATCATGGCTGATCTGATCATGGACTCAGCTCCACTTCCCTGCCCGCTCCCCATAACTCTTTATAAGACCCATAACCCTTTATAAGATGAGATGGGGAAGTGATAATGTAGATAGAGAGGGATCGATGGAGATGCAAGAGTTGGCGTAAGTAAGGTGCAGGAGTAGGGTAGAGAAGGCAGAGTGATGGGGATGTGATGAGTGGCACAGCAGGATGATGTTGAGTGTGGCTTTGCAATAACATGGAGATGCAGGAAAAATGAGCACAGATTTGGGATTCAAGATCTTTGAAGAAGGGAGGTTGGAGACACGGCGATAGTTTGCATGGATGGAGGGGTCAAGGGTTGTTTTTTTTAGGAGAGGGGTGATGATGGCGGATTTGAGGGAGAGAGGGACAATACCTGAGGAGAGAGAACTGTTAACAATGTCAGCTAACATGGGAGCCAGAAAAGGAAGTTGGTTGGTCAGCAGTTTGATGGGAATAGGGTCAAGTGAGCAGGAATTGGGTCTCATGGACAAGATGGGCTCAGAGAGTTCATGAGGGGAGATCAGAGAGAAACTGGAGAAATATGTGAAGTCAGTGCTAGGGCAGAGAGGATCCTTAGAGCAAATTTGGCCCAGTGGGCTAGGGGAAGGAAGGGAAGAGGCAGAGGCAGCCGAATGGATGGTCTCAATCTTAGAGACAAAGAAGTCCATGAGCTCCTCACAAGTATTGTCGGAGGTGAGGGTGGAGCCTTGGGAGAGGGGTTTAAAAAGACGGTTAGCAGTGGAGAATAGAAGCCGAGGTTTATCTTTGCATTCCAGAATGGTTCTGGAATAGTGAACAATTTTGGCAGACGAGAGCAGGACCCGATAATGCTTTATGTGGTCCAGCCAGATCTGGCGGTGAATGACTCAACCAGTTGTTCACCATATCCATTCATGTGTCTGCAACCCTTGGACTTAAGGGAGCGTAAATCATAGCTATACCAGGGGAACGGTCAGGATGAGAAAGAGTATTTGTTTTAATAGGGACTAGGGCATCAAAGGAGGTGGTGAGGGTGTGATTGAGCAGATCGGTAGAAATGTCATGGTGAAAAAGAAAGCAGAAACCTTAATCATATGAGATTATGACAAATCCTAATCCTACGTGTATAAATAAACTCTCTCACGCAGAAAAACATGCAGGTACACACATTCTTCTGTCTTTTTAATAAAAAACTCCATATACATTTTATTTTGATAAATCCTTTGAAATTTATCCTCTTGTTTTTTAAGCTGATTTGAAGAAAGAATACTGAGTAGAAAGTGTTAGAAGCTGAAAGCTTCTTTCAGCACAGCTGACTGAACAGTATCGATGCATCTTGTGAAATTAGGGACACTGTACATGCTCAGACTGCACAAACAAAATCAGCTTAGAATCAGCTCTGGCAAACATATTAGGGCCAAAATCAGTGGCCAGGCTCCCAGCATAGCTTTGAGGAAAGTCCACTAGAAAGGCTGCACACTGGGTCAAGACCTGGATACATTAGGTCCCACCTTACTTCTGTCATCCTGTTTTGTGGGGGTAGACCTTCTGACCCTACAGGGTCATCAATGTAAGGAGGAGGGGAGGTTCCCATAGCCTGAGCCTCAGTTGGAACCTGGTGTAGAGTCAGCGAGGTACTGCTGGTCTTCCTGAAGCCCTGTGCAAATGAGACATTTTAATTTTGTTTAAATTAGAAATTATATTGGAAATTTCAGTTACTGCAAAAAATGGCAGTAATAAAAAATAATTCAGAGAGCATTTTGAGTGATGTGTGGGAATCCAGTGGCCACATGGTGAAAGCTTTCACTGGGCTATTGTCAGCCATGGCTCAGTAGGTAACACTCTTAGCCAGAAGGTTATGGGTTCAAGTCCATTCCAGAGACTTGACCACAAAAATCTAGGCTGACACTCCAGTGCTGCACTGTCAGAGGTGCTGTCTTTCGGATGAGGTGTTAAATTGAGCGTCTGTTCTCTCAAGTGGATGTAAAAAATATCATAGCACTATATCAAAGAAGAGTATGGGAGTTATACCTGGTGATCTGGCCAATATTTATCCTCCAATCAAGATCCCTATAAACAGATTATCTGGTCATTATCACCTTGCTGTCGTGGGAACTTGCTGTGTGCAAATTGCCTGCTGCGTTTCCTACATCACAACAGTGACTACAATTCAAAAGTACTTCATTGGCTGTAAAGTGCTTTGGGATGTTCTGAAGTAGTGAAAGGTTCTATATAAATGCAAGTCTTTCTTTAAAATAGCAGCTAACACCTCTAACATTGAAAAGGCTCACCTCAGTGCCACCTACAGGAGGAACAGATATTGCAGGAAATATAATGAGTTTACATTTTTAAAATAACAAAACATAATCTCATGGTATAATTTTACATTGCATATGTAAGGAACCAGAACACAACATTGTACCTGAGATTTGCCTTAGCCAACTGTAACTTTGATACACATAGTTAGACACCTATAATGTAAACGGGCAAATCCAATTCTAGGAGTATGTTACAGACAGCTAGGTCAGAATAAAACAGTTTGCACTATGAAGATATAAAAAGGGTATGTGTAGACAGGAAGGTTATTTTACTGAGGGATTTTGATTAACAAAATGTAAATTGGAAATGTTCAACTGGTTTAGAGTCTGAGTTTGTAAATGTTCTAATGTTCTGGGGATGCCACGAAATACAGTGAATATCTTTACGTTGCAATAGAAAGTGTTCAGGATAACATACTGGGAATGGGCAGAAAGCACCCATAGAAGATAGAAGAGGCCTCAGCCATTTTAAATTTGGTAGGTGAGATGTTGGGCACCAAACAGGCATTTCGGTGCAGCACACCAGATCGAAGCCTCAAGATCAGACTGGGGCTACCACCAGCAAGGTAAGTTCTTACGTTCTTATGACAGCCCTACCAAAGAGCCAACACAGGCACGATGGAGCAACTGGCCTCCTTCTGTGCTGTACCATTCTACGATTCCAATGCAGCCTTATCGCTATTTTAGAGAATCGGTTGTCGATTAGCCCTTAAGAACACAGGGTGGGAGGGTCACAGGGCAGAAGCAGCCCTGATTATTTTTATGGGCTGACAAAAATAATTTGACACTTACCTTTGTTGGGCCTCTTTGGTTTCGTTACCTGGGGAACTGGTCGGAGAGTGCATGGCACAGGTTCTGACCACTTTCGACCTAAAATGGCAATCGGGATCCTATTGACATCACAGGACCCCAATTGCTATATTAAAAGGGGCATGTTGCCTGAATCAGATGGGCACTTTGGACACCCAATGGTAGGTTCCTTTCAAAATAGAGCTGGCCCCATTGCCAAATTGAACGGGCCGGTAAGGCTACTCATCTCATTCTGAGGCTGTTGTTGCCTCATAGCATCAGGCAAAAGCAATGAAAATCGACTCCAGTGACTACAGAATGATAAAGTTCAACATAATTTGGTGTTCAGAAACAGAACCAGAAACTAGATATATAATTTTAAGATGTTTAACGTCAAGAAATTGAGGAAATAGTTGAAATAAATTGATTAGGAGAACAATTCAACTAGACTTTAGCAGAGGACAAGTGGTACTCCTTTGAGGACATAATGCTGAGCATACAAGCTAAATACTATTTAGCAGGTTTAGCAAGTGAAAAAAAAAATTGACCATGTAGAAGGTGTTAAACATTTGAAATGGAAGATAGTGTGTACAAGCATAAAGGACAATTGGACAAATAGTCGATGGACTTGGTAACTTAAAGATATTCATTTTTGGAATGTGCTAGATGGACTGAAGCTGGGTTTTTTTCAGTTCCATACATTCTTATCTTTTATCCCCAATGGGTTAACAAATCATGAAATGCAAAATAAAGGAATTCACTGAAATGAATGTATGAACATGTTATAAGGGTAGTCAGAGGGACAAAGAGAAATCTGGATAAATACAGCTACAAAATATAAGAGAAAGAACTTATTTCAGTAATGTAGTAGTCAGAGGATAGTCAGAGAAGTGGTGGGAACATGAAAAGATGCCAAAATTGAGTATCAACATGAAATAGTTAATTTTTTGAATGATTATTTTCCACAAGTATTCATCGGATAAATTGTGAACAAATTAGAATTGCTAAAAGCAATTATTCAAGTACAATAAATGACTTTGATATAAACAGTGGACTGTCAGACTCATCAGGCAATTCTTGTCCCCTCCTGATAGCCAAGTTGTGCAGCATAGAGCACACCACCACTACTGCGTATGAAATGATACAATGAGCTCCGTACTGTGAGCCGGGATGCGTACTATGTAACTCCCGTACAAATCTCGCCCTGCCTTTCTTGAGCATTACAACACGATTAACCCATAGTAAACAGTCGGACTGGATGGAAAGCACATCTTTGCGATGGCTGTACGGTTTGGTTTCATCACCCATTTCCTTGGGGATGGTCGAGCAGTCCCCGTTAAGAACACAACGTTTTACAACCAATAGGGTCGGATCCTGGTTGGTCCAGGTCTTAACTTGTTGAGCAGTGACAGGCGACCCTTCACTCTCAAAGGCATCCATGACCATGAATAGCTCTGCGGGCAATGGCGTTTCCATCTCCAGTGTGGACAACGGTAACCGGCTCAATGCATCAGCGCAGTTGTCGGTGCCTGGTCTATGGCGAATGACATAATCATAGGCAGATAATGTCAGCGCCCACCTCTGGATGCGGGACGACGCATTGATATTGATACCTTTATGTTCCGAGAGCAACGATATGAGCGGCTTGTGATCGGTTTCCAGCTCAAAGCGAAGCCCAAACAGGTACTGGTGCATTTTTCTTACCCCATAAACACATGCTAAAGCCTCTTCCTCTACCATGCCGTAGGTTCGTTCTGCCTTGGACAGGCTTCGAGACACATATGCAACTGGTTGTAGCTTGCCTGACTCATTGTCTTGTTGGAGTACGCAGCCGACCCCATAGTATGATGCATCACAGGTCAAAACTAGACATTTGCATGGGTCATACAGTACCAGTAGCTTGTGGGAACACAACAGATTTCTAGCCTTCTCAAAGGCTCTGTCTTGAAGTTCACCCCACACCCAGTCATCTCCTTTCCTGAGCAGCTTGTGCAAAGGCTCTAATACTGTGCTCAATTTGGGTAAGAAGTTGCCGAAGTAGTTGAGAAGACCCAGGAACGAACACAGCTCCGTCATATTCTGGGGCCTGGGCGCATTTTTGATGGTCTCTGTTTTCGCATCTGTAGGCCTGATTCCATCTGCAGCAATCTTTCATCCAAGGAATTCGACCTCTGGTGCCATGAAAACGCATTTTGAACATTTCAGCCTGAGTCCCACTTTGTCCAGACGACGCAGAACCTCTTCCAGATTGTGCAGGTGCTCAGCGGTGTCATGACCTGTGACTAGGATGTTGTCTTGGAATACCACAGTCCTGGGGACGGATTTCAATAGGCTCTCCATGTTTCTCTGAAATATGGCTGCCGCCAAACGAATGCCAAAAGGGCACCTGTTGTAAATAAACAGTCCTTTGTATGTGTTGATGCTCGTAAGTTTCTTTGATGATTCACCCAGTTCCTGTGTCAGGTAGGCCGACGTTAGATCCAATTTGGTGAATGATTTTCCCCTGGCTAGCGTTGCAAACAAGTCATCAGCTTTCTGTAGTGGGTACTGATCTTGTTTCAAACTTGGTTGATCGTGATTTGTAGTCTCCTCAAATCCTTACCGTGCCGTTGCTCTTTAACACTGGAACAATGGGACTGGCCCATTCATTAAATTAGACCGGTGAAATGACCCCCTCGCGTTGTAGCCTGTACAATTTGAGCTCAACCTTTTCTTTCATCGTGTGGTGGTAAAAACAGAGAGACAGACTATTATCTGAATGGTGACAGATTAGGAAAAGGGGAGGTGCAAAGAGACCTGGGTGTCATGGTACATCAGTCATTGAAGGTTGGCACGCAGGTACAGCAGGCGGTTAAGAAAGCAAATGGCATGTTGGCCTTCATAGCGAGGGGATTTGAGTACAGGGGCAGGGAGGTGTTGCTACAGTTGTACAGGGCCTTGGTGAGACCACACCTGGAGTATTGTGTACAGTTTTGGTCTCCTAACCTGAGGAAGGACATTCTTGCTATTGAGGGCGTGCAGCGAAGGTTCACCAGACTGATTCCCGGGATGGCGGGACTGACCTATCAAGAAAGACTGGATCAACTGGGCTTGTATTCACTGGAGTTCAGAAGAATGAGAGGGGACCTCATAGAAACGTTTAAAATTCTGACGGGGTTAGACAGGTTAGATGCAGGAAGAATGTTCCCAATGTTGCGGAAGTCCAGAACCAGGGGACACAGTCTAAGGATAAGGGGTAAGCCATTTAGGACCGAGATGAGGAGGAATTTCTTCACCCAGAGAGTGGTGAACCTGTGGAATTCTCTACCACAGAAAGTTGTTGAGGCCAATTCACTAAATATATTCAAAAAGGAGTTAGATGAAGTCCTTACTACTAGGGAAATCAAGGGGTATGGTGAGAAAGCAGGAATGGGGTACTGAAGTTGCATGTTCAGCCATGAACTCATTGAATGGCGGTGCAGGCTAGAAGGGCCGAATGGCCTACTCCTGCACCTATTTTCTATGTTTCTATGTTTCTATGTGCGGATCGCACTGGCTTTGTGATGGATGGGCCTGGCGTCTGGGCCTAGGTGAATCTGCACCTTGGCTCCCTTGAAGCTGCCAATTCCCAGTTCAAACAGTCAGGGAAATTTGCTCAGCACTTGAGCACACAAATCATCATCCGCTGATGACAAAACTTTGATATCGTACCATTTCCATTTTATTTTCTCGAGCCAATTCCTGCCGAATAACGATGGGCCGTTGCCCGGGATAATCCATAACAGTAGATCATGAACCGCTCCCTCGTACGACACTCTTACTGCTGCACTACTGATCACTGGTATGAGCTCTTTGGTGTAGGTATGTAACGTCGCATTTATCGGACTCAGCTTGGGTCTCTCTGCCTTGGTCTCCCACAGCTTTTCGAAAGTCCTCTGGCTCATTATCGATTGACTCGCACATGTGTCTAATTCCATGGATAGTGGCATGCCATTTAATTTTACTTCCATCATCGGTTGGCTCTTTGTTAGTAATTTTACCTCCAGCATTATCAGTTGACTCTTTGTTAGGAACACACGTACGCTATACACTTTCTCCTCAGAGCTCTCAAATGCCTCGGGCTGCATCGCCAGATCCACACTGGATTGATCATCATCCACGTGGTGTGTCGCAGCTCGCTTGCTCTGCTGTGGACACATCCGCTGAAGATGCCCCGTCTTCGCACACCCTCTGCATACATATTGCCTGAAGCGGCACTGAAGGGGTCGGTGATTGCCCCCACAATGCCAACATGTTGAGCTCGGATTTGCGCCCGATGGCGGGCTTTGAGTGACTCCCGTTCTCACATACGCAATTGAGTAGGCCCTCGATGGCGAACTTTGAGCGGCTCCCGGCCTTGCAGACGCAGTCGAGTAGGCCCTGCCATGTGCAGCTCTGCCAGGCGTCGATACAATTTTGTACACAGTACTTGCCGTGGAGTTCCTGTTTTGTCACGATATCTGCTTCATGCTTTTCTGCATGGACATGCAAGCCTGGGCGATAGTGATGACCTTGCTGAGGTCCGGTGTCTCCGTAGCCAGCAGCTGACTTAAGATCGCCTTGTGGTTGACCTCTGTTATGAACTTGAATGCCCTGATAATGACTCAAAGAGGCAATGTGTTGTACTTGAACTGTAATGACCTCAGTCCTTTATTGATAACTCCAGAGTGAAGATCAGGCCTGGTGGCCTGTCTTTTATACTAGGCCTGGCACATCTGTACAGGTAACCTACAAGTCTCCCACTGCTTTGCCCTCTGGTGGCACACCTTGTGACAGTACAAACAGTAGCCATGTCGGATACATGACATCACTCCCCCCTAAACCTTTAGTGCAAATCGCCTCGACATTGACTGTGCTCTGGGCTTAGCTCTATCTGGTTGACCCTTGGCGGGTCGTTTCAATCTTGGGTGAGTGGTTGGTGGTTGCTGTTTGTGTGTGTCCCTGACCATTCCATTCCCCCCCCCACTCTCCCACGTATAGATTATGCCGGAGGCTCATTGCATTCATATACATTCAAGTCAAGAAAAATAAGTTTGCATTGCATTTGTGGTTCAGTTGTGAGACAAATATGCTGGACTGGTGAGATATATTATCGATACGTACTGGGGATCAGTAACTGGTGCGGAAGGACAAACTAGTTCCAGAACTACTGATGGTGTCCAGGCAGTCTCGTGGCGACGCGGTGCCCAGTGCTGGCAGTGGGAACCCGGTTGGCTCAAGTTGCCTGCTCTCAGGGCTGTTGCCATTGCTCCCAGCGTCGGGCAGGTTCACAGATGCCAGTGACCTCCCTGTCCTTTCTTTGTGCCCTGGGTCGCTGCTGCTCCCTGAGGAGCTGTCATCTCGCAGTGCACAGGGAACTGCTGACTCACTAGCCTGGGCATTGCTTGGTTTGGGATCCTGGCTGGTCCCGTTCCCCTTTGGGAGGACTGTTGCGGGTGACCCTTTGTTTCCAGGTATGACCTTGGTGGCGATGGGGTCTAGGGGCTGCGCCTTGGCAGTTTGCTCTTTCAGGCTCATGGCGGTTGGTGCCATCAGGTGCCTGAGAGGTGGAGCTGATCGGGGCAGGCTATCGATACCGGTGCCATTGCCGTCCTGAGATCACTTGCTCTGCAGCTCGTGTATGTGGCTGCTTGTGGCCACAATCCATGGTGCATAACTCTGGTCCCAGGGACGCAGGCATTGGGTAGCTCACTGGACCTGTGTGCACCCGATGGGTGTTTGCCCGCAGCATTGGCTGTGTGTAGTTGAAATCCTACATCGCACAACGTTTCATTACTTATTGTGAATACCCTGTAGCTCTGATCGCGATCGCGTGACTTTTCCTTGCTTGTTGCATGTACACAATTCTGATCATCAGTTACACATTTTATCTCACAGTTGCTATTACATTGCTTGAGTGTGTGGAACTGTCCCTTTAAGTGTGGTGGGTTGCAGGCCTCCTTTAAGCGAGCCTTGCTTTCTTTATCCCAATCTTCTTCTTTGTTTGCTGTCACGTGTTGCGCCATCAGCGCTGCAGCTTGTAGTCTGGCTGCTGTCATTTTTCTTCAGTGCATCACCTCGTGGTTTGGGCACCATCTTCCCTCCATCCACGATGTCGACTGCAGTGATCCTCTTCTCCCCGGGTTCTACCTCCGAAACTGGGAAATCGCCTCTGGATCTGATTTTCTTCCTCCGGAGTCCTGTCACTGGAGCCTGGAAGGTGCGCTCGGGTCGTCCCAGCTGATCATCTCCACGCAGTCGTGCTGAGCGGTCTGTGCCTCGGGTGCTGTGCTCGTCTGCTCTCTGGTGCCAGATCCACCCTCAAGTGAGGGCTTGCTGTGCCTCCGAACGCCGAGGACATCGATCGCTGGAGGGGTGAAATCTTCCCAACTCCAATGGATCGTCTCCATCCACCTTCTTCCGAGTAGCGTTGGTCCATCACCTGCAACAACCCACAGAGGTAACTTGTGCACCGCGCCATCATGGAGTACCTTTACAATTACTACCAATGACTGGGATAAGTTCATTGGCGTAGGTGCGCAGCTTTGCCTGAATTGGGACCAACTTGGGTCATTCAGTTTCATTGTCCCATAGCCTCTCAAAGGCTTCTTGATTCATAGCTGACTGGCTCGCCCCCGTGTCCACTTCCATGAAGACTGGAACGCCATCTATCTCAACTTCCATCCTCAACGGGGAACACTCGGTGGTGCAGGTAAACATGCTGTGTACCTCATCGTGGGGCTGAGCTGCCTCTCTGCTTATAGTTTCATAATCCACGTTGGATTCATGGCCATTTGCAGACTCTTCATCGACACAGTGAGTTCTATTTCTCTTACACATTTGCTGGAGGTGGCCCTTTGTGCTGCAGCCTTTGCATACATAGTCTTTAAAGTGGCACTGGTGAGCCCTATGATTCCCTCTACAATGCCAGCATGGAGCTACTCGATTAGGCCCCCTCGGCGAACTCTGAGTTAAGGGACTCGGGGGCCTGTTTTCTCTTCCCTGAGAAGGTTCGCGTTCTACAGTCCAGCCTCTAAAAGGCGCCACTCTGCACAGTACTTGCCGGGTTTGAGTCCTGAGGGTGAGTCATCTGCCTAGAGCCGCAGGTCGAGGTCATGAATGCCTGGCTCACAGGGATGGCCTTCTGCAGTGTGACTGTGGTATCTGCTGACAGTGGCTTATAAAGAAGGCCCTCATGGTCGATTCCAATGGCAAAAATGTCTCACAGCGCTTCGGTGAGGTGGTCGCTGAAATCACGGTGCCGCCAGCCTCCTGAGGTTTGCAGCGTATTTCGCGATTTCCTGGCTTTCGGGCCGTCGGTGGGTGCAGAACCGGTCTCTGGCTGTGAGGATGCTCTCCTTAGTCTTGAGTTGCTCATGGATCAGTGTTACGAGCTCCTCGTATGTCTTGGTCATTGTTTCGCTGGTGCCAGCAAATCCCTGACGAGGCCACAGACGGTGGGCCCACAATTGGTTAGCAGGATAGCTCTGCGCTTGCCAGCCAGTGTGGCCGGGTTGTTTCCTGCCAGGTCATTTGCTGTGAAGAAATGGTCAAGCCGCTCCACAAAGGCATCCCAATCATCACCATTGGCAAACTGCTGCAATGTACCAAGGGTAACCATTTTCACATGAAAGTCCCTAATCTTGTTGCCAATTGTTATGTCCTTGGATGCTCTGATAATGACTCCACGAGGCAATGTGTTGTAGTTGAACTGTATTGACCTTAGTCCTTTATTGATAATTCCAGAGTGAGGATCACACCTGGTGGCCTGCCTTTTTACCTAGGCCAGGCACACCTGTACAGGTAACCTACAAGTCTCCCACTGCTGTGCCCTCTGGTGGCACACCTTGTGATAGTACCAACAGTAGCCATGTAGAATACATGACAACCCCGATCACACAAAAGTCACGCAGCATGTCTTCCAACACAGGCCCAAATTTGCAAGGCCCTGCAAGATGTCTCATGTCGGCAACAAATGCCACTACGCCCTGGCCTTCTGGACGAACATGCATATAGAGGCGATATCTGGATATGAGGATTCCTTCCATGGGTTTAAGGTGTTCCCAAACTAGAGCACACAGTTCTTTGTAATTCTTTTCTGTAGGAAGAGTGGGTGAGAGCAGATTCTTGATGAGTGCATAGGTCGTGGGGCCACAGACGGTGAGAAGAACTGCCCTGCGCTTCTCTGCTTCCTTGTCTTTGTTTAGGTCGTTTGCCATGAAGTACTGGTCAAGATGATCTGTGAAATCTCCCCAATCCTCTCCCTTATTGAATCTCTCGAGAATTCCAACAGTACTCGATCGTGCTGTGCTCGCCATACTTTTGCGTAGATTCGTATTTGCCTCGTCGCCAGTTGTAGTGTATGAAATGATACAATGAACTCCGTACTGTGAGCCAGTGACTAGGTGTAACCTGGTCAGTCTTTAATGGCTCCCAGAAGTGAAGATACAAAGGTGAAGTTCAGGTTATATATCGGGCCCAGCACAAGTGTACCTATGATCCTAGGACCTCCGACGGTAGTGCCCTCTGGTGGTGGGC
Source organism: Pristiophorus japonicus (assembly GCF_044704955.1). Classification (NCBI taxonomy): domain Eukaryota; kingdom Metazoa; phylum Chordata; class Chondrichthyes; family Pristiophoridae; genus Pristiophorus; species Pristiophorus japonicus. Next base: position 229,670,182 of record NC_091981.1, read on the forward strand.
AGACCTTATATACATACATTACAACCACAAATTGACTACCAGCTCACCTCCTGAGTGGTCCAGGCATCTAAAGCGCTGCTTCAGCAATTCAATGGTTTTCTCTACGATATTGCGAGTTGCTCTGTGGCTCTCATTGTATCGCTTCTCGGCTTCGGAGGGGGTTTCATGTAGGGGGGTCATCAGCCAGGTGGCGAGGCCATATCCTTTGTCACCAAGCATCCAGCATTGACCTTGTGGCTGATTGTTAAACAAGTCAGATACAGTGCTCTCACGCAGGATGTGAGCATCGTGGATGCTGCCCGGAAATTTAGCATTCACTGCCATAATAATTTGCTGGTGGTCAACAATCAGTTGGACATTCAGGGAGTGGAATCCCTTGCGGTTCCGGAAAACCTCTGCACCATGAAAAGGTGCCTGCATCGCAATATGCGTACAGTCGCTTGCTCTCTGCATCTTGGGGAAGTTAGCAATTCTGGAGAATCCTAGATCCCTCTCACTCTGTGCCTCCCTGGTCATAGGGAAGCTGATCAAGTCCCTCCTGCATGCGAACAGGGCTTCAGTGACCTGTCTAATGCAGCAATGTGTGGCATGCTGAGAAAGTCCGTAAATGTCTCCAGCTGAGGCCTGAAAAGAACCCGAGGCGTAGAACGACAGTGCCGCGGTGACTTTGACCTCAACGGACAGTGCAGTACTGATGGTGTTGGCAGACTGCAGATCTCCCCTTATGAGCTGGCATACCTCAGTGATAACCTCTTTGTGGAAGCGCAGTCTCCGAAGGCAGGTGGTGTTGGGCAAGTTGAGGTAAGACCGCTTCTCCCTGTAATTGTGGAGGGTGTAACGTCTGGTCCTCCTCATCAGTCTGTCACATCTTACATTGGGCACATAATGCTGTGGAGCGTACCTTCAGCGATCTTGAGTCTGCTGCATGTAATTGGTCATCAAGAGAGGGCGAGAAAGGACAGGCCCCATTGCAGTAACTCTCTGTTTTCCACCGATTGGTCATAAACAAGGAATATCCCGACAAAGACATCTATTCAATTCCAACCGGTCACAGTGTGGTCAAGATGTTTGTCGAGATGTTCACATCAACTCGAACGACCTGCAGAGTACATCCGAACTCAGCCGAGGTTGAAGCACAGCAACCTTTTAAAGGATGCGACATGTGATTTACAACATGGCGTCCATAACGCTGTGATTAATTCTGGTTAGTTTCACTTTTTCTGGGTGTTTTTTTTGGGCGAGCGATATTGTGGGCTATATGTTTGCAAGGTGGTGAAATTGATGCTGGGCGATCTCATGGCCACTAGTCTTTACGATAAAAAAAGCGGCGGGCAGTATTATTGAATCGCTGCATTAAATCAGTGTGGAAAGTAACGCTGGGCGATATTATGGGCGTTGATTTCGCCCATTTTGATGATTCCGCCCAAAAAAAGTGGGCAGGCGGTAATATTTTTTCCCGCGTTAAGCACATGGGGAAAGTAACACTCAGCGATAAGTTTCTAAAATATGCCCGTCAGTTTCCATTTTGTGCTAAAATGTGCGATATATGGGCGCTATATGTCATTTCAGTGGTAAAGTGGGCGTTAAGTGGGCATGAAGCATGCAAAAAAATAGAGGTTCTAGCCCTATATGTTTTAATTAGATCACCTCTCATTCTTCTAAACTCTAGGAAATATAGGCCTAGTCTACAACCACTGACTGGACAGGTTGGATATCTTGGATATCTAAAATGAGAAAGGCACAAGTTTATGGTTGTGGTGGGTGGGGAAAGCAAGAGGTGCATGCTTACACCATGTGCAGCTTGTAAATCAGAAGAGATTGTGGGATGAGGTTAAAGTGAGATGTGAAAAGAAGGATAATGTCTGAGGATACCGGCATCTTCTATTCTTTCAGCCCCACCGCTGGCCATGGGCTCAGCCATGCTGCTCTCAAGAATGTCGAGCATCGTCTCCTCCAAGGGAGTGAGGTGATGCATGCGAGCCTGTCCCCGCCGGTTAGGTTCTGCTGGCACTGCACTGGTTGCATGGTGCCTTTTCCTGCAAGAGAAAGGGAAATGTGTCAGTGAGTGCAGTGCAATGTGTTTGGGTGATGTGCCTATCATGGTTGAATAGCTGACAGTGTGTGCAAGTTGTGAAATGTGGGTGTGAGGCTTGCAGCAGTATTAAGTGTGTGAGGGTGAGGTGAAGCTATGAATGTGAGGTATGAGTCGTGTTTGATAGAGATTGTTTGTAGGTGAGTGATGGGGATGTGACACTAGTGGTGCAGATGGTAGAAATATGGCATTTGAAGATGAATTCACTGACCTTGACCACTCATGTAAGGTCATTAAACTTCTTCCTGCACTCGTCCAAGTCCTCGCGGCTATACTGTTTGCATTCATCATAATGGCTATCCGCTCCCACTGCACTTTGATCTGTTGCCTGGAGGGCCTCCTGGCCCTCTATGGAAAGAGGACCTCGGTCGTCCTATTGACCTCCTGCACCAAGTTCTCTAGTGCTGCATCGGAGAACCTTAGTGCACGCTCTCTCCTCTGTCGTGCTATCATTAAATGATTTTGTGCGCCGTCTTCCTCTCCTCCTCTTCTTTAAGAAGTTCAGACTGCCTTTAAGTAGTTCAGGCTAGCTTCTAATTCGATCCTTCAGTGCTTCCCCTCTCCACAGGCTAGCCTTACTTAGTGCCAGCCTTGCACGGTGGGCCCCCTGTTGAGCATTCAGCCACTCAGCAGCGCCATCAGTGCTGAGCTGAATGGCACAATCATACAAATGAGCAGGCAGCACAAATTTTGCCTGCAGTCCTCCGAGTGAGTGTGGGTTATAAGAACATAAAAAAGTAAGAAATAGGAGCAGGAGTAGGTCATTTGGCCCCTCGAGCCTGCTCCACCATTCAATAAGATCATGGCTGATCTGATCTTGCCCTCAACTCCACTTCCCTGCCTGCGCCCCATACCCTTGACTCCCTTATCGTTCAAAAATCTGAACTAGTGTATCACAATCCTCATGCCTGGTTTCAGGGGCAAACGAATTTCTAGCCAAGATTTCAAAGAGTTTCTTTGTAAAATATAAAATGCTGTGGAATTGGAGGCATATCCTGCTTTGGAATTGGTTGGGTTCTTGTAGACAGAGGGTCATTATTAATGGAGGTAATTCTGCATGGAGACCTATTACTAATGGAGACCTGCAGGGATCTATGTTAGGCCCATTGCTCTTCATGATCTATATTAATGATCTCGATGACGCTAATGTGGGTTCTGCCTGAAAATTTGCACGTGACAGGGAGATTTGTTTTAGTGATAGGCTCGTCAATGAGAATAAAGACACTCTAATCTAGATGCAATGGGCTTGCAGCTGGTGGATGCCATTTAATTTAGATAAATGTAGTGCCCTGTATTTGGGTAGGATGAATGCCAAGCATGTATCTACCATGCTTGGCACAGAATTAAAATCTGTTGATTGGCAAAGAGGCCTAGGGGTAATAGTTCATGAGTCTCTGCAAGTGCCGAGAGGCTATTGTGAAGGTAAATGGAGTACTAGAATGTACAGTGAGGATAATCCAGTATAAAACAAAAAGAACAATAGTATCTTTGTACAAGACCCTCACTAGGCCTAATTTTGAATACTGTGCCCAATATGGTGGATGTTATAGAGGTTCTAGACTAAGTTCACAGGAAGGCCACTAGAATGACCCCTAGTTTAAAAGCCCTTAGTTATCAAAATAGGCTTAGAGAGTTGGGCTTTATACACTGGAAAAGTATGGACTTTGGGGTGATTTAAGTAAAGTATTTAAAATGATGAAGGGACTAGGACAGTGTCTGTGTGGACAGACTATTTGAACTAGATAGGTTAGGGAAAATGAGGGATCATGTATATAAGTTATGCAAGCATTGAACTGGATTAAATATCGGGAGGTTTTTCTTCACAGAGTTATCAACACCTGGAATAAGCTTGTGTGGTGAATGTGAATTTGCTGCAATGGTTCAAAATGGAACTGCACAAGTGGCTAATATCACTGTGGATAAAAGGTAGGCGGGATACTTAGGTATGTACCCCATGGTCACTGTGATCAGAGAAGATGTTTTCAGATTTTTTCCCTGAATTTGCCTAGGTTTTTTTGTATGATTTTTTTCCATCTCCCAGGAGATTACATGCCTACTGGCGACAATGAATCTGGGAGTCATGATGCTTAGTTGCCTTGTGAGTGTGGGATAGGCTTGATGGGTCAGCTGGTGTTTTCCTGTCTGTGGAGAGAGGAAGTACTGAAGGATCGAATTTGAAGTCCTCTATCTTTCTGCTTTAGATTAATAATGTAGATTCAGAGCTCAAAGCAAACTGATCAAATTTGCAGACTGTACCAAAGTAGAAGGGTCAGTTCAATCTGAGGAGGCAATCAGAAGCTCAAAATGACTTAGATTAAATATACGAGCGGGCAGATCAATGGCTGATCAAGCTTAAAAGAAACACGCGTAAACACCGTGTACTTAGGAAGAAAAATGGGACACATAAAAAAATAATATTATTGCCCTTCTTAAGGGTAATTAAGGATGGGAAATAAATGCTGGCCTTGCCAGTAATACCCACATGCCATATGAATAAAAAAAAGCTAAGAATGTTGTTTAAAGGGTAAGGATTTTCATAGACTCAACATTCAACATGTCCTATCACTGCTGAGCAGCAAGCAACAAAATAGATAGAATACTGAACAGTATAGCCAAAAGAGAAAAATACAGTCAGAAGAAGCAATGCTTGAGCTGTACAGTGACCTGGTCAGATCATACTGTAAATCACTGAGACATCAGGGAGACATTCAGTTCAAAGAAGTGTTATGAGATAGATCCAAGGGGCTAGACTTTCGGCACATCATCTCCCATTTATCGTCCATTTAGCACCCATATAAGAACTGAGATTCAGGCTATTGCCCATATTTGCTGAAAAGTGGAAACGAGCGCCTGATTATAGCCCATTTTTCGCCGGCCCAACTTTCGGCACACATGAATGAGCTGCATCGCCTGACCTACTTTAAAAAAAATATGACATCATCGTCATGCAAGGCCGAGAATATTGCTTATAATGGAAACTTGCACCCGATTATGGCCCAGGTTATCGCCGAACGCCAACAATTCGCCCAAATGATTGCCGGCCCAAAAAAAGCTGCAATAACTCGGCACTACGGGGAGGATCTGTAGTAAAAGGCTGTCAGGAGAACCAATTTGTGAGTGATTTTACGGGCCTTTTTGACTCTTGCCACATTTGTATTTGTTGAGGAAAAATTAAGGGCATTTATAGCGATTTATAGTGAGGTGCCTGTAATTTCTCAACCAGTTTTGATCACTCATCACATACTGCAGAATAGAGACGGAAGAATAAAATGAGAAAAGTTGTATACAAGTACATTGCTGTAATGTCAGGATTAATATTAATCATGGATTTTTTTCCCCCTCTGGTTCACAGTACAAATGGAAGCAGAACTAGGGTATGTCATCCCATGAGGAAGGAAATGGAGTTCACCTCAGTTGGCTGATAGATTTTATTTTACAAAGCAACAGGGGCTAGAATAAAAGAAATGTTCTATAATGTTATTGATGGGGACCAGGTCCCCTGTTCTCTCTTTGTCAACCTCTGTGGGAAAAGTTCTTTGCCTGAAAAAAAAACGCGCATGCGCAGAATGGCCGTAGCTATGGACACCAACCTTGCACGACTGAATACATCGCTAAGGCCCATTTCACATCGCTAAGGCTATCATTCAAATTTAAAAAAGTGAAACTAGCAGTTTTTAAAATGGGTGATATTCCAGTGATCCTGAAAAATAAAAAAAGCACTAAGGCTGGAAATATCGCCCAAGCGACCATAGTGGAAAGTCTAGCTCCCAAGGTATCAGAGGACTGAGTAATAAAGACAGACTGAAGTAACTTGGACTTTAAGAGAAGACATCTGAATGACTATCTTACAGAATTGTATGAATTTGAAAATGATAGAGAAACGTAGCTTGGGAGCACTGTATAAATACTAGAGTGGCAGTAGAATAGAAACAGAGCAGCAAACAAAATAAAAAACACATTTTGGACTAAAATGAGACAGTTCTCCTCCATAAAAAGAGTAGCTGATAGCACTGAGTCAGTAAGTTGTGGGATACAACGGGGAGTTAACAGGCAGAGTGCGCCCGCTACCACCCCATTGTTCCCGTCTTCAGGTCTAAGCCAATTTGAGGCCTCAGGTTCATTTGCATGCAGCCAGTGTCAAATTGTCCCACCAATTAGATCAGTCAGAGCTGGGTGGGGTGGGGGGAGAGTCTGGAGCTCATATTGGCCAGGAGTGGGTCAGAGTTTTTTGGTTGGCCCCAGAGGTATCACTCCCACTCTTCCTGGCGTCACAATAAAAAAGTTAAAAATATAATTGCCTGTTTTTTGAGAGGCCTCCAATAGTTTTAAGGACCACTGATTAGTCTGCTCAACGTCAATACCTCAAAATTAGAATCAACATCCAATATACATCGATTAGCATAATAAAGTGGCCCTCTATCTGAAACAGGCAGGCTCTCTGGCTGCCCTTCTAAGGACCCTACCCAAGATGGGCAGTTGCCAAAGTGCCCGTGTAAATAGGGTAGTAAATGACACAACACCATTTTTAAGCTGCCATCGCCCCATTTATGCCAAATCGGCCCCTGTAACCCCATGGATGACATTGAGAAATAATCATGTGAAAGAATCACCGGTGTTCGCTCTCTTCCGTACCCCAAAAATTAGATTTAAAAAAAAAACTTTTTGCCTGCACAGAAAAAATATGAGATTTAGATGAAGCACTTTGTGTTTAAGAAACAGACAATTAGGACAAAGAATTAACAGTTAAATACCAAGATGTATTTTTGTGCACTGCGCACACAATAAGTTACAGATGATTAAGTATTCCTGAAAAGATATTGATGAGAAAATATCTGGCCATCAGAATCCCATTCTGGCCACTTCTCCCTTCCAAACCCACTCCCCCTCCCACACACACATATACTGAAGTACTCGCAATGCAGAAATAAATCCAAGTGTCTCCATGACAACCAGAACACTTTGAGTAGTGGCTGCTAATCTCTCAACTGTTATCCAATTCTCACTAATAAGAACGAAGGCTAAGGAAGACATTAAAGCTCTTAGATCGGAAGACGAAATCTGTACATTCAGTTGCAAGGTAAAAAGATCTTATGATGTATAATCAATTGGCCAATGGATTAATAACAATGTTAACGGTGGCGTATTTAGGTCAAAGCTTCAGGGGGCACCAGATCATTGCCTCACAAAGCGGTCTGTCTTTCCTTGTCTCTATCTTTTTGTTTCCTGTCTTTTCTTCCTATATATTCATTTGACTCTCTTTCACTATGTTTCTTGTTTGCCTTGGTTCCATTTACTCATGTTTTCTTTCTCTAATATGGGCTTATTGAGCTTCTCTATTAATTGCTTGTATTCCTCATGTTTTTACAGCATCCACACACTACAACTGAAATAGTTGCAAACATCTTCAAAAATGGACTAAATAAACTTATGTGTGTGGTATTTAATCGTTCTTTAAAAAGAACTGCAGCATTATATATGGGAACTGTAATTTGGCTCCTGAGTTCCAATTTGGAACAACCCTCACTGATTACAGAAATGGTGCACGTCTGTCCAGTGCCCAGCTACAACTGGACTGCTCGGGTAGGAAAGCCAGAAAATCAGCGAGAAAGTGGGAAAAAAAAACTCCTTTATTAATTCTCTGCCCAAGGAAGCAGTTGAGGCTAGCTCATTGAATGTATTCAAATCACAGATAGATAGATTTTTAACCAATAAGGGAATTAAGGGTATGGGGAGCGGGCGGGTAAGTGGAGCTGAGTCCACGGCCAGATCAGCCATGATCTTGTTGAATGGCGGAGCAGGCTCAAGGGGCTAGATGGCCTACTCCTGTTCCTAATTCTTATGTTCTTACGTTCTTATAATTATTGCATTGACTCCACTCAGACCCTTGACGTAAGACTGCACACATGAAATATGCCTCAGGAATTAACTGAAGTTTTTCACCAATGATGTGGAATTGTTTGCCCTCAGTAGAAAAGTAAATACAGCAGCAATAAAAAAAATATTTTGGAAAGACAGCATCTAAATAACTGGGTTTTGTTGACAATCGGCTGTGATTTAGTGCACACTTTTGACCTGAATTATAACTGGAGTTTGGGATCTGATTAGTTCCAATTTGAATACTTGGCACAACGATGCAAAACAACATGCAGTATTAATAAAAGCAGGATAAAAGCCACGGGCCATCAAATGTAATAAGAAGTATTAGATCATTAATTTCATATATGATTCAATCTGATTTAATAAGAAATGAAATGTCGCTACCATCTTGTAATTATTTCAATATTTGCTAAAGGTAAATTTTAAGCCAGAAAATAAGATACCAGATCTGAACAGTCAAAGACCTCACATTAGGAGGGAACACCCTCAAAACATTTATAGATCCTAAAGTATATATCAAGTGAAACATTTCCTATTGTACAATAAATGGGTTATACAATGCAAACTTGTTAAACATTAATGGATAGAGCAGATAGACAGCAGCTTGGCCATCAAAGTAATTATATGTCATTTTAGCTCTTGCTTAGCTGCCTTAAGTGAAGATTTTCCCTTTCTCTAGATCTGAGAACTGCATGAGGAGAAAGATACCCAAGAAAGAGAAATAAGAAGAGAGAAATAAAGAATATGCTGCCCTGGAAATTGCCTTTTGTTGTCTGGATGATCTATGTCAGCACAATGAGCATTTACATCATCAAAGGACAGGCCAACAAGCACAGCCAGACTGATGGTCACACACATGAGTACCTGAGGGAATTTCCACATTTGTCTCTGAATGACTACACTGCATTTCCCAAGAATCAAACAAGCTCTCTGATTCAAAAGCTATGGGATCGAGTACATTGCATAGAAAGAATAGCTAGCACGAAGGACCAATGTGACAAGGTGGGTTTATATCTTAAACTTTTCCAATCCTCAGAAGAACGATTAGCGACAGTAAACTTTGTGTAATTTGGCAATCATGTTGATAAATTAGAAGAAAGCAACAAGCTGAAAAATGTGTCAGCTTGGCTGAGTGGTAGCCCTGCTCCTGCTGAATTGTGGGATGGAGGTTAGGCCCGTTTTTGAGCCTGAACAGTGCGTCGGCACAGAGCGCACCCCAACCATGAGGCCTGAGGCCAGTCCAAAATTGGGCCTCACGCTTCATTGACATATTGTGGCCGAGCTACCGATGCCTGTCACACCTCCACGAGCAGCTCTCCCATTTTAAAAAGCTAAATGTCCTCCACCAACCTGACCCCGCCGCACAGCACTGCCCCCGAGTCATCAAAATCCATGGCACGGCCTTGGACAACGTGAACCACTTTCCATACCTTGGAGCCTATTATCAGCAAGGGTGAACATCGACGACGAGGTCCAACACCGCCTCCAGTGCGCCAGTGCAGCCTTCGGTCGCCTGAGGAAGAGAGTGTTCGAAGATCAGGCCCTCAAATCTGGCACCAAGCTTATGGTCTACAATGCTGCAGTGATACCCGCCCTCCTGTATGGCTCAGAGATGTGGACCATATACAGTAGACATCTAAAATCGCTGGAGAAATACCACCAACGATGTCTCCGCAAGATTCTACAAATCCCCTGGGAGGATAGACTCAGCAACATCAGTGTTCTCGATCAGGCCAACATCCCCAGCATCGAAGCACTGACCACACTTGACCAGCTCCGTTGGGCGGGTCACATTGTCCGCATGCCCGACACAAGACTCCCAAAGCAAGCGCTCTACTCGGAACTCCTACACGGCAGGCGATCCCCAGGTGGCAGAGGAAACTTTTCAAGGACACCATCAAAGCATCCTTGATAAAATGCAAAATCCCCACCGATACCTGGGAGTCCCTGGCCAAAGACCACCCTAAGTGGAGGAAAAGCATCCGGGAGGGCGCTGAGCACCTTGAGTCTCTTCGCTGAGAGCATGCAGAAAGCAAAGGCAGACAGCGGAAGGAGTGTGTGACAAAACAGACTCCCCATCCACCCTTTCCTTCAATGACTGTTTGTCCCACCTGTGACAGAGACTGTAATTCCCGCATTGGACTGTACAGTCACCTGAGAACTCACTTTTAGAGTGGAAGCAAGTCTTCCTCGATTTCGAGGGACTGCCTATGATGAGGAGGATTATAGAAATAGACACAAGTTGACTGGTGAGCAAAACTTCTATTTTTACTATAACTTCTATGCAAATGGAAATGAGCCAAAAACAAAACTTGCTTGTTAACGAATGTTGAGGGCTTATTAACTGCCAATCTGCAGAGAATGTTCCAGAATTGCACAGCCTGGGCTAATAAAGCAAGTTTAGCTACGTACTCATACTCACACCTGTGAACTAGTGATGCAAAAGAAGAGCAAGATGTCAGCATTTCCCCACAGCACTGGCTGAAGTGAAGAGTATAGCAGAGTTTTCATCAGCACAGAATAAGCTCATTAATAACCATCAGCAGTACGTGAACCAATGCAGCCAGTGAAACCGATGTGGGAGGGTCTCATTGCACAGAACCTCTACTTTAGTTTAGTTTCGGTATTATCAAAGCCTACTTCACATATTTACAGTTATAGAACTGCTAGTTGCTTTACCTGTTTAGCCGTGCTTTACAAATGCCTCGGGTCAGTTTGCTGTAGTTTAGAACAAATGAAGCTTCTTTTCAGCACAGTGAAAGAATGATAGCCTACAGCATTTATTTCAAGTATCAAAACTTTATTTACTGAACGAGTGGTTATCATGTTGAGAGCACACAATGGTCTAGTGTAGGTGGCGTCCAGTGTATGTGGTCTCCAGTGTATATAAGATTCCAGTGCATGTGGGAGTCCAGTGCATGTGAGATTCCAGTGCTTAAGAGTTTCTAGTGCATGTGAGGTTCCAGTGCATGTGAGATTCCAGTGCACGTGAGATTCCAGTGCATGTGAGGTTCGAGTGCATGTGAGATTCCAGTGCGTGTGAAGTTCCAGTGCATGTGAGGTTCCAGTGCATGTGAGATTCCAGTGCATGTGGGAGTCCAGTGTATGTGAGATTCCAGTGTATGTGAGATTCCAGTACATGTGAGATTCCAGTGTATGTGAGATTCCAGTGCATGTGAGATTCGAGTGCATGTGAGATTCCCGTGCATATGATTCCAGTGCATGTGAGATTCCAGTGCATGTGAGGTTCCAGTGCACGTGAGGTCCCAGTGCATGTGAGATTCCAGTGCATGTGAGAGTCCAGTGTATGTGAGATGTCAGTGCATGTGAGATTCCAGTGTATGTGAGATTCCAGTGCATGTGAGATTCCAGTGCACGTGAGATTCCAGTGCACGTGAGATTCCAGTGTATGTGAGAGTCCAGTGCATGTGAGATTCCAGTGTGTTTAAGATTGCAGTATATGCGAAATTCTAGTGTATGTGGTGTTCGTGTATGTGACCTTCTGGTGTATGTACAATTCCATTGTCTGTAATGTTCCAGTGTATGTGGTGTTCCAGTGTATGTATGATTCCAGTGTATGTGGTGTTTTGGTGTGCATAGTGTTCCAATGTGTGTGAGTTCTATTGTTTGTGGTGTTCCAGAGCTCGCATTTCCAATATTCCCTCCCAGAAGGCATAGCTGCCTGCTAGCAGCGTGAAGCTGTAAAATGACCCCTTTCATGTCCATATTATGAGTGATTGTTCACCCAGCTCCACATTCAAATATCAGTGAGGGTATCCAGATCCCAATCAGGGAGCTTTACTTCATGGAATCAGCAATCAGCTGCGCATACTCCACAACTAGATGGAAGGATAGTTAGCTATTTAATAAGGATGCAACTATTTGTACTAACTGAATGGAAGCCGTTTCTCTGATTGGCTCGCCATTATCACATGATCTATTGCTGATTGGTCCGCTTGGAGGATAAGCCACACCCTGAAGTTTCTCTGGAATGTGTAAATTGAACCGCCCAGCCTAACTTTGCACATTGTAACATTGTTATATATGTAAACTTGCAAATACCTTGTTTAACCACCAGAGGGCTCATCCCCTGGAGTTCCAAGTGATCCCAGAATCCCTTGGGAGCATCTGTACTTAAGGAGGCCTCACAGGCTGGAGAGGCACTCTGGAGACCTGCAATAAAAGACTAAGGTCACACTTTACTTTGAGCTCATAGTATCTGGTCAGACTTTTCATTCAATACATAACAATTGATGATGAGATACAGATGACGAACCCCACCGCAATGATGCAGAGAACAGTGGGCATCCTGGAGAAATTTTTGGAGGGAAATGATTGGGAAACCTTCGTGGAGCGACTCGACCAATACTTTGTGGCCAAAGAGCTGGAAGGAGAAGTGAACACTGCCAAACGAAGAGCGATTATCCTCACCATTTGTGGGGCACCAACGTATGGCTTCATGAAAAATCTGCTTGCTCCAGCGAAACTCAGAGAGAAATCATATGATGATTTGTGCACACTGGTCTGAGAGCATCTAAACCCAAAGGAAAGTGTTCTGATGGCGAGGTGTCAGTTCTACACGTACAAGAGTCTGAAGGCCAGGACGAGGTGGGCTATGTCGCCGAGCTAAGATACCTTGCAGGGCATTGCGAATTTGAAGGACATTTGGAGCACATGCTCAGGGACTTCTTTGTACTTGACATTGGCCATGAAATGATACATCGCAAACTTTTGACTGTAGAGACCCCAACCTTGAGTAAAGCCATAGCGATAGCCCAGGCGTTCATCGCCACCAGTGACAATACCAAACAAATCTCTCAGCATACAAGTGCTGCTACAAGTACTGTGAACAAAGTAATGTTGTTTTCAAATCGAAACGTACAGGGCAGGCCTCACATGCCTGTAGCTGCACGTCCGCAGATGTCTCAGAGTCCACCATCAAGAGTGATGAATGCTAGGCCATGATCATGGTTTCCATTCATGCCGCTTCCAAGGATATGTTTGCAAGGGCTGTGGAACAATGGGACATCTCCAACATATGTGCAGGCGAGCTGCAAACCCTGCTAATCCTGCAAACCACCATGTTGCAGAGGAGGACAGATCCACGGTGGATCATGACAAACCAGAGCCTCAGACCGAGGAGGCAGAGGTATATGGGGTGCACACATTTATCACAAAGTGTCCCCCGATAATGCTGAAGGTTGAATTAAATGGACTCCCGGAGTCAATGGAGCTCGACACGGGCGCGAATCAGTCCATTATGAGTAAAAAGACTTTCGATAAATTGTGGTGCAGCAAGGTCTCAAGGCCAGTCCTGACTTCCATTTGCACTAAACTAAGAACTTATACAAAGGAACTGATTCCCATATTTGGCAGTGCTGCTGTAAAGGTCTCCTACAATGGAGTGGTGCACAAATTATCATTCTGGGTGGTACTGGACGATGACCCCAAGCTGCTTGGCAGGAGCTGGCTGGAGAAGATATGCTGGAACTGGGATGACATCCGAGCATTCTCGTCCGTCAGCGACACTTTGTGTGCCCAGTCCTAAACAAGTTCCCTTCGCTGTTTGAACCAGACATCGGGAAGTTCCAAGAAGCAAAAGTGCAGATCCACCTAATTCCGGGGACGCAACCCATCCATCACAAGGCGAGAGCGGTACCATGCATGATGAAAGAGAGGGTGGAGATCGAGCTGGACCAGCTGCAACGAGAGGGCATCATTTCGCCAATTGAATTCCAACAAGTGAGCCAATCCGATTGTTCCAGTCCTCAAGGGAGATGGCACCATCAGAATCTGTGGTGATTACAAAGTAACTATCAATCGTTTCTCCCTACAGGATCAATGCCCACTACCAAAGGCAGATGACATATTTGCTGGCGGGAGGAAAGACGTTCATGAAGCTGGACTTGATCTCGGCGTACGTGATGCAGAAGCTGGAGGAATCATCGAAGGGCCTCAACTGCATCAACACGCACAAAGGTCTCTTCATTTACAACCGTTTGGGATTCAATCAGCCGTGCGATATTCCAGAGAAACATGGAAAGCTTACTGAAGTCGGTCCCGCGCACCGTTGTCTTCCAGGACGACATCTTGGTTACAGGTTGGGACATCGTCGAGCATCTGCAGAACCTGAAGGAGGTTCTTAGTCGGCTCAATCGCGTGGAGCTCAGGCTAAAACTCTCGAAGTGCGTTTTCCTGGTGCCTGAAGTAGAGTTCCTGGGGAGAAGAATCGCAGCGGATGGCATCGGGCACGGCGATTCGCAGATGGAGGCAATTGAGAACGCACCGAGACCACAGAATGTACCGGAGCTGCGGTTGTTTCTAGGACTCCTGAACTACTTTGGTAACTTCTTACCGGGTCTCAGCACACTGTTAGAACCACTGCATGCTTTACTGCATAAAGTAGACAAATGGGTATGGGGTAAAAGCCAAGAAAATGCCTTTGTAAAAGCTAGAAAATTGTTATGCTCAAACAATTGCTTGTGTTGTAGGACCCATGTAAGCATTTGGTACTAGCATGTGATGTTTTGTCATACGGTGTCGAGTGTATATTGCAACAAGCTAATGAATCTGGGAAATTGCAACCGGTTGCTTATGCATCCAGAAGTCTGTCTAAGGCTGAGAAGGCCTACAGCATGATTGAAAAAGAAGCATTAGTGTGTGTTTATGGGGTAAAGAAAATGAATCAATATCTGTTTGGGCTCAAATTTGAATTGGAAACCAACCATAAGCCACTGATATCCCTCTTTTCTGAAAGTAAGGGGATAAATACGAATGCATCGGCCCGCATCCAGAGATGGGCACTCACGTTGTCTGCATACAACTATGCCATCCGCCACAGGCCAGGCACAGAAAACTGTATCGATGCTCTCAGTAGGCTGCCATTGCCCACCACAGTGGTGGAGATGGCACAGCCCACAGATTTAGTCATGGTAATGGAAACATTTGAGAGTGAGCAATCACATGTTACTGCCTGACAGATTAGAACCTGGATGAGCCAGGAACCCTTACTGTCCTTAGTAAAAATCTGTGTGCTTCACGGGAGTTGGTCTAGTGTCCCGTTAGAAATGCAGGAAGAAATAAAGCCGTACCAGCGGCGCAAAGATGAAATGTCTACACAGGCAGACTGCCTCCTGTGGGGCAATCAGGTAATGGTACCAAAAAAGGGCAGGGATACTTTCACTAGCGATCTCCACAGTACTCATCCAGACATTGTAATGATGAAAGCGATAGCCAGGCCCCACGTGTGGTGGCCCGGTATCGATGCATACTTAGAGTCCTGCATGCACAAATGTAACACATGTTCACAGTTAAGCAATGCACCCAGGGAGGCGCCACTAAGTTTATGGTGTTGGCCCTACAAACCATGGTCTAGAGTCCATGTCGACAATGCAGGCCCATTCTTGGGTAAAATGTTCTTAGTGGTTGTAGATGTGTACTCCAAATGGATTGAATGTGAGAATGTCAGCAAGCACGTCCGCTGCCACCACTGAAAGCCTGCGGGTCATGTTTGCCACGCACGGCCTGTGATGCACTTGTGAATGACAATGGGCAGTGTTTCACCAGTGCCAAGTTCAAAGAGTTCATGACCCGCAATGGGATCAAATATGTCACATCTGCCCCGTTCAAACCAGCATCCAATGGTCAGGCAGAGAGAGCAGTGCAAACAATTAAGCAGAGCTTGAAGAGGGTAACTGAAGGCTCACTGCAGACTCGCCTATCCCGAGTCCTGCTCAGTTATCGCACGAGACCCCACTCGCTCACTGGGATTCCACCTGCTGAACTGCTCATGAAAAGGACACTTAAGACAAGTTTCTCATTAGTCCACCCTGATCTAAACAAACCGGTAGAGAGCAGGCGGCTTCAACAAAGTACATATCATGATCGCGCAAATGTGTCATGCGAAATTGAGATTAATGATCCTGTATTTGTGTTGAACTATGGACAAGGTTCCAAGTGGCTTCCCGGCACTGTGGTGGCCAAAGAGGGGAATAGGGTGTTTCGGGTCAAACTTTCAAATGGACTCATCTACAGGAAACAATTGGACCAAACCAAACTCAGATTCACGGACTATCCAGAGCAACCCACAATAGACCCTACTTTTTTTGACCCTCCAACACACACACTAGTGGCAACTGACCGAGCCGTTGACCACGAGGCAGAACCCATCACCCGCAGCAGCCCAGCAGGACTCACCACACCAGGCAGCCCAGCAAGGCCAGTGTCATGTATTTAACTGTTATTGTAACCCATGTATAAACTGACCTAAGTTGTACACTGTGAGAACATTGACCATTAGGTGGTGAACTTGTGGGAGACACTCCTAACCTGGTCTTTCAGGTATAAAAGGGGAAGCTCCACCCACCTTCATCACTTCAGTGCGGGAATAAAGGTATCTCTCAAGTATGGGCCTCATGTGCATTTATACTGTATAGTAAGGACATATAATTGGCGATGAGAAACTGGGATTTAAACCATGCGAGCATGGCCACTAGCAGCACAGACGAGAGGTACTGTGTTGGTGATGATTGGGATGACTTTATTGAGAGACTACAGCAAAGTTTCGTCACTAAGGAATAGCTGGGACAGGATTCGGCCGACAAACGCAGGGCTCATCTCCTGACGGTTTGTGGATCCAGGACGTACTCCCTGATGAAGGACCTTCTAGCGCCAGAGAAGCCGACGGACAAGACTTTTGAAGAGCTCAGTAAATTGATCGGGGAACACTTTAAACCAGCGAGCAGCATGCACATGGCGAGACACCGGTTTTACATGCACCGGCGGCGAGAAGGGCAAAGCGTTCCAGACTTCGTGGCAGATCTCCGGCGACTGGCGAGCCTATGTAAGTTCCCAGATGTATGCAGAGCGGAGATGCTGTGAGACTTTTTTATTGAGGGCATCGGGCATGCTAGGGTTTTCAGAAAACTGATTGAGACCAAATACTTGACCCTAGAAACGGTGACTTTGATGGCCCAGACATTTATCTCAGGGGAGGAAGAGGTCAGAATGATGTTTGACAAAAATCTTGGTTGAAATGCAGCAAATGGACAGGGACTCAACATTGTTAATGCAGCACACAGTTCTCCAGGCAGACAAGGGTAATCGGACATGCCCGAGCATGTAGTCGAACCCAAAGGGAGGAATTCAACAGAGACAATGGCTAGCTGAATGGCGATTCACGCCATCGCAAGGGACAATGCAGCCAGTAATGGGGCCATCAACACCTGTTAATGGTGTGCTTAAGACAGTTACACAGACAGTCAGAGACGATCGACAACGGCTCATATTGGAGGTGTGGAGGCAAACACACAGCCAGAGCTTGCAGGTATCAGCAGTATACCTGCAGAAACTGCAACGTCAGCGGCCACTTGGCACGTATGTGCAGGAAGCCTGCAGCCAGGTTGATGTACGAGGTGGACAGGGATGATGTAAGCCCTACAAGGCCAAATGGACACTGGGGGAAATCGCTGGAAGCTGAAGTTCAGCGAGTTCATGTGGAGCACATATACAGTTCATACACGAGGACGCCACCGATAATGATGAAAGTACTCCTCAATGGCATCCCAGTATCAATGGAGCTAGACACAGGGGCCAGCCAATCCCTGATGAGTATCAAACAGTTCAACAAGTTGTGGGCGTCCAAGGCCAGGAGGCCAAAATTATTGTCAATTGACGCACAGCTACATGACCCACAAAGTTTCGGAGAACAGGTTGCCACTCTGGATTGTCCCAGGGGACGGTCCCGCACTCCTGGGGAGGAATTGGCTGGCTGTCATGAACTGGAAATGGGGCGATGTCAATGCAATTTCTTCTGTGGAGTGAATATCATGCTCACAGGTCCTGGACAAATTTGACTCACTATTTCAGCCCGGCATTGGCACTTTCATGGGGACCAAGGTAATGATTCACATAAACCCGGACACCAGGCCAGTACATCACAAGGCCAGAGCGGTGCTGTACGTGATGCGGGAAAAGATAGAAAGCGAATTGGACCGCCTGCTGAGGGAAGGCATCATCTCGCCAGTCGACTTCAGTGACTGGGCGAGCCCGATTGTGCCGGATGGGTCGGTCAGGATATATGGTGATTACAAGGCCACCATCAATCGGGTGTCACTCCAAGACCAGTATCCGCTACCGAGAGCGGAGAACCTCTTTGCGACGCTATCCGGTGGCAAACTTTTTTCAAAATTGGACCTAACCTCAGCTTACATGACTCAGGAGCTGGCGAGTGAGTCGAAGAAGCTGATCACCATCACGATATACAAGGGGTTGTTTGAGTACAACAGATGTACGTTTGGGATTCGCTCGGCCGCCGCGATCTTCCAACACAATATGGAAAGCCTCCTCAAGTCGATTCCAAGGACAGTGGTTTTTCAAGACGACATCCTCATCACGGGTTGTGATACTGAAGAACACCTCCGCAACCTGGTCTGCGACTGAAAAAGGCGAAGTGCGTCTTCCTAGCTCCAGAGGTAGAATTCCTGGGGATGAGGGTAGCAGCAGACGGGATCAGACCTACTGCGTCCAAAACGGAAGCGATCCAGAGAGCACCCAGACCCCGTAACACGACGGAGCTGCGTTTGTTCCTGGGGCTCCCGAACTATTTCGGTCACTTTCTTCCCAAATTTGGCATGTTGTTAGAGCCGCTACACGTGCTCCTACGCAAAGGTTGCGAATGGGTCTGGGGGCTCAACCAGGAAGGGGCTTTTGATAGAGCATGAAATTTGTTATGCTCCAACAATCATTTAACGCTATATGACCCATGTAAGAAACTTGTTTTCACGTGCGATGCGTCGTCCTATGGGGTCGGTTGTGTGTTGCAACATGTGAATGCCAAGGGTCAGTTACAGCTGGTAGCTTATGCCTCCAGAAGTCTGTCCCAGGCAGAACGGGTCTACGAGATGATAGAAAAGGAAGCGCTTGCATGTGTATATGCTGTAAAAAAAATGCACCAGTACCTGTTTGGCAGAAAATTTGAGCTGGAGACAGATCACAAACCCCCAACGTCCTTTTTGGCCAACAACAAGGCCATAAATACAACTGCATCGGCCCGCATACAGAGGTGGGCACTCACGTTAGCCGCCTATGACTATACAATTCGGCACAGACTGGGCACCGAAAACTGCGCCGATGCACTCAGCAGGCTCTCACTAGCCACCACCGAGGGGGCAACCGAGCACGCTGCTGAGATGGTCATGGCTGTTGAAGCTTTCAAAAGTGAAGGCTCACCCATGACAGCCCGTCAGATTAAATTCTGGACAAATAGAGACCCGCTACTGTCTTTAGTCAAGAAATGTGTCCTGAATAGGGACTGGGCAGCCACATACGGGGCATGCCCTGAGGAATTCAAACCATTTTACAGGTGCAAAGATGAATTCTCGATTCAGGCCAATTGCCTACAATGGGGAAACCGAATAATCATGCCCCAGATGGGCAGAGAGATGTTCATCAGACAATGAGCACCCAGGCATTGTCATGATGAAGGCAATTGCCAGGTCACACGTTTGGTGGCCAGTGATAGATGCAGACCTGGAACTTTGTGTTCGCAGGTGCAACACGTGTGCTCAGCTGGGCAACGCACCCAGGGAAGCCCCCCTTAGCCTCTGGTCCTGGTCCGCCAAACCATGGTCATGCATCCATGTGGATACACAGGTCCTTTCATGGGAAAAATGTTTTTGGTTGTAGTAGACGCCTACTCCTAATGGATCGAGTGTGTCATTCTCAATTCAAGCACATCCTCCGCCAC
This sequence comes from Pristiophorus japonicus, assembly GCF_044704955.1. Classification (NCBI taxonomy): domain Eukaryota; kingdom Metazoa; phylum Chordata; class Chondrichthyes; family Pristiophoridae; genus Pristiophorus; species Pristiophorus japonicus. Next base: position 229,689,897 of record NC_091981.1, read on the forward strand.
GGTAGAAAGTCTACGGGCAATGTTTGCCACCCATGGTCTACCGGACGTCTTGGTCAGTGACAATGGTCCGTGCTTTACAAGCATTGAATTCCAGGACTACATGGCAGGAAATGGTATCAACCATGTCAGAACGGCACCGTTCAAGCCGGCCTCAAACGGTCAGGCGGAACGAGGAGTTCAAATAATCTAACAGGGGATGCTCAGAATCCAAGGGGGTTCCCTACAAAGCCGCTTATCACGCCTCCTGTTGGCCAATAGATCCCGACCACACTCGCTCACAGGGGTCCCACCCTCAGAGCTGCTAATGAAAAGGACGCTCAAAACCAGGTTATCCCTTATACACCCCACCATGAAAGAAATTGTTGAGAGCAGGCACCAGTCACAATGTGACTACCATGACGGGAATGCGAGGGCGTGATGTATTGATGTCAATGACCTTGTCTTTGTTCTCAACTACGCTGTAGGGCCTATATGGCTCGCAGGCACTGTGATTGCCAAAGAGGGTAATAGAATTCTGGTAGTTAAACTTACCAATGGACAAATCTGCCGCAAACACGTGGATCAAACAAAAAGGCGGTTCAGTAACCCCATAGAAGAAGCAGAGGAAGAACACGATGTAGAGTTCACTCCTCCACAGGTGACCGAACACTGGAACCAAGTGCAGGAGAGCCCAGTCACTGTGTGCCGTATAAATGCACACGAGGCCCATACTTGAGAAATGGTCACTCTGTGATCAGTAACCTTTATTCCAGCACTGAAGTGATGAAGGTGGGTGGAGCTTCCCCCTTTTATACCTGAAAGACCAGGTTAGGAGTGTCTCGCAAACAGCAGACACTCAGGCCAGCACCCAACAACCGAAGCTGCAACTCAGGCGCTCTACAAGGGAGTGTAAACCACCAGAGACACTCAACCTGTGATCCCAATAAGACTTTGCAGGGGAGGTGACTCACCTTGTAAATAGTTACACTATTGACTTTGGGAGGCGGGGGTAGGAGTGTTGTTATATATGTAAACTTGTAAATACCTTGTTTAATCACCAAAGGGCTCATCCCCTGGAGTCGGGACCTCACAATCCCTTGGGAGCACCAGTACTTAAGGAGGCCTCACAGGCTGGAGAGGCATTCTGGAGACCTGCAATAAAAGACTAAGGTCATACCTTACTTTGAGCTCACAGTATCTGGTCAGAATCTTCATTCAATACATAACAAACATGATCCATTTTTACTTCAGAAGTCAGAGAGGACACACCTCGAACACAGAGAGGACACATCCCTCCCCAGCCAAAGTCCCTTACCCCAGTGCAAGTGCATCCCTCCCCCAGCCGAAGTCTCTTATCCCAGCGTAAGTACATGACCTTACCCTCTGCCATAGATGGGGCATTGTGTGCGGATTGTTTAAAAGATTATTGGGTAGGAAGTAAATAGTCACAGTGTCGTGATTTCTGCATTTCATCCATTCCAATGATGTCCCTTGTAACACACGCACCAAGCTTTCCGAGAAATCGGATGTGGGTGCAAAGGGAGTTTTCCCTGAGTCCCCTCTCTCCCCTCCGATACCCCCCACCCTGTCTCTCTCCTCCCCCACCCCCCACCCTGTCTCTCTTCTCCCCCACCCCCAAGGCTTGCTTTCGCCCCCCCTCCCCCCCAGGCTCTCCCTCTCTCCCTGACACTGCTGCTCTCCCCTCCGCCCCCCCCCCCGCCCCGCTGAGGCCCGGTCGGAGGCTCAAGGCCCAGAAGCTTACGGCACTTTGAGTGGCTTGCGGCTTGGTCGGAGGCTCGGCAGCTTGGGAATGAACGTGTTCGGGACCCCACTGCCGGTTCCGGTTTTGGGTGTCAAGAGGTCGCATGCACAGAATATCTTTAGTACAAATTTCGCTCAGGTGGGGTGGAGTCGGGAGGCGCATGCGCAGAAAGTATTGAGTACAAATAGTTACTTTGATTTAATAAAGCTATTAAATGATGATTTACTTGGTTAGCAAGCTGTGAAAGTAGATACATCCTTGTTGGCCAATTCATTTCCATTAATGCTAAAAGTTTGCAAATCACTGAGACAATGAAAGAATGGCTGCAGCTACCATTTAAAATTGTTCCATTAAATTGTGCAAGATACAGGTTATTAGCCCAAAGTTCACTGAAAGAGGATACAGCAGCTCTAATTGGTAACAAATTATTCTGAGCTGGAAAACCTTCATTCTTAAAAAATGTATAATCTATACTGGTATGCTGTTGGTTAAGGATATAATACCGTAGCAAATAAAATCCCCATCTAACTGGAATTTATATTAATCCAATTAACATTTTATTTTTGCAAAGAGAGATTTTATAAAACAGTAACATTAAAATAAATTGCTTTATTTTTACAGTAAGACACACAGAAACAGGTTACATAGACAAACCAAATAGGGCTTGAAAATGAACTGAAAAATAAACTACAGAATGAATAATAAAAGGTCAATTAAGTGCTCATTTATTTTCCAGTAAACTGCCAAATTCCATTACACATCTTGTTCATACAGTGAGTTCACTAATCCTACATTCCCCGCAAAGAGCACTACCTAAAGGGAACATATATTTAATAACACTAATTCTCCTATTCCCTTCAATCACAACTCCCCACCAATGCCTCAAATTTAAAATCTTCATACCCATGTTCAAATCCCTCCATGGCCTCACCCCTCACTATCTCTGTACCCTCTTCCAGCCCTACAACCCTGTATTCCTCCAACACTGGCTTCTTACACATCCCCCACTCCCTTCATCCCACAATTAGTGGTCATACCTTCAGCTGTCTATGCATTAAACTCTGGAATTCCCTCCCTAAACCTCTCTACCTCTCCACCTCTCTCTCCTACTTCAAGACCCTCCTTAAAACCTACCTTCTTGATCAAAGTTTTACTCTGCCCTCCTAATATCCCCTTCTTTGGCTAGATGTCAATTTCTGCCTGATAATGCTCTGTAAAGTGGGTTGAAACGTTTTACTGTGTTAAAGGCACTATATGAATGCAAGTTGTTGTTGTTTTGTTGTTGTGTCTCTATGCACAAGAAATACAACAGTACTTCAGTAATATTTACATCTACCCATAGAATTGAAAGTATTTTGTCGAGCACATGTCAGAGTTTAAACCTATACATTTATATCTAGGTTGTTCACACCATCATGTTATCCACCAGACATTTATGATTGCCTTAAATAAGCACTTTCTGTCCAGTTAGCTATGCTGAGTAGCTCACATATCTGATTGTAATTAGACCAATAAAGAAAGCTATCATTATCAACCTTCTCTCAGCAACTATGAGCATTGCCACGTGAGATCCTTTAGCTTAGTCTTAATTTTTCTTGTGTCGAGAGGGGAAAGGTCTTTGAATGCAAAGTATTCATCATATACTTTCCTTTTAGTCTGGGCTTGTCATGTATTTTAAATGTTATAGCAATTACTTGAATCTGATGGAAAGACCAGACACAATTAGTTGATTTATAGGAAGCTATGAGACCATCTATTCACAAGACTATTACATTGGATCACTGGATTTATACATAAGTCGTAAAAAATAGGCATTTATTCTGGTGCTAATATTTCATCTGCATAATTACAGCCAGATCTTATTAACTGCCAAATGTCAGCTTAATTCAGTTGGTAGCACTGTCAACTCGAAGTCAGGAAGTTGTGGGTTCAACAGACTTAAGCACATAATCTAAGCTGACACTTCACTGCAGTAACTGCATCCTTGTGACAGACTGGCTTGCAAATTAACATTTACAGTGAAGGATTTACTTCTGCACAGAAAAAAATTGGAATGTATATCTCTGCAGAATATCTCGGCTTCACCAAGGAAATGAAACTCTGCCACCTCTTGGAACTAGATCTGCAGCCTGAGAGCAGGGTGTCGATGGCGCTCCCAATGTCTCTCAAGATCATCCTGGCCCACAATTTTTCGCCACTAGATCGTTCTAGTCTGCAGCAGGTAACATAGCTAACTTCTCCCAATTTGCTGTTCATTGCTGCATCCAGGATGTCACAGAGGCTGTCCATTCCAGGAGAAGGGATTTCATCGTCTTCTCTCCGAACAGAGAGAAGCAGGATGAGCGTTCATGTGGCTTGGCCAGGATAGCGGGCTTCCCCATGGTGCAGAGCACCATCAACTGCATGTGGCTCTGCAAGCACCAATCCTGAGATGTTCCATAACCGCAAAGGCTACCACTCACTCAATGTGCAGTTGCTGTGCGATCATGCCCAGTGCATCGCGATGGTGAGTGCCTGCTATCCTGACAGCGGTCATGATGCCTTCATCCTGCGCCAGTCCTGTGTGCCAGCAATCTTCCAGCCACCATGTACAACCTGAGGGTGGTTGATTGGTGACCAGGGCTATCCGCTCTGCACCTGGCTGATGACTCCCCTCCACAACACTACCATTCGTGGCCAGCATTCATATAACGAGAGCCATGCTGTCACGAGGAACATCATTAAGCAGACTATCGGAGTGCTGAAGTGATGGTTCTGCTGCCTGGACCACTCAGGTGGAGCCCTCCAGTATTTGGGAATTCCATTTTGTGGTGGTCTACTGCATGCTTCACTACTTGCAGCCCTTGCCACCAGGGGTTCAAGGACCACCTCAGAAGGAGGAGGAGGAAGAGGAATAGGAAGGGGAGGAGGAGGAAGGGAGGAGGCGGGCAGCACATCCCTATTCCAAACAAGCTGCCCCGAGCACCTCATCAGACTCCGGTTCCAATGAATGAAACCTTAGATCCCCATTACTCACCACTTCTTCATCATACCATCCCACTGTCACGGAACATCACAGTGTCCTCCTGAGCACAAAGCTGACACCACAAAACACACATTCTTAACATAATTCATAAATTTATCAAATTCAAATCAAAAGAACAGTCAATTTATAACCCTTGTGTATTTCCTTTGTGTCTGTCTTTCAGGTGCCCTTTTCTATTCTAGTGCTCCTATGCAGTGCTCGTGCAGTGGCTGCAGCATGGCTGATGGAAGGCTTCTGACTTTCAGTGTTGGAGACTTGAAGGACAACCTTGATCAGCTCTGGACCTAGAAGGCCCGGCTGTAGATTGCACCACCTCGGCATGGGCGGCAGCAGTCTGGGCTGGCTGGCTGGCTGACAGGCAGCAGCAAGGGCACTGGCAGAGTGGCAATGGTGGGAGTAGGAATGCTGTCATCCTGAGAGAGGACAGCTTGTTCTTGCTCCATGGAGCCGCTGCCACTTACCTGGGGTGGGGGGGGGCGGGGGTGCCTCAGCATTCCTAGCAATCAGATGGAGCACGGATTGCTGATCTGCTGCGACACGCAGCAAGCCTCTTTCGACATTTGTAAGCCCAGTGATGATGACAGCAGTCTGAGCTTGGTGGCAGCAAGCTGAACCTGGAGGGCAGTCTGAGCTTCCACAGCAGCACCGAGATGTTGAGTCACACTGCCTGTGCTGCAATGGAAGCTGCAAGATTGCCCATCACACCCAGCATCAGCTTTGAGTTCACAAGGTCTCTTATGGAGTTGCCCATCATTTCCATCCTGGAAATCACGGTCTCCAAACTCTGCACAAATCCTCGTGCAATGTTGGAACCGGACTCCTCTATGTTCCTTGGCACTGCCATTGCACCAAGCTTTTCCGTGTGCATGCCCATCATTCTTCTTCTGAAGGCCGCCCCATCGAGGTCATCAGCTGAGTCCTGTGGAGCAGAACTTGTGCGCGAACTTGCCCTCTGTGGAGCTGGTGCCTGAACTATCCTGTCCCCCAGGCCTGACTGCAGCCCACTGGTGCCCAGTGACTCACCATGTGCAGATCCCACCTCTATACTACCCTCTAAAGTACACGCAGTTCCATTTTCTGAGCTGGTGTCTGTGAGTGTCAAATGCAGTGCCAGTATGTCTTCTGCTTTTTGTCCTCCATAAGTCTCTTCCTCAAGTTCAACGAAAGACTGGCCAGGTTGGAATTGTTGCATATCTAAAAGCAGAAAGGCATAAGGGTCGAGTTGTGATGAGGGGAGGAGTTAAAGCAAGATATCTGTGCATACACCATCAGCATCTTATAAGTGAGAAGATATTGTGGGGTGAGGGAGAAGTGGATGTTGGAATAAGAATTAGATTGCGAACAGTGTGGTTCAGCCTCAGATAGATGTTAGAAAGAGGGACGGAGTCAGTGGCTAGAGAACTGAATTTGGGGCGGGGACTGAAAACATTAGCTTCCAGAACTTTAAAAAAAATTATCCGTTCTGGGCTGTGGCGGTCGCTGGCAAGGCCAGCTTTTATTGCCCATCTCTAATTGCCCCTGAGAAGGTGCTGGTGAGCCGCCTTCTTGAACTACTACAGTGCTTGTGGTGAAGGTACTCCCACAGTGCTGTTAGGGAGGGAGTTCCATGATTTTAACCCAGCGATGATGAAGTTATCCCTTATACACCAGACTATGAAAGAAATTGTTGAGAGCAGGCGTCAGTCACAATGTGACTACCATGACAGGAATGCGAGGGCGCTATGCATTGATGTCATAGACCCTGTTTTTGTCGCTAATTATGCTGCAGGGCCCAAATGGCTTGCAGGCACTGTGATTGCCAAAGAGGGGAATAGGGTTTTGGTAGTTAAACTTACCAATGGACAAATCTGCCACAAACACGTGGATCAAACTAAAAGGAGGTTCAGCAACCCCATAGAAGAAGCAGAGGAAGGACACGACGTACAGTTTACTCCACCACAGGTGACCGAACACTGGAACCAAGTGCAGGAGAGCCCAGTCACTGTGGGCAGTCCGGACGGGCCTGAGGCACTGCAAACAGCAGACACTCAGGCCAGCGCCCAACAACCGGAGCCCCAACTCAGGCGCTCTACAAGGGAGTGTAAACCTCCAGAGAGACTTAAGCTGTGATCCCAATAAGACTTTGCAGGGGAGGTGATGTCATGTATTCAACTATCATTGTAACCCATGTATAAGCTGACCTAAGTTGAACACCTTGAGAACATTGACCACAAGGGGTGAACTTGTGGGAGACACTTCTAACCTGGACTTTCAGGTATAAAAGGGGAAGCTCCCCCCACCTTCATCATTTGAGGTCTTGGTAATAAAGGTAACTGGTCACAGAGTGACCTTCTCTCAAGCATGGGCCTCGTTTGCATTTATACTGTATAGTAAGGACATATCAAGGACAATCCTCTCACTCAGGAATCAGTCTGGTGAACCTTTGTTGCACTCCCTCAATGGCAAGTATATCCTTCCTTAGGTAAGGAGACCAAAACTGTACACAATATTCCAGGTCCGGTCTCACCAGGGCCCTATATAATTGCAGTAAGATGTCTTTACTCTTGTCCTCAAATCCTCTTGTAATAAAGGCCAACATACCATTTGCTTACTTAATTGATTGCTGTACCTGCATATTAAGTTGCAGTGATTCATGTACAAGGATATCCAAATCCCTCTGAACACCAATACTTCCCAATTTCTCAACATTAAAAAAATACTCTGCTTTTCTATTGTTCCCACCAAAGTGGATAACTTCACATTTCTCCACATTATATTCCATTTGCCATGTTCTTGCCCACTCAGTTAGCCTGTCTCTATCCACTTGAAGTCTCTTTACAACCTCCTCACAAGTTACATTCCCATGATGAGACACGAGTTACCTCTTTATGTAATTATGGTACATGAGAGGCACAAATCTATTTCTTTATTTATCTACCTTCAGAGAATGAGGAGTTTATGTATGTTCTCATTTTTTTTTGTTTTTATCAATAAGAAATTCTATGAGAGATCTGCTCTTAATATTTAATAGAAATTTTGCTAAAAAAATTCAAAGCTGCTCGACTGTATCAATTTACAATAGTTGCTTTAATTTGTTTTGAATTCACAAAAGTTCCTGCATCTATCCTTTCATAGAATCATAGAATCATTGAAGTTTACAGCACGGAAGGAGGCCATTTCGGTCCATCGTGTCCGCACCAGCCAACAAGAGGCTATCCAGTCTAATCCCACTTTCCAGCTCTAGGTCCATAACCCTGCAGGTCACGGCACTTCAAGTGCACATCCAAGTACTTTTTAAATGTGGTGAGGGTTTCTGCCTCTACCACCCTTTCAGGCAGTGAGTTCCGGAACCACACAACCCTCTGCGTGAAGAAATTTCCCCTCAAATCCCTTCTAAACCTTCTACCAATTACTTTAAATTTATGCCCCCTGGTTGTTGACCCCTCTGCTAAGGGAAATAGGCCCTTTCTATCCACTATATCTAGGTCCCTCATAATTTTATACACCTCAATGAGGTCTCTCCTCAGCCTCCTCTCTTCCAAGGAAAACAGACTCAGCCTATCCAATCTGTCCTCATAGCTAAGATTCTCCACTCCCGACAATATCCTCGTTGAACTCCTCTGTACCCTCTCCAGTGCAATCATGTCCTTCCTGTAATGCGATGACCAGAACTGCACGCAGTACTCCAGCTGTGCAATAACCAGTGTTTTATACAGTTCAAGCATAACCTGCTCTTATATTCCATGCATCGGTAATAAAGGCAAGCATTCCGTATGCCTTTTTAACCACCTTATCCACCTGGCCTGCTACCTTCAGGGATCTGTGGACAGGCACTCCCAGGTCCCTTTATTCCTCTATACTTCTCAATGTCCTACCATTTAATGTGTATTCCCTTTCCTTGATAGCCCTCCCCAAATACATTACCTCACACTTCTCTGCCACTGTTCTGCCCACCTGACCAGTTGATTGATATCTTCCTGCAGTTCGCAGCTTTCTTCTTCATAACCAACCACACAGCCAAACTTCTTAATCATACCCCCTATATTCAAGTCTAGATCATTGATGTATACCACAAAAAGCAAGTGACCTAGTACTGAGCCCTGCAGAACCCCACTGGAAACATCCTTCCAGTCACAAAAACACCCATTATCCATTACCCTTTGCTTTCTGCCTCTGAGCCAATCCCATGGGTTTTTACTTTCATGACCAGTCTGCCATGTGGGACCTTGTCAAAAGCCTTGCGAAAATCCATATGCACTACATCATACACACTGCCCTCATCGACCCTCCTGGTTACCTCCTCGAAAAATTCAATCAAGTTAGTCAGACACGACCTTCCCTTAACAAATCCATGCTGACTCTCCCTGATTAACCCTTGTCTTTCTAAATGTAGATTTATCCTGTCCTTCAGGATTTTTTCCAATAATTTTCCCACCACTGAGGTTAGGCTGATTAGCATTTGGACTCATCTGTACTACATATACCCATGATGTGTATAATTATGTTCAATTAATGGCGCCAAGATGTAGAATTATTCAAATTCAATTGGCTTTAATTACAGTGCCTTTCGCCAGATGTTCTCTTCTCAATTGTAGAGAAAGATAACGAGGAACACCTTGTACAGGAGGATGCCTTCCACAGGATTTCTATTCTTCTTCTTTATTATATCATTTATATGAAAGATATCTGCACTTCAAGCGTTCCTCAAAATGTTAAGGACTACAGATTCTATCTCAATGGGATTTTAAGTTTGAAACCAGATCAAGACATAAATCATCTCTGCCATGATGAAATCGACAAACTTTTGGAAATTATTCAAGAGCATTACACAGTTTCCTCCTGGAGTCAGGTGAGTGAGATTTTTTTTTACTTCTTCTACTTCTTAGATAATCCCTCGGAGTCGAGGATGACTTGCTTCCACACTAAAACTGAGTTCTCAAGTGACTGATGAGTCCAATACAGGACCTACAGTCCCTGTCACAGGTGGGGCAGACAGTAGATGAAGGAACAGGTGGGTGGGGTGCTGGGGTTGCTGTGCGCTCCTTCCACTGTCTACGCTTGGCTTCAGCTTGCTCCCAGTGAAGAGACTCGAGGTGTTCAGCGCCATCCCGGATGCTTTTCCTCCATTTTGAGTGGTCTTGGGCCAGGGATTCCCAGGTGTCGGTGGGGATGTTGCACTTTTTCAAGGAGGCTTTGAGGGTGTCCTTGAAGCATTTCCTCTGCCCACCTGGGGCTTGCTTGTCATGTCGAAGCTCCGAGTAGAACGCTTGTTTTGGAACAGCAGATATGTCATAAAAATCTATCTGGTTCTTACTAATGTCCTTTCAGGAAGGAAATCTGCCGTCGTTACCTGGTTTTGCCTATATGTGACTCCAGACCCACAGCAATGTGGTTGACTCCTAAATGCCCTCTGCAGTTTAAGAAGGTGGCTCACTACCATCTTCTCAAGGGCAATTAGGGATGGGTAATAAATGCTGGCCTTGCCAGCGATGCCCACATCCCATGGATGAAAAAAAAAATTATGTTGTGAATTTTGTCCTCATCAAGGCGAGGCATGTTAGTGCTGGGCAATGGAGCAGCTCACATTTTGTGTACTGAGGGAGTGAAATTGGACCTCGGCAGTAGCACAGAATGTTCAATAGCAAGTTGGCAGCCTGTTTTCCACCGCGCCCGATTTCCTTTTCCATTAAGGTCAAAATTGGGTGGGGTATAAAATGGGCTGTGGATTTGTTATCGTCCATTTTGTGCTTTTGCTGGAGACCAATTTCATATCAGTATTAAGCTTGCCTGGGTCAGCTATGACATACTAACAATGTGTCTCTGTGACATTTTTCCATTTCACACACAAGAGATTTCTCAGATATTTCCAATTTGGTGTCAAGTTTGGGACAGGTTCATACTGTGGACCCATATCCACTAGGAAATGGACTGAGAAGCCAAACTCAGTCCACACATTACCCTTACAGACAAAAGAGATTTTCATTCTATGTTCTGTCCTGACTTGAACCCACTTCCCAGAGATAAAAAAGCAATTTCCTAATTGACTGCATCAACCAAAATGTTTTCTTTTCATTCCGGGATGTGGGCATTGCTGGCAAGGCCAGCATTTGTTGCTCATCCCTAATTGCCCTTGAGAATTTGGTGGTGAGCAGCCTTCTTGAACCGCTGCAGTCCGTGTGGTGAAGGTATTCCCACAGTGCAGTTCGGGAAGGAGTTCCAGGATTTTGACGCAGCGATGGTGAAGGAATGCCGCGAGACTTCCAAGTCAGGATGGTGTATGGCTTGGAGGGGAACTTGCAGGTGATGGTGTTCCCATGCGTCTGCTAACAGGTGTTCTTTTTAGGTTTTAAAACTACAATATTTTTGAATTATTGTACTTGTAAAATATGTTCTTAAAGTTGCAATGCATTTATGAGTTTTTCCTACTATAAAGGCATAACAAGAACATTTTCTATTTTCCAGTGTATTGATGCTGCCTGGCTGGAGGAGAAGGCTGGCATTGTGGGTCCACTGGGTGCTGATGAAAATACTGCCCCTCGACTGGCTGGAGCAATCATTACATCCATTCTGCAAGGACTCTGTATTGGAAGCTCAAGTTTACCCAGCCCAGGCTTTTTCACTGAATTTATTTTCAAATATCTAAACAGTACAAGTAGTATAAATACTGCAGGTATATAAAGTAATCAGAGGAGCACTGAAAATAAGTGTGATAATAAAAGGAATATTATTGTCATGCAAATGAAAATACTGACTGTATTGGAAGTTGTGTGACTCTGTCGCAATTCGAACAATAACTATGCTAACGAAGAGATAAAATAATCACCGCCGTTCCCTGATTTTACCTCTGTCGTTACTAACCACAAATTCTTGCATACCCAGCTTAAAGCAGGACTTTGTTTTATAGTATAAGTAGCTTGCATGGTAATTTTCCTAGCCTACAATTTAGCACAACTCGTAAATTCAATTTCAAAAATTGTTATGTTGGGATTATGAACTCTCAAATTTAGGTTAATCGTTCAGTACCATAACCTCTAAAGTACTGTGCCTAATATATATTCTTGAATAACTGCAACAAAAGGGCAACACTCTGGGGTTGATTTTGAAAGCCTTCGCTTGACGGTAAGGGGGTGGTAATGGCATCAAAATGGGGTCAGTAGCCCATTAACACTGGCAATGGGGGAAGCACCATTTTGAAAGGAGGCCTACTGCTGGGTGTCTGCCTGTTTCAGGCAATAGGACCCTGTGGAATGTGGAAATCGGGGTCTTAGCATGTAAATAGGATCCCGATTACTATTTTAGATCAGAACTAGTCGGAGCCTTCGCAGTGCGGGGCCCACAAAAATAATCTGGGCCATTGCCACCCCGGGACCCCCCACCATCTGCAATGGAGACCTTCAGCCCCCCAACCTATCTTGCTGGTAGCTGCACCAGCCTGATTTTGAGGCATCAAGGACCCCTATTTGGGCGTCTGTCGGGTTTAAATCGCAGGGGTTTTTTCACAGATGGAATGGGCAGCTGATCAGTCAGCACAGGCCGGTTGCATGCCCAAAAGCTAAAATGAATCCTTCTATCTCTTTGCAAATGTTGTCTGCCTGAGACGATTGAATGGATTGGGTACAGCTCCTGATAGGCAAACTGTACATGGTCTTTGGTGGGCTAAATAGCTTATTGGCATTCTCTATTTCCATCCTTCATTCAGACTTGAATCATCTCCTTAATCAGCTGGGTTTGGGAAGATATTTTGAATCACACTCGCATGATCACGAAAATAATCGAAGCACAGAGAAGCAGTTCAAAAGCTCTGGCCATCTACACTTTACCAAAAAGCAAAACCAAGACCATCATGATTGTGATCACACACATGATGATGATAGATTCACTTGGGCAAAGGTAAAAGAAATTCAATAATTGATATAACTGTTTTTCCTTTATCTGAGTGATATCACTCCACATTCTAATTTCTCCTTTTTTTCTGTTACTGCACATGATCATCTACTAAAATTAGTATTATTAGTTGACTATAGTTTACAACAATAATGCACAGGGAACATTGGAAATTATGCAACTGGTAAAGATTATGCAGTTCAACTGGTTGGCCCCACAGATCTAATACCGCACAATCGCCCACTCCCTCAACTATTTATCCAATTCTTAAATGTTTCCACATTTTCCATCTCCACTATGTCACAAGGCCATCTATTCTCTGCGTTTATTACTTTCTGTGTAAAGTTGTTAAATCCAAACTGTCCTTCATCTTGTAATCTCAAGCCTGCATCCCTTGGTTCTAACGTTTTTGGCAATCTTGAACGTATTCAATTTATCTATTCCCTTAAGATTCCTGAATGCTTGAATAATATCTCCTCTGAGCTGTCGCTTCTCCAGAATAAACAATCCCAGGCTCTTCAACCTTTCTTCATAGCTCAGATGCCTTAAGCTACACATCAGTTTGGCTGCCCTTTCTGCATTGCGTTTAATGCCTGGGTATCCTTGCTTTAGTATGATGTTCAGAATTGTATACACTAATCCAACTGTGGTCTTTCCTGCATTGCAATAGTAGCTACACTTCAAACTACTTAATTGGCTTTGAAGCACCTTGAGCTGTCCTGAGGTCGTGAAAGATGTTACATAAATGCAAGCTGTTTCTTTTTGGTACAGACTCATTATCATCTCCTGGGATTTATACAAAAGCAAAATGCTGCGGTTGCTGGTCTCTCCCATGATCCATTTAGATTTCTTTACTGCTGCCACACACCATGTGTATCCATCAATACCCCAGAATACTCTCCTGTGTTCTATGAAATTCCTGCCTATATTATACAGGAGCTGCAATCAGGGAGTGGTTCAGAGAATGGACAGGGACCTGTTCCAGTGCATTAGCCACCAGACACAGATAGGCCAGGGCAGGGAAGGGGAAAGAACAGCACTGAAAGGAAAAAGTGAGAATGTGAAGTAGAGGTAGAATGGACAGCAGTGAAAAAGAAGAAACTAGATGTCAGTGAAAGGGGGAGAATGGACAGCAGTAAAAATAGGGGAGGGATGGTAGATGGTGATGAAATACAGAAACATAGAAAATAGATGCAGGAGTAGGTCATTCGGCCCTTCGAGCCTGCACCGCCATTCAATACCATCGCTGATCATTCCCTCAGTACCCCTTTCCTACTATCTCTCCATACCCCTTGATCCCTTTAGCCGTAAGGGCCATATCTAACTCCCTCTTGAATATATCCAATGAACTGGCATCAACAACTCTCTGCGGCAGGGAATTCCACAGGCTAACAACTCTCTGAGTAAAGAAGTTTCTCCTCATCTCAGTCCTAAATGGCCTGCCCCTTACCTAATACTGTGTCCCCTGGTTCTGGACTTCCCCAACGTCGGGAACATTCTTCCCGCATCTAACCTGTCCAGTTCCATCAGAATCTTTTACGTTTCTATGAGATCCCCTCTCATTCTTCTAAACTCCAGTGAATAAAACCCAGTTGATCCAGTCTCTCCTCATATGACAGTCCAGCCATCCCTAGAATCAGTCTGGTGAACCTTCGCTGCACTCCCTCAATAGCAAGAACGTCCTTCCTCAGTTTAGGAGACCAAAACTGAACACAATATTCTGAAAAGGACCCGTTTATCCCGACTCTCTGCTTCCTGTCTGCCAACCAGTTGTCCATCCACATCAGTATATTACCCCCAATTCCATGTGCTTTGATTTTGCACACCAATCTCTTGTGCGGAACCTTGTCAAAAGCCTTTTGAAAGTCCAAATACACCACATCCACTGGTTCTCCCTTGTCCACTCCACTAGTTACATCCTCAAAAAATTCCAGAAGATTCGTCAAGCTTGATTTGCCTTTCATAAATCCACGCTGACTTGGACCGATCCTGTCACTGCTTTCCAAATGCACTGCTATTTCATCCTTAATGATTGATTCCAACATTTTCCCCACTACTGATGTCAGGCTAACTGGTCTATAATTAGCCATTTTCTCTCTCCCTCCTTTTTTAAAAAGTGTGTTACATTAGCTACCCTCCAGTCCATAGGAACTGATCCAGAATCGATAGACTGTTGGAAAATGATCACCAATGCATCCACTATTTCTAGGGCCTCTTCCTTAAGTACTCTGGGATGCAGACTATCAGGCCCCGGGGATTTATCGGCCTTCAATCTCATCAATTTCCCTAATACAATTTCCTGCCTAATAAGGATATCCTTCAGTTCCTCCTTCTCACCAGACCCACTGTCCCCTAGTACATTCAAAAGGTTATTTGTGTCCTCCTTCGTGAAGACAGAACCGAAGTATTTGTTCAATTGGTCTGCCATTTCTTTGTTCCCCATTATAAATTCACCTGAATCTGTCTGCAAGTGACCTATGTTTGTCTTCATTAATCTTTTTCTCTTCACATATTTATAGAAGCTTTTGCAGGCATTTTTTATGTTCCCTGCAAACTTCCTCTCGTACTCAATTTTCGCCCTCTTAATTAAACTCTTAGTCCTCCTCCGTTGAATTCTAAATTTCTCCCAGTCCTCAGGTTTGTTGCTTTTTCTAGCCAATTTATATGCCTCTTTCTTGGATTTAACACTATCCTTAATTTCCCTTGTTAGCCATGGTTGAGCCACCTTCTCCATTTTATTTTTACTCCAGACAGGGATGTACAATTGTTGAAGTTCATCCATGTGATCTTTAAATGTTTGCCATTGCTTATCCACTGTCCACCCTTTAAATATCCTTTGCCAGTCTATTCTAGCCAATTCACACCTCATACCGTTGAAGTTACCTTTCCTTAAGTTCAGGACCCTAGTTTCTAAATTAACTGTGTCACTCTCCATCTTAATAAAGAATTCTACCATATTATGGTCACTCTTCCCCAAGGGGCCTCGCACATCAAGATTTCTAATTAGTCCCTTCTCATTACACATCACCCAGCTCTCTAGTTGGTTCCTCGACATATTGGTCTAGAAAACCATCCCTAATACACTCTAGGAAATCCTCCTCCACCGCATTTCTACCAGTTTGGTTAGCCCAATCAATATATAGATTAATGTTGCCCATGATAACTGCTGTACCTTTATTGCACACATCCCTTATTTCTTGTTTGATGCTGTCCCCAACCTCACTACTACTGTTTGGTGGTCTTTACACAACTCCCACTAGCTTTTTCTGCCCCTTGGTATTCCGCAGCTTCACCCATACTGATTCCACATCAGCCAGGCTAATGTCCCTCCTCACTATTGCATTAATTTCCTCTTTAACCAGCAATGACACTCCACCTCCTTTTCCTCTCTGCCTATTCTTCCTAAATATTGAATACCCCTGGATGTTGAGTTCTCAGCCTTGGCCACCCTGAAGCCATGTCTCCGTGATGCCAATTACATCATGAAATGTGAGAATGGACGGCAGTTAAGCGGTGGAAAATGAATGGCAATGAACGTGTGAGTAATTGGTGGTGGCTGGTGTGCAACGGCCACCACACATTAAAAAATCCACACAGAGGCATCTTCCACCTTCAATAGGCAGTTCGGGACATGGAATATTAAGTCCTTCATTGAACCACCTGAACTCATCCCTTTTTGGAAGCAAGTCATCCTTGATTCGAGGGACCCCCTAAGAAGAAGAGGAATTGGATGGGGTAGTGTCTGTAACCTGTGTTCAGAGGGATCGAATTCCTCATTGTGCCTATTTTAGAATGGCTTTGAGAACTTTAGTTGTGATGGGTTGGTTGTGGGCGAGTGTTTGTTCAGATCATTTTTGGCTAAGTGATGGGCTGGTTGATCTATTCAAAATCCTAAATGGTACTTTGGTTTTTCCACTTTTTTAGATTAAAAGTATATTAATTATGAAGTATAAAAAGGCTTAAAATGAATGAGAATGCATAATTTTTACAGTAAAATCTCTAAATGTTCTGGGGCAACATGCCCTTGGGGTCCACTGGAAATATATCGTCAGTATTGTGCCATCAACATGTCGATTTCCTCTTCGGACTTCCATGTTCTTACTTGTTGTCCTCCAATATAAGTAAAAGATTGTTGTGTATACTTAAGTTACAAAGCCTCTGCAACAAATTGTTTTCAAATGGCCGGCCACTCTTGAGTTGTCAGCTTTTTGGAAGCAGTTAGTGAGCGTTTACCAGTTTTCTGTGTTGGCCTGGTTGCACAGATGCTTTGAATGCTGCTGAAACCTATGACTCTGCTTAACGTTTCGCTACAGCAGCAAAAATGAGATCAACAACTCAGCAGGGTGGCAGACCATGGTGTAAATCCATTTCTCACTACTCCGTGGTGGCTCTAAACCTGCTGCAGCAATGTGCTGCACAAGGGCAAAACAATATCGTCGTGACTCACTTTCCCACAGAATTAAATTTTAGGCACAGGTTTTGTCTTCTGCTACTGTTCCACTTACATTTGTTCGCTGTGATACCTGAATGGTCCTACATTAAAAACTGTTTTAATTCATTAGGAAACGTTAAAACTGGTTAATAGTCACCAGTCTTTTCCCATGAGGGTATAATCCCCTCTAATTAGTGTGCACATCTTTAAGCTGATTTTCCTTTCCCCCACGGACTCCTCTCCCCTCCCCCTCTCCACTCCCAATCACTCAGGGCCTCGCCTTGGTGCAAATAAGGCAGAGTGCACCCAAAGTGCATTCTGCTTGGCTTGACTAAAGCATCAACTAAAACCATAAAAGGTGGGACAAAGGGTAGCTTTCCAATGGATAAGCAACCCGGGCAATTTAACTGCTGATCCGCCCGGTTTCCACCAGACAGATAGTGTTAAAATCTCTCCCTAGCAGTCTATAGGTCTAAAGGCTCAATAACTGGGGCTTAACTGTGGTTGTCTAGCTTACGTGATTACTACTCCATGATGTATGACTATTGGTGTCTGCAAAGTGGGCCCGGCACAAAAGCAATGTTGTATACATTATGTATGGGTAATTACATTTCTGTTGTACCTTACTGTGGTTTGTATGGCTCTTTTCAGTTTTAAAAAAGCTTCAACCTCAGATAAATTGACTGTCATGTCCCCTCATAGGTTTGCTTTTCTGCTGACCAGCTAATGGGAATCTTCGTAAATGGCAGTGATTCTGCTATTTCAAAAGAGCACTTCAATCAGATCAGCCCAGCAATTATTCAGCAGCTGCTTAGTGGAGCTTGTCAGCACAGTGAACGGGAATGTGCACAATCCGTTGTCCTGCCAACTAACACTGAGAGTAAGTCATACTGATTAACATGGTTTCGTAACTGGCAACTCTACAATGGCAGATTCAATACATACGCATACCTTACTTTGTACCCTGTAGAATTAACCAGGCACTAAGTTTGTCACATTCTTTGCAATTAAGCTCTCTGCCAATCTTCCACAGATTCATTTGAAATAATTTCCCACACATCTTTCACTGAAAATAAGGAGTATTTCTGAGAGATCGAGGAGTACAGGGCCCCTTACCTTAGAATGGACATCTAGCATTTTCCCAGTAAGGGGCAAACAACAACCAATGATAATTAGAAACCAAAGGTTCAAAGCATTCAATCATACCATCAAATTAGAATTCTATTTGAACAAAATCTGGAAATCAAAACAATGACAGTAAAAGTGACAATGTGTTATTGGATTGTTGTAAAAACACGAATCCACTAATATCCTTTAGGGGAGGAAACCTGCTATCCTGGTGTATATGTGACTTCAATCCCATACCAACATGGTTGACTCTTAACTGCCCTGTGAAGTGACCTCGCAAGCCACACAGCTGTATCAAAACACTCAGCAGTTCACGAAGAAGGCACACCACCACTATCTTCTCAGGTTAACTAGGAATGGGCAATAAATGGTGGCCTAGCTTGTGAAGCCCACATCCCAAGAAAGAATTTTTAATAACTGTTAAAAATGTCCAGTTTTTTTCTTCTTTCCATGGAAGAAAATACAAAATTGAAAAAGAAGGAAAGATTAAAAAGAGAAAACTGAAATTAAAACCGAAAAAGCTGGAAATACATAGCAGGTGCATCAACACCCCTGCAGTGTTTCATGTATGGATCCTTTATGCTGACGAAATGTCTCCATACATATGTTAACCGGCCTTTTATCTTTTTGGATGCAGATGGACCTGTTGGGCAATTCCAGTATTTCCTGCTTTTACTTGAAGAAAAATGCAACATTGCTACAACACTGCTGATAACCTTAGTACAGATTAAATATAGATTTTAGATATACTCCTTTAAAATTCAATCTAGCTTTTTTTTACATTTGTTCTTGGTATATGGGCAGTGCTGACAAGGCCACAATTATTACCCATTCCTCGTTTTCCCTGGGAGTATTAAGAGTCAGACATGCAGTCTGTACACCAGACCGAATGAACATTAATGAACCATTTAGGTTTTACAACAATTCGGCAGTTTTATTTATTTTGTAGTGTCAGCCCACAAATTACTACATTTATCAAATTCAGTTCCACAACTTGCGATGATGGCATCTTATTTCGCGACCTCTGAATTGCTCTTCCAGTATCAGGACCATCCAGGCCCTCCCCACAACTGCCTCAGGCCCTGGCATTGGTCCAATCAGCTGACAGAAGAAAGGCGCTGACCTGGAAGCAGTTGCAAAAAAAGTTTTTAATTCTTCGCAGTTAAATTCTGCTTGTTTGCCTGGATCCCGCAGATGGGGCCCACATACACCCTTGAGCAGGCCAGTATACCTCACCTCCCCTGGGGAGGCGTGATCGGCAGAGAGAGGGTAGGAAAAACTAACTCCAGCGGTGTCC
The DNA here is from genome assembly GCF_044704955.1 of Pristiophorus japonicus. Taxonomy (NCBI): domain Eukaryota; kingdom Metazoa; phylum Chordata; class Chondrichthyes; family Pristiophoridae; genus Pristiophorus; species Pristiophorus japonicus. The sequence continues at coordinate 229,709,383 of NC_091981.1, forward strand.
TGCTCCTGACAAAATGCCGAGAACATGACTTTGTCATCACCAGCACCTTGTTCCATCAGAGAGACAAGTGCAAGACATTGTGGCAATACCCTCGCTCCAAGCACTGGCATCTGCCTGATGTCATCGTCCGAGCGATGGACCGCAAGGACGTGCGCATCACCCACACCATGACAGGAGCCGATGACTGCTGAATGGACCACTGCCTAATCCGCTCCATCATTAACATCAATATAGCCCCAAAACAGCGACGGCAACAGAAACAATGCCGCAGAAAAATCAATGCTGGGTCACTCAAAGACCCAGTTAAGAAAGCCCTATACAGCCAGAACCTCGCTGCCAACCTGGTGACCCTCAATGACCCCGAGACGCAGAGTGCCCACAGCGCCTGGTCTGCCCTCAAGGCCTCCATAACCAGCACCTATGAAGAGACACTCGGTCACTCAACCAGGAAACACCAAGACTGGTTTGACAAGAATGACCAGGAGATCCAGGAGCTAATAAGCCACAAGCGCAAGGCATTGCTGAACCTAAAGCAGCAACCCAATTCAGGAGCAGCAAAGCGGGTGGCTAAAGGCCGAAGTCCAACAAAAAACCCACAACCGAAAGAATAAATAGTGGGTGGAGAAAATACAGAAGATCCAGCAGTTGGCCAACAACCATGACATGCAAGGTTTCTTCAGCGCAGTCAAGTCCATCTGCAGCCCAAGCACCCAAGGCCCTACCCCACTGCTGGCCACTCATTAAAGACATTGAGGCAGTCAAGGCCCGCTGGAAGGAGCACTTCGAAGATCTCCTTAACCGAGACTCTGCCTTTGACGCGAGTGTCCTTGACTCCATCCTGCAGCATGCTACCCGGCACCATCTTAGCAAAACCCCAACCCTGCATGAGGTAGAAAAGGCCATCCATCAGCTCAAGAACAAGAAGCCCCCAGGAGCAGATGGAATCCCCGCCGAGGCACTTAAGTATGGTGGAGAAGTATTATTGGCACAAATGCATGTCCTCATCTCTCTTATCTGGAAGCAGGAGAGCATGCCAGGAGATCTCAGAGATACCATAATCGTGACCATCTTCAAAAAAGGGGACCAGTCCGACTGCGATAATTACACAGAAATCTCCATACTGTCGGCCACTGGGAAAGTCATTGTAAGAATCCTCCTCAATTGTCTTCTCCCCGTGGCTTAAGAGCTCCTCCCAGAGTCATGATGCGGATTCCGTCCACTAAGAGGTACCATGGACATGATCTTCACCACATGACAACTACAAGAGAAATGCAGGGAACAGCATCAACCCTTGTACATGGCCTTCTTTGACCTCACAAAGGCATTTGACACTGTCAACCGTGAGAATTATGGAGCGTCTTCCTCCGTTTCGGCTGCCCTCAAAAGCTTGTCACCATCCTCCGCCTGCTCCATGATGGCATGCAAGCCGTGATCCTGACCAATGGATCCATCACAGACCCTATCCACATCCAGACCGGGGTCAAGCAGGGCTGCGTCATCGCACCAACACTTTTCTTGACCTTCCTCGCTGCAATGCTCCATCACACTCTCAACAAGCTCCCCGCTGGAGTGGAACTAAACTATAGAACCAATGGGAACCTGTTCAACCTTCGCCGCCTCCAGGCTAGATCCAAGATCGTCCCATCCTCTGTCATCGAACTACAGTACGCGGATGGTGCTTGCATCTGCGCACACTCAAAGGCCGAACTCCAAGCTATTGTCAACATCTTCACCGAGGTGTATGAAAGCATGGGCCTTACACTGAACATCTGTAAGACAAAGGTCCTCCACCAACCTGGCCCTGCCACACAGCACTGCCCCCCAGTCATCAAAATCCATGGCGCCGCCTTGGACAACTTGGACCATTTCCATACCTCGGGAGCCTACTATCAGAAAGGATCGACATCGATGACGAGGTCCAACACCACCTGAACTATACCAGTGCAGCCTTAGGTCGCCTAAGGAAGAGAGTATTTGAAAACCAGGACCTCAAACCTGGCACCAAGATTATGGTCTACAGGACAGTAGTGATGCCCACCCTCCTATATGAGATGTGGACCATATACAGCAAACATCTCAAAGCACTGGCGAAGTACCATCAATGCTACCTTCACAAGATCCTGCAAATTCATTGGGAGAATAGACTTCCCAAAGGCCTTGTGTCAGTCTTCTCGCTTAAGCCAGCATCCCCAGCATCGAAGCACTGACCATGCTCGACCAGCTCCATTGGGCGGGCCACATCATCTGCATGGCTGAGACGAGAGTCCCTAAGCAAGCGCTCTACTTGGAACTCCTACATGGTAAGCGAGCCCCAGATGGGCAAAGGAAACGTTTCAAGGACACCCTCAAAGCATCCTTGATAAAGTGCAACATCCCCACTGGCACCTGAAAATCTCTGCTCCAAGACCGCCCAAAGTAGAGAAAGAGCATCTTGGAGGGCGCTGAGCACCTGGAGTCTCGTCGTCGAGGGCATGCAGAAATCAAGCACGGACAGTGGAAGGAGCCTGTGGCAAACTAGGCTCCCCACCCACCCTTTCGTTCAACCACTGTATGCCCCACCTGTGACAGAGACTGTAATTCCCGCGTTGGACTGTACAGCCACCTGAGAACTCACTTTTAGAGTGGAAGCAAGTCTTCTTCGATTGCGAGGGATCACGTGTGATGATGACTGGGTGTACAGCCACCACTGCAGTGTCATGTCCATGACCAAGAATCCCCGCTTAGGGTGTCCCTGTCCCTGTCCCTGACTCTGTGGCCCAACACCTCCCCCCCCCCCGACTGTAATTTGCCTTGAAGTGATACTTGGAAGTTTTGCCCTTTACAAGATAGCAAGGAAACTTTTGTAAATGCCAACGACTTGGAATAACCATGGTCTCTGCTGTTTCTCTGCAGATTCTGCCAGAGTTATGCAAGAGACTGGGGCTATCCCTAAGTAATTTCAGAGCCATAACTCTTATTGAAATCTGAACTTAGAGTTTGTGCCAGTAAAGAGCATTAAACCAAAATTGGGAATTATCCTATTTACATGCTCCTATGTACTCCTTAAATTATAACGTTCAAGTCATTGATCACAGAGTCCAATGGAATTCTGCAGCAATTGAAAGAAAATTACATTGGTATTTAAGCATGAAGAGTGAGTTTCAGTGGGTCATTACAGCTGCATGAAATACACATGTCAGCTGGCATCCACATACAATTACTTGCACCTGATTACACTGAGGCCATTGATAACACCAAACATTAGCGATCAGGTGATATTAGGCAACAATGGACTGTTCTTGGTCTGTATAGCTAGCGTCACTATCATGAGGTTCCATTACTCACTGAGCCATCAAGTTCCACTTCTAATAGTTATTTACTTCACATAGTATAGTCTATCTTAAACTTAAACCTGTTCCGTTAAACTCCAGCTTCATTTTCTTTCTACTGTTTTGCCATGGGATCCAATATTGCACATTTTTGAAATGGTTCCTCTCTGTTTTCCATAATTAGGTTCAGATTTTGGTTAAAGTATCCTTTGTCCTACTACTTTCTTTATGACAATAGCCTTTGTGGACATTTACATTTCTGAAAATATTATTCTGCACATTCAAAAATGCTAATTGTGGCCTTTTGTTTCCAGAGTATGGATATAGCACGGTGGCTGTTTTGGTAGTTACTGTGAGCTCCATGTGTGGTATCACCCTACTTGTCTTCAACTCATGCAAACAGACATACCAGCTCATTCTGCAGCTGTTTGTAGGTATCGCTGTTGGAACAATGTCAGGTGATGCATTGTTGCACCTTTTGCCACAGGTAAGTAACTGTACAAAAGTAATATTACCAGGTTCCCGAAGAACATAAGAACATAAGAACATAAGAAATAGGAGCAGGAGTAGGCCATTTTGCCCTTCGAGCCTGCTCCGCCATTCAATATGATCATGGCTGATCTGATCATAGACTCAGCTCCACTTCCCTGACTGCTCCCCATAATCCTTTATTCACTTATCACTCAAAACTCTGTCTATCTCCGCCTTAAATATATTCAGTGGCCCAGCCTCCACAGCTCTATGGGGCAGAGAATTCCACAGATTTACAACCGTCTGAGAAAAGAAATTCTTCCTCATCTCAGTTTTAAATGGGTAGCCCCTTATTCTAAGACTACGTCCCCTAGTTTTAGTTTCACCTGAGTGGAAATATCCTCTCTGCATCCACCTTGTCGAGCCCCCTCATTATCTTATAAGTTTCAATGCGATCACCTCTCATTCTTCTGAACTCCAATGTTTATAGACCTAACCTACTCAACTTATCCTCATAAGTCCATCCCCCTCATCTCCAGAATCAACCTAGTGAACCTTCTCTGAATAGCCTCCAATGCAAGTATATCCTTCCTTAAATATGGAGATCAAAATCATACACAGTACTCCAGGTGTGGTCTCACCAATACCCTGTACAGTTGTAGCAAACTTCTCTATTTTTATACTCCGTCCTCTTTGTAATAAAGGTCAACATTCCATTTGCCTTCCTGATTACTTGCTGTACCTGCATACTAACTTTTTGTGTTTCATGCACAGAACCCTCAGGTCCCTCTGTACTGCAGTACTTTTCAATTTTTCTCCATTTAAATTATAATTTGCTTTTCTATTATTTCTGCCAAAGTGGATAACCTCACATTTTCCCGAAATATAATCCATCTGCCAATTTTTTGCCCATTCACTTCGCCTGTCTATATCCCTTTGCAGATTTTTTGTGTCCTCCTCACAATTTGCTTTCCCACCCATCTTTGTGTCATCAGCAAACTTGGCTACATTACATTTGGTCCCTTCATTCAAGTTTTTGATATAGATTGTAAATAGTTGAGGACCCAGCACCAATCCCTGCAGCACCCCACTAGTCATGTTTGCCAACTGGAAAATTACCCATTTATCCCGACTCTCTGTTTTCTGTTAGTTAGCCAATCCTCTATTGATGCTAATATATTACCCCCAACCCCGTGAGCTTTTATTTTGTGCAGTAACCTCTTATGTGGCACCTTATCGAATGCCTTCTGGAAATCCAAATACACCACATCCACTGGTTCCCCCTCATCCACCCTGCTCGTTACATTCTCAAAGAACTCCAGCAAATTTGTCAAACATGATTTCCCTTTCATAAAACCATGCTGACTCTGCTTGATTGAATTATGTTTTTGCAAATGTTCCGCTACTGCTCCTTAATAAATGGACTCCAGCATTTTCCCAATGACAGATGTTAGGCTAACTGATCTATAGTTTCCTGCTTTTTGTCTGCCTCCTTTTTTAAATAGGGGCATTACATTGACGATTTTCCAATCTGCTGGGACCGTCCCAGAATCCAGGGAATTTGGTAGATTACAACCAATGCATCCACTATCTCTGTAGTCACTTCTCTTAAGACCCTAAGATGTAAGGCATCAGGTTCAGGGGACTTGTGCACCTTTAGTCCCATTATTTTACCTAGTACTACTTCATTAGTGATAGTGATTGTATTAGGTTCCATCTCCTTATAGCCCCTTAATTATCCACTATTGGGATGTTTTTACCGTGAAGACTGATACAAAATATTTGTTCAAAGTCTCTGCCATTTCCCTGTTCACCATTATTAATTCCCCAGTCTCATCCTCCAGGGGACCAACATTTACTTTAGCCATTCTTTTCCTTTTTATGTACCTGTAGAAATTCTTACTATCTGTTTTATATTTTATGCTAGTTTATTTTCATAATCTAGCTACCCTCTCTTAATTTTTTAGTCGTTCCCTGCTGGCTTAAAAAAATTTCCCAATCTTCTGGCCCATCCATTAGTCTTGGCCACATTGTATGCCTTTGTTTTCAATTTCATACCCTCCCTTATTTCTTTAGTTAGCCACGGATGGTTATCCCTTCTCTTACAGTCTTACCTTCTCATTGAGATATATTTTTGTTGCGAGTTATGAAATATCTCCTTTAATGACTGCCATTGCTCATCAACCATCCCATTCTTTAATCTATTTTCCAGTCCACTTGAGCTACCTCTGCCCTCATACCTTTGTAGTCTCCTTTATTTAAGCTTAGGACCCTGGTTTGAGAACCAACTTTCTCACTCTCCAACTGAATTTGAAATTCAACCATATTATGGTCTCTCATTCCTAGAGGATCTTATACTATGAGATCATTTATTAATCCTGCCTCATTACACAGTACTAAATCTAAGATAGTCTGCTCCGTGGTTGGTTCCGCAACGTACTGTTCAAGGAAACTCTCCCGGATACACTCTATGATCTCGTCCTCAAGGCTATTAATTTGGGTTGTCCAATCAATATGAAGGTTAAAATCACCCATGATTATTGCCATTCCTTTATTACAAGCCTCCATTATTTCTTGATTTATACTCTGTCCAACATTGTTAGGGGGCCTATAGACTACGCCCACCAGTGACTTTTTCCCTTTATTATTCCTTATCTCCACCCAAACTGATTCAACTTCTTGATCCTTTGAGCCAATATCGTTCCTCACTAACGCACTGATCCCATCCTTTATTAACAGTGCTACCCCACCTCCTTTTCCTTTCTGTCTGTCCTTCTGAATTGTCAAATACCCCTGAATATTTAGTTCCCAGCCCAGGTCACCTTGCAACCGCGTCTCTGTAATGGCGATCAGATCATACCCATTAGTATCTATTTGTGCCGTCAACTCATCTATTTTGTTATGAATGCTACGTGCATTTAGACAAAGCGTTTTTAATTTGATTTTTTACCCTTTTTTCCTGCTTGTTTCCTCTGTCCTTCAAACGCACTTTCTGCATTTTTGCTTTCTAATTCCAGCTTTACTCACTTCCCAAGAGCACTAGCAAACCCCCCCATGAGGATATTGGTCCCAGCTCTGTTGAGGTTCCTTGTGGCGAGAGACACTGTGGTGCGGGAGATACCAAATTTATAAAACTACCGAGGTCAAAGATGCTTTAAGAAAAAAAAACACAGTGGCTGGCAGGCTTTAATGTAGGAAAATAATTCTACACTCGTGGAAATATAGGACAGATTTCCTGAGGATGCATGACTGACAGATGGCAATTCCTGGTGGCAGCGCATACTTGGAAAATCAGTCCTTATATTTCCATGTTAAATCTACTACATAAAAAACACAAAGTCAATGGAGAATAAAGGATATTTTGGCTAAGACACAGGGTTTTGCTTATGTTTGCAACAATAGCTTGGCATCTCTTCCCTGAGTCAGCAGGTTGTGGGTTCTAGCTTGACTATGAACCTGAGCACATGCCCCAAGCTGACAATTCAGTGCGGTACTAAAGGGATGCTGCATTGTTAAAGTGCTGTATTTTGGGACAGATGTTAAATCAAGGTCTTGAATATCTGTTCAGGTGGCATCATTTGAAGAAGAGCAGGAGGTTCTGCCACTGTCTTCGCCGACATTTCTCCCTCAACCAAACCCACAAAAAAACAGATTAACTGGTCATTCATCTCATTTGCTGCTTGTGGGATCTTGCTCTTTGCAGTTGCTTAGCAACAGAAACTAAACTTTAAAAGTAATTAATAGTCTAGGAAGCACATTGCGATGTCCTGAAGCCATGATAAGGCGCTCCAGAAATGCAAGTTCTAATTATCTATCTTTGAACTGATTTGAACTCCCTTCTTTTGATGGGTGAGATGTTTTAGTTCTCAGCCTTATTGCTCAATGAAACCATTTGCAGTGGCCAAGATCTTCATCTCAGAGGGATGAAAAGTTACCAGGACCAGGCCCAACCTACAGCAGTGAAGATCCTAATGGCTCCGACTTATCCACAATGCTGATTGTAAAATTACACAACACAGACCAGTCCACCTTTCTGGCTTATCACTGAAGACTGACAGTGACTGATAGCAATGAACACCTAAAGCAGTAGTGCAAATTTAACACAATGGGAATTGCAGAATTCAGCAACAACACCATCACTGCTCTTTGAGGGCTTGGATGGCGTTGATGGCCTAAAAAATTGTTGATGCCACGCCAGTTTTCCAGGTGTAAAACGCACGTGAAAGCATCCAATAAGGTAAACGTCTTGGTTACACCACTCGCCATATTGGGAAAAGCAGAAAAAGAGAAAAAAAATTAAACTTGCAATTATATGGTGCCATTCACAATCTCAGGATGTCCCAAAGTGCTTTACAGACAATGAAATACTTTTGAAGTACCTTTGCATATGCAATACCTAAGGCTTGTTTGAGGCCCTTTTTCCAAATTGATTTGCCCTGAACAGGGCAAGCAGAGGGCCTCCCGATTATTTCCCCTCCCGATCGCTTCCATCCTCCCGATCGCTTCACCCCATTTACGATTGCCCTCCCTTCCTTCTGATTGCCGGCTCACTCCCAATTGCCCCTTTCCTTTCAATCACTTCATTCTCCTCCCAGATCCTACCTGAGGTCAGCTTCCAGCAGTCCAAAATCCAATGCCAATTAGTTGGCGAACTGTCTGGGAACGTCCAGCATGCGCCAGTCTTAGATGAAGCCCAGAGCCTAATATTGGGTGTGCCTCGGGCCTACACATTCCAGTGCAGTGATTGTTACCTGAAAAGAAAAATCCTAGTACCAATTTCTAGGTCCATATTTGGATTAATGTGACAATGCCAAATAATGTGGAGGTAGTTGATTAAAAATGATTCCCTAGTGCACTTTCCAAGAGATTTAAAAGCAATCAAGTGGTACAACTAATTAAGTGTGTATTTTTGTTCATCCCTCTTGTGTTAGGTTCTTGGTCTACATGAACATGTGCACAAAGATACTGGCCATTCTCCTGAAGACAAAGAATACATTTGGAAAATGCTTACAGTACTTGGAGGAATTTATGCATTTTTCCTAATTGAAAAACTATTCACACTCATCCTGGCATTTAGAGGTCAGGTAAGATCGAAAAGTAATTTGCTCTGAAAAATGTATAATATGCCTCAAAAGTTCTTATCAAAAGAAATGCTTATTCAACATTAGTCAAAGCATTCCTCTAACTGAAGATTTGCCATCAATTGTTCTCCTAAATAGCCAATACGCATTTTTATTGTACGAGACTGTCTTGACAATTTTGAGCAACAAATATGTTGAGCTCATGCTGTTTAGACTGCATTGTCTTTGGTGATTTAACAGACCAAATCTTTAGTTGCCTTCCTCCAAAATTCAAAGTTATGAGTCCATTTAAAATATATATCTATTATTTAAAAATACCAGTAAGCCTAAAATTGAGAGCTCTAAATATTCTGTAATTTGTATTTTACATTTGACACTACATGTGTTTGCCTTTATCAAGCAGGGCAATCATTCTTTGTGAAAGTAAATTCTAGGGGCTTCTGTATTCTGCAATGGCGGCGGTAAGCTCTTCTGGGTGGGTAGCCAGCTTCCAGCGCCCTGCCAGGATTTTCAGGGTGGTTTCGGCGGGGTGTGAAGCATTACTGCCTGGAAGAGGTGAGCTGGTGAGCAACACCCCTGATTTTTGGCTCCCGCCCGATCCGTAGCACTCCATAGAGCGCTGTGCTGGGATCGCCTGTGTAAGCGGGCGGTCTAAGCTATAGCGACTGGAGTGATGTTGAACTCAGGTAACTGATTGGGTTTTTTTTGCGATTTATGTTGTGGTGGCATGAGCTATTTATTGGGAATCATTTTGGTGTTTATTTTCGGGATTTTTTTCTCCCCAGGCCTCTCTTACAGCGCTCCGAGGCCGGCTGTTTAGCTCGGGAATTTCACATGCTTAGCCGGCCTAGTGCCCTAAGAGGTGTGCCATGCCTCCCTTAGTGCTCCGCCCCACACTCAGGGCCCAGCTGCCAAATGTTGCTGATTGAGGTGCAAACTATTCCCGGGCACTAACTTTACCTCCCTGCCATCATTACCGCCTCAAAATGAGCAAAGCCGAAAATCCAGCCCAATAACTTCAAAGGAGCTGCCCAAGGAGAGGGTGACTCAATATGAGTTTTCTCTGCTGAGCTCAAATGATACAGTCAGCTTTAAATACTTTCCTACACGTAATTTGAAGAGAACAGAGGAACGGACATGTTGCTCCGGTGGCGATTTTTGTGCATCCAGGATAAACAGCGAGTGATGAGCACAGCGGCTGCTGATAGATTATCATGCTCACCACATCATTACAATGTGGTCAGCAGTTGCCAGCATGTAATGTACTCCCCATAGGCAGCTCGCTGATTTGCAAGTAGGAAATTGGCCGGTGTGGTCACTTGTCAAGGACCTGCAGCAACAGCTTAAAGGGGAGGTGCAATTAGCATTGGGAACACAAAGAAGTAAAACTGTGGAGCAGCAGGCACAATGAGTGCAGAATCTATAGCAGCGCCTACATAAGATTCCAGATCCGTTAAGGTAGAAAACCCATAAGCGACTGTCAGAAAAGTCTTTAAAAGCTCCTTTCAGCTTTACCTGATGGTAGCTAAGGATCTATTTAAGTATCAGTCAAAAAGGCCACCTCTTAACTTGCACTGCCCATGGTTACTGGACGAGAGCAACAACTGACGGTTATCGGGTGAAAGTGGTGTTGGAGACTAAATTATATCATGTGCCCTCATTTGTATTTATAGGAGATCTGGCTGCCAGAAAGCAGGTCCACCTGAAAATCGGGAACAGGCGTCAATGCAATGGTATTTCGACGCTTGCAGCTGCTGCTTGATTTTAGTTTCACTGCTGCCCCATGTTTGAACACCAGCAGGGTGGCAGCAAGATGAAAATCATCCCCTGTGGCTATTGAGTCAGTCAATGAATTAGGTTCTTGGCTGTTGTTCAATAGTGATAGAGTTTATGTTAACCTCACTGTACAATTTTGTTTTCTCCCAAACTAGTCATTTTCAAATGGACACTTGGCACATTCACATGACCTTCCAATGGAATCTAACCTAAATAGCCAATCAGAGGGTGGCAAATCTATTTCCACTACGCAACTGGTGAGATACTAATAAAGTAAAACCAGAAAATGTTATAGACTCAATTTTCCAAGTATGCATTGTTGGCATGGAGCATCATGCAACCAAGGTATGGACTGAAGAATCAAAAATGGAAGGCCGCTCACCTAAACCCCAGGGCGCCTGATTTTCCAATTGGTAAATGTTAATCACTGGAAAGTGATGCGTACTGCAATCAGGCATGTTATCAACTACATTCTCATTGAGGCAGGCTCTGTGCCAGGAATGTTAAAAGAAGTGGCCTGTAATTACTTGGAATTGTTCTGTTTCCCTTTTTAAAAATAGATATGACATAGATTACTTTGCAGTCTTCTGGTGCACATTCTATTCTATGATTTACACTCAGTGGAGCCCGGAAATTACATTTTTGGAGTCTGTGTAATTTCCACCCTTATTGTAATGTATGTACCTGTGAGTATGCTTATAGGCTGGTAGAGCTGTTGAGTTGTGAGTGGCTTCGCCAGTCACGTGATGTTCACAAGACTTAATAAAACCCCAGCCAGTTGGGTTCAGTGTGTCCACGATGAGGTAGGTGGTTGTGAGCCTGGTGAATGAACTGGTAATGTGTAGTGTAATTGTCTAATAAACCAACTAGTTCTTAATAGCAATGTGTTGCTATGAATTCTTCAGCAAAGAACCCATGAATCAAATACATTATACTCATGATCCTAGGATGTATCCATCGGGCCCTGGTGCTTTGTCGTCCTTTAGCCAAACTGACACCTAAAATTTTCCTTTTACCCATCATGATATCATTCATCTTGCTCTCAATCACTTGAGGATTTATCTTCTCTCATGGGCCAGCATTTTCATATTGCGGGACGTGTGGGTTTAGGAGCAGGTCAGCAGTTAAAAGTGCTGAAATTGACAGCGCGTCGGAAACCTGCCATCATCCCGCAGACAACCATGTTTATCTGTGGCGCTTTTCGAAGCGAACCACGGACCTGCTCGGGAGAGACGGGTGACCTCATTGAGGTAGTTAACTACACATTTAGAGACCCTAACAGCCTTTTTAACGTGAGGTTTCAACTTTAACTGGTTGCATAAGGGTTCAGGGACCTCGGGAAGTGCGCCTATGAAGTGGAGCTCAGTGGCCATTGTGCAAGTTCATTAAGTAACAACTGGAAAAAGTACATAAACACACACACCTTATACCTACTTCCTTTGCTAAGGGAAAAGCTCTTGCTGACACCATTTTGTGCAGAGATTTTGCTTTCAGGAGTTTGTAGATGATTTCTTCAACCTTGGAAGCCACTCTCACAACATTGGAGGATTGTGCCTCTGATCTCCACTTCACCTGCCATCTATCAGATCAGCATGGGTGCCGTTAATGCTGTCTCACCTTGGACCTCAGATTCGGATCAAGCTGAGTCCCAGCACCAACAGCAGCAACAACACCAGCAGCCTTCTCCTCACCAATCTGATGCTAAACAGGAGAGAGGGGATCAGCACAAGGGTGCACCATGCCAGAAGCGATACCTCCAACACAGGATATACAGGCAGAGGATGAGCTTCCTGGACATGACTGAACAGCAGTTGTTCAGGAGGCTCAGGCTATCGCACCAAGTCATTGCAGACATTTGCAGCTTGCTGGAACAAGACCTGCTTCACAAAAGACCTGGTGGACATGCCTTACCTGTGGCTGTCAAAGTCACCACCACCCTCAACTTCTTTGCCTCAGGCTCCTTCCAGGGATCTGAAGCAGATATTTGCAGGATCTCGCAGTCGGCCGGCCACAGATCCATCACCCAGATGACTGATGCCATGTTTCAACAGTCAGCCAATTATGTAAACTCTGCCACTGATGAAGCCAGTATTACTGATTGGGCGCTCGGCTTTGCGACTCTGGCTGGCTTCCTACAGGTGCAGGCCATCATCAACTGTACACATGTGGCCATCTAGGTGCCCTCACATCACCCAGCAGTGATTGTGAACCACAAGGGCTTCCACTCCCTCAATGTGCAGCTCGTCTGCAACCATAAAAAGATCATCATGCATCTGTGCACCAGATTCCCCGGGAGCTGTCATGATTCTTTCATCCTGTGCCAGACCACCCTCCCTCAACTCTTCGCTCCTCAAAACAGACTTACTGGCTGGCTGCTTGGAGTCAAGTACTATCCACTGAAGATGTGGTTGATGACACTCTTGAGGACACCAAGAAATGAGGCCGAAGAGCAATATAATGGAAGTCTCATGTCCACCAGATGTGTCATAGAGCAAGCAATTGGCATGCTTAAGATGCGCTTCAGATGCCTTGACACATCTGAAGGAACCCCAGGGTCTCCAGAATTATTGTCGTTTGTTGCGTGCTGCACAACATAGTGCAGCGGCGAGGTTTGGAGCTGCAGGAGGAGCGAGGTGCAGAGCGCACAGTCCCTTCAGAGGTGGAAACATGACGAGGAGGAGAAGGAAATGCGGTGGAGATGGCACCAGCAGCAGCGCACATTGCTGCCAGGGAGTCCCGGGATGGCCTGGTTTACATAAGTTGCACCAGTGCACCCATATGACTCCCACATGCTGTACCAATTCCGCCCCCCCACCCCGCCTCTCCCCCACAAACACCACAAAGCAGTTCCAAAATGACCAAACCATTCCTGTCAACCAAACACCTATTGCTTGAGGTTAATTACTGTCTCACCAATCACTCCAAGTGACAAAGCCACTTTCCAGGTAGAAGGCAAAAATGGACAATACGGGAAAGTAGTGCAAAGAAAGAAGTTTATGTGCATCATAAATAGAACTGAAATGTGACACTAACATTTTGGCAAACACCCTTGTGCATCCAGGAGTGCTTCTATGAGATGCACCCACTGTGGTTTCAGCTGAGATCGAGGCAGGCTGCTCACTTCCCTACTGCGACTGCTTGGATACTTTTGGTGGACATCACAGGATTTTGGAGCCTGTGAGGGCCCCGCCAAATACTGCAACTGTGCTGGGGCAGACTCGGCCATCGGGATCCGAGGAAACATGTGGGCTCTGACTAAGTGGGAGGCAATGGGGGAGAAGCGCGGGTACTTTGAGAAGAGCCCCCACTTCCATGTACCCTCTCACCATCATCCCCCTCATGGGACACCCACACTTCCCTGCTAGCAAAGAGCTGGAAAGCATCTTGGAGCACATCGATGAACACCCAAGTCTACGTTTATTTCCCTCCTAGAGATGAGGTCAATGAGTGTCTGCCATCTGTTGTCCACAGTAAGCATGTTCTGGTTGGACTGGCACATTAGCTGCTCCATGCAGGTGGCCATCCTTTCCATGGAACAGCGTATTGTCACCATCACCTGTGACATGGTGCTGCTCATGTTGGAGATGGACTCCTCGATTCTCTGGGCAATCGTACGCATTACGGCCGCAAAAGCTGCCAGAACCTTGCAAAGTTGTTGTTGTTGTTCCAAGGACAACCTCTTTGTCGACAGCCCCTGATGTTCAGCATCTGCATGCATCTGAGCAGAGCTTGGAGCATCCTGCACCCTCCAGTGAGGGAATTTGGAAAGGATGGGAATTTCTGGTAAGTAGAAGCTGTACATAGTGAAATCTAGTTTAACATTTTGACTTAAACCTAGAACTTTAAAACTGTAGTTATTAGAAGTTGCCTGCCAGTGGCAGTTAACTGTCAGTCAGCTGTAAGTGTTTGTCTTGAATAGGTGTTAATCACAGAGAATAGGGGAGCTGAGTCAACACAGTGTGGTCTGCACAGAGCGGTCTTAAAGGGAATGGACTTAAACAGAGTGGTTTATTTGGGAATTTGGAAAGAGTAGGAAGAAAGAGGGTCAGACCGGAGCAGTGGTGGCAGCGAGCAGGCAGAGAGCCAATAGCAACTCAACACAGGAGTGACATCAGAAACCAAAAGTGACGTCGGCAAAAGGGAAGGTGCTGATTGGTGAGTTGCTGGTAAGTGTTATTTATTTACCTTCGAGTTTATTTAATTGTTTAGCATATAGTCAATTAACTAGAGGCATGGCAGGGCAGTTCAACCTCGTGGAGTGCACATCCTGCAGCATGTGGGAAGTCCTGGATGCTTAGCATAGCCTGAACGACCATGTGTGCAGGAGGTGTCTCCAGCTGCAGCAACTTGAGCTCTGCATTTCAGAGCTTGAGCGGCGGCTGGAGTCACTGCGGTGCAATGCATCCATGAGTTTGAGAATTTTGTGGATAGCATATTTCTAAAGCTGGTCACCACAGAGCTAAAGAGTGTGCAGGCAGGGAGGAAGTGAGTGACCACCAGACAGAAGAGGAGGACTAGGCAGGTAGGGCAGGAGTCCCCTGAGTGCATCTCGCTCTCCAACCAGTATTCTGTTCTGAGTACTGGTGAGGGCGATGGTGCCTCTGGGGAATGCAGCCAGAGCAAAGTTCACGGCACCACGGGTGGCTCAGCTGCACGGGGGGAGCAAGAAGAATGGAAGAGCAATAGTGGTAGGGGATTCGATAGTCAGGAGAGGTGAGCAGACAGGTGTTTCTGTGGCCGCAGAAGTGACTCCAGGATCGTATTTTGCCTTCCTGGTGCCAGGGTCAAGGATGTCACCGAGCAGCTGCAAGACTGGGGGGAGAGGGTGAACAGCCAGAGGTCGTGGTCCATATTGGGACCAATGACAAAGGTAGAAAGAGGGATGAGGCCCTGTGGGCAGAGTTTAGGGAACTAGGAGAGAAATTAAAAAGCAGGACCTCAAAGGTAGCAATCTCTGGCTTACTGCTGATGCCAAGTGCTAGTGAGTGCAGAAATAGGAGGAGAAGAGAAGATGAATGCGTGGCTGGAGAGATGGTGCAGGCAAAAGGGCTTTAGATTCCAGAGGCATTTGGACCATTTCTGGGGGAGGTGGGACTTGTACAATCCAGATGGGTTGCACTTCAAAAGAGCCAGGACCAGTAGCAGGAGCCCTGCTCGTTCTGTTGTGGAGGGTTTAAACTAGCTTGGCAGGGGGATGGGAACCGGAGAATAGATTCAGTGGGGAGAGAAGCAAAGCTGGAATTGGGCAGCAAAAAAGTAGAAAGTGAATTTGGAAGACAGAGGAAACAAGGAAAATAGACAACTAGGGAGTTTGGCACCACTAAATGGTATATACTTCAATGCAAGGAGTATAAGGAATAAGGCACAATCTGTGCCTTATTCCTTATACTCCTTGCATTGAAGTATATACCTTGGGAGTACGATATTATGGGAGAACGATATTATAGCGATTACTGAGACATGGCTGAAAGAAGGACAGGTATGGCAGCTCAACATTCCTGGTTATGGGATTTTCAGATGAGATCGAGAGGGGGTAAAAAAGGATGGGGGGGTGGGCTGGTCGCAGTATTAATTAAAGAAACAATTATAACTGTAAGGGGGGATGATATGTTAGAGGGGTCATCAAACGAGACCATATGGGTTGAATTGAAGAACAAAAAAGGGACATTCACACTACTGGTAGTGTACTATAGACCCCCAAACAGTCAGAGGGAGCTAGAAGAACAAATATGTGGGCAAATTACTGTGAAGTGCAAAAACTATAGAACTGTAATAGAGGGGGATTTCAACTACCCTAATATTAACTGGGAAAAAAGCAGTGTGAATGGTACAGAGGGTGCGGAATTCATGAAAACTTCTTCAGCCAATATTTAACAAGCCCAACAAGGGAGGGGCGGTTCTGGACTTGGTTTTGGGGAATGAAGAGGGGCAGGTGGAAGGGGTATCAGTGGGAGAGCATTTTGGTGCTAGCGATCATAATTCAGTAAGATTTAGGGTAGTTATGGAAAAGGACAAAGATAGACCAAGAAAAAAAGTTCTCCATTGGGGTAAAGCCAATTTTGCTGAACTGAGATGAGATTTGGCCAAGGTGGACTGGAAACGGCTATTTGATGGTAAATCAGTGTCAGAGCAGTGGGAGGCATTCAAGGAGGAGATCCTGAGGGTACAGAGCAAGTATGTTCCCTTGAAAAAAAGGGTGCGCTAACAAATCTAGAGCCCCCTGGATGTCAAGGGACATACAGGGTAAGATAAAGAAAAAAAGGGAAGCTTATGACAGGTTCCGAGAATTCAATACGGCAGAGACTCTAGAGAAGTATAAGAAATGCAGGGGTGCAATTAAAAAATATATCAGGAAAGCAAAGAGAGAGCATGAAAGAATGTTGGTAAGTAAAATCAGGGAAAACCCAAAGATATTTTGCAAATACATTAAGAGCAAGAGGATAACTAGAGAAAGAGTGGGGCCTATTAGAGACCACAAAGGAAATCTGTGTGTGGAGGCAAAAGCTGTGGGTATGATTCTTAATGAACACTTTGCATCTGTTTTCACAAAAGAGAAGAGCAATGCAGACTTTGCAATGAGGGAGGAGGAGTGTGAAATATTAGATGAGATCATCATCATCATAGGCAGTCCCTCAGAGTCGAGATAACCATAATGAGAGAGAAAGTATTAAGGGGCTTAGCAGCTTTGAAAGTGGATAAATCCCCAGGCCCAGACAAAATGTGTTCCAGGCTGTTAAGAGAAGCAAAAGAGGAAATAGCAGAGGCTCTGACCATCATTTTCCAGTCCTCTCTGGCTACAGGTGTGGTGCCAGAGGACTGGAGGACTGTAATGTTGTACCTTTGCTTTAAAAAGGAGAAAGGGATAGACCGAGTAATTACAGGTCAGTCAGCCTAACCTCAGTGGTGGGAAAATTATTGGAAAATATCCTGCGGGATAAATCTTCATTTGGAAAGACATAGATTAATCAAGGACAGTCAGCATGGATTTGTTAAGAGAAGCTCGTGTCTGACTAACTTGATTGAATTTTTCGAGGAGGTAACCAGGAGGGTCGATGAGGGCAGTGCGTATGATGTAGTGTATATGGATTTTAGCAAAGCTTTTGATAAAGTCCCACATGGCAGACGGGTCACGAAAGTAAAAGCCCATGGGATCCAGGGCAAAGTGGCAAAACTGGCTCAGAGACAGGAAGCAAAAGGTTGATGGGTTTTTTTGTGACTGGAAGGTTGTTCCACAGGGCTCAGTGTTGGGTCCCTTGCTTTTTGTATATATCAATGACTTGGACTTCAATGTTGGGGGTATGATTAAGAAGTTTGCAGATGAAACTAAAATAGGTTGATAATGAAGAAGAAAGCTGCGGATTGCAGAAAGATATCAATGTGCTGGTCAGGTGGACGGAACAGTGGCAAATGGAATTCAATCCGGATAAGTGTGAGGTCATGCATTTGGGGAGGACTAGCAAGGCAAGGGAATACACATTAAATGGAGTTCAGAAGAATGAGAGGGGACCTCATGGAAACGTTTAAAATTCTGACGGGTTTAGACAGGTTAGATGCAGGAAGAATGTTCCCAATGTTGGGGAAGTCCAGAACCAGGGGTCACAGTCTGAGGATAAGGGGTAAGCCATTTAGGACCGAGATGAGGAGAAACTTCTTCACCCAGAGAGTGGTGAACCTGTGGAATTCTCTACCACAGAAAGTAGTTGAGGCCAATTCACTAAATATATTCAAAAGGGAGTTAGATGAAGTCCTTACTACTCGGGGGATCAAGGGTTATGGCGAGAAAGCAGGAAGGGGGTACTGAAGTTTCATGTTCAGCCATGAACTCATTGAATGGCGGTGCAGGCTAGAAGGGCTGAATGGCCTGCTCCTGCACCTATTTTCTATGTTTCTATGTTTCTATGTACAACACTGAAAAATGTAGAGGAACAAAGGGACCTTGGAGTGCAGGCCAGGTAGATAAGGTGGTTAAGAAGGCATATGGAATACTTGCCTTTATTCGTCGAGGCATGGAATACAAGAGCAAGGAGGTTATGCTTGAACTGTATAAAACACTGGTTAGGCTGCAGCTGGAGTACTGTGCGCAGTTATGGTCATCACTTTACGGGAAAGATGTGATTGCACTGGAAAGGGTGCAGAGGAGATTTATAAGAATGTTGCCTGGACTGGAGAATTTTGGCTATGAGAAAAGATTGGAGATGCTGTGTCTCTTTTCTTTGGAACAGAGGAGGGGCGACCTGATTGAGGTGTATAAAATTATGAGGAACCTGGATAGAGTGGATAGGAAGAACCTGTTTTCCTTGGCAGTGGGTTCAACATCCAGGGGACATAGATTTAAAATAATTTGGGGGAGGTTAAGAGGAGATATGAGGGGAATATTTCTTCACCCAGAGAGTAGTGGGGGTATGGAACTCACTGCTTGAAAGGTGGTAGAGGCAGAAATACTCACCACATTTAAAAAATACTTGCACGTGCACTTTAGGTGTGGTAACCTACAGGGCTACGAACCAAGAGCTGGAAAGTAGAATTAGGCTGGATAGCTCTTAGTCGGCCGGCACGGACACATTGGGCCGAAATGGCCTCCTTCTGTGCTGTAAATTTCTATGATTCTATGACTCTCCACTGCTGTCCCTGTTTTCACCATCTGCTTTTCCTCACTTGTGAAATCAGCAAAGGGTTACAACCCTGCTCCCGGCTCCATCTTGTGAAAATAATTTTCCATTGATGTGGCTTGCCCTGCATGGTACCCGGCCAATTCATCATCATCATAGGCAGTCCCTCGAAATTGAGGAAGACTTGCTTCCACTGTAAAAGTAAGTTCTCAGGTGACTGTACAGTCCAATACCGGAATTACAGTCTCCGTCACAGGTGGGACAGACAGTGGTTGAAGGAAAAGGTGGGTAGGGAGTCTGGTTTGCCGCATGCTCCTTCCACTGCCTGCGCTTGCTTTCTGTATGCTCTCAGCGATGAGACTCCAGGTGCTTATTGCCCTCCCGGATGCTCTTCCTCCACTTAGGGTGGTCTTTAAACAGTCAATTAAACGGAAACATAGAAACATAGAGAAACATAGAAAATAGGTGCAGGAGTAGGCCATTCGGCCCTTCTAGCCTGCACCGCCATTCAATGAGTTCATGGCTGAACATGCAACTTCAGTACCCCATTCCTGCTTTCTCACCATACCCCTTGATTCCCCTAGTAGTAAGGACTTCATCTAACTCCTTTTTGAATATATTTAGTGAATTGGCCTCAACAACTTTCTGTGGTAGAGAATTCCACAGGTTCACCACTCTCTGGGTGAAGAAATTCCTCCTCATCTCGGTCCTAAATGGCTTCCCCCTTATCCTTAGACTGTGTCCCCTGGTTCTGGACTTCCCCAACATTGGGAACATTCTTCCTGCATCTAACCTGTCTAATCCCGTCAGAATTTTAAACGTTTCTATGAGGTCCCCTCTCATTCTTCTGAACTCCAGTGAATACAAGCCCAGTTGATCCAGTCTTTCTTGATAGGTCAGTCCCGCCATCCCGGGAATCAGTCTGGTGAACCTTCGCTGCACCTTCGCTGTACTCCCTCAATAACAAGAATGTCCTTCCTCAGGTTAGGAGACCAAAACTGTACACAATACTCCAGGTGTGGCCTCACCAAGGCCCTGTACAATTGTAGCAACACCTCCCTGCCCTTGTACTCAAATCCCCTCGCTATGAAGGCCAACATGCCATTTGCTTTCTTAACCGCCTGCTGTACCTGCAGCTGGTCTGATGACGTCATTTGATGACGTGTCATCAGCCAGTTTCCTTAAAAAGATCATGTCCACATTAATTTTGACAATTGTTCTGTCAGTGTTCTGCAGTATTGAGGTGTTGCAAACATTGACAAACACTGCACAGAAGTGCATGGCTGCACCCAGGCTCTAACATGACTTCCTCCATATGCTTATGGAAAAAGTCACAGCATGCAGGGAGATTCAGTTCCCTTCTAATGGGTGGAAGAGACATCCCCAGGAGACAAACCAGCCTGGTTGCACATTGTACAGGAGGGCACAAGCAGGGATGTGTTCAGGATGACCAGGCTGCAGTGGTGCAAACCTTTCAATGATCTCAGTAGATCACAAAACGTTACTGCAAAGCCACACTCAGCTTCATCCTGCTGTGCCACTCCTCACATCTCCATCACTCTGCCTTCCCTACCCTACTGCACATCCTTCCTCACACCAACTTACTTTGCGCCTCCACCCATCCTTCTCTCTCTATCTACATTATCACTTCCCCATCTCCCTAGCCACCCCTCACACTTACCCTCATCCTTGTCCAATCATACCAACTAACAACACACAAGGGTAGTCACTTGGGTCTTTTAGCCAATGTTCATGTAAAGTTTCTGTTGCTGTGTGGCCAAACATAGAAATCTTTATTTTCAATACTTTGCCTTCTTGGACAGATTTGTGTGCACCTTTGGAAGTGGCTTAGTGAGTTGTAGTGAATGGTGAGATATAACGGTGCCTCCCACAATGGTGATGATTGTAAAAGGAATGGCTTGGTCATTGCAGGGATGCTTTATGGAGCTGGTGTGGGGTGGTGCCAATCTGACACATCATGTGGCAGCCAGGGTGTACAGCGTCAAGTGAAATAAATCTGGCCATGGTGAGGCCGTCCCTGGCATCCTGGGCAGAAATGTGGCCGGGTGCTGATACTCTGTGTTCTGTGCAGCATCAGGTGATTGTGGAGAAGGTTGTTGTTGTTGATGATGCTGGTATGCTTGGTGATGTTGGTGTTGGGTCTGATCATAGTGGGATGCTGACAATCAAGGTGAGATCAAAATGCTGGAATAGATGGCAGCTGAAGTTGAGATGACAAGTGATCTGTCAATGGTAAGAGAGGTTGCTCCAAGAAGGTGACAGTGGATAGAGAGTTTGCTCCAAACATGTCCAACCTGCATAAAGTTGAAAAGTGTATTCCCAATCCTGAAGACTCCAGCTTCTAAGATTGGAAGGTGAACAGTTGTGAAATGGTAGCTTTTATACCACTTTTGCATCTGCCAACTGTTCATAGTAATGGAGAGTCATTGAAAACCCGACCTACTTACCTGATGTGATCCCCGAGCGCTGGGCACCTCGTGGAAAAAGTTGAAAAAATGGTAAGTGCATGGTTAAATGCTGTTTAATTACCTTTTAGCAAGCTCTTAACTATGTCAATTGGCTCCCTCACAGCTGAGTGTCGGGTCTGTAAAGCTCAGATAGATCCGTCACTTTGGAAACTGACTTGGAGGTGAGTTGACAGCGGACCATCCTCCCAACCTGCCCTCTGATTTCTGGCAAAATTCCGGCCTATGTCTCGCTGGACCCACTGACATGCATGTATCTGGCCTGGTGCTAGGTGCACATGGGTCTGGTGACGGTGTACCCTCAGAGAATAGAGCTTCCTCTGAGGTGTCATCTTCCTCCTCCAGCTGGACAGTGAGGAGGGACACTTGATGCACATGTGGGAGAATAAAGACATGAATTAAACCTCTTATGATAAGAATGTGTAATGTTACCTTTATGCGCATAATGATATTTCCCTGGCTGCTGACACCAGTCACCATGAGTGACTGTTGTATGCCATGTGGGATATTTAATTCTGTCACCAGGTTGCTGGGAGGTCCACCTCTCTCACCGGTGGGCAGCGGTCTCCCACCGCCTGCAGCTTAGTCACTCCACTTACTTCGAGAACCTCCTCCTCTGCAGGCATCAAATTTGTATACATTGTAGGGCCATCTCTGGTTCGCTCTCTTTTTTTTCTCTTGTTCTTCTCTTGCAAGGCGTGGAAGAAGAAAACTTTGAGTGAAAGTGATGGAATGAGTATAAGGGATGTATAGGCTACATCTGTAGAGAGTGACTATGAGGGAGTGGTGTGACATTGCCAAATGGCCTCCTTCTGTGGCTCTACTTTGCAGGATTGCATTGTGCTGAGGGTGAGTGTCATTGGTGGTTAGTCAGATGGGGATGTGAGTAAGTACATAGACAGTGAGGGATGGGTGCACCTGCAAGGTAAGTTGCTGTGAGGAGTGACATGCAGGCTTGGGAAGGCAGAGTGATGGGGTTGGGGAGACATGTACAGCAGGATGTAGTTGAGCACGGCATTGCACTCACCTTTCCTGACCTCATGAGATCATTAAATCTCTTCCGGCATTGAATCCAGGAGCGGCTGACAACCCCCTACTTTTCTTGGGCAATCTTCAGCCATGCCCTCTTGGTTTCTCTGGCACTCTTTTCCTGCCACTGTCAGGGGATAGGACCTCTCTGTGTGCTCAGACTCCCTGCACCAGGACTTCCAGGAAAGCATCTGAGAACCTGGACATAAAACTTCTGTCACAGTGAGTCCTTGTTTGCTTTTACACACACAAATCTCTGTGATGTACACCAATAGCCACCTCTCCCTACCACCTTCATGCCTCCTCCAACAACCTTCAACTGGGATGTGAGCAAGGCTCCTTTAAATATCCAAGCTGAAAATAAGTCATCAGAACCGTTCCATTTCATTGGCCGGGAAACCCACATGACTGTTTCAATTGATGTATTTGAGTTAAATGTGCAACATATAATGCGCTGTTAAAATCTTAGGGATGGCGTCCCACTACATGGCCCGCATACACCCGCCCTGATGCAGGTTACAAATTCTGGCCATTGTTTTTCATCCATGGTATCATTCCGGTGAATCTGTGCTATATGTTCTCGAAGACTATTATTCCTTTTCTATAATGGAGTGCCCAAAACTGTATCATCATTATCATCATAGGCAGTCCCTCGGAATTGAGAAAGACTTGCTTCGACTCCTAAAGTGAGTCCTTTGGTGGTTGAACAGTCCAATGCGAGAGCCACAGACCCTGTCACAGGTGGGACAGACATTCATCGGGGGAAGGGGGGGTGGGACTGATTTGCCGCACGCTCCTTCCGCTGCCTGTACCTGACCTCTTCACGCTCACGGTGTTGAGATTCGAAGAGCTCAACGCCCTCCCAGATATACTTTCTCCACCTAGGGCGGTCTTCGGCCAGGGACTCCCAGGCGTCAGTGGTGATGTCGCACTTTACCAGGGAGGCTTTGAGGGTGTCCTTGTAATGTTTCTGCTGCCCACCTTTGGCTCGTTTGCCGTGAAGGAGCTGTACATAGAGCAATTGCTTTGGGAGTCTCGTATCTGACATGAGAACTATGTGGCCTGCCCAGCGAAGCTGATTGAGTGTGGTCAGTGCTTCAATACTGGGGATGTTAGCCTGGGCGAGGACACTGATGTTGGTGCGCCTGTCCTCCCAGGGGATTTGCAGGATCTTGCAGAGACATCATTGGTGATATATCTCCAGCGATTCCAGATCCTTCGCCTGCTCCACGCCAACATGCGGGCCGTGATCCTTACCAGCGGTTCCATTACAGACCCAATCCACGTCCGGACCGGGGTCAAACAGGCTGCGTCATCACTCCAACCCTCTTCTCAATCTTCCTTGCTGCCATGCTCCACCTCACAATCAACAAGCTCTCCGCTGGAGTGGAACTAAACTACAGAACTACAGTGGGAAGCTGTTTAACCAAAACTGTATATGGCATTTTAACCGTACCATAAAAATTGCCTTGTAAACATTTAGCATTAGCTCTTTGCTCTTATACACCAGACCCCTATTTATCAACTCAAAGTGCTATTGGCCTTTTTAAAAAGTTTTATTTAACTACATTTACAATGGTACAAAAATTGGCTGTGTGGTTGATAATGAAGAAGAAAGCTGTAGACTGCAGGAGGATATCAATCTACTGGTAAGGTGGGCAGAACAATGGCAAATGTAATTCAATCCAGAGAAGTGGGAGGTGATGCATTTGGGGAGGGCTAACAAGGCAAGGGAATACACATTAAATGGTAGGACACTGAGAAGTGCAGAGGAACAAAGGGACCTTGGAGTGCATGTCCACAGATCCGTGAAGGTAGTAAGCCAGGTGGATAAGATGGTTAAGAAGACATACAGAATACTTGGCTTTATTAGCCAAGGCATAGAATACAAGGGCAGGGAGGTTATGCTTGAACTGTATAAAACACTAGTTAGGCTGCAGCTACAGTACTGTGTGCAGTTCAGTTAACCACATTAAAGAAAAGATGTGATTGCACTAAAGAGGTTACAGAGGAGATTTACGAGAATGTTGCCTGGACTGGAGAACTTTACCTATGAGGAAAGATTGGAGATGCTGAGTTTGTTTTCTTTGGAACACAGGAGGCTGAGGGGAGAACTTTTTGAGGTGTATAAAATTGGCAGAGTCTGTGACAGAGTCTGTGGCTCTCGTATTGGACTGTTCAGCCACCAAAGAGCTCACTTCAGGAGTGGAAGCAAGTCTTCCTCGATTCCGAGGCACTGCCGATGATGATGATGATGATGATGATGATGATGATGAGACAAATCAAATTGATCAGGGTAGCCTTCAGGAAGAGTTCGTAGAGTACATAAGGGATGGGTTCCTTGAGCAGTATGTAATGGAACCAACCAGGGGGCAGGCTATCTTAGATCTGATCCTGTGTAATGAGACAGGATTAATAAACAATCTCCTAGTAAAGGATCCCCTTGGAATGAGTGACCACAGCATGATTGAATTTCAAATTCAGATGGAGGGTGAGAAAGTTGGATCTCTAACTAGCGTACTAAGCTTAAATAAAGGAGACTACAAAGGTATGAGGGCACAGTTGGCTAAAGTGGACTGGGAAAATAGATTAAAGTGTAGGATGGTTGATGAACAGTGGCGTACATTTAAGGAGAACTCATCTTTTTTTGATGTGGAAGCAAGTCATCCTCGTTTCGAGGGACTACCTATGAGTGATGAGTACAAAATTATGAGGAGCCTAGATGGAGTGACTAGGAAGGACCTATTTCTCTTAGCAGTGAAGTCAGAAACCAGGGGACATAGATTTAAAGTAATTGGTAGGAGGTTTAAAGAAGATATGAGGGGAATTCTTTTTCACCCAGAGGGTGGTGAGGGTTTGGAACTCATTGTCTGAAAGGGTGGTACAGGCAGAAACCCTCACCACATTTAAAAAGTACTTGAATTTGCACCAAGTGCCGTAACCTCCAAGGCTATGGACCAAGAGCTGGAAAGTGGGATTAGGCTGGATAGCTCTTTGTCAGCCGGCATGGACACAATCGGCCAAAATGGCCTCCTTCCGTGCTGTAATTTTTTATGATTTTATTATGCGATGATCAAATTATGCAATTGAATCCCTAGGTTTCTCTGCTCTTTCACATTCTGCAGCTTTCTCCCATTGGTTGGTTTTCCTCCAAAAATGTACTTCCTTGCACTTAAATAGTAACTGCCATCTCTCTGCTCATTCTCCCAACCTGCTTATGATTGGATTCTTTTACACCATGCTAACTGTTTGCTAGTTTCCCCTACTTTTTGTCAAAAATGCTGCTCAATTTCAGAGCCTCCTAGTAGACAATGGTTTTGCTCCATTGATTGCTGGGTTATGGAGCCAGTATGCTTTCACTCCGCCACAGCTTTGACTTATTTACAGCTGTGCTTAAGCCGTTGCAATAAGATCCTCAGTGAATGGTGCCCCAAGTGCATTAACCTCTAAGGGATTTATTAAGTGTCAGGCCACTATTTTACAATGAATGGGAGGGGAGCTAGAGTTCATCCATATATACATATCGCAGCTCTTAAAATACTTTGTAAAAAAAGCATGTGAAGTTGTTATATTGAGGCATTGGTCTTTGCTAATATACAGTTGTTTAGAGAATCAAGACTTTCTCTGAAAAATTCCATTTGATTCAATCAAAATATTATTGTTTTATAATGTTGTAATTAGGTTTGTATACATTATTTCAATGCCAGCTATCTTTGTGATGACTCACATTTATTTCCAAACATTTGTAAAAATGGTTTCCAAATATGAAAATTTGTTCCAGTAAGAATTAGATTTTGTATAATGTTTGAATGTTTTTTTAAACTGAAAAATATTAAATCGTCTTATCCAAACTAATATCACAACATCTATTGTGTTAATTGCATTGAATTAAGGTTTATCCATCAGGGAAGATACTAAATAATGATCAGGATGACCTTTGTTATCTCTTGTAAATTTATCCCCTTTTTGTAAATAGGGAAATCCAGAAGATTCAGAAAATGTTGAAATTCCTACAAACAATACAGTAAATACTGTTTCTGAAAATGACAAAAGTAAGTACTACATTGTGAATGATAGCAGAAAACACAAAAATATCCACTGTTTCACCTTGCTGCCCATTTCACTGAATCCGAAACCCAGGGATCCATTTGGCTGCCATTACATTTTCAGGACGCTATCAAATAATGGACATATTCTAGACTGATTTTGATTGATTCTTGGGCACTAAGGGAATCAAGGGATATGGGGATAGGGTGGGAAAGTGGAGCTGATGTAGAAGTTCAGCCATGATCTTATTGAATGGCGGAGCAGGCTCGAGGGGCCATATAGAAACATAGAAAATAGGTGCAGGAGTAAGCCATTTGGCCCTTCCATATGACCTACTCCTGCTCTTATTTCTTATGTTCTTATGTTTTCAGCATTTTATACTCCTTTGCTTTACAGAACATGCCCATTGGCTCATCTTATTAATGTATTAGGAGACCTAGGTTCTAAATCCTTGCTTGCATCTGCTTCTATCTATGCAACTTTCTTACCTTGTTAGGCTAATGAGACCAACTGAAAGTTACAAAATGGACCAATTGCTTCATTGCTGAAGTGCATCTCTTGAAAGTCAGTCAAGAGCAAAAGGCAGAATCTCTTACAAAGAAACATAGAAACATAGAAAATAGGTGCAGGAGTAGGCCATTCGGCCCTTCTAGCCTGCACCGCCATTCAATGAGTTCATGGCTGAACATGCAACTTCAGTACCCCATTCCTGCTTTCTCACCATACCCCTTGATCCCCCTAGTAGTAAGGACTTCATCTAACACCCTTTTGAATATATTTAGTGAATTGGCCTCAACAACTTTATGTGTTGGAGAATTCCACAAGTTCACCACTCTCTGGGTGAAGAAGTTTCTCCTCATCTCGGTCCTAAATGGTTTACCCCTTATCCTTAGACTGTGAGCCCTGGTTCTGGACTTCCCCAACATTGGGAACATTCTTCCTGCATCTAACCTGTCTAAACCCGTCAGAATTTTAAACGTTTCTATGAGGTCCCCTCTCATTCTTCTGAACTCCAGTGAATACAAGCCCAGTTGATCCAGTCTTTCTTGATAGGTCAGTCCCACCATCCCGGGAATCAGTCTGGTGAACCTTCGCTGCACTCCCTCAATAGCAAGAATGTCCTTCCTCAAGTTAGGAGAGCAAAACTGTACACAATACTCCAGGTGTGGCCTCACCAAGGCCCTGTACAACTGTAGCAACACCTCCCTGCCCCTGTACTCAAATCCCCTCGCTATGAAGGCCAACATGCCATTTGCCTTCTTAACCACCTGCTGTACCTGCATGCCAACCTTCAATGACTGATGTACCATGACACCCAGGTCTCGTTGCACCTCCCCTTTTCCTAATCTGTCACCATTCAGATAATAGTCTGTCTCTCTGTTTTTACCACCAAAGTGGACAACCTCACATTTATCCACATTATACTTCATCTGCCATGCATTTGCCCACTCATCTAACCTATCCAAGTCACTCTGCAGCCTCATAGCATCCTCCTCGCAGCTCACACTGCCACCCAACTTAGTGTCATCCGCAAATTTGGAGATACTACATTTAATCCCCTCATCTAAATCATTAATATACAGTGTAAACAGCTGGGGCCCCAGCACAGAACCTTGCAGTACCCCACTAGTCACTGCCTGCCATTCTGAAAAGTACCCATTTATTCCTACTCTTTGCTTCCTGTCTGACAACCAGTTCTCAATCCACCTCAGCACACTACCCCCAATTCCATGTGCTTTAACTTTGCACATTAATCTCTTGTGTGGGACCTTGTCGAAAGCCTTCTGAAAGTCCAAATATACTACATCAACTGGTTCTCCCTTGTCCACTCTACTGGAAACATCCTCAAAAAATTCCAGAAGATTTGTCAAGCATGATTTCCCTTTCACAAATCCATGCTGACTTGGACCTATCATGTCACCTCTTTCCAAATGCGCTGCTATAACATCCTTAATAATTGATTCCATCATTTTACCCACTACTGAGGTCAGGCTGATTCCCTGTTTTCTCTCTCCCTTCTTTTTTAAAAAGTGGGATTACATTGGCTACCCTCCACTCGATAGGAACTGATCCAGAGTCAATGGAATGTTGGAAAATGACTGTCAAGGCATCCGCTATTTCCAAGGCCACCTCCTTAAGTACTCTGGGATGCAGTCCATCAGGCCCTGGGGATTTATCGGTCTTCAATCCCATCAATTTCCCCAACACAATTTCCCGACTAATAAAGATTTCCCTCAGTTCCTCCTCCTTACTAGACCCTCTGACCCCTTTTATATCCGGAAGGTTGTTTGTGTCCTCCTTAGTGAATACCGAACCAAAGTACTTGTTCAATTGGTCTGCCATTTCTTTGTTCCCAGTTATGACTTCCCCTGATTCTGACTGCAGGGGACCTACGTTTGTCTTTACTAACCTTTTTCTCTTTACATATCTATAGAAACTTTTGCAATCCGTCTTAATGTTCCCTGCAAGCTTCTTCTCGTACTCCATTTTCCCTGCCCTAATCAAACCCTTTGTCCTCCTCTGCTGAGTTCTAAATTTCTCCCAGTCCCTGGGTTCGCTGCTATTTCTGGCCAATTTGTATGCCACTTCCCTGGCTTTAATACTATCCCTGATTTCCCTTGATAGCCACGGTTGAGCCACCTTCCCTTTTTTATTTTTACGCCAGACAGGAATGTACAATTGTTGTAGTTTATCCATGCGGTCTCTAAATGTCTGCCATTGCCCATCCACAATCAACCCCTTAAGTATCATTCGCCAATCTATACTAGCCAATTCACGCCTCATACCTTCAAAGTTTCCCTTCTTTAAGTTCTGGACCATGATCTCTGAATTAACTGTTTCATTCTCCATCCTAATGCAGAATTCCACCATATTATGGTCACTCTTCCCCAAGGGGCCTCGCACAACGAGATTGCTAATTAATCCTCTCTCATTACACAACACCCAGTCTAAGATGGCCTCCCCCCTAGTTGGTTCCTCAACATATTGGTCTAGAAAACCATCCCTTATATACTCTAGGAAATCCTCCTCCACCGTATTGCTTCCAGTTTGGCTAGCCCAATCTATGTGCATATTAAAGTCACCCATTATAACTGCTGCACCTTTATTGCATGCACCCCTAATTTCCTGTTTGATGCCCTCCCCAACATCACTACTACTGTTTGGAGGTCTGTACACAATTCCCACTAACGTTTTTTGCCCTTTGGTGTTCTGCAGCTCTACCCATATAGATTCCACATCATCCAAGCTAATGTCTTTCCTAACTATTGCATTAATCTCCTCTTTAACCAGCAATGCTACCCCACCTCCTTTTCCTTTTATTCTATCCTTCCTGAATGTTCAATACCCCTGGAAGGTGAGTTCCCAGCCCTGATCATCCTGAAGGCATGTCTCCGTAATCCCAATCACATCATATCTGTTAACATCTATTTGCACAGTTAATTCATCCACCTTATTATGGATACTCCTTGCATTAAGACACAAAGCCTTCAGGCTTGTTTTTTTAACACCCTTTGTCCTTTTAGAATTTTGCTGTACAGTGGCCCTTTTTGTTCTTTTTCTTGGGTTTCTCTGCCCTCCACTTTTACTATTCTCCTTTCTGTCTTTTGCTTTTGTCTCCTTTTTGTTTCCCTCTGTCTCCCTGCATTGGTTCCCATCCCCCTGCCATATTAGTTTAACTCCTCTCCAACAGCACTAGCAAACACTCCTCCTAGGACATTGGTTCCGGTCCTGCCCAGGTGCAGACCGTCCGGGTTGTACTGGTCCCACCTCCCCAGAACCGGTACCAATGCTCCATGAATTTGAATCCCCCCCTGCTGCACCACTGCTCAAGCCACATATTCATCTGCGCTATCCTGGGGAGGGAAAGGAGAAGGGGGAGGGAAAGGAGAAGGGGGGGACGAGAAGGGGATGGAGGAGAACGGGGAGGGTGGCTGAACGGGCAATGCCCGGCCGGGCCCAAGACTTCGGGCAGGGCCCCGTCCGCAGCACCAGATTTACAGGTAGGTGGCATTGGGTCAGGTCGGGTCGGGTCCGGGGTCCGGGGTCGGGAGCGCGGGTCGGGTCGGGGGGAGTGCGTTTCAGGGTCGGGAGCGCGGGCCAGGTCGGGGGGGCGGTGGGAGGTCGGGTCGGGTCGGGGGGGGGAGGAGGGAAGTCGGTTCGGTTCGGGTCGGGTGGGAAGCGCGCGTCGGGTCCAGTCCGGGGGGTCGCGTCGGGTCCGGTCCGGGGGCGGGGGGAGGGGGTGGTGAAGCGGGAGTCGAGTCGGGTCCTGTGCCTGTTTGCACCTGCCATAAAATGTTTCTGTGTAATTGCTGAGCAGTTACTGGACAATTAGTCCAACTCTGTGGCAGCAATCAGGATTTCATAGTTGCAGCGGATGATCTGTCAAGTCGGAACTTGACAGCTCGCAAGTTCAAAATTTATCGCATGCGCAAGCGTATGCGGACATCCCGAACTTGCGGTCAATTTCAAAGGCGGTATGACAGTATACTGACCGCAAATTCTGCCCCAATAATTTTATATAAATGCAAGTTCTTCCTTATTTCTACACCAATTCTTGGCCTCCTGTACAATGATTGCTTGACCATACAAGTTGAGGAAAACACAAATCGACCTCAGATTTTTTAACATTTTGATGCATAAAGTTCTACTTACAATCAAAACCATAACATCATTGAGCACTAAGAAACACAGTCTTATGGTAACCTTGCATTACAGTGGAATTTTAAAAATTTGTAGTTTTGTGACCTGGTAGCAAGAAAATAGATTAACATAGAAAGCCTTTGTATACTGAAAAATCACAAAGATTTAACAACAATAAAGAGGATGGAAAATATTAGAATTTAATCGGAAGAGGAAAATAGCTTGCATCTAAACTACAATTGCATCTAAACCACAATTTTTTTCCTCACTATTAATCAATCTTGATATACTTTATTTCATATGTTTCAGAACATTAATAAAATATAGTGATCTTTTTCATATTTTGAAATATACAGGTGTCAATGGGGAGTATTGTTGAAAATGATGCTGTGAGATATTAGTGACGATGCATTGGACTGTTCATATGAAATTCCTTTGTTCAATATTGTAACAAAGGCTTCAAAACCTTAGTAGAACATTAGATGAAAGACATGTAACCAGTGCTTGAGCAATTGTTAAAGTTTCCACCCTACATTGTATTTAACTTTAGAATCCCTTATTATTTCAAGAAAAATTAAAAAGAATATGATCTCAACTATTTCAGAAAAAAACAAATCCGATTTAATGTTCGAATTCCAATTTCTTTCTCTAATATAAGGGAAACTTATTAATTGCAGAGGAAACGTTTAACCTGTTGGCCATCATGATCGTGGTGGGAGACAGCATGCACAACTTTGCTGATGGCCTTGCCATAGGCGCAGCCTTCTCATCGTCAGTCGAGACTGGTATTACCACCACTATTGCTATTTTGTTTCATGAAATTCCCCATGAAATGGGTGAGTTCATAGTTAATTGTTCTATGTTTCAATATCTTGAAATGAAATCTCACAAATGTACTCTCCCAAAACATGGTGATTAATCCTGTTGCATACATAGTGATAGAAATGATTGATAATTGTGAGACTTTCATTGTAACCTCATTACCATATCTAATTCTGGAACAATAAAAATGAAGGCCCTGAACTTACTCACCATTTTTGCCAAGTTTCTATCTTAAAATGAGCATATCAGCACTTTGGGATAGGAGCCGCTTTCACTGGGCTTTTTCCCCACAATGGCTGTGCTGTAGTTTGAAACAAGATCTGAAGTCTTCCATTTGTCCACTTATCAGTGTAAATTATCAGGAGAAATGGTGTTGGAGTCCCCAGATCCTATAACTTGTATTCCCATTGCAATAGATGGCACTGAGGTACTACTGGGAGCTCCTACCATTAACCCCTTCAACGTTCTAATTAGAAAGGTGTACCACACACTGAATGTCCAATGTTGACCTGATGCAAAGAATCCTTCACGTGATTACCAGATCTGTTAGAACTTGCCATATTGCGATCATCCTCAGGAATTCTGTCCTCTTTGGGCTCTTGAAGGTATCCATTCATGTGAATAGGTAACTTGTGTGTGCAATGAATAATAACTACATTAAGAATTGCAATAACAGTAATGAAGCAGCACTACAATGAGGGACATGTATCTACTGCAGTGGTCATTAAGATCCTCACTAGAAACTTAATATGCTCCAGATTGTGTATCTCACATAGTTGTAGCTTGCTGTACCTTGCACAACTTTGCCATTCACAAAGGAATTGGAGATTCCTGGGGAGCTGGTCCTAGCTGTATTGGAGGTTGAACAGCATGGAGTAGAGCATTAGCAGGACCATCACTTGGATGACTCCTCAGTGACAGCTGTCATCAGAACTCAACTTACCAATCTGTTTAACACAGTCTACCTTTGTCTCTATTGACATAAGACATAAGAAATAAGAGCAGGAGTAGGCCATTTGGCCCTTCAAGTCTCCTATGTCATTCAATAAGATCACTGATCAACTTCTGCATGAACTGTACTTTCCCACTCGATCCCCATATCTCTTGATTCCCTTAGTGCTCAAAAATTTATCAATTCAGATTTTGAATATACTCATCGACTGAGCGTCCACAGTCCTTGGGGTAGAGATATCCAAAGATTCACAACCCTTTTGAGTGAAGAAATTTCTCCTCATCTCATTCCTAAATGGCTGACACTTTATCCTGAGATGACTCCTAGTTCAATAGCCTCCAGCCAGTGAAATAGCTTCTCAACATCTACTTGTCATGCCCTCTAAGAATTTTATACGTTTCAATGAGATCTGATTCTTCTAAACCGAAGAGAGTATAAGCCCATTCTGCTCAATCTCTCCTCATAGGATATCCCTCTCATCCCAGTAATCAACCTAGTTAAGCGTTGTTACACTCCCTCGAAGGCAAGTACATGTATATCCTTAGTTAGGTAAGGAGCCCAAA
The DNA here is from genome assembly GCF_044704955.1 of Pristiophorus japonicus. NCBI lineage: Eukaryota > Metazoa > Chordata > Chondrichthyes > Pristiophoridae > Pristiophorus > Pristiophorus japonicus. The sequence continues at coordinate 229,743,168 of NC_091981.1, forward strand.
ACTGTCCACAGTATTCCAGGTGTGGTCTCACCAAACCCTGTACAATTGTAACAAGACTTCCTTACTCTTATACTCCAACCCCCTTCATATACCATCTGCCTTCCTAATTGCTTGCTGTACCTGCAAGTTAACTTTCTGTGATTTGTGTACAAGGACACCCAAATCCCCGTCAACATTTATTAGTTTCTCATCTTTTAAAAAATATTCTGCTTTTCCATTCTTTCTACCAAAGTGGATAATTTCACACTTCCCTATATTCTACTCCATCTGCCACCTTCTTGCCCAATCACTTAACTGGTTTATATCCTTTTGCAACCTTCTTGCATCCTCACAGCTTACTTTCCCACCTAGTTTTGTATCATCAGCAAACCTGGATATATTACACTTTGGGTCCCAGATCTAAGTCATCAAGAATAAAAACAACCATGGTTAACTAAAGAAGTTAAGGATAGTATTGGATTAAAAGAAGAGGTTTACAATAATGCCAAAAGGATTAGTAAGCTCAGGATTGGGAAGGTTTTAAAAATCAGCAGAGGATGACCAAGAAATTGATAAAGAGGGAAAAATACAATATGAGAGTAAACTAGCAAGAAATATAAAAACAGGTTGTAAGAGCTTTTACAAGTACGTAAAAAGGAAGAGAGTACCAGAAGTAAATGTAGGTCCCTTAGAGGCAGAGATAGGATAAATTATAATGGGGAATAAAGAAATGGTAGAGATGTTAAACAAATATTTTGTGTATTTCTTCACAGTTGAAGACATCAAGAACATACCAGAAATTATGGGGAACCAAGGGTCTAATGAGAGTGAGGTACTTAAAGTAAATAATATTAGTAAAGTAGAAATTAATGGGACTAAAAGCTGGCAAATCCCCCGGACATGATGGCCTACATCCTAGGGTTTTAAAGGAATTGACTGCAGAGATAGTGGATGCATTGGTTTTGATCTTCTAAAATCCCCTAGATTTTACAACAGTCCCGATGGATTGGAAAGTAGTAAATATAATCATGCTGTTCAAGAAAGGAGCAAGAGAGAAAACAGGAAACTATAGGCCAGTTAACCTGACATTAGTCATAGAGAAAATGCTAGAATCTATTTCATCATCATAATAGGCAATCCCTCAAATCGAGGATGACTTGCTTCCACGCCAAAAGTTTACAGGTGTTTCAATGAAGGACCTAATTTTCCAGGTCCCGAACTAAATCTAGTTTAGAATCTATTCATTAAGGGCGTGGTAACAGGGCTCTTGGAAGATCACTATATGATTAAGCAGAGTCAACACAGGTTTATGAACAGGAAATTGTGTTTGACATATCTATTTGGCACTTCTAATTTCCAAGCTTCCCAGCCCACAATTTGAGTGTTACATAGGAGCTGCACTACTGACAGTAAACTGACTAACATGTTGCACCTTGGACTGAACCAGAGCCAGGCAATGAAATGCAGCAGTGACTTTCTAAGCCACAATTAGCATTGCCCTATTTATTGACAAAGCTTGATGATCTCCCTTTGGATGGAACAAAACTCTTCCAGCACTTTGGGGAGAACTGCAACCTCCTTGCACATAACTCTTGGGAATATTCAGATAAGATCTACTTAATCTATATATCCCGGTGGCTGGGTATTTCATTACATAGGATTACACAGGATATATGGCACAGAAACAGGCCATTCAGCCCAACCAGTCCATGCCAGCATTTATGCTCCACTCGAGCTTTCTCCCGTTTTTCCTCATCGAACTCTATCAGCATAACCCTCTATCCCCTTCTCCCTCATATGCTTATCCATCCGCCTGCCCCTTCAATACTATTTGCTTCAATCACTCCCTGTGGTAGCAAGCTCCACATGCTCACTACTCCCTGGGTAAAAATGTTTCTTCTGAATTCCCTATTTGATTTCTTGGTGACTATCTTATATTGATGGCCTCTCGTTCTGCTCTTCCCCACAAGTGGAAACATTATTTCTGTATCCACTCTATCAAAACCTTTCATAATTTTAGAAACTACTATTAGGTCACCCTATTAGGTCACCCCTCAGCCTTCTTTTTTCAAGAGAAAAGAGATCCAGCCGGTTCATCATTTTCTGAAAGATATACCCTCGCATTTCTGGTATCAGCCTTGTAAATCTTCTCTGCACCCTTTCCAGTGCCTATATATCCTTTTTATAATATGCCGACCAGAACTGTACACAGTACTCTAAGTGGTTTAACCAAGCTTCGATACAGGTTTAGCATAACTTCCCTACTTTTCAATTCTATACCTCTAGAAATAAACCCTAGTGCTTGGTTTGCTTTTTTTACGGCATTGCTAACCTGTGTCGCAACTTTTAATGATTTGTGTATTTGTACTCTGAGATCCCTTTGTTCCTCTATCTCACCTAGACTTGCACCTTCCACTTAATAAGTGACCTCCCTATTCTTCCTACCATTTATCTGTTTTGAACTTCATTGCCAATTATATGTTCATTCTGCAAGTTTATTAATGTCCTCCTGTAATTTATTGCAGTCCTCCTCAATATTGCCTATCCACCCCCAATTCACCTTTAAGATTCCAGCTTCCTTAACTGATGGCTAAAGTTAGATCAGCTGATCCTAGGATGAAAGTGACAAAATCTGGGACCTATGACATCTTGGCCTGAAATCCCTCTATGCAAAACTACAACTTAGCAAGGGTGTAGATCCTACACATTCCCTCATTGTCTGCAGAATTTAAGGTGGAACCTGAATGTGGCATAAATTCCACACATCCTCTCACAGTCTCATAATGCAACCCCAACCCCACCCCCCATCCCCACCTCCTCCCAAATAGATTCAGCAGGTTTATGTTTCACCAAATCAGCAGAATTTCTTGGCCAATGATTCTGTGCACTAAATTCACTACATTGCATGCCCTTTTCAATAATAATACTATTTTTTTCACACAGGGGACTTTGCTGTACTTCTGAACTCTGGTTTATCAGTAAAGCTTGCCATGCTGATGAATTTATTTAGTGCACTAACTGCTTTTATTGGACTCTACATTGGTCTCTCTCTGTCAGCTGATCTCAATGTTCAACAGTGGATTTTCACTGTGACAGCAGGGATGTTCCTCTACCTGTCACTGGTAGAAATGGTGAGTTGGAGATGTTTACCATCTAGTAACAACTTTATTGAAACTTCCAGTACTTCAGCAGCCTATACAGGAGCAATAATAAATTGTGCTAATACAGTGCGTTTAACCTAAAAACAAAATTCCAAGGCACTTCATAACTGAGAAAGGAGAGAAGAGTAGGGCTGACTAAAAGCTTGTTTGAAGAGATGAGTTTTGAGGAGATTTCTAAAGGAGGAGAGAAAGGTCGAGAGATAAGAGGGGTTCCAGAGAATAGGATCCAGGTGGTGGAAGGCTCTGTCGCTGCTCCGATGTTTCTACTGCTGTTGCTCTCCCTGAAATCAAAGTTTGCAGGGGTAGGGGGGGGGACCAATCTTTGTAGGCACAAGGTGAAAGGTATAACAGCAAGGTGGGGGATCTCCTTCTTAAGAGATTAAACTTTGAATATTGGCTGTTACAGCTGAGATGCCAAGATGAAGAGTCTGAAGATTTGGGGAAGGTGAGGGAAAATAGGAAAAGACTAGCATGCAAGAGGAGCTCAAAGTCCATTCCTACTTTGCAACTAAACAAGATCATTCTCTGCATATAAGCACAAAGATGATTCACCATGACATTGACAGCACTCCATACGTTTATCACATACTGCTGTTTGTAAACACTGTTGTAGTCTATTGGACATCTACTCCAACAAATCTCATTTTGTGGGATATAAAAATGCAATCTTTTCCTTTGTCATTTACTGGAAGTAGTATTAACTCCTTTTGATCAAGGAAAAAATGGAATTCAAATGTGAAATCAATCCAGATGCAAATTGTCACATTTTGTAACCCATTAAGCTGAAAACCAGTTTAATAGGGATATGGGATTTCCAGATCATAAAACAAGGTCGCTTTTATTATTCCATATCATTAAGTTTAATCAAGGAAGAAATCCCTTTATATGAATTTTTGCACAATAAGTCCTTTGTAATGGAGTTACATTGCTAGGCAATTGATCTGAAAGGCTTAAATCTAACTTCCATCTTAAATAATTCTTGTTGATGTGCTTATTATGATTACAAGCAATTATTTATATGCTTAGTTTTACAAATATTGGTACAGTATTTCAATTACAGAAAGTTTGACAACCATAAACAATATTTCTATACATATTTAATTCATGAACATTTCTCTTAAATGTCATAGAATGGTCCTGAGACATTAAAACAATTTCATGATTCATTACAAGGGCATATTTCAGTTAACTGTTTGAAAACTGACCATGATGAAAACAATTCCCCAAATAAAAACCTTTGAAATGAGAACTGACATTGATATTGTAGTACAGTACACAGCTTGTTGATGCACATAATTAATATTCCACTGAATGATAAAGTGGAGGTTGCAATTTTCTCACATTAGGTCCTAATCTTAGTAGCATTATTAAAGCAAAGTACAAGATGAAAGTTTGGGTTTGTCATTTCGCATTGCTTTCATGTGGATCATAGTGATCACTTATAGTGACACACACACCACTTTTAAATTTTATTTATGTCACTATGGTCACACAATATGTACAGATACATAAGATATAATATATAGAGCTAACCGTGCATCACATTCATCATTGTGCCAATAGTGTTGCTCTAGAATGTGCCCTAATGATGTCCTGCATCACCTGACTACACTTCAAAAATATTCTATTGGTTGTAAAGCACTTTGGGGCATCCTGAGGTCATGAAAGGTGCTATATAAATGCAAATTTTTGTTTGGGAGTGGTACTTTGTTGATACAATGGACCCAAATGTCCAATAATACAAATGTAGGGCTATGTAGCTGTGTAGTGGAGACACTAATGCCCCTAGTAGAGGGGGCAATCTGCACCCAATTTTGCCTTATAATCTCCAGTCCCATTATGATTAGGCTGCAGGAAAACTTGGCCTGCAGCACCCTTGTTTTGGGGTTACAAAATTGGACACAGAGGTAGCTCTTAAAGGGCTACAGCTCACTGTAAAAGGAGAAGTTAGAAAGTGAAGATTGCAAATACAGGACTCGTTTGACATGTTCAGATATAGATTCCAGCATAATGACAGGTGTGACCAGAAAGCCATTGTGCCTGCATTATTAGGCCCTTTACAACATTTTCTTTCTCACCTCAATTATGCAGTATGTTCAGAACCACCAAAGATATACCCACCCTTGCCTCTTTGTATTATGCCACCACAAAGCAAACAGGCAAGAAAGATATTGGCATAGAAATTCTGGAGTGTCTATGGACCCAGGAAGGCATCAGAAAAGCCAGTTTTCAGCGCACAATGCGCATGCACTGAAAACTGGCTTTTCCGATTTGTCAAGCTCCCTTGACAGATCATCCGCACCTCGGGAGCGAGGACATTTGCAAGGGCAAGATTGCAGTATTTACTCTTGCGCCTGATAAAAGCAGGCATATGGTCTACTTTTACAGGCATAAGAGTCTTAAACCATAAAAAATAAAATTAAACATACACATTTTATTTTTAAAAACCCTGCCCACTATGTTAAATTTATTTTAAACCATAATTAAAAAAACTTTTTAAAAACTCGGGAAAAAAAAATTTCTCTAAGATATTTATTAACTTGATATTTCAATTAATTTTAATTATGTGAGGTGTGTTTTTTATTTTTTAATTGGTCTTATTGTGTTTGCTATTCATTGAGGAAAAAAAAACAATGAGAACTCATAGATATGAAGTTCCCATTGCTATTAATTGAGAATACTTTACCTGATTGGTTGAGCAGTCACACGTGACTGCACCTTCTGCGTGGGAACCTGGAAGACGGGAAGGGAATCCCACGTTCTCCCCACCGGAATCCCACATTCTTCCACAACCACCAGATACTTTCGGAAAAATTCTCCGGTCAGAATCAATTGCCCACGGGAAGCCTACGACTGGAATTTCAGGGCCAATGAAGAAAAGTGTTGGAGGGAGAAAAAACTCAAAAATTCAAAAATGAAGGTTTTCCCAGCAAAACAAATGAATTCATACAGCAAAATGCAGCCATAGAAACATAAAATATATATTTATAAATACACACAAATATTTACGAGTATTGTATTTCTAACTCTAAGATTTGTAGACTTTGCTTCTAATGCTTTTGTAGCTCTGAGTAAGCCTCAGATGTAATGTTTTATTTTTAGTTCATTTTCAGAGTGTCGGCATCATTGGCATGGCTGGCATTTATTGCCCATCCCTAATTGCGTTGAACAAGGTGGTGGTGAGCCTTCTTCTTGAACTGCTGGAGTCCAAGTGGTGAAGGTACTCCCATAATGCTGTTAGATAGGGAGTTCCTGATCTTTGACCCAGCGGCAATGAAGCAACAGTGATATATGTCCAGGTCAGAAGAGTGTACGACTTGGAGGTGAACTTGGAGCTAGTTCTGGAGCATAAGTTTACAGCCAGGGTGTGTAGGGACTTGTAGCCTTTGCTGTGTCCCATGCACTCTTGATGCCACATGAAGTGAATCGAATCGGCTGAAGACTGGCATTTGTCATGGTGGTGACTACAGGAGGAGGCCAATAAGGATCATCCACTTGGTACCTTTGCCTGGAGATGGTTGCAAATGCTTCAGCCTTGTCTTTTGTACTCACGTGCTGGATTCTGCCATTGTTGAGCATAGGAATATTCACCTCCCATTAGTTGCTTAATTATCCACCACCATTGACGACTGGAGGTGGCAGGGACCAATAGCTGTCAGATTCTTTAGTTCTGTCTGAAGCATGTATGTATTTCTGTGCTGTAGTTTTGCCAGGGTTGCATTATAAACGTTCTATCATTATAAACGTTCTGGATCTGATCGTTTACCTGCAGACTGTTCTTGATGAAGATCACTGAACAATTTGTTTCAGATTAGCTCGTAGACTCTAACTGCAAGCTGTCTGACCTTTGCCGATATAATCTTCACTGAAAAATGGTGAAGCAGGCAGGATAAAAGCATTGTTGATTTGCAAATTGTAGCCAGGCTAACAGTTAGTAGAGTGTTGAAAGAGTTTAGAAATCACATTATGTTTTTAACAGAATGAACATACTGTTCTTTCTATTAAAAACATATTTCAATTTGAAATACCTTGACACCAAATTTAAAAATGATCATTTTAATCCTTGGTTTATTATTTATGTAGGAGAATAACTTTTTATTCAAAGGTAAATAAATGTGTTGATCTCAATGCAAGGGTATGCTTTCCTTTGATTTTTTTATTTCTTACATTTTAAAAGTGCTTTATAAAATTTTATAAAGCACTAGTTCAGAATTCCCATCCCTTTCTTTTGGACCCGACCACTTCTTATTGTCCTACGGTATGAATTTAGCTTCTGGAAACTGAGATTTGAGAATATGGAATTTATGCTAAAGAGAAACTATAGCCTAAGATCCAAAAACTATTATTTCATACACAAGTCCCTCCTGCTGTATCTAATGCCTAAGGTTAAGATAAGACTACAATCACTAGGGTTGATTTTCACTTGGGAAAATCAGCAATAAAAGGGTGTTAAGGTCTTCAAATGGAGTTGGTAACCTATGGCTCAAGCACCCAAGGCTCTACCCCACTACTGGCCAAGAACGGAGAGGTGCTCATCAAGGACAGAGAGGCAGTCAGTGCCTGCTGGAAGGAGCACTTTGAGGATCTCCTCAACCGAGACTCTGTCTTCGACGTGAGTGTCCTTGACTCCAACCCACAGCATGCCACCTGCCACCATCTCAGCACAACCCTAGCCCAGCACAAGGTTGAAAAGGCCATCTAACAACGGAAGAAAAACAAGTCATCAGGAGCAGACGGAATCCACGGCGAAGCACTAAAACATGGAGGAGAAGCACTACTGGCGTGGATCCATGACCTCATGTCTCTTGTCTGGAAGGAGGAGATGATGCCAGGAGATCTCAGAGATGCTGTAATTGTGACCATCTTCAAGAAAGGTGATAAGTCCAACTGTGGTAACTACAGAGGAATCTCACTGCTGTCCACCATCGGGAAAGTCATCGCAAGAATCCCCCTCAATCGCTTTCTCCCTGTGGCTGAAGAGCTCCTCCCAGAGTCGCAATGTGGATTCCGCCCACTAAGGGGCACAATGAACATGATCTTCACTGCGCGGCAGATACAAGAGAAATGCAGGGAACAGCACCAACCCTTGTACATGGCCTTCTTTGACCTCACAAAAGCCTTCGTTACTGTCAACCGTGAGGGATTATGGAGAGTCCTCCTCAGATTTGGCTGCTCTCAAAAGTTTGTCACCATCCTCCGCCTGCTCCACGATGACATGCAAGCCATGATCCTGAAAAACAGATCCATCACAGACCCATTACACGTTCAGACCGGGGTCAAGCAGGGCTGTGTCATTGCACCAACGCTCTTCTCGATCTTCCTTGCTGCAATGCTCCATCTGACCCTTAGCAAGCTCCCCGCTGGAGTGGAGCTAAATCACAGGACAAATGGGAATCTGTTCAACCTCCTCCGCCTGTGGGCCTGATTCAAGGTCGTCCCATCCTCCATCATCGAATCACAGTATGCCAACGATGCCTGCATCTGCGCACACTCGGAGACCGAACTCCAAACCATCGTCAACACCTTCACCGAGGAATACAAGAGCATGGGCTTGACACTGAATATCCATAAGACAAAAGTCCTTTACCAACCTGCCCCCACCATACAGCACTGCCCCCCCCCCCCCGGTTATAAAGAACCACGACGAGGCCTTGGAGTACATGGTCCATTTTCCATACCTCGGGAGCCTACTGTCAACAAAGGCAGACATCGACGACGAGGTCCAGCATTGCCTTCAGTGTGTCAGTGAAGCCTTCGGTCGCCTGAGGAAGAGAGTGTTTGAAGACCAGGACCTCAAACCCTGCACCAAGCTCATGATCTATAGAGTGGTGGTGATACCCACCCTCCTATATGGCTCAGAGACATGGACTATGTACAGCAGGCACCTCAAAACACTCGAAGTATACCAACTCTGCCTTCGCAAGATCCTGCAAATCCATTGGCAGGATAGGTGCACCAACATCAATATTCTCGCTCAGGCCAACCAGCATCGAAGCATGGACCATGCTTGATCAGCTCCACATGGTCACATCGTCCACATGCCTGACACGAGACTCCCAAAGCAAGCGCTCTACTCAGAGCTCTAACACCGCAAGCCAGCCCCAGGTGGGCAGCGGAAACTCTTCAAGGACACCCTCAAAACCTCCCTGAAAAAATATAACATCCCCACTGACACCTGGGCATCCCTGGCCCAAAGTGAAGGAAAAGCATCTGGGAAGCGCTGAGCACCTCTGAGCCGAGAGCAAGCTGAAGCCAAGTGTCGACAGCGGAAGGAGCACACGGCAACCCAGGCACCGCACCCATCCATTCCTTCAACCACTGTCTGCCCCACATGTGACAGAGACTGTAGGTCCGTATTGGATTCCTCAGTCACCTGAGAACTCACTTTTAATGTGGAAGCAAGTGATCCTCGACTCTGATGGACTGCCTATGATGTTGGTAGCATTACCTCCCCATTAACCCTGATAATCAGCCTGCTCTAACTTTTACAGAGCCCTACCGCTGGATGGCCTGAGTGTCTGCCTGAAACAAGCAGTAGGCCTCTTGCCCATGCAATCAGGGTCCTAATAACATAGTTAGGACCCCGATTGTAATTTTAAAGGACACATAGCCAGAGCTTGAAATTTGAATGCTCCGCCCATGCATACTGGCGTTCTGATCAGGAAATAGCCAGAATCTCTGGATTACTACCCGAGCTACGAGCACATAAGATCAGAGTGGTAAACTCGTGGCTCAAAGACAGGTGTGGGAGAAATGGGTTTTGGCTCCTGTGGCACTGGCGCCAGTACTGGGCTAAGAGGGAGCTATTTGGTCGGGACGGACTTCACTTGGAACGTGCTGGGGCTAGCGGCCTGGTGAACCGAATAAAGTGGGCTGCAAAGAGAGCTTTAAAATAATTAGTGGGAGGAGGGTTCAGGTGAGCAGAAACATAAAAGCTCAAAGTACAAGGTGAAGGCAATAGAGCAGGGTAGTATTGGGGGAAACAAAAACCAGAGCGTGACAGGAAGGGGCAGAATCTACAAACATAAGAGTGTATCAGAAACTGGGGCCTTAGTAGGAGAAAATGGTAAGAAAACACAGTTAAAAGCTCTTTATCTGATTGCTCGCAGCATTCGTAACAAATTAGATGAGCTGTCAGCACAAATAGTTACAAATGGGTATGATCTGGTAGCCATAAAAGAGACGTGGTTGCAAGGTGACCAGGACTGGGAACTAAACATTCAGGGGTACTTGACAATTCGGAAGGACAAACAGAAAGGAAAAGGAGATGGGGTAGCCCTGTTGATAAAGGATGGAATCACTACAATAGTGAGAAACAACATTGCCTCAAATGATCAGGATGTTGAAACAGTTTGGGTGGAGATAAGGAATAATAAGGGAAAAAAGTCACTGGTGAGCGTAGTCTATAGGTCCCCTAACAGTAGCAACTCTGTTGGTCGGAGTATAAACCAAGAAATAGTGGGGGCTTGTAAAAAGGGAACAGCAATAATCATGGGTGATTTTAACCTCCATATTGATTGGACAAATCAAATTGGTCAGGGTAGCCTTGAGGAAGAGTTCATAGAGTGCATAAGGGACAGGTTCCTTGAGCAGTATGTAATGGAACCAACCAGGGGACAGGCGATCTTAGATCTGGTCCTGTGTAATGAGACAGGATTAATAAACAATCTCCTAGTAAAGGATCCCCTTGGAATGAGTGATCATAGCATGGTTGAATTTCAAATTCAGATGGAGGGAGAGAAAGTTGGATCTCAAACCAGCTTGCTAAGCTTAAATAAAGGAGACTACAAAGGTATGAGGGCAGAGTTGGCTAAAGTGGACTGGGAAAATAGATTAAAGTGTAGGACGGTTATGAACAGTGGCGTACATTTAAGGAGCTATTTCATAACTCTCAAGAAAAATATATTCCTGTGAGGAGGAAAGGGTATAAAATAAAAGATAGCCATCTGTGGCTAACTAAAGAAATAAAGACGGTATCCAATTAAAAACAAGGGCTTACAAAGTGGCCAAAACTAACGGGAGGACAGAAGATTGAGAAGCTTTTAAAAGCCAGCAAATGACAAAAAATGATTAAGAAAGGGAAGATAGACTATGAAAGTAAATGAGCATGAAATATAAAAACAGATAGCAAAAGCTTCTACAGTTATATAAAAAGAAAAAGAGTGGCTAAAGTAAATGTTGGTCCCTTAGAGGATGAAACCGGGGAATTAGTGATGGAGAACATGGAGATGACAGAAACTCTGAACAAATATTTTGTATCAGTCTTTACTGTAGAGAATACTAAAAATATGCTAACAGTGGATAGTCAAGGGGCTATAGGGGGGAGGAACTTAACACAATCACAATCACTAAGGAAGTGGTACTCAGTAAGATAATGGGATTAAAGGCAAATAAATCTCCTGGACCTGATGGCTTGTATTCTAGGGTCTTAAGAGAAGTAGCGGCAGGGGTAGTGGATGAATTGGTTGTAATTTACCAAAATTCCCTGGATTCTGGGAGGTCCCACCAGATTGGAAAATTGCAAATATTATGCCCCTATTTAAAAAAGGAAGCAGACAAAAAGCAGGAAACTGTAGACCAGTTAGCAAGACATCTGTGGTTGGGAAAATGTTGGCGTCCATTATTAAAGAAGCAGTAGCAGGACATTTGGAAAAGCATAATTCAGTCAGGCAGAGTCTGCATGGATTTATGAAGGGGTAGTCATGTTTGAATTTACTGGAATTCTTTGAGGATGTAACGAGCAGGGTGGATAAAGGGGAACCAGTGGATGTGGTGTATTTGGACTTCCAGAAGGCATTTGACAAGGTGCCACTTAAAGGTGACTGCACAAGATAAAAGTTCACGGGGTTGGGGGTAATATATTAGCATGGATAGAGGATTGGCTAACTAACAGAAAACAGAGAGTCGGGATAAATGGTTCAGTCTCGAGTTGGCAATCAGTTACTAGTGGGGTGCTGCAGGGATCAGTGCTGGGACCCCAACTATTTACAATCTATATTAACGACTTGGATGAAGGGACTGAGTGTAACGTAGCCAGGTTTGCTGATGATACAAAAATAGGAGGAAAAGCAATGTGTGAGGAGGACACAAAAAACCTGCAAAAGGACATAGACAGGGCAAAAATTTGGCAGATGGAGTATAATGTTGGAAAGTGAGAGGTTATGCACTTTGGCAGAAAAAATGGAAGAGCAAGTTATTATTTAATGGAGAAAAATTGCAAAGTGCTGCAGTACAACGAGACCTGGGTGTCCTAGTGCATGAAACATAAAAAGTTAGTATGCAGGTACAGCAAGTGATCAGGAAGGCCAATGGAATCTTGGCCTTTATTGCAAAATGGATGGAGTATAAAAGCAGGGAAGCCTTGCTACAGTTATGCAGGGTATTGGTGAAGCCACATCTGGAATACAGCAGTTTTGGTTTCCATATTTAAGAAAGGTATACTTGCTTTGGAGGCAGTTCAGAGAAGGTTCACTAGGTTGATTCCGGAGATGAGGGGGTTGACTTATGAGGAAAGTTTGAGTAGGTTGGGCCTCTACTCACTGGAGTTCAGAAGAATGAGAGGTGATCTTATCGAAACGTATAAGATTCTGAGGGGGCTTGACAAGGTGGATGCAGAGAGGATGTTTCCACTGATAGGGGATACTAGAACTAGGGGGGCATAATAGAATAAAGGGCCGCCCATTTAAAACTGAGATGAGGAGAAATTTCTTCTCTCAGAGGGTTGTAAATCTATTGAATTTGCTGCCTCAGAGAGCTGTGGAAGCTGGGACATTGAATAAATTTAAGACAGAGATAGACAGTTTCTTAACCGATAAGGGAATAAGGCGTTATGGAGAGCAGGCAGGGAAGTGGTCCTGAATCCATGATTGTATCAGCCATGATCATATTAAATGGCGGAGCAGGCTTGAAGGGTCATATGGCGTATTCCTGCTCCTATTTCTTATGTTCTTGTGTAAAAATGCTTAAAATTGATTTTTTTTGTTTGTAATTGGAAGGGGCAGGAGCGCTCCTCATGGCTCCATATAAGTACTGTGGGTTGATGCCTTGCCGACCTCAGCATCACATACCTCCCTCCCCCCACCCACCTATCCAAGCATCTACCTGCAGACCTCTGCTAGCCTGTTTAAATCATGTTGGATTTTTACACTCCAGCATAATCTAATTATGGGCACAGGAAATTTTCTGTGTAAATTTACATCAGCAATATTGGCGTAGGAATGGATGTAAATTCTGGCATAACTTTCCAATTATGTAGGTGCGGTTTAAGGGGGTTGGAAAGCTTTAGGCAGCAAATCTACCATTGTGCGCACTTATTTCAAATGCTGTACTCACCCCTATTACACTCTACCCCATCTTTCCGATAACCATTATTGTTCCCCCTTTTCACAGATGTCCTTACCCTTCTCAGCACTCTTTCTGACCCCACCATTCATATAAGCACTCACCCTCCCTCCTTGTCCCTACAGGTTCTGACATCAGGGAGTCACTCTTCCTCCCTGATGTGTTTCTCATTACAGAACCTGGCTCCAGCTCTTGACTGATGCTGCTGTTTCATTTCAGGAATAGATTGTGTTGGAGTTCCTGACATGACAAAGATCAGGAATTTCCACCCCCAACACCTGGGGAAGAAGTCCACTCCCAAAGCGAAGCATCAGGAGCTGGAATTACCAATGAGAGCAGAGTGGAGGATGATAACTCACAAATTACCTGGGGATGGTAACTCACAAATTACGTGGGGATGGTAACTCACAAGTTGAGAACGACTGTTCTGCACAACGTGAAGCCAGCCGCTCTAGGTCCCATTGAAGCTCTGCTGGATGAAGGAGTATTAAGTAGGGGATACAATAGTCCAACAAGATCTATTGTGGCTGCAAATTAGCTCATTGCTGCACAAACCCACACGGCAACAGCTAATTTGTTGCACCAAAGGGGAAAATGTACATATGTGTACAGTGCGTACTCCTGCCTGAGTCACTAAGAGTAGCCGATGAGTGGAGCAGGTCGAGAAGCACAGACATTTTAACATATAGAGATTGATTGATACCCAGAGCAAAGTAAGATTGACATGAGCAAGGAAGTTCAACATAGTCCAGAGACAGAGAGGCCTGAAGCTTCCTCAGCCGACATGAGACATTAATGAGCACACAGGGATTATAGAGCAGGGAGATATGGTCCTGGCTATACGTAGGTCTATGATTTGGTGTCTACTTTTCCTGCTTCTTTCCTTTTTTGTATTTACTTGATTCCTTCTCAAATGACATGAGAACAATTACTTTTGAAGAAAAAAAACGAGCACAACTTTGCTACAATCTGACTTAAGGGGAAAACTCTGAATCACAGGAAAAACTCTACACTGGCTGGAGTCATACCTAGCACAAAGGAAGATGGTTGTATTTGTTGGAGGTCAATCATCTCAACCCCAGGACATCACTGCAGGAGATCCTCAGAGCAGTGTCCTAGGCCCAACCATCTTCAGCTGCTTCATCAAAGACCTTCCCGCCATCATAATGTCAGAGTGGGGATGTTCGCTGATGATTACACAGTGTTCAGTTCCATTCGCAACCCCTCAGATAATGAAGCAGTCCTTGCCCACATGCAGCAAGACCTGGACGACATTCAGGCTTGGGCTGATAAGTGGCATGTAACATTCGCGCCACACAAGTGCCAGGCAATGATTATCTCAATCAAGTGAGAGTCTAACCAATGCCTCTGGACATTCAACGGCATTATCATTGCTGATTCCCCCACCATCAACATCTTGGAGATCATCATTGACCAGAAACTTAACTGGATCAGACACATAAATACTGTGGTAACAAGAGCAGGTCAGAGGCTGGGTATTGTGCGGTGAGTGTCTCACCTCCTGACTCCCGAAAGCCTTTCCACCATCTTCAAGGCACAAGTCAAGAATGTGATGGAATACTCTCCACTTGCCTGGATGATTGCAGCTCCAACAACACTCAAGAAGCTCAACACCATCCAGGACAAAGCAGCCCACTTGATAGTTTAAGGTGGTGGATGGGGTGCCATTCACTCCCTCCATCACCAGCGTACCGTGGCTGCAGTGTGTACCATCTACAAGATGCACTGCAGTAACTCGCCAAGGCTTCTTTGGCAGCAACTCCCAAACCCGCAACTTCTACCATTTAGAAGGACCAGGGCAGCATGTGCATGGGAACACCACCACCTCCAAGTTTCCCTCCAAGTCACACACCATCCTGACTTGGAAGTATATTGGCGTTCCTTCATCACCGCTGGGTCAAAATCCTGGAATTCCCTCCCTAACAGCACTGTGGGAGTATTTCACCACATGGACTGCAGCGGTTCAAGAAGGCGGCTCATCACTATCTTCTCAAGGACAATTAGGGATGGGCAATAATTGCCAGCGGCGCCCACATCTCATGAACAAATTTTTTAAAAATATATAGAAAGTGCTCATCTCTCGCCCTCTGGGGCAGAGGAAATTATTTGTCTTTTATTAATAAGATTGATTATTAACATCAGCTGACACACATTTCATCATTGTTGTGACCTGTAAATTGTGTGTGTGTTATAACCTGGACATAAATGTGAAAGAAATGCAGCTTAAATCCAGGCGAAAGGTAGGGTTGATATCAATTCTTTCAACAACATTAACAATTTTATTGTTTGCCTCCAACTAACGATTTATCAGTTGCCAATGATGTGGTATGGCAATGCAATATTAGCACCATCTAATGGTACTCTTTGGCTATGGTAAGTCTACTATTTCCACTAATAACATCTGAACCTTTCTCCTAATAATCATCAAACTAATGAAAGCTAAAACTAACCACAATGCTGTAAGTAAGACAAAATGAACTCTGAAAATCTTTAAGAAATACTCTTTATACTGCAAGCCGCTACCTTGTGGTACTTATTTAATGCCATTGTATCAATAATAAATGTATTATTTAATTCAAAAATATTCCATTTGAAACGCAGCTGATCCAGGGCCTGCCCCAAATTCCTGCCGCCACACAGTTGAAAATGCTAACTTCTGCCCTCCCCCAACCCAGCGATTTTTTGGCCAAACTTTGTTTTTTGGATCAGGCAAGCTAGAATGAATTGTGGTATGTAAGAGACTTTAAGGTGGAAGGAAACAAGTTGTTCAAAAAGTTACTACAAAGTTTGACCAAGTGTCAAAACACTGTGTCTTGGTATGATGGAAAATAGATTTGTGCTGTCTGGGGGAGGCAAGAGACTGGTTACAGACTATCAGTTGCCGGGCACAGCTCACCTTTTCGTCTTTCAGGCTGAGAAACAATGCATGGCATCAGGGCAGCACAGACTTTTCATCATGACTACAATAGTATTAAGAAGTTAACTATATTTTGTTTCAACAGCTTCCTGAGATGGCACATGTGCAAACAACACAGCCCTGGTTGATGTTCATCTTTCAGAACATTGGATTGCTTCTGGGTTGGGCTTCCCTACTGCTTCTTGCCCTATTTGAACACAGACTTATTATATAAATTCATCTCAAGTACTGTGCACTGCAAGAGATGAAAGCCGCCCAGAACATTTACTAAAATTTCATATAATGCACAGTGCTTTTGAAACTAAAAATTGTTCTTAGAGACACTGGAAGCTACAATCAGGAAAGGCGTATGTACAAATGATCACTAATATTTATAGTTAGTTTGCAATTGTTTTTCATGAACATTTTAACTACACAAATCTGAAGTCGATTTACTGAGAAATTAACCGTATTTTTGATAAATCTGTTCATTAACAATTATTCCATTTATTATAAATACAAGAGGAAAATCATATTTGAACCAAAACAATTTAAGTACAATTTTTAGAATTAGTTTGCTACCAAAAATAATAGTGAGTAAGATTTT
This sequence comes from Pristiophorus japonicus, assembly GCF_044704955.1. Lineage (NCBI taxonomy): Eukaryota > Metazoa > Chordata > Chondrichthyes > Pristiophoridae > Pristiophorus > Pristiophorus japonicus. Next base: position 229,760,173 of record NC_091981.1, read on the forward strand.
GATATGTATCTGTACCTTTTTAAAATTTTACTTTTATATCAATTTCTCATTCCGATAATTATCTCAATACATATGTTCGACTAATCGTGTTAGTCTGAGAAATGTTATTAAAACTTCATTCTTACTTTTACTGTTAAATTACAATATAGTATATTTGTCTAAGTCTAGATTTTCCACCTCCTGGAAATAAAAGTACACTTATCTCTTTACATCAACATGCAGGGGGTAATTTTTCAAATATGCGTTGGTGTGAAGAATTTTACCTACTGCCAATGTGCACCAGAAAATCACAAGCAGTGCACCTGCCATTTTCCGATATGTGCTGGCAATAGACAAGGCTCCTCATGCAAGTACTCAGAGAATTACCCAGTAAATCTATCACCACATTCTCCATATTTATATTATATTATAATTCTTGGGGAAATTTTAACCCTACAGAAACTAGGCAGGGATGGGGGGGACAAGGGGGGTGGGGGTGCAGTTAAACTGGAGAGGGGAAATTAATTGTTCACTCCCGGTCTGACCGAGAGCAATTTTAAATTGCAGGCAGCAAGGGCACCCGTCCCAAGCCGGTGGGGTCCTCTTAAAATATGTGTATGATGTCATCGGGGCCCCCTCTGCTATGTTAACCTGAAGCCTGAAGCAGTGGTGGCTTCCCCACCAGACCAAACCTGCTGGGAACAGCAGCCAGGGTCAAAAAATGGCCCGGCAAATTAAGTTTTAAAAATTCTAACAGCCTCATCTCATTAACATGGCACTGTCCAACTCAAAGTGACTGAGAAGTCGGTGAGAAGTGGCTGCCTAGCCATTAAAATCAGGTGGCAGGAGGCTGCTGCCGGGGACTAAAAGGAACGGACACCGACACTAAGTTAAGTGGTCAAGAGTGGGTTTGGAAAGAGATCACAGTCGGGGACAGAGAGGAAGACAGTCCCAGGGCAGGAGAGACCAAAGGTTTCCTTGTTTGGGCCTGGTGACAGAACTCCTACTCACCTGGCCCATAAGGAAAATACAAACAATTAAAAATAACTGGCTGGGCCTCTTCTGGCCCTAGATCTACTTCCTGACTGGCTTGGTTTGGCAGCGAAGCCATCAGAGCTTTGCCTCACAGGTCTGAGGTTAAGATTGCAATCAGGCCCCAATAACATCATCGGAGCTCAAACTGCATATTCCTCCCCTTCACTTGCATTGAACTCCCTTTTTCTTCAGCCTCATATTGGCACCTCGCGTTTACAGTCTCCCATTTAAATGCTTCTATCTGCCGCACATTCTGCCAGATAAGCCGATTCTAACTCTCTGTCCACTCAGTAATTATGGTTAACTACTGATAATTGAATTTAAACTTTAAACAACCTGTATCATCTGTGGGTGATAATTATGCCATCACTGCCATTGATGTAAATGTCACTGAGCTATAAAGAGCAAGCATGTTGAGAAAATCAGAGGAAAATTGAAAGGTATGTCACTCCTTTAAGTAAAATGATCTTTTCCAAGACTTCTCTGATCTTGAACCATTTTCAACCTACTCTTTATCTCTCTGTTTTTTATTGGTACCTTCACTCATCATTTTCTGTGATTTTTAACAGCCCCAAACATCACAATCCTTTTCTGATTTCTTCTACTTTCAATTATGATTTACACAAATCATTAATATACAATCCATCCAGTGTCTTAATTTTTTAATCTGTATTTTATCTTATTTACTGCAGATATTCAATCTGATACCTTTGTAATTGATTCTGCTTTCTCTTAACAGTTCCTTCTCATTAGCCTCTTGAAAAGTCTCTTGAAAATTGCATTCATTCATGGAAATGTAGTCCTCTTTCTGTGCTAATTTAAAAATTGGGAAAAGACTTTCTCTGTGTACCAAGTATAGCAGAATTGCAAACCTGTTCTTCACAATTTTGCAGCATGAGCAAACAGAGGAAATGTCGCCCCCATTCTTTCAATATTTAGTTATAACCCGTCTCATCTTTCCAAAACAAAAAGTAGAAAACTGCTGATGCTGGAAATCTGAAACAAGAACAGAAAACGCTGGAACCACTCAGCAGGTCACACCGCTTCTGTGGGGAGAAGATGTGATGAATGGTCCACATCCAAATGTTAATTTGTCTGTTCTCTCTGCAGATGCGGCCTGACCTGTTGAATGGTTCCTGCATTTTCTTGTTTTCTTCCTTGTCTTTCTTAATCCTCTTTCTCTAAGTAGCACTCTTAAACCTATTGTTTATTTTCTTTTTTATTCCACATGGGAGAGTTGACCTCAATATCTGCCCTAATTCCTGTAAATTCTGAAACAGCATTTATTTTGATACCTGCAGTTGTGCACTGCGTTTTGACATATGCTTGTGCATAGCCAATGAGGCCAACTGTTTCAGAGATTCTCTTCAATATATTAATTATAATATTTCGTATTTTGTGGAAAAGCAAGTTTCAATAAATAGATTTGCGATAATATATTGCAAATGAAAAATCTAACTGCCATTTGTTACACTTTATCCTTGAAACGGAGCTTAGTTTGTCATGTATCTTACATTATTATATATAACTGTATCCTAACATGCTATACTTGACTGTAATAAGATATGACCTGTGACAACCAGCATACCTTACCACCAGGGGTGCACTTGCAAGAGACAGGTATATAAGGACAGGTCTCAGGCAAGTGCAGCATTCCAGAGCTGTGAAATAAAGGTGCAGGTCCAGAGTGACCTTGACTTCACTACATGCCTCGTGTGAATCTGTACTGAGGGGACAGGACTTTACAGTGGCGACGGGTTACAGGATTACAGAATCCACAGAATGGCGAACAACGGATCAGATGAAAAGTACAATGCAGAAGACAATTGGGAGGACTTTATCGAAAGGCTCCAGCAAAGCTTTGTAACCAAAGACTGGTTAGGCGACGATAAGACAGACAAGAGAAGAGCCCATTTCTTGACCAGCTGTGGCTCGAAAACATATGTTTTAATGAAGGATCTGTTGGCACCCGAGAAACCAGCAAGCAAGTCGTAGGTTCTACAACTACAGACGCTGTGTGGGCCAGAGCATACCCGACTTTGTGGCGGAACTTCGGAGGTTGGCTAGTTTATGTGAGTTCTCCGATGAACGGAGGAGAGAAATGCTGAGAGACTTTTTCATTGAAGGATTAGGCCACGCAGGCATATTCCGAAAGCTCATAGAGACCAAGAACCTGACCTTAGAGGCAGCAGCACTGGTTGCACAGACATTCTTGGTAGGGGAAGAAGAAACAAGGTTGATTTACAATGCAGGTACGACAACGAACGAAAAATCAGAAGAAGAAGTTCACAGCACTAAACCAGCTGCTACCCCCACACACAGACAAAACCGGGAGAACAGGCTCTCAATAGCAGGCAGAGGCCATCAAGGGCCACAGGAACAGCCGTTCACACCTCATCAACCCACAATGCGAGCAATCAACTGCAAACTGAGAGAAGCTCAAGAGAGATCAGCCAGACACAGCTCATTCTTTAGGAACTCTTTGAACAATGGAACAGGTCTGTGCTGGAGGTGTGGGGGTGGGCACTCGTCAAGGAGATGTCGATTTCAGCAGGCTGTTTGCAGAAATTGTGAATATACAGGGTATTTGGCCCGCATGTGCAAAAAAATGGCAGCTCGGCTGGTATACGAATCAGATGGGTCGGAAAGCGGACCAGAAGATGGTGGGGACAGTACCTGGGACACCGGTGTACAGCGGGTCAACACGATAAATGGCCGCTGCTCTTACAACAGGATGCCTCCTATAATGATGAGGGTCCTAATCAGCAGGATATCTGTCAACATGGAGCTGGATACGGGAACGAGTCAATCTCTCATGGGCGCTCAACAATTTGAACAACTGTGGCCACATAAAAGAGACAGACCAAAACTCACAAGGGTCGACACCACACTAATAACCTATACCAAAGAAATCGTACCAGTCCTCGGCAGCACCATGCTCTCTGTCACACACAAAGGGACAGTGAACCAACTTCCCCTGTGGATTGTCCCCAGAGACCCCCCAGCACTGCTGGGGAGAAGCTGGCTGGCAAAACTAAACTGGAAATGGGATGATGTCCATGCCATGTCATTAGAGGAACGGACCTCCTGCTCAACAGTTATAAAGCGATTTGAACATCTCTTTCAGCCAGGTGTGGGCACTTTCAAAGGGGCCAAAGTCAAAATCTACATCACACAGGATGCTAGACCGGTCCATCACAAGGCCAGAGCTGTACCCTATGTGATGAGGGACAAGATTGAACACGAACTAGACAGGCTTCTGCGGGAAGGCATTATATCACCTGTGGAATTTAGCGACTGGGCAAGTCCCATCGTCCCAGTCATGAAGCCTGATGGATCCATACGAATCTGTGGGGACTACAAATCTACCATAACCAGAGTCTCCCTACAGGACCAGTACCCGCTGCCCAGAGCGGAGGACTTATTTGCCACATTGGCTGGAGGTAAACTTTTCTCAAAATTAGAACTCACATCTTCGTATATGACGCAAGAATTGACCGAGGAATCCAAGCTACTCACCACCACCAATACACAATCGATGCCCATTCGGCATCAGGTCAGCAGCTGCAATATTCCAGCACAACATGGAGAGTCTGCTCAAGTCCATCCCGGGGACGGTTGTATTTCAAGACAACATACTTATCACGGGCAGGGACACCAACTCCCATCTCCGTAATTTGGAGGAAGTACTAAAGCGGTTGGATCGGGTAGGCCTACGAGTCAAGAAATCCAAGTGCCTGTTTCTCGCACCCGAGGTTGAATTTTTGGGCAGAAGGATTGCCGCTGATGGAATCCGCCCAACAAAGTCCAAAACAGAAGCAAATCGCCTGGCACCCAGGTCCTGGAATGTCTCAGAACTGCGCGCCTTTCTCGGGCTACTCAATTACTTTGGGAACTTTATGCAGAACTTAAGCACACTGCTGGAGCCTCTCCATGTGCTACTCAGGAAGGGATGCGATTGGTTTTGGGGAGACTCCCAGGAACGTGCCTTCAATAAGGCACGCAACCTTCTGTGTTCCAACAGTGTTTTGACTTTCTTTGACCCAGGTAAAAAGCTAGTTCTCACATGCAATGCGTCAGCGTATGCGGTCGGGTGCGTTTTGCAACATGTCAATAGTGCAGGCAAATTACAACCCATAGCTTATGCCTCCAGGTCACTTTCGCGGGCAGAGTGCGGGTACGGAATGGTTGAGAAGGAGGCGCTCGCGTGCGTGTATGGTGTCAAAAAGATGCACCAATACCTTTTCGGGGCCAAGTTCGCATTAGAAACCGACCACAAGCCCCTCATGTCCCTCCTATCCGAGAGCAAGGCAATAAACGCCAACGCCTCGGCGCGAATTCAACGGTGGGCACTCATGCTGGCGTCCTACGACTACACAATAAGGCACAGACCAGGCATAGATAACTGTGCCGACGCGCTCAGCAGGCTACCCCTGGCGACCACAGAAGGGTCTGATGAACAGGACTGTGAGATAGTTATGGCAATCAATGCCTTTGAGTCCACAGGTTTGCCCATGACGGCTCGCCAAATCAGAGCCTGGACGGCCAGTGACCCCACATTATCCTTAGTAAAAAGATGTGTCCTAACCGGTGACTGGGCAGAGGCTCACGATGCCTGCCCCGAGGAATTAAAACCCTTTCACAGGTGCATGCATGAGCTATCACTACAAGCAGACTGCCTGATGTGGGGCAGCCGAGTAGTCATGCCTCTGCGAGGCAGAGAGGCATTTGTCCGGGAGCTCCACCGCGAGCACCCGGGAATCATTCTCATGAAGGCCATAGCCAGATCCCACGTCTGGTGGCCTGGTATTGACGCGGACTTGGAGCTCTGCATCCGAAGGTGCACCATTTGTGCCCAACTCAGCAATGCCCCCAGGGAGGCTCCACTGAGACCCTCGCCCTGGCCTACCAAACCGTGGTCGCGGGTGCATGTAGACTATGTGGGCCCATTCATGGGCAAAATGTTCCTCGTAGTTGTAGATGCATTTTCAAAGTGGATCGAATGCACCATTTTAAACTCGAGCACAACCTCCACCACTGTGGAGAGCCTCACAACCATGTTTGCAACGCACGGAATCCCTGACATATTGGTCAGTGACAATGGTCCGTGCTTCACCAGCGCAGAATTCCAAGACTTTATAATTGACCACGGCATAAATCACGTCAAGACGGCACCGTTCAAGCTGGCCTCCAACGGCCAGGTGGAGAGAGCAGTGCAAATCATTAAACAAGGCATGCTTAATATCCAAGGTCCCACGCTGCAGGGTCGCCTGTCGCGACTGCTGCTGGCATTCAGATCTCGTCCACACTCACTGACTGGGATCCCCCCCACCCGCGCAACTGTTAATGAAAAGGACTTTAAAAACAAGGCTCTCATTAATCCTCCCAGACATGCACGAAATCATTGAGGCAAAGTGCCGTAAGCTGACTGAGTACCATGACAGAAATTCGAGGGGGAGATGGAATGAGATAGGGGACAAAGTGTTTGTACTAAACTATGGCACGGGTCCCAAATGGCTTGCAGGGACAGTAACGGGCAAGGAAGGAAACAGGCTACTGGTAGTACAAATGGACAATGGCAAAACCTGCCGAAGGCATGTAGACCAAGTCAAAAGCAGATTTACCAACAACACAGCAGAACCAGGGGCAGACTACAATGTGGAACTCGCACCACACCTGGTGGACAGACAAAGGGAACAACCTGAGGAAAGGGCAATCCCAACAGACAGCCCAGGTGAGTCAACAACAATCACACCAATCGAAACAGACAGCCCAGGCGAGATACCAGCAACCACACCCAAAGAAAAACAGAACCAAGGCAAACAACTGAACCACAACTCAGACGCTCCATGCTAGAGCGTAGACCACCTGAGAGACTGAACCTATAAAGACAATAAGACCTTGGGGGAGGGTGATGTCATGTATCTTACATTATTATATATAACTGTATCCTAACATGCTATACATGACTGTAATAAGATATGACCTGTGACCACCAGCATACCTTACCACCAGGGGTGCACTTGCAAGAGACAGGTATATAAGGACAGGTCTCAGGCAAGTGCAGCATTCCAGAGCTGTGAAATAAAGGTGCAGGTCCAGAGTGACCATGACTTCACTACATGCCTCGTGTGAATCTGTACTGAGGGGACAGGACTTTACAATGTTCATTAAAACCTAAGTTGAAATGGTATAGAATGTTACATACACTAGCAATCGGCAGCTCCAACTCGTCCATCTTATAAAGTGCCTGGCATGTCCAGTGTAGATTTAACTGATACATTGTCAGATACCGAATATAGGATTCTCTATAAATGCTCATACTCAATGATATGTAATATTGACATTTGCTGAAGTATGGGAATATAATGAATGCTCAAAACCTATATATGGTCCCTGCCACAGTACAGAAACTGCTCTCATCAAAGTCACAAATGACATCCGTTGTGACTGTGACAAAGGTAAACTATCCCTCCTCATCCTTCTTGAGTTGTCTGCAGCCTTTGACATGGTTAACTACTCCATCCTCCTCCAACGCCTCTCCACTGTTATCCAGCTGCATGGGACTGCACTTGCTATGATCCATTCTTATCTATCTAATCATAGCCATAGAATCACCTGCAATGGCTTCTCTTCTCACTCCCACATCATTACTTCTGGTGTCCCCCAAGCAACTGTCCTTGGCCCCCTCCTATTTCTCATCTACATGCTGCCCCTCAGCAACATCATCCGAAAACACAGCGTCAGTTTCCACATGTACGCTGACGACACCCAGCTCTACCTCACCACCACTTCTCTCAATCCCTCCATGGTCTCCAAATTGTCGAACTGCTTGGCTGACATCCAGTTCCCCTGCAGTTGGAAATATATCGCCATTCCTTCATTGTCGCTGGGTCAAAATCCTGGAGCTCCCTCCTAACAGCACTGTGGGATTATCTTCACCACAAGGACAGCAGCGGTTGAAGAAGACGGCTCACCACCATGTTCTCAGGAGCAATTAGGGATTGGCAATAAATACTGGCCTTGCCAGAAACGCCCACATCCCAGGAACAAGTTTTTTTAAATGCTGCTTCCACTGTTTAGCATGCATGTGTTGCACCTTCCCCAGGTTGGCACCTCATTTTTAGGTACACCTGGTGCCGCCCCTAGCAAGCTCTTCTGCATCCGTATTAAACCAGGGTTGGTCCCATGACTTGACGGTTGATACACTCATAATAAAGGATGAAACTGAGTACTGTGAACAATGAGCAAGTGTAACCTTAGCTCCTTTAATAAGACTCCAGAGTGCAGGTACCTTGTGGGTGGCCTGCTTATATAGTGCTCCCAAGGGATGCTGGGATCCCTTGGGACTCGAACAAGTAGGCCCTCTGGTGGCGGTGTGATACAGATTGCAAAGGGTTAAATACATAACATCACTCCCTCGTAAAGTTAATAGTACACTTATTTACATGGTGAGATGATCTGGGGCTTTTCGCTCCATTGTCGATCGTCTCAGTACAAATGTGAGTGTGGTTGAGTTGGTTAGTTCTTAACTGGGCTGCTGAGCAGCTGGCCTTGCCGGTCTGCTGGGGATGGTGAGTTTGGCTTCATGGTCAATCATGATGTTGGTTGCCACTTGTGTGTGTGTTGGAGGGTCAAAGTTGATGGTGTCTTCTTCGGGTTGTGCGTAGCTGTTGGTGAACCGCAATTTGATTTGGTCCAAATGTTTTCTGTGCGTTTGTCCATTGGCCAATTTGACCTGAAACACCCTACACCCCCCTTTGGCTATGACCGTGCCAGCGAGCCATTTGGGACCATGTCCATAATTGAGTACAAACACAGGGTCATTGACCTCAATATCAAGTGACAAATTTGCGCGGTCATGGTACATACTTTATTGATGCTGCCTGCCTTCCACGTGATCATGGAGATCAGGGTGGACAAGCGAGAGCCTTGTTTTGAGCGCCCTTTTCATGAGCAGCCCGGAGAACCCTGGTGAGTGAGTGGGGCCTGGTGCGGTAGCTGAGCAGTACTCGGGACAGTCGGGTCTGCAGGGAGCCTTCCGACACGTGTTTCAAGCTTTGCTTGATGGTCTGCATTGCCCGTTCTACCTGGTCGTTGGATACGGGCTTGAACGGGGCAGATGTGACGTGTTTGATCCCATTGCGGGTCATGAATTCCTTGAATTCAGCACTGGTGAAACACGGCCCTTTGTCACTGACTAGGACATCAGGCAGGCCGTGCGTGGCAAACATGGATCGTAGGTTTTCGATGGTGGCTGTGGACGTGCTTACAGACATTATTGCACATTCAATCCATTTTGAATAAGCACCCATGACAACCAAGAACATTTTGCCTAGAAATGGGTCTGCATAGTCCACGTGGATCCTCGACCACAGTTTGGGGGGCCACGACCACAAACTTAGCAGTGCCTCTCTGGGTGCATTGCTCAGCTGAGAGCAAGTATTGCACTGGCGCATGCATGACTCTAAATCTGAGTCGATGCCGGGCCACCACACATTGGATCTGGCTATGGCTTTCATCATTACAATGCCTGGGTGGGTGCTGTACAGCTCACAAATGAACGTATCTCTGCCTTTCTTGGGCAAGACCACGAGATTATCCCACAACAGACAGTCTTCCTGCAGGGACATTTTGCCTTTGCGCCTGTGGAACGGCTTAATCGCCTCCTGCGTCTTCGCTAGGTCGCTGGACGAGCTCCCATGGAGGACATAGTTTTTTACCAAGGACAGCAAAGGATCCTGGCTTGTCCAGGTCCTGATCTGGCGAGCGTAACGGATGACTTTTCATTTTCGAATGCATCCATTACCATGAGCAAATCCGCAGGCTGTGCCATTTCCACCCAGGTGGTGGGCAATGGTAGTCGACTGAGAGCATCAGCGCAGTTCTCTGTGCCCGGTCTGTGGCGGGTTACATAGTTCTATGCCGACAGCCCATCTTTGAATGCAGGCAGAGGCATTGGTGTTAATCCCTTTGCTCTCAGGGAACAGCGATATGAGCGGCTTGTGGTCAGTTTCAAGCTCAAACTTGAGGCCAAACAAGTACTGGTGCATTATTTTTACTCCGTAAACGCACACCAGAGCCTCTTTTTCAATCATGCTGTAGGCCCTTTTGGCCTTGGACAAACACCTGGACACATAAGCGACTGGTACCAAAATCCCCGATTTGTTCGCCTGTTGCAATACACACCCAATCCCGTATGACGACGCATCGCAAGCTAGCACTAATCTTTTACAAGGGTTATACAGGACAAGCAGTTTGTTTGAACACAACAGATTTCTGGCTTTCTCAAAAGCAGCCTCTTGTGAATTCCCCCATACCCAGTTTTCTCTCTTACGCAGCAGCACATGTAGGGGTTTTAGCAGGGTGCTTAACCCAGGTAGGAAATTACCAAAATTGTTGAGGAGTCCCAGGAACGGCCGCAGCTCCGTCACATTCTGTGGTCTCAGCGGTTCTTGACGGGCTCCACCTTGGCGTCGGTGGGTCTGATGCCATCTGCTGCGATTGTTCTTCCCAAGAACTCGACCTCCGGCACCAGGAAAACACACTTCGAGCGTTTCAATCTGAGCCCCACGCGATCCAACCGACTCAGAACCTCTTCCAGATTCTTCAAGTGCTCAATGGTGTCCCGACCTGTAACCAGTATGTCATCCTGGAAAACCACGGTGTGAGGAATTGACTTTAGCAGGCTCTCCACGTTCCATTGGAAGATTGCCACGGCTGACCGAATCCCGAACGGGCATCTGTTATAGATGAACAGAATTTTGTGCGTGTTGATGCAGATAAGGCCTTTTGAAGACTCCTCCAGCTCCTGTATCATGTAGGCCGAGGTCAGGTCCAACTTGGTGAACATCTTCCCTCCAACCAGGGTCGCAAATAGGTCATCTGCCGTGGGTAGTGGGTACAAGTCCTGTAGTGAAAAATGGTTAATCATTACTTTATAGTCCCCACAAATTCTGACCGTGCCATCCTCTTTAAGTACCGGGACAATCGGACTGGCCCACTTGTTGAACTCCACCGGCATGATGATGCTTTCTCGCTGCAGCCTGTTCAGCTCAATTTCCACTTTCTCACGCATCATGTATGGAATCACTCGAGCCTTGTAGTGGATGGGTCGCATACCGGGAACCAAATGGATCTGCACTTTCGCCCCCGAGAAGCTTCCAATGCCTGGCTCGAACAACGATGAAAATCTGCTCAGAACCTGGGCACATGAGACGTCGTCAACAGACAAAAGCACTCAAATGTCGTCCCGGTTCCAGCGGATTTTTCCCAGCCAGCTTCTGCCAAACAGTGTGGGGCCATCCCCTGGCATGATCCACAGCGGGAGTTCGTGTACTGCTCCATCATAGGAGACTTTGACTTCTGCACTGACAATTACAGGGATTAGTTCCTTGGTGTAAGTCCTTAGTTTGGTGTGAATGGGGCTGAGCTTGGACCTATGCGCCTTGTTGCACCACAGCCTGTCGAAGGCCTTTTTGCTCATTATAGACTGACTCGCACCTGTGTCCAGTTCCATAGACACTGGAATTCCATTCAGTTCAACTTTCAACATTATTGGTGGATATTTCGTGGTGAATATGTGTACCCCGTACACGTCTCCCTCCTTGGTACGAGTCTCCAATTCAGCCTGATCCACAGTGGATCGATCTTCCTCTGCAACATGGTGGTTTGCAGCGTTTGCAGGGTTTGCAGCTCACCTGCACATTCACTGGAGGTGTCCCATTGTTCTGCAGTTGTTGAACGCATAGTACTTGAAGCTGCATTGATGGGCCCAATGATCACCTCCACAACGCCAACAAGGTGTTAACTGCCTCGCATTAACGATTGATGGTGGACTCTGGGTCATCTGAGGTCATGCAGCAGCAGCCGCCATGTACGTTCTGCCATGTATATTCCTGCTCGAAAACGATGTTACTTTGTGCACAGTACTGGCCTCTTCACTCTGCGAAATCTGTTTGGTGTTGTCGCTGGTGAACATAAATGCCTGGGCTATCGTTATGGCTTTGCTTAGATTTGGAGTTTCAACAGTCAACAGTTTGCGAAGGATTACCTCATGGCCAATGCCCAGAACAAAAAAGTCTCTCAGCATTTGTTCTAGGAATCCCTCAAATTCGCAATGTCCTGCGAGACGCCTTAGTTCGGCGACATAGCTCGCCACTTCCTGGCCCTCCAACTGTTGGCACGTGTAGAACCGATACCTCGCCATCAAAACACTTTCCTTAGGATTTAGGTGCTCCCGGACCAGCGTACACAATTCTTCATAGGAGTTAGTTGTTGGTTTTACCGGAGCTAGAAGATTCTTCATGAGGCCATAGGTTGTTGCCCCACAGACAGTAAGGAGGATCGCCCTTCATTTGCCAATGTTCTCGTCCCCTTCCAGCTCATTGGCCACAAAGTATTGGTCAAGTCTCTCCACGAAGGCATCCTAATCATCCCCTTCTGAGAACTTCTCCAGGATACCAAGTGTTCTTTGCATTTTTGCGCAGTTGTTCGTTACCTCATCGCCAATTGATACACTCATAATAAAGGATGAAACTGAGTACTGTGAACAATGAGCAAGTGTGACCTTAGCTCCTTTAATAATACTCCAGAGTGCAGGTACCTCGTGGGTGGCCTACTTATATACAGTGCTCCCAAGGGATGCTGGGATCCCTTGGGACTCCAACAGGTAGGCCCTCTGGTGGTGGTGTGATACAGATTGCAAAGGGTTAAATACATAACAACGGTAATGGTAGAGTGAGGGATATGCCGGGCCATGTGGTTACAGATTGTTGTGTAATACAATTCTGCTGCTGCTGATGGCCCACACTGCCTCACGGATGTCCAGTTTTGAACTGCTAGATCTGTTCTGAATCTATCTCATTTAGCACGGCGGTAATACCACACAACACGATGGAGGGTGTCCTCAGTGTAAAGAAGGGTTTTCGTCTCAAGAAGGACTGTTGCTGCTACCAATGCTGTCATGGACAGATGCATCTGCAACAGGTAGATTGGTGAAGGATGAGGTCAAGTAGGATTTTCCCTCATGTTGGTTCTCTCACTACCTGCCTCAGGCCCAGTCTGGCAGCTCGGTCAGTAGTGGTGCTACCGAGTCACTCTTGGTGATGGACATTGAAGTCCCCCACCCAGAGTACCTTCTGTCCCCCTGTTTCCCTCAGTGCTTCTTCCAAGTGGTGTTCAACATGGAGGAGTACTGATTCATCAGCTGAGGGAGGACAGTAGGTGGTAATCAGCAGGAGGTTTCCTGCCCATGCTTGATCTGAAGCCATGAGACATCATGGGGTCCGGAATCAATGTTAATGACTCACAGGGCCACGCCGTCCTGACTGTATACCACTGTGCTGCCACCTCTGATGGGCCTGTCCTACCGGTGGGACAGGACATACCCAGGAATGGTGGTAGAGGAGTCTGTGACATTCGCTGAAAGGTATGATTCTGTGAGTATGACTATGTCAGGCTGTTGCTTGGCTAATTTGTGGAACAGCTCCCCCAATTTTGACACAAGCCCCAGATGTTAGTGAGGAGGACTGTGCAGGGTCGACTGCTCCGAAGTGTCCGAAATCGGTGTCGAGGTCAGTGTCCGAAGTCGATGCCGAGGTGTCCATCTGGCTTTATTCTTGTTTATTGTAGCCATTTGTTACAACTGAGTGGCTTGCTAGGCCATTTCAGAGGGCAGTTAAGAGTCAACCACATTGCTGTATGTCTGGAGTCACATATAGGCCAGATTTCCTTCCCTAAAGGACATTAGTGAACTAGATAGGTTTTTAATGACAATCTGAAAATTTCATGGTCACCATTACTGATACGAGCTTTTTATTCCACATTTATGAACTCAATTTAAATTACCCAGCTGCCATGATGGGATTTGAACTCTGGATTATTAGTCCTAAAGAAAGACTTGGATTTATATAGCTCCTTTCACAACCACCGGACATCTCAAAGCGCTTTACAGTCAATGAAGTATTTTGAAGTGTAGATAATCTATTTTTTTGTTGTGTTGATTGAGGGATAAGTATTGGACAGAACATTGGGGATAACTCTCCTACTCTTCTTCGAAATAGTGCCACGGGATCTTTTACTTCCACTTGAGAGAGCAGACAGGGTCTCGGTTTAATGTCTCATCCAAAAGATGGCACCTTGAACAGTGCACTGGAGTCTTAGCCTAGATTTTTGTGTGTTTAAGTCTCTGGAGTGGGTTTAGAAACATAGAAACATAGAAACATAGAAAATAGGTGCAGGAGTAGGCCATTCGGCCCTTCTAGCCTGCACCGCCATTCAATGAGTTCATGGCTGAACCCCATTCCTGCTTTCTCACCATACCCCTTGATCCCCCGAGTAGTAAGGACCTCATCTAACTCCTTTTTGAATATATTTAGTGAATTGGCCTCAACAACTTTCTGTGGTAGAGAATTCCACAGGTTCACCACTCTCTGGGTGAAGAAGTTCCTCCGCATCTCGGTCCTAAATGGCTTACCCCTTATCCTTAGACTGTGACCTCTGGTTCTGGACTTCCCCAACATTGGGAACATTCTTCCTGCATCTAACCTGTCTAACCCTGTCAGAATTTTAAATGTTTCTATGAGGTCCCCTCTCATTCTTCTGAACTCCAGTGAATACAAACCCAGTTGATCCAGTCTTTCTTGATAGGTCAGTCCCGCCATCCCGGGAATCAGTCTGGTGAACCTTCGCTGCACTCCCTCAATAACAAGAATGTCCTTCCTCAGGTTAGGAGACCAAAACTGTACACAATACTCCAGGTGTGGCCTCACCAATGCCCCTGTACAACTGTAGCAACACCTCCCTGCCCCTGTACTCAAATCCCCTTGCTATGAAGGCCAACATGCCATTTGCTTTCTTAACCGCCTGCTGCACCTGCATGCCAACCTTCAATGACTGATGTACCATGACACCCAGGTCTCTTTGCACCTCCCCTTTTCCTAATCTGCCACCATTCAGATAATAGTCTGTCTCTCTGTTTTTACCACCAAAGTGGATAACCTCACATTTATCCACATTATACTTCATCTGCCATGCATTTGCCCACTCACCTAACCTATCCAAGTCGCTCTGCAGCCTCACAGCATCCTCCTCGCAGCTCACACTGCCACCCAACTTAGTGTCATCCGCAAATTTGGAGATACTACATTTAATCCCCTCATCTAAATCATTAATGTACAGTGTAAACAGCTGGGGCCCCAGCACAGAACCTTGCGGTACCCCACTAGTCACTGCCTGCCATTCTGAAAAGTACCCATTTACTCCTACTCTTTGCTTCCTGTCTGACAACCAGTTCTCAATCCATGTCAGTACACTACCCCCAATCCCATGTGCTCTAACTTTTGTGTGGGACCTTGTCGAACGCCTTCTGAAAGTCCAAATATACCACATCAACTGGTTCTCCCTTGTCCACTCTACTGGAAACATCCTCAAAAAATTCCAGAAGATTTGTCAAGCATGATTTCCCTTTCACAAATCCATGCTGACTTGGACCTATCATGTCACCTCTTTCCAAATGCACTGCTATGACATCCTTAATAATTGATTCCATCATTTTACCCACTACCGATGTCAGGCTGACCGGTCTATAATTCCCTGTTTTCTCTCTCCCTCCTTTTTTAAAAAGTGGGGTTACATTGGCTATCCTCCACTCTATAGGAACTGATCCAGAGTCAATGGAATGTTGGAAAATGACTGTCAACGCATCCACTATTTCCAAGGCCACCTCCTTAAGTACTCTGGGATGCAGTCCATCAGGCCCTGGGGATTTATCGGCCTTCAATCCCATCAATTTCCCCAACACAATTTCCCGGCTAATAAGGATTTCCCTCAGTTCCTCCTCCTTACTAGACCCCCCAACCCCTTTTATAACCGGAAGGTTGTTCGTGTCCTCCTTCGTGAATACCGAACCAAAGTACTTGTTCAATTGGTCCGCCATTTCGTTGTTCCCCGTTATGACTTCCCCTGATTCTGACTGCAGGGGACCTACGTTTGTCTTTACTAACCTTCTTCTCTTTACATATCTATAGAAACTTTTGCAATCCGTTTATGAACTCACAACCTTCTGACTCAGAGGGGAGAGTGCTACTCACTGAGCTACAGCTGACTGTGCTGCTGGGTTACTAGACCAGTAACATAGCCACTATGCTACTGTTCCCTGTATGCTATAGACAGAGATAAGCAATCCCACAATCAATGGATCAAATTAAAGCTCTGCAGTCCTGCTACAGCCAGTTACGAATGGTGGTAGACAATTAAACAACTAACGGGAGGAGGAGGCTCCATAAATATCCCCATCCTCAATGACAGCGGAGCCCAGCACGCAACAAGGATGAAGCATTTGCAACCATTTTCAGCCAGAAGTGACGTGTGGATGATCCATCTCAGCCTCCTCCTGGGGTCCCCACTATCACATAAGCCAGTCTTCAGTCAATTCGATTCACTCCACGTGATATCAAGAAAGAGCTGAGCGCACTAGATACAGCAAAGGCTATGGGCCCCAACAATATCCCGGCTGTCATGCTGAAGACCTAGCTGCGCCTCTCGCCAAGCTATTCCAGTACAGCTACAACACTTCATCTACCCGACAGTGTTGAAAACTGCCCAGGTATGTCCTGTCCACAAAAAGCAGGACAAATCCAATCTAGCCAATTACCACCCCATCAGTCTACTCTCAATCATCAGCAAAGTAATGTAAGGGGGTCATCGGCAGTACTATCAAGCAGCACTTACTCAACAATAACCTGCTCACCGATGCTCAGTTTGGGTTCCGCCAGGACCACTCGGCTCCAGGCAAGATTACAGCCTTGGTCCAAACATAGACAAAAGAGCTGAATTCCAGAGATGAGGTGAGAATGACTGCCCTTGATATCAAGGCAGCATTTGATTGACTGTGTCATTGAAATTGCAGTCAAATAATAAAATTGAAGTCAATGGGAATCGGGAAAAATTCTACACTGGCTGGAGTCATATCTAGCACAAAGGAAGATGGTTGTGGTTGTTGGAGGTCAATCATCTCAACCCCAGGACTTTGCTTCAGGAGTTCCTCAGGGAAGTATCCAAGGCCCAACCATCTTCGGCGGTTTCATCAATGACCTTCCCTCCATCATAAGATCAGATGTGTGGATGTTTGTTAATGATTGCACAGTGTTCAGTTCCATTTGCAACTCCTCAGATAATGAAGCAGTCCATGCCAGAATGCAGCATGATCTGGATGACATTCAGGCATGGGCTGATAAGTGGCAACTGAAAAGATAATGTGTAACATTCATTGCCACATAAGTGCCAGGCATTGACCATCTCCAGCAAGAGAGAGTCTAACCACTGCTTGACATTTAACGGCATTACCATTGCTGACTCCCCCACCATCAACATCCTGGGGGTCACCATTGACCAGAAACTTAACTGGACCAGCTACATAAATACCGTGGCCATAGGAGCAGGTCAGAGCCTGGGTACTCTGTGGCAAGTGTCTCGCTTCCTAACTCCCCAATGCCTTTCCACCATCTACAAGGCGCAAGTCAGGAATGTAATGGAATACTCTCCATTTGCCTGGAAGAGTGCAGCTCCAACAACACTCAAGGAGCTTGACACCATTCAGGACAAAGTTGCCCACTTGATTGGTACCTCATCCACCATCTTAAGCATTCACTCCCTCAACCACTGGCGTACCAAGATGCGCTACAGGAACTCACCAAGGCTATTTCAACACCACCTCTCAAACTTGCGATCCCTATCATCTAGAAGGACAAGGGCATCAGGTGCATGGGAACACTATCACCTGCAAATTCCCCTCCAAGTTACAAATCATTCTGACTTGGAAATATATCGCCGTTCCTTCATTGTCGCTGGGCCAATATCGTGGAACACCCTCCCTACAGCACTATGGGAGTACCTTCATCACACGGACTGCATCGGTTCAAGAAAGCAGCTCACCACTTTCTCAAGGGTAATTAGGGATGGGCCATAAATGCTGGCCTTGCCAGCGATGCCCACATTCCAGAACAAATTTAAAAAACCTGACTCCATCCTTCTTCCAATCACCTGCCTGAGGCTGAACCACACTGTTCGCAACCTTGGTGTCATATTTGACCTTGAAAGGAGCCTTCGATCACATTTCCACTGCATACCTAATACTGCCTATTTCCACCTCCATTACATCGCCCAACTACGCCCCTGCCTTAGCTCATCTGCTGCTGAAACCCTCATCCATGCCTTTGTTATCTCTAGACTGACTCAGTTGCCCGTGTCCTAATTCGCACCAAGTCCCGTTCACCCCTGTGCTCGCTGACTTACATTGGCTCCGGTTTAAGCAACGCCTTGATTTCAAAACTCTCATCCTTGTTTTCAAATCAGCTCAATGGCCTCGCCCCTCCCTATCTCTGTTATCTCCTCCAGTCCCAAAACCCTCCGAGATAGCTGCACTCCTCTAATTCTGCTCTCTTGAGCATTCCTGATTATAATCACACAACCATTGGTGGGCATAACTTCATCTGCAAAGGCCCTAATTTCTTTTATTCCCTCCCTAAACCTCTCTGCCTCTTTACCTACCTTTCCTCCTTTAAGGCACTTCTTAAACGTACCTCTTTGACTATTTTGGTCATCTACCCTAATGTCTCTTTATGCTGTTCGGTGTCAAATTGTATTTTTAACGCGTCTATGCAGCACCTTAGCACATTTTACTACGTTAAAGGTGCTATACAAATATAAGTTGTTGTTGTTGTTGTTGGTCGTTTCAGGCTGCAGTAAATTCTGGCCAATTATGCTCCTCTGGGCCCCACAAAGAAACCTCGGGCCTCTGCTTCCACGGGCTTCCCTCCCAACCCACCCTGCCAACTATGTACCTGGTGGCCAAGGATTGTTCCTTCGGTCCCTGGCAATGGCATGTTGCTGCCCAAAATCCTGCTCTCGACAGCTAGCCAGCTATCACTTCTCACCGGCTTTGGGCAGGAGACTAACTATGCCGATGAGGCCCGAGAGTATGCCATCCCCCTTGGCCCACGCCTGCACAACTCCCAACTGTAATGCATGCACCTGCGAGTATGCTCACAGGTTTGTAGAGCTGTTGTTGAACCAAAAGAGTTGTAGAGCTGTTGAATTTCTGCGGTCTAGAAGAGTCTGTGTTCCACGTATATGTCAAATGTGTGAGGTTGCAGCCCCACTTTCAATATCTGAAGGGGCTGCTCCTCAAATTCTGGTTGTACTTCAGTCCTGCACTCCTGATCTTTGGTCACTCTGTGCGGAGGGGAGTGGGCAGGTCAGAAGGCCTCTTCATAGGACTGCTCCTGGGCATGGCCAAGGGGGCCATTAGCCGGTCCAGGCAGCGGGCGGTCAAGGAGGTCGTTCAGCCGACTGCCTGCCTCTCTCCCACGGTTACATCTGAGCCAGGGTGACCCTGGAGATGGAGCACGCAGTGTCCACCGTTATGCTCGTGACCTTCCGCGAGAGGTGGGCGCTGGAGGGACTGGAGTGCATCATCACCCCTGGCAACCAAATTTTTATTTGATTTTATATGTTTTAAAGTTTAATTGGTTTATTGTGCTGGGTTTTAGTGTCGCCTTCCCCTTTTAGCCAGGGGGCACTTGTGTAATTCGTGGTTTTAGTGCCCAAAAAACCCCCACAAAAAAAACACAAAAAAACCCCCAAAAAAACAAAAAAGGGTACTTGAAAACTATTTGGAGTGTTCCCCCGTCCCCTTTTTATAAGGGGGCACTTGATTTAATGTTTGTTTTTGTTTTCTACGAAAAGAGTTGTAGAGTTGTTGAATTTCTGCGGTCTAGAAGAATCCGTGTTCCACGTATATGTCGAATGTGCGAGGTTGCAGTCCCTCTTCCAATATCTGAAGGGGCTGCTCCTCAAATTCTGGTTGCACTTCAGTCCCACACTCCTGATCTTTGGGCACCCTGTGCAGAGCGGAGCGGGCAGGTCAGAAGGCCTCCACGAAGGACTGCTCCTGGGCATGGCCAAGGGGGCCATCAACTGACCCAGGCAGCAGGCAGTCGAGGGGGTCATTCAGCCTGACTGCCTGCCTCTCTTCCGCGGTTACAACCGAGTCAGGGTGTCCCTGGAGACGGAGCACGTGGTGTTCACCGGTACGCTCGCAGCCTTCCGCGTGAGGTGGGCACCGGAGGGTCTGGATTGCATTATTTCAACAGAATTTTAATTTGATTTGATTTGGAAAAATGTTCCTGTTAATTTTCAATTGTTAATTTGTGATTTTTGGTGCCTTCAAAAAAAAAAGGGGTCAATTGATTGAAAGTTCTTACAAAATAGTTGTAGAGCTGTTGGATTTCTGCAGTCCAAAGGAGTCCTTGTTCCATGTGTATGTTGTATGTGTGAGGTTGCAGCCTCTCTTCCACTATTTGAAGGGGCTGCTCCTCAAATTCTGGTTGCACTTCAGTCCCATGCTCCTGAACTTTGGGCATCCTGTGTGGAGGGAAGCAGGCAGGTCAGAAGGCCTCCTTGTAGGACTACTCCTGGGCATGGCCAAAGTGGCATCAAATGGTCCAGGCAGCGGGCGGTTGAGCGGATCGTTCAGCCTGACTGCCTGCCTCTCTTCAGTGGTTACATTCGAGCCAGGGTGTCCCTGGAGATGGAGCACGCAGTGTCCACCGGTACGCTCACGGCCTTCCGCGGGAGGTGGGCGCCGGAGGGACTGGAGTGCATCATCACCCCCTGCAACCAAATTTTAATTTGATTTAAGTTTAATGTCTAAAGTTTAATTTGTTTAAGTTTGGCAGTTTTAGTGCCCCCCTTTAATCAGGGGGCACTTGATTAATGTTCTACTTAAAATAGTTGTAGAGCTGTTGAGTACTGAGTGGCTTCGCCAGTCACGTGATGTTCACAAGACTCAATAAAACCCCAGCCAGTTAGATTCGGGGGATTCACGATGAGGCAGGTGGTTGTGAGCCTGGTGGATGAACTGGAAATGTATAGCGTGAAAGTCAAATCTTTGCTAATAAATCAACTAGTTCTTAATAGCAATGTGTTGCTATGAAGTCTTAAGCTAGGAACCCATGAAGCAAATACATTACACCAATCAGGAGTTAAAATCAGGGCTAAAGTGTGGAAGTACTGTGCACCTACAATAGATAGCGCTGTGAAGGTGATTTTTGAGTAAATCAATTATCAGCTGAAATAAATGTAATTACTTCTTGTCGAATGAGATTAATTATTATCCTGTCCCAGTACACAGTAAACCACAAATCACTAATTAATTCTTCATTTCGCAAGAACAAAACGCTGTTGGTGATATATCTATTTCAATCCAATGGATCCTAACAGCCCTTTTTCTTTGTGAGTTATAAAATCATGTGTCTGTCACTAGGCAACTGCTGTTTTCTGCACTTCTGCCCCAGCCAATTCTAATTCCTCCTGAACGTTTACATTCTCAGCCTCCAGCAGCAATGTTCGACTTCTTGCTCCTCACATGGCTACCTGAGAACATCTATCTCTCAGTCAGGACTCACTTTCATCTTTTTCTTCTCCTGCAAGAGGTTTATTTTCCTCTGATAGCACACTGGTTAATATATTATTTTTAAAATACCCGTGAGCACTGCTATAACACAGTCATGAATCCATTTTTTTAAAGGGCTAACAACAGTGTTAAAATAGCACAGAAAGCAGTTTCATTCAAAAACATTAACTAATAATAATAATAATAACTGTTATTTATATAGACCGTTAGCATAGTAAAATGTCCCAAGGCGCTTCACAACAATTTTACAACACATTAGATATTGACCATTGAGGGAAAGAGAGAAAAAGCGTGAGAAGAAAGTTTAAAAAGAGGTTAAAGGGTCGGGTCCGAAGCAGCAGCCAAAGTGCACACGCAGATAGAGACAGGCGGAAAAATAACAAAATAAAATATCAATAAAAAATATTTAACATACATTGTAAATTATACAATAAGGAGTATACAATAGTAAAATTAATATAATTAAAATTAATATATATCATAATTATGAATTAAGTTAAAATTAGAAAATCAGCAATTGAAGCAAATTAAATCAGTTATTAGCAGTCTTTAAGATTCATTTACTGACCAGTGATTCAATTAATCTGGAAGAACCAATCCCTGTCCTCCGTCCTTGTGATGTCAGAATTTTATTACTTTTTATTTCTCATTTTGTCCTCTTGATAGGACCTGTAACAGCTCCAGGCTCGAGCTGCCTCTGTTGTCAGGGAGACGCTGATGTTTAAATTTCCCTCCAGCTGCTCCAGGTGCACGCTGCCTGTGTGCTACAAGATGAAATTAAGACTCATGGTAAGGTCATTTTACCATTCCATTCACATCCATGAAAGAAGAAAAAAAGACATACTTATATAGTGCCTTTCACAACCACCGGATGTCTCAAAGCGTGTTTCAGCCAATGAAGTACTTTTGGAGTGCAGTCATTGTTGTAATGTAGGAAACACAGCAGCTAATTTGTGCACAAGCAAGCTCCCACAAACAACAATGTGATAATGACCAGATAATCTGTTTCTTTGTTATGTTGATTGTGGGATAAATATTGGCCACGGCACTGGGGATAACTCCCCTGCTTTTCTTCAAAATAGTGCCATGGGATCTTTTATGTCCACTTGAGAGAGCAGACGGGGCCTCGGTTTAACGTTTCATCTGAAAGATGGCATCTTTGACAGTCTCCTTTAGCACTGCACCGGAGTGTCAGCCTAGAAATTCTAGTGCTCATGTCTCTGGAGTGGGACTCGAACCCACAATTTTATGAGCCAGAGGCAAGAGTGCTACCACTGAGCCACAGCTGAAATATCACAAAAAAACATTTTAACCCTGGATGTGATGCTTTGAAATACAATGGCTATAAACATGCAATAGATTAAGTGATGCATGCACTGTCAAAACTTTCGGGGTCAAAATAACTTGAGAACCGAAGAACATAAGAAATAAAAACAGGAGTAGGCCATACGACCCCTCGAGCCTGCTCTGCCATTCAATATCATGGCTGATCTGATCATGGACTCAGCTCCAATTCCCCACCCGCTCCCCATAACCCCTTATCATTTAAGAAACTGTCTATTTCTGTCTTAAATGTATTCAATGTCCCAGCTTCCACAGCTCTCTGAGGCAGTGAATTCCACAGATTTACAACCCTCGGAGAGAAAACATTTCTCCTCATCTCTGTTTTAAATGAGCGGCCCCTTAGTCTAAGATCATGCCCTCTAGATCCAGTCTCCCCCATTAGTGGAAACATACTCTCTGCATCCACTTTGTCAAGCGCTCTCATACTCTTATACATTTCGATAAGATCACTTTTATATATGCAGATTGTAGATATACTCTCTGTGTAGTCATTCTATAGTTGCATAAGATGGAGACTTGTTACCTGATGTATTAGCAATAAGACTTACACTGTGTATATACTATGCTGGCACCACTAGAGGGTGCAACTGGTGGAGACTGGGGTTTCCTGCCCTTCTGGCAGAGGCTGTCCACCAGAGGGCACTGCGGTTGGAGACCTGAGGGTCACCTGCATAGGTGTGCAAGGCCCAGTATAAAAGGCTGCCCACCATGCTTGTGCCTCACTCTGGAATTGCGAATAAAGGACCAAGATCACTACAGTTTGAGTACAACACATTGCCTCGTGGAGTCATTCATAAGTACATTACAGACATAATAACTGGCGATGAGAATACGGGACTTTCATATGATTATAGCTACCTTTGGCACACTAAAGGACTTCGCAGAGGGTGATGACTGGGATGCCTTCACAGAAAGGCTCAAGCAATATTTCATGGCAAAAGACCTGGCAGGGGAGATGGACACATTAGCGGAGAAGCACCAAGCTATACTGCTGACCGGTTGTGGGCCCGAGGTCTACGTCTCGTCAGGGACTTGTTGGCACCCACGAAGGCCAAGGATAAGACATACGATGAGCTGATTAACTAATTCACGACCAACTAAAACCAAAACAGAGCATCCTCATGGCCAGGCACAGATTCTACACTCACCGCAGACCTGAGGGCCAGGAGATTGCAAAATATGCTGCCAATCTCAGGAGACTTACGGCACCATGTGATTTTGGCACACACCTCAACAAAGCATTGCGAGACATTTTCGTTCTGGGACTTGGCCACGAGGGCCTCCTTCACAAGCTATTATCTGCCAACACCACAGTCAACTTGCAGTCAGGCATTCATGACCTCAACCTGCAGCACCAAGCAAATTATTTAGCCCGTGGACTTAAACCTGGCAAGTACTGCACACAGAATGGTGCCTTTCACAGGCAAGACTGTAGAACGTGGCTCTGCCCAGTGCAGAGAGCACAGACCTTAGGGTTACAGAACTCAGAGTCTGCCATGAAGTGCGAATCGAGTAGCACCATGCTGGCGTTGTGGAGGAAACCATTGGGCTCACTAGTGTTGGTTTGCTGAATATGTACGCAAAGCCTGTGACATGAAAGACCACCTCCAGCATATGTGTAAAAGAAATACGACTCACCATCTAGCAGAGGAGTCGGTAGATGACTTTGAATCCAGCGGGGAGTATGATGATTTGTCCAGAGAGGCAGCTCAGCCCCAAGAAGAAGTGTATGGAGTGTATACCTGCACCACTGATTGTCCTCCAGTGAAGATGGAAGTCGAGATAAACGGCGTTCCAGTCTTCATGGAAGTGGACACAGGAGCGAGCCAGTCAGTGATGAGCCAGGATGCCTTTGAGAGGCTATGGAACGAAAAACGACCCGAGCTGGTTCCAGTACAGGAAAAGTTGCGCACCTACACCAAGGAGCTGATCCCAGTCCTTGGTAGTGTGGATGTAAGTGTAATCCATAATGGTGTGGTGCATAAGTTACCTCTGTGAATTGTTGCAGGTGATGGTCCAACGCTACTCGGAAGAAGGTGGATGGGGAAGATCCAGTGGAAATGGGAAGACCGCTTCACTCCAGCAATTGATGACCCCCGTGCTCAGAGGCAGAGCAAAACCTCACCTTCACTTGGGCCAGGCACCAGAGAACAGACCAGCGCAGCACCTGAGGCACAGACTGTCCATCATGACTGCGTGGCAATGATACGACTGGAAAAGGTACCTTCCCGGCTCCAGTGGCAGGACTCCTGGGGAGGAAGATCGAATTCACAGGCACTCTTACAGCTTTTGTGGCAGAATCGCGGGAGTGAAGGATCAAGGCAGTCGACCTTGAGGACAGAGGTAAGAGGGCGTCCCTGCTGCAACGAGGTGCAGCGTGGCTGAAAAGAAAGATGGCCGCAGCTGTATCACGAGCTGCAACGCTGAGGGACCAACACGTGGGGTCCAACAAAGGATTTAATTGGGGTAAAGCCAGCAGGGTTCTCTTAAAGGAGACCTGCAACCAACTGAACTTAAAGAGACATTGCATGCATGGCAATCAATGTAATGAACCGATTAAGATTGTGAACAAAATATTGTTGCAAGATGTCGGTATCATTCCTAATATAAAGAACAAAATGTTGTTGGGAGATGTCGGTACAGTCCTAATGTAAAGAACAAAATGTTGTTGGGAGATGTCGGGAATAGAGTATCCTCAAAAGTAGCAAGCGAGCGAAATCGGGAGGGTAAAGGCGCTGATCCTGATGCCCTAACCCAGGGCTAGCCCATGCTGCAAGCACCGATGGCACTATTCGCCACGGACCTGGAAACGAAAACATGCCAATATTCGCAGTCGGCCGCCATTGTCCAACACCCGGGTGAAGACGGCGCAGCCCCCAGACCCAGTCGCTACCTCGGCCATGTCCGGGAGCGAAAGGTCAGAACCAACGAGTTCCCCCAACGGGACCTGGAACAGCCAGGTTCCCAACACTGTGAGAGAGCAGGCAGAATATTCTGCAGCCCTCAAAGAAGGAGAGGGAGGCCACAAATAGAAACAGAGAAACATATAAAATAGGTGCAGGAGTAGGCCATTCGGTTCTTCGAGCCTGCGCCACCATTCAATAAGATCATGGCTGATCATTTACCTCAGTAACCCTTTCCTGATTTCTCTCCATACCCCTTGATGCCTTAAACCATAAGGGCCATATCTAACTCCCTCTTGAATATATCCAATGAACTGGCATCAACAACTCTCTGCGGTTGAGAATTCCACAGGTTAACAACTCTCTGAGTGAAGAAGTTTCTCCTCATCTCGGTCTTAAATGGCTTACCCCTTATCCTTAGGCTGTGACCCCTGGTTCTGAACTTCCCCAACATCGGGAACATTCTTCCTGCATATAACCTGCCCAGCCCCGCCAGAATTTTATATCTTTCGATGAGATCCCCTCTCATCCTTCTAAACTCCAGTGAATACAGGACCAGTCGATCCAGACGTTCTTCATATGTCAGTCCTGCCAACCCTGGAATCAGTCTGGTGAACCTTCGCTGCACTCCCTCAATAGCAAGAACGGCCTTCCTCAGATTAGGAGACCAAAACTGAACACAATATTCGAGTTGAGGCATCACCAAGGCCCTATACAACTGCAGCAAGACCTCCCTGCTCCTAAACTCCAATGCCCTAGTTATGAAGGCCAACATGCAATTTGCCTTCTTCACCGCCTGCTGTACCTGCATGCCAACTTTCAATGACTGATGTACCATAACACCCAGGTCTCGTTGCACCTCCCCTTTTCCTAATCTGCCGCCATTCATATAATATTCTGCCTTCATGTTTTTGCCCCGACAGTGGATAACCTCACATTTATCCACATTATACTGCATCTGCCATGCATTTGCCCACTCAGCTAACCTGTCCAAGTCACCCTGCAGCCTCTTAGCATCCTCCTCACAGCTCACACCACCACCCAGCTTAGTGTCATCTGCAAACTTAGAGATATTACTCTCAATTCCTTCATCTAAATCATTGATGTATATTGTAAATAGCTGAGGTCCCAACACTGAGCCCTGCGGCACTCCATTAGTCACTGCCTGCCATTCTGAAAAGGACCCATTTATCCCAACTCTCTGCTTCCTGTCTGCCAACAGTTCTCTATCTACATCAGTATATTACCCCGAATACCATGTGATTTAATTTTACACACCAATCTCTTGTGTGGAACCTTGTCAAAAGCCTTTTGAAAGTCCAAATACATCATATCCATTGGTTCTTCCTTGTCCACTCTACTAGTTACATCCTCAAAAAATTCTAGAAGATTTATCAAGCATGATTTCCCTTTCATAAATCCATGCTGACTTGGACCGATCCTGTCACTGCTTTCCAAATGTGCTGCTATATCATCTTTAATAATTGCTTCCAACATTTTCCCCACTACTGATGTCAGGCTAACTGGTCTTCAATTACCCATTTTCTCTCTCCCTCCTTTTTTAAAAAGTAGTGTTACATTAGCTACCCTCCAGTCCATAGGAACTGATCTGGAGTTGATAGACTATTGCAAAATGATCACCAATGCATCCACAATTTCTAGGGCCGCTTCCTTAAGTACTCTGGGATGCAGACTATCAGGCCCTGGGGATTTATTGGCCTTCAATCCCATCAATTTCCCTAACACAATTTTCCACCTAATAAGGATTTCCTTCAGTTCCTCCTTCTCACTCGACCCTCGGTCCCCTAGTATTTCCTGAAGATTATTTGTGTCTTCCTTCGTGAAGACAGAAACAAAACATTTGTTCAATTGGTCTGCCATTTTTTTGTTCCCCATTATAAATTCACCTGATTCTGACTGCAAGGGACCTACGTTTGTCTTCACTAATCCTTTTTCTTCACATATCTATGGAAGCTTTTGCCGTCAGTTGTTATGTTCCCAGCAAGCTTCCTCTCATACTCTATTTTCCCCTCCGAATTAAATCCTTTGTCCTCCTCTGCTGAATTCTAACTTTCTCCCAGTCCTCAGGTTTGCTGCTTTTTCTGGCCAATTTATATGCCTCTTCCTTGGAATTAACACTATCCTTAATTTCTCTTGTTAACCACGGTTGAGACACTTTACTCATTTTATTTTTACTCCAGACAGGGATGTACAATTGTTGAAGTTCATCCATGTGATCTTTAAATGTTTGCCATTGTCTATCCACCATCAACCCATTAAGTATCATTCACCAGTCTATTCTAGCCAATTCACGTTTCATACCATCGAAGTTACCTTTCCTTAAGTTCAGGACCCTAGTCTCTGAATTAACTGTGTCATCTCCATCTTAATAAAGAATTCTACCATATTATGGTCACTCTTCCCCAAGGGGCCTCACATAACAAGATTGCTAATTAGTCCTTTCTCATTACACATCACCCAGTCTTGAAGAATCCAGCCCTCTAGTTGCTTCCTCGACATATTGGTCTTGAAAACCGTCGCTAATACACTCCAGGAAATCCTCCTCCATCGTATTGCGAAGAGTTTGGTTTGCCCAATCTATATGTAGATTAAAACCGCCCATGATAACTGCTGTATGTTTATTGCACGCATCCCTAATTTCTTGTTTGATGCTGTCCCCAACCTCACTACTACTGGTCTGTACATAACTCCCACTAGCATTTTCTGCCATTTGATATTCCACAGCTCTACCCATACAGATTCCACATCATCCAAGCTAATGTCCTTCCTTACTATTGCATTAATGTCCTATTTAACCAGCAACGCTACCCCACCTCCTTTTCCTTTCTGTATATCCTTCCTGAATGTTGAATACCCCTGGATGTTGAGTTTCCAGCCTTGGTCACCCTGGAGCCATGTCTCCGCAATCCCAATTATATCACACTCGTTAATAGCTGCCTGCGCAGTTAATTCGTCCACCTTATTACGAATACTCAATGCATTGAGGCACAGAGCCTTCAGGCTTGTCTTTTTAACACACTTCGCCCCTTTTGAATTTTTCTGTAATGTGGCACTTTTTGATTTTTGCCGTGGGTTTCTTTGTCCTCCACTTTTACTTTTCTTCGTTCTATCTTTTGCTTCTGCCCCCATTCTACTTCCCTCTGTCTCCTTGCATAGGTTCCCAGCTCCCGAGTTTAACTCCTCCCCAACAGCACTAGCAAACACTGCCCCTAGGACATTGGTTCTGGTCCTGCCCATGTGCAGATCGTTCCACCTCCCCCAGAACCGGTTCCAATGTGCCAGGAATTTGAATCCCTGTGCACCAATCTTGAAGCCACGTATTCATCTTAACTATCCTGCAATTCCTACTCTGACTTGCACGTGGGACTGGTAGCAATCCTGAGATTACTACCTTTGAGGTCCTACTTTTTAATTTAACTCCTAGCTCTCTAAATTCAGCTTGTGGGACCTCATCCCTTTTTTTACCTATATCATTGGTACTACATGCACCACAACAACTGGCTGTTCATCCTCCCCCTCCAAAATGTCCTGCACCTGCTCAGAAACATCCTTGACCCTTGCACCAGGGAGGCAACATACCATCCTGGAGTCCCGATTGCAGCTGCAGAAATGTCTATCTATTCCCCTTACAATAGAATCCCCTACCACTATAGCTCTCCCACACTTTTTCATGCCCTCCTGTGCAGCAGAGCCACCCATGATGCCATGAACTTGGCTGCAGCTGCCCTCCCCTAATGAGTCATCCCCCCCAACAGCACCCAAGGCGATGTATCTGTTTTGGAGGGGAATGACTGCAGGGGACTCCTGCACTACCTTCCTTCCACTGCTCTTTCTGATGTTTGCCCATTCCCTATCTGCCTGAGTAACCTATACCTGCGGTGTGACCAACTCACTAAACATGCTATTCACGACATCCTCAGCATCGCGGATGCTCCAGAGTGAATCCATGCGCTGCTCCAGTGCTGCAATGCGGTCTGTCAGGAGCTGCAGCTGGATACACTTCCCGCACATGTAGTCATCAGGGAGACTGGAAGCGTCCCTGGCTTCCCACATACTAGAGGAGGAGCATGACATGGGTCTGGGCTCTGCCCACCACTAGGCAATGGCAAAGGCCCTGAGTCCTGGCTACGCGAGCGAACCAGGCCCACTCTACTAGCAGGGGATGCAGCACCACTATCAGATGACCAGGACCCTGTCCGGTTGTTCTGGAACCTGCTACCTCAGTACTGACCATGACTGAACCATGAATGCAATCTACCCAATCCTGGGGCACGACTGTAAAATGTAATGAATGTAAGTCACAGAATCAAGTTGTCATGATACAAACTGTTTTCTTTTATCTTCCTTTCTTTGTATTTGCACTGTGTCTGATCCTGTATGTTAATGTAACAGGCCAGCTGCATGCTCACGCTGTGGAGGGGGTGGGGAGGCAGTAAATGGTTGTATGTAGCCATGGACACACACATCGATCACACCCAGAACCCATTAGAACTTCCACTGCATCATCGAACAATGTAAACTGGTAACCACTACCCAAAGTTGTGGCAAAAGGACTTGGGGGGTTAACAGGGAGAGAGCTAAGCGAAAGCACGTAGTGCAAAAGTAATCAGCACAAAGGACATGGGGGAGAGTGATGTTATATATGCAGACTGTAGATATACTCTGTGTAGTCATTGTATAGTTTCATAAGATGGAGACTTGTTACTTGATGTACTTTCAATAAGGTTTACACTGTGTAAATACTATGCTGGCACCACTAGAGGGTGCAACTGGTGGAGACTGGGGTTTCCTGCCCCTCTGGCAGAGGCTGTCCACCAGAGAGCACTGCGGTAGGTGACCTGCGGGTCAAATACATTGGTGTGCAGGGCCCAGTATAAAAGGCTGCCCACCATGCATGTGCCTCACTCTGGAGTTGCGAATAAAGGACCAAGGTCACGACAGTTTGAGTACAACACATTGCCTCATGGAGTCATTCATATGTACATTATAGACATGACAATCACCTCTCATTCTTCTGAATTCCAATGAGTAGAGGCCCAACCTAATCAACCTTTCCTCATAAGTCAACCGCCTCATGCCCGGAATCAACCTTGTGAGCCTTCTCTGAACTGCCTCCAAAGCAAGTATATCCTTTCATAAATACGGAAACCAAAACTGCACACAGTATTCCAGGTGTGACCTCACCAATACCCAATATAGCTGTAGCAAGACTTCCCTGCTTTTATACTCCACCCCTTTAAGATGTAGGCCAAGATACCATTGGCCTTTCTGATCACTTGCTGTACCTGCATACTATCCTTTTGTGTTTCATGCACAAGTACCCCCATGTACCGCTGTACTGTGACACTTTGCAATCTTTCTCCATTTAAATAATAACTTGCTCTTTGATTTTTTTTCTGCCGAAGTACATGACCTTACACCATCTGACATTATACTCCATCTGCCAAATTTTTGCCCACTCACTTAGCCGGTGTATGCCTTTTTGCAGATTGTTTGTGCCCTCTTCACACATTGCTTTTCCTCCCATCTTTGTACCATCAGCAAACTTGGCTATGTTACATTCCGTCCCTTCTTCCAAGTCATTAATATAGATTGTAAATAATTGGGGTCCCAGCACTGCTCCCTGCAGCACCCCACTAGTTACTGGTGGCCAACCAGAGAATGAACCATTTATCCCGACTCTCTGTTTTCTGTTTGTTAACCAATTCTCTATCCATGCTAATATATTACCTTCAACCCCGTGAACTTTTATCATGCAGTAACCTTTTATGTGGCACCTTGTCAAATGCCTTATGGAAATCCAAATACACCACATCCACTGGTTCCCCTTTATCCACCCTGTTCTTTACATCCTCAAAGAACTCCAGCAAATTTGTCAAACATGACTTCCCCTTCATAAATCCATGCTGACTCTGCCTGACCGAATTTTGCTTTTCCAAATATCCTGCTACTGCTTCTTTAATGGAATCCAACCTTTTCCCAGTTAGGCTAACTGGTCTATAGTTTCCTGCTTTTTCACTGCCTCTTTTTTAAATAGGGACTTTACATTTGCAGATTTCCAATCTGCTGGGACCTCCCCAGAATCCAGGGAATTTTGGTAAATTACAACCAGTGCATCCACAATCCCTGCGCTACTTCTCTTAAGACCCTAGGATGCAAGCCATTAGGTCCAGGGGATTTATCTGCCTTTAGTCCCATTATCTTGCTGAGTACCACCTCCTTAGTGATTGCGATTGTGTTAAGTTCCTCCCCTCCATGGCCCCTTGACTATCCACTGTTGGACGATTGTTAGTGTCCTCTACCGTAAAGACCGATACAAATTATTTGTACACATGCATGCTGATAATGCTGGTGTTAGATGTTAACTGGGAGTTAGGCGTCTGGGAGTGGCGCTTGGTGCTGTTCACGCCCGAAGCAAGGGCGTAAACACTTAGCATACCGACGGCTAATGCCATGGAAATCATGATGTCAGTACACGTGCAATGCCTCCTTGGCACCTCTCTCGCCACATTCACTTTTGTTGCCTTACCTAACAACTGCCCTCCATGACGCCTGAAAAAGTTGGTCTGCACAAGGCGATGAAAAAAGTCGGCTGCATTATTTAAGCAGCGTTGCAGCTGGGCTCAGAGGTCTCGGTCAGTGCTGCGCTTGATGCTGGCACAGACAGTAGGGTATTGGTGTTGCACTGCTATGGACTCGACAGATTGATTATTCATTTCCCAAACATATTGCTGGGTTCGATCTTGGAGAAGCGTAAATGTTGGATTTCGATGTGACCTCTGCAAAGTTATGGGGGCAGTGATCGCACACCACATCGTTCTGCGGTGACGACTTGGAAGGCACTGGCTGCAGAGACAGGTTTGAGCAAATGTTCATGCTCCCCAGCGGATAGACCCCAGACAGGAGGCTGTATGAATGCAGGCTCTTATCTTGTGATGTCCGAGGAATACTGCTTAAGAAGGCTGAGGAGATGGTCACGGAGCTTTCCAACCTTCTGCCGACATACCTGCCAAATGTGTAATGAGAAAGGACGAATTAGCAATCTTTTGTGCGAGGCCCCTTGGGGAAGAGTGACAATAATATGGTAGAATTCTTCATTAAGCTGGAGAGTGACACAGTTAATTCAGAGACCAGGGTCCTGAACTTAAGGAAAGGTAACTTCGATGGTATGAGACTTAAATTGGCTAGAATAGACTGGCAAATGATACTTAAAGGGTTGACGGTGGATAGGCAATGGAAAACATTTAAAGATCACATGGATGAACTTCAACAATTGTATATCTCTGTCTGGAGTAAGAATAAAACGGGGAAGGTGGCTCAACTATGGCTAACAAGGGAAATTAAGGATAGCGTTAAATCCAAGGAAGAGGCATATAAATGGTCCAGAAAAAGCAGCAAACCGGATGACTGGGAGAAATTTAGAATTCAGCAGAGGAGGACAAAGGGTTTTATTAGGAGGGGGGGGAAAGAGTATGAGAGGAAGCTTGCCGGGAACATAAAAACTGACTACAAAATCTTCTATAGTATTGTGAAGAGAAAAAGATTAGTGAAGACAAACATAGGTCCCTTGCAGTCAGAATCAGGTGAATTTATAATGGGGAACAAAGAAATGGCAGACCAGTTGAACAAATACTTTGGTTCTGTCTTCACGAAGGAAGACACAAATAACTTTCCGGAAATACTAGGGGACCGAGGGTCTAGTGAGAAGGAGGATCTGAAGGAAATCCTTATTAGGCAGGAAATTGTATTAGGGAAATTGATGGGATTGAAAGCCGATAAATCCCTGGGGTCTGATAGTCTGCATCCCAGAGTACTTAAGGAAGCGGCCCTAGAATTAGTGGATGCATTGGTGATCATTTTCCAACAGTCTATCAACTCTGGATCTGTTCCTATGGACTGGAGGGTAGCTAATGTAACACCATTTTTTTTTAAAAAGAGGGAGAGAGAAAATGTGGAATTATAGACCAGTTAGCCTGACATCAGTAGTGGGGAAAATGTTGGAATCAAATATTATTGATGAAATAGCAGCGCATTTGGAAAGCAGTGACAGGATCGGTCCAAGTCAGCATGGATTTATGAAAGGGAAATCATGCTTGACAAATCTTCAAGAATTTTTTTGAGGATGTAACTACTAGAATGGGCAAGAGAGAAGCAGTGGATGTGCTGTATTTGGACTTTCAAAAGGCTTTTGACAAGGTCCCACACAAGAGATTGGTGTGCAAAATTAAAGCACATTGTATTGGGGATAATGTACTGACGTGGATAGAGAACTGGTTGGCAGACAGGAAGCAAAGAGTCGGGATAAACGGGTCCTTTTCAGAATGGCAGACAGTGACTAGTGGGGTGCCGCAGGGCTCAGTGCTGGGACCCCAGCTGTTTACAATATACGTTAATGATTTAGATGAAGGAGTTGAGTGTAATATCTCCAAGTTTGCAGATGATACTAAGCTGGAGGCGGTGTAAGCTGTGAGGAGGGCGTTAAGAGGCTGCAGGGTAACTTGGACAGGTTAGGTGAGTGAGCAAATGCATGGCAGATGCAGTATAACATGGATAAATGTGAGGTTATCCACTTTAGGGGCAAAAACATGAAGGAAGGATATTATCTGAATGGTGGCAGATTATGAAAAGGGGAGGTGCAACAAGATTTGGGTGTCATGGTACTGCAGTCAGTGAAAGTTGGCATGCTGGTATTGCAGATGGTGAAGTAGGCAAATGGCATGTTGGCCTTCATAGCTAGGGGATTTGAGTATAGGAGCAGGGAGGTCTTACTGCAGTTGTACAAGGCCTTGGTGAGACCTCAACTGGAATATTGTGTTCAATTTTGGTCTCCTAATCTGAGGAAGGACATTCTTGCTATTGAGTGAGTGCAGCGAAGGTTCACCAGACTGATTCCCGGGATGGCAGGACTAACATATGAGGAGAGACTGGATCGACTGGGTCTGTATTCACTGGAGTTTAGAAGGATGAGAGGGGATCTCATAAAAACAAAAATTCAGATGGGACTGGACAGGTTAGTTGCAGGAAGAATGTTCCCAATATTGGGGAAGTCCAGAACCAGGGGTCACAGTCTAAGGATAAGGGGTAAGCCATTTAGGACTGAGATGAGGAGAAACTTCTTCACTCAGAGAGTTGTTAACCAGTGGAATTCCCTACCGTAGTGAGTTGTTGATGACAGTTCGTTGGATATATTCAAGAGGGAGTTAGATATGGCCCTTGCGGCTAAAGGGATCAAGGGGTTTGGAGAAAAAGCAGGAAAGGGGTATTGAGGTGAATAATCAGCCATGATCTTATTGAATGGTGATGCAGGCTCGAAGGGCCAAATGGCCTACTCCTGAACCTATTTTCTATGTTTCTATGTAAATGACATCGGCACCAGGACCTCGCTGTCAGTGGCAGTGACAGTGACAGCAGCACTGAACTTCTATGCTACTGGCTCCTTCCAGTCTTGTGTAGGCGATATATGCAACATCTCGCAGTTTGCAGTACATTGTTGCATTCGCCAGGTTACCAACGCCCTCTACAGCAAATGATTACACTAGATCAAGCTCAGCATGTCCACGGAAGACGCGGATGAGCGCACCCATGGCTTTGCCATGATAGCGGACTTCCCCAGGGTTCAGTGATCCATCGATTGCACACATCTGTCACTAAGGGCCCTGCCTCATCTGGCCAGCCTCTTCACCTGGCCATCTGCTGAAGACATTGTGTCCACCCTCCAAGCCTCTGTGCATACAAATGGCAACACAAGACTGTGACAAATGAAACAAATTTTTATTGACACATAACAACATAGAGGGCTGTAAAGAAGCACTAAAGGATGCCATCATCCACAGCAATCAATGGTTGAAACTTGACCCCTTGAAACACTATCACACACATGCACATGCAACTATTCACATTACTTAATCATGGACCAAGGAAAACATTTCTGGGTAGCATCACACAATTCTTTATTGGCTCATCGAACTCCAACTGTTTACATTACTTCAAAACAGTAGTAGTGATGTTGGGGAGGACATCAAACAGGAGATGAGGGGTGCATGCAATAAAGGTGCAGCAGTTATCATGGGTGACTTTAATATGCATATAGATTGGGCTAATCAAACTGGAAGTAATACGGTGGAGGAGGATTTCCTAAAGTGTATAAGGGATAGTTTTCTAGACCAATATGTTGAGGAACCAACTAGGTGGGGAGGCCATCTTATACTGGGTGTTGTGTAATGAGAGAGGATTAATTAGCAATCTCGTTGTGCAAGACTCCTTGGGGAAGAGTGACCATAATATGGTGGAATTCTACATTAGGATGGAGAATGAAACAGTTAATTCAGAGACCATGGTCCAGAACTTAAAGAAGGGTAACTTTGAAGGTATGAGGCGTGAATTGGCTAGGATAGATTGGCGAATGATACTTAAGGGGTTGACAGTGGATGGGCGATGGCAGACATTTAGAGACCGCATGGATGAACTGCAACAATTGTACATCCCTGTCTGGCGTAAAAACAAAAAAGGGAAGGTGACTCAACTGTGGCTATCAAGGGAAATCAGGGATAGTATTAAAGCCAAGGAAGTGGCATACAAATTGGCCAGAAATAGCAGCGAACCCGGGGACTGGGAGAAATTTAGAACTCAGCAGAGGAGGACAGAGGGTTTGATTAGGGCAGGAAAATAGAGTACGAGAGGAAGCTTGCAGGGAACATTAAGACGGACTTCAAAAGCTTCTATAGATATGTAAAGAGAAAAAGGTTACTAAAGACAAATGTAGGTCCCTTGCAGTCAGAGTCAGGGGAAGTCATAACTGGGAACAAAGAAATGGCAGACCAATTGAACAAGTACTTTGGTTCGGTATTCACTAAGGAGGAGACAAACAACCTTCCAGATATAAAAGGGGTCAGAGGAGGAACTGAGGGAAATCCTTAATAATGTGTTGGGGAAATTGATGGGATTGAAGGCCGATAAATCCCCAGGGCCTGATAGACTGCATCCTAGAGTACTTAAGGAGGTGGCCTTGGAAATAGTGGATGCATTGACAGTCATTTTCCAACATTCCATCGACTCTGGATCAGTTCCTATGGAGTGGAGGGTAGCCAATGTAAAAAAGGAGGGAGAGAGAAAACAGGGAATTATAGACCAGTCAGCCTGACATCGGTAGTGGGTAAAATGATGGAATCAATTATTAAGGATATCATAGCAGCACATTTCGAAAGAGGTGATATGATAGGTCCAAGTCAGCATGGATTTGTGAAAGGGAAATCATGCTTGACAAATCTTCTGGAATTTTTTGAGCATGTTTCCAGTAAAGTGGACAAGGGAGAACCAGTTGATGTGGTGTATTTGGACTTTCGGAAGGCCTTCGACAAGGTCCCACACAAGAGATTAATGTGCAAAGTTAAAGCACATGGGATTGGGGGTAGTGTGCTGACGTGGATTGAGAACTGGTTGGCAGACAGGAAGCAAAGAGTAAGAGTAAATGGGTACTTTTCAGAATGGCAGGCAGTGACTGGTGGGGTACCGCAAGGTTCTATGCTGGGGCCCCAGCTGTTTACATTGTACATTAATGATTTAGACGAGAGGATTAAATGTAGTATCTCCAAATTTGCAGATGACACTAAGTTGGGTGGCAGTGTGAGCTGCAAGGAGGATGCTATGAGGCTGCAGAGCGACTTGGATAGGTTAGGTGAGTGGGCAAATGCATGGCAGATGAAGTATAATGTGGATAAATGTGAGGGTATCCACTTTGGTGGTAAAAACAGAGAGACAGATATTATCTGAATGGTGACAGATTAGGAAAAGGGGAGGTGCAACGAGACCTGGGTGTCATGGTACATCAGTCATTGAAGGTTGGCATGCAGGTACAGCAGGCGGTTAAGAAAGCAAATGGCATGTTGGCCTTCATAGCGACGGGATTTGAGTACAGGGGCAGGGAGGTGTTACTACAATTGTACAGGGCCTTGGTGAGGCCACACCTGGAGTATTTTGTACAGTTTTGGTCTCCTAACTTGAGGAAGGACATTCTTGATATTGAGGGAGTGCAGCGAAGGTTCACCAGACAGATTCCTGGGATGGCGGGACTGACATATCATGAAAGACTGGATCAACTGGGCTTGTATTCACTGGAGTTCAGAAGAATGAGAGGGGATCTCAGAGAAACGTTTACAATTCTGACGGGTTTAGACAGGTTAGATGCAAGAAGAATGTTCCCAATGTTGGGGAAGTCCAGAACCAGGGCTCACATTCTAAGGATAAGGGGTAAGCCATTTAGGACCGAGATGAGGAGAAACTTCTTCACCCAGAGAGTGGTGAACCTGTGGAATTCTCTACCACAGGAAGTTGTTGAGGCCAATTCACTAACTATATTCAAAAAGGAATTAGATGTAGTCCTTACTTCTCGGGGGATCAAGGGGTATGGCGAGAAAGCAGGAATGGGATACTGAAGTTGCATGTTCAGCCATGAACTCATTGAATGGCGGTGCAGGCTTGAAGAGCTGAATGGCCTACTCCTGCACCTATTTTCTATGTTTCTATATTTCTATGTTTCACATTAGAGCAAGATGGCCATTTCTGCCTGCTAGCGCACACATCTTTACTGGCTCTTTCTCAGTGCTTTCCCACCCCTTCCCTGATGGAAGGTTGCTGTGTTGTTACCGCTGCCACAGCTGATGATCTAGCAGGATGTTCAGCACCACTTCGGACCCTGGAAGGCCGGCTGCAGACTGCATCATCTCAGCATGGGTAGCAGCACTCTGTGGGATGGGTTGCAGAGAGCGGCATGGGTAAGGACGGAATGATGTCGTCCTGAGAGAGGACATCATGCTCCAACAGGCCTGACACACTGCTACTCCCCCAGGTAGAGCCTCAGAATCTGGAGCTAGATGGCTCAGCACAGATTGCTGCTGTGCTTCTCCAACGTTAGTTCCCCGTGCAACTGATGGGGCCCCAGACACGATGGCATTCAGTGCCTGCCTGGTTTCAAGTTGGCTCTGTATGAGGACAGACTGCGACTGCAACACACCACAGAGCCACCATGCACTGACAACATGACAGTCTGCAGGCCTACCATAGCGTCGGCCTGGTGCTCAATGGCTGCTGCCACATCAGCCATAGCCTGTGCCACCATGTCTGGGACCCCATGGCATCTTTCAAGGATCGACTCGATGGGTTGCTGAGACATTGGACTGTTCAGTCACCTAAGAACTCACTTTTAGAGTGGAAGCAAGTCTTCCTCGATTTCGAGGGACTGCCTGTGATGATACAGGTTCGACCTTCAAAATCTGGAGTTTCAGAATACAGAATGTTCCGGAATCTGGACTCCGGACCGATTGGTGACAGGGTGGTCCAGAATCCGTAAAATGTTCCGGAATCCGGATACCCTGTCAAACTGTTTCCGCCGCCAGCTAGGCCGAGTGAAAATTCAAAAAAATGAAATCCAACTACTGTACAGTTAATAACATTGCAATAATAAAAACGTCAATCCTACCTGTTCCAGGCCAGGTCTTCACAGTC
Source organism: Pristiophorus japonicus (assembly GCF_044704955.1). Classification (NCBI taxonomy): domain Eukaryota; kingdom Metazoa; phylum Chordata; class Chondrichthyes; family Pristiophoridae; genus Pristiophorus; species Pristiophorus japonicus. The sequence continues at coordinate 229,799,431 of NC_091981.1, forward strand.
ACCGCACCGCTGCTCCTGGGTCCGCAGCAACTTTGCAAAGCACACAGACCCTTCAGCCAGAATCAACTCTGCACAGCAGGCAGACTCTTCGGCCAAAATCAACTCTGCACAGCACGCAAACCCTTCGGCCAGATTCAACCAAGCTCCCGCGCTCAAGTCTCTTCCGGCCCGCGCGCAAGCCCCCTCCCGCGTGCGAACAAGTTCCCTCCCGCGCGCGCGTCTCCAGCCAGAACCAACTGCACAGCACACTGCAGCTCCCAAAGCAGCAACTGCCGATTGGATCGCCATGCCCCATGACACCCGAGTGGAGCTGACCCGACCTCACCGTGATTTTAAGTTTGCACACCTGTACATGTACCTGTAATAAAAAATACCACCTGCACCTGTACTGTACATGCACTTTTAAATTCAGCATTTAAAAAAAAATTCGTGGCATTAAACATTATAGGGCTACCCCAGCTGACCCACCTACACCCCATGATCAGACCCCCCCCCCCCCCAACCTGACTCCATTGCTGTGGTGTTTTTCCCGATTTAAAGATCTGCACAGGTAAAGATTGTGAATTTGTGTTGTCATTGCAAACATGTCAAAATGGCCAACAGATACAGGTACCTGTACCCCCAATGAATTCAGATACAGGAAAGAGGAAGCATAGTTCACTTTCAATTGCCAAGAAAGTTGAGTTACTTCAGAGATTAGATAGAAGTGCTTCAGTGAGAAGATTGAGTGAGGAGTATGGTGTTGGAATCTCTACCATCTATGATATTAGAAAACAGAAAGAACAGGTCATGAAGTTTTAGGCAGAAAATGATGTTCATAAGGAAATGAGTAAGAGAAAAAGTATGCATAAGCCGAAATGTGATGATTTGGATCGAGCAGTGATGGAATGGTGGTGACAGAGGCGAAGTGAAAAGATTCCTTTGTCTGGCCCAGTGGTGGTGCAACAAGCTAAAATATTCCATGCACAACTGGGGATTGAAACTCCATGCGAGTACTCTTCTGGTTGGCTAGCCAAATTTAAAAGGTGTCATGGCATCAGGCAACTGGAAGTATGTGGTGAGAAAGCCTCAACAGATCATCAGGCAGCTGACAATTATATCGATAAGTTCATCAAACTAATTGCTGATGAAAACATTTCACCTGAGCAAATGTACAATGCTGATGAGACAGCTCTGTTTTGGTGCTACATACCACGAAAGACATTAGCAGCAGCAGAAGAAACGCAGCCAGCAGATGTAAAAGACGCCAAGGGTAGGTTGACTGTGCTTGCTGCTGCAAATGCGGCTGTAACACATAAGTGTAAGCTTATGGTCATTGGGAGAAGCCAGCGTCCAAGATGTTTCAAGGTTCGAGAGTATTGCGAGTGCATTATTATGCCAATAAGAAAGCATGAGTAACCAGGGTAATCTTTCTGAACTGGTTTGAGAAGAATTTTGTCCATCAGACCCGTGCTCATTGCACGGAAGCTGGCCTTGAGGAAAACTGCAAAATATGCTTGCTGCTAGACAATTGCTCAGCACATCCCGATGCTGAGCTTCTGGTAAAGGATAATGTCCATGGAATCTACTTACCTGCAAATGTTACATCACTTATACAGCCAATGGACCAAGGAATTTTGAGATCGTTGAAGTGTCTCTACAAAAACGTATTTATGGAGTGTTTGCTTAATGCTGTGAACACAGGCATGGGAATAAAAGCATTCTCAAAAGCTTTCTCTATCAAGGACGCCATATAGGGCAGCTGCGGATGCATGGAACTTGGTAACTGCAGACACCTTGGTCAATGCTTGGCATAACATCTGGCCAGCAACTATGTTTGCTGACGATGATGCTGATGATGCTCCTCAGGACTTTCAAGGCTTTCATGCATCCAAAGAGAAAGCAATGATTGCTCAACTTTTAGATTATGCAAGAGGGCTGACTTGCGAAGCTGTGCAGGAATTGAATGAGGACAATGTAGCAGAAGTCATGGACATAGACAACGATGCTCCCATTGTGCATGCAGTGACAGATGAAGAAATCATGCAGGTTTTGCATCCAGAAGAAAAGGATTAAAGCAGTGAGGATGATGATGCCTATGATCAAGTCGAAAAAGTGCCGATTGACAAAGCAATCAATCTTTGTCAAGAATTAACTTATGCCTTAGAGCAACGAAGCTTCATAAGTGAAGAAGAAATACTGCAGGTGTACAGAATTCAGGAAAGATTAGTAAAAGAAAAGCCCAATTTATTTAACCAATCAACAATATTAAATATCTTTCAAAAGAGGTCGTAACAAAAGGTCCAATCCTACAGTGTGCAACAACACCAATAATTTCCACATTTGATAATCCTATTGCTGGCCCATCATCAGCCCCAGACATCATAGCTGAGCCCTCTACCTCAAGCACAACCTCCAGTCAATTGTAACTGTACCTGTTTATTTTCACTCTGTTTAATAAATAAAAAGCCTTCATTTACTGTTTTATAATGTATTTCATAACTTAACTATTTTACAAATAAAAACCGTTATTATATTTCATACTTTGAGTACTGTACATTCCTTTTCAAATTTGAAGATGGTAGCAAAAGATACAGGCCGGGAAGCTCACATTAAGTACAGTTACAGAGTACAGGCGTACTGCGTTGCAAAAACAAGAGAGGGAGGTTTACCATGCGTTGCGAAGAAGCGAGGACTACAAGGCCTGCGAGGAGAAGAACTACAAGATGATGTCCAGAAACCAGAAATATCGTAACCTGGGCCCGGGCATTCCAGACTCGGGACGCGCTTCTGACGTTCCGAAATCTGGAAATACCCGAACGTGGGCTCGGGTGTTTCTGGATTTCGGAACATCAGAAACACGTCCGCATCCCAAGAATGATTTTAAAAATTGTTTTTCAAATACTTAAGAGATCTCTCCATTTTCAATCTGATAGTCTCCTGGGGATGAGATTTCTTTCAGGTCCTCCCCAACAGGTTTTGCAGGAAGCAGAGTTATTATATGGTGCACAGTTGCAGATTAGAGAAACATAAGAACATAAGAATTATGAACAGGAGTAGGCCATTCGGCCCCTTGAACCTGCTCCACCATTCAATAAGATCATGGATGAACATTTACCTCAACTCCACTTGCCTGCACTGTCTCCATATCCCTTGATTCCCTTAATATCCAAAAATCTATCAACCTCTGTTTTGAATATACTCAAAGACTGAGTCTCCCCAGCCCTCTGGGGGGTAGAGAATTCCAAAGATTCACCACCCTCTGAGTGAAGATGTTTCTCCTCATCTCAGTCCTAAATGGCCGACCCCTTATTCTGAAACTGTGGCCCCTGGTTCTCGATTCCTCAGCCAAAGGAAACATCCTCCCTGCATCTACACTGTCAAGCCCTGTAAGAATTTTGTATGTTTCAATAAGATCACCTCTCATTCTTCTAAGCTCGAGAGAATATCGGCCCAGTCCACTCAATCTCTCCTCATAGGACAATCCCCCATCCCAGGATTCAGTCTGGTGAACCTTTGTTGCACTCCCTCAATGGCAAATGTATCCTTCCTTAGGTAAGGAGACCAAAACTGTACACAATACTCCAGGTGCGGTCTCATCAAGGCCCTATATAATTGCAGTAAGACGTCTTTACTCTTGTATTCAAATTCTCTTGTAATAAAGGCCAACATGTCATTTCCTTTCTTAATCGCTTGCTGTACCTGCATATTAACTTTTGGTGATTAATGTATATGAACACCAACATTTCCCAATCTCTCACCATTTAAAAAATACTCTGCTTCTCTATTTTTCCTACTAAAGTGGGTAACCTCACATTTCTTCACATTATATTCCATTTACCATGTCCTTGCCCACTCACGTAGCCTGTCTATATCCCCTTGAAGCCTCTTTGCAACCTCCTCACAACTTACATTCCCACCTAGCTTTGTATCATCACAAAACTTGGATATATTACATTTGGTCCCATCATCCAAATCATTGATATAGATTGTGAATAGCTGAGGCCCAAGCATCAATCTTTGTGGCATTAATACAGCCTTTGAAGCCAGCATCGTAACATAAATCAAAAAGATTGAGGGAAATTGAGGCAAAAATTACTGTCAATTGCATGTTAAATTGCCTTTGTACTAATTACAAAGTCTTCTCAGTCATGTTACATGGAACAATGTTTCACAAGGCATGTTGCTCTCAGGGATGAGAATTTCATAAACAGTAAATGTGTTTTAAGGAGTATATTTGCCTTGGATTTATCCAAAATGTTAGAAATTAGTGATATATAATAATATATGGTTATGCAAATGAAACTGTGATGCAAAAAATACTGTGTTTAAATGATTGTATTAGAGCTCAAAACAAGTAAGGGGTTAATGCATGTTATGTTTTACTGGAACGTTATAATTTTTGTTTTCCTGGAAAATGAGTATGAGAGACTAGCCTAAGGAGAACAGAGCCAGATGAGATATGGGGAAGACAGTCCTCAATATGCTGTAAGGCCATGATTGGTCAATTACAGAAAGCATGTGTAATGGTTGTGAAAAGACCACTGACAGGTGGGAGATGACAGGAGACTTGGCCTTTTTTCATGGCTTAAACAAAGAACTCGACATGCCATTGGACACCTTGTTTTAAGGGTAACCTATCCATATTCTACCCCAGGCCCACCCCTAAAAATAGAATAAAAGGAGGACCTAAACAGCCCTTAGCACAGATGGTGGAGTGAAGAGCTCCTGAGAGTGTCTAATACTCTTGGCGCTTCTAAAAGAGAAAAATAGAGGGAGAAAGGCCATAAGCCGAAGAACTGCTCATGCATGCCAGCCATCTGTCTGATCGGGGCCGATACCAGCTACTTGTCGCAGTTGTATCCTTTTGCTGTATAACTTGTGTTTTATATTCCGTCCTAAACTCCGATTAAACATAACATACCCACCATATTGGTTTGCACTCGATCCTGTTTATTTGAAAGACCAGAAATAAGTTAATCTCAATAGTGCTTAATGTGCACAGACAGTATCACCATTACTAATCTGAGGACTCTTGGCAGCTGCAGCATCCCATACTGATTTATGTAAGTAGGCCACCATAATGTGTCATACACGTGGCTATTGCAATATTTGTAATCTCAAAGAGGTGAAAACATACATTTTTTAAACAAACCACTGAATCAGGGTTTAGAAACCTATTTTCAAGTGTTCTGATTTCTGTAAGGATACTTTGCAAAAAACTCAAAAATGGTATCAAGTAGTTTGCATTAAAATTGTCTTTTGTATAAATGCCTTCCATCAGTCTGAGAAAAATATCAGAATGTAGATATCTTAAATGTTGCTTATATCATAGGTCATCTGAAAGATAGCATACATTAAGAAGAATGTTTACCTAATTGAATGTACCTAAGAGAATCTGCTCTCATTCCATAAATGAGTATCTCAAAAAATTAAATAATTTTTGTACTCAAAGCTGATTTTCCTTCAGCAACAATTGAATACTATTTATGTGTGTCATGGCGAAAAAAGATTTAGTTGAAATTCATGCCACTATATGTTTTCAGTATGTATATGTTGGGCCATATTCTGCACTCCATATGGGAAGTGGCAATTTAAATAATTGTAATTGTAATTGCAGTGTGCTGTTACGGAGAGGATGGGTGCTGTGTTATTCTTGGATGGCACACCTGCTGTAACCACCTGTGAAAATACTTTACATCTGAATGCTCTACAAATTTGTTTAAAATCTTTTTTTAAAACAAGACCTAATCCATGATCAAATTTTTAAAAGTCACAGACGGAAAAGACACAAGGGGATCCATTTGGACACAGATGGTTCATCAGTCTGAGTACTTTTGTTTATTAAATTAATTAAGTCATCGGGACCTGACGTAAATATGTAAAGAAAGACTCTGTCGGCTTAGGGCGTGTGTTCTTGCCGCCTGCTCAGGAGAGCAGGTTAAAATTTGGAATGGTGAGTTTCTGGTGGCTTTTCACCGGGTAAGTCATCTGGGTGATTTTGACTGCCTACTAGGGTGGTTAGGGTTAACATTGTCTCCATTATATCAATTTTGATTATTGGTCTGTGGTCTACCACTTTACTAAATGAAAATGGGACAGTCACACTGGAGACCAGTGAAAAGTAAAGATTTGATAGCATTTCTGCAATTTCACCAGATTAACAATTTAGATATCAAATGAATATAAATTCTGCAATCTCAAACCATGTATTTTGTTCAATTATACTTTCCCATGCTTTTCAACTACATCCATTTCTTCTTGAAGTGCTCCCTGATGAATGGTCTCTACCTGAAACATTAGTCACTGATAAATCTGCTGTGCCTTTCCAGTTTCTATTTTTATCACCAGTGCCAACACATTCCAAAGGTCTAGGTGTATCTGGGGAGAGAAAAAAGTACCTGTAATGAAATTGGGATAATATCATTTCACATTCCATCCCAGTGTTCAGTAAAGCGTCACCAACTCCACCATCATCTGCAACTGCAGCTGAAAGGGCACTTAACAGCATTTTATAAACAGCTAACTGAGAAATATCACTAGAACATGTACAGAAAATAATTATGATGCTGCCTAGTTATATTTGATTATTTTAGAATGACCAATCTGATGTTATAAATATGATTTGGCAGTACAAAAGGTACATTTAACTCAATCTGACAGGAAGTGATTGTGATTAACAAAGTCAACCCTCAAAACTACAGACAATTTAAATGAAAAGCTGATGTCAACATGGATTTCAGGCTTGCAAATCAAAAACGTTCCCTTTATCTAAAAAAAGGGACAGACTATTTGTACTGCACTTTTTCTGTCCTTCTGCGTCTGCATCCTCTCGAGACTCCGCCCCCCTATGCCTCCCATCCGAAACCGGAACCGGAAGTGGTGCCCCAGACCGGAAGTAGGGCCCTGCAATCAATTGTTGCTCCACGGGTTGTTCGACCGAGCTGCGGATCCTCCGCGAGCCTGCTCCTCTGACCAATCGGCGATCAGGCACTGAGCTTCGTGCTGAACCCCAAGCCTCCGACCGGGCCCTGAACCTTCCGCTGAGCGGCGGAAGCAGCGCGTGGCCGGGGGAGGGAGAGAGCCTGGGGGTGGGGGGGAGGGAGTGGGAAAGAGAGCTTGCGAGGGATAGAGAGAGAGCTGGGGCGGTTGGGGGGAAAAGAGAATCTGGGGTGGGGAGGAGAGAGACACGGGGGGGGGGTGGAATCAGAGGGGAGAGAGGGTCTTCCAACCCCCTTTACACCCACACCCAATTTCTCAGAAAGCTCGGTGCATGTGTTGCAAGGGATATCGTTGGAGTGGATGAAATCCAGAAGTCATGACACTCACTATTCACTTTATACCCAATAAACCTGATAGCAATCCGCTCAAAATATCCCATTTATGGCGGGGGAGGGGGGGGAAGCGCTTGAGTAAGGGACTTCGGCTGGGGGGGAGGGGAGCATCTGCGCTGGGATAAGGGTCTTCGGCTGAGGGGGGCAGCACTTGCGCTGGGGTAAGAGACTTCGGCTGGAACTTGGTGGCTTTTGGGGAGATCTATCCTCTGTGGCTTCTGAAGTCAATATGGATCGAATTACAAATTGGAAAGTCGGTCAGAACTTGGGCTGGGCAGTTCCAATTACACATTCCAGATGAACTTCAGGGTGTGGCTTATCCTCCAAGGGGACCAATCAGCAATAGGTCAAGTTATATTGGAGAGCCAATCAGAGACAAGGCGGCCATTTTGGCAGTACAAATAGATGCATCCTTAAAAAAAACATGATGCAGTATTACACCTGTGATCCAAGAATGTGAACATATAAGTCAAATTCCCTCCTTTGTGAAAAAGTAGCGATCCAACTTTTGGAACTAAGATCATTTTCCTACCAGCTCCTCTGTCGCAAGTTTATGCATTGTGAAAAGTAATGGATGGGCCGATAAAACAGCCTAAAAAATAAGTTTTGGCAATGAACCATAGAAATATTTAGTCCCACCATAACTAAATATAATTTTTAAAAAATTTTAAATACATCTCTGAATTTACAATTAGCTATTGAACGACAATGAAACTTTGCATGCCGGTATACAGAAAGTTTTATAGACTATTTATATTGCGACATTGTCCCAGGTTCTTGATGCTGCGGAGTCTGCACTGTTTATTTGGCGTGGACTAGGATAAAGCTGCACATGCAGAATCTTGCAGGTGTGCAGTTTTTTGTTTAAAAATCAAAATCAAAGGGAAAAGCTACGAACCTGCCAGCAAACCAATAAAAAGCATCCCTGGCTTGTACCATCAAGAGGGGATAGATTTATAGATTTGTCAGTTCAACAGGAGCCAGAAGAAAAGGCATGCTCTGCTTCTAGCACCAGCATTTATATTGCCGCCAGATATGAGCTGCTTGCAGTGGCACTGGCAGAATATACTTTTTTCGGTGGTTCTTAGAGCCACCAGAGACAACAGTGCCACCTCAGTAACATTACAAAGCCTGTCACATAAGTCAGCATTCCCATCATGAAAACATTGTGAAGTACATGGGAGGTATTGCCATATGGAATACGGCTGAAGGAATGTGTGAACAGAATATGTCACACACTGTTGAATTAAATTGCATTTGGAACTATGTATAAATATAATGCTCAACTCCATGTAAGGAATTTAAAATATGCTGACAGAAAACTTGGCATATGGGGATGTACGAAAACTCCCATTAAAACTAACAAACAAATTATTTGAAGGGGCTGGTAAGCCTCGGTGATGTACTTATTATTCAAAGTACTCCCCCATTTTATTGTAAAAAATGACAAAGAAAGTTCCATTTTTTTTTAATGAACATCAATTTTCTTACCTGCTAGAAAGCATGCAAATTCAAGCCACCTTCTGTACTTCCCCGTGGTATCCCAGATGTGGCGCGGCAGTGCATCATCACGAGAAACAATGGGGACAACAAATTCAGACTGGAATGAGATGCTCACTGGAGTTCTGGAACCCTGGGAAACTCTTACTAGCTAAGGATGTAGAGTATTGCTAGATTGCTACTATGAGGACTATTGTAGATTGTATTACAAAGGAAAAGTATTTGATAAATGCAAAGAAAACTAATTATCCTGACCATGATTCTGTTCTGCTAATATTCGAAACTGATAATATAAGTTTGACTCATTTTTCAAACCCAATGGCAATTCTGGATAAACCACAAATGTTAAAATGAATACAGCCAAACAACATTGTAGATTCTACCTCATGCTTTATTGTGTAATATACAATGGCCTAGAAATCCCGGTTGAGGTCTTCCCGCAGGCAAACCACTGAAAAAAGGGAAAAAAATGCGCACTTACCTGTTCCTGGTGTGCCCTCTCGAAATCCCGATCCTGAGGCCTTCACTCCCAGCATGTCGCAGCGCGTGCTCCTAGGGACGTCCGTAAGCTGGAGCTGCAGTCACATGGCTCTGGGCAGCCAATCAAGGTACAGTATTTTCTCATTCATAATAATGGGAACTCTAAGTTGGAGTTCCCATTAAAATGATTGAGAAACCCCCCGAAACGCATAAAACATTAATAAAAAATAGAAAATATACACTACATATTTAAGATTCATTTAAATTAAAGTTATAAATGTCTTATAAAAAAAATATTTATCCAATTTTTTTTTAAGTTTTTTAATTATGCTTTAAAATAAACTTACCATAGTAGGGAGGGTTTTAACAATAAAATGTGTTTTTATAACTTTACTTTTAAATGTTTTTGTGTATTTTTAAACACTTGCGCCTGTAAAAGTATGCTATGCGCCTGCTTTTATCAGGCGCAAGAATTTTGAGGACATTAATAACTTTAATATAAAAACAGATAGCAAGAATTTCTATAGGTATATAAAAAGGAAAAGAGTGGCTAAAGTAAAAGTTGGTCCCTTAGAGGACGAGGCCAGGGAATTAGTAAATGGGAACATGGAGATGACAGAAACTCCGAACAAATATTTTGTATCAGTCGTTACAGTAGAGGGCACTAACAATATTCCAACAGTGGATAGTCAAGGGGCTCTAGGGGGGGAGGAACTGAACACAATCACAATCACTAAGGAGGTGGTACTCAGTAAAATAATGGGACTAAAGGCAGATAAATTACCTGGACCTGATGGCTTGCATTTTAGGGTCTTAAGAGAAGTAGCGACAGGGATTGTGGGTCCATTGGTTGTAATTTAATAAAAATTCTCCAGATTCTGAGGAGGTCCCAGCAGATTGGAAAACTGAAAATGTAATTCCCCTATTTAGAAAAGCAGGAAACTATAGACCAGTTAGCCTAACATCTGGGGTTGGGAAAATGTTGGAGTCCATTATTAAAGAAGCAGTAGCAGGGCATTTGGAAAAGCAAAATTTGGTCAGGCAGAGTCATGGATTTATGAAAGGGAAGTCATGTTTGACAAATTTGCTGGAATTCTTTGAGGATGTAATGAACTGGGTGGATAAAGGGGAACCAGAGGATGGGGTGTATTTGGACTTCCAGAAGGCATTCGACAAGGTGCCACATAAAAGGTTACTACACAAGATAAAAGTTCACGGGGTTGGGGGTAATATATTAGCATGGAAAAAGGATTGGCTAACTAACAGAAAACCGAGAGTCATGATAAATGGTTCATTCTCTGGTTGTCAATCAGTACCTAGTGGGGTGCCGCAGGGATCAGCGCTGGGATGTCAACTATTTACAATCTATATTAACGATTTGAAAGAAGGTACCTAGTGTAACGTAGCCAAGTTTGTCCACGATACAAAGATGGGAGGAAAAGCAATGTGTGAGGAGGACACAAAAAATCTGCAAAAGGACATAGACAGGCTAAGTGAGTGGGCAAAAATTTGGCAGATGAAGCATAATGTTGGAAAGTGTGAGGTATGCACTTTGGCAGAAAAAAATCAAACAGCAAATTATTATTTAAATGGAGAAAGAATGTAAAGTGCTGCAGTACAGCAGGAATTGGGGGTACTTGTGCATGAAACACAAAAGGATAATATGCAGGTGCAGCAAATGATCAGGAAGGCCAATGGAATCTTGGCCTTTATTGCAAAGGGGCTGGAGTATAAAAGCAAGGAAATCTTGTTACAGTTATACAGGGTATTGGTGAGGACACACCTGGAATACTGTGTGCAGTTTTGGTTTCCACATTTACAAAAGGATATACTTGCTTTGGAGACAGTTCAGAGAAGATTCACTAGGTTGATTCCGGAGATGAGGCGGTTGACTTATGAGGAAAGGTTGAGTAGGTTGGGCCTCTACTGATTGGAATACAGAAGAACGAAAGGTGATCTTATTGAAACGTATAAGTTTATGAGGGGCTTGACAAGGTGGATGCAGAGAGGATATTTCCACTGATGGGGGAGAATAAAATGAGGGGGCATAATCTTAGAATAAGGGGCCACCCACTTAAAATTGAGATGATGAGAAATTTCTTCTCTGAGGGTTGTAAACCTGTGGAATTGGCTACCTCAGAGAGCTATGGAAGCTGGGACATTGAATAAATTTAAGACAGAAATAGACAGTTTCTTAAACGATAATGGAATAAGGGTTATGAGGAGCAGGCACTGTCATGTATGTAACCACAATGTAACACCACTGTATTACTGTATACACTCAACCTAGATGCACACCTTGACCACAAGGGGTGAACTTGTGGGAGACACTCCTTACCTGATCACTCAGGTATAAAAAGGGAGGTCCCACGCAGGGTCACTGTCTTGGGAGTCCTGTGAATAAAGAGTTCAGGCCACAGAGTGACCTTGTCCCCAGAATGTGCCTCGTGTGGTTTCATACTGTAGAGTAAGGACTTTACATTGGCGACGAGAAATGGGAATTCACGACCCATGAGAATGGCCACTGGTAGCACAGAGGAATGGTACTGTGTTGGGGAAGACTGGGACAATTTTGTCGAGAAGGTTCAGCAAAGCTTCCTTACGAATGAATGGCTGGGGGATGCAGTGGCCAACAAGCGAAGGGCTCATCTCTTGACCAGCCGCGGACCAAAGACTTGCGTGCTCATGAACGACTTACGAGCACCTGAAAAGCCGGCGGACAAAACCTTAGAAAAAATTGACCGGGGAGCACCTCAAACCGGCGAGTAGCATACATATGGCCCGACACAGATTCTACATCCACCGACATCGTGAAGGACAGAGCATACCGGACTTCGTAGTGGACCAGCCTCTGTAAGTTCACAGACGCCTGCAGGAGGGAGATGCTAAGGGACTTCTTTATCGAGGGCATCGGTCATGCAGGAATTTTCTGCAAATTAATTGAGAGCAAGGATTTGACCTTGGAAGTGGTGGCGTTGATGGCTCAAACTTTCATGGCGGGGGATGAAAAGACGAAAATAATATACGCGCGCATTTCTGCCTCTAACGCGGCGATGGATCAGGGAGTCATCATCAATGTGGCTCAGAGCCCCGCAGGCAGGCAGGGGCAGTCCGAAGCAATAGACCCCAGAGCAGGATTTCAACAAAGGCAATGGCAGGCTGAACAGACATTCACGCCATCACAGTGGACAATGCGACCCGGGATGAGGTCATTGACACCCACTAATAGGGTACTTAAGAGCAGTCAAAGGGACAGTCAGCGTGGAATGCCTGGCCATAGCCCTTTTGTTCCCAACAATGGAAACTTTAACTCATGCTGGATGTGTGGGGGAAACCACTCAGCTAGATCTTGCAGATTTCAACAGTTTGTCTGCAGGAACTGCAATCTCAGTGGCCACTTAGCTCGAATGTGAAGGAAGCCTGTAACCAGACTAATATATGAGGCGGATGGACCAGAAGAGGGTTCTTTGAGGCAGAATGACCTTTGGGGCAAACCGATGGACGCCGAACTCCAGCGGGTCCATGTGGCGAATATTCACAGTTCATACACCAAAACGCCACCAATGATGATGAGGGTTTCCTTAAACAGTATCCCTGTACGCATGGAACTGGACACTGGGGCCAGCCAGTCACTCATGGGCGTTCAGCAATTTGAGAAGCTATGGCCACTTAAAGCCAGTAGACCCAAATTAGCACGTGTTGACACACAATTACGGACTTACACTAAAGAAATCATTCCAATGCCAGGCAGTGCAATGTTGGCTGTCACACACAATGGGTTAGTGAATCGGCTACCGCTTTGGATTGTCCCGGGCAATGGTCTCGCACTGTTGGGGAGGAGTTGGTTAGGCGAGATGAACTAGAAATGGGGGGATGTTCACGCAATGTCATCTGTGGAGCGAAGTTCGTGCTCAAGTCCTACAACATGATTCACTATTCCAACCTGGCGTCGGGACTTTCAAAGGCACTAAAGTAGTAAGACACATCACCCGGACGCCAGGCCAGTGCACCACAAAGCCAGAGTGGTGCCGTATGTGATGCGGGAAAAGATCGAGAGCGAATTGGACCGGCTATTGAGAGAGGGCATCAGCTCGCCTGTCGAATTCAGCGACTGGGTGAGCCCCATTGTTCCCGTCCTAAAAGTGGGTGACTCTGTCAGCATCTATGGTGACTACAAGGCCACCATCAATCGGGTGTCCCTACAAGATCAATACCCGCTCCCGAGAGCGGAGGACCTCTTCGCCACGCTGGCAGGCGGCAAGCTGTTCACCAAGTTGGACCTCACTTCAGCCTGTATGACCCAGGAACTGGCCGACGAATCAAAACTACTGACCACCATCACCACGCACAAGGGACTATTCGTTCATAACAGGTGCCCGTTTGGCATTCGATCAGCGGCCGCAATTTTTCAACGAAACATGGAAAGCCTGCTTAAATCCATTCCTGGAACGATCGTATTCCAGAATAACATCCTCATCACGGGTTGAGACACCGAGGAACACCTTCACAACCTGGAGGAGGTGCTACGCCAACTGGACCGGGTAGGCCTGTGACTCAAAAAGTCAAAATGTTTGTTCTTAGCTCCTAAAGTTGAGTTTCTGGGCAGGAAGGTTGCTGCAGATGGGATTCGGCCCACCGAATCAAAAACAGAGGCGATTCGACGAGCACCCATGCCCTGCAACACATCGGAGTTGCGTTCATTCCTGGGACTGTTGAACTATTTCGGGAACTTTCTGCCGAACTTGAGAACGTTGTTGGAGCCACTACACATGCTCCTGCGTAAGGATTGCAATTGGTTTTGGGGGGAATGTCAGGAACGGGCTTTTGATCGGGCGCGAAACCTACTTTGTTCAAACAAGTTGTTGACCCTGTATGACCCCTGTAAAAAATTGGTTCTGACATGTGATGCATCGTCCTATGGGGTTGGGTGCGTGTTGCAGCAGGGCAATGCTGAAGGTCAACTACAACCTGTGGCTTATGCCTCCAGGTCGCTCTCTCAAGCAGAATGGGGATATAGGATGGTCGAGAAGGAAGCGCTTGCATGTGTCTACGGTGTGAAAAAAATGCATCAGTACCTATTTGGTAGGAAATTTGAATTAGAGACGGACCACAAGTCATTAACATCCCTGTTGTCAGACAGCAAGGCCATCAATGCCAACGCATCAGCTCGCATACAGCGATGGGCTCTCACGCTGGCTGCTTATGACTACTCCAGCCAGCACCGGCCCGGCACTGAAAATTGCGCTGATACGCTCAGCAGGCTTCCACTGCCACCACTGTGGGGGCAGCGGAGCAAAGCGCCGAGATGGTCATGGCTGTCGATGCCTTTGACATTGCAGGCTCCCCCATCACAACCCACCAGATCAAAATCTGGACAAACAGAGATCCCCTCCTATTCCTGATTAAGAAATGTGTCCTGACTGGAGATTGGGCGCCCACACACGGAGCATGCCCTGAGGAGGTCAGACTGTTCCACAGACAGATGGATGAGCTCTCCATCCAAACCGACTGCCTACTATGGGGCAGCTGGGTAGTTATGCCCCAGAAGGGCAGGGAGGCCTTCATCGGGGAACTCCACAGCAAGCACCCAGGCATTGTGCTGATGAAGGCCATTGCCCGGTCACACGTTTGGTGGCCTGGAATTGATTCAAGCCTGGAACATTGTGTTCGCAGGTGCACGACGTGTGCCCAGCTGGGTAATGCTCCCAGGGAGGCCCCGCTCAGCTCGTGGCCCTGGCCCACCAGGCCATGGTCATGCATTCATGTTGACTACGCCGGTCCATTCAAGGGTAAGATGTTCCTTATTGTGGTAGATGCGCACTCTAAATGGATCGAGTGCATCATTCTGAATTCATGCACGTCATCCACCACTGTGAAAAGCCTATGTGCGATCTTTGCAGCCCATGGCTTGCTGGACATCCTGGTTAGTGATAATGGCCCATGTTTCACAAGCTACGAATTCCGAGAGTTTATGTCGGGCAATGGCATCAACCACATCAGGACTGCACCGTTCAACCCGGCCTCCAATGGCCAGGCAGAACGTGCGGTCCAAATCATTAAGCAAGGTATGCTGAGGATTCAAGGGCCCTCCCTACAATGCCGCCTATCACGCCTCCTGCTGGCCTATAGATCCCGACCGCACTCGCTCACGGGTGTCCCACCCGCAGAGCTACTAATGAAACGGACACTCAAAACTCAGTTGTCCCTCATTCACCCAGTCCTGACCGACATAGTTGAGGGCAAGTGCAAGTCACAAAACGAGTACCATGACCGTAATGCAAGGGTAGATGTATAGAAATAAATGATCCTGTATTCGTCCTCAATCATGCCATGGGCCTAAATGGCTTGAGGGCACTGTAATTGACAAAGAGGGGAATAGGGTCATCGTGGTAAAACCCAACAATGGTCAGATATGCCGTAAGCATCTGGACCAAGTAAAAGACCATGAGATGGAGCTCACCACACCGCCAGTGAACGAGCAACAAGAGCAATCAGAAGAATGCACAGTCCCTGCGGTCAGCCTGGACAGGCCGGAATCACCACTGGTGACAGGCACTCACGTCAGTGTCCAACAACCAGAGCCCCAACTGCGGCACTCCACAAGGGAACGTAGACCACCTGAAAGACTAAACCTATGATTCCAATAAGACTTTGTGGGGGGAGGTGATGTCATGTATGTAACCACAAAGTAACGCCACTGTATTACTGTATACACTCAACCTTGATGCACCTTGACCACAAGGGGTGAACTTGTGGGAGACACTCCTTATCTGATCACTCAGGTATAAAAAGGGAGGTCCCACGCAGGTTCACTGTCTTGTGAATAAAGAGTTCAGGCCACAGAGTGACCTTGTCCCCAGAATGTGCCTCGTTGGTTTCATACTGTAAAGTAAAGACTTTACAGTCAGGGAAGTGGACCTGAGTCCATGAGCGGGCTCGAGGGTCCATATGGTCTAACCCTGCTCCCATTTCTTATGTTCTTAACTCCTCCCATTTCGAGCGATATCTCAGAGTGCTTTACACAGCGGTGAACAACAGAGTAAATATCCTGCAGTAGGGTATGAAGGAGAGGGGCAGGGTTTGCAAAAGCACAATTCAAAAGAAGACTCTTTAGGATGCCATTAAAAGCAGGGAGGTGGGCAGCTCGGTGGAGGTGTTAAAGCAGGGAGTTCCAGATGGTGGGAGCAAAGCGACCGAAGGAGCAGTCATTCATGTTGGAGGAAAGGGAATGGCAAATGAGGAATAAACTGGTGTTGAAGGATCAAAAGCTCCAGGCTTGTAGGACAGTGGAAGAAGTTCACTGAGGTTGGCGTGGCATTTGAAAGTGAACATTGGGACCTTAAGGAGGGGGAACATGAGAAGCTTTGTGAGGACCAGGGTGTGGATTGTTATAGGGTTGAAGATGTGGGCTGTGACATTATGGAGGATGGAAGTAGGGAGGTGGCAAGCAGTGTTGGAGATATCGATCCTTGAGGTGATAAAGGCATGGAATAAAGTTTCAGCAGCAGAGGAGAAGAGGTAGGACAGAGGTGGAAAATGTTTCAGAGATGGAAGAAAGTAATCTTGGCAACACATTTTAGGAAACAAATCCTACTATCATCGTAATAATACTATTTAGATATCAGGATTGACTTTGTTACTGTTTATTATTTTAATATTAATATATATATGGTCTAATTAAGAAAAACAGTACAAACACTTAACATTTTAAAATCTGCCCTACTTCCTGTCTTTGCTCTCTATTTTCTCTTTTTCTATGTTTCTTGCAACTATTTCAATTTTAGCTACTTCTTTCTGATTCTATCTATTCAAAATTTTATTTTACCTTATATTCTATTTGCTTCCACTTGACGGTCTTAATATAGCCATTTTCTAGTGTCTCTATTGACCTAACCTCCGTTCCTGAGCTGGGGCCAATATAAATATGATTCACCAAAAACTAGCTCCAAATGTTATTTTTTTCAGCCAATCAAATCGTAGCACATTACTGATTAACTTAATTGGTTCACCAAAGCCACCAGCTCAATCTTTTGATATCATTTTGAACATGACATTTGGCACTCCAGTTGCTGATAAGTACAGCAAGGCACATTGGCCTTCATAGCTAGGGGATTTGAGTATAGGATCAGGGAGGTCTTACTGCAGTTGTACAAGGCCTTGGTGAGACCTCACCTGGAATATTGTGTTCAGTTTTGGTCTCCTAATCTGAGGTAGGACGTTCTTGCTATTGAGGGAGTGCAGCGAAGGTTCACCAGATTGATTCCCGGGATGGCAGGACTGACATATGAGGAGAGACTGGATCGACTGGGCCTGTATTCACTGGAGTTTAGAAGAATGAGAGGGGATCTCATAGAAACATATAAAATTCTGACGGGACTAGACAGGTTAGCTGCAGGAAGAATGTTCCCGATGTTGGGGAAGTCCAGAACCAGGGGACACAGTCTAAGGATAAGGAATAAGCTATTTAGGACCGAGATGAGGAGAAGCTTCTTCACTCAGAGAATTGTGAACCTGTGGAATTCTCTACCGCAAAGAGTTGTTGATGCCAGTTCGTTAGATATATTCAAGAGGGAGTTAGATATGGCCCTTATAGCTAAAGGTATCAAGGGGTATGGAGAGAAAGCAAGAAAGGGGTACTGAGGTGAATGATCAACCATGATCATATTGAATGATGGTACAGGCTCGAAGGGCCGAATGGCCAATTCCTGCATCTATTTTCTATGTTTCTATGTTTCTACATTTCTATGAATACGTGGCTTGAGGAATGGTGCAAGGGGGAGGGATTCAAATTCCTGGGACATTGGAACCGGTTCTGGGGGAGGTGGGACCAGTACAAACCGGACGGTCTGCACCTAGGCAGGACCGGAACTAATACCCTAGGCGGAGTGTTTGCTCGTGCTGTTGGGGAGGGTTTAAACTAAAATGGCAGGGGGATGGGAATCTATGCAGCGAGCAGAGGGAAGTAAAAAGGGGCAGATGCAAAAGATAGGCAGGAGAAAAACAAAAGTGGAGGGCAGAGAAATCAAGGGCAAAAATCAAAAAGGCATTACAACATAATTCTAAAAGGACAAAGGGTGTTAAAAAAACAAGCTTGAAGGCTCTGAGTCTCAATGCGAGGAGCATTCATATTAAGGTGGGTGAATTAACTGCGCAGATAGCTGTTAACGGATATTATGTAATTGAGATTACGGAGACATGGCTCCAGGGTAACCAAGGCTTGGAACTTAACATCCAGGGGTATTCAATATTGAGGAAGGATAGACAGGAAGGAAAAGGAGGTGGGGTAGCGTTGCTGGTTAAAGAGGAGATTAACGCAATAGTAAGGAAGGACATTAGCATGGATGATGTGGAATCTATATGGGTAGAGCTACGAAACATCAAAGGGCAGAAAACGTTAGTGGGAGTTGTGTACAGGCCACCAAACAGTAGTAGGGAGGTTGGGGATGGCATCAAACAGGAAATTAGGGATGCGTGCAATAAGAGTACATCAGTTATCATGGGTGACTTTAATCTACATATTGATTGGGCTAACCTAACTGGTAGAAATACTGTGGAGGAGGATTTCCTGGAGTGTATAAGGGATGGTTTTCTAGACCAATATGTCGAGGAACCAACTAGGGAGCAGGTCATCCCATACTGGGTCTTGTGTAACGAGAGAGGATTAATTAGCAATCTGGTCGTGCGAGGCCCCTTGGGGAAGAGTGACCATAATATGGTAGAATTTTTCATTAAGATAGAGAGTGACACAATTAATTCAGAGACGAGGGTCCTAAACTTTAAGAAAGGAAACTTTGACGGTATGAGACGTCAATTGGCTAGAATAGACTGGCGAATGATATTTAAAGGGTTAAAGCGTTGATGGCAGACATTTAAAGATCACATGGATGAACTTCAACAATTATACATCCCTGTGTGGCGTAAAAATAAAAAAGGGAAGGTGGCTCAACCGTGGCTAACAAGGGAAATTAGGGAAAATGTTAAATCCAAGGAAGAGGCATATAAATTGGCCAGAAATAGCAGCAAACCTGAGGACTGGGAGAAATTTAGAATTCAGCAGAGGAGGACTAAGGGTTGAATTAGGAGAAGGAAAATAGAGTATGAGTGTAACCTTCAGGGAACATAAAAACTGACTGCAAAAGCTTCTATAGATATGTGAAGAGAAAAAGATTAGTGAAGGCTAATGTAGGTCCCTGGCAGTCAGAATCAGGTGAATTCATAATGGGGAACAAGGAAATGGCAGACCAATTCAACAAATACTTTGGTTCTGTTTTCACTAAGGAAGACACGAGTATCCTCCCGAAAATACTAATGGACCGAAGGTCTAGCGAGAAGGGGGAAATGAGGGAAATCCTTATTAGTCAGAAAATGGTGTTAGGGAAGTTGATGGGATTAAAGGCCGATAAATCCCCAGGATCTGATAGTCTGCATCCCAGAGTACTTAAACAAGTAGCCCTAGAAATAGTAGATGCATTGGTGGTCATTTTCCAACATTCTATGGACTCTGGATCAGTTCCTCTGGATTGGAGCATAGCTAATGTAACCCCACTTTATACTCACTGGAATTTAGAATGCTGTGAGGGGATCTCATAGAAACATAAAATTCTGATGGGACTTGACAGGTTATATGCAGGAAGAATGTTCCTGATGTTAGGGAAGTCCAGAACCAGGGGACACAGTCTAAGGATAAAGGGTAAGCCATATAGGAGCGAGATGAGGAGAAACTTCTTCACCCAGAGAGTTATGAACCTGTGGAATTCTCTGCCACAGAAAGATGTTGAGTCCAGTTTGTTGGACATATTCAAACGGGAGTTAGCTGTGGCCCTTACGGCTAAGGGGATCAGGGGGTGTGGAGAGAAGGCCGGGATGGGGTACTGAGGTTGAATGATCAGCCATGGTCATATTGAATGGAGGTGCAGACTTGAAGGGCCGAATGGCCTGCTTCTGCACCTATTTTCTATGTTTCTCTGTTTCTATACTATTTGATTGTAATAGAATCCTCTGTGTAATGGCCTTGGAATTTGCATGTGGTCATCAGGAGGACATCAAAATGTGGAAACATCTTATGAGATCTCAGAAAGCAATCTTAATAATATGTAAAGATCATTCATGGTAAATAGGCTGCCAAACTAAGCCTACCTGTGTGTCATGTATTTTAGGAGGCAATCCACAGAGTGCTGAGAGACAGCAACAGCATGAGATAAATAGTGTGTCAGATTTATAATTTAAGTAATCTGAACATTAGAACATAAGAAATAGGAGCAGGAGTAGGCCATATAGCCCCTCAAGCCTGCTCCGCCATTTAATAAGATCATGGCTGAGCTGATCATGGACTCAGTCCAACCTACTCAACCTTTCCTCATAAGTCAACCCCCTCATCCCCGGAATCAAGCTAGTGAACCTTCTCTGAACTGCCTCCAAAGCAAGTATATCCTGGCGTAAATATGGAAACCAAAACTGCACGCAGTATTTCAGGTGTGGCCTCACCAATACCTTATATAGCTACAGCAAGACTTCCCTGCTTTTATACTCCATCCCCTTTGCAATAAAGGCCAAGATACCATTGGCCTTCCTGATCACTTGCTATACCTGCATACTATCCTTTTGTGTTTCATGCACAAGTACCCCCAGGTCCCACTATACTGCAGCACTTTGCAATCTTTCTCCATTTAAATAATAACTTGCTCTTTGATTTTTTTCTGCCAAGGTGCATCACCTCACACTTTCCAACATTATACTCCATCAGCCAAATTTTTGCCCACTCACTTCGCCTGTCTATGTCCTTTTGCAGATTTTTTGTGTCCTCCTCACACTGTGCTTTTCCTCCCATCTTTGTATTGTCAGCAAACTTGACTACGTTACACTCAGTCTCTTCTTCCAAGTCATTTATATAGATTGTAAATAGTTGACGTCCCAGCACTGATCCCTGCGGTACCCCACTAGTTACTGATTGCCAACCAGTGAATGAACCACTTATCCCGATTCTCTGTTAGTTAGCCAATCCTCCTAATAAAGGATTGCATCAATAAAAATTGTACTCACTCTAACGACCCTACAAAGTTCATTAAACTTTTTTCGGCACTGCTTCGCACTCCTGACCACTGTGTCTGAGGCAGAGACCTCATCAGCAATCTCCCTCCATATTCTATTAAAAATGGCTGGCAGGGGTCCAGATCCACCCCTCCGGTGTAATTCTTGCCATCTCCTCTC
Organism: Pristiophorus japonicus; assembly: GCF_044704955.1. NCBI lineage: Eukaryota > Metazoa > Chordata > Chondrichthyes > Pristiophoridae > Pristiophorus > Pristiophorus japonicus. Next base: position 229,820,931 of record NC_091981.1, read on the forward strand.
CACAGCACCACATGAGCTTCGTTAGCACCTTGAGAAAACCGCCTGGCACGCTGTCTGCTATCCTCCTCCTCCATGATCAAAATCGAATTATAAAATGACTGATCCAGCTCTGCAAGTACTGTGCATGTGCGGGGCTGCGCCCTGCATTAGTGTTTGCGATCGGTCCCTATTATAAATTCACCTGAATCTGACTGCAAGGGACCTACGTTTGTCTTCACTAATCTTTTTCTCTTCACATATTTATAGAAGCTTTTGCAGTCAGTTTTTATATTCCCTCCAAGCTTCCTCTCGTGCTCTATTTTCCCCCACTTAATTAAACCCTTAGTCCTTCTCTTTTGAATTCTAAATTTCTCCCAGTCCTCAGGTTTGTTGCTTTTTCTAGCCAATTTATATGTCTCTTCCATGGCTTTAACACTATTCTTAATTCCCTTGTTAGCCACGGTTGAGCCACCTTCCCCATTTTATTTTTACTCCAGACAGGGATGTACAATTATTGAAGTTCATCCATGTGATCTTTAAATGTTTGCCATTGCCTAACCACCATCAACCCTTTACGTATCACTCGCCAGTCTATTCTCACCAATTCACGTCTCATACCATCAAAGTTACCGTTCCCCAAGTTCAGGACCCTAGTTTCTGAATTAAATGTGGTACTCTCCATCTTAATAAAGAATTCTATCATATTATGGTCACTCTTCCCCAAGGGGCCTCGCACAACAAGATTGTTAATTAGTCCATTCTCATTACACATCACCCAGTCTCGGATGGCCAGCCCTCTAGTTGGTTCCTCGACATATTGGTGTAGAAAATCACCCCTAATACACTCCAGGAAATCCTCCTCCACCGCATTGCTACCAGTTTGGTTAGCCCAATCAATATGTAGATTAAAGTCGCCCATGATAACTGCTGTACCTTTATTGCATGCATCCCTAATTTCTTGTTTGATGCTGTCCCCATCCTCATTACTACTCTTTGGTGGTCTGTACATAACTCCTACTAGCAATTTCTGCCCTTTGGTATTCCATAGCTCCATCCATACAGATTTCACATCATCCAAGCTAATGTCCTTCCTTACTCTTGCATGAATTTCCTCTTTAACCAGCAACGCCACCCCACCTCCTTTTCATTTCTGTCTATCCTTCATAAATGTTGAATGCCCCTAGATATTGAGTTCCCAGCCTTGATCACCCTGGATCCATGTCTCCGTGATGCCAATTACATCATATCCGTTAACTGCTATCTGTGCAGTTAATTCATCTACCTTATTCCGAATACTCCTTGCATTGAGGCACAGAGCCTTCAGGCTTGTCTTTTTAACACCCTTTGCTGCTTTAGGATTTTGCTGTAATGTGGCCCTTTCTCTGCCCTCCATTTTACTTTTCTTCTTTCTATCTTTTGCTTCTGCCCCCATTCTACTTCCCTCTGTCTCCCTGCATAGGTTCCCATTCCCCGCCATATTCGTTTAACCCTTTCCCAACAGCATGAGCAAACACTCCCCCTAGGACATTGGTTCCGGTCCTGCCCAGGTGCAGACCGGCCAGTTTGTACTGGTCCCACCTCCCCCAGAACCGGTTCCAATGCCCCAGGAATTTGAATCCCTCCTTTTGGCAAGCCACATATTCATCTGAGCTATCTTGCGATTCCTACTCTGACTAGCACATGGCACTGGTAGCAATCCTGAGATTACTACTTTTGAGGTCCTACTTTTTAATTTAGCTCCTAGCTCCCTAAATTCGTCTTGTAGGACCTCATCCCATTTTTTTACCTATATCGTTGGTACCTATGTGCACCACGACAACTGGCTGTTTGCCCTCCCCCTTCAAAATGTCCTGCAGCCGCTCCGAGACATCCTTGACCCATGCACCAGGGAGACAACATACCATCCTGGAGTCTCGGTTGCAGCCACAGAAACGTCTATATATTCCCCTTACAATAGAATCCCCTATCACTATAGCTCTCCCACTCTTTTTCCTGTCCTTCTGTGCAACAGAGCCACCCACGGTGCCATGGACTTGGCTGCTGCTGCTCTCCCCTGATGAGTCATCCTCCTCAACAGTACCCAAAGCGGTGTATCTGTTTTGCAGGGGGATGACCACAGGGGACCCCTGCACTACCTTCCTTCCACTGCTCTTCCTGTTGGTCACCCATCCCCTATCTGGCTGTGTAACCTTTACCTGCGGTAAGACCAACTCACTAAATGTGCTATTCACGTCGTTCTCAGCATCGTGGATGCTCCAGAGTGAATCCACCCGCAGCTCCAGTGCCACAATGTGGTCTGTCAGGAGCTGCAGCCGGATACACTTACCGCAAATGTAGTCGTCAGGGACACTGGAATCATCCCTGACTTCCCACATAGTACAGGAGGAACATAACACGTGTTCGAGCTCTCCTGCCATGACTTAACCCCTAGATTAACTTAATTTGGCAACAATAATGCTAAAGGTTACTTACTGATAAAGAAAAGAAAAAGAAAAAAACTACTCACCAATCACCAGCCAATCACTTACCCCTTGGCTGTGACGTCACCTTTCGATTTCTTTCTACTTCTTTTTCGCCTTCTCTCCCTGCTGCAGCTGCACCATCTGGCATTTATAGATGGCTCCGACATCCCCGAACTCTCGCCTCTCTGACTGCCGCTGCGTCTCGACTGCCGCTGGGCCTTTATAGGCCGTTCTGACGCACCCGAACCTCTTGCTGTGACGTCACACTTCGTTTTCTTTTCCTCCCAGGTCAGTGAGTCAGCACTGGTGGGGAAAATAAGACAAAACAACACCTCCTGCTCCCACTTGCCCGAACTCTTACCTTTACACTCTGACCTGCCACTGCACTCTGAGCAAGACTGCACCAAGCCCCCGCTTTTTATACTGTTCCTAGCTGACTCACCACTGGCCTGTTTAGGGAACCAGTTTTTACTAGCTGCCCAATTAACTAAGCTAGCTTGCTTGTTTGTCTCTGCTTAAACTGACAAGAATCCTATCTGTTTAATATTGCAGTTTTACTAAGACTTGTAATCTTATTTTACCTTTAGAAGCTACTAGAAATTGGCACTAGTAATTCACACCATAATTTATAAAGCTGCAGAAAATTGGCAGGGATAAGCACTCCAAAAATTCATTCAATTAAAGTGGTATAAAGTTCCTTTCAGTGAATCTGACTATAATTTTTTTGTTTCATGACATATTTGGTAGAGCTTCTGAGTTATAAAACCACAAAGAATGTAAGGAGATAATTCTCTAGCTCAGCTTAATAATCTTGCATCCAGATTGCCTGACAACTGAGATAGTGAATGCGTTGCAGGAAAAGAAAATAGAATTCACCCGAGAGGCCACCCACTTCCCTACCCAGGCAATAAACAGAAGCAGCACTCCAGCATATGTCTAGGCCCATGATCACCATGGATTTCCTGTCCTAGGCCATTTAAATGGCCTTGGATGCTGCCCCAGCATAGGCCTGCCCTGCTGGCAGGGCCTAACAGTTGCTGCAGTGCCTGTAAGATCAGGGTATTTGCAGGGCCTTCAGGGCTCCAGTAACTGGGACCTTCTGGCTGCTGATGGAGGTCACCTGTCAAAAGGTCCTGTTTGAAGTCAAAATTTCTGGAGGAGGGCCAGAAAACAAAGCATGGCAGAGAAACCCAAGGCAAAAAGCAAGAAGGGCCACATTACAGAAAAATTCTAAAGGGGCAAAGTGTGTTAAAAAGACAAGCCTAAAGGCTCTGTGCCTCAATGCAAGGAGTATACGGAATAAGGTGAAAGAATTAACTGCGCAGACAGCAGTTAATGGATATGATGTAATTGGCATCACGGAGACATGGCTCCAGGGTGATCAAGGCTGGGAACTCAACATCCAGGGGCATTCAACATTTAGAAAGGATAGGCAGAGAGGAAAACGAGGCGGGTGACGTTGCTGGCTAAAGAGGAAATGAATGCAATAGTAAGGAGGGACATTAGCTTGGATGATGTGGAATCAGTATGGGTGGAGCTGCGAAATTCCAAAGGGCAGAAAACGCTGGTGGGAGTTGTGTACAGACGACCAAAGAGTAGTAGTGAGGTTGGGGACTGCATCAAGCAAGAAATAAGGGATGTGTGCAATAAAGGTACAGCAGTTATCATGGGCAACTTTAATCTACATATTGATTGGGCTAACCTAACTGTTAGCAATGCGGTGGAGGAGGATTTCCTGGAGTATATTAGGGATGGTTTTCTACACCAATATGTCGAGGAACCAACCAGGGAAGCTGGCCATCCTAGACTGGGTATTGTGTAATGAGCAGGGACTAATTAGCAATCTTGTTGTGCGAGGCCCCTTGGGGAAGAGTGACCATAATATGGTAGAATTCTTTATTAAGATGGAGAGTGACACAGTTAATTCAGAAACTAGGGTCCTGAACTTAAGGAAAGGTAACTTCGACGGTATGAGGCGTGAATTGGCTAAAATAGACTGGCAAAGGATACTTAAGGGTTTGACGGTGGATAAGCAATGGCAAACATTTAAAGATCACATGGATGAACTTCAGCAATTGTACATACCTGTCTGGAGTAAAAATAAAACGGGGAAGGTGACTCAACCATGGCTAACAAGGGAAATTAAGGATAGTATTAAAGCCATGGAAGAGACATATAAATTGGCTAGAAAAAGCAACAAATCTAAGGACTGGGAGAAATTTAGAATTCAACAGAGGAGGACTAAGGGTTTAATTAAGTGGGGGAAAATAGAGTATGAGAGGAAGCTTGGAGGGAATATAAAAACTGACTGCAAAAGCTTCGATAAATATGTGAAGAGAAAAAGATTAGTGAAGACAAACGTAGGTCCCTTGCAGTCTGATTCAGGTGAATTTATAATGGGGAACAAAGAAATGGCAGACCAATTGAACAAATACTTCGGTTCTGTCTTCACGAAGGAAGGCACAAATAATCTTCTGAATGTACTAGGGGACAGTGGGTCTAGTGAGAAGGAGGAACTGAAGGATATCCTTATTAGGTGGGAAATTGTGTTAGGGAAATTGATGGGATTGAAGGCTGATAAATCCCCGGGGCCTGATAGTCTGCATCCAAGAGTACTTAAGGAAGTGGTCCTAGAAATAGTGGATGCATTGGTGATCATTTTCCAATAGTCTATCAACTCTGGATCAGTTCCTATGGACTGGAGGATAGCTAATGTAACACCACTTTTTAAAAAAGGAGGGAGAGAGAAAACGGGTAATTATAGACCGGTTAGCCTGACATCAGTAGTGGGGAAAATGTTGGAATCAATCATTAAGGATGAAATAGCAGTGCATTTGGAAAGCAGTGACAGGATCAGACCAAGTCAGCATGGATTTATGAAAGGGAAAATCATGCTTGACGAATCTTCTGGAATTTTTTGAGGATGTAACTAGCAGAGTGGACAAGGGAGAACCAGTGGATGTGGTGTATTTGGACTTTCAAAAGGCTTTTGACAAGGTCCCGCACAAGAGATTGGCGTGAAAAATCAAAGCACATGTTATTGGGGGTAATGTACTGATGTGGATAGAGAACTGGTTGGCAGACAGGAAGCAGAGAGTTGGGATAAACGGGTCCTTTTCAGAATGGCAGGCAGTGACTAATGGAGTGCCGCAGGGCTCAGTGCTGGGACCCCAGCTCTTTACAATATACATTAATGATTTAGATGAAGGAATGAAGTGTAATATCTCCAAGTTTGTGGATCACACTAAACTGGGTGACGGTGTGAGCTGTAAGGAGGATGCTAAGAGGCTGCAGGGTGACTTGGATAGGTTAGGTGAATGGGCAAATGCATGTCAGGTGCAGTATAATGTGGATAAATGTGAGGTTATCCATTTTGGGGGCAAAAACACAAAGGCAGAATATTATCTGAATGGCGGCAGATTAGGAAAGGGGGAGGTGCAACGAGACCTGGGTGTCATGGTTCATCAGTCACTGAAAGTGGGCATGTAGGTACAGCAGGAGGTGAAGAAGGCAAATGGCATGATAGCCTTCATAGTTAGGGGAATTGAGTATAGGAGCAGGGAGGTCTTACTGCAGTTGTATAGGGCCTTAGTGAGGCCTCACCTGGAATATTGTGTTCAGTTTTGGTCTCCTAATCTGAGGAAGGACGTTCTTGCTATTGAGGGAGTGCAGCAAAGGTTCACCAGACTGATTCCAGGGATAGCTAGACTGACATATGAGGAGAGACTGGATCAACTGGGCCTTTATTCACTGGAGTTTAGAAGGATGAGAGGGGATCTCGTAGAAACGTATAAGATTCTGACGGGACTGGACAGGTTAGATGCGGGAAGAATGTTCCCGATGTTGGGGAAGTCCAGAACCAGGGAACATAGGCTTAGGATAAGGGGTAGGCTATTTAGGACTGAGATGAGGAGAAACTTCTTCACTCAGAGAGTTGTTAACCTATGGAATTCCCTGCCACAGAGTTGTTGATGCCAGTTCATTGGATATATTCAAGAGGGAGTTAGATATGGCCCTTGCAGCGAAAGGGATCAAGGGGTATGGAGAGAAAGTGGGAAAGTGGTACTGAGGGAATGATCAGCCATGATCTTGCTGAATGGTGGTGCGGGCTCGAGGGGCCGAATGACCTACTCCTGCACCTATTTTCTATATTTCTATATTTCTATGTTTTCATTCTTAGCCTGACGCTGGAACACCCATGACCCTGTAATGAGGCACCCGATGGGAAATGAGGCAGGAGGCCTGGATCACTGCACCTGCCTCATTTCAATGCCTCCATGTGGCCTGAGCTTATGTCTGCACATGCCAAATTCCACACCACCCTGGCACAACACAAAAGTTTCAAGACTGCATTAAAGTGGTAGAGATTGGTCAATCTGGGTCTCTGAATCTTTCTCCTGACCTTTGCACTTGGGGAATAGTCACTTCTCCAGGTGCAAGAACTATCAAAATTTGCCCCAATAATCCGTAAAAATTGCAGGCTTTGCGACAAAAACCTCCTTTCCCTGATGGGTATTAAATCTGATCTGTAATTAATTTTGGCATTTTCAATCCTGCTCCAAATGGAAATTAATAAGAAAAAGCAGATCGATATTCACCACTAAGTGGTATTGATTCTACAACTCTCATTCAGAGCAGCTACACAGTGAAAATATGAAATGAAGACAGTCACATTGATGCCATTAGGGCTTCCCCTCTGAGATTGGTACTCAAGCATTGCCAATGCAATTATAGAAACATAGAAAATAGGTGCAGGAGTAGGCCATTTGGCCCTTCGAGCCTGCACCGCCATTCAATGAGTTCATGGCTGAACATGCAACTTCAATACTGCATTCCTGCTTTCTCGCCATACCCCTTGATCCCCCTAGTAGTAAGGACTACATCTAACTCCTTTTTGAGTATATTTAGTGATTGGCCTCAACAACTTTCTGTGGTAGAGAATTCCACAGGTTCACCACTCTCTGGGTGAAGAAGTTTCTCCTCATCTCGGTCCTTAATGGCTTACCCCTTATCCTTAGACTGTGAGCCCTGGTTCTGGATTTCCCCAACATTGGGAACATTCTTCCTGCATCTAACCTGTCTAAGCCCGTCAGAATTTTAAATGTTTCTATGAGATCCCCTCTCATTTTTCTGAACTCTAGTGAATACAAGCCCAGTTGATCCAATCTTTCTTGCTATGTCAGTCCTGCCATCCCGGGAATCAGTCTGGTGAACCTTCGCTGCACTCCCTCAATAGCAAGAATGTCCTTCCTCAAGTTAGGAGACCAAAACTGTACACAATACTCCAGGGGTGGCCTCACCAAGGCCCTGTACAACTGTAGTAACACCTCCCTGCCCTTGTACTCGAATCCCCTCGCTATGAAGGCCAACATGCCATTTGCCTGCTGTACCTGCATGCCAAACTTCAATGACTGGTGTACCATGACACCCAGATCTCGTTGCATCTCCCCTTTTCCTAATCTGTCACCATTCAGATAATAGTCTGTCTCTCTGTTTTTACAACCAAAGTGGATAACCACACATTTATCCACATTGTACTTCATCTGCCATGCATTTGCCCACTCACCTAACCTATCCAGGTCACTCTGCAGCCTCATAGCATCCTCCTCGCAGCTCACACTGCCACCCAACTTAGTGTCATCCACAAATTTGGAGATACTACATTTAATCCCCTTGTCTAAATCATTAATGTACAATGTAAACAGCTGAGGTCCCAGCACTGAACCTTGCGGTACCCCACTAGTCACTGCCTGCCATTCTGAAAAGTACCCATTTACTCTTACTCTTTGCTTCCTGTCTGACAACCAGCTCTCAATCCACATCAGCACACTACCCCCAATCCCATGTGCTTTAACTTTGCACATTAATCTCTTGTGTGGAACCTTGTCGAAAGCCTTCTGAAAGTCCAAATACACCACATCAACTGGTTCTCCCTTGTTCACTCTACTGGAAACATCCACAAAAAATTCCAGAAGATTTGTCAAGCATGATTTCCCTTTCACAAATCCATGCTGACTTGGACCTCTCATGTCACCTCTTTCCAAATGCGCTGCTATGACATCCTTAATAATTGATTCCATCATTTTAACCACTACTGATGTCAGGCTGACCGGTCTATAGTTCCCTGTTTTCTCTCTCACTCCTTTTTTAAAAAGTGGGGTTACATTGGCTATCCTCCACTCCATAGCAACTGATCCAGAGTCTATGGAATGTTGGAAAATGACTGTCAATGCATCCGCTATTTCCAAGGCCACCCCCTTAAGTACTCTGGGAAGCAGACCATCAGGCCCTGGGGATTTATCGGCCTTCAATCCCATCAATTTCCCCAATACAATTTCCTGACTAATAAGGACTTCCCTCGGTTCCTCCTTCTTACTCGACCCTCTGACTCCTTTTATATCTGGAAGGTTGTTTGTGTCCTCCTTAGTGAATACCGAACCAAAGTACTTGTTCAATTGGTCCGCCATTTCTTTGTTCCCAGTTATGACTTCCCCTGATTCTGACTGCAGGGGACCTACGTTTGTCTTTACTAACCTTTTTCTCTTTACATATCTATAGAAGCTTTTGCAGTCCATTTTAATGTTCCCTGCAAGCTTCCTCTCGTATTCTATTGTCCCTGCCCTAATCAAACCCTTTGTCCTCCTCTGCTGAGTTCTAAATTTCTCCCAGTCCCCGGGTTCGCTGCTATTTCTGGCCAATTTGTATGCCACTTCCTTGGCTTTAATACTATCCCTGATTTCCCTTGATTGCCACGGTTGAGCCACCTTCCCTTTTTTATTTTTACACCAGACAGGGATGTACAATTGTTGTAGTGCATCCATGCGGTCTCTAAATGTGTGCCATTGCCCATCCTCTGTCAATCCCTTAAGTATCATTCGCCAATCTATACTAGCCAATTCACGCTTCATATCTTCAAAGTTACCCTTCTTTAAGTTCTGGACCATGGTCTCTGAATTAACTGTTTCCTTCTCCATCCTAATGTAGAATTCCACCATATTATGGTCACTCTTCCCCAAGGGGCCTCGCACAACGAGATTGCTAATTAATCCCCTCTCATTACACAACACCCAGTCTAAGATGGCCTCCCCCCTAGTTTGTTCCTCGACATATTGGTCAAGAAAATCATCCCTTATGCACTCCAGGAAATCCTCCTCCACTGTATTGTTTCCAGTTTGGTTAGCCCAATCTCTATTCATATTAAAGTCACCCATGATAACTGCTGCACCTTTATTGCATGCACCCTAATTTCCTGTTTGATGTCCTCCCCAACATCACTACAACTGTTTGGAGATCTGTACACAACTCCCACTAGCATTTTCTGCCCTTTGGTATTCCGTAGCTCCACCCATACCAATTCCACATCATCCAAGCTAATGTCTTTCCCTACAATTGCATTAATTTTCTCTTTAACCAGCAATGCCACTCCACCTCCTTTTCCTTTCTTTATATCTTTCCTAAATGTTGAATACCCTTGGATGTTGAGTTCCCAGTCTTGGTCACCATGGAGCCATGTCTCCCTGATGCCAACCACATCGTATCCGTTAACTGCTATCTGCACAGTTAATTCGTCCACCTTATTCCAAATACTCCTCGCATTGAGGCACAGAGCCTTCAGGCTTGCCTTTTTAATACACTTTGACCCTTTAGAATTTTGCTGTAAAGTGGCCCTTTTTGTTTTTTGCCTTGGGTTTCTCTGCCTTCCCCTTTTACTTATCCCCTTTCTGTCTTTTGCTTCATTCTTCATTTTGCTTCCCTCTGTCTCCCTGCATTGGTTCCCATCCCCCTGCCATATTAGTTTAACTCCTCCCCAACAGCATTAGCAAACACTCCCCCTCAGACATTGGTTCTGGTTCTGCCTAGGTGCAGACCGTCCGGTTTGTACTGGTCCCACCTCCCCCAGAACCAGTTCCAATGCCCCAGGAATTTGAATCCCTCCCTGCTGCACCACTGCTCAAGCCACATATTCATCTGAGCTATCCTGTGATTCCTACTCTGACTAGCACATGGCACTGGTAGCAATCCCGAGATTACTACTTTTGAGGTCCTACTTTTTAATTTAGCTCCTAGCTCCTTAAATTCGTCTCTTAGGACCTCATCCCATTTTTTACCTGTATCGTTGGTACCAATGTGCACCACGACAACTGGCTGTTTGCCCTCCCTTTTCAGAATGTCAGGCACCTGCTCCGAGACATCCTTGACCCTTGCACCAGGGAGGCAACATGCCATCCTGGAGTCTCGGTTGCGGCCGCAGAAATGTCTATCTATTCCCCTTACAATTGAATCCCCTATCACTATCGCTCTCCCACTCTTTTTCCTGCCCTCCTGTGCAGCAGAGCCAGCCATGGTGCCTTGAACTTCACTGCTGCTGCCCTCCCCTGATGAGTCATCCCATCCAACAGTACTCAAAGCGGTGTATCTGTTTTGCAGGGGGATGACCGCAGGGGACCCCTGCACTACCTTCCTTGCACTGCTCTTCCTGTTGGTCTTCCATTCCCTAGCTGGCTGTGGATCCTTCACCTGCGGTAAGACCAATTCGCTACACGTGCTAATCATGTCATTCTCAGCATCGTGGATGCTCCAGAGTGAATCCACCCTCAGCTTCAATTCCGCAACGCGGTCTGTCAGGAGCTGGAAGCGGATACTCTTCCCACACACGTAGTCGTCAGGGACACCGGAAGTGTCCCTGAGTTCCCACATGGTGCAGGAGGAGCATAACACGTGTCCGAGCTCTCCTGCCATGACTTAACCCTTAGATACACTTAATTTGGTGACAACAATGTTAACAGGTTACTTACTGATATAAAAAAGAAGAGAAGCTACTCACCAATCACCAGCCAATCACTTACCCCTTTGGCTGTGACGTCACCTTTTGATTTCTTTCTACTTCTTTTTTGCTTTTTCTCCCGGCTGGAGCTGCACAAGCTGGGCCTTTTGTCGGCCTCACCAACGCCACGAACTCCCGCCTCTGACTGCCGCCACCTCTCGCTGCTGCTGGGCCTTTTGTAGGCCTCACTCACGCTGCTCCCGCCTCTGACTGCCGCTGTCTCTCGCTGCTGCTGGGCCTTTTGTAGGCCTCACCAACGCCACGAACTCCAGCCTCTGACTGCCGCCGCCTCTCGCTGCCACTGGGCCTTTTGTAGGCCTCACCAACGCCACGAACTCCCGCCTCTGACTGCCGCCATCTCTCGCTGCTGCTGGGCCTTTTGTAGGCCTCACCAACGCCACAAACTTCCGCCTCTGACTGATGAAGAGACTTGATTTTCATCGAACAAATGCCACACCTGGTCTACAACTCTTAACATTGAAATGGATGGAAATTAGAATGGCGTTCCACATCCTAGCCATCTCACCCTTCACCATGATAAGCATCGGAACAATTACAAAAATCCAGAACATTTTACAGGTCTGTTGTTGTGCTGCATATAACGCCTCAGTCCAGAATTTTCCCTTTGAAGAGAGTGCTGGTTTGCGAGCGGGTGGGCAGTTAAAAGCATGTCGGGAAGCTGCCTTCATCCCACCAACATCCGCTTTAACCCCGGCGCATTTCTGAGCATGCCAGAGACCCGTTCGGGAGAGGAGGGGACCTTATTAAAGTATTTAAGATCTTATTAACAGACTATTAACAGGCTTTTTAACCTGATATTTCAGCTTTTACTGGTTGTGCATGGGATTCACGGGCTTCCTGAACTTTGACTATGAAAGCAAGGCGAGAGCTGAGTGGGCATTGCGTGAGTTGAACAATTTGCAGTTGAAAAAATCACATAATTACTAATACCTCATACCTGCTTCCTTGCCTAAGGGAAAGGCTCTTGCTGACACTAGTTGTACAGAGATTTTGCTTTCAGGAGTTTGTAGATTATTTCTAAAACCTTGGAAACCACTCTCATTACGTTGGAGGATTCTGTCTCTGATCACTACTTCACCTGGCATCTGTCAAATCAGCATGGGTGCTGCTTATGCTGTTTCACCTTGGACCTCAGATTCAGATCAAGATGAGCCCCAGAAGCAGCAGCAACACCAGCAGCCTTCTTCTCACCGACCTGCTGCTCCACAGAGAGAATGAACATGGGGTGAACCTCACGGCGGAGATACTCCCAACACAGGATATACAGGCAGAGGATGAGCTTCCTGGACATGACTGAACAGCAGTGCTTCAGGAAGCTCAAGCTAATGCGTCAGGTCATGGCAGGCATTTGTAGCTTGCTGGAACAAGACCTGCTTCCAAGTGGATCTGGTGGACATGCCTTACCAGTGGCTGTCAAAGTCACCACCGCCCTCAACCTCTTCACTTCAGGATCCTTCCAGGGTTCTGCAGCAGATATTTGCAGGATCTCGCAGTCGGCTGCCCACAGATGCATCACCCAGTTGACCGATGTCATGTTTCACAAGTCAGACACTTATGTCAACTTTGCCACCAATGAAGTCAGTCAGACTGAGTGGGCGCTCAGCTTTGCAACGCTGGCTGGATTGCCACAGGTGCAGGGCATCATCAACTGCACTCGTGGCAATCAAAGGACCAGCAGATCACCCAGGAGTGTTTGTGAACATGGCTTCCACTCTCTCAATGTGCAGCTTGTCTGCAACCAGAAAAACATCATCATGCATGTGTGCACCAGATTTCCTGGCAGCTGTCATTCTTTCGTGCTGCTCCAGCCCACGCTCGCTCAGCTTTTTGCACCTCCAAACAGGCTTACCGGCGGGCTGTTGGAGACAAGGGCTATCCACTGAAAATGTGGCTGTTGATACCCTTGAGGAGGCCAAACAATGAGGCCGAGGAGCGCTATAACCAAAGCCACATAATGACCAGATGTGTAATCAGCATGGTGAAGATACGCTTCAGATGCCTGGATAGTTCTGGGAGGTGTCCTTCAGTGTCCATCAGCCACAGTCCCCAGAATGATCATCATATGCTGCGTGCTGCATAACATAGCACAGCAGCAAGGATTGGAGCTGCAGGAAGAGCAAGGTGCAGAGCACAGAGTCTCTTCAGAGGAGGATGAGGAAGAACAACAGGTGGAACATGAGGAGGAGGAGGAAGGGGAACCTGAGGTGGAGATGGCACCAGCAGCAGCGCACATTGCTGCCTGGGAGACCCGGGATGGCCTCATAATGGCACCATTTAGTTAAGTTGCACCAGTGCTGAACCAACTTCCCCAACCACCTCAAAAGCACAAAGCAGTCCTAAAATGACCAAACCATTCCTGTCACACACATATATTGCTCAAGGTTAAGTAACGTCTTACCAACTGACAAGGCCACTTCCTGGGTAGCAGGCAGAAATGGACCAGTCGGGAAAGTGGTGAAAATAAATAAATGTATGTGGCTCATAAATAGAACTGAAACTTAACCCTCTAACATTTTTGAACACACTCAAGTGCATACCCTTGTGCATCTTCAATTTTGTAATTTTTCTTTTCCCACTACTTCTACAAGGTGCTTCAGCAGTGGTAGAGGCAGGCT